>NC_069077.1:66761633-68011213 GCF_025698485.1 Gossypium arboreum | reverse complement strand
AATTTGAGATCATGGGTCGGATAGTTTTTCTCATGTGGCTTCAATTGCCTCGACGCGTAAGCTACAACTCGACCCTCTTGCATAAATACACAACCCAGCCCATGTAAGGACGCATCACTGTAAATGACAAACTCTTTACCGGATTCGGGCTGCACTAACACTGGAGCTTCAGTCAAATAAGTTTTCAATTGGTCAAAACTTTTCTGGCACTTTTTTGACCGTTCAAACTTAATATCTTTCTGAAGTAGCTTCGTCATTGGTGTGGCTATCATCGAGAAACCCTTTATAAACCATCTGTAGTAACCGGGAAGTCCCAAAAAGCTCTGAACTTCAGTAACATTTTTCGGAGGCTTCTAATCAAGTATAGCTGAAATATTGCTCAGATCAACTCGAATACCTGATGCAAATACTACATGACCCAAAAAACTAACTTCTCTCAACCAGAACTCACATTTACTGAACTTAGCATATAACTGCCTATCCCGTAAAATCTGCAACACCAATCTCAGGTGCTCGGCATGTTTAGTTTCATCGCGTGAATAAATCAAGATGTCGTCTATAAACACAACTACAAATCGATCCAAATACTGTCTGAAAATTCGGTTCATCAAATCCATAAATACCGCAGGGGCATTAGTGAGCCCAAATGGCATCACTAAAAACTCGTAGTGACCATATCTCGTTCTAAAAGCAATTTTAGGTATATCTGAGTCTCGAACTCGTAACTGATAATAACCCGATCTCAAATCTATCTTTGAAAACACTGATGCTTCCTTCAGCTGATCAAACAAATCATCAATACACGGTAATGGATATTTGTTCTTTATTGTCACTTTATTTAATTGACGATAGTCAATGCACATTCTCATGGTACCGTCTTTCTTTTTCACAAACAATACTGGTGCACCCCAAGGTGAGAAACTCGGTCGAGCGAAACCTCTATCCGTCAACTCTTGCAACTGAGTTTTCAATTCCTTCAATTCCGTTGGTGCCATACTGTACGGAGCTATCAAAATTGGTGTAGTCCCAGGTACAAGTTCAATGCGAAATTCTACCTCCCGAACAGGTGGTAACCCGGGTAATTCCTCGGGAAAAACATCCGACTACTCACAAACCACTGGTACCGATTCAAGCTTCTTTTCTAATTCTTTACTATCAAGTACGCACGCAAGATATGCTTCACACCCCCTTTTTACATATTTCTGAGCCAACATCGAGGATATTACTACTGGTAACTCGTTCAAATCAGTAGACTCAACTCGAATTATCTCATCATTTGCACATCTCAAATCAATAGTCTTTTTTTTGCAATTCACAACTACATCATGAACGGTCAACCAATCCATACTGAGAATAACATCAAATTCATCAAACGGTAAAAGCATCAAATCGGTCGAAAAACAGGAACATTGGATTATCAGGGGACATTTCCTGCACACTTTGTCGACTAGCACATATCGACCCAAGGGATTCGACACTCAGATCACGAACTCAGTAGACTCAACAGGTAGAGTCTTATTGGATGCTAAAGTCTTACATACATATGAATGAGTAGAACCAGGGTCAATCAATGCAATCAAATCAGTATCAAAGAGAATGAAAGTACCGGCAATAACATCAGGCGAAGAAGCATCCTCGCGTACGCGTATAGCATAAGCTCTAGCAGGGGCATGAGCTTCGGATCTGGTCTTAGTATCTCTAGACCCTCTCTGACCGCCACTAGCTTTCCCTGAATTCCTAGGTGGTCTACCTCGAGCTGTAGCAATACTCGGTTTCCCACTCTGATTTACATTTTGCTCTGACAATCTCGGGTAGTCTTTGATAAAGTGGTCAGATGATCCGCATCTATAATAGGAGCGATCATGAAATCTACAACTCCCTGATGCCATTTTCCACAAAACTTGCACTCGGTCCTATCCCGACGATCATTTCCAACACTGGCAACTGAAGTGGCTCGCATACTCATAGGAGATCGATCACAGTCTCGTCTGGAAAAGCCCGAAGTGTTCTTAAATCGGCCCGAATCATCTCGAAATTTCTTCGATGATTGCTGAAAAGGCTTTCCCGAAGATCTCTTACGAAACTCTCCAGCTCCAACCTCAGCTTTCTTTTTTTTCTTTACTAAGCTCCTCAGCTTTGCAAGCTCGCTCAACGAGTACTACGAACTCTCTGATTTCAAGAATGCAAATAAACATTTTTATATCTTCATTTAGCCCATCCTCGAAGCGTTTACACATAATAGTACACATAATAGCCTCGGACGAACTTTTGTTCATAATCGGTAACTGACATGGAACCCTGTTTAAGTTCAAGAAATTCTTTCCGTTTCTGATCGATGAACCTCTGACTGATATACTTTTTTCGGAATTTAGTTTGGAAGAAATCCCACGTCACCCACTCTCTGGGTACAACAGAAACCAATGTATTCCACCAATAATAGGCAGAATCATGTAGCAAAGATATTACACATTTTAGGTATTCATCGGGTGTACAAGATAGTTCATCAAGTACTCGAATAGTGTTGTCCAACCAAAATTTAGCTTGCTCGGCATCATCATTGACTGTAGCTTTAAATTTAGTAGCCCTGTGCTTTCGAATTCTATCAACCGGGGGCTTATTCAACCTCATCTGATCAATTACCGGAGGTATCGTGGGTGCAGGGGGCGTATTTGTCGGAACTGGGGGTTGTGGAGCAGTCACATTAGATCGAATGTATTGGTTGAACCAATCATTCATCACACTATAAAAAGCCTATCTGGCCTCATCGTTCTGATTGCTTGCGATAGGTTGAGAGTTCATCGGCGCTGTCCCATGCGCGGGAGCAGGTGCTACACTCTCTACGTCATCAGCTACCGCTCGATTGGGATTGAGATCCATTACTAAACGAAAAAACATTTTTAACTGTTAGAATTCATCATACTATCGTATTAATACTATATATCATGTATAGCTAGACTCAAACACTCTACGTTAGTCCTAGAATCGACTAAACAGTAGCACTGATACAAATAAAATGTAACACCCCAAGCCCGAGTCCGATCGCCGATTTAGGCTATGAGGTATTACCGAGCTAAATATTTAATTCTTCATTCACATAATCTATCAACAAAAGCAGAAATTGAGCTGAATACATACTGATCTTTGAGTTATAAATGCCATTTTCATATGGCCAAAATATTTACAATTACAAAACATATTTTGTCAACAGCCTAACCTATACATGCCATAGCGAGACCAAAATATAACTGTACCAACAAGATCGATAGTATGATGAACTGCTGACGATCCCCAAGTCGGTGGCCAAAATCAACAATCTATAAAACAGAGAAATAAGAAATAGAGTAAGCTTTCGAGGTTTAGTAAGTTTTAAGCATTTCATACAATTAAAGCTTGTCATTTAAATCGAACATTGAGTATCACAAAACTCGTGTTCTAATTGTAATTCACTGGCCGAATATACACACGTACATTAGTTATAAAGCCTATTAGCCGAATATATATATATAAATACACAAGAACTTTCCAGCAAATATTTCACTATACTATATGGCTCATACAATTACTATAAGTCACATACTTTCATATAATGACATATATTGACCGAATAGGTCATTCTCTTATTCTTAAATACTGTATTCATCCACACACATATATATATCATTGTTTGATACTATTAATTCACTTGAAATCATTTCACATGTGAGTACATAATACGTACCTTAACATGTGAAATATATATAGTACTTATTCGACAATGGTTACCACGGATATTCAATGTCATAATCTTACTTAACTTACTGGCATCAGTCTTGTCAAATCTTAGAACTCGAAACACATTTCCAGCGCAAGCCTACGGGTCTTTAACCCGGATACCATTCCAGCACGAAGCCTGCGGGTCTTTATGCCCGGATACAATTCCAGCATATAGCCTGTGGGTCTTTAAGCCCGGATACAATTCCATCATATAGCCTGCGGGTCTTTAAACCCGGATACAATTCCAGCATATAGCCTGCGGGTCTTTAAGCCCGAAGACAATTCCAGCATATAGCCTGCGGGTCTTTAAGCCCGGATACAATTCCAAATATCATACCTCTTTAAACATATACTAACACATATTATGGAACATTTCACATTAGTAGCCATTTGCTACATTCGGACATAAACTTCATATAAACACCATCATTTTCATTTCAGCTTAACAATCATACATAAATATCACATATACCTTTCATCAATCAAGCTTAACTTGAATTGATCATTCAACTATAGGTCATATACTTAGATTATTTACCACACAACTAAATTTAACTAGAACCAAAAGAGATCAAAATTCATCTAGTATATATATATCAAGGCATCATCAATTTCATACTATAGACGATTACTTAAAACTTACCTCGGATGTTTTGAACAGTTGCGGATAGGCTACTCGATTGCTTTCTCCTGTCCCCTATTTGATTTAGTTCCTCTTTGCTCTTGAGCTTTAAATTTAAACAAATGAATTTGTTTAATTACTTACTCAACTTTGATTCTTTAATAGTCACATTTGGCAAGCATATAACTTCAATGCATATTATGTTTTATAAAGTGTGCCATGACCTGATTTCATGCTTATTATATCAATATCTAATTCGCATACACAAACAAAGGTTCACATAACTTACCATGCTTTCCTATACACGAATTTAACTATATATAATATATATATATATGTATATCCGAATGTCTCTATGTCACAAGGTACATACATAAGTTATATATATTTATACCTATGTGTGACTATCACAATTTAATTGATTACTCGTTTCATGCACAACCACGTATACACCTATATATAATTATAGCATGCCTTAATATCTTATATACCCCATTCGGCCCTAACCACTCAAACTTAGCTTTCATATACAATTTCCATTTCATGATCAAATGTAGCAAATTGCGCATAAGTTTCATTCTTTCCAAACAATGACCGAATATGCATATCAAATAAATAGCTTACTTAACAAATAACTCACATAGCCAAAGTACATATAAGCATAATGTCCAAATATGTATATCAACCAAAATTCTTATGACTTAACCTTTAATCCCTTTTAGCCGAATATCCATTAAATATCTAGTTCACATACACAAACACAAACACTATAAATTTTTTTTTAACTAAACATAAAGTCGGCAATGACCACAACAATTTAACAAATCTTAGAAACAATCTTTAACATTTTAAATTCATCTTATCCCCCCTCCCATAACCGAATGTGCTTATATATAAAAAAAACTCAATTAACAACAAAATTTTCTTTCCAAAATGCATATACATACATACGGCAATTTCAATTCATACCTTTCAACCATGAATTCAACTTATTCAACCATCATTTAAACTACTTAACATATAACTAACAACTTCCCAAAAACTTATCAAAATAACACAAATTTAGCACTTGCCGAATGGATACTTGTTCATTGATTCATGAATTTAAACCATGGGTTAACTATGCTATGTATTTATCAATTTAATGTCATAATCAATTACATAAAAAAATTACATTACATACCTTTAAATGGAGATAACCATGGTCGAATGCCTTGGCTTCTTCTTCAATATTTTTCTTTCCCAAATTCGGCAATGAAGAAAGAAAGATGAACATCCATTATTTTATCATCTTTTATTATTTTTCTAATTATTTTTATTTAAAAAATATAGCCATTACTAATTATAATACTTAAATAAAACATATATTATCCATCAACCATCATTATGGCCGGCCACTAAACTAAAATTGGTCCATTTGACATGCAAGTCCCTCATGTCAATAATTCATGCATTATTTGGCACTTTAAAATTTACCTATCACATTTTCAAGTCTTATCACATGAGTCCTATCTTATAAATTTCACATACAAATAACAAAATCAAAGCATGAAACTTTCACACATGCATTTACACATACAATAAACATAGAATATTATGGTTAATTATTTTTATGACTCGGTTCTGTAGTCCCGAAACCACTTTCCGACTAGGGTCAAATTAGGGCTATCACAATGAAGCTGGCTGTGTGTTATACACAGCCTAGACACACGCACGTGTGCCTACCCCATGTGGACAAATAAGGCTATTTACCAAGCCTCTTTGCCACCAGTACTTACATAACCTGCATAAGATCACTCTATACCAATACAAGGGCACATCATATGGTCAAATGAACCACAATAGACAACATTTCAATTCTGCAAATTTACTCATCCATAAAAAGTAACATCTACTATACAATATCAAAATGAATATTTACCATTACCCATGGCTTGTGACAGCCTTAAAACGACCCTAGTCGGAATGTGGTTTCGGGACCACAAAACCGAGGCATAAAAATAATTTGATATTTATTTTGATGCCTATAATATGTGTTAACTCATGTGTGACATTTTGATGCTTTAATTTAGAGTTATAAATGTGAATTTCACTAGAAAGGACCTAGTAGAAAACTTTGAAAGTATGATGGGGAAATGTATGATGACTAATTAAAGCATGCATGCAAAACAATGGCCTTGCATGTCAAATACCCCTTTTTACAAGTGATGGCCGCCATGACAAGGGAGTATGGGCTAAACATGTCATGAAACATGTTTTGTTGGTGCATTAGGGAAACAATAAACAAATAAGCATGGGTAGTAAAGAAAAAAAAATGTGTGTGTGTGAGTGAAACCCCCATTGCCGTACATGGAAGAAAAGAAAAGAAAAAATTTTGCTCATCCATTTCATTCTCTCTTGACCGAAAATACTAGAGGGAAGGAGGAATTTTGCTTCATGCTTGGGTTGGAAGAGGATTAGGAAGAGGTTTGGCTATATTTGCATCAAGATTAAGGTATGTTTGATGTTGTGCCATGAGATTCATGCATGTTTTGGTTGTTAACTTGATGTTCTTATTAGCCCATGGTTCAAATCTTTGTTATATCATGGGGATGGTATTTGGCCAAGGTGGATTTTGAGTTAATGCCATTGCATGTTAAATATGAAGCTTGATGATGATACATGTGATGGTGGATTGAGGACTCTTAGATTTTCTTTGAGCATTTTTGAATGATATACTAAGTTCTTTGTGTAATCATGACCAAAATTATGGTGTTGTGATGTATTCGCCATGGTGCATCCCCAAGTGTGATTTATGCTCTTTGCATGGAGAGTAAGATTTGTGTTTCAAATCATGTTCATGTTTAGTTACAATCAACTTGAGATTCGTCTCTAGCATACATATATGTATATATGTTTGAGCATGATGTATTGGTATGACGTATATACTATCTTAAGGTATATACTTACTTATGATGATGTTTTGGTTATGAAGGAAATGATAGATGTGTATTGAGTTACAATATGGAAAGGTATTAGTTAGTAAAATGTATGCTGTTTTGTGTGGTAATAAGTGCATAAATGGCCTCAACATGGACATGCATATTCTACCACATGAAGGGAAATTGGTGAGCATGTATTCGGTTAGAGGCAACCATATTGAAGCCTTATCTTGGCTTAGATTGTTGACTAAATGGGTAATAAGTGAGGATGGTTGCGAATATACAAACATACATATGCATGTGTAATTGAATTATGAATGTTTAGCGAGATGGTTAAACTAGTTGATTTATTGATTAAGCTCAAGGAGTTAAAGAAGGAGAATCAAGCAAGGGAAAGGCGAAGGTCATCGAGTAGCCGACTTGGACTATTTTACCAAAGACAAGGTAAGTCGTTAAGCATATATTTGATATTGCTTAAATGATTGTAATATCTATGCAATTGTGTTTAATGAGATGAAATATATACAAATGTATGTGTATGAAAAGATGATAATGTTGAACGAAAAGAGATAGTGAAATGTGTAGGAAGTTTGCTTGGCACTAAGTGTGCGAGAAATAGATGTGTACGGTGATTTAGATTGGCACCGAGTGTGCGAAGCTTGTGATGTACGGCACTAAGTGTGCGAGTTTGGACTATATGGCACTATGTGTGCGGGCTTGAATCATATGGCACTAAGTGTGCGTGATTGAGTATTAAGCACTATGTGTGCGAACTCTACACATATCTCCGATTGAACATTTATATGGAGGCGTGACTTTATCGAGATGAGTATGGACAGCGGAAAGAGTAAGTACCTTGAGTTCATGGCTAATAGATGCTATGTTCATGCTCGGGTGGAGTTGGTATGATTTAAATCTATGTGATGATTTCAATTGCATTCCGTAAATAAGGTATCGTGGAATAGATGAAAGTTCATTTGATTGCATGATTGTTGCGAAATGAAATGATGTATGGAAATTGCTTCAAATATCCTATTGAACAGTATATGAAATGTAAATGTATGACTTGGTATGAGATTGATCCGAAAGATCTAAGGAACTATGGTATAGTTTGGTATGGCTGGAATATTTGGCCTTGTTTCATTATTTCATTTTATGATAATTGTATTAATGGATGGTTGTGGAATGCTTATGAGTTACTGAGTTATAAACTCACTCGGTGTTTTCTTGTCACCCATTTTAGGTTCCTTGGGCTCGTCTCCTTTTGGGTGGTCGTAACCGTCAACGAAGTCATCACACCGGCAAGCAATTTTTGGTATTGTCTTCTTAGTCGACTTAGGAGAACATTTGGCATGTATGAGCTATTTTGTTTTGTTAAATTTTGGGTTGTAAACTTTAAGCCATGTGAAAATGCCCTATGTGGTCGTTTGAGTGGGATGCTAGAATCTATAGCCACGAGTCTTAGAAACCTTAATTTTGATAAGGTGGCCATAATTTGTGTCACGTATGATGGATGAGTAGTAAGGCCAAGGAAGGATTCATGAAATTGGCATAGTCTCATCGCAGTAACTGTTATGGACAGCAGCAGTGATATGAGATCGAAAAATCACTAAAAACAGTAGAAGTGGAATTAATAGCTAAAAAAATTATGTACTCGAAGCTTGATGGGTCTATTTTCATATGGACGAAACAAAACGACCATATGAGCTGTATTTTAAGAGATATTAAAGTTCTCGTGAAACAGGGCCAGAACGGTTTCTGGATCCCCTGTTCCGACTTTGGAAAATCATTTTAAATTAACCAGAGATAATTAGGAGTCATGCCATATATGTGTAGATTCCTATATGAGTCTAGTTTCTATAGAAACAAACTAAATCAGTATTGAAGCCCTGTACAGGGAGATATCCAATTCGTAACGCACAAAGGTCAGTGTAGTCGATCCCTGCAATAGGGGAGACTTTAACTAATAAACTGTACTAATTGGCTCAACCAAAAATTCTAGAAAAAAATCTGTAGATGGACATATGAGTTTAGTTTCAGGTGAAAATTACGAAACTGATTTTTGAGTCGTAAAACAAAAGATATGATTTTTGAAGCGACTAGTACACTGATTGGCAGCTTGTCTGGGAAATTCTCAATAAGTGGTTTGAAGTCTGTTAACACCTCGTGTTCGACTCCGGCGACGGTCTCAGGTTCGGGGTGTTACAATTTTATTGGTATCAGAGCTATGGTTTATTCAGTTCTAGGACTACCGTAGCGCGTGTGAGTCTAGCTATACATGCCAATGTGTTAGTGCTTAAAAATGTGATGACTTCTGACGGTTGAAATTTTTGTTTTGATTAGCAAATGGAACCCGGGTAGAGAGACCCTTGGGGATGATGTTGAAAGTGTAGCGGCTGCTCTGCAAAGGGACACCGCTGTTGAGCCTCGGCCATCCGCGAATAATCAAGATGAAGGGCTAAACAAGCCTTCTTCACCATGATGAATGAGTGGGTCGCGCAATATGCCCGAACCAATCCGGCTGTCCAACCATTCCCAAATTTAAATAATCCACCCCAAGAGCCCGTAATGCCATCAGTTGCTAATCCTGTGAGGCTGAGTAAACCACCTGTGAACTTGATTAGGAAGCGTGGGGCCGAGGAGTTTAAGGCCATAGTTACTGACGATGCTGAAAGGGCTGAGTTCTGGCTTGATAACACCATTAGAGTGTTTGATGAACTGTCATGCACATCCGATGAATGTCTTAAGTGTGCCATATCCTTGTTACGAGACTCAGCTTACTATTGGTGGAGGACCTTAATTTCCATTGTCCCAAAGGAACAAGTTACTTGGGATTTCTTCCAAACGAAATTTCGAAAGAAATACATTAGTCAACGGTTCATCGATCAAAAGCGTAAGGAATTCTTGGAGCTCAAGCAAGGTCGTATGATGATGATCTCGAATCTGAACATGAGTTCGTAAGACTTAGTCGGTATGCTCGGGAGTGTGTGACTGATGAGGTTGCTATGTGCAAAAGATTTGAAGAGGGATTGAATGAAGAGTTAAAGCTACTGGTTGGTATTTTGGAGATAAAAGAATTTGTAACACTAGTTGAACGAGCCTGCAAGGCGGAAGAGCTCGGAAGGGAGAAGAGGAAGGCTGAATTTGAAGCTAGAGATTATCATAAAAGATCGACGGGCAAGGCTCCATTTTTGGCTGTAAAGAAGTTCAGAGAGGACACAAATAAGTCAAGGGCGACTGCGGGGATTTTCATTAGAGCACGACCATCGATGGACTCATGAGCTACCTCGGTAGCTAGTGTGGGCAATAATCGTCAAGAAAAGCCCGAATGCCCCCAATGTGGAAGACGACACATAGGTGAATGTTGGGGTAAGTCTGTTAATAGGGCCTGTTATGGATGCGGTTCAAGGGACCACTTCATTAGAGATTGCACGGAGCTAGATGAGAAGAATAAGATGCAAGGTGCAAGATCTAGTGGACGACGCTAGAGGTAGACCCCGAGGATTTCGTGGAGGTAGGGGTGGTAATCGAGAGGGGTCTCGATACGGTTGTTCGATCCGAGACTCGTGCTCTCGCTAGAGCATATGCTATCCGCGCACGAGAGGTGGCATCCTCTCCGACGTTATCACCGGTACTTTCACTCTCTTTGATACTAGTGTGATTGCATTGATTGACCTCGGCTCTACTCATTCATATGTATGTGAAACCTTAGCATCCAAAGAAGACTCTACCGTTGAGTCTCATCGAGTTCGTAATTCGGTGTCAAATCCTTGGGTCGTTACGTGCTGGTCGACAAAGTGTGTAAGAAATGCCCCTAGTCATTCGAGGTTCCTGCTTTCCGCGGACTTGATGCTTTTGCCGCTCGATGAATTTGATGTTATTCTTGGGTTGGATTGGTTGACCGTGCATGATGCGGTTGTGAATTGCAAAAGCAAGACTATTGAATTGAGATGCTAAATAACGAGATGATCCGAGTTGAGTCTACGGACTTGAAGGGTTGCCACCGTAATATCATCAATGTTGGCCCGTAAATATGTAAGAAAAGGTGCGAAGCATACCTTGCGTATGTACTTGATGATAAGGAGTTAGAAATAAAACCGAATCTGCGGTGGTTTGTGAATACCGGATGTTTTTCCAAGAATTACCGGGTTTGCCACTGCTCGGAGATAGAGTTTGGTATTGAGCTTGTACCGACCACACCGATTTCGATAGCTCCGTGATCGTATGGCACCAACTAAATTAAAGGAGTTGAAAGCTCGCTTGCAAGAGTTGGTGGATAGAGGCTTTGTCGCCGAGTTTTTCACCTTGGGGTGCACCAGTGTTGTTTGTGAAAAGAAGGACGGAACCATGAGGTTGTGCATCGACTATCGTCAACTTAATAAAGTGACAATAAAGAACAAATATCCGCTATCACAGATCGATGATTTGTTCGATCAACTGAAGGAGCCTCGGTGTTTTCAAAAATAGATTTGAGATCGGGCTATTATCGCCATAATCCGAGATTCGGATATCCCCAAAACCGCCTTGAGCGAGATATGGTCACTACGAATTCTTAGTGATGCCGCTTGGGCTCACTAATGCCCTTGCGGTATTTATGGATTTGATGAATCGGATCTTCAGATCATATTTGGATCGGTTCGTAGTGGTGTTCATTGACGACATCTTGGTCTATTCAAGAGATGAGACCGAACATGCGGGCACCTGAGATTAGTGTTGCAAATTTTACGGGATAAGCAGTTATATGCTAAGTTCAACAAGTGTGAGTTCGGTTAAGAGAGGTTAGCTTCTTGGGACATGTGGTATCTGCGTGATCGGTATTCGAGTCGAATTCGAGTAAAATTTCAACTATACTTAACTGGAAGCCTCCGAGAAATATTACTGAGGTTTGGAGCTTTTTGGGACTTGCCGGTTACTACCGACGGTTTGTAAAAGGATTCTCGATGATAGCCACACCCATGACGAAACTGCTTCAAAAGGATGTCAAGTTTGAATGGACGAAAAAGTGTCAGAAAAGTTTCGATCAATTGAAAACTCATTTAACTAAGCTCCAGTTTTAGTGCAGCCCGAATCTGGCAAAGAGTTTGTCATTTATAGTGACGCCTCCCTACTTGGGTTAGGTTGCGTATTAATGCAAGAAGGTCGAGTTGTGGCCTACGCGTCGAGACAATTAAAGCCACATGAGAAAAATTATCCGACCCATGATCTCGAATTGGCTGCCATCGTATTCGCCTTAAAGATATGGCGACATTACTTATTTGGTGAGAAGTGGCATGTGTATTCGGATCACAAAAGTCTCAAATATTTGATGACTCAAAGAGACTTAAATCATGACAAAGACGTTGGCTCGAGTTGTTAAAAGATTACGAGCTTGTCATTGATTATCACCCGAAAGGCTAATGTGGTTGCGGACGCCTTAAGCGGAAATCACCGCTTGCTTTACGAGCAATGAATGTACACTTGTCTATTCTACTCGACAATGTGTTAGTAGCTGAATTAAAGGCCAAACCATTGTTGACTCATCAAATTCGTGAAGCTCAGAAAGTTGATGATGAGTTGGTTGCAAAACGGGCTGAGTGTGTTCCGAACAAGGAATCGGAGTTTCATATTGGTGATGACGATTCTTTGAGTTCAGAAGTCGTCTGTGTGTTCCAAAGAATTCGGAACTTATTTCAATGATTCTGAACGAAGCCCATTGTAGCCGAATGGCAATCCACCCGGGGAGTACGAAGATGTACAACGATTTGAAACGACGGTTTTGGTGGCATGGTATGAAACGAGACATCTCCGACTTTGTTTCGAGATGTTTAATATGTCAACAAGTGAAAGCGGAACATCAAGTGCCTTCAGGATTACTTCAGCCGATTACGATACCCGAGTGGAAATGGGATCGAGTCACAATGGACTTTGTGTCCGGACTGCCATTGTCAGCGAGCAAGAAGGATGCGATTTCGGTTGTTGTTGATAGACTGACTAAGTCGGCTCACTTTATCCCGTCGCATTTAATTTTTCATTGGATAAACTAGCTAAATTGTATGTTTCTCAGATTGTGAGATTACACGGGGTACCGATTTCTGTGGTGTCGGATAGAGATCCGAGGTTCACCTCGCGATTTTGGAAGAGATTGCAAGAAGCTTTAGGTACCAAGTTGCATTTCAAAGACCGCTTTTCACCCCCAAACCGATGGTCAATCCGAGCAGATAATTCGGATACTTGAGGATATGTTGAGATGTTGCATCCTCGAGTTTAGTGGTTCATGGGAACGGTACTTACCTTTGATTGAATTCGCTTACAACAATAGTTTTCAATCAAGTATTAAGATGGCGCCTTACGAGGCCTTGTACGGGCATAAATGCCGTACACCATTGTTTTGGACCGAGCTCGGTGAGAACAAAATTTTTGGAGTGGATTTGATTAAAGATGCTGAACAGAAAGTAAAAGTAATCCGTGAAAATCAAGATAGCCTCCGATCGTCGTAAGTCGACGCGGATCTGAAACGAAAAGACATTGAGTATCAAGTGGGAGATAAAGTGTTTCTTAAAGTTTCGCCTTGGAAAAAGATACTCGATTTGGTCAGAAGGCAAATTGAGGCCGAGGTTCATTGGGCCATATAAGATATCCGAACGAGTCGGTCCAGCCATGTATCGCTTGATTTTGCCCCTAACTTGAAAAGATTCACGACGTCTTTCATGTTTCGATGCTTCGACGCTATAGGTCTGATCCGTCGCACGTAATTAGTCCATCAGAGGTTAAAATTCAAGCCGATATGAGTTATGAAGAAGAACCGATTCGTATCCTAGCTCGTGAAGTGAAGGAGTTGCGAAACAAAAGGGTTCCGTTAGTAAAAGTGTTATGGCTCAAACATGGGATGGAAGAAGCTACTTGGGAACCCGAGAACTCTATGAAGGAGCGATACCCAAACCTATTCACCGGTAAGATTTTCGGGGACGAAAATTTCTTAAGTGGGGAGAGTTGTGGCGACCTTAAAACGACCCTAGTCGGAATGTGGTTTCGGGACCACAAAAACCGAGGCATAAAAATAATTTGATATTTATTTTGATGCCTATAATATGTGTTAACTCATGTGTGACATTTTGATGCTTTAATTTAGAGTTATAAATGTGAATTTCACTAGAAAGGACCTAGTAGAAAACTTTGAAAGTATGATGGGAAATGTATGATGACTAATTAAAGCGTGCATGCAAAACAATGGCCTTGCATGTCAAATACCCCCTTTTTACAAGTGATGGCCGACCATGACAAGGGAGTATGGGCTAAACATGTCATGAAACGTGTTTTGTTGGTGCATTAGGGGGAAACAATAAACAAATAAGCATGGGTAGTAAAGAAAAAAAATGTGTGTGTGTGAGTGAAACCCCCATTGCCGTACATGGAAGAAAAGAAAAGAAAAAATTTTGCTCATCCATTTCATTCTCTCTTGACCGAAAATACTAGAGGGAAGGAGGAATTTTGCTTCATGCTTGGGTTGGAAGAGGATTAGGAAAAGGTTTGGCTATATTTGCATCAAGATTAAGGTATGTTTGATGTTGTGCCATGAGATTCATGCATGTTTTTGGTTGTTAACTTGATGTTCTTATTAGCCCATGGTTCAAATCTTTGTTATATCATGGGGATGGTATTTGGCCAAGGTGGATTTTGAGTTAATGCCATTGCATGTTAAATATGAAGCTTGATGATGATACATGTGATGGTGGATTGAGGACTCTTAGATTTTCTTTGAGCATTTTTGAATGATATACTAAGTTCTTTGTGTAATCATGACCAAAATTATGGTGTTGTGATGTATTCGCCATGGTGCATCCCCAAGTGTGATTTATGCTCTTTGCATGGAGAGTAAGATTTGTGTTTCGAAATCATGTTCATGTTTAGTTACAATCAACTTGAGATTCGGCTCTAGCATACATATATGTATATATGTTTGAGCATGATGTATTGGTATGACGTATATACTATCTTAAGGTATATACTTACTTATGATGATGTTTTGGTTATGAAGGAAATGATAGATGTGTATTAAGTTACAATATGGAAAGGTATTAGTTAGTAAAATGTATGCTGTTTTGTGTGGTAATAAGTGCATAAATGGCCTCAACATGGACATGCATATTCGGCCACATGAAGGGAAATTGGTGAGCATGTATTCGGTTAGAGGCAACCATATTGAAGCCTTATCTTGGCTTAGATTGTTGACTAAATGGGTAATAAGTGAGGATGGTTGCCGAATATACAAACATACATATGCATGTGTAATTGAATTATGAATGTTTAGCGAGATGGTTAAACTAGTTGATTTATTGATTAAGCTCAAGGAGTTAAAGAAGGAGAATCAAGCAAGGGAAAGGCGAAGGTCATCGAGTAGCCGACTTGGACTATTTTACCCAAAGACAAGGTAAGTCGTTACATATATTTGATATTGCTTAAATGATTGTAATATCTATGCAATTGTGTTTAATGAGATGAAATATATACAAATGTATGTGTATGAAAAGATGATAATGTTGAACGTAAAAGAGATAGTGAAATGTGTAGGAAGTTTGCTTCGGCACTAAGTGTGCGAGAAATAGATGTGTACGGTGATTTAGATTGGCAATCGAGAAAGTGAAGCTTGTGATGTACGGCACTAAGTGTGCGAGTTTGGACTATATGGCACTATGTGTGCGGGCTTGAATCATATGGCACTAAGTGTGCGTGATTGAGTATTAAGCACTATGTGTGCGAACTCTACACATATCTCCGATTGAACATTTATATGGAGGCGTGACTTTATCGAGATGAGTATGGACAGCGGAAAGAGTAAGTACCTTGAGTTCATGGCTAATAGATGCTATGTTCATGCTCGGGGTGGAGTTGGTATGATTTAAATCTATGTGATGATTTCAATTGCATTCCCGTAAATAAGGTATCGTGGAATAGATGAAAGTTCATTTGATTGCATGATTGTTGCGGAAATGAAATGATGTATGGAAATTGCTTCAAATATCCTATTGAACAGTATATGAAATGTAAATGTATGACTTGGTATGAGATTGATCCGAAAGATCTAAGGAACTATGGTATAGTTTGGTATGGCTGGAATATTTGGCCTTGTTTCATTATTTCATTTTATGATAATTGTATTAATGGATGGTTGTGGAATGCTTATGAGTTACTGAGTTATAAACTCACTCGGTGTTTTCTTGTCACCCATTTTAGGTTCCTTGGGCTCGTCTCCTTTTGGTGGTCGAATCACAACAACGAAGTCATCACACCGCAAGCAATTTTTGGTATTGTCTTCTTAGTCGACTTAGGAGAACATTTGGCATGTATGAGCTATTTTGTTTTGTTAAATTTTGGGTTGTAAACTTTAAGCCATGTGAAAATGCCCTATGTGGTCGTTTGAGTGGGATGCTAGAATCTATAGCCACGAGTCTTAGAAACCTTAATTTTGATAAGGTGGCCATAATTTGTGTCACGATGATGGATGAGTAGTAAGGCCAAGGAAGGATTCATGAAATTGGCATAGTCATCTGCAGTAACTGTTGCGGACAGCAGCAGTGATATGAGATCGAAAAATCACTAAAAACAGTAGAAGTGGAATTAATAGCTAAAAAAATTATGTACTCGAAGCTTGATGGGTCTATTTTCATATGGATGAAACAAAACGACCATATGAGCTGTATTTTAAGAGATATTAAAGTTCTCGTGAAACAGGGCCAGAATGGTTTCTGGATCCCCTGTTCCGACTTTGGAAAATCATTTTAAATTAACCAGAGATAATTAGGAGTCATGCCATATATGTGTAGATTCCTATATGAGTCTAGTTTCTATAGAAACAAACTAAATCAGTATTGAAGCCCTGTACAGGGAGATATCCAATTCGTAACGCACAAAGGTCAGTGTAGTCGATCCCTGCAATAGGGGAGACTTTAACTAATAAACTGTACTAATTGGCTCAACCAAAAATTCTAGAAAAAAATCTGTAGATGGACATATGAGTTTAGTTTCAGGTGAAAATTACGAAACTGATTTTTGAGTCGTAAAACAAAAGATATGATTTTTGAAGCGACTAGTACACTGATTGGCAGCTTGTCTGGGAAATTCTCAATAAGTGGTTTGAAGTCTGTTAACACCTCGTGTTCGACTCCCATGACGGTCTCGTGTTCGGGGTGTTACAATTTTATTGGTATCAGAGCTATGGTTTATTCAGTTCTAGGACTACCGTAGCGCGTGTGAGTCTAGCTATACATGCCAATGTGTTAGTGCTTAAAAATGTGATGACTTCTGACGGTTGAAATTTTTGTTTTGATTAGCAAATGGAACCCGGGGTAGAGAGACCCTTGGGGATGATGTTGAAAGTGTAGCGGCTGCTCCTGCAAGAAGGGACACCGCCTGTTGAGCCTCAATCATCCGCTGAATAATCAAGATGAAGGCGAAACAAGCCTTCTTCACCATGATGAATGAGTGGGTCGCGTAATATGCCCGAACCAATCCGGCTGTCCAACCATTCCCAAATTTAAATAATCCACCCCAAGAGCCCGTAATGCCATCAGGTTGCTAATCCCGTGAGGCCGAGTAAACCACCGTGAACTTGATTAGGAAGCGTGGGGAGGAGTTTAAGGCCATAGTTATTGATCTATGAAAGAAATTTGAGTTCGGCTTGATAACACCATTAGAGTGTTTGATGAACTGTCATGCACATCCGATGAATGTCTTAAGTGTGCTATATCCTTGTTACGAGACTCAGCTTACTATTGGTGGAGGACCTTAATTTCCATTGTCCCAAAGGAACAAGTTACTTGGGATTTCTTCCAAACGAAATTTCGAAAGAAATACATTAGTCAACGGTTCATCGATCAAAAGCGTAAGGAATTCTTGGAGCTCAAGCAAGGTCGTATGATTTATCTCGAATCTGAACATGAGTTCGTAAGACTTAGTCGGTATGCTCGGGAGTGTGTGACTGATGAGGTTGCTATGTGCAAAAGATTTGAAGAGGGATTGAATGAAGAGTTAAAGCTACTGGTTGGTATTTTGGAGATAAAAGAATTTGTAACACTAGTTGAACGAGCTCAAGGCGGAAGAGCTCGGAAGGAGAAGAGGAAGGCTGAATTTGAAGCTAGAGATTATCATAAAAGATCAACGGCAAGGCTCCATTTTCGGTGTAAAGAAGTTCGAGAGGACACAAATAAGTCAAGGGCGACTGCGGGGATTTTCATTAGAGCACGACCATCGATGGACTCATGAGCTACCTCGGTAGCTAGTGTGGGCAATAATCGTCAAGAAAAGCCCTAATGCCCCCAATGTGGAAGACGACACATAGGTGAATGTTGGGGTAAGTCTCATTAATAGGGCTGTTATGGATGCGGTTCAAGGGACCACTTCATTAGAGATTGCACGGAGCTAGATGAGAAGAATAAGATGCAAGGTGCAAGATCTAGTGGGACGACGGCTAGAGGTAGACCCCGAGGATTTCGGGAGGTAGGGGTGGTAATCGAGAGGGTCTCGATACGGTTGTTCGATCCGAGACTCGTGCTCTGCTAGAGCATATGCTATCCGCGCGCGAGAGGTGGCATCCTCCTTGACGTTATCACCGGTACTTTCACTCTCTTTGATACTAGTGTGATTGCATTGATTGACCCCGGCTCTACTCATTCATATGTATGTGAAACCTTAGCATCCAAGAAGACTCTACCGTTGAGTCTCTCGAGTTCGTAATTCGGTGTCAAATCCTTGGGTCGTTACGTCTGGTCGACAAAGTGTGTAAGAAATGCCCCTAGTCATTCGAGGTTCCTGCTTTCCGGCGGACTTGATGCTTTTGCCGCTCGATGAATTTGATGTTATTCTTGGGTTGGATTGGTTGACCGTGCATGATGCGGTTGTGAATTGCAAAAGCAAGACTATTGAATTGAGATGCAAATAACGAGATGATCCGAGTTGAGTCTACGGACTTGAAGGGTTGCCACCGTAATATCATCAATGTTGGCCCGAAATATGTAAGAAAAGGTGCGAAGCATACCTTGCGTATGTACTTGATGATAAGGAGTTGGAAATAAAACCGAATCTGTGCGGTGGTTTGTGAATACCCGGATGTTTTTCCCGAAGAATTACCGGGTTTGCCACCTGTTCGGGAGATAGAGTTTGGTATTGAGCTTGTACCTGGGACCACACCGATTTCGATAGCTCCGTATCGTATGGCACCAACGGAATTAAAGGAGTTGAAAGCTCAGTTGCAAGAGTTGGTGGATAGAGGCTTTGCTCGCCTGAGGTTTTTCACCTTGGGGTGCACCGGTGTTGTTTGTGAAAAGAAGGACGGAACCATGAGGTTGTGCATCGACTATCGTCAACTTAATAAAGTGACAATAAAGAACAAATATCCGTTACCGCGTATCGATGATTTGTTCGATCAACTGAAGGGAGCCTCAGTGTTTTCAAAAATAGATTTGAGATCGGGCTATTATCAGTTGCGAATCCGAGATTCGGATATCCCCAAAACTGCCTTCAGAACGAGATATGGTCACTACGAATTCTTAGTGATGCCGTTTGGGCTCACTAATGCCCCTGCGGTATTTATGGATTTGATGAATCGGATCTTCAGATCATATTTCGATCGGTTCGTAGTGGTGTTCATTGACGACATCTTGGTCTATTCAAGAGATGAGACCGAACATGCGGGGCACCTGAGATTAGTGTTGCAAATTTTACGGGATAAGCAGTTATATGCTAAGTTCAACAAGTGTGAGTTCTGGTTAAGAGAGGTTAGCTTCTTGGGACATGTGGTATCTGCATCGGGTATTCGAGTCGACCCGAGTAAAATTTCAACTATACTTAACTGGAAGCCTCCGAGAAATATTACTGAGGTTTGGAGCTTTTTGGGACTTGCCGGTTACTACCGACGGTTTGTAAAAGGATTCTCGATGATAGCCACACCCATGACGAAACCGCTTCGAAGGATGTCAAGTTTGAATGGACGAAAAAGTGTCGAAAAAGTTTCGATCAATTGAAAACTCATTTAACGGAAGCTCCGGTTTTAGTGCGGCCGAATCGCAAAAGAGTTTGTCATTTATAGTGACGCCTCCCTACTTGGGTTAGGTTGCGATTAATGCAAGAAGGTCGAGTTGTGGCCTACGCGTCGAGACAATTAAAGCCACATGAGAAAAATTATCCGACCCATGATCTCGAATTGGTCGCCATCGTATTCGCCTTAAAGATATGGCGACATTACTTATTTGGTGAGAAGTGGCATGTGTATTCGGATCACAAAAGTCTCAAATATTTGATGACTCAAAGAGACTTAAATCTGCGACAAAGACGTTGGCTCGAGTTGTTAAAAGATTACGAGCTTGTCATTGATTATCACCCGGGAAAGGCTAATGTGGTTGCGGACGCCTTAAGCCGGAAATCACTGTTTGCTTTACGAGCAATGAATGTACACTTGTCTATTCTACTCGACAATGTGTTAGTAGCTGAATTAAAGGCCAAACCATTGTTGACTCATCAAATTCGTGAAGCTCAGAAAGTTGATGATGAGTTGGTTGCAAAACGGGCTGAGTGTGTTCCGAACAAGGAATCGGAGTTTCATATTGGTGATGACGATTCTTTGAGTTCGAAGTCGTCTGTGTGTTCCAAAGAATTGAACTTATTTCAATGATTCTAACGAAGCCCATTGTAGCCGAATGGCAATCCACCCGGGAGTACGAAGATGTACAACGATTTGAAACGAGCGGTTTTGGTGGCATGGTATGAAACGAGACATCTCCGACTTTGTTTGAGATGTTTAATATGTCAACAAGTGAAAGCGGAACATCAAGTGCCTTCAGATTACTTCACCGATTACGATACCCGAGTGGAAATGGGATCGAGTCACAATGGACTTTGTGTCCGGACCGCCATTGTCGTGAGCAAGAAGGATGCGATTTGGGTTGTTGTTGATAGATCGACTAAGTCGGCTCACTTTATCCCCGTCGCACGGATTTTCATTGGATAAACTAGCTAAATTGTATGTTTCTCGAGTTGAGATTACACGGTACCGATTTACGTGGTGTCGGATAGAGATCCGAGGTTCACCTCGCGATTTTGGAAGAGATTGCAAGAAGCTTTAGGTACCAAGTTGCATTTCAGCACCGCCTTTCACCCCCAAACCGATGGTCAATCCGAGCAGATAATTTAGATACTTGAGGATATGTTGAGATGTTGCATCCTCGAGTTCAGTGGTTCATGGGAACGGTACTTACCTTTGATTGAATTCGCTTACAACAATAGTTTTCAATCAAGTATTAAGATGGCGCCTTACGAGGCCTTGTACGGGCATAAATGCCGTACACCATTGTTTTGGACCGAGCTCGGTGAGAACAAAATTTTGGAGTGGATTTGATTAAAGATGCTGAATGTAAAGTAAAAGTAATCCGTGAAAATCAAGATAGCCTCCGATCGTCGAGTAAGTCGACGCGGATCTCAAACGAAAAGACATTGAGTATCAAGTGGGAGATAAAGTGTTTCTTAAAGTTTCGCTTTGAAAAAGATACTCGATTTGGCCGTAAAGGCAAATTGAGGCCGAGGTTCATTGGGCCATATAAGATATCCGAACGAGTCGGTCCGATTGCGTGTCGTTTGATTTTGCCCCGAACTTGAAAAGATTCACGACGTCTTTCATGTTTCGATGCTTCACGCTATAGGTCCGATCCGTCGCACGTAATTAGTCCATCGAGGTTAAAATTCAAGCCGATATGAGTTATGAAGAAGAACCGATTCGTATCCTAGCTCGTGAAGTGAAGGAGTTGCGAAACAAAAGGGTTCCGTTAGTAAAAGTGTTATGGCTCAAACATGGGATGGAAGAAGCTACTTGGGAACCCGAGAACTCTATGAAGGAGCGATACCCAAACCTATTCACCGGTAAGATTTTCGGGGACGAAAATTTCTTAAGTGGGGGAGAGTTGTGGCAGCCTTAAAACGACCCTAGTCGGAATGTGGTTTCGGGACCACAAAACTGAGGCATAAAAATAATTTGATATTTATTTTGATGCCTATAATATGTGTTAACTCATGTGTGACATTTTGATGCTTTAATTTAGAGTTATAAATGTGAATTTCACTAGAAAGGACCTAGTAGAAAACTTTGAAAGTATGATGGGGAAATGTATGATGACTAATTAAAGCGTGCATGCAAAACAATGGCCTTGCATGTCAAATACCCCCTTTTTACAAGTGATGGCCGACCATGACAAGGGAGTATGGGCTAAACATGTCATGAAACGTGTTTTGTTGGTGTATTAGGGAAACAATAAACAAATAAGCATGGGTAGTAAAGAAAAAAAAAATGTGTGTGTGTGAGTGAAACCCCCATTGCAGTACATGGAAGAAAAGAAAAGAAAAAATTTTGCTCATCCATTTCATTCTCTCTTGACCAAAAATACTAGAGGGAAGGGAGGAATTTTGCTTCATGCTTGGGTTGGAAGAGGATTAGGAAAAGGTTTGGCTATATTTGCATCAAGATTAAGGTATGTTTGATGTTGTGCCATGAGATTCATGCATGTTTTGGTTGTTAACTTGATGTTCTTATTAGCCCATGGTTCAAATCTTTGTTATATCATGGGGATGGTATTTGGCCAAGGTGGATTTTGAGTTAATGCCATTGCATGTTAAATATGAAGCTTGATGATGATACATGTGATGGTGGATTGAGGACTCTTAGATTTTCTTTGAGCATTTTTGAATGATATACTAAGTTCTTTGTGTAATCATGACCAAAATTATGGTGTTGTGATGTATTCGGCCATGGTGCATCCCCAAGTGTGATTTATGCTCTTTGCATGGAGAGTAAGATTTGTGTTTCAAATCATGTTCATGTTTAGTTACAATCAACTTGAGATTCGGCTCTAGCATACATATATGTATATATGTTTGAGCATGATGTATTGGTATGACGTATATACTATCTTAAGGTATATACTTACTTATGATGATGTTTTGGTTATGAAGGAAATGATAGATGTGTATTGAGTTACAATATGGAAAGGTATTAGTTAGTAAAATGTATGCTGTTTTGTGTGGTAATAAGTGCATAAATGGCCTCAACATGGACATGCATATTCGCCACATGAAGGGAAATTGGTGAGCATGTATTCGGTTAGAGGCAACCATATTGAAGCCTTATCTTGGCTTAGATTGTTGACTAAATGGGTAATAAGTGAGGATGGTTGCGAATATACAAACATACATATGCATGTGTAATTGAATTATGAATGTTTAGCGAGATGGTTAAACTAGTTGATTTATTGATTAAGCTCAAGGAGTTAAAGAAGGAGAATCAAGCAAGGGAAAGGCGAAGGTCATCGAGTAGCCGACTTGGACTATTTTTACCCAAAGACAAGGTAAGTCGTTAAGCATATATTTGATATTGCTTAAATGATTGTAATATCTATGCAATTGTGTTTAATGAGATGAAATATATACAAATGTATGTGTATGAAAAGATGATAATGTTGAACGTAAAAGAGATAGTGAAATGTGTAGGAAGTTTGCTTCGCACTAAGTGTGCGAGAAATAGATGTGTACGGTGATTTAGATTGGCAATGAGTGTGCGAGCTTGTGATGTACGGCACTAAGTGTGCGAGTTTGGACTATATGGCACTATGTGTGCGGGCTTGAATCATATGGCACTAAGTGTGCGTGATTGAGTATTAAGCACTATGTGTGCGAACTCTACACATATCTCCGATTGAACATTTATATGGAGGCGTGACTTTATCGAGATGAGTATGGACAGCGGAAAGAGTAAGTACCTTGAGTTCATGGCTAATAGATGCTATGTTCATGCTCGGGTGGAGTTGGTATGATTTAAATCTATGTGATGATTTCAATTGCATTCCGTAAATAAGGTATCGTGGAATAGATGAAAGTTCATTTGATTGCATGATTGTTGCGGAAATGAAATGATGTATGGAAATTGCTTCAAATATCCTATTGAACAAAGATATGAAATGTAAATGTATGACTTGGTATGAGATTGATCCGAAGATCTAAGGAACTATGGTATAGTTCGGTATGGTGGAATATTTGGCCTTGTTTCATTATTTCATTTTATGATAATTGTATTAATGGATGGTTGTGGAATGCTTATGAGTTATTGAGTTATAAACTCACTCGGTGTTTTCTTGTCACCCATTTTAGGTTCCTTGGGCTCGTCTCCTTTTGGGTGGTCGAATCACAACGAAGTCATCACACCGCAAGCAATTTTTGGTATTGTCTTCTTAGTCGACTTAGGAGAACATTTGGCATGTATGAGCTATTTTGTTTTGTTAAATTTTGGGTTGTAAACTTTAAGCCATGTGAAAATGCCCTATGTGGTCGTTTGAGTGGGATGCTAGAATCTATAGCCACGAGTCTTAGAAATCTTAATTTTGATAAGGTGGCCATAATTTGTGTCACGTATGATGGATGAGTAGTAAGGCCAAGGAAGGATTCATGAAATTGGCATAGTCTCATCGATAGAATCGCGTGTCGCTTGATTTTGCCCCGAACTTGAAAAGATTCACGACGTCTTTCATGTTTCGATGCTTGACGCTATAGGTCCGATCCGTCGCACGTAATTAGTCCATCGAGGTTAAAATTCAAGCCGATATGAGTTATGAAGAAGAACCGATTCAGTATCCTAGCTCGTGAAGTGAAGGAGTTGCGAAACAAAAGGGTTCCGTTAGTAAAAGTGTTATGGCTCAAACATGGGATGGAAGAAGCTACTTGGGAACCCGAGAACTCTATGAAGGAGCGATACCCAAACCTATTCACCGGTAAGATTTTCGGGACGAAAATTTCTTAAGTGGGGAGAGTTGTGGCGACCTTTAAAATGACCCTAGTCGGAATGTGGTTTCGGACCACAAAAGCGAGGCATAAAAATAATTTGATATTTATTTTGATGCCTATAATATGTGTTAACTCATGTGTGACATTTTGATGCTTTAATTTAGAGTTATAAATGTGAATTTCACTAGAAAGGACCTAGTAGAAAACTTTGGAAGTATGATGGGGAAATGTATGATGACTAATTAAAGCATGCATGCAAAACAATGGCCTTGCATGTCAAATACCCCCTTTTTACAAGTGATGGCCGACCATGACAAGGGAGTATGGGCTAAACATGTCATGAAACGTGTTTTGTTGGTGCATTAGGGGGAAACAATAAACAAATAAGCATGGGTAGTAAAGAAAAAAAAAATGTGTGTGTGTGAGTGAAACCCCCCCATTGCCGTACATGGAAGAAAAGAAAAGAAAAAAATTTTGCTCATCCATTTCATTCTCTCTTGACCGAAAATACTAGAGGGGAAGGGAGGAATTTTGCTTCATGCTTGGGTTGGAAGAGGATTAGGAAAAGGTTTGGCTATATTTGCATCAAGATTAAGGTATGTTTGATGTTGTGCCATGAGATTCATGCATGTTTTTGGTTGTTAACTTGATGTTCTTATTAGCCCATGGTTCAAATCTTTGTTATATCATGGGGATGGTATTTGGCCAAGGTGGATTTTGAGTTAATGCCATTGCATGTTAAATATGAAGCTTGATGATGATACATGTGATGGTGGATTGAGGACTCTTAGATTTTCTTTGAGCATTTTTGAATGATATACTAAGTTCTTTGTGTAATCATGACCAAAATTATAGTGTTGTGATGTATTCGCCATGGTGCATCCCCAAGTGTGATTTATGCTCTTTGCATGGAGAGTAAGATTTGTGTTTCGAAATCATGTTCATGTTTAGTTACAATCAACTTGAGATTCGGCTCTAGCATACATATATGTATATATGTTTGAGCATGATGTATTGGTATGACGTATATACTATCTTAAGGTATATACTTACTTATGATGATGTTTTGGTTATGAAGGAAATGATAGATGTGTATTGAGTTACAATATGGAAAGGTATTAGTTAGTAAAATGTATGCTGTTTTTGTGTGGTAATAAGTGCATAAATGGCCTCAACATGGACATGCATATTCGGCCACATGAAGGGAAATTGGTGAGCATGTATTCGGTTAGAGGCAACCATATTGAAGCCTTATCTTGGCTTAGATTGTTGACTAAATGGGTAATAAGTGAGGATGGTTGCGAATATACAAACATACATATGCATGTGTAATTGAATTATGAATGTTTAGCGAGATGGTTAAACTAGTTGATTTATTGATTAAGCTCAAGGAGTTAAAGAAGGAGAATCAAGCAAGGGAAAGGCGAAGGTCATCGAGTAGCCGACTTGGACTATTTTACCCAACACAAGGTAAGTCATTAAGCATATATTTGATATTGCTTAAATGATTGTAATATCTATGCAATTGTGTTTAATGAGATGAAATATATACAAATGTATGTGTATGAAAAGATGATAATGTTGAACGTAAAAGAGATAGTGAAATGTGTAGGAAGTTTGCTTGACACTAAGTGTGCGAGAAATAGATGTGTACGGTGATGAGATTGGCACTGAGTGTGCGAGCTTGTAATGTACGGCACTAAGTGTGTGAGTTTGGACTATATGGCACTATGTGTGCGGGCTTGAATCATATGGCACTAAGTGTGCGTGATTGAGTATTAAGCACTATGTGTGCGAACTCTACACATATCTCCGATTGAACATTTACATGGAGGCGTGACTTTATCGAGATGAGTATGGACAGCGGAAAGAGTAAGTACCTTGAGTTCATGGCTAATAGATGCTATGTTCATGCTCGGGTGGAGTTGGTAAGATTTAAATCTATGTGATGATTTCAATTGCATTCCGTAAATAAGGTATCGTGGAATAGATGAAAGTTCATTTGATTGCATGATTGTTGCGGAAATGAAATGATGTATGGAAATTGCTTCAAATATCCTATTGAACAGTATATGAAATGTAAATGTATGACTTGGTATGAGATTGATCCGAAGATCTAAGGAACTATGGTATAGTTCGGTATGGTGGAACATTTGACCTTGTTTCATTATTTCATTTTATGATAATTGTATTAATGGGTGGTTGTGGAATGCTTATGACTTCTTCGAGTTATAAACTCACTCGGTGTTTTCTTGTCACCCATTTTAGGTTCCTTGGGCTCGTCTCCTTTTGGGTGTTCAGAATCACAACAAGTCATCACACCGCCGAGCAATTTTTGGTATTGTCTTCTTAGTCGACTTAGGAGAACATTTGGCATGTATGAGCTATTTTGTTTTGTTAAATTTTGGGTTGTAAACTTTAAGCCATGTGAAAATGGCCTATGTGGTCGTTTGAGTGGGATGCTAGAATCTATAGCCATGAGTCTTAGAAACCTTAATTTTGATAAGGTGGCCATAATTTGTGTCACGATGATGGATGAGTAGTAAGGCCAAGGAAGGATTCATGAAATTGGCATAGTCTCTGCAGTAACTGTTGCGGACAGCAGCAGTGATATGAGATCAAAAATCACTAAAAATAGTAGAAGTGGAATTAATAGCTAAAAAAATTACGTACTCAAAGCTTGATGGGTCTATTTTCATATGGATGAAACAAAACGACCATATGAGCTGTATTTTAAGAGATATTAAAGTTCTCGTGAAACAGGGCCAGAACGGTTTCTGGATCCCCTGTTCCGACTTTGGAAAACCATTGTAAATTAACCAGAGATAATTAGGAGTCGTGCCATATATTTGTAGATTCCTCTCTGAGTCTAGTTTCTATAGAAACAAACTGTATCAGTATTGAAGCCCTGTACAGGGAGATATCCAATTCGTAACGCACAAAGGTCAGTGTAGTCGATCCCTGCAACAGGGGAGACTTTAACTAATAAACTGTACTAATTGGCTTGACCAAAAATTCTAGAAAAAAATTTGTAGATGGACATATGAGTCTAGCTTCAGGGAAAAATTACGAAACTGATTTTCGAGTCGTAAAACTCAAGATATGATTTTTGAAGCGACTAGTACACAGATTGGCAGCTTGTCTGGGAAATTCTCAATAAGTGGTTTGAAGTCTGTTAACACCTCGTGTTCGACTCTGGCGACGGTCTCGGGTTCGGGGTGTTACATGGCTTTATACAAAATGAATGGATTTAGCACAAGCCACACATTTGGCTAATTTCTCAAGGACACAAAACAATAAAGTCTAAGCCATATACATGCCATACTCAAAAACAAGAATTCTAACTATACCGAGTGCTTCGGATTATAGTGTGATCGTAGCCTCCGGCATCTATTGAAATCCTCAAGCTAGTTAAGTGTCACTATAAGAAAATGGGAAAAGAGAGGGAGTAAGCCTAAAGTTTAGTAAGTTGCACATAAATAAATATACGACAACAATTTTACCATTCATCAACATGCTCATCACACAAAAATGGGCATAAGCACAACTTACTCATCACTATCCATATAAATCCCATAGCATATATCGAGTTCATATGCCATGCATGTCAAATAAGTACTTGTACCACTCACAACATGGTTATACCTTACTCGTTAGCTTAAACTGCATCTCTCACCGTTGAACCGTTCAGAACTTTACTGAATATTTGATAAGCCTCAAACATGGGTTAGGGTGCCGATGCCATATCCCAGGCATGGTCTTACACTGACTATCATCTCGTAGCCGATGCATGTCCCAAACATGTCTTACACTGGCTTATGTCTCGAGGCCGATGCATGTCCCGGACATGTCTTACACTAGCGTTCATCTCGATGCCAATTCCATGTCCCAGAAATGGTCTTGCACAGGCCTTCATAATGTGGCTGATGCATGTCCTAGACATGTCTTATACTAGCCCACAATAACCCATATGTCATGGTATGGATATCCGATTTATTTCCTAGGTTCAATCGGGTACTCTACTATCTCTATTATTATCATACTTTCTCAATTCTAAAATCAAGCAATTCATGCTATATTAATTCAAATACAAATCAACACACGCATTAGCAATGTAGTTGTATTATTTTGATACAACTTACCTCGGATTACAAAATATGGCGACTAGTCGATTTAGTCGATTTGCTTGGCTTTCCCCTGATCTAGGTTCGGATTCAGTATTTCTTGATCTATAATAGCAAAATGTATTTATTTAGTCACTAAATAAAATTTAGTAATCGAAAATTCATATATTCGGTAAAATGACCATTTTGCCCTTAGACCAAAAAATCGATTTTTATCCAATTTCCTCATATCTTAAGCATAGACGAACTCCTTTTTCTCTTATAGTAACCCCAAAATTCTCACTATTTCAGACACATATCATCTACTTTACAACTTATGCAAAATAGTCGTTTTAGGTGTTTTCATGCTAACACCTTTTACAAAAGTTCTTTATAACACACCCAAGACTCATTTTCTTTCATAAAACTCAGCAAAAATTACAAATACTTTCATGGAAAAACCCTAAAATCTTAATAATTTTGCAAAACAGTACCCTCATTTGAAAGCTCATGCTTCAAGGGTCTTAAAAGTACAATAATATTCAAGAAAAGCCATTAAAATCACTTACTTGTAAAAGGAATGAGTTGCTAAAATTTTTAAAGCTCAAAACGCCTAAAAATGGCTGAAAAATCAGTGGAAATGAAGAAAGAATGAAAGAAAATGATGATAGCTAGGCTTAGGGCATTATTATGTCATTCATTATGTCATCAAATTACCTAATGTTGACTTTTAAATATTTTTATCTCCCATGGCCGGCCAACTAAGATTTGAGGGTCTTTTTGCTCTTTAAAGACCCCCAAATTAAGGTTCATAAAAATTTAACACCCTTAGCTATAAATTTAAGACTTTTGCACTTTATGCGATTTAGTCCTTTTTAGAAATTAAGCAAGCAAACGCTAAAATTATTTCACCAAATTTTCCATGCACAAACATAAACTTATTATAAGTCTAAAATATTAATAAAATATTTTCTATGACTTCGGATTAGTGGTCTTGAAACCACTATTTCGACTAGGTTCAAGATTGGGCTGTTATAATGAATGGGATCTTTAGACAGTATTTGGATCAGTTTGTGGTAGTGTTCATAGACGAAATTTTGATCTACTCCCGTGATGAAACCGAGCATGCCGAACATCTAAGACTTGTGTTACAAACTTTGCGAGATAAATAGTTGTGTGCAAAGTTTAGAAAATGTGAGTTCTGGTTTCACGAAGTCAGTTTTCTGGACCATGTTGTATCAGCATCGGGTATTCGGGTTGATCTGAGTAAAATTTCAGCTATACTTGATTGGAAACCTCTAAGAAATGTTTTTGAAGTTCAGAGCTTTCTAGACTTGCTGGTTATTGTAGACGGTTTGTAAAAGGGTTCTCTATGGGGTTCTCTATGATTGCAACCTCGATGAAGAAGCTATTACAAAAAGATGTTAAGTTCAAGTGGTCAGAAAAGTGCCAGAAAAGTTTTGATCAGTTGAAAGCCCTTTTGACCGAAGCTCCAGTGCTAGTTCAACCAGAATCGGGTAAAGAATTTGTTATTTATACTGATGCATCTTTAAATGGTTTGGGAAGTGTTTTGATGCAGGAAGGCAAAGTTATAGGTTATGCTTCGAGACAGTTAAAGCCACATGAAAAGAACTATCCGACACACGATATAGAATTGGTAGCTATTGTGTTTGCATTAAAGATATGGCGTCACTATCTGTTCATTCTGATCACAAAAGCCTAAAATAATTAATGACTCAGACAGATCTGAATTTGAGACAGCGATGATGGTTAGAGTTGTTAAAATATTACGAACTTGTGATTGATTACCATCTGAGAAAAGCTAATGTTGTTGCTGATGCTCTGAGCCGAAAATCACTGTTTACTTTGCGTACAATGAATGCGCATATGGCTATGTCTGATGATGGTTCAAAAATAGCTGAATTAAAAGCAAGACCATTACTTGATCAACAGATTTGTGATGATCAAAAATTTGATGACGATTTGATAGCAAAAAGAGCTCAATGCGATGCAAATGTTGATTCAGAGTTTAGAGTTGATGCTAAGGGTTGTCTGAGGTTCAGAAATTGAATATATGTCCCGAGGAATTCAGAATTGATTCATATGATTTTGAAAGAAGCTCACAGGAGTCAGTTATTTATTCATCCGGGTAGTACGAAGATATACAATGATTTGAAATAGCTTTACTGGTGGCATGGTATGGAACGAGACACTTTTGACATTGTTTCGAAATGTTTAGTCTGTCAGCAAGTAAAAGCCAAACATCAGGTACCTTTTGGATTACTTCAACCGATTATGATACCTGAGTAGAAATGGGACAGAGTCACGATGGATTTTGTATCTGGATTACCGTTGACTCCGAGAAAGAAAGTACAATCTAGGTTATTGTGGATAGATTGACTAAGTCGGCTCATTTTGTTCCAATTTGTATAGATTACTCGCTTGATAAGCTAGCTAAATTGTATGTTTCTTAGATTGTGAAATTACATGGTATGCCTATTTCTATTGTTTTAGATAGAGATCTGAGGTTTACATCACGATTTTGGAAGAAACTACAACATGCATTAGGTATGAAATTACATTTTAGCACTGCTTCCCATGCGCAAATAGATGGTCAGTCTGAACAAATCATTTAGATACCTGAGGATATGTTGAGATGTTGCATTCTCGAGTTTGAAGGCACGTGGGAATGATACTTACCTCTGATTGAATTTGCATACAATAATAGCTTTTAATCGAGTATCAAAATGGCATCTTATAAGGCTTTGTACGGATGTAAATGTCGTACACCATTGTATTGGACTGAGCTCAGTGAAAATAAGATACACGGGGTCGATTTGATCAGAGAGACTGAATAAAAAGTAAAAGTAATTCGTGAAAGTTTAAAAACAACATCGAATCGTCAAAAAATGTATGCATACTTGAAACGAAAAGATATAGAGTTTTAGATCGGAGACAAGTCTTTTTGATAGTCTCACCATGGAAGAAAATGCTTAGATTCGATCGTAAAGGCAAATTGAGTTCGAGATTTATTGGGTCGTATGAGATTATAGAGCGTATCGGGCTGGTTACTTATAGACTATTGTTGCCACCTGAGTTAGAAAAGATCCATAATGTATTTTATGTCTTTATGCTTTGTAGATATCGATCTGATCCTTCACATGTGATTAGTCCATATGAGATTAAGATTAGGTCTGATATGACATATGAAGAAGAATCAATTTGCATTTTGGCTCACGAGGTTAAAGAATTGTGAAATAAGAAAATTTCGTTAGTTAAAGTATTCTGGCATAAACACGGGATTGAGAAAGCAACATGGGAGCAAAAAGATGCAATGAAAGAGCATTATCCGAACCTATTCACTGGTAAGATTTTCGAGGATGAAAATCCTTAAGGGGGAAGAGTTGTAATAACCCGATTTTGACCCTATTCAGAATGGTGGTTTCGATAGCATGAATCTGAGTCAAAAAATATTTTTAAATTATTTTCTATGTTTATTATGTGTGAATTTGTGTGTGTGAAATTTTCGTGACTTAATTTTGTCGTTTGAGTGCCTAATTAAATAAAAGGACTTAATCACGTAAAATGAAAATTTGATGGTTAATTGTGAAAGGGTCAAATTGTTGTTTTTCTTTTAACATGGAGGTTTTATGTTGCAATTAAACCATTGACGTATTGAGTGGACGGTAATGGCCAAGGTTTATAATGGTTTTATATTATATTATAAAGGTTATATATGTAATTTGGTTAATAAATTTATATTAATTAAAACAAAAGTTATCATATTCATTATTTTCTTTGTTCATCCATCGAAATTAGAAACAAAAGAAAAGAAATAAAGGCTTTTAGGTTTCAGCTCCTTTGATTGGTGATTAAGGTATGGATTTTGTTCAATTTTTGACATTTTTTACATTTTTAAGATCGTTGCTAAGTTATCTACAAGACCCATGCTTGTTTGAGTTATGAAATTGTTGAAAGCTTGGGATTTTTGTTGTTTGATGGTAGAAAATAAAAGATATGTGATAGATTAACATGTTTGGTATTGGAGTTTTTGATGATTTTGAGTAACTAGGACTAAATTGAAAAAATAATAAATTGAGGGACTAAAATGTGAAATAAATGAAATGTATGGACTTGTATTAACACTAGGAGTATTCAGCCTAAGCATGGTGTGTGCAAATTTTGCATGTTTTGTGTTTTGTGCAATTTGGACTAAATTGTAAAGAGTGTAAGATGGCAGGGGTAAAATGTTAATTTTCCCATTTATGTGTTTTTGGATTAATTTGATTGAATATTTGATTAAATAAGTCTAATTTATATTAATTTAGATCAAGAAAAGAGAAAATCAGATTTGGATTGGGGGAAAACTAAAGTTGTCGACTGGCCGCCCCGTTCTATTTTACATCGTCCGAGGTAAGTTTATAAGCAAATAGATGTTGTTAATTTTAACTAAATATGAACTGTATATGCTAAAATGAAATATGTGAATATATATAAGCAATAGCTGAATGTATAAAAGCTTGGAAACTATGTTTGTGAGTTTTATTCGACCGAGATACGACGTCTGAAAGCCCCGTATGAACCTTAGGAATAGCTAGGATACATATGTCATGACATAGCATTCCTTTATGTGATGTGCAAGTAAGACCATGGCATCGATATATGTGTGTGAGTAAGACCAAGTTTATACGCTGGCATCGATATGTGACTCTGATATATGTGTGCGAGTAAGACCCTATCTGGGAGAGTGGCATAGATATATGTAATTACATGTAAGACCACGTCTAGGACGTTAGCATTGTATGATATGTGTGATTATCCGAGTGGCCTATCCAATTCCGAATGGTTCATTAGGCAACAATAAGTGTGATTGAATGTGCAAATTAAGCTAAAATGTTCAAGTATGAATTAGTTTATTCCCTACTCGAAATAAGGTAAGTGAGATACTTGATATTTGTTGTAAGTCTTGAATGAAGTAAAGGAAAAAGGTAACACCCCAAACCCGGCCTAAACATCCTGGCCGAATCTGGCGGTGTCACAATGAAGTGATTTTCGAAAACCATGATTTCATTGGAAAGCCCGTTATATACTAGAACCTTATTATATCATTAACGAAAATTTGTAAATCATATTAGATTGTTATTACACTTTAAAACTATGTTTGTTGCGGAAGCTTTAAAATTATATTAAGAAGACATGGAGTTTTTGAAAAACAAATTATCTTTTGAAAACACATCTTCTTCCTACAACTAGCAGTTTATACCAAAGAAATTAAAAATCCGAAATTAAAAGTTAAAACCTTAGAAGTCTTATTACATAAAAATACGCAATTAAAACTACTTATAAATTAAAAATAAAGATTGGAAGCGTACGCGGTTGTGTGGCCACCTTTGAGTCCCTCGCAGCACCGATCCGCCTAAGACTGAGGATTACCTGTACAAATAAAATAGATGGCTAAGTTTATGAAAACTCAGTGTGTAATCCCATATAAGCAAACAATCAGAGTAAACACAATTTGGGCCTAAGCCCTTTCAGTTTTAGTTAGGGCCTTAGCCCATTTTAGAATCACAAACAGTGTGGACCTGAGCCCATTCCAGTAATAGTATCAGTGGGTCCTAAGCCCATTATAGAATCACTGCAATATGCAATCAGAAAATCCTACCCAATCCATCTGCTACACACCATCTCTATACCAGCGCTACACACTATGTGGGGTTAAAATCGACCCACCCAACCTACACACCAAGTCGTACAGGTTGTGGCACTAAAATAGTATTTGTAGCAGAGCTGCCAGTAATATGAACGGCTTAAAGCCATCAGTAGGTCCACAGTCGTCTTGGGTGACCTGTGCGACCATATCAGTACAGTATACTTCCCCCAAAATAGCAATCCCAACCCCATGCAACATGCCATGCATCCTATCATAATATCTTACATGGATGCAACATACATATAATGTGGCATGCTCAAATAAAGTCATACACATCATAGGGAAAATCAGTCATTTTACCTTACAGGGGTATTACAGACATTTTACCCTATAGGGGTATTACAATCATTTTATCGTATAGGGATATTTCGGTCATTTTACCTTATAGGGGTATTTCGGTCATTTTAACTTATAAGAGTATTTTGGTCATTTTACCCTATGGGGTATTTCGGTCATTTTACCTTATAGGGGTATTTCGATCATTTTACCTTATAGGGGTATTTCGGTCATTTTACCCTGTAAGAGTATTTCAGTCATTTTACCCTATGGGGTATTTTGGTCATTTTACCCTATGGGGGTATTTCAGTCATACATGGCCCAAAATGGCCTAAGCCCATAAGATCGCCCATGGTGGCCTCTCGTAATCTAGTACCCACGTTTATGTGATTGGGGTTACCACACGAGCGATCACACACACATGTGGCATCAACAATCCTATTTTCCCTCTTTTGCCGATTTACGGTTAAGACAGTGATTACACACTTGATTGCGAAAAGGCGCAGAAGCTAACAAACACCAACCTATATTCAAACTCGAAGCACCATTAATCTTATTAACAATAGGATTAGCAATCCCTTTCCATATCACTTAACAAAATGGTATCTCATCACTTGCCTATCTCAGTCGACTTGGGTTTACACACCTAACCCGTTGTAAGAGACTAATCACTTGTTCCTTAAAGATAACTTGCAATCCAACCAACACCGATTAACATATATTCCCACAATCAGATTGAACCGGCGAAAGTTCACTTACCGAAATGCAACCCATGCGTAGGGGAAAGGAACAATCAGTCTATTTCTCTCCTTTAAAAGACAAAAGCTCGGCACAACACACCCTCGCAATTAATGGCGGTAAGAGAAGATGTTAAAAGAAAACTATTAGTATGATAGAAAGAAAAGGAGAGAAAAAGTAACTGGAAAATTGCAATTACCACCAAAATCTACAGAGAGTAGTGCAAATTCGGCACAGTGAAGTGGAAGAAATAGCAGTTTTTGGTCAAAGAGAAAATGATATGGGGTGAGGGTGTGAAGGAAGATTCAGTCTAGAAAGGACCCATAAAGAGGGAAAGGGAAGAATACAAGATGTTCGACTAAGAAGCCACCACCGATTGAGGGGAGGAAAGATGGAGTAATCCAAACAAGAAAGGTCACAACAAAAAATAAAATCGTAAGAACAACTTGACAAAACCAAAAGTGTAAATGAAAAAGAGAGAGAGAACAAAATTATGTAACACAGAAAAAGAGATACTTGAAAGAACCTTAGGTACCAATTGGCTTTGTAACACCCCTCACCCTATCTAACACCGGGACAAGGCTCGAGGCATTACCGGACTTAAACCTTCACAAACATACAAAACCATGTCACCAAAATTTTCCCAAAATTAAAACTTTTAGAACATATGCATATCGTCCCTTATATAGGCCATTGAGGCCTATAACCTACATTAGGATGGTTCGGGACAAAACTGAAAACATTCGGTAAACTCTGGGCAACTTAATAAATTTCTAGCTTTGGAGTGTCACACGCCCGTGTAGGTGGGCCGTCTGGACTCACACGCTCGTGTGACTTGGGGCACGCCCATGCCCTTAGCTCATGGGCAACAGTGACTTTTAAACACGGCCATGGCACACGCCCATGCTACCTGTCCGTGTTCAATATTGACTTTGGGTCACGGCTATGGGACACGCCCGTGTGACCTACCAGTGTCCTATACTAACTCAAAATTTTAAGTGCAGGGGACACACTACCATAGAACACACCCATGGCAGGGAACCGTGTATCACACAAGGACTAGACACACACCCGTGTGTCCAACCATATGAACCTTAATAGGCTATTTTCCAAGCCTTAAGTCACCCCTTTCTACTCTTTATACCATTATACTATGTTTACAAACTTATAAATGAAACATCCATGTTCAGGGTATTATCAACTTATTACCATATCACACATTTATTCCATAGCCATGACCACCTCAAATGGTCCTGAGACATTCACCATGTACATATCTTATATACTTTTTATACATAGTGAACAAGTATAATCACATACCCACATCACAAGACATTTACATATATCATGGATGAATGGGCTTACAAGCCAAAATCATTATGAGCCACATCTCATGGCCACATACAACAAATCATTATAAGCCAATACATTTGGCTAATCACAACAACATCGATCATAGAAAAACTAAGTCCCTACACATGCCACTCACTTGAACACGTTTAACATGTACATGTCAATACTCCAAGGGTAAAGGCTCGATAGTGTGATGCTGCCTCCGACGATCTCCAACCCCGAGCTGACCTGTAAAAACTAAAAGAAATGGAAAGGGGTAGTAAGCTTTACGCTTAGTAAGTCCATATGAAAATAATAAGCATTATAATAACATGTTTCCTTAGGTAAAACAATTATAATTATGCTTGTATTCATATTCTGGTCAAGCTGTCTACTAAAGTCATAGTCGATAAATTATTTATAACTTTAGATACGAGACTTCAAATTAATATCCATTAATTTTCCCAAAAACTATACTCATTTATCTATTTATCATAAAATTTTCAGAATTTTTGGTCTAGCCAATAAGTACAGTTTATTATTCAAAGTCTCCCCTATTTCACTATTTGACAGCTTCGACCTTTCTTCACTAAAATTTATTTATATCCTAGTACGAGACTCGGATAATGTTACCATATTTTTATCCTAAAATTAGACTCATTAAGAATTTCAGTAATATGAATTTTACCTTATAATTATTTTTTTTACAATTTCTAGTGATTTTCCAAATTTGAGATAGGGGAGTCTGGAATCACTCGACTCTGTCTCACAAGAATTCAAATATCTCATGATACAAAATTCCTTTGCTTACATCATTTCCTTTATGTCAAACTAGACTCATTAAGATTTAATTCCATATTATATTCAGTGTTTAATTCAATTTTCACAATTTTTACTAGATTTTAAAATTAAAACCATGCTGCTATACCAAATTTGTCTTTGTGCAACAAGTTAATAACCATCACAATTTGTCATAGAAATTATTCTCATAATTATCATTCATTCATTTGCACCATCGTCATAAGTCCATTTCATTTCACATGTCAAGCACGTGTTCATGGGTTTCGAGTACTTACCTATGCTATCATTTAGCACGGCACTCGTCCAAACATGACAACTCACATGCATCATAATATTATCAAATAACATATATGATGTATCATGACAATAACCTTTTATTTCATTTCTAATATTAATCTCGTTGAACTTCTCGGAATCTCGATGGATATCCTATTCACCCTCAATTCATACAAGTGATCATTCATGTGCGCACTCCAGCGAACCTCACATCTTATGGCGAGATTACCAGTCCAGGCTAAATCCCCTGTAATATAAACTCATGGAGTGATGTCGGGATTACCAGTCCAGGATAAATCCCTTGTGACGACAAGCACTCTCAATGAGCTCAGATCTGAATTACCAGTCCAGGCTAAATTCAGACCCCAATCAGATTACCTGTCCGGGCTAAATCCTTAATGCACACATATTCTTCGGGAGGCTTGATCACTTAAGGAACACCTATTCGGGCTAGATCCTTTCTATATTTGAGATCAATGGATTACCCGTCCGGGCTAAATCCTTTTCTGCAACACATGCAGGATCTCGAGTCATGTAAGCCATGGTTTATCCATCGAATTTCCCTTTTTATTCAACTGAGATTTTTCTTTGTTCATCAGTATCTCAATATGCATAGCCGCTCATGCCATGTACATCCAATTCAACACATTTCCATGTTTATTTAGGCATTAGTCCATAAGATAAACATGGTATTACATATAATTATAATTTGACATTTGTGACAATATATAATCTTTATATCAACTAAATAAAATATCCATCCTACAATGTTAACACATCAATTTAAGTTCAAGTATGAACAATAATAATATCATTGCATTATCGTTAATATATGAACTTACCTTGGTTTCGAGTATGACTATTTATTTTGAATTTGTGCTAAACCTTGTTCGACCTTCTTCTAAGTCCGAATCTTGTTTTCCTTGATTTATAATATCATATTTAGCCTACTAATTAGTCACATTATTCATAGGGGTCCAAAAATCATATTTTTTACAAATTTTCATTTTGACCCCTAAACTTTTACATACTTGCACTTTTGCCCCAATGCTCGGAAATTAAAATTCATCCTATTTTCTTATGTTTTCTGAAATGCTGATCATTTTTCATACTATGACAGCCCCCAGTTTCCACTAAATCACCCATTTATGACCAATTTTACAACTTTTACAAAACGGTCCTTTCAAACATTTTCATCGAAAATCGCTTAGTAAAAGTCATTTATTAAACACCAAACACTCATTTTCTACCATTATAAATCAAAATAAATGCATATTACTCATGGATAAATTTTTAAACATAAACCCTGGCTCAAAATAATGGTAGAAATAGGTAGATCATTTTACCGGGATTTCAGAAATGTAAAGAACTTTAAAAACGGGGCTCGGGATCACATACAAATAAGCTTGGAAGCTTGAACCAAACCCTAACCATGGCTTCCATGGGGGTTTCGGCTGGTACATGGAGAAGATGACCAAATTTTGGCTATTTTGGCTTTTTAATTCTTTTAATTATTAGTTTACCAAAATGCCCCAAACTTAAAAATATTTTCTTACACCCATTTCATTCTATTTTTGTCCAACAATTAACTAATGGTATAATTACCATTTAAGGACCTCCCATTTAAAATTTCATAATAATTAGACACCTTTAACATGTAGAACTCAACTTTTGCACTTTTTACAATTTAGTCCTTTTGACCTAATTGATTGCCCAAACGTCGAAATTTTCAAATGAAAATTTCATGAAATCATTCTGTGAAATTACAGACCATAAAAACATAATAAAAATAAATTTTATTACGTCAAATTTGTGGTCCCGAAACCACTGTTCCAACTAGGCCCTAATTTGGGATGTTACAGGCTTCAAAAGAATAACAGGAAATATCCAAAAATACTCACAAAATGAAAATAGAATAACCAAACTTACTCCTTCAAACCAAAATTCTTGAGTATTCCTTGATCAAATTCGGCACTCTATTCCCTCTCACCTTACTTCCCTTGATTTCCTCCTAATATCTCTCCTCAACTCCCCCCTACAATCCCTACATGACCAATTCAAACTCCACTCCACTCTGCAGTGTTTTGGTCAAACTCTATACCTCCCATGGCCATCAGTAAAAATAATCTCCATTTGCACAAGCAGGGATTTTAACCTTAGAACACTATCACACCCCATACGCCACTATCCACCAGACCAGTAGGCCCATTCTGCCATGTTTTTAACAAATTTTACTTATAACCCTATTGACCAAAGATAGGGATTTTATCCTCAAAAACCAAAATTTTGTGGAAGCTAGGGCTTGAACTCATGACTTCCCAGACACTTCTAGAGCACAAAACTGCTAAGCCAAACACTCAATTGTGTCACTTCCTTGCACAATAAAATATTTATGTGCAACCTCCAAACTGTACCCCTATTCAAAACCGAGTGCTTCTAGGCCCAAAATTCGGGGCGTTACAAAAAATGTATGTGAACATGGTAAGTGTATTCGGCTTTGTGAATAAATGATATGAAAATTATGGAATTGATTTTTGAATATGTGTATACATGACCATGTATATTCGGCCACATAAGTAGTATATGTATATGAAGTTATAATATGATACAAGAGCTTGTGTATATGAGTGTATCTGTACTTGGTTATTTAATGACATTTTGGCTTTGAAATTTAAATGAAAATTTGTTAAATTAACTATATGAGAATTCAGCCAAAGTAATATTTATGTATGAAGGTATATATTATTTATGAAATTGTAAGTTTGAGACTAAATGTGTAATATCCTGATTTTGGGCCTAGTCAGAATAGTGGTTTCGTGATCACAAAATCCGAGATAGAAATAATTATTTTATGATTATTTTGAGGTCTATGGTATGATTGCATGATTGTGTGAAAATTTCGTGAAGAAATTTTATGCATAAAGTGCTTAAATTGAAATTAGGGACTAAATCGAATAATTTGTAAAACTTGCATTCTAGAAGTTTCTAGTATGAAATTGTTTTGAAATATTAATTAGGAGGTCTTAAATAGAATTTTACCAATTTCTAAGTCTATGGACAGAAATTGGACATGGATGGAATTTTTGGAAAGTTTAGTAGTAAGGGCATTTTGGTCATTTAGGGGTAAAATGAATTAAAATACAAAATTAAAAGCCAATTTTGCTCATCTTCAACCCCATGGCCGAATATAGCAAGGAGAAACCATGGATAGGGTTTTTCAAGCTTCCAAGCTCGATTGTATGTCCATTCTAGCCCCGTTTTTCAAGTTCTTTACGTTTTTGGAGTCCCGGTAGCTCGATTAAGCTTATGCTAGCAATAATTCAACCTAGGGTTCATATTTGGAAAAATACCCATAGGTGAAATTTGTGTATTTTGGTGTTGTATGATAGAATATGAGGTTTTAAATTATGTTAGAAAACTTGTGCTACTCGGTTTTAAGCGAAAACTAGCAAAAGGGCTTAATCGGTAAAAATACCTAATAGTCATAAGTACATGTTAGAGTGAAAATTTGATGTTGCCATAGAAGGGAATAATTATCAGCATGTCATAAAACATAAGAAAATAGGCTGAAGTTTAATTTACGAGCTTTGGGGCAAAAGTGTAAATATGCAAAAGTTTAGGGGCAAAATTGTAATTTTTCCAAAATATGATTTTGGTCAATTTGAATAATGTGAGTCCTAATTAGACTATATTTTAAATGATACAGCAAGGAAAACTAAAATTCGGGCTAAAATGGGGAAAATACCAAGTTGTGGACGAAATGGTAAAAGTAGCCATTTTCGCATACGAGGTAAGTTCATATGTAAATGTTGGTAACATAGTTATTATTTTAAATGTTTTTATGTTATTTAAATGATATGATAATTATTATGAAATATCATACTTGTGACAGTGGTTTGATAATATGTCAAATTATGTGATATACTTGGAAAATGAAATGTGAAATACTACCGAGTATCGGTATCGACATTCCGTAGGAGATGGTTGAGACACATGATTGGGAAAAAGGTCCCGTTGAACATTAGGAATGGATTAGGATATAAGTGACATGTCACTAGGATGTTTGGGCATTCAAACTCGTTGAGTTGAGTCCGAGTTCACTTATGGATGCAAATGTCTGAACTCGTTGAGTTGAGTCCGAGTTCGAGAGATGTAACTAGGCATCCGAGCTCGTTGAGTTGAGTCCGAGTTCACTTATGGATGCGAACGCCCGAGCTAGTTGATTTGAGTCCAAGTTCACTTATGGGCGGGTTACATGGTAGCTTGGCTACATATGTGGCGCTTATGTGCAAACTTTCCATGTATCCGAATTATTCCGATGTGTTCAACGGGTAAAGTTCTACTGAAATGGAGGAATACTCAAGATGAAAGGGACGTATTGGTAAGTGTTGTGAAATGAATACTTTGAACAGGTATGTACTTAACCCTCGGGTTGAAAACTCTATATAACAACAATATGGTAAGATGATAAATGAAAATGTGATATGAATGTCTCGGTGATGATTATGCAAATTATGTTTTATGTTTGCTTATATAGTTATGTTACTTGCTATTTGCATGTGAACTTACTAAGCATTTATTCTTACTCCCTCCTTTTCATTCCTTGTAGTTTTGAAAAAGCCAGCTCGGGAATCGGGACGGGTCGAAGGTTCGATCACACTATCCAAAGGACTTTCATCTGGGTAAATGACTCGTAAAACTTAAGTATGGCATGTATAGCAATATATTTATTTTGTGTAAATAATTTTATGATATGGCCATGATTGGTTGAGAAAATGTTTGATATTGATAAGTCATGGTGATGGTTAAATTTAGATCATGTTTGATATCATGGATGTTTAATAGGTTATCTAGTTCATAACAACTCATGAAACGATGAAATTTGCCTTAAAACAAAATATTGCTGCAGCAATGACATGAATTTGAAAATCACTAAAAATATTATAAATGGAATTAAATAATGAATAAGTTATGGAATCGAAGCTTGATGAGTCTATTTTCATATGGAAGAAGCGAAACAGATATATGAGCTATATTTTATGAGATGTTTAAATTTTTGTGAAACAGGGCCAGAGCGATTTCTGGATCCCATTTTCTGACTTTGGAAATTAACCATAAATTTTACAAAGATAATTAGAAGTTATGCTTTATATGTACAGATTTATTATTGAGTCTAGTTTTATTAGAGACAAACGGCATAGTCATTGAAGCTCTGTACAGGGAGATATCTGATTTGTAATACACAGAGGTCAGAGTAGTCGAACCCTGAAATAGGGGAGACTTTAACCAATAAACTGTACTAATTTGCCCGACCAAAAATTCTAGAAAACAATTACTAGATAGATTTATGAGTCTAGTTTGAGGAAAAATTTATGGAATTGGATTTCGAGTTTCGGAACTTGAGATATGATTTTTAAAGCGACTGTGATGCAGTTAGCTAGCTTGTTTGGAAATTTTAAAAATAAATTGTTTGAGCTGTTTAAGTAATGAATTAAGTCTATTAACACCTCGTGTTCGACTTCGGCGACGGTCTCGAGTACGGGGTGTTACAAAATGTTATAATTATAGTATAATTTGGTTTTGTAAAATTGAGTTGATTATATCATTGGGTTGTTTATTTGTTTATGACTTACTAAGCTATGATAGCTTACTGTATGTGTTTATGTTTGCCTCTGTTTTATAGATTTTGAAGTCAAGTTATGAGCTCGGGGATTAGTAGCAAAGTCTATCACACTATCAACTGTCTTTGGTATTTTATAAGTTGAATTTTTGAAGCTATGGCATGTATAGGCTAGATTATACTTCTGAAATGTTGTATTTTGGTCTATGTATAATTTGATCCATGTAAGAATGGATTAACTTCTATGCTTGAGTTGGGTTTTGGTTTAATTATGGTTTAAGTCCATTTCGATTATTATGCTATGAGCCATGAATGATTAGAATTTGTGATATGTGTTTGTGTATTGAGATTGGTTGATGAAATTGGACGTGGTAAGAATGAATTTGTTATGATGTATATTTGGTCTTGGTTTGAGCTTATATTGATAGTGTATCCAAGATATATGATGTTTGTGAAGTTTGTTATGTGTTTTGGTCATATGGTATATAATGGTTGTTAATCAAGCTAAGATATATCATGCATTAGTTAGTTAAAGATCAAGATATATGCATGGGGTAGATTCAGTGTTCACTTATGGTCTATATTAATGTTATGTATGATACTTCATTTATTTGTTATGGTAAGTCAAAAATATTGAGACTTAGATTTATATAAGGAGATTGGATAAATGATAAAGGATATGTGTGTTTTGGTATTCAGTCATGATATGATAGTTGAGCTCTTATATATCTTTACATGTATATATATGCGTTTATATTATGGTGGACATGTATATGTGTATAACTATATAGTTTTGTTAGTTATTTGTATGTTCACAAATATGTACAAATGAGTTGTGTTAGCCGAATAGATAAGGTAACGAAATGGGTTTTGTATATATAACCGAATGCATGTTTTTAATTTGTGGTAATATGCATAACATGTTAATTTCATATAGACTAATGCATTAATGCCGCGTAAATGAATGAAAAGGTTATTAATGAAATTTGTTTCAATTGATGTATAATTTGTACATGTACATGACTTATAAAAAAATAGGTCTGATATTCAATTAACGAAGTTGTTGATTTGTTATATGTTCTGTATATGTATAATTTGTTTTGATAAATGTTGGATTATGTTTTTAATTACGCTATGTTGTAAATGATATGATCTTAATATTTGATATTTGATTTAAATTATGAGCATTGATGTGATTAAAATTTCAAATTGTAAATTGTAATGCATATTTGTATGAATTGTAATATGGTCGGTAATGCCTTATAACCTTAATTTGGTGACGAATATGGGTTACGGGCGTTACAATTACATATTCTGTTGATCAAACTATTTTCTGTGAAACAAACACAGGAAAATGCATAAAACATTTTCCCTAAAACCTTTTACATGTAAACAAACGAACCCTTAATTAACCTTTAAAAAACTTATTAATTACACCAAATACCAAGCCACTATCATCCACTAGCTCGTTAATAGGCTATTTACCACATAAGGACCTCCACTTTAAGGTTCCATAGCTATTAGACACCTTTAGCTATTAAAACACGACTTTTGCACTTTACACGGTTTAGTCCTTTTTATCAAATTGAACATTCAAATGATAAAATTTCTTAACAAATTTTTCACATAATCATACTATCATGATGTAGACCAAAATTTAATAATAAAATAATTATTTCTACTTTGAATTTGTGGTCCCGAAACCACTGTTTTGATTTGACTAAAATTGGTTGTTACAACTCTCCCACATTAGGAATTTTTGTCTTCGAAAATCTTACCAGAAAATAGGTTAGGGTACTATTTTCTCATAACTTGCTCGGGTTCCCACATAGATTCTTTGACACCATGCCGTTTCCATAGAACCTTCACCAAAGTTATGCTCTTGTTTCTTAACTCTTTTACCTCTCAAGCTAAAATTCTAATCGGTTATTCGCTGTAAGTCATATCAGGCTGAATTTCAATCTCTGCCAGAGAAATGACATGCGATGGATCTAATCGTTACCATCGTAACATCAATACATGAAACACATTGTGAAACTTTTCTACTGAATCTTTTCTAACTCTGATGGTAAAGATAGTCGATATGCCACTGGCCCTATTCTCTCAATAATCTCATACGGCCCGATAAATCGCGGACTCAATTTTCCTTTGCAAACAAAATGAAGAATCTTCTTCCACAGAGATGATTTCAAAAATACTCTATCGTTGATTTGAAATTCAATGTCTTTACGTTTCAAATCCGCATATGCTTTTTGTCGATCTGAAGTTACTTTCAAACTATCACGGATTACTTTCACTTTTGCTTTGGTCTCTCTGATCAAATCAACCCTGTGAATCTTTTCTCACTAATAACAGTCTAGTACAATGGAGTTCGACATTTGTGACCATACAAAGCTTCATACGATGCCATCTTTATGCTCGATTGAAAACTGTTGCTATACGCGAATTCAACCAATGGTAAATATTTTTCCCAGTTACCTTCAAACTCTAAAACACAAAAATGAAGCATATCTCCGCGATCTGAATTACTCTCCTAGACTGGCCGTCGGTTTGAGGATGAAATGCAGTACTAAAGTGTAATTGCGTACCCAAAGCTACTTGCAATTTCTTCCAAAATCACGATGTAAACCTCGGATCTCTATTTGAAATAATAGAAACTGGCACCCCGTGCAATATAACAATCTCAGAGATATACAATTCAACTAGTCTCTCGAGTGAAAAATCTATACGTATCGGAATGAAATATGAAAATTTTTACATTCTATCAACAACATCCCAGATAGCATCTTTTTTTCCAAAGATAGAGGGTAATTTCGATATGAAATCCATCGTCACTCTATCCCATTTCCACTCTGGTATCATCACTGGCTGTAATAGTCCCGAAGGCACTTGATGTTCCACTTCAACTTGTTCACAAACCAAGCATCTCGACACAAACTTTGAAATGTCTCGTTTAATGACCGACCACCAATACAACTGTTTCAAATCATTGTACATTTTAGTTGTAACAACCCATTTTTTGGTTAAATAGGAACAGTGGTTTTGGGACCACAAACTCAAAGTAAAATTATTTATTTTATTACTATTTTAATGTCTACAGCATGATAGAATGGTTGTGTTAAAAATTCGTTAAGAAAATTTATCGATTGAGTACTCAATTTGACTAGAAGGACTAAATTGTAATAGGTGCAAAATTGAATTCTATAGATTAAATATGTCTAATTGCTATGAATTTTTTTTGGAGACCCTTATGTGGTAATTAGACCACTGTTTAAATTAGTGGACAAAAATGGACATGGTTAAGTGAAATTTTAAAGTTATGCATTAAGGGTATTTTAGTAATTTGGTAAATAAAGACAAAATTAACTGAAATAAAAGTTTCCATCTTCTTCAATTTCATCCCCCTAGCCGAAATTTTGAGGAGAAAACATAGCTAGGGTTTGGCCAACTTTCAAGCAAAATTATAAGTTCGTTATTGTCCCGTTTTTAATGATTTCTACATTTTTGAGTTCGTGGTAACACGATCTAACTATTTCAAGGACTAATTTGAAAGAAATTTAAAGTCTAAAATTTTATCCATGTTGGATGTGCATGTATTTTGATGTTTTATGATAGAAAATGCATGTTTGTTGCATTTGTAAAGTGATTTTTGATAAAAACGTCAAATAGGGACTTATTTGTAAAAGTTTAAAAAATGTGTAGAAAAGTGTGAATAAAAGAAAAATGTGGGCTATTATGAGTACAAGTAATATTTAGCTCAGCTTGGGTTGTGATGAAATTGAATGAAATTCATTTCAGAAGCCTAGGGACTAAATCTAAAATGTTGAAATGTTAGTGGCAAAAATGTAATTTTTTCCATAATGTGTTTTTGGACTATATTGAATAATGTGATGATTAAATAAGTTAAATTTGACATTATAGATCAAGAAAAACGTAGTTCGAATCTAAATTAGGGGAATAATAAAATAATTGACGAATAGATCCCTTTTTTCCATTTTTGCATTCGAGGTAAGTTCATATGTAAATAAGCTTTATTATAATTGTATTTTAAATGCTTTAATTTTGTATGAATTGTGTAAAAGACTCTACAGACACGTTCAACAATGTTTTGGCAAGCGAGGAATCCCAATCAAACCTTAAGAATAGATTAGGATACAAGTGACATGTCACTAGGGTATTATGTTATGTGATCTGGGTGCTGGTCCTGTACGTCCTATTGGTGGCTGAGTATACCGGTATATGTTGTGGTTACTTGATAGCTTGTGTGAGCAGCACCGTGTACCTACGTCTTGACTGATAGCTTGTGTGAGTAGGCCCGTTGATGGCTCGAGAGCGAGCATATATGTGTTTTAAGATAGAGGTAGCAATGGCTACATATGTGACACCCTGTGTGCAAGGTTTCCTGAGTATCCGATATTATTATTCTGATTGGTTCATTGGGTATGCCAACGATGAGATTAAGTATGAAATTATTACGAGATGGTATAGGTATGTACATAAAGCTTATGATTATTAAATTCATGAAATGATGATTTCAAGGTGAGTTTGTGATGGAATGAATTATGGTCACGAGATTATGGTAAATTATGTTATCTTATATTATATTACTTGAATGTAAAATGTATGGTAAGATTTTCTTATTACTTTCATACGAACTTACTAAGTTATATAGCTTACTCTGTTTTATTTTCCCATGTTTTATAGTGTTACCAAGCTAGCTCAGATTGGTACAATATAATGTTGTAATTATGTTAGGTATTGAAATGACAAGTTTTAGCCTTGATTGTGGATGTTTTGGCTGTCTAAATATGCTATGAATTGTGCCATTTTTTGTTATGTATGTGTATGCAGTGAGGGTGGCAAATTGGCTTGGTAGATAGCCCTTATTTTTCTCTACACGGGTAGACACATGTGCGTGTGTCTAGACCGTGTGTGACACATGGCCTACCCTATAGGCATGTTTTTTGGTTGTGTGTCCCCTGCAACTTAATTTTGAGAAACAGAAAGTTCAGAATTGAGCACACGGGTAGAGACATGGGTGTGTGTATCAGCCATGTAAGGGACACGGCCCCGAACATGGGCGTGTGTCCTGATCGTGTGAAGTCTGCATCTATTTTATGAAAATTAATTAATCACACGGCCTAGCACACAGGCTTGTGGATTGGCCATGTGACTTCAATTTGTTCATGCCTTGCAAAACAGAGAGTTACACGGGTTAGGGACACTAGCGTGTGTGGCCAGATGACCTGCCCACACGGGCGTGTCCCAAACCACACGGGCATGTGACCCTTGTACATGGAAAATATCTTTTAAGTTTTGTAAAAATTTCTTAAGTTCTCGGTTTAATCCCGAATCACTTCCAAACCATGATTTGAGCCTCGCATGCTCGTATTAGAGACTTTAGGAATGAATGTAAATGGTTTTAATTTGGTTGAAATTTATGACTCAAAATTGTATAATTATTGCGATGTAAGTCCAGTAATTTCTCGTAACCCTATTCTGGCATCGAATACGGGTGAAGGATGTCACATTTAGTGGTATCAGAGCTATAATTTAGTTGATTCTCAATATAGCATTTTAATCTATAACAGTAAATAGAGTTAGAGAACTTACAGATTTGGTGCTGGAGACTCAGTGTGCCACACTTCCAATAACATCTTTCTAGAAACAAGTCAAGTTTTGTTGATAAATTTCAAAATAAAATTTTTAGAAAAACCCTTTTCAAACCCCAATTTCGGAAAAAGAGAAAACAACAACAATAATTTTCTGCTACCCATACCCCAGCCGGGTTTTGTAACCTAGGCTCTGATACCACTAAATGTAACACCTCAAACCCGGCCCAGACGTTATGGCCAAATCTGATGTGCCACATTGAAGTTAAAAATTCATGTTTCGTTTTAGTGCTTTAAAAATCGACTTTTGTTAAGCTAACAAAGTGAATGGGAGCCGGACCGGTAGGAATCAATAAGAGGAGGTGAGCCATGAAGGTCGCTTAAGTACCAAGCTCTTCTAATGGATCCAATCCTAGACATGCCTACAACCATTGCCACACTTGGTTAAATCGAGTTGTAATTTATTTAAGTTGAAATCTTTGATAAATCGGATAATCATGGCGTGGTGTTATTTTGAAAACAATTATCATTTTGAAAACACGTCCTAAGTCTAGCCCATTTATTAACAAAGCAGATTAAAGTTATTAAAATAAAATAATCCCGAAAAATAATTAAAATGGCCTTATTACAACCCAAAACCAAACAATAATATTAATAAGATAAAACTTATAAAGAAATAAATCGGCTACTTATTGCAATTAAAAGAAACAAAAAGCAATGAGTGTGGCCATCTCCGAGTCCCTCACACTCTAAACCATCTAAGCTTAGGGATTACCCTGATTAAAAATGGGGTGAGTTTACGAAAACTCGATGTGTAATCCCAATAACAAACAAACAGTGAAAACACAATGTCGAGACAATGCATGCCAAAGCCCTATTCGGTCTCGACATATCACGGGCGAAGCCTTTCGTTTAATCTTCTTGGGCAAGCCTTTTCATAAATCAAACCACTGGGCCGAAGCCTTTCTATAAATCATATCACTGGGCTGAAGCCTTTCCATAAATCATATCATTTGGTCAAGCCTTTATTAAATGATGCGACGCCCATAGGGCCATTTCAATAACACATGAAATATCAATGAATGTATGCAAGCCCATTTCAATATCACATGAAATACCAATGAATGTATGCAAGCCCATTTGGGGAGACTACTCAACCTACCATCCGCTACTCTCCACCCGTACCAACCAACACACCATGTGGGAATAACTCAACCCACCCAACCAACACACCATCGGCAAAGATAGTTTGCTTTATCATATATCTGGAGGCCTAGCCTCTTTAATAATCGGGCAAAGCCCTTTTGATGGCCCAGGGCAAAGTCTTTTTCAATAAACGGGGCATAAGCCCTTTTTGTAAGCGGGGCATAAGCCCTTTTCAATAAACTGGGGCATAAGCCCTTTTGCACTTCCTCCATCCATATAAAAACCCAACCCAATGCATTTATGAATTCATCATGTGCATTTCATACATATCATGTGCATATCATACATATCATGTGCATATCATATCAATCATGTATATCATACCCCACGTATCAAATTTATACTTAAACCCTAGGGGTATAATGGTCATTTTTACCTAGGGGCAAAACAGTCATTTTCACATTATAAGGGTAATTTCATAATTTTACCAAATATCAGGGTTTTCCATGTTCATCAACAATTATCAATATTTCCGAGTGTTTAAATAATGATCTTTAACCCACTTTATCAAACTCAGGCTTTTGGGCCCAAAACCTCTAATGGGCCCTACGAATGCCGATTTAGCCCATTAAGCCCACATAATCCAAATTTTACAGCAGTACTAACCGTGTTAACATGCAACTTTTCCAGATTCCATTTTCTATCAGTTTTACCCAAATGGGCCCGAAGCCTATTGGGCCCGATTCCAGCCCATTGAGGCCCAACTTACAATCGTGCACAAAATTGAGTTCTTGCCTATTCCATCGATCCAAACACCGATCATATCGTATTTATCGCATCTATACCCAAACGCAATATTACAAGTTCCCAAAATACCGGTATTTTAGCATTTCGGCTTCTCAGCAAATATTAATCTAAGCTATTACGAGGGTTAGTACACACCTGTTATAGGTTGAAGTTGAAACGTTTCCATAATCAATCACCTACGATAACCACCACCTGTCACTCAAACTTAACTAATCCAATATCAATATATGTAAATCCTAAGCACATCACTCATACGGAACATAAGGGCATATTCATCATTTTACCATACAAGGGTATTACGGTCACTTTACCCTACAGGGGCTTTACGGTCTTTTTACCTATTTGGGGTATTTTAGTCATTTCATCCTACAAGGGTGTTTTGGTAAATCTACAAACCAAGGGTATTTCAGTAATTTTGTAAACCAATGGTATTTCTATAATTTTTAGAAAGTCAAGGGTATTTTTGTAATTTTGTAAATCAGGGGTATTTTGGTAATTTTACAAATTAAGGGTATTTCGATAATTTCACAAACCAGTGGTATTTTGGTAACTTTACAAACTAGGGGTATTTTGGTAATTTTACAAACCAGGGGTATTTTAGCAATTTTACAGACCAAGGTATGTTGGTAATTTTACTGATCGAGGGTATTTTGGTAATTTTGTAAACCAAGGGTATTTTAGTAATTTTGTAAATCGAGGTAAAACAAAGAATTACAGTAAATCAAGGGTAAAATGGTAATTCTATAAATCGAGGGTAAAATGGTAATTCTGTAAATCGAGGGTAAAACGGTAATTCTTTAAATCGAGGGTAAAACGGTAATTCTGTAAATCGAGGGTAAAACGGTAATTCTATAAATCAAGGGTAAAACGGTAATTCTATAAATCGAGGGTAAAATGGTAATTCTGCAAATCGAGGGCATTTCAGTAATTTGGTAAACTGAAGTATTCTAAACAGGGATAATAATACGAATGGGCCTAAAGCCTATTCTTGGCCCAAATGGGCCCACACGCTCGTGTAGCCCTTTTAGCCCAAATCTAGCCACAAATATGAGATTCACCTAGCCTAGTCCAATATTTACTACACAATCAAACAACTTATCCAATTGGGCTCGTAGGCCCATTGGGCCCACATGGCCCCTTTCGACCCATCGCGGCCCGAAGTAGCCATCCTATAGCTAGAGTAGTGAGAAATACACACCTGATAGGAGACTAGAGTTAATCCACGCGCTGAGCACTCTTAGCCGACGCCCAACCCAAATGAGCACTCCATACAGCGAAAGGGATCAGCCAAGAAAGGTACATTTACTCTCCTCATGGTTCTCTCTATTTAAAGCCAGCTTCGCAACCACTCTTATGTTAGCTTCTCGATGTGGGATCCCTCCAACATCAGAGTTTAAATTCAACACCAACTCTTGTCGCCCCCTGTTAGCAAAATAAATGCTCCTTGCTTGCCATAGGATTCAAACCCATGCCTCCCCTCAGTTGCTCCACACGCTACTTGCCACTAAGCCACAAGGCTTTTTATGTCATATTTTATCCCCAATTAATTATAAGGTCTGAAGGCTAAAGTCCAGGTTCCCTAAAAAAAACCAAATAAATTGCAAGAGCCAAGGCTTGAACCCAGGCTCCCATACAACCATAATGACGCCACAGCCACTAGACTACAAGCTTCCTTGTGTCATTTATTTAACACAATAATTTAAAAGCCCTCATCCAAGCATCCTGGTTTTTTTTTCTCTTAATACCAAAATTTTTGCTAAAGCCCAAGTCTGAACCCAAGATTTCCCAACACTTCTCAAAGCCATTAACCACTAAAGTAAACATTTAATTGTGTCGTTTTATTGCACAATTAAATACCTATATACAACCTCCTTACGGACCCGCACCAAAGGCCCAATACTTCTAGGCCCAAATTCGGGGTGTTACAGAAAACTCATCACTTACTTAATACTTGATAATCTCAATTACTTACAATCTCAATATTAAAGAAGCCTTAAATGCATACTTGTACTCTTTTTTCATGTTCTCACCTTGTTGTTTCTTTGACTTACTCTATGGATTACTCAGGAACCTTTTCCTTTTTGAACTTACCATTGCCATGTCTTGACATGGTCTTACGTGGTATCCTTGCCTTATGAACTCACCAATGCCATGCCTTGGCATGGTCTTACATGGGACCTTTGCCTTATAGTAACTCATCAATTCCATGTCTTGACATGGTTTTACATGATTTCCTTGCCTGCTATGCCTTGGCATGGTCTTACATGATATCCTTATCTTACCAAATGCCATGTTCCAAACATGGTCTTACATGGTATACTTGTCTTACCAAATGCCATGTTCCAAACATGGTCTTACATGGTATTATTGTCTTGGTGCCAATGCCACATCTTGATGTGGTTTTACATGGAGTCCTTAATCAATGCCGATGCCATATTTTGACATGGTCTTACACGGGATCCTTGCTTTACCAATGCCATGTCTTGACATGGTCTTACATGGTATCCTTAACCGTCAATTCCTCCTTAAATGCCATGTCATGAACTTGGACTTTTCCATCAATTCTTCCTTAATTTCCATGGTACAACCATGGACTTTGAGATATCAATGCCTTGTCAAGTCATATCTAAAACATACTTGATCAAATTCTCAAGGTTAGTCGCATAACTCAATAATAGCAATACTAATAACAATAATTACATAATAATAAAATGCTACTCAACTTACATACTTACAATCTCAATATCATCATATCATCAACGTAATGTATTCTTATCAAACTATGCTAGTCAATACTTTCTTGTTATCATACAAAGCCATAATACAAAATATGGTCTTACATATAAATTATACAAGTTCTCTTTCCAATATCGAATTATTATCGAACATTAATTATTATATCTGAAACTCAATACTAAAGTAGTTATGGCCAAATTATCAATTTATCATTCAAATATGCATAATTAAAAGCTTATTAAACATCTGAACTTACCTCGATACCAAAATGACCATTTTACCAACTTTCTCGATTTTCTGTTTTTCTCCCGTTCTAGGTCCAAATCTCACTTTTCGGGATCGAAAACATCATATTTCACTAATTTAATTAATGTAATATTCAAAGCATTCCCTAACTCAAACTTTGGCAAAATTACATTTTTGCCCCTAAACCTTTGCAGAATTACGATTTTGCCCCTAGGCTCAGAAATTAAAATTTATCCATTTTTCTTATGTTTTATTACATGCTGAATATTTTTCCCTTCTATGATAACATCAAATTCCCACTCTATCTTGTACTTATGAACATTAGGTATTTTTACCGAATACGTCATTCTACTCGTTTTCACTTAAAATCGCTTAGCAAAAGTTGTTTAACATAATTTCAAGCTTCATATTCTACCATCAAACATCAAAATAAACCCATTTAACCTATGGGTATTTTTCCAAATATGAACCCTAGCATGAATTATTGCTAGAATAAGCTAAATCAAGTTACCGGGACTCCAAAAACATAAAAAAATTAAAAACGAGGCTAGAACTATAACACCCCTATCCTAACCATTGCCGGGATAGGTAAGGAGCATCACTGGATGGACAGAACATTTCAAAACAATATAAAATCATAGATATTATAAAAACAATGATACTTAGGTATTTATCAACAATTCATCCATTAAGAAGGTCTACGAAACCTAAAACGTACATTTAAGAAAGGTCTGGACTAAACCGAACACATTCAGAATTTCAGAACTTAACCATATCTTTCAAAACTGTTAAAGCCACACACCCGTGTGACATGCACGGGCACCAAACTCGCCCATGTGATCCAACCATGAGAAAAAGATTTCCTATACTGACTTTTTCACATGGCCAATAGACACGGCCATGTGCCATGGCGGTGTGGTACTTAGCTAGATACTGACTTAAGCCCACGGCCATATGACACGACCGTGTCCCTTGACCATATAGAATAATGCAGGCTTGGTTTAAGCAAATTTTGCCACCCCTTTTTGGGTTCAATCCTACAAGGAATAATATACAACAATCATACCAAATTTTCAACCAATTATATGCTCAAAATGACCAAATCACATTCGAACATAGCACATTACAAACATACACCAAAACCATGCACAAACTTATAATTTGTTAGCCAACTCTCATTGCCTAACATATATACAATTCAAATTCAACCATACTTAGACATTCTAGCCTATACATGCCATACTTTAAAATTTACACTTTCAAGAGTATCAAAATGAGATCGATAGTATGGTGACGACCCTCGATTATCCCCTAGCCTTCAGTAGCTACGATAATTGTAAAGCAGACAGAAATCACATAGAGTAAGCTACAAAGAGCTTAGTAAGCCAAATACAATTGGTCTAACTACTAAAGCATATAAGTACAATTTAACAATAAAGATTAATAGCCGTTTCTTAAATAATTCATAAGCTTAACCATGCTCCTTTGTTTGCATATATGTCATGCTTCATTTCCAAATTCGATACATATTTCATAGAGACAGAGTCTTTCATATTCAGAAATTTAGTACGATACAAACGTACCTGTATAAGTTATACATTTCATATATTCATTCTCATACTTCATACTCTATCATCAGACGATTCAGAAACGATACAGATACTCATACACAAGTACAATGCCTGTGACAGCCCAAAATTGACCCCAGTCGGAATGTGGTTTCGGGACCACAAAATCGAGGCATAAAAATAATTAAAAATTTATTTTGATGCCTATAATATGTGTGTGCTCATGTATGACATTTTATGATGATTGATTTAGTGTTATAAAGGTGAATTCCACAAGAAAGGACTTAGTAGTGAACTTTGAAAGTACGATAGGGAAATGTGTGATGACTAATTAAAGCATGCATGCAAAATAATGGACTTGCATGTCAAATTCCCTTTTACAAGTGATGGCCGGCCATGACAAAGAGATATGGGCTAAACATGTCATGAAACATGTTTTGTTGGGCATTAGGGAGAAATAATAAACAAATAAGCATGGGTAAGAAAAGAATGAAAAAAAATGTGTGTGAGAGAGTAGCATTCCCCATTGCCGTGCAACCAAGAAGAGAAAACAAAAAATTTGTTCATCCTTGTTCTCTCCTTTTGGCCAAAAATACTAAGAGGAAGAAGAGATTTTGCTTCATTTCCTTTGTTTAGAAGAGATCTAGAAGGATATTTGGCTAAACTTGCATCAAGATTGAGGTATGTATGAGGTTGTGTCATGAGATTCATGCATGTTTTAGTTGCCAACTTGATGTTGATGTTAGCCATGGTTCAAATCCTTGTTATGCCATGGAAGTGGTATTTGGTCAAGGTTGGTATTGTGATAAAGCCATTGCATGTTAAGTGTGAAGCTTGATGATGATGCATGCAATGATGGATTGTCTACTCTTGAAATTTCTTTGTAGCCATCTTGAGTAAGACTTTGAGTTTTCTTTTTGTTTAACCATGATTGAAGATAAAAGGGGCATGATTATGATGTATTCGGCCATGATGCATTCATGAGCATGGTTCATGCTTCTTGCATGTTAGTTAAAATTTGTGTTTTAGATGGCTATGGACACCTTGAAATTCGGCCATGCTCATATATGTATATATATGTTTGCACATGATGTTTTGGCTATGAAGTAAGTGATGAATATGTTTGTTTAAAGAAGAAGATGTTGAAGAATGCTTGTGAAATTGCAAGCACATTCGGCCTAGCACACATATGAGTGCTTGATGCTATATTATAAGTTTTGAGCTACAACATGCAAAGCATTAACTAGTAAAATGCATGTTGTTTTTGTGTGGTATTAAGTGCATAATTGGCCTCAACATGGACATGTATATTCGGCCTTAGGTAGCCTATTGAAGGCCTTAGCTTTTCCTTGATGCCCGAATGAATTGTATTGAATTGCTTGATGTAGTATAAAATGTGCATGACCATTGTGTATTCAAGCTAAAGGGTGGCCATTTGACCATTTAAACTCCTTGTCATATTCGCCATAAGCTAGCACAATGAGGTTTTAATAAATTGAATTTGTTTGAATTAGCTCAAGAGCTTAGAGGGCCACAATTGGACATGGGGAAGGAAAAGTGATCGAATAGCCGTAAAAGCCGCTCGACAACATCCGAGGTAAGTCCTCAAGAAGTGACCTTAATTGAATTATGTGGAATGAAATATGGATGTATTGATTATTGATTTATGTGTGTATGAGTATTGAATGATACCCGGCTAAGTCCCGAAGGCGATTATGCTAGAGATTATAATTGTGTTTGAGCCTTAGTAACGAAAATGAAATATGTATGTCCAATGATTATTGATGTATGTGTGCATGAGAAATTGAATGATACCGGGCTAAGCCCAAGACAATTATGCTGGAAATTATATCCGGGTTAAGATCCGAAGGCAATTGTGCTAGTGGCTACATCCGGCTAAGACCAAGGCATTCGTGCGAGTCATTCTATCCGGCTAAGACCAAGGCATTCGTGCACGTGGTTATATCCGGTTGTATTCGAAGAAGCTTGGGCTGGAGGTGAGTGTTGGTTGCTGTAATAAATTCAATTAGTATGCTCGAAAAGCCCAAAGAATAAGGTGCGTTTATATGTGCATTGGAAAGTCGACATATTTGAGCAACACTCGCTCAATCGACTAACAATTTCAGCTATTGGAATGGTTGATACTTTGTGAAAGTATATAATGATGAAGTGTGAAGTAAGAATGATTATGAGAATGTGTATTAATGAAATGATGCATTTGGTTATGTGAATGTATTGCTTAAATTAAAGCTGATTTTATTCCTTGAGACTTACTAAGCATAAAATGCTTACCCGTTGCTTTGGCTCTCTTTTTATAGACTACGCCGATAGCAATCGGATTCGGGATCATTAAAGTCGAAGTCATCCACACTATCAACGCCTCTATTTTGGTATAAATTTTGGTTGAACTTTGAAATGGCATGTATAGGACTACCCTTGTTGGTTTAAATATGTGTGATGTATATGTGTACGGCCATGCGAAAATGGCTCGTAAAAGTGAAGTACTGAACTTAGACTATTTGCGGTTTGTATATATATATATGGTGTCATGATGTGATTATGGATTGGAGATGGGAATGTTGGTCACATGATCAGCCATTGGTATGGTTAAAATGATCATATATGAACCTATGTATGGCAAGACTAGTTGGTTCATGGAGACTACAAAATAGGTAAGACCTACCTTAAAACAGATGCTGCCAGCTGCAGTGACGTGAATGTGAAAATCACCAAAATTTGTAGGAATGGTATTAAATAGTGAATAAGCTATGTAAATGAATCTTGATGAGTCTATTTTCATATGGAAGAAACGAAATGGTCATAGGAGTTACATGTTAAGAGATATTAAAGCTATTGTGAGACAGGGCCAGAACGGTTTCTTGGTCCCCTGTCGCAACTTTAAAAATTTACTATAAATTATCCAGAAAGAATTAGGAGTCATGCCTTATATGTACAGATTCCATTTTACGTCTAGTTTCATTAGAAAGAAACGACACCAGTATTAAATCCCTGTACAGAGAGATATTCAAGTTATAATGCGCGAAGGTCAGAGCAGTCGATCCCTGTAACATGGGTGACTTTAACTAATAAACTGTACCAATTGGCCCGACCAAAAATTCTAGAAATAAATCCATGGATGGATATATGAGTCTAAATTCAGGGAAAATTTACGAAACCAGTTTCTGAGTTTTGAAACTCGAGATATGATTTTTAAGGCGACGGTGATGCAGTTTTCCAGCCTGACTGGAAATGTCAAATTGGGGGGCAAAATATGTGAACTTGGCTTGTTAACCCCTCGTGTCCGACACGGCGATGGTCTCGGGTTCGGGTGTTACAATTTTATTGGTATCGAGCCACGGTTTAGTCGATTCTAGGACTACCGTGATGTGTTTGGGGTCTAGCTATACATGCCATTAAATGATGAATCGATAGTGTGGTGATTTCGACAATTTGACTTTGTGTTTGTTTATAGCAATGGATCCCGATCCCACCGAGCAATAGCTGATGATGTGGAGAGTGTGGCGCTGCTCCGTGCAAGGGACAGCGCGTGACTCTCAACCTATGGCCAGCAATCCGAATGATGAGGCTAGGCAAGCCTTTTATAGTGTGATGAACGAATGGTTTAATCAATACATTCGAACTAACACGGCTGTTCCACAACCTCCATTCCCGACAAATGCAACCCCGCACCTACAATACCTCCAAAGGATGACCAAATAAGGTCAAGTAAGCCCCGATCGATAGGATTCAAAACATGGGGCCACTGAATTTAAGGCTACGGATGATGATGATGCCGAAGCGAGCTGAATTTTGGTTGGATAACACTATCCGGTGCTCGATGAGCTATCCTGTACACCGATGAGTGCTTAAAGTGTACCATCTCCTTGCTACGAGTCGACCTACTATTGGTGGAGTACTCGACTTACGTGGTGCCTAGAGAGCAAGTGACTTGGGAATTCTTTCAAACCGAGTTCAAAAAAGTATATTAGTCGAGATTCATCGACCAAAAGCGAAGGAATTCCTTGATCTTAAGCAAGGTTCTATGTCGATTACGACTACGAACGAAAATTTGTGAGGCTTAGCCGATGCGCGAGAATGCATTTCGTCCAAGCCATTATGTGTAAACGCTTGAGGATGGGCTGAATGATGATATAAGGATGTTCGTTGGCATTCTCGAAATACGAGAGTTCGTAGTACTTGTTGAGCGAGCTTGTAAAGTCAAGAGCTTAGAAAGGAGAAACAAAAAGTTGATGTGGGAACCGGAGAATTCGAAGAGGTCCACGGAAAGTCTCTTCAACAGCATCGAAGAGATTTCGAGATGATGTGAGCCGGTCTAGAGGCGTTTGGGCTTTTCTAGACGAGGACGCGATCGACCCCTGTGACCACACGAGTCACTTGATCGCCATGGTGGAAATGATCGCCGAGAGGGCGAGTGTCTACATTGTGGCAAATGGCATTCGGGAGTTGTTGGTTTCGTGATCGCTCCTGCTATAAGTGTGGATCGGCCGACCACTTTATGAAGGATTGCCCGAGGATGCTTGAGCAGAATGTAAGTCGAGTGGAAACCGGGTGCTACCATTGCTCGAGGTAGGCCACCTAGAAATATGGGCAATGTCGTTGGCGGTCGAGAGGATCTAGAGATGCTACCATCGGATCCGAGGCTCGTGCCCTGCTAGGACTTATGCCATCGCGCACGCCGAGGATGCTGCCTCTCGGATGTCATTACCGGTACTTTCACTCTTTTCAATACTAATGTGATTGCTTTGATTGACCTGGTTCTACTCATTCTTATATATGTGAAACCTTAGCATCCAAAAAGACTTTGCCTATTGAGTCTCTTGAGTTTGTAATTCGGTGTCAAACCCTTGGGTCATTACGTGCTTGTCAACAAAGTGTGCAAGAAAAGTCCCCTAGTGTTCCGAGGTTCTTGTTTTCCGCGAACTTGATGCTTTTGCCGTTCGATGAATTCGACGTTATTCTTGGTTTGGATTGGTTGACCATGCACGATGCGGTTGTAAATTGCAAAAGCAAGACTATCGATTTGAGGTGCGCGAATAATGAGATAATTCGGGTTGAGTCTACGGACTTAAAGGGGTTGCCACCGTAATATCGCAATGTTGGCCCGAAAATATGTAAGAAAAGGGTGCGGCGTACCTTGCGACGTGCTTTCGATGACAAGGAATCGAAAAGAAACCCGAATCTGTGCGTGGTTTGTGAATACCGGATGTTTTCCACGAAGAATTGCGGGTTTACCACATGTCGGAAATAGAATTTGGCATCGAATTGGTACTGGTACCACTCCAATTTCGGTAGCTCCATATCGTATGGCACTAACGGAATTAAAGGAGTTGAAAGCTCGGTTGCAAGAATTGGTGGATAGAGGTTTTGCTCGCCGAGTTGTTCGCCTTGGGTGCGCCCGGTGTTGTTTGTGAAAAGAAGGATGGAACCATGCGATTGTGCATCGACTATCGTCAGCTTAATAAAGCGACGATAAAGAACAAATATCCGTTACCACGTATCGATGACTTGTTCGATCAACTGAAGGGAGCCTCAGTGTTCTCGAAAATAGATTTGAGATCGGGCTATTATCAATTGCGAATCCGAGATTCGGACGTACCCAAGACGCCTTGAGCGAGATATGGTCACTATGAGTTCCTAGTGATGCCGTTTGGGCTCACTAATGCCCTCACGGTATTTATGGATTTAATGAATCGGATCTTGGACCATATTTAGATCGATTCGTAGTCGTGTTCATTGATGACATCTTGGTCTATTCAAGAAATGAGACCGAACATCTTGAACACCTGCGGTTAGTGCTGCAAATTTTACGGGATAAGCAATTATATGCTAAGTTCAAGCAAGTGTGAGTTCGGTTAAGAGAGCTTAGCTTCTTGGGTCATGTGGTATTCGCATCGGGTATTCGAGTCAACCCGAATAAAATTTCAGCCATACTTAATTGGAAGCCTCAGAAATATTACGAGGTTCGAGTTTTTGGGGCTTGCTTAGGTTATTACCGACGATTTGTAAAGGTTTCTCAACGATAGCCACGCCGATGACGAAGCTACTCCAAAAGGATGTTAAGTTCGAATAGGCGAGAAATGCCAAAAAGTTTCGATCAACTGAAAACTTATTTGATGAAGCCCCAATTCTAGTGCAACCCGAGTCCCAGCAAAGAGTTTGTCATCTATAGCGACGCCTCCCTACTTGGGTTAGGTTGTGTGTTGATGCAAGAAGGTCGAGTTGTGGCCTGCGCGTCGAGGCAATTAAAGCCACATGAGAAAAATTATCCGACTCATGATCTCGAATTGGCGCCATCGTGTTCGCCTTAAAGATTTGGCGACATTACTTATTTGGTGAAAGGTGCCATGTGTACTCGGATCACAAAAGTCTCAAATATTTGATGACCCAAAGAGACTTAAATCTGCGACAAAGACGTTGGCTCGAGCTGTTAAAGGATTACAAGTGGTCATTAACTATCACCGGGAAAGGCGAATGTGGTTGCGGATGCCTTGAGTCGTAAATCATTATTCGCTTCGACGATGAGCGTGCACTTGTGCATTCGATCCGATAGTGTGTTAGTAGCTGAATTGAAAGCCAAACCACTATTGATACATCAAATTCGAGAAGCTCGAGAAAGTCGACGACGAGTTGGCTGCAAAACGGCCGAGTGTGTTCGAACAAGGACTCGAATTTCAAATCGATGATGACGATTGTTTGAGGTTCGAAGTCGTCATGTGTTCCAAAGAATTGAACTCATTTCGATAATTCGAATAAAGCCCATTGTAGCCGAATGGCAATCCACCCGGGAGTACGAAGACGTACAATGATTTGAAACGCCGGTTTTGGTGGCATGGTATGAAGCGAGACATCTCCGACTTTGTTTGAGATGTTTAATATGTCAACAAGTGAAAGTGGAACATCGGTGCCTTGAGGATTACTTCACCAATCACGATACCCGAGTGGAAATAGGATCGAGTCACAATGGACTTTGTATCCGGACCGCCATTGTCGACAAGTAAGAAGGATGCGGTTTGGGTCGTGGTAGATAGATTGACTAAGTCGGCCCACTTTGTCCCCGTCGACGCACGGATTTTTCAATGGAAAAATTAGCCGAATTGTACGTTTCTCGGTTATGAGATTACACGGGGTGCCTATTTCCATCGTGTCGGATAGAGATCCGAGATTTACCTCGTGATTTTGGAAAAAGTTGCAAGAAGCTTTGGGTACCAAGTTGCATTTTAGCACCGCCTTTCACCCCCAAACCGATGGTCAATCCGAGCGGATAATTCAGATACTTGAGGATATGTTGAGATGTTGCATCCTCGAGTTTAGTGGTTCATGGGAACGGTATTTGCCGTTGATTGAATTCGCTTACAACAACAGCTTTTAATCGAGTATTAAGATGGCACCCTACGAGGCTTTGTACGGTCGTAAATGCCGTACACCATTGTTTTGGACTGACCTTGGTGAAAGCAAGATTTTCGGGGTGGATTTGATTAGAGATGCTGAACAGAAAGTGAAAGTAATCCGTGAAAGTCTGAAGATAGCCTCCGATCGTCAAAAGTCGTATGCGGATCTGAAGCGTAAGGATATCGAGTATCAGGTGGGTGATAAAGTGTTTCTCAAGGTATTGCCTTGGAAAAAGATACTCAGATTCGGCCGTAAGGGCAAGCTGAGCCCGAGGTTCATTGGGCCATATGAGATATTCGAGCGAGTCGGTCCAGTGGCATATCGTTTGATTTTGCCCCCTGAACTCAAAAAGGTTCACGATGTCTTTCATGTTTCGATGCTTCGACGCTATAGATCCGATCCATCGCACGTGATTAGTCCATCAGAAATTGAAATTCAAGCTAATATGAGTTATGAGGAAGAACCGATTCGTATCCTATCACGAGAAGTGAAAGAGTTGCGAAACAAGCGAGTTCCGCTAGTGAATGTGTTATGGCTCAAGCACGGGATAGAAGAAGCTACTTGGGAGACCGAGAACTCTATGAAAGAGCGATATCCAAACCTATTTATCGGTAAGATTTTCGGGACGAAAATTTCTTAAGTGGGGAGAGTTGTGACATTACCAAAATTGACCCCATCGGAATGTGGTTTCGGGACCACAAAACCGAGGCATAAAAATAATTAAAATTTATTTTGATGCCTATAATATGTGTGCTCATGTATGACATTTTATGATGATTGATTTAGTGTTATAAAGGTGAATTCCACAAGAAAGGACTTAGTAGTGAACTTTGAAAGTACGATAGGAAATGTGTGATGACTAATTAAAGCATGCATGCAAAATAATGGACTTGCATGTCAAATTCCCTTTACAAGTGATGGCTGGCCATGACAAAGAGATATGGGCTAAACATGTCATGAAACATGTTTTGTTGGGCATTAGGGAGAAATAATAAACAAATAAGCATGGGTAAGAAAAGAATGAAAAAAATGTGTGTGAGAGAGTAGCATTCCCCATTGCTTGTGCAACCAAGAAGAGAAAACAAAAAATTTGTTCATCCTTGTTCTCTCCTTTTGGCCAAAAATACTAAGAGGAAGAAGAGATTTTGCTTCATTTCCTTTGTTTAGAAGAGATCTAGAAGGATATTTGGCTAAACTTGCATCAAGATTGAGGTATGTATGAGGTTGTGTCATGAGATTCATGCATGTTTTAGTTGCCAACTTGATGTTCATGTTAGCCATGGTTCAAATCCTTGTTATGCCATGGAAGTGGTATTTGGTCAAGGTTGGTATTGTGATAAAGCCATTGCATGTTAAGTGTGAAGCTTGATGATGATGCATGCAATGATGGATTGTCTACTCTTGAAATTTCTTTGTAGCCATCTTGAGTAAGACTTTGAGTTTTCTTTTGTTTAACCATGATTGAAGATAAAAGGGCATGATTATGATGTATTCGGCCATGATGCATTCATGAGCATGGTTCATGCTTCTTGCATGTTAGTTAAAATTTGTGTTTTAGATGGCTATGGACACCTTGAAATTCGCCATGCTCATATATGTATATATATGTTTGCACATGATGTTTTGGCTATGAAGTAAGTGATGAATATGTTTGTTTAAAGAAGAAGATGTTGAAGAATGCTTGTGAAATTGCAAGCACATTCTACCTAGCACACATATGAGTGCTTGATGCTATATTATAAGTTTTGAGCTACAACATGCAAAGCATTAACTAGTAAAATGCATGCTGTTTTTCGTGGTATTAAGTGCATAATTGGCCTCAACATGGACATGTATATTCGCCTTAGGTAGCCTATTGAAGGCCTTAGCTTTTCCTTGATGCCCGAATGAATTGTATTGAATTGCTTGATGTAGTATAAAATGTGCATGACCATTGTGTATTCAAGCTAAAGGGTGGCCATTTGACCATTTAAACTCCTTGTCATATTCGCCATAAGCTAGCACAATGAGGTTTTAATAAATTGAATTTGTTTGAATTAGCTCAAGAGCTTAGAGGGCCACAATTGGACAAGGGAAGGAAAAGTGATCGAATAGCCGTAAAAGCCGTTCGACAACATCCGAGGTAAGTCCTCAAGAAGTGACCTTAATTGAATTATGTGGAATGAAATATGGATGTATTGATTATTGATTTATGTGTGTATGAGTATTCGAATGATACCCGCTAAGTCCCAAGGCGATTATGCTAGTGATTATAATTGTGTTTGAGCCTTAGTAACGAAAATGAAATATGTATGTCCAATGATTATTGATGTATGTGTGCATGAGAAATTGAATGATACCGGGCTAAGCCCGAAGACAATTATGCTGGAAATTATATCCGGTTAAGATCCGAAGGCAATTGTGCTAGTGGCTACATCCGGCTAAGACCAAGGCATTCGTGCGAGTCATTCTATCCGGCTAAGACCAAGGCATTCGTGCACGTGGTTATATCCGGTTGTATTCCGAAGAAGCTTGGGCTGGAGGTGAGTGTTGGTTGCTGTAATAAATTCAATTAGTATGCTCAAAAAGCCCAAAGAATAAGGTACGTTTATATGTGCATTGGAAAGTCGACATATTTGAGCAACACTCGCTCAATCGACTAACGAATTTCAGCTATTGGAATGGTTGATACTTTGTGAAAGTATATAATGATGAAGTGTGAAGTAAGAATGATTATGAGAATGTGTATTAATGAAATGATGCATTTGGTTATGTGAATGTATTGCTTAAATTAAAGCTGATTTTATTCCTTGAGACTTACTAAGCATAAAAATGCTTACCCGTTGCTTTGGCTCTCTTTTTATAGACTACGCCGATAGCAATCGGATTCGGGATCATTAAAGTCGAAGTCATCCACACTATCAACGCCTCTATTTTGGTATAAATTTTGGTTGAACTTTGAAATGGCATGTATAGGACTACCCTTGTTGGTTTAAATATGTTGTGATGTATATGTGTACGGCCATGCGAAAATGGCTCGTAAAAGTGAAGTACTGAACTTAGACTATTTGCGGTTTGTATATATATATATGGTGTCATGATGTGATTATGGATTGGAGATGGGAATGTTGGTCACATGATCAGCCATTGGTATGGTTAAAATGATCATATATGAACCTATGTATGGCAAGACTAGTTGGTTCATGGAGACTACAAAATAGGTAAGACCTACCTTAAAAGCAGATCTTTGCCAATTGCAAGTGGCGTGAATGTGAAAAATCACCAAAATTTGTAGGAATGGTATTAAATAGTGAATAAGCTATGTAAATGAACCTTGACGAGTCTATTTTCATATGGAAGAAACGAAATGGTCATAGGAGTTACATGTTAAGAGATATTAAAGCTATTGTGAGACAAGGCCAGAAACTGTACCAATTGGCCCGACCAAAAATTCTAGAAATAAATCCATGGATGGATATATGAGTCTAAATTCAGGGAAAATTTACGAAACCAGTTTCGAGTTTTGAAACTCGAGATATGATTTTTAAGGCGACGGTGATGCGCTTTTCCACTTTGATGGAAATGTCAAATTGGGGGCAAAATATGTGAACTTGGCTTGTTAACCCCTCGTGTCCGACACCGGCGATGGTCTCGGGTTCGGGGTGTTACAATGCCGACCTCCCGGACATGGTCTTATATGTAATTTAATATCGATGCCTCTGTCCCAGACAGGGTCTTACATGGAATCAGATACGATGCCAATGTCCCAGACATGGTCTTATACGTAAATCTCAATCGAGGCCTGTGTCCCAGGCACGGTCTTGCACGATATCTCAGATAGATGTCAATGTTCCTTTAGAAGCACACAGAGCTTTTCAAATACTAGCATATTATCGGAATTTACTCGAGATTCATTCATTAGGCTTTCACGACCGTCCAATACAGAATATAACTAGTATATGCAACATTCAATCAATTTAACACATAATCGTATTTTGACTTACCTCATACAGATTTCAGACGGGCACGAGTGGACTATTCAACTACTTTGGACTTCCTTCGATCTATGTCCGATTTTCTTTATTCTTGATCTAATACAAGGCAAATTCCACCATTCAATTATTCATTTCATTCAATTTAATCCATATACACACATTTAAGGTACTTTGCTTTTTAGCCCTTACATTTTCACACCTTGACAATTTAGTCCATTTTCCACAAAATCACAAATATGCAAAAATTCACCAAGACTTTAGCTTAGCCGAATATACATGGCTTCCATACAAGTCCAAATAACACATTTAATTCACAATTTAGTCCCTCAAAACTCATCTTTACAATTTAGCCCAAATAGCTCATTTCATCAAAAATTCAAGAACAAAACACGATAATCTCACATATATCTTTCATAATCCATATAAGAACACTAAAAAGCTCATATAATCATCAATGGAACATTTTATAATCTTCAACAAAAATAGAAATTTAGACATGAGTTTTGAAGAACACAAAGCAACAATCACCGAAACATAGAAATTATCAAAAATCGAGCAAAATAAGCTCACCTATTAAGACACGCACTAGCTGTGACAGCCCTAATTTGACCCTAGTCGAAAAGTGGTTTCGGGACCACAAAATCGAGTCACAAAATTATTTAAATGCTCTTTTCTATGTTTATTATTGGTGAAGTTTCATGTGTGAAAGTATCGTGTCTTAATTTTGTCATTTGAATGTGGAATTATTAAAAAAGACTTATGTGAGAAACTTGAAAATGTGATAGGTTAATTTGTAGTGGCCAAATGTAGTATGGTTTAAAATATGGGGACTTGCATGTCAAATATCCCTTCCTTAAGTTAGTGGACGGCAAGGTTAGTGGATGATTGACATTTTTTGTCTTTTATATTAATTAATTAAATGTTTAATGAATAAATAATATGAAATATGAATTTTTTTATTAAAAGAAAAGGGTGATAAAAACAAAGTTGGTTCATCTTATTCTTCTTCCATTGCCGTACCTAAAGAAAGAAAAGAAGAAATTGAAGTTAAGGCATTCGGTCACCTTTAAGTTGATTAAGCTCAAGAGCATAGAGAACCAAGGTTGGACAAGGGAAAAGAGAAAGTAGTTGAATAGCCGATCCAAGACTGTTCGAATATATTCAAGGTAAGTTTTAAGTAGTTAAAAAAAATAATATTCGATAATGACATGACAGATTATGAGAATTAAGTATTACTTGTCATATATGTATATGGCCGAATGGCAATTGTAATGGAAGTAAAATGTGATATGCTTTTATGATCAAATGATAATGTTAGATGAATATGAGTAAGATGTTATGTGTAAACTATCAAATGATAAATGTGAATGATGAAATGAAATAAAAGAGAATAAAATGTAGGATGATATATTCGAATGATGCTTGTACCTAATTTGGTGTGATTGTGTTATATGAAACTTGTTGAATTGAATATCGTACAGTACTATTCGGGCCTTTGAGCCTAGCAGGCTATAATGCCGGTGATATTGTAACGCCCCGTACCCGAGACCGTTGCCGGAGTCGAACACGAGGTGCTAACGGACTTAATTCATTTACTTACACAGTTCATTTTAAAATTTCCAGACAAGCTGGCTAACTGCATCACAGTTACTTTAAAAATCATATCTCGAGTTCCAAAACTCGAAAACCAATTCCATAAATTTTTCCTGAAACTAGATTTATATGTCCATCCACAAATTTTTTTCTAGAATTTTTGGTCAGGCCAATTCGTACAGTTTATTAGTTAAAGTCTCCCCTGTTTCAGGGTTCGACTACTCTGACCTTCATGCATTACGACTTAGATATCTCCTTGTACAGAGCTTAAATACTTATGTCATTTGTTTCTAATGAAACTAGACTCAAAAAGGAATCCATACATATAAAGAATGACTTCTAATTGTCTCTGGTTAATTTATGGTAAATTTTCAAAAACAGAACAGGGGATCCAGAAAATGCCCTGCCCTGTTTCACGAAAACTTAATCGTCTCATAAAATACGGCTCATATGGTCGTTTCGTTTCTTTCATATGAAAATAGACTCATCAAGATTCGATTACATAATTTATTCACTATTTAATTCCATTCCTTCTATTTTTAGTGATTTTTCAAACTTACATCACTGCTGCTGTCAGCATCTATTTTAAGGTAAATTTTACCTATTTCATAATTTTCCATGAATCCATTAGTAAATTGACATACGTTATTTTCAAGTATAATCAAAATTAGCCATGATGTACGTAGCCCCAATAGGACCGTGATCGGCAATTCCAATGGCTAGTCTTTACCAAACATTTCCACACCACTTAATAACCATATCATAAGACCGTAATGATATACTTCAAAATATACGAGCCATTTTCGCATGGCTATACGAATATACATTACCAAAAGATACTTAATTAACAACAAGGATCAGCCCTATTCATGCCATTATCAAAATTCAACTAAAAGAGTACCAAAAGAGCTTAGATAGTGTGGACGACTTCGAATTTGACACTCTCGAGTCCGATAGCTGACGAACAAAATCTACAAAACAGAGAATTAAAGCAACAGAATAAGCATTTTGATGCTCAGTAAGTTTTAAGTAATGAAATTATTTACAACTAAAGTATAGCGTTCGTAAGACTAAATGAATGATTGCATATACGCATATTCCCACAATCATGGTTACTTCACGCTTCAACCATTATATTCATGCACTCAGGATCAAACCTAACTAAAGGCCGGAAGCTTGTTAATCAATTAAGCGAATACTATTTAAAAAGGAATCGACCTTTCCAGTGCATATACGAAACATACCTTATCGTTTGGATTTATGAGCGTATTAATTGAAGTTATTACAACAAGATCGCTCATTTCCAAACCCAAGTACCTTCGGGATTTAGCCAGATATAGCAACTCGCACAAATGCCTTCGGGACTTAGCTCGGATATAGTAACTCACACAAATGCCTTCGGGACTTAGCTCGGATATAGTAACTCGCACAAATGCCTTCGAGACTTAGCCCGGATATAGTCACTAGCACAAATGCCTTCGGATCTTAGTCCGGTTATCATCCGAATAATCATGCACATATATCAATAAATCATGACACATCCATATTTCATTTTCATTACTAAAACTCAAACACAAGACACTTATCAACCCTTACCATTTTCGGCTCAATAGCCACATACAAAGAGCATGATTTTGATTGGCTTTATAACATGATCTCTATGAACATTCGGCTACTAGTCATAAGTATAACTAATTACCCCGATATACAATTCAAGTAGGATCATTATATCACCATTTATTTGTTATGCTTATATGTCATGACATAATCAAATCATAAACTAAATTCCATTACTCGAAGACTTACCTCGGTATCTTGGAACGGTTGTGGGTTGATTACACTATTGCTTTCTCTTTTCCCCGATCCAACTTTGATCCCCCTTGCCCTTGAGCTTAATATATATACAAGTAGAAGTATTAAATAGTTTTACCAATAAGGTTTACTTGTTAATCACATATCAAACTCATTTTACTCATGTGGCCGATTATACTTGGTCATACATACACATAATTAAGTTATTTAACACCTAACTCACATAGCCATAGTGTACAAAATCTTAAGGTCCAAATATGAATACCCCCAAGTTCTCCTGACTTAACCCCTAACCACATTCTGCCGAAAATCCTTTGAATTTCTACTAGCACACACACATATAATCAATTTGGAGACTCTATTAACCGAACATACATCCGGCAATAGTCTATAGCTCTCTCGGCCACTCATTTCACAACTTAACAAAGCTTCAATTCGAAATCATTAGCGAGTATCAATTAACTTAAGCTACCTTTAAACTTTTACTTATCACCTCATGCCAAACCATCAAAATGAACTAATTATAATTATATAAGTACTACCAAAACCGAAACCTATGCATAATATTATTTCTTATGCCCAAACCAAAGACCGCATTTGGCAACTCATCCACCATTCTACCAAGCACAACCGATTACCCATTCTCTTCTTAAATCTAAATTTGGCACCTCCAAACAAAATGAGTTAAGAATCTCAACTTTCATGCTAACATAACCAGCAACTTAACACATCCACATATCTAACATGCTAATAGCATCAAGGCATCAACTAAAATCTTTAAGCTTCTTAGCCGAATCCTAACTCTCCAACAACCCCAAATCCAACCATGAGTTAGATAGAATTTAGACTAATCATCCAAGGGATGTATAAACTTCCAAAAGTAACATTGAACATACCTTAATCTAGAGAACCACCTTGGCCGAATTTTTCTTCATCTTCTTCCTCTAGTTACGGCAATGGAGGAGCAACCTAAGCTAACTTTGGTTTCTCCTCCTACTAACCACTATTATTTTATTACCCATATCCTTTATTTTATTATTTTTAACACAAAATGTTAACATAACATATTTATAATATGTTTTAACCCATAGCATGGCCGCCACCATCTAGATTTTGGCTAATTTGACATGCAAGTACAAGCATTTTCTAACATGCTTTAATAGGCCACTTTAACATTTGCCTAGCACATTTCTAAATTTTCTCACACAAGTCCTATTTGATAAATTTCACATACTATATACGAAATTTAAGCATGAAATTTTCACACGTGCATGTTCATATATAATAAGCATTAAATATGACTGTTAATTATTTTCTTATGGCTCGGTTTCATGGTCCCGAAACCACTTTCCGACTATGGTCAATTTAGGGCTGTCACAACTCTCGCCCACTTAAGAAATTTTCGTCCTCGAAAATCTTATCGGTAAATAGGTTTGGGTATCGTTCTTTCATAGAGTTCTCGGTTTCCCAAGTTGCTTCTTCGATCCCGTGTTTGAGCCATAACACCTTTACTAATGGAACCCTTTTGTTTCGCAACTCTTTCACTTCACGAGCTAGGATACGAATTGGTTCTTCTTCATAACTCATATCGGATTGAATTTCAACCTCGGAGGGATTAATTATGTGCGAAGGATCAGATCTGTATCGTCGAAGCATCGAAACATGAAAAACGTTGTGAATCTTTTCAAGATCAGGGGGTAAAATCAATCTATATGCCACTGGACCAACTCGTTCGGATATTTCATACGGCCCTATGAACCTCAAACTCAGTTTTCCCTTTCGGGCAAATCTGAGTATCTTTTCCCAAGGTGAAACTTTAAGAAACACTTTGTCTCCCACCTAATACTCAATATCTCTTCGTTTTAAATCCGCGTACGACTTCTGAAGATCTAATGCTGCCTTCAGACATTCACGAATTATTTTTACTTTCTGCTCAGCATCTTTAATCAAATCAATTCCGAAAATTTTACTTTCACCGAGCTCGGTCCAAAACAATGGTGTACGGCATTTACGACCGTACAAAGCCTCGTAAGGAGCCATATTAATACTTGATTGAAAACTATTGTTGTAAGCGAATTCAATCAAAGGTAAATACCGCTCCCATGAACCACTAAACTCAAGGATGCAACATCTCAACATATCCTCGAGTATCTGAATTATCCGCTCGGATTGACCATCCGTCTGGGGGTGAAAAGCGGTGTTAAAATGCAACTTGGTACCCAAAGCTTCTTGCAATTTCTTCCAAAATCGCGAGGTGAATCTCAGATCTCTATCCGACACAATAGAAATAGGTACCCCGTGTAATCTTACAATCTGAGAAACATACAATTCAGCTAGTTTATCCAGTGAATAATCCGTACGTACGGGAATAAAATGAGTCGACTTAGTCAGTCTATCAACAACAACCCAAATCGCATCTTTCTTATTTGCTGACAACGGTAACCCAGATACAAAATCCATCGTGACTTGATCCCATTTCCATTCAGGTATCATGATTGGCTGAAGTAAACCTGTAGGCACTTGATGTTCCGCTTTCACTTGTTGACATATTAAACACTTCGAAACAAAATCGGAAATGCCATACCATGCCACCAAAACTGACGTCTTAGATCGTTGTACATTTTCGTACTCCCCGGGTGAATTGACATTCGGCTACAATGAGCTTCGTTCAGAATTGTCGAAATAAGTTCTGAATTTCTTGGAACACACAAACGACTTCTGAACCTCAAACAATCGTCATCATCAATTTGAAACTCTGATTCCTTATTCGAAACACATTCAGCCCGTTTTGCAACCAATTCATCATTGACTTTCTGAGCTTCATGAATTTGATGAATCAACAATGGTTTGGCCTTTATTTCTGCTACTAACATATTATCGGATTGAACCAAAAAATGCACATTCATCGATCGTAAAGCAAACAGTGATTTACGACTTAAGGCGTCCGCAACCACATTAGCCTTTCCCGGGTGATAGTCAATGACAAGCTCATAATCTTTTAACAACTCGAGCCAACGTCTTTGTCATAGATTCAAATCTCTTTGAGTCATCAAATATTTGAGACTTTTGTGATCCGAAAATACATGGCACCTCTCACCAAATAAGTAATGTCTCCATATTTTCAAAGCGAATACGATGGCGGCTAATTCGAGATCATGGGTTGGATAATTTTTCTCATGTGGCTTCAATTGCCTCGATGCATAAGCTACAACTCGACCTTCTTGCATCAATACACAACCCAACCCAAGTAAGGATGCATCACTGTAAATGACAAACTCTTTGCCTGATTCGGCCTGCACTAATCTTGAGCTTCATCAAGTAAGTTTTAGTTGATCGAAACTTTTCTGACATTTTTCTGTCCATTCAAACCTAACCTCTTTCTGAAGCAGTTTCGTCATTGGTGTGGCTATCATCGAGAAACCCTTTACAAACCGTCTATAGTAATCGGCAAGTCCCAAAAAGCTCTGAACCTCAGTAATATTTCTCGGAGGCTTCCAGTTAAGTATGGCTGAAATTTTACTCGCATCAACTCGAATACCCCATGCAGATACCACATGATTCAAGAAGTTAACCTCTCTTAACCAGAACTCACACTTACTGAACTTAGCATATAACTGCTTATCCCGTAAAATCTGCAACACTAATCCCAGGTGTTCAGCATGATCGGTTTCACTTCTCGAATAGACCAAAATATCATCGATAAACACAACTACAAATTGATCCAAAAACGGTCTGAAGATTCGATTCATCAAATCCATAAATACCGCAGGGGCATTAGTGAGCCCAAACGGCATCACTAAGAACTCGTAGTGACCGTATCTCGCTCGAAGCGATTTTGGGTATATCCGAATCTCGAATTCATGAATCGATAATAGCCCGATCTCAAATCTATCTTTGAAAACACCGAGGCTCCTTTAGTTGATTAAACAAATCATCAATACGCAGATAACGGATATTTATTCTTTATTGTCACTTTATTCACCGACGATAGTCGATGCACAACCTCATGGTTCCGTCCTTCTTTTCACAAACAATCTTGGTGCACCCTAAGGTGAGAAACTTGGTCGAGCGAAACCTCTATCCATCAACTCTTGCAACTGAGCTTTCAATTCCTTTAATTTCGTTGGTGCCATACGATACGGAGCTATCAAAATCGGTGTAGTCCCAGGTACAAGTTCGATGCCAAACTCTACCTCCCGAACAGGTGGTAACCCTGGTAATTCTTAGGGAAAAACATCCGGATATTCAAAAACCACTAGTACCGACTCAAGTTTCTTTCTTGATTCTTCATTATCAAGTACGTATGCAAGATACGCTTCACACCCCTTTCTCACATATTTTTGAGCTAACAACGGGGATATAATTGTTGGCAATCCATTCAAGACAGTAGACTCAACTCGGATTATCTCATTTTTTGCACACCTCAAATCAATAGTCTTACTTTTGCAATTCACAACCGCATCATGTACAGTCAACCAATCCAAACCGAGAATAACATCAAATTCATCAAACGGTAAAAGCATCAAGTCAGCCGGAAAACAGGAACCTTGAATTACTAGGGGGCATTTCTTACACACCTTATCAACAAGCACATAATGACCCAAGGGATTCGACACTCTAATAACGAACTAAGTAGACTCAACGGGTAAAGTCTTACTGGATGCTAAAGTTTCACATATATAAGAATGAGTAGAACCAGGGTCAATCAAAGCAATCACATCAGTATCAAAGAGTGTGAATGTACCGGTAATAACATCAGGCAAAGAAGCATCCTCGCGTGCACGTATAGCATAAGCTCTAGTAGGAGCACGAGCCTCAGATCTGGTGGTAACATCTCTAGATCCTCCCTGACCGCCACCAGCATTCCCCGCATTTTTAGATGGTCTACCTTGAGTAGTAGTAGCACTCGGTTTCCCACTCTGATTTACATTCTGTTTAGACGTCTCGGGCAATCCTTGATAAAGTGGTCAGCTGCTCCGCACTTATAACAGGAGCGATCATGGAATCTACAACTCCCCGAATGCCATTTACCACAATACTGGCACTCTGTTCTGTCTCGACGATCATTTCCAACACTGGCAACCAAAGTGACTCGTGTACTCACAGGGGGTCGATCACGATCTCGTCTAGAAAAACCCGAAGTGTCTTTAGATCGGCCTAAATCATCTCTAAATTTCTTTGATGACTATTGAAAGGGCTTCCCCGAAGATCTCTTACGAAACTCCTCTGCTCCCATATCAGCTTTTCTTTTCTCCTTACTGAGCTCTTCGGCTTTGCAAGCTTGCTCGACAAGTACTACAAATTCTCTGATTTCTAAAATGCCAACATACAATTTTATATCTTCGTTCAGTCCATCTTCGAAACGTTTGCACATTACAGCTTCTGAGGAAATGCATTCTCAAGCGTACCGGCTAAGTCTTACAAACTGTCGTTCATAATCAATAACCGACATGGAACCTTGTTTAAGTTCAAGAAATTCTTTCCGTTTTTGATCAATGAATCTCTGGCTGATATACTTTTTTTGAAACTCGGTTTGGAAAAACTCCTAAGTTACTTGCTCTCTGGGCACAACCGAAATCAACGTATTCCACCAATAGTAGGCAGAATCACGTAGCAAGGAGATAGTACACTTTAGGCATTCATCGGGTGTGCAAGATAGTTCATCAAGTACCGAATAGTGTTGTCCAACCAAAATTCAGCTTGCTCGGCATCATCATTGTCATCAGTAGCTTTAAATTCATAGCCCGTGTTTTGGATTACATCAATGGGGCTTATTTAACCTCATCCGTCGATTCTGGGAGGTATCGCAAGTCTTGAGGTTGTATTAGTCGGGAGTGGGGGTTGTGGAACAGTAGTATTAGTTCGAATATCTTGATTGAACCAATCATTCATCACGCTATAAAAAGCTGTCTAGCTTCATCATTCGATTACTAGCAATAGGTTGAGAGTCCATGGCGTCGTCTCTTGCAGGGAGTAGGTGCTACACTCTCAACATCATCAAGAATCGCTTCGGTTGGGATCGGGATCCATTACTATAAGTAAACACATTTTTAATCGCGTAAATCACCACACTATCAAATAAACACATAATGGCATGTATAGCTAGACCCGAACGTATTACGGTAGTCCTAGAATCGACTAAACCGTAGCTCTAATACCAATAAAATTGTAACGCCCCGTACCCGAGACCGTTGCCGGAGTCGAACATGAGGTGTTAACGGACTTAATTCATTTACTTACACAGTTCATTTTAAAATTTCCAGACAAGCTGGCTAACTGTATCACAGTTACTTTAAAAATCATATCTCGAGTTCCAAAACTCAAAAACCGATTCCGTAAATTTTCCTGAAACTAGACTCATATTTCCATCCAAAATTTTTTTTCTAGAATTTTTGGTCAGGCCAATTAGTACAGTTTATTAGTTAAAGTCTCCCCTGTTCAGGGTTCGACTACTCTGACCTTCATTCATTACGACTTAGATATCTCCCTGTACAGAGCTTCAATACTTATTCCGTTTGTTTCTAATGAAACTAGACTCAAAAAGGAATCCATACATATAAAGCATGACTTCTAATTGTCTCTGGTTAATTTATGGTAAATTTTCAAAAACAGAACAGGGGATCCAGAAAATGCCCTGCCCTGTTTCACGAAAACTTAAACATCTCATAAAATACGGCTCATATGGTCGTTTCGTTTCTTTCATATGAAAATAGACTCATCAAGATTCGATTACATAATTTATTCACTATTTAATTCCATTCCTACTATTTTTAGTGATTTTTCAAACTTACATCACTGCTGCTGTCAGCATCTATTTTAAGGTAAATTTTACCTATTTCATAATTTTCCATGAATCCATTAGTAAATTGACATACATTATTTTCAAGTATAATCACGATTAGCCATGACGTACGTAGCCCCAATAGGACCGTGATCGGCCATTCCAATGGCTAGTCTTTACCAAACATTTCCACACCACTCAAGAACCATATCATAAGACCGTAATGATATACTTCAAAATATACGAGCCATTTTCGCATGGCTATACTAATTTACATTACCAAAAGATACTTAATTAACAACAAGGGTCAGCCCTATACATGCCATTATCAAAATTCAACTAAAAGAGTACCAAAAGGGCTTAGGTAGAGTGGGCGACTTGAATTTGACACTCCGAGTCGATGGTGACGAACAAAATCTATAAAAGAGAATTAAAGCAATGAATAAGCATTTTGATGCTCGATGAAGTTTTAAGTAATGAAATTATTTACAACTAAAGTATAGCGTTAAGTAAGACTAAATGAATGATTGCATATCGCATATTCCCACAATCATGGTTACTTCACGCTTCAACCATTATATTCATGCACTCGAGATAGAACCTAACTAAAGGCCGGAAGCTTGTTAATCAATTAAGCGAATACTATTTAAAAAGGAATCGACCTTTCCAGTGCATATACGAAACATACCTTATCGTTTGGATTTATGAGCGTATTAATTGAAGTTATTACAGCAAGATCGCTCATTTCCAAACCCAAGTACCTTCGGGATTTAGCCGGATATAGCAACTTGCACAAATGCCTTCGGGACTTAGACCGGATATAGTAACTCGCACAAATGCCTTCGAGACTTAGCTCGGATATAGTGACTAGACAAATGCCTTCGGATCTTAGTCCGGTTATCATCCGAATAATCATGCACATATATCAATAAATCATGACACATCCATATTTCATTTTCATTACTAAAACTCAAACACAAGACACTTATCAACCCTTACCATTTTCTACCAATAGCCACATACAAAGAGCATGATTTTGATTGGCTTTATAACATGATCTCTATGCACATTCGGCTACTAGTCATAAGTATAACTAATTACCCCGATATACAATTCAAGTAGGATCATTATATCACCGTTTATTTGTTATGCTTATATGTCATGACATAACCAAATCATAAACTAAGTTCCATTACTCAAAGACTTACCTCGGTATCTTGGAACGGTTGTGGGTTGATTACTCTATTGCGTTCTCTTTTCCCTGATCAAACTTTGATCCCCCTTGCCCTTGAGCTTAATATATATACAAGTAGAAGTATTAAATAGTTTTACCAATAAGGTTTACTTGTTAATCACATTCGGCAATCACATATCAAACTCATTTTACTCATGTGGCCGATTATACTTGGTCATACATACACATAATTAAGTTATTTAACACCTAACTCATATAGCCATAGTGTACAAAATCTTAAGGTCCAAATATGAATACCCCCAAGTTCTCATGACTTAACCCCTAACCACATTCTGCCGAAAATCCTTTGAATTCCTACTAGCACACACACAGATAATCAATTTGGAGACTCTATTAACCGAACATACATCCGGCAATAGTCTATAGTTCTCTCGGCCACTCATTTCACGACTTAACAAAGCTTCAATTCAAATCATTAGCAGTATCAATTAACTTAAGCTACCTTTAAACTTTTACTTATCACCTCATGCCAAACCATCAAAATGAACTAATTATAATTATATAAGTACTACCAAAACCGAAACCTATGCATAATATTATTTCTTATGCCCAAACCAAAGACCACATTCAGCAACTCATCCACCATTCTACCAAGCACAACCGATTACCCATTCTCTTCTTAAATCTAAATTCGGCACCTCTAAACAAAATGAGTTAAGAATCTCAACTTTCATGCTAACATAACCAGCAACTTAACACATCCACATATCTAACATGCTAATAGCATCAAGGCATCATCTAAAATTTTTAAGCTTCTTAGCCAAATCATAACTCTCCAACAACCCCAAATCCAACCATGAGTTAGATAGAATTTAGACTAATCATCCAAGGGATGTATAAACTTCCAAAAGTAACATTGAACATACCTTAATCTAGAGAACCACCTTGGCCGAATTTTTCTTCATCTTCTTCCTCTAGTCACGGCAATGGAGGAGCAACCTAAGCTAACTTTGGTTTCTCCTCCTACTAACCACTATTATTTTATTACCCATATCCTTTATTTTATTATTTTTAACACAAAATGTTAACATAACATATTTATAATATGTTTTAACCCATAGCATGGCCAGCCACCATCTAGATTTTGGCTAATTTGACATGCAAGTACAAGCATTTTCTAACATGCTTTAATAGGCCACTTTAACATTTGCCTAGCACATTTCTAAATTTTCTCACACAAGTCCTATTTGATAAATTTCACATACTATATACAAAATTTAAGCATGAAATTTTCACACGTGCATGTTCATATATAATAAGCATTAAATATGACTGTTAATTATTTTCTGATGGCTCGATTTCGTGGTCCCGAAACTACTTTCCGACTATGGTCAATTTAAGGCTGTCACAGATATACTATTCAGGCCTTTGAGCCTAGCAGGCTATAATGCTGGTGATATACTATTCGGGCCTTCGAGCCTAGCAGGCTATAATGCCGGTGAAATGATATCGGGCTTCAAGCCTAGCAAGTGAAATGCCAATGAATGAATTCGGGTTTAAAACCTAGCAAGCTGAAAGCCGGTGATTTGATAAAAGTCTAAAATTAAGATACCTCATGCTAGAACGACAAATGAATACGTTCAATACGATAAGCTGGCCAGGTACGTATTAAGTACTTATATGTGAGTATGATTTGAATTGAATCATAAGTGTATAATGTGATACATATGTGAATAAATGTTATATCTATATTTATGATCGTGATATATTCGGTCAAGGTGTGAAAGTATGCGAAAATATTCGATTTATTTATGCTATATGAATTCAGATTAAGTGAAATTAGAATGCTAATTGTGTATTATGTGCTTGTGTATATTCGGCCAAATGGTAATATATCTAGAAAATAACCTCTTGAGAAATTGAATAATTGATGTATAATTGAGTTTATTTGTTGCAATGCTTAAAACTTACTAAGCTTATGAAAGCTTACTCCATTTGTTATGTTTCTCTGTTTTATAGATTGTTGATTTCAGTCACCTGCTCGGGGAAGGGATCGTCAGCAACTCATCACACTATCTGTCATTTTGGTACTACTATGTTTTGGGAGCTAGTATGGCATGTATAGAATAGAATTAAATGAATGATATTTTGGAATGTTGTTGTATATAAGCCATGCGAATATGGCATCTTTTGAATGTTTGTATAAAGTTTTTGAATGCATATACATTTTAATGTCCTTATATTAATGTGATTGTACAAATGTGGTATTTTGGGTTGGTAACACTTCATAACCCATTCCGGCAACGGATACGGGTTATAGGGGTGTTACACTAGCCGAACAACAAAATGCTTCAATGGCTTCTTCTTTCTCTAATTTTCGGTTGAACAAGGTGAAAATGCATGGTTGTTTTATGTTTACTTTATTTTATTACACATTATAAGCCATATACCGACTTTACCCTTATTATTTACATGTAAAAATTCACCTACTAATTTCATATTTGTCCACCATTAAAACCAATGGTATATTTGACATGCAATGATCTTTATTTTAAAAGCCAAGTAAAATAGGTGCTTTAACATCTAGCACTTAACTTTTGCACTTTAAACAATTAAATCCTTTTTCATAATTAAGCACAGAAACAAACAAATTAAATCAAAGAAATTTCACAGATATAACTATTCCGACTAGGGTCAAAACCGGACTGTTATAATTCTCCGCCTAAGGGATTTTCATCCTCGAAAATCTTACCATTAAACAGATTCAGATATTGTTGTCTCATTGAATCTTCAGGCTCCCACGTATCCTCTTCAACGCCGTGATGATGCCACAACACTTTAACTAGAGTAATTTTCTTATTTCGTAACTCTTTTACCTCACAGGCCAAAATACAGATCGACTTTTCTTCATAAGTCATATCAGATTGAATCTCAATATCAGACGGTGAAATTACATGTGAGGGATCAGATCTGTATCGTTTAAGCATCGATACATGAAACAAATTATGAATCTTTTCTAGCCCAGATTGTCGCCTCAATCTATAGATCTTATTCTCACTAAGTTCAGTCCAGTATAACGGAGTTCTACACTTTCTATCGTATAAGGCTTCGTACGGTGCCATTTTAATGCTCTATTGACAGCCATTATTATAAGCGAATTCAATCAAAGGTAGATATTGCTCCCATGCACCACGAAACTCAAGAATGCAACATCTCAACATATCCTTGAGTATCTGAATAATCTGTTCAGATTGACCATCTGTTTGCAGATGAAAAACGATGGTAAAATGCAATTTAGTACCTAGAGCATCTTGAAATTTCTTCCAGAATTGCGTTGTGAATCTTGGGTCTCTATCTAACACAATCGAAAATGGTACACCATGCAATCTTACAATATCAGAAATATAAAGCTCAACTAACTTATCAAGTGAGAAATCAAATCGTACTAGAATAAAATGTGCAGACTTCGTCAATCTGTCAACTGCAGCCCAAATCGAATCTTTCTTTCTCGGAGACAGGGGCAAACCCGAAACAAAATCCATGGTCACTCAGTCCCATTTCCACTCTGGAATCATAATCGGTTGTAGTAACCTAGATGGTACCTGATGTTCAGCTTTAACTTGCTGACAGATTAAACACTTTGAAACAAAATCAAAGATATCTCTTTTTATTCCAGACCACCAATAATGCTGCTTCAGATCATTATACATTTTCGTACTACCTGGATGTATAGATAAACGACTACTGTGAGCTTCACTCAAAATCATTTGAATTAACTCTGTGACAACCCAAAATTGACCCTAGTCGGAATGTGGTTTCGGGACCGCAAAACCGAGGCATAAAAATAATTTAATGCTCATTTTGATGCTTATGATATGTGTTAATTCGTGTGTGACATTTTTGATGTTTGATTTAGAGTTATAAATGTGAATTTCACTAGAAAGGACCTAGTAGAAAACTTTGAAAGTATGATGGGGAAATGTGTGATGACTAATTAAAGCATGCATGCAAAACAATGGCCTTGCATGTCAAATATCCCTCTTTTTATAGGAGGTGGCCGGCCATGACAAGGGAGTATGGGCTAAACATGTCATGAAACATGTTTTGTCGGTGCATTAGGGAGAAACAATAAACAAATAAGTATGGGTAATAAAGAAAGAAAAAAATGTGTGTGAGTGAACCCCCCATTGCCGTGCATTGAAGAAAAGAAAAGAAAAAATTTTGCTCATCCATTTCATTCTCTCTTGACCGAAAATACCAAAGAGGAAGGAAGGAATTTTTGCTTCATGTTTGGTTTGGAAGGGATTAGGAAGAGATTTGGCTATACTTGCATCAAGATTAAGGTATGTTTGAGGTTGTGCCATGAAATTCATGCATGTTTTTAGTTGCTAGCTTGATGTTCTTATTAGCCCATGGTTCAAATCTTTGTTATATCATGGGGATGGTATTTGGCCAAGGTGGATTTTGTGTTAATGCCATTGCATGTTAAATATGAAGCTTGCTAATGGTATATGTGATGGTGGATTGATGGCTCTTGGACTTTCTTTTAGTATTTTGAGTAAGACATTAAGTTCTTTGCTTAATCATGACCAAAATTATGGTGTTGTGATGTGTAACACCCTTACCTGCTACTGTCATTTAACAGATATAAGGTATTACCGAACATAACACATACCATTAAACATAATCGAGATATGAATATGTCATCCAATTTGATAGTGCATCGTATAACATATGTCTTGAACAATATTAGCCCACTTTAATGGCTTGTACAAAGTATCTGGTCGAAATCTTGTAACTAATATTTTAACCTAGACAAATATGACACGTAACAAAATAATTAAGCCTACTATACATGCCATAATTCAAAACGTTTAGTTCAAATACCCTAAAGTATGATAGTGCGGTAGATCTTCACGATCCTTAACTCCCGAGCAAGTCGAAGAACACTATAAGACAAAAGAGAGAAACAAAGTAAGCTTATAGCTTAGTAAGTAAGTATGTAAATACTAATTAAAGAATCTAACATGTTTACACAACAATTCAAGTTTATCTACTTTAACTTCACTATTCATTCCACTTTGATTTAGCTGTCTCTACTGCGTCATATTCACTAAATAAATCATAACTCGGGTTACAAAACTCGAAATTCAAATCCGTAAAATTTCCTGAATCTAGACTCATAAATATTTTTGCTAATTTTTTCTATAATTTTGGTTCAGCCGATTAGTACAGTTTATTAGTTAAAGTTTCCCTGTTACACAGCTCGACTGATCTGACCTCTGTTCACTACGAATTGAATATCTCTCAGTACACAATTCAAACAACCCTGAGGTCTGTTTCATTTAAAACTAGTCTCAATAAGGAATTTAGGCATGTAAACTATATTTCTTAATTTTCTTTGTACAATTTTTAATGATTTTTCAAAGTTGGAACAGGGGATCACGTATTCATCCTGAGCAAGTCACATACAATTGTAAATATCTCAAAATATAGAATTCCTTTGCTTGCTCTGTTTCTTTTATATGAAAGTAGACTCATTAAGCTTTAATTTTACATCTCATTCAACCTCTAATTATATTCCTCCTATTTTGGTGATTTTTCAAAATCACGTCACTGCTACCATCTAAAAACAGTTTTAATGCTAATTTCACTCTTTCACACATTCTTTATGCTACCCTCATTTTATCTTATATATGTATATACCACAAATCATTTTCACCACATTTCATTCACCATAAGTGTAGGTCCAAACCACAATATCACCACAAAACCATCCCGTTGAACAATTCGGATCAATCCTCGATATTTAATGGTTTCAAAGACACACCCCACCATCATACTTCGTTTAGTTCTACTGTCTTGTACACATGGTGAACACTTAGTACCACTCATGCGACCTAACCGATTTGTCTCGTAGCTCTCTTGTCTACATGGTGTCCTTCACTTGGAATCACGCATGCGACCTAGCTACATTTACCTTTCACGTAGCTCTCTTGTCTACATGGTGTCCTTCACTTGGAATCACGCATGCGACCTAGCTACATTTATCTTTCACGTAGCTCTCTTGTCTACATGGGATACATCTCGTATCACGCATGTGACCTAGCTACTACAGGGTGTCTCGTAGCTTTCTTGTACACATGATGTGCACTCAGCATCATACATGTGACGTAGCTACGCTCCTCTATTTCATTCGATCTCTCCAATGTTCAACCGGATCTCTCTCTATATTTATTTCCATTTTTCCAATAGTCGATTTACATTTTAACATCAGCTAGTATGTTTATATAATAGGCTGAAATATAAGAATGTACATGAAATTATTGTAATATTTACATACAAACTTACCTTGGTGCAAAATGTGGAAATTTTGCAATTTAGTCCAAAACTTTTTCCTTCCCCGCTCGATATCAATTCGCGTCTTTCTTGATCTATAATAACACATTTAGCTCATTTAATACTCATACTATTTATTTCAATCCAAAAATCACATTATGGAAAAATTACATTTTGCCCCTAACTTTACAAAATTACATTTTTGCCCCTAGGCTCGGAATTTAATTTCAGCCCTTATTCTTATGTTTTATGATATGCTGAACATTTTCTCTTCTACAACAACATCAAATTCTCACTCAATCATATAGTTATGAACAATAGGTATTTTCACCGATTATGCTGCTTTTACTCGTTTCACTTAAAACCGAGTAGCACAAGTTATTTAACATAATTTAAAACCTCATATTCTATCATAAAACATCAAAATACACAAATTTCACCTATGGGTATTTTTCCAAATGTGAACTCTAGGTTAAATTATTACTAGCATAAGCTTAATCGAGCTTCCGGATTCCAAAACGTAAAGAACATTAAAAGCGGGCTTGGAATCACTTACTATGGAGCTTGAAAATTGAAGAAACCCTAGCTATGGAGAGAGGGAGAATTCGCAGCAACTAAGGAGGATGATGATCAATTTTGTGTTATTTTTCCCATTTTATTTCATTTAATATCCAAATGACCAAAATGCCCTCCTTACTAAACTTTCAAAATTCCTTCCATGTCCTAATTTTGTCCATGAATTTAAAATTGGTCAAATTGCTATTTAAGACCTCCTAATTAATATTCCAAAACAATTTCATACTAAAAAAACTTCCGGGATGTAAATTTTGCAACTTATTCGATTTAGTCCCTATTTTCAATTTAAGCACTTTAGGCATAGAATTTCATCACGAAATTTTCACAAAATCATGCAATCATATCATAAACCCCAAAATAATTATAAAACAATTATTTCTATCTCGGATTTGTGGTCATGAAACCACTATTCCGATTAGGCCCTAATTCGGGTTGTCACATGATGTATTCGGTCATGGTATATCCATAAGTATGATTCATGCATGTTGCATGGTAGGTAAGATTTGAGCTTTGGATATGTGTTTATATTTGGATATAAACAACTTGAGATTCGGCCCTTGCACCTACATGAATATATGTTTGCACATGATGTATTGGTATGACATATATACTATTTTAAGGTGTATATTTGCTTGTGATGTTGTTTCGGTTATGAAGTAAACGAGAGATGTGTATTGAGCTACAATATGTAATGCGTTAGTTAGTAAAATGTATGCTGTTTTTTTTGTGTAGTATTAAGTGTAAAATTAGCCTCAACATAGACATGCATATTCGGCCAAATGAAGTAGATTGGTGTGCATGTATTCGGTTAGAGGCAACCATATTGAAGCCTTATCTTGGCTTACGTTATTGACTAAATGGGTAATAAGTGAGGATGGTTGCCGAATATACAAACATACATATGCATGTGTAATTGAATTATGAATGTTTAGCAAGATGGTGAAACTAGTTGATTTATTGATTAAGCTCAAGGAGTTAAAGAAGGAGAATCAAGCAAGGGAAAGACGAAGGTCATCGAGTAGCCGACTTGGACTATTTTACCCAACACAAGGTAAGTCACTAAGCATATATTTTGTATTGATTTGAATAGACATAATGTCTATATAATTATGCCGAAAGGAATGATGAATTTATATACATGTATGTATGTGGTGATGGAAGTATTGAATGAAAGGAAAAGAGGTGAGATGTATTGAGTTGTTGATTTCGGCACTAAGTGTGCGGGTATAAACATTTGTGATCATGAGAATGGCACTAAGTATGCAGGTTTAAAACTTGTACAGCACTAAGTGTGCGAGTTTGATCATATAGCACTAAGTGTGCGAGTTGGTTATATAGCACTAAGTGTGCGGACTCACTATATGCTTTTGAATCACTATTGACACTGAGTGTGCGACACTATTGAGTTGATCACGGACAGCGGATCGGGTAAGTACCTTGAGTTCATGGCTAATAGGCGCTATGTTTATATTTGGGGTTGAGCTTGGTAAGTTTGAACCTATGTGACAATGTAAATTGAAGTCACGTACATAAGAATTATCGTGGAATGAGTGAAAGGTCATGTAGATGTATGATTGTGACAAAAACAAAATGGTGTATAGAAATGCTTCAAATATCCTATTGATTAGTATATGGAATGTGAATGTGTAACTTGGTATGTGGTTGAATCGAATGGTCCAAGGAACTATGGTATAGTTCGGTTTGAATGGAGTAATTAGCCTCGTTCCATTTTGTTTCCTTTTGCGATAAGGTTATTAATGGTTGGTAGTGCATTGCTTATGACTTACTGAGTTATATACTCATTCGGTGTTTGCTTGTCACCTATTTTAGGTTTCTTGGACTCGACTTTTTATGTATTCGGGACCGTCATCAAGTCATCACACCGACTAGCGACTTTTTGGTATCTTCTTCTTAGATGGTCTAAGAGAACATTTCAGCATGTATAGGCTATTATGTTTTGTTTGAACTTGGTATGTAAAATTTTTAATAGCCATGCGAAAATGGCTTATAAATGTTTTGAGCATAATGTTATAATCATTTGGTATGTATATGCTCATTAAGAGGCACGAAATGTTTGGCAATGACCAGCCATTAGAATGGGTCATCATGATTATATTTTGGACTATATATGAAAAAGGGTGGTTGAATCATAGAAACTATGTGTTAGAGAAAGTCTACCCTAGAAATAGATGCTGGCAGCAACAGTGATGTGGATGTGAAAAATCACTAAAAATAGTAGGAATGGAATTAAATAGTGAATAAATTATTTAAATGAACCTTGATGAATCTATATTCATATGGAAGAAACGAAACGGTCATATGAGTTGTATGTTAAGAGATATTTGGGTTTTTGTGAAACAGGGCCAGAACGGTTTCTGGATTCCCTGTTCCGACTTTGAAAATTCATTATAAATTAACCCGAGACATTTAGAAATCATTCCATATATGTATAGATTCCTTTTTGAGTCTAGTTTCTATAGAAACAAACGGCATCAGTATTGAAGCCCTGAGCAGGGAGTTATTTGAGTTGCAACGCATGAAGGTCAGTGTAGTCGACCCCTGTAACATGGGAGACTTTAACTAATAAACTGTACTAATTTTCTCTACCAAAAATTCTATAAAACAATCTGTAGATGGACATATGAGTCTAGTTTCAGGGAAAAATTACGAAACTGATTTTCGAGTTGTAGAACTCAAGTTATGATTTTTGAAGCGACTAGTATACAGATTGGCAGCTTGTCTGGGAAATTATCAATAAGTGGTTTGAAGTTTGTTAACACCTCGTGTCCGACTCCGGCGACGGTCTCGGGTTAGGGGTGTTACAATTTTATTGGTATCAGAGCTATGGTTTAGTCGGTTCTAGGACTATCATAGCACGTATGAGTCTAGCTATACATGCCTTAATGTTAATGTTTAAATGTGTGATGACTTCTGACGGTTAAAATTTTTTGTTTTGATTAGTAAATGGATCCCGATGTAGAGAGAACCTTGGCGGATGACGTTGAAAGTGTAGCAGCTGCTCCTACACAAGGGACGCCGCCTGTTGAACCTCAGTCATCTACGAATAATCAAGGTGAGGGGGCTAAACAAGCCTTCTTTACCATGATGAATGAGTGGGTCGCGCAATATGCCCGAACCAATCCGGCTATCCAACAATTCCCGAATTTGAATAATCCACCCTAAGAGCCCGTAATGCCATCAGTTCCTGACGCTGTGAGGCTGAGTAAGCCACCAGACTTGATTAGAAGCGCGGGGCTGAAGAGTTCAGGCCATAGTTCTTGATGATGCCGAAAGGCCGAGTTCGCTTGATAACACCATTCGGTGTTTGATGAACTGTCATGCACACCCGATGAATGTCTAAAGTGTGCTATCTCCTTGTTGCGAGACTCAGCTTACTATTGGTGGAGGACTTTGATTTCCATAGTCCCAAACGAACGAGTTACTTGGGATTTCTTTCAAATAGAATTTGAAAGAAATATATTAGTCACGGTTCATCGATCAAAAGCGTAAGGAATTCTTGGAGCTCAAGCAAGGCCGTATGACAGTATCTGAATACGAACATGAGTTCGTAAGACTCAGTCGGTATGCCCGGGAGTGTGTGGCTGATGAGGTTGCTATGTGCAAGACGTTTGAAGAAGGATTGAATGAAGATTTAAAGCTACTAGTGGGTATTTTGGAGATAAAAGAATTCGTAACACTAGTTGAACGAGCCTACAAGGCGGAGGAACTTGGAAAAGAGAAGAAGAAGGCTAAATTTGAAGCTAGAGACTATCGCAAAAGATCGACGGGTAAAGCTCCGTTCTCAGCTGTAAAGAAGTTCAGGGAGGACACTTATAAATCGAGGATGACTGCGGGGATTTCCATAAGAGCACGACCATTGACGGACTCCCGAGCTACTTCGGTAGCTAGTGTGGGCAATAACCGTCAAGAGAAACCTGAATGCCCCCAATGTGGGAGAAGACACATAGGTGAATGTTGGGATAAGTCTACCAATAGGGTTTGTTACGGATGCGGTTCGAAGGACCACTTCATTAGAGATTGCACGGAGCTTGATGAGAAGAATAGGATGCAAGGTGCAAGACCTAGTGGAATGACAGCTAGAGGTAGACCACTAAGAATTTCAGGAGGTAGGGGTGGTAGTCGAGAGGGGCCACTTGATCTGCTGTTCGATCTGAGACCAGACTCTGCTAGGGCATATGCCATCCGTGCACAAGAGGAAGCATCCTCCCCGATGTTATCAACGGTACTTTCACTCTCTTTGATACTAGTGTGATTGCGTTGATTGACCACGGCTCTACTCATTCATATGTATGTGAAACCTTAGTATCCATAAGACTCTACCTGTTGAGTCTACTGAGTTCGTAATTCGAGTGTCAAACCCTTTGGGTCAATACGTGCTTGTCGACAAAGTGTGCAAGAAATGTCCCCTAGTAATCCGAGGGTCCTGCTTTCCGGCGGACCTGATGCTTTTGCCGTTTGATGAATTTGATGTTATACTCGGTTTAGATAGGTTGACCGTGCATGATGCGGTTGTGAATTGCAAAAGCAAGACTATTGATTTGAGGTGCACAAATAACGAGATGATTCGAATTGAGTCTACGGACTTGAAGGGGTTGCCAACTGTAATATCATCAATGTTGGCCCAGAAATATGTAAGAAAAGGGTGCGAAGCATACCTTGCGTATGTACTTGATGATAAGGAGTTAGAAATAAAACCCGAATCTGTGCTGGTGGTTTGTGAATACCCGGATGTTTTTCCCGAAGAATTACCGGGTTTACCACCTGTTCGGGAAGTAGAGTTTGGTATTGAGCTTGTACACGGACTACGCCAATTTCGATAACCGTGTCGTATGGCACCAATCGAGTTGAAGGAGTTGAAAGCTCAGTTGCAAGAGTTGACGGATAGAGGTTTCACTCGACCAAGTTTTTCACCTTGGGGTGCACCAGTGTTGTTTGTGAAAAAGAAGAACGGAACCATGAGGTTGTGCATCGACTATCGTCAGCTTAATAAAGTGAAAATAAAGAACAAATATCCGTTACCGCATATCGATGATTTGTTCGATCAACTGAAGGGAGCCTCAGTGTTCTCAAAAATAGATTTGAGATCGGGCTATTACCAGTTGCGAATCCGAGATTCGGACATACCCAAAACTGCCTTCAGAATGAGATATGGTCACTACGAGTTCTTAGTGATGCCGTTTGGGCTCACTAATGCCCCTGCGGTATTTATGGATTTGATGAATCGGATCTTCAGACCATATTTGGATCGGTTCGTAGTTGTGTTCATTGACGACATCCTGGTCTATTCAAAAGATGAGACCGAACATGCGGAGGACCTGAGATTAGTGTTGCAAATATTACGGGATAAGCAGTTATATGCTAAGTTCAGCAAGTGTGAGTTCTGGTTAAGAGAGGTTAGCATCTTGGGTCATGTGGTATCTGCATCGGGTATTCTAGTCGACCCGAGCAAAATTTCAGCCATACTTAACTGGAAGCCTCCGAGAAACATTACTGAGGTTCGGAGCTTTTTGGGACTTGCCGGTTACTACCGACGGTTTGTAAAAGGATTCTCGATGATAGCCACACCCATGACGAAACTACTTCAGAAAGATGTCAAGTTTGAATGGATGGAAAAGTGTCAGAAAAGTTTCGATCAATTGAAAACTCAATTGACGGAAGCTCTAGTACTAGTACAGCCCTAATCTGGCAAAGAGTTTGTCATCTATAGTGATGCCTCCCTACTTGGGTTAGGTTGCGTATTGATGCAAGAAGGTCGAGTTGTGGCCTATGCGTCGAGACAATTAAAGCCACATGAGAAAAATTATCCGACCCATGATCTCGAATTGGCTGCCATCGTATTCGCCTTAAAGTTATGGCGACACTACTTATTTGGTGAGAAGTGCCATGTGTATTCGGATCACAAAAGTCTCAAATATTTGATGACTCAAAGAGACTTAAATCTGCGACAAAGACGTTGGCTCGAGCTGTTAAAAGATTATGAGCTTGTCATTGATTATCACCCGGGAAAGGCTAATGTGGTTGCGGACGCCTTAAGCCGAAAATCACTATTTGCTTTACGAGCTATGAATGTACACTTGTCTATCCTACCCGACAATGTGTTAATAGCCAAATTAAAGGCCAAACCATTATTGACTCATCAAATTCGCGAAACTCAGAAAGTTGACGATGAGTTGGTTGCAAAACAGGCTGAGTGTGTTCCGAACAAGGAATCGGAGTTTCAAATTGATGATGACGATTGTTTGAGGTTCAGAAATAGTTTGTGTGTTCCAAGAAATTCAGAACTCATTTCGATGATTCTGAACGAAGCTCATTGTAGCCGAATGTCAATTCACCCGGGGAGTACGAAGATGTACAACGATTTGAAATGTCGGTTTTGGTGGCATGGTATGAAACGAGACATCTCCGACTTTGTTTCGAGATGTTTAATATGTCAACAAGTGAAAGCGGAACATCAAGTGCCTTCAGGGTTACTTCAACCGATCATGATACCCGAGTGGAAATGGGATCGAGTCACAATGGACTTTGTGTCCGGACTACCATTGTCAGCGAGCAACAAGGATGCGATTTGGGTTGTTGTGGATAGACTGACTAAGTCGGCTCACTTTATCCCCGTGCGTACAGATTTTTCATTGGATAAACTAGCTGAATTGTACGTTTCTCAGATTGTGAGATTACACGTGGTACCGATTTCTATTGTGTCGGATAGAGATCCGAGATTCACCTCGCGATTTTGGAAGAAATTGCAAAAAGCTTTGGGTACCAAGCTGCATTTTAGCACCGCTTTTCATCCACAAACCGATGGTCAATCCGAGCGGATAATTCAGATACTTGAGGATATGTTGAGATGTTGCGTCCTCGAGTTCAGTGGTTCATGGGAACGGTATTTACCTTTGATTGAATTCGCTTACAACAATAGTTTTCAATCAAGTATTAAGATGGCGCCTTACGAGGCCTTGTACGGGCGTAAATGCCGTACACCATTGTTTTGGACCGAGCTCGGCGAAAGCAAAATTTTCGGAGTGGATTTGATTAAAGATGCTGAATAGAAAGTAAAGGTAATCCGTGAAAGTCTGAAGGCGGCCACAGATCGTCAGAAATCGTACGCGGATTTGAAGCGAAAAGACATTGAGTATCAGGTGGGAGATAAAGTGTTTCTTAAAGTTTCGCCTTGGAAAAAGATACTCAGATTTGGCCGTAAAGGCAAATTGAGTCCGAGGTTTATCCGGCCATATGAGATATCCGAACGAGTCGGTCCGGTTGCGTATCGTTTGATTTTGCCCCTTGAACTTGAAAAGATTCACGACGTCTTTCATGTGTCGATCCTTCGACGCTATAGATCTGATCCATCGCACATAAATAGTCCATCAGAGGTTGAAATTCAAGCCGATATGAGCTATGAAGAAGAACCGATTCGTATCCTAGCTCGTGAAGTGAAGGAGTTGCGAAACAAAAGGGTTCCGCTGGTGAAAATGTTATGGCTCAAACACAGGATACAAGAAGCTACTTGGGAACCCGAGAACTCTATGAAAGAGCGATACCCAAATCTATTTACCGGTAAGATTTTCGAGGACGAAAATTTCTTAAGTGGGGGAGAGTTGTGACAGCCCAAAATTGACCCTAGTCGGAATATGGTTTCGGGACCGCAAAACCGAGGCATAAAAATAATTTAATGCTCATTTTGATGCTTATGATATGTGTTAATTCGTGTGTGACATTTTTTATGTTTGATTTAGAGTTATAAATGTGAATTTCACTAGAAAGGACCTAGTAGAAAACTTTGAAAGTATGATGGGGAAATGTGTGATGACTAGTTAAAGCATGCATGCAAAACAATGGCCTTGCATGTCAAATATCCCTCTTTTTATAGGAGGTGGCCGGCCATGACAAGGGAGTATGGGCTAAACATGTCATGAAAGATGTTTTGTCGGTGCATTAGGGAGAAACAATAAACAAATAAGTATGGGTAATAAAGAAAGAAAAAAATGTGTGTGAGTGAACCCCCATTGCCGTGCATTGAAGAAAAGAAAAGAAAAATTTTGCTCATCCATTTCATTCTCTCTTGACCGAAAATACCAAAGAGGAAGGAAGGAATTTTTGCTTCATGTTTGGTTTGGAAGGGATTAGGAAGAGATTTGGCTATACTTGCATCAAGATTAAGGTATGTTTGAGGTTGTGCCATGAGATTCATGCATGTTTTAGTTGCTAGCTTGATGTTCTTATTAGCCCATGGTTCAAATCTTTGTTATATCATGGGGATGGTATTTGGCCAAGGTGGATTTTGTGTTAATGCCATTGCATGTTAAATATGAAGCTTGCTAATGGTATATGTGATGGTGGATTGATGGCTCTTGGACTTTCTTTTTAGTATTTTTGAGTAAGACATTAAGTTCTTTGCTTAATCATGACCAAAATTATGGTGTTGTGATGTATTCGGTCATGGTATATCCATAAGTATGATTCATGCATGTTGCATGGTAGGTAAGATTTGAGCTTTGGATATGTGTTTATATTTGGAGATAAACAACTTGAGATTCGGCCCTTGCACCTACATGAATATATGTTTGCACATGATGTATTGGTATGACATATATACTATTTTAAGGTGTATATTTGCTTGTGATGTTGTTTCGTTATGAAGTAAACGAGAGATGTGTATTGAGCTACAATATGTAATCGTTAGTTAGTAAAATGTATGCTGTTTTTTTTTGTGTAGTATTAAGTGTAAAATTGGCCTCAACATAGACATGCATATTCGGCCAAATGAAGTAGATTGGTGTGCATGTATTCGGTTAGAGGCAACCATATTGAAGCCTTATCTTGGCTTAGATTATTGACTAAATGGGTAATAAGTGAGGATGGTTGCGAATATACAAACATACATATGCATGTGTAATTGAATTATGAATGTTTAGCAAGATGGTTAAACTAGTTGATTTATTGATTAAGCTCAAGGAGTTAAAGAAGGAGAATCAAGCAAGGGAAAGACGAAGGTCATCGAGTAGCCGACTTGGACTATTTTACCCAACACAAGGTAAGTCACTAAGCATATATTTTGTATTGATTTGAATAGACATAATGTCTATATAATTATGCCGAAAGGAATGATGAATTTATATACATGTATGTATGTGGTGATGGAAGTATTGAATGAAAGGAAAAGAGGTGAGATGTATTGAATTGTTGATTTCGGCACTAAGCGTGCGGGTATAAACATTTGTGATCATGAGAATGGCACTAAGTGTGCAGGTTTAAAACTTGTGCAGCACTAAGTGTGCGAGTTTGATCATATAGCACTAAGTGTGCGAGTTGGTTATATAGCACTAAGTGTGCGGACTCACTATATGCTTTTGAATCACTATTGACACTGAGTGTGCGACACTATTGAGTTGATCACGGACAGCGGATCGGGTAAGTACCTTGAGTTCATGGCTAATAGGTGCTATGTTTATATTTGGGGTTGAGCTTGGTAAGTTTGAACCTATGTGACAATGTAAATTGAAGTCACGTACATAAGAATTATCGTGGAATGAGTGAAAGGTCATGTAGATGTATGATTGTGACAAAAACAAAATGGTGTATAGAAATGCTTCAAATATCCTATTGATTAGTATATGGAATGTGAATGTGTAACTTGGTATGTGGTTGAATGGAATGGTCTAAGGAACTATGGTATAGTTCGGTTTGAATGGAGTAATTAGCCTCGTTCCATTTTGTTTCCTTTTGCGATAAGGTTATTAATGGTTGGTAGTGCATTGCTTATGACTTACTGAGTTATATACTCATTCGGTGTTTGCTTGTCACCTATTTTAGGTTTCTTGGACTCGACTTTTTGCGTATTCGGGACCGTCATCGAAGTCATCACACCGACTAGCGACTTTTTGGTATCTTCTTCTTAGATGGTCTAAGAGAACATTTCGCATGTATAGGCTATTATGTTTTGTTTGAACTTGGTATGTAAAATTTTGAATAGCCATGCGAAAATGGCTTATAAATGTTTTGAGCATAATGTTATAATCATTTGGTATGTATATGCTCATTAAGAGGCACGGAAATGTTTGGCAATGACCAGCCATTAGAATGGGTCATCATGATTATATTTTGGACTATATATGAAAAAGGGGTGGTTGAATCATAGAAACTATGTGTTAGAGAAAGTCTACCCTAGAAATAGATGCTGGCAGCGACAGTGATGTGGATGTGAAAAATCACTAAAAATAGTAGGAATGGAATTAAATAGTGAATAAATTATGTAAATTAACCTTGATGAATCTATATTCATATGGAAGAAACGAAACAGTCATATGAGTTGTATGTTAAGAGATATTTGGGTTTTCGTGTAACAGGGCCAGAACGGTTTCTGAATTCCCTGTTCCGACTTTGAAAATTCATTATAAATTAACCCGAGACATTTAGAAATCATGCCATATATGTCTAGATTCCTTTTTGAGTCTAGTTTCTACAGAAAGAAACGGAATCAGTATTGAAGCCCTGCACAGGGAGTTATTCGAGTTGTAACGCACGAAGGTCAGTGTAGTCGACCCCTGTAACATGGGAGACTTTAACTAATAAACTGTACTAATTTTCTCTACCAAAAATTCTAGAAAACAATCTGTAGGTGGACATATGAGTCTAGTTTCAGGGAAAAATTACAAAACTGATTTTTGAGTTGTAGAACTCAAGTTATGATTTTTGAAGCGACTAGTATACAGATTGGCAGCTTGTCTGGGAAATTATCAATAAGTGGTTTGAAGTTTGTTAACACCTCGTGTCCGACTCCGGCGACGGTCTCGGGTTAGGGGTGTTACAAACTCCGAATTTCTCGGAATACAAATTCTATTTCTAAATCTCAAACAATCATCTTTATCAACTCTAAATTCTGAACCAGTCTCTACATCCCATTGAGTTCGTTTAGCCAAGATCTCATTATCAATCTTCTGAGCTTCGAAAATCTGCTGTAAAAACAAAGGTCTTGATTTTAATTCAGCTAAAACTGAACCATCATCAGACAGAACTAAATGAGCATTCATTGCACACAAAGCAAATAATGATTTCTGACTTAAGACATCAGTAACAACATTTTCTTTTCCCGGATGATAATCAATCACAAGTTCGTAATCTTTTAACAGTTCTAACCATCTTTTCTGTAGCAGATTCAAGTCTTTTTCCTTCATTAAGTACTTTAGACTTTTACGATAAAAAAACGCATGACATTTCTCACCAAACAGATAGTGACGCCAAATCTTCAAAGCAAACACAATAGCAGCTAACTCAAGGTCGTGGGTCAGATAATTCTTTTCATGCGGCTTCAGTTGTCTCGAGGCATATGCTATAACTTCTCCTTCTTGCATTAAAAAATAACGAATTCTTTACCTGATTCAAGTTGCACAAGTACGAGAGCTTCAGTTAACAGAGTTTTTACCCGATCAAAACTTTTCTGACACTTTTCAGACTATTCAAATTTTTCATCTTTTTTAAGTAACTTTGTCAACGGAGTTGCTATCACTGAGAAATATTTTACAAATCATCTACAGTAACCAGCAAATCCTAGAAAACTGTGAACTTCAGAAACATTCCTCGGAGGTTTCTAATCCAGAATAGCTAAATTTTTTCTCGGATCAACTCGGATTCCGGAGGCTGATACAATATGGACCAGAAAGCCAACTTCTCGCAACCATAATTCACATTTACTGAATTGCACATACAACTGTTTATCTCGCAGAGTTTGTAGCACTATTCTCAAATGCTTGGTATGTTCAGATTCATCACGTTCATAAATCAATGTCATCAATGAATACAACAACAAATTGATCTAAATACGGTTTGAATATTATATTCATCAAATCCATAAAGACAGCAGGTGCATTCGTTAATCCAAAAGGCATAACTAAAAATTCATAATGCGCGTACCTCGTCCTAAAAGCAATTTTCGGTATATCAGAATCCTTTACTCGCAACTGGTAGTAACCCGATCTCAGATCTATCTTAGAAAACATAGTAGCACCTTTCAACTGATAGAATAAGTCATCAATTCTAGGTAGAAGGTATTTGTTCTTTACAGTCACTTTATTAAGTTGACAGTAATCGATACACATTCTCATTGTGCCATCTTTCTTTTTCACAAACAGAATAGGAGCACCCCATGGTGAAAAGCTCAGTCTAGCAAACCCTCGATCAGTCAATTCTTGCAACTGATATTTTAATTCCTTCAACTTGGTCGGAGCCATTCTATATGGAGCTTGTGACAGCCCAAAATTGACCCTAGTCGGGATGTGGTTTCGGGACCACAAAACCGAGGCATAAAAATAATTTAAAATTTATTTTGATGCCTATAATATGTGTGTGCTCATGTGTGACATTTTTGATGATTGATTTAGTGTTATAAAGGTGAATTTCACTAGAAGGGACTTAGTAGTGAACTTTGAAAGTACGATAGGGAAATGTGTGATGACTAATTAAAGCATGCATGCAAAACTATGGACTTGCATGTCAAATTTCCCCAAAACAAGCTAGTGGCCGGCCATGACATGGTTTATGGGCAAAGAAAACATGTTGAAACATGTTTTGTTAATGCATGATGAATTAAATGATAAAATAATTAATGATGTTGGATGATAAACAAAAAATCAAAAAATAGCTCATCCTTTCCCCCATTGCCGTGCAAGTGAAAGAAAAACAAGAAAAAAAATTGTTCATCCTTGTTCTTTCCTTTTTGGCCGAAAATACTAAGGGAGGAGATAGGATTTTTGCTTCATGCTTGGTTTAGAAGAGATCTAGAAGGAGATTTGGCTAAATTTGCATCAAGATTAAGGTATGTATGAGGTTGTGTTAGGAGTTTCATGCATGATTTGGTTGCTAACTTGATGTGCATGTTAGCCATGGTTCAAATCCTTGTTATGCCATGGAAATGGCATTTGGCCAAAGTTGTTATTGTGTTAAAGCCATTGCATGCTAAATGTGAAGCTTGCTAATGATGCATGCAATGATGGATTGACTACTCTTGAAACTTCTTTGTACCAATTTTAAGTAAGACATTGAGTTTTTTTTTGTTTAACCATGATTGAAGTTGAAAGGGCATGATTGTGATGTATTCGACCATGATGCATTCATGAGCATGGTTCATGCTTCTTGCATGTTAGTTAAAATTTGTGTTTTGGATGGCTATGGACACCTTGAAATTGACCTTGCACTTATATGTGTATATATGATTGCACATGATATTTTGATTATGAAGAAAGTGATGAATATGTTGTTTAAAGAAGAAGTTTGTTGAAGAATGTTGTGAAATTTGCATGTACATTGGCCTAGTACACATATGATGTGAAAATCTTGCAATTTATTTTGATTTTATGCAAGAATGACTAAGCATAATCGGCCACATGAGGGAATTATTGTGCATGCATTCGGTTAGAGGCAAGCTTAATGATGCCTATTCTTGACTTAGGTAATCGGCTACCTTGTTGTGAGCTAAGGCCGAATGTGTGCGTAATTAAAGAAAATTGACTAAAGTCCTTAGTTATGTGATGTTGAATCAATGATATGTGTATTCGGCCAAGGCTAGCAAGCGAGACTTTAATAAATTGAATTTGTTTGAATTAGCTCAAGAGCTTAGAGGGCCATAATTGGATAAGGGGAAGGAAAAAGTGATCGAATAGCCGTCAAAGCCGTTCGACAACATCCAGGTAAGTCCTCAAGAAATGACCCTACTCGAATTATGTGAAATGAAAAATTGATGTGTAATGACTATTGATTTATGTGTGTGTGAGTATTTGAATGATACCCGGGCTAAGTTCCGAAGGCGATTATGCTAGTGATATGTTTGTGTTTGAGCCTTAGTAACGAAAATGAAATATGAATGGGAAATGATTATTGATGTATATGTGTGCATGAGCAATTGAATGATATCCGGGCTAAGTCCCGAAGACATTTATGCTGGTAATTACATCCGGGTTAAGACCAGAAGGCAATTGTGCTAGTGACTACATCCGGGCTAAGACCCGAAGGCATTTGTGCAAATTGTGAAATCGGGTTAAGTCCGAAGGCCTTTGTGCGGGTTACCATAACAGGGCTATGTCCCAAGGCGTTTGAGCAGTAGCTATATCCGGTTAAACTCCAAAGGTATGTGATTTGAAAATTATAAGCTTGCTGGAAAATTTTCAGCTAATGCACTTGTGAAACTTCCCAATAACAAGGTATGTGTTGTGTGTGCTTTGCGCTAGGAGTAAGAGCGTATGAATATTCGCTCCTATGATGGAACGAGTTATCGGCCTTAACGAAGCCGTTATTTGTGTATGAACATAAGAGTTGGGATGGTGAAGTAAGTATGATTATGTGAATGTGTGTTAATGAAATGATTCATTTGGCTATGTGAATGTAATGCTTTGGTTAAAGCTGATTTTATTGCTTGAGACTTACTAAGCATAAAAATGCTTACTCCGTTGCTTTGGCTCTCTGTTTTATAGATTTTGCTCGGTAGCAATCGGATTCGGGATCATTAAAGTCAAAGTCATCTACACTATCAAAGCCTCCATTTTGGTATAATTTTGGTTGAACTTTGAAATGGCATGTATAGGACTACCCTAATGTTGAAGGTCATGTACCTTTCGGTTTTGTGTAAGCTTGGATAGCCATGCGAAAATGGCTTATATCGTTTTAGTATGATTCTATAATAGTTTGTATGATAATCATTATGGGGTATGAAATTGTTTGAAAGGATTAGCCATTGGAATGGTTAATCATAATCACACTTTGTGCTATGTGTGCAAAAAGAGCCATTTGAATCGTGGAAATCATGAAATAGGTAATGGTTACTTTGAAAACAGATGCTGGCAGCAGCAGTGGTGTGGTTTTGAAAAATCACCAAAATTTGTAGGAATGGTATTAAATAGTGAATAAATTATGTAAATGAACCTTAATGAGTCTACTTTCATGTGGAATAAACCAAATGGTCATAGGAGTTACATGTTAAGAGATATTAAAGCTATTGTGAGATAGGGCCAGAACGGTTTCTGGGTCCCCTGTCGCAACTTTAAAAATTTATTATAAATTATCCAGAAAGACTTAGGAGTCATGCCTTATATGTACAGATTCCATTTTGAGTCTAGTTTCATTAGAAACAAACGGAACCAGTATTAAAGCCCTGTACAGAGAGATATTCAAGGTGTAACGCGCAAAGGTCAGAGCAGTCGATCCATGCAACATGGGTGAATTTAACTAATAAAATGTACCAATTGGCCCGACCAAAAATTCTAGAAATAAATCCATGGATGGATATATGAGTCTAAATTCATGGAAAATTTACGGAATCAGTTTCGGAGTTTTGAAACTCGAGATATGATTTTTAAGGTGACAGTGACGCAGATTTCCAGCCTGTCTGGAAATGTCAAATTGGTGGGTGAAATATGTGGATTTGGCTTGTTAACCCCTCGTGTCCGACACCGGCGATGGTCTCAGGTTCGGGGTGTTACAGAGCTATCAAAATTGGAGTAGTATCAGGTACTAATTCAATGCCAAACTCAACTTCTCGAATCGGAGGCATGTGACAGCCCAAAATTGACCCTAGTCGGGATGTGGTTTCGGGACCGCTAAACCGAGTCACCGAAATGTTTGAACGTAATATTTATTGTCTAGAATATGTAATTATGAATGTGTGAAAATTTCAAGCTTCGATTTAGCCGATAGCATGTGAATTCAGTTAGTAGGACTTGTGTGACACTTTTGAAAAGTGATAGGCTAATCTATAAGGACCTAATAGTGCATGTAGTCAAAGGGGAGGACTTGCATGTCAAATTTCCCCCTAATAGTTAGTGGCCGGCCATGACAAGAGATTATGGGTAAAAACATGTCATAAAACATGTTGGGACAATGGTGTATGTAAGAAAAAATAAAATAGTGAGCATGGGAATTTAATAATGAAAGGAACAAAAAAAAAAAAAAAAAAATGGTCTCATGCATGCCCATTGCCGTGAGTGTGGAGAAAGAAAGAAGAATTTTTGTTCATCATTTTCATTTCCTTTGGGCTGAAAATTCTAAGGAAGAAGGAAGGAATTCTTGTTTCATGTTGGTTTGGAAGAGGTTTAGGAGGAGGTTTGGCCATACTTGTACCTAGATTAAGGTAAGTTTGATGTTTTGCCATGAGATTCATGTATATTTTAGTTGCTAGCTTGATGTTCTTGTTAGCCCATGGTTCAAATCTTTGTTATGTCATGGGAATGAAATTCGCCAAAGTGAATATGGTGTTAATGCCATTGCATGCTAAATATCAAGCTTGATAATGATTCATGTGATGGTAGATTGGGGATTCTTAGATTTTCTTTTAGCATTTTTGAATGAGATACTAAGTTCTTTGTTTAACCATGACCAAATTGAAGCGGTATGGTGTTGTGGTATTCGCCATGTTATATCCATAAGTATGATTCATGCATGTTGCATGGTAAGTAAGATTTAAGCTTTGGATATGTGTGTATATTTGGATATAAACCACTTGAGAATTCGCCATTGCACCTACATGAATATATGTTTGCACATGATGAATTGGTATGACATGCATACTATTTTAAGGTGTCTATTTGCTTGTGATGTTGTTTGGTTATGAAATAAATGAGAGATGTGTATAGAACTACAATATGTAATCGTTAATTAGGAAAATGTATGCTGTTTTTTTGTGTAGTATTAAGTGTAAAATTGGCCTCCACATAGACATGCATATTCGGCCAAAGGAAGTAGATTGGTGTGCATGTATTCGGTTAGAGGCAACCATATTGAAGCCTTATCTTGGCTTAGATTGTTGACCAAATGGGTAATAAGTGAGGATGGTTGCCGAATATACAAACATACATATGCATGTGTAATTGAATTATGAATGTTTAGCAAGAGGGTTAAACTAGTTGATTTATTGATTAAGCTCAAGGAGTTAAAGAAGGAGAATCAAGCAAGGGAAAGACGAAGGTCATCGAGTAGCCGACTTGGACTGTTTTACCCAACACAAGGTAAGTCATTAAGCACGTATTTGATATTGCTTAAATGATCGTAAAATATATGCAAATGTGTTTAAATGAGTTGGTGTGTAAATGGAAATGTGTGTGTATGGAATGATGCCATTGTTGAATGTATAAAGGCAAGCAAAATACATAAGGTATTGGTCTCGGCACTAAGTGTGCGGGTATAAATGGACACGGTGACAAGATTGGCACTAAGTGTGCGGGTTTAAAATTGTACAGCACTAAGTGTGCGAGTTTGATTATATAGCACTAAGTGTGCGAGTTGAATACATATAGCACTAAGTGTGCGGATTCACTATATGCTCTTGCATTACAATTGGCACTGAGTGTGCGACATTATCGAGCTAATCCGGACAGCGGATCGGGTAAGTACCTCGAGCTCATGACGAATAGAAAATATGTTCATGCTCGGGGTTGAATTTGGTAAGCCTTAAATCTATGTGATGATTGAAATTGTATGATTGTGGTGGAAATGAGTTAGTGTGTGAAAATGCCTCAAATATCTTGTTGTGTAGAATATGAAATGTGGATGTATGACTTGGTATAGATTCGATATGGATGAGTACCTAGCCTCGTTTATTGTTTCATGTTGTAGTAACTTTATCGATGGATTGATGAATGCTTATGACTTACTGAGTTGTAAACTCACTCGGTGTTTTCTTGTCACCCATTTTAGGTCTCTCGGACTCGTATTGTTTGCGTGATCGGGACCGTCGTTGAAGTCATCACACCGGCTGAAATCTTGTGGTATTGTTTTTGTTGTTGAAGAACATTTGGCATGTATAGGCTATTATATTTTGTCGAATTGTGGGTTGTAAACTTTAAGCCATGTGAAAATGGCCTATGTGGTCGTCGAGTGGGATGCTAGAACCTATAGCCACGAGTCTTAGAAACTCAAATTTTGATAAGGTGGCCATAATTTGTGTCGTGTATGATGGATGATTAAGGCCAAGGAAAAATTCATAAAATTGGCATAGTCTACTGCAGTAACTGTTGCGGACAGCAGCAGTGAGATGAGATTGAAAAATCACTAAAAATAGTAGAAGTAGAATTAAATAGTGGTTAAATTATGGAACTGAACCTTGATGAATCTATTTTTATATGGACGAAACGAAACAACCATATGAGCGGTATACTGAGAAATATTAAGGTTCTCGTGAGACAGGGCCAGAACGGTTTCTGGGTCCCCTGTCGCGACTTTGAAAATTTACCATAAATTATCCAGAAAGAACTAGGAGTCATGCCTTATATGTAAAGATTACATTTTGAGTCTAGTTTCATTAGAAACAAACGGCACCAGTATTAAAGCCCTGTACAGGGAGATATTCAAGTTGTAATGCGCGAAGGTCAGAGCAGTCCGTCCCTGTAACATGGGTGACTTTAACTAATAAACTGTACCAATTGGCCCAACCAAAAATTCTAAAAATAAATCCATGGATGGGTATATGAGTCTAAATTCATGGAAAATTTACGAAACCAGTTTCCGAGTTTTTAAACTCGAGATATGATTTTAAGGCGACGGTGACGCAGTTTTCCAGCCTGACTGGTAATGTCAAACTGGTTGGTATCTTGAGAGGTTTGGCCGTTAACCCTCGTGTCCGACACGGCGTCGGTCTCGAGTTAGGGTGTTACAATTTTATTGGTATCAGAGCTATGGTTTAGTCGGTTCTAGGACTACCATAGCGCATGTGAGTCTAGCTATACATGCCAAATTGTTAGCGCTTAATAATGTGATGACTTCGACGGTTGGAATTTTTGTTTTGATTAGCAATGGAACCCGGTAGAGAGACCCTTGGCGGATGACGTTGAAAGTGTAGCGGCTGCTCTGCGCAAGGGACACCGCCTGTTGAGCCTCGATCATCCGCGAATAATCAAAATGAAGGCGAAACAAGCCTTCTTCACCATGATGAATGAGTGGGTCGCGCAATATGCCCGAACCAACCCGGTGTCCAACCATTCCCGAATTTAAATACTCCACCCCAAGAGCCCGCAATGCCTCCGATTCTTCGATCCTGTGAGGCTGAGTAAACCACCTGTGGACTTGATTAGGAAGCGTGGGGCGAGGAGTTCAAGGCCATAGTTCTTGATGATGCTTGAAAAGGCCGAGTTACGCTCGATAACACCATTAGAGTGTTAGATGAACTGTCATGCACACCGATGAATGTCTTAAGTGTGCTATATCCTTGTTGCGAGACTCACTTACTATTGGTGGAGGACTTTAATTTCCATAGTCCCAAATGAGCGAGTTACTTGGGATTTCTTCCAATCCAATTTGAAAGAAATACATTAGTCAACGGTTCATCGATCGAAGCGTAAGGAATTCTTGGAACTCAAGCAAGGCGGATGATCAGATATCTGAATCTGAACATGAGTTCGTAAGACTTAGTCGGTATGCTCGGAGTGTGTGGCTGATGAGGTTGCGATGTGCAAAAGATTTGAAGAAGGATTGAATGAAGAGTTAAAGTTACTAGTGGGAATTTTGGAGATAAAGGAGTTCGTGACACTAGTCGAACGAGCCTGCAAGGCGGAAGAACTTGGGAAGGAGAAGAAGAAGGCTGAATTTGAAGCAAGAGATTACCGTAAAAGATCGACGAGTAAAGCTCCGTTCTCGGCTGTAAAGAGGTTCAGGGAGGACACCAGTAAGTCGAGGACGACTACGGGAATTTCCATTAGAGCCCGACCATTGACGGACTCCCGAGCTACTTCAGTAGCTAGTGTGGGCAATAATCATCAAGAGAGACCTGAATGCCCCCAATGTGGAAGACGACACCTAGGTGAATGTTGGGGTAAGTCTGTTAATAGGGCCTGTTATGGATGCGGTTCGAAGGACCACTTCATTAGAGATTGCACGGAGCTAGATGAGAGGAATAAGACGCAAGGTGCAAGACCTAGTGGAACGACGGCTGGAGGTAGGCCCCCGAGAATCTCTGGAGGTAGGGGTGGTAATCGAGAGAGAGCCTCTAATACTACTGTCCGATCCGAGACCCGTACTCTGCTAGAGCATATGCCATCCGCGCACGAGAGGAGGCATCTTCCCCTGACGTTATCACTGGTACTTTTACTCTCTTTGATACTATTGTGATTGCATTGATTGACCCCGGCTCTACTCACTCATATGTATGTGAAACCTTAGCATCCAGTAAGACTCTACCTGTTGAGTCTACTGAGTTCGTAATTCGAGTGTCAAACCCTTTGGGTCAATACGTGCTCGTTGATAAAGTGTGCAAGAGATGCCCCCTAATAATTCGAGAATCCTGTTTTCCGGCCGATCTGATGCTTCTACCATTTAATGAATTCGATGTTATTCTTGGTATGGATTGGCTGACCGTACATGATGCAGTGGTGGACTGCAAAAGGAAAACCATTGATTTGAGGAGTGCAAATAATGAGGTAGTCTGAGTCGAGTCTACTGATTTAAAAGGAACGCCAGCGATAATATCTTCTATGACCGCTCGGAGGTATGTGAAAAAGGGGTGTGAAACATACCTTGCGTATGTGTTTGGAAGTAAAGAGACGGAAAGGAAACTCGAATCGGTACCATGGTTTGTGAGTATTCGGATGTTTTTCTGAAGAGTTCTTGGGATTGCCACCGGTTCGAGAAGTGGAATTCGACATCGGTTGTACCGGGTACTACGCCGATTTCAATAGCCCCGTGTCGTATGGCATTAACGGAATTAAAGGAATTGAAGGTTCAATTGCAAGAATTGATGGATAGAGGTTTCGCTCGACCGAGTTTTTCTCCATGGGGCGTTTGTATTGTTTGTGAAGAAGAAGGACGGAACCATGAGGTTGTGCATCGACTATCGTCAACTCAATAAAGTGACGATAAAGAATAAATATCCATTGCCACAATTGACGATTTGTTTGATCAATTAAAGGGAGCCTCGGTGTTTTCAAAGATAGATTTGAGGTCGGGTACTATCGGTTGAGGGTCCGAGAATCGGACATACCCAAAACCGCTTTTAGAGCGAGGTACGGTCACTCACGAATTCTTGGTGATGTCGTTTGGGCTCACTAATGCCCTACGGTGTTTATGGATTTAATGAATAGAATTTTCAGGCCATACTTGGATCGGTTCGTAGTTGTATTTATCGATGACATTTTGGTCTATTCGAGAGATGAAACCGAGCATCTTGAACACCGAGGCTAGTGTTGCAAATCTTACGAGATAAGCGATTATCATAAAGTTCATAAATGTGAATTTTGGTTGAAAGAGGTTAGCTTTTGGGGCACGTGGTGTCCGCATCGGTGTCGAGGTGGACCCGAACAAAATTCGCCATAGTCGATTGGAAACCACCAAGGAATGTTACCGAAGTTAGGAGCTTTTTGGGGCTTGCCGTTATTACCGACGATTTGTAAAAGGTTTCTCGACGATAGCCACGCCAATGACGGCTTCTCCAAAAGGATGTTAAGTTCGAATGGACGGAGAAATGTCGAAAAGTTTCGATCAATGAAAGCTTATTTGATGAAGCCCCAATTCTAGTGCAACCCGAATCGGGCAAAGAGTTGGTCATTTATAGTGACGCATCCCTACTTGGGTTGGGTTGCGTATTGATGCAAGAAGGGCGAGTTGTGGCCTATCGTCGAGGCAATTAAAGCCACATGAGAAAAATTATCCGACCCATGATCTCGAATTGGTCGCCATCGTATTCGCCTTAAAGATATGGCGACATTACTTATTTGGTGAGAAGTGCCATGTGTATTCGGATCACAAAAGTCTCAAATATTTGATGACCCAAAGAGACTTAAATCTGCGACAAAGGCGATGGCTCGAGTTGTTAAAAGATTATGAGCTCGTCATTGATTATCACCCGGGAAGGGCTAATGTGGTTGCGGATGCCTTAAGCGGAAATCACTATTTGCTTTATGACGATGAATGTACACTTGTCTATCCTACCCGACAATGTGTTAGTAGCTGAATTGAAAGCCAAACCATTATTGATACGTCAAATTCGTGAAGCTCGAGAAAGTCGACGATGAGTTGGTTGCAAAAGCGGGATGAGTGTGTTCGAACAAGGACTCGGAATTTCAAATCGATGATGACGATTGTTTGAGGTTCGAAGTCGTCTGTGTGTCCCAAAGAATTGAACTTATTCCAATAATTTTGAACGAAGCCCATTGTAGCCGAATGGCAATCCACCGGGAGTACGAAGATGTACAACGATTTGAAACGTCGGTTTTGGTGGCATGGTATGAAGCGGGACATTTCCGACTTTGTTTGAGATGTTTAATATGTCAACAAGTGAAAGCGAAACATCAAGTGCCTTGAGATTGCTTCACCGATCACGATACCCGAGTGGAAATGGGATCGAGTCACAATGGACTTTGTGTCCGGGCTACCATTGTCGACTAGTAAGAAGGATGCGATTTGGGTTGTTGTTGATAGATGACTAAGTCGGCTCACTTTATCCCCGCGTGCACGGATTTTTCATTGGATAAACTAGCGAATTATACGTTTCTCAGTTGTGAGATTACACGGGTACCGATTTCTATTGTGTCGGATAGAGATCCGAGATTTACCTCGCGATTTTGGAAGAAATTTCAAGAAGCTTTGGGTACCAAGTTGCATTTCAGACCGCCTTTCACCCCCAAACCGATGGTCAATCTGAACGGATAATTCAAATACTTGAGGATATGTTGAGATGTTGTATCCTTGAGTTTAGTGGTTCATGGGAGCAGTATCGCGCTTTGATTGAATTAACACAACAATAGCTTTCAATCAAGTATTAAGATGGCGCCTTACGAGGCTTTATACTGATTCGTAAATGCCGTACCCCATTATTCTGGTGAACTTAGTGAAGGTAAATTCTTGAGGTTGATTTGGTTAAGGATGCCGAGCAAAGAGTTCGAGTAATTCGTGAAAGTTTGAAAGTCGCTTGATCGCCAAAAGTCGTATGCGGATTTGAAAAGAAAAGATATTGAATATCGGGTTGGAGACAAGGTCTTTCTCAAAGTTTCACCTTGGAAGAAGGTGCTTAGATTTGGCCGTAAGGAAAATTGAGCCGAGGTTCATCGGGCCATATGAAATATCTGAACGAGTCGGTCCATCGCGTATCGTTTGATTTTGCCCCCGAACTTGAAAGGATTCTAGCGTCTTCCATGTTTCGATGCTTGACGTTATAGATCGACCCGTCACACGTAATTAGTCCATCGAGGTTGAAATTCAAGCCGATATGAGTTATGAAGAAGAACCAATTAGTATCCTAGCTCGTGAAGTGAAGGAGTTGCGAAACAAAAGAGTTCCATTAGTAAAAGTGTTATGGCTCAAACACGGGATGGAAGAAGCTACTTGGGAACCCGAGAACTCTATGAAAGAGCGTTACCCAAACCTATTTCCGGTAAGATTTTCGGGACAAAAATTTCTTAAGTGGGGAGAGTTGTGACAGCCAAAATTGACCCTAGTCGGAAGTGGTTTCGGGACCGCTAAACCGAGTCACCGAAATGTTTGAGCGTAATATTTATTGTCTAGAATATGTAATTATGAATGTGTGAAAATTTCAAGCTTGATTTAGCCGATAGCATGTGAATTCAGTTAGTAGGACTTGTGTGACACTTTTGAAAAGTGATAGGCTAATCTATAAGGACCTAATAGTGCATGTAGTCAAAGGGAGGACTTGCATGTCAAATTTCCCCCTAATAGTTAGTGGCCGCCATGACAAGAGATTATGGGTAAAAACATGTCATAAAACATGTTGGGACAATGGTGTATGTAAGAAAAAATAAAATAGTGAGCATGGGAATTTAATAATGAAAGGAACAAAAAAAAAAAAAAAAATGGTCTCATGCATGCCCATTGCCGTGAGTGTGGAGAAAGAAAGAAGAATTTTTGTTCATCATTTTCATTTCCTTTGGGCTGAAAATTCTAAGGAAGAAGGAAGGAATTCTTGTTTCATGTTGGTTTGGAAGAGGTTTAGGAGGAGGTTTGGCCATACTTGTACCTAGATTAAGGTAAGTTTGATGTTTTGCCATGAGATTCATGTATATTTTAGTTGCTAGCTTGATGTTCTTGTTAGCCCATGGTTCAAATCTTTGTTATGTCATGGGAATGAAATTCGCCAAAGTGAATATAGTGTTAATGCCATTGCATGCTAAATATCAAGCTTGATAATGATTCATGTGATGGTGGATTGGGGATTCTTAGATTTTCTTTTAGCATTTTGAATGAGATACTAAGTTCTTTGTTTAACCATGACCAAATTGAAACGGTATGGTGTTGCGGTATTCGCCATGTTATATCCATAAGTATGATTCATGCATGTTGCATGGTAAGTAAGATTTAAGCTTTGGATATGTGTGTATATTTGGATATAAGCCACTTGAGAATTCGCCATTGCACCTACATGAATATATGTTTGCACATGATGAATTGGTATGACATGCATACTATTTTAAGGTGTCTATTTGCTTGTGATGTTGTTTGGTTATGAAATAAATGAGAGATGTGTATAGAACTACAATATGTAATCGTTAATTAGGAAAATGTATGCTGTTTTTTGTGTAGTATTAAGTGTAAAATTGGCCTCCACATAGACATGCATATTCGGCCAAAGGAAGTAGATTGGTGTGCATGTATTCGGTTAGAGGCAACCATATTGAAGCCTTATCTTGGCTTAGATTGTTGACCAAATGGGTAATAAGTGAGGATGGTTGCGAATATACAAACATACATATGCATGTGTAATTGAATTATGAATGTTTAGCAAGAGGGTTAAACTAGTTGATTTATTGATTAAGCTCAAGGAGTTAAAGAAGGAGAATCAAGCAAGGGAAAGACGAAGGTCATCGAGTAGCCGACTTGGACTGTTTTACCCAACACAAGGTAAGTCATTAAGCACGTATTTGATATTGCTTAAATGATCGTAAAATATATGCAAATGTGTTTAAATGAGTTGGTGTGTAAATGGAAATGTGTGTGTATGGAATGATGCCATTGTTGAATGTATAAAGGCAGCAAAATACATAAGGTATTGGTCTCGGCACTAAGTGTGCGGGTATAAATGGACACGGTGACAAGATTGGCACTAAGTGTGCGGGTTTAAATTGTACAGCACTAAGTGTGCGAGTTTGATTATATAGCACTAAGTGTGCGAGTTGAATACATATAGCACTAAGTGTGCGGATTCACTATATGCTCTTGCATTACAATTGGCACTGAGTGTGCGACATTATCGAGCTAATCCGGACAGCGGATCGGGTAAGTACCTCGAGCTCATGACGAATAGAAAATATGTTCATGCTCGGGGTTGAATTTGGTAAGCCTTAAATCTATGTGATGATTGAAATTGTATGATTGTGGTGGAAATGAGTTAGTGTGTGAAAATGCCTCAAATATCTTGTTGTGTAGAATATGAAATGTGGATGTATGACTTGGTATAGATTCGATATGGATGAGTACCTAGCCTCGTTTATTGTTTCATGTTGTAGTAACTTTATCGATGGATTGATGAATGCTTATGACTTCTTGAGTTGTAAACTCACTCGGTGTTTTTCTTGTCACCCATTTTAGGTCTCTCGGACTCGTATTGTTTGCGTGATCGGGACCGTCGTTGAAGTCATCACACCGGCTGAAATCTTGTGGTATTGTTTTTGTTGTTGAAGAACATTTGGCATGTATAGGCTATTATATTTTGTCGAATTGTGGGTTGTAAACTTTAAGCCATGTGAAAATGGCCTATGTGGTCGTCGAGTGGGATGCTAGAACCTATAGCCACGAGTCTTAGAAACTCAAATTTTGATAAGGTGGCCATAATTTGTGTCGTGTATGATGGATGATTAAGGCCAAGGAAAAATTCATAAAATTGGCATAGTCTACTGCAGTAACTGTTGCGGACAGCAGCAGTGAGATGAGATTGAAAAATCACTAAAAATAGTAGAAGTAGAATTAAATAGTGAGTAAATTATAGAACTGAACCTTGATGAATCTATTTTTATATGGACGAAACGAAACGACCATATGAGCGGTATACTGAGAAATATTAAGGTTCTTGTGAGACAGGGCCAGAACGGTTTCTGGGTCCCCTGTCTCGACTTTGAAAATTTACCATAAATTATCCAGAAAGAACTAGGAGTCATGCCTTATATTTAAAGATTACATTTTGAGTCTAGTTTCATTAGAAACAAACGGCACCAGTATTAAAGCCCTGTACAGGGAGATATTCAAGTTGTAACGCGCGAAGGTCAGAGCAGTCGGTCCCTGTAACATGGGTGACTTTAACTAATAAACTGTACCAATTGGCCCAACCAAAAATTCTAAAAATAAATCCATGGATGGGTATATGAGTCTAAATTCAGGGAAAATTTACAAAACCAGTTTCTGAGTTTTGAAACTCGAGATATGATTTTTAAGGCGACGGTGACGCAGTTTTCCAGCCTGACTGGTAATGTCAAACTGGTTGGTATCTTGAGAGGGTTTGGCCGTTAACCCCTCGTGTCCGACACCGGCGTCGGTCTCGAGTTAGGGGTGTTACAAGGCAAACCCGATAGTTCTTCAGGAAACACATCAGAAAATTCGTAGACAACGGGCACTGATTCAACTTTCCTATCATCCACTTTCGTGTCTAACATATAAGCTAAGTAGGCTTCACAGCCTTTCTTCACAAAATTTCGTGCTTTCAATGTAGATATCACAGCTGGTAGTCCAATCAGATCACTAGAATCAATTCGAATTATCTCATCATTCTTACACTTTAGATCAATGACTTTTTGTTTGCAATTCACAATAGCATCGTGCAAAGTTAACCAGTCCAATCCCAAAATTATATCAAATTCGTCAAAAAGACAAAGCATCAGATCAGCAAGAAAACAGACATCTCGAATTATTAACAAGCAATTCTTGTAAACTTTATTAACCAAGACACTTTTGCCTAATGGGTTCGATACTCTAATTACAAATTCAGTAGACTCTACGGGCAAAGTCTTACTGTGTACTAAAGTCATACAGATATAAGAATGTGTTGATCCAGGGTCTATCAATGCAATCACAGAAGTATCATAAAGAGTGAAAGTACCAGTAATCATGTCTAGAGACGAGGCTTCCACACGAGCTCGGATAGCATAAACTCTGGCCTCAGATCTAACAGCAGTATCCCTAGTAGCTCTTTGACCACTGCTAACATTTTCCGTATTTCTACAATGTTTACCTCTAGTTGAGGTGTTGCTCGATCTTGGATTCTGTACATTCTCTTGCTCAGCAGGTTCAGAACAATCTCTTACAAAATGGTCTAGAGATCCACATCGAAAACAGGCTCGGTCATTCAATCTACAAATTCTCGGATGTCTTTTACCATATGTTTACATTTAGCTCTCTAAGATCAGACATTTCCGATTGCAACAGTAATAGCAGGGACACTGAAGTTTGAATACGATCTAGCTCGATCTCGATACGGATGTTCCGCTTTAGCATTTGGACAGCTTTGATCATCTCGAAATTTCTTTGACACAGACTGAAATGGTCTACTTGAAGATCTCTTTCTAGCATCTCTAGCTTCAAAATCAGTTTTTCGTTTCTCTTTACTTAATTCTTCAGATTTACAAGCTCACTCAACGAGCACTATCATTTCTTTAATCTAAAAAATCCCAACTAACAAACGAATATCTTCGTTTAGTCCATCTTCAAACCTTTTACACATAATTTTTTCATTCGATACACATTATCGAGCATACTAACTCAATCTCACAAATTCACGTTCGTATTCAGTGACAGACATACGGCCTTGTTTAAGCTCAAGAAACTCTTTGCATTTTTGATCAATGAATCTTTGACTGATATATTTCTTTTGGAATTCAGCTAGGAAGAAATCCCACATAACTCATTCTTTTGGAACTACAGATATTAAGGTTTTCCACCAATGGTACGTCATATCTCTCAGAAGTGAAACGGCACATTGCACACATTCCTCAGGATTCAAAGACATTTACACTTTTATCATATTCTCTAACAAGAATTCGGTTCTTTCAGCATCATCATTCGTTGTAGCTCGAAACTCTTCAACTCTATACTTTCTAATCTTATCAACTGATGGTCTACTCAACTGTACTGGATTCACTCGTGGCATATTAGAGGTTTGAGGAGAATTAACCAGGGGTGGAGCTTGTTTTACAGTCGGATTGGTTCTAATGTATTGGGTGAACCATTCATTCAGCATCTGATAAAAGGCTTGCTTAACCTCACCATCACGGCTACTCGTAGCCAGTCTAGAATTAGCTTGCACCGTCCCTTGCGCGGGGGTAGGCGCATTACTTTCTACATCGTCAGCTACAGCTCTATCGGGATCCATTCGCTATATAAAAGCACATTACAATGTGAGGGGTCATCACACTATCACAAATTCAGATATATGGCATGTATGGCTAGACTCACATACACTATGATAGTCCTAGAACCGACTAAATCATAGTTTTGATACCAAAAAAATGTAATACCCCTATCCCTAATCGTTGCCGGAATAGGTAAGGAGCATTATCGGATGGACAGAACATTTCAGAACAATATAGAATCACAGATATTATAAAACAATGATACTTAGGTATTCATCAACAGTTCATCCATTAATATGGTCTACGAAACCTAAAACATACATTTAAGAAAGGTCTGGACTAAACCGAACACATTCAGAATTTTCAAAACTTAACCATATCTTTCAAAACTGGTAAAGTCACACGCACGTGTGACTAAGCCGTGTGACACACACGGGCACCAAACCCACCCTTGTGATCCAACCGTGCCAAAAAGATGTCCTATACTGAATTTTTTACACGGCCAACAGACACGGCCATGTCCCATGGCCATGTGGTACTTAGCTAGATACTGACTTAAGCCCACAGCCGTGTGACACGCCCGTGTCCCCTGACCGTGTGGCACAATGCAGGATTGTTTTAAGCCAATTTTGCCACCCCTTTTTTGGGTTCAATCCTACAAGCAATAATATACAACAATCATACCAAAATTTTCAACCAATTCTATGCTCAAAATGACCAAGTCACATTAGAACATAGAACATTACAAACCTACACCAAAACTATGCACAAACTTATCATTTGTTAGCCAACTCCTATTGCCTGACATATATACAATTCAAATTCAACCATACTTAGACATTCTAGCCTATACATGCCATACTTTAAAATTTAAACTTTCAAAAGTACCAAAATGAGATCGATAGTGTGGTGACGACCCTCGATAATGCCCGAGCCTTCAGTAGCTACGATAACTGTAAAATAGACAAAAATCACATAGAGTAAGCTACAAAGAGCTTAGTAAGACAAATACAATTGGTCTAACTACTAAAGCATATAAGTACAATTTAACAATAAAGATTAATAGCCATTTCTTAAATAATTCATAAGCTTAACCATGCTCCTTTGTTTGCATATATGTCATGCCTCATTTCCAAATTCCATACATATTTCACAAAGACAGAGTCTTTCATATTCAGACGTTTAGTACGATACAAACGTACCTGTATAGGTTATACATTTCATATACTCATTCTCATATTTCGTACTATATCATCAGACGATTCAGAAAAGATACAGATACTCATACACAAGTACAATGCCGATATAGATGCCTCTGTCCCATATAGGGTCTTACATGAAATCAGATACGATTCCAATGTCCCAGCCATGGTCTTATATGAAAATCTCAATCGAGGCCTGTGTCCCAGACACGGTCTTCCACGATATCTCAGATAGATGTCAATGTTCCTTTAGAAGCATACAGAGCTTTTCAAATACTAGCATATTATCGAAATTTACTCGAGGTTCAGTCATCAGGCTTTCACGGCCGTCCAATACAGAATATAACTATGATATGCAACATTCAATCAATTTAACATGTAATCGTATTTTAACTTACCTCGTACGGATTTCAGACGAACACGAGTCACTATTCAACTACTTTGGACTTTCGTCAATCTAAGTCTGATTTTCTTTGTCCTTGATCTAATGCAACGCAAATTCCACCATTCAATTATTCATTTTATTCAATTTAATCCATATACACACATTTAAGGCACATTGCATTTTAGCCCTTACATTTTCACACTTTGACAATTTAGTCCATCTTCCACAAAATCACAAATACGCAAAAATTCACCAAGACTTTAGCTTAGCTGAATATACATGGCTTCCATACAAATCCAAATAACACATTTAATTTACAATTTAGTCCCTCAAAACTCATTTTAACAATTTAGCCCAAATAGCTCATTTCATAAAAAATTCAAGAACAATACACGATAATCTCACATATATCTTTCATAATCCATATAAGAACACTACAAAACTTGTATAATCATCAATGGCACAATTTATAATCTTCAACAAAAATAGAAATTTAGACATGGGTTTTGAAGAACACAAAGCAACGATCACCGAAACATAGAAATTATCAAAAACCGAGCAAAATAAGCTCACCTATTAAAACATCCACTAGCCGAACATCAAAATGCTTCAATGGCTTCTTCTTTCTCTAATTTTCGACTGAACAAGGTGAAAATGCATGGCCATTTTATGTTTATTTTATTTTATTACACATTATAAGCCATATACCAACCTTACCCTTATTATTTACATGTAAAAATTCACCTACTAATGTCATATTTGTCCACCATTAAAACAAATGGTATATTTGACATGCAAGGACCTTTATTTTAAAAGTCAAGCCGAATAGGTGCTTTAACATCTAGTACATAACTTTTTCACTTTAAACAATTAAATCATTTTTCATAATTAAGCATAGAAACAGACAAATTAAATCACAGAAATTTCGCAGATATAAATTTACATATCACAAACACAGAAAATAATATTAAAATAATTTTCAGACTCAGATTTGTGGTCCCAAAACCACTATTCCAACTAGGGTCAAAATCGGACTGTTACAATTCTCCCCCTAAGGGATTTTCGTCCCCGAAAATCTTACCATTAAACAGATTCGAATATTATTGTCTCATTGAATCTTCAGGCTCCCAAGTATCCTCTTCAACACCATGACGATGCCACATCACTTTAACTAGAGTAATTTTCTCATTTCGTAACTCTTTGACCTCACGGGCTAAAATATAGATCGACTTTTCTTCATAAGTCATATCAGATTGAATATCAATATCAGACGGTGAAATTACATGTGAGGGATCAGATCTATATCGTCTAAGCATCGATACGTGAAACACATTATGAATCTTTTCTAACCCAGATGGTAGCCTCAATCTATAAGCAACCAGTCCAACTCGCTCGATGATTTCATATGGTCCAATGAACCTCGGACTCAACTTACCCTTTTTTACCAAATCAGAGCAATTTCTTCCACGAAGATACTTTTGGAAACACTTTATCACCGATCTCAAATTTGATATCTTTTCGTTTTAAAACAGCATAAGATTTCTGACGATCAAAGGTAGCTTTCAGACTATCTCGGATTACTTTGACCTTCTGTTTAGTTTCTTTTATCAGATCAATACCGTAAATCTTATTCTCACTGAGTTCAGTCCAGTATAACGGAGTTCTACACTTTCTACCATATAAGGCTTCGTACGGTGCCATTTTAATGCTCGATTGAAAGCTATTACTATAAGCGAATTCAATCAAAGGTAGATATTGTTCCCATGCACCTCCAAACTCAAGAATGCAACATCTCAACATATCCTCAAGTATCTGAATAATCCGTTCAGATTGACCATCTGTTTGCGGATGAAAAGCGGTGCTAAAATGTAATTTAGTACCCAGAGCATCTTGCAATTTCTTCTAGAATCGCGATGTGAATCTTGGGTCTCTATCTAACACAATCGAAAATGGTACACCATGCAATCTCACAATATCAGAAATATAAAGCTTAGCTAACATATCAAGTGAGAAATCAGATCGTACTGGAATAAAATGGGCTGACTTTGTCAATCTGTCAACTATAACCCAAATCGGATCTTTCTTTCTCAGAGACAGGGGCAAACCCAAAACAAAATCCATGGTCACTCGGTCCCATTTCCACTCTGGAATCATAATTGGTTGTAGTAACCCAGATTGTACCTGATGTTTAGCTTTAACTTGCTAACAGATTAAACACTTTGAAACAAAATCAGAGATATCTCTTTTCATTCCAGACCACCAATAATGCTGCTTCAGATCATTATACATTTTCGTACTACCTGGATGTACAGATAAACGACTACTGTGAGCTTCACTCAAAATCATTTGAATTAACTTCAAATTTCTCAGAATACAAATTATATTTCTAAATCTCAAACAATCATCTTTATCAACTCTAAATTCTGAACCAGTCTCTACATCGCATTGAGTTCGTTTAGCCAAGATCTCATTATCAATCTTCTGAGCTTCGAAAATCTGCTGTAAAAACAAAGGTCTTGATTTTAATTCAGCTAAAACTAAACTATCATCAGACAGAACTAAATAAGCATTCATTGCACACAAAGCAAATAATGATTTCTGACTCAAGGTATCAGCAACAACATTTCCTTTTCCTAGATGATAATCAATCACAAGTTCGTAATCTTTTAACAGTTCTAACCATCTTTTCAGTCGCAGATTCAAGCCTTTTTACGTCATTAAATACTTCAGACTTTTATGATAAAAAACACGTGACATTTTTCACCAAACAGATAGTGACGCCAGATCTTCAAAGCAAACACAATAGCAGCTAACTCGAGGTCGTGGGTCAGGTAATTCTTTTATGCGGCTTCAGTTGTCTCGAGGCATATGCTATAACTTTTCCTTCTTGCATTAAAACACAACCGAGTCCGTTCAACGAAGTATCATTATAAACAACAAATTCTGTACCTGATTCAGGTTGCACAAGTACGAGAGCTTCAGTTAACAGAGTTTTTAACCGATCAAAACTTTTTTGACACTGTTCAGACCATTCAAATTTTACATCTTTTTGAAGTAACTTTGTCAACGGAGTTGCTATCATAGAGAAATCTTTTGCAAATCGTCTACAGTAACCAGCAAGTCCCAGAAAACTACGGACTTCAGAAACATTCCTCAGAGGTTTCTAATCCAGAATAGCTAAAATTTTGCTCTGATCAACTCGGATTACGGAGGCTGATACAATATGGCCCAGAAAGCCAACTTCTCGCAGCCATAATCACATTTACTGAATTTCGCATACAACTGTTTATATCGTAGAGTTTGTAGCACTATTCTCAAATGCTTGGCATGTTCAGATTCATCATGTGAATAAATCAATATGTCATCAATGAATACTACAACAAATTGATCTAAATACGGTCTGAATATTTTATTCATCAAATCCATAAAGATAGCAGGTGCATTCGTTAATCCAAAAGGCATAACAAAAAGTTCATAATGCCCGTACCTCGTTCTAAAAGCAGTTTTCAGTATATCAGAATCCTTTACTCACAACTGGCAGTAACCGATCTCAGATCTATGCTAAAAAACATAGTAGCACCTTTCAGCTGATTGAATAAGTCATCAATTCTAGGCAGGGGGTATTTGTTCTTTACAATCACTTTATTAAGTTGACGGTAATCAATACACAATTTCATTGTGCCATCTTTCTTTTTCACAAACAGAACAGGAGCACCCCATGGTGAAACGCTCGGTCTAGCAAACCCTCGATCAGTCAATTCTTTCAACTGAAATTTTAATTCCTTTAACTCTATCGGAGCCATTCTATATGGAGCTATCAAAATCAGAGTAGTATTAGGTACTAATTCAATACCAAACTCAACTTCTCAAATCAGAGGCAAACCTGATATGTGACAGCCCAAAATTGACCCTAGTCGGAATGTGGTTTCGGGACCACAAAACCGAGGCATAAAAATAATTTAAAATTTATTTTGATGCCTATAATATGTGTATGCTCATGTATGACATTTTTTGATGATTGATTTAGTGTTATAAAGGTGAATTTCACTAGAAAGGACTTAGTAGTGAACTTTGAAAGTACGATAGGGAAATGTGTGATGACTAATTAAAGCATGCATGCAAAACAATGGACTTGCATGTCAAATTCCCTTTTATAGGTGGTGGCGGCCATGACCAAGAAATATGGGCTAAACATGTCATGAAACATGTTTTGTTGGGCATTAGGGAGAAATAATAAACAAATAAGCATGGGTAAGAAAAGAATGAAAAAAATGTGTGTGTGAGTGTGGTATCTCCCCATTCTTGTGAGTTGTAAAGGAAGAAAGAAAAAATTTGTTCATCCTTTCTTTGAGCTAAAACTAAGGGGGAAGAAGAGATTTTTGCTTCATTTTATTTATTTAGAAGAGATCTAGAAGGAGATTTGGCTAAACTTGCACCAAGATTAAGGTGTGTATGAGGTTGTGTCATGAGATTCATGCATGTTTTAGTTGCCAACTTGATGTTCATGTTAGCCATGGTTCAAATCCTTGTTATGCCATGGAAGTGGTATTTGGTCAAAGTTGATATTGTGATAAAGCCATTGCATGCTAAGTGTGAAGCTTGATGATGATGCATGCAATGATGGATTGTCTACTCTTGAAATTTCTTTGTAGCCATCTTGAGTAAGACATTGAGTTTTCTTTTGTTTAACCATGATTGAAGTTGAAAGGGCATGATTGTGATGTATTCGCCATGATGCATTCATGAGCATGGTTCATGCTTCTTGCATGTTAGTTAAAATTTGTGTTTTGGATGGCTAGGGACACCTTGAAATTCGACCATGCACATACATGTATATATATGTTTGCACATGATGTTTTGGTTATGAAGTAAGTGATGAATATGTTTGTTTAAAGAAGAAAATGTTGAAGAATGCTTGTGAAATTGCAAGTACATTCGGCCTAGTACACATATGATGTGGAAATCTTGGAATTTATTGTTGAATTGGTGCAAGTATGACTAAGTATATTCGGCCTTAGGTAGCCTATTGATGGCCTTAGCTTTTCCTTGATGCTTGAATGAATTGTATTGAATTGCTTGATGTAGTATAAAATGTGCATGACCATTGTGTATTCAAGCTAAAGGGTGGCCATATGACCATTTAAACTCCTTGTCATATTCGGTCATAAGCTAGCATAATGAGGTTTTAATAAATTGAATTTGTTTGAATTAGCTCAAGAGCTTAGAGGGCCACAATTGGACAAGGGGAAGGAAAAAGTGATCGAATAGCCGTAAAAGCCGTTCGACAACATCCGAGGTAAGTCCTCAAGAAGTGACCCTACTTGAATTATGTGAAATGAAATATGGATGTGTAATGATTATCGATTTATGGTGTATGAGTATTTGAATGATACCCGGGCTAAGTCCCGAAGGCGATTATGCTAGTGATTACCTTTGTGTTTGAGCCTTAGTAACGAAAATGAAACATGAATGTCTAATGATTATTGATGTATGTGTGCATGAGCAATTGAATGATATCCGGGCTAAGTCCCGAAGACATTTATGCTGGAAATTATATCCGGTTAAGACCAAGGCAATTGTGCTAGTGGCTACATCCGGCTAAGACCAAAGGCATTCGTATGCGAGTCGTTGTATCCGGGCTAAGACCCGAAGGCATTCGTGCACGTGGTTATATCCGGTTGTATTCCGAAGAAGCTTGGGCTGGAGGTGAGTGTTGGCTGCTGTAATAAATTCCATTAGTACGCTCGAAAAGCCCAAAGAATAAGGTATGATTATATGTGCATTGGAAAAGTCGACATGCTTGAGCAACATTCGCTCAATCGACTAACAATTTCGATTATTGAATTGGTTGATACCGTGAAAGTATATAATGATGAAGTGTGAAGTAAGAATGATTATGTGAATGTGTATTAATGAAATGATGCATTTGGCTATGTGAATGTATTGCTTTAATTAAAGCTGATTTTATTCCTTGAGACTTACTAAGCATAAAAATGCTTACCCGTTGCTTTGGCTCTCTGTTTTATAGATTTTGCTCGATAGCAATCGGATTCGGGATCATTAAAGTCGAAGTCATCTACACTATCAAAGCCTCCATTTTGGTATAATTTTGGTTGAACTTTGAAATGGCATGTATAGGACTACCCTTGTCGGTTCAATTGTGTTGTGATGTATATGTGTACGGCCATGCGAAAATGGCTCGTAAAAGTGAAGTCTGAACTTAGACTATTTGCGGTTTGTATATATATATATATGGTGTCATGATGTGATTATGGATTGGAAATGGGAGTGTTGGTCACATGATCAGCCATTGGTATGGTTAAAATGATCATATGTGAACCTATGTATGGCAAGACTAGTTGGTTCATGGAGACTACAAAATAGGTAAGACCTACCTTAAAACAGATGCTGCCAGCTGCAGTGACATGAATGTGAAAAATCACCAAAATTTGTAGGAATGGTATTAAATAGTGAATAAGCTATGTAAATGAACCTTGATGAGTCTACTTTCATATGGAAGAAACGAAACGGTCATAGGAGTCACATGTTAAGAGATATTAAAGCTTTCGTGAGACAGGGCCAGAACGGTTTCTGGGTCCCCTGTTGCAACTTTAAAAATTTACTATAAATTATCCAGAAAAAATTAGGAGTCATGCCTTATATGTAAAGATTCAATTTTGAGTCTAGTTTCATTAGAAACAAACTGTACCAGTATTAAATCCCTGTACAGAGATATATTCAAGTTGTAACGCGCGGAGGTCAGAGCAGTCGATCCCTGTAACATGGGTGACTTTAACTAATAAACTGTACCAATTGGCCCAACCAAAAATTCTAGAAATAAATCCATGGATGGATATATGAGTCTAAATTCAGGGAAAATTTACGAAACCAGTTTCCGAGTTTTGAAACTCGAGATATGATTTTCAAGGCGACGGTGATGCAGTTTTCCAGCCTGACTGGAAATGTCAATTGGTGGGCGAAATATGTGGATTTGGCTTGTTAACCCCTCGTGTCCGACACCGGCGATGGTCTCGGGTTCGGGGTGTTACAATTTTATTGGTATCAGAGCCACGGTTTAGTTGATTCTAGGACTACCGTGATGTGTTTGGGGTCTAGCTATACATGCCATTAAATGATGAATCGATTGTGTGGTGATTTCTGACAATTTGACTTTGTGTTGTTTATAGTAATGGATCCCGATCCCAACCGAAAGCGATAGGCGATGATGTGGAGAGTGTGGCGCTGCTCCCGCAAGGGGACAGTGGCGGGACTCTCAACCTATGGCCAGCAATCCGAATGATGAGGCTAGGCAAGCCTTTTATAGTGTGATGAATGAATGGTTTAACCAATACATTCGAACTAACACTACTGTTCCACAACCTCCATTCCCGACAAATGCAACCCCAAGACCTACAATACCTCCGATGAATCGACCAAATAAGGTCAAGTAAGCCCCAATCGATAGGATTCAAAACATGGGGCCACTGAATTCAAAGCTACGGATGATGATGATGCCGAAGCGAGCTGAATTTTGGTTGGACAACACTATCCGGTGCTCGATGAGCTATCTTGTACACCGATGAGTGCCTAAAGTGTACCATCTCCTTGCTACGCGATTCCGCCTACTATTGGTGGAGTACTCGACTTGTGGTGCCTAGAGAGCAAGTGACTTGGGAATTCTTTCAAACCGAGTTCAAAAAAGTATATCGATCGAGATTCATCGACCAAAAGCGAAGGAATTTCTTGATCTTAAGCAAGGTTCTATGTCGCTACCAACTACGAACGAAAATTTGTGAGGCTTAGCCAGATGCAGCGAGAATGCATTTCGTCCGAAGCTATTATGTAAACGCTCGAGGATGGGCTGAATGATGATATAAGGATGTTCGTTGGCATTCTCGAAATACGAGAGTTCGTAGTACTTGTTGAGCGAGCTTGTAAAGTCAAGAGCTTAGAAAGGAGAAACAAAAGCTGATGTGGAACCGGAGAATTCGAAGAGGTCCTCGGGAAAGTCTCTTCAACAGCATCGAAGAGATTTCGAGATGATGTGAGCCGGTCTAAAGGCGCTTCGGGCTTTCTAGACGAGGACGCGATCGACCCCTGTGACCACACGAGTCACTTCGATCGCCATGGTGGAAATGATCGCGAGAGAGGCGGAGTGTCTCGCATTGTGGCAAATGGCATTCGGGAGCTGTTGGTTCCGTGATCGCTCTGCTATAAGTGTGGATCGGCCGACCACTTTATGAAGGATTGCCCGAGGATGGTTGAACAAAATGTCGGTCAGTGGAAACCCGGGTGCTACCATCGCTCGAGGTAGGCCACCTAGAAATGTGGGCAATGTTAGTGGCGGTCGAGAGGATCTAGAGATGCTACCATCGATCCGAGGCTCGGGCTCTGCTAGGACTTATGCCATCTGCCGCACGCGAGGATGCTGCCTCTCCGGATGTCATTCTTGGTACTTTCACTCTTTTCAATACTAATGTGATTGCTTTGATTGACCTGGTTCTACTCATTCTTATATATGTGAAACCTTAGCATCCAAAGAAGACTTTGCCTATTGAGTCTCTGATTTTGTAATTCGGTGTCAAACCCTTGGGTCATTACGTGCTTGTCAACAAAGTGTGCAAGAAAAGTCCCCTAGTGTTCCGAGGTTCTTGTTTTCCGCGGACTTGATGCTTTTGCCATTCGATGAATTGACGTTATTCTTGGTTTGGATTGGTTGACCATGCACGATGCGGTTGTAAATTGCAAAAGCAAGACTATCGATTTGAGGTGCGCGAATAACGAGATAATTCGGGTTGATTCTACGGACTTAAAGGGTTGCCACCGTAATATCGCAATGTTGGCCCGGAAATATGTAAGAAAAGGGTGCGGCGTACCTTGCGTCGTGCTTTCGATGACAAGGAATCGAAAAGAAACCTGAATCTATGCCCGTGGTTTGTGAATACCGGATGTTTTCTCCGAAGAATTGCGGGTTTACCACCGTTCGGAAATAGAATTTGGCATCGAATTGGTACCGGTACCACTCCAATTTCGATAGCTCCGTATCGTATGGCACCAACGGAATTAAAGGAGTTGAAAGCTCGGTTGCAAGAATTGGTGGATAGAGGTTTTGCTCTTTGAGTTTTTCGCCTTGGGTGCGCCGGTGTTGTTTGTGAAAAGAAGGATGGAACCATGCGGTTGTGCATCGACTATCGTCGACTTAATAAAGCGACGATAAAGAACAAATATCCGTTACCACGTATCGATGACTTGTTCGATCAACTGAAGGAGCCTCGGTGTTCTCAAAAATAGATTTGAGATCGGGCTATTATCAATTGCGAATCCGAGATTCGGACGTGCCCAAGACGCCTTGAGCGAGATATGGTCACTATGAGTTCCTAGTGATGCCGTTTGGGCTTACTAATGCCCTGCGGTATTTATGGATTTAATCAATCGGATCTTCAGACCATATTTGGATCGATTCGTAGTTGTGTTCATTGATGACATCTTGGTCTATTCAAGAAATGAGACCGAACATCTTTGAACACACGAGGTTAGTGTTGCAAATTTTACGGGATAAGCAATTATATGCTAAGTTCGAAAGTGTGAGTTACGGTTAAGAGAGGTTAGCTTCTTGGGTCATGTGGTATCTGCATCGGGTATTCGAGTCGACGAATAAAATTTCAGCCATACTTAATTGGAAGCCTCAGAAATATTACGAGGTTCGAGCTTTTTGGGGCTTGCTTGTTATTACCGACGATTTGTAAAGGTTTCTCAACGATAGCCACGCCGATGACGGCTTACTCCAAAAGGATGTTATGTTGAATGGATGGAGAAATGTCGAAAAAGTTTCGATCAATCGAAAACTTATTTGACGGAGCCCCAATTCTAGTGCAACCTAAATCGGCAAAGAGTTTGCCATCTATAGTGACGCCTCCTCCTTGGGTTAGGTTGCATATTGATGCAAGAAGGTCGAGTTGTGGCCTATCGTCGAGGCAATTAAAGCCACACGAGAAAAATTATCCGACCCATGATCTCGAATTAGTCGCCATCGTATTCGCCTTAAAGATTTGGCGACATTACTTATTTGGTGAGAAGTGCCATGTGTACTCGGATCACAAAAGTCTCAAATATTTGATGACCCAAAGAGACTTAAATCTGCGACAAAGACGTTGGCTCGAGTGTTAAAGGATTATGAGTGGTCATTGACTATCACCGGAAAGGCGAATGTGGTTGCGGATGCCTTGAGTCGTAAATCATTATTCACTTTACGAGTGATGAATGTGCACTTGTCATTCGATCCGACGGTGTGTTAGTAGCTGAATTGAAAGCCAAACCACTATTGATGCATCAAATTCGAGAAGCTCAGAAAGTCGACGACGAGTTGGCTGCAAAACAGGCTGAGTGTGTTCCGAACAAGGACTCGGAGTTTCAAATCGATGATAACGATTGTTTGAGGTTCAAAAGTCGTCTGTGTGTTCCAAAGAATTCGGAACTCATTTCGATAATTCTGAATGAAGCCCATTGTAGCCGAATGGCAATCCACCCGGGGAGTACGAAAATGTACAACGATTTGAAACATCGGTTTTGGTGGCATGGTATGAAATGAGACATCTCCGACTTTGTTTCGAGAGGTTTAATATGTCAACAAGTGAAAGCGAACATCAAGTGCCTTCGAGATTACTTGACCAATCACGATACCCGAGTGGAAATGGGATCGAGTCACAATGGACTTTGTATCCGGACCGCCATTGTCGTGAGTAAGAAGGATGCGGTTTGGGTCGTGGTAGATAGATTGACTAAGTCGGCTCACTTTGTCCCCGTCGTCTGAATTTTCAATGGACAAATTAGCCGAATTGTACGCTTCTCGATTGTGAGATTGCACGGGTGCCTATTTCCATCGTGTCGGATAGAGATCCGAGATTTACCTCGCGATTTTGGAAAAAGTTGCAAGAAGCTTTGGGTACCAAGTTGCATTTCAGCACCGCCTTTCACCCCCAAACCGATGGTCAATCCGGCGGATAATTCGGATACTTGAGGATATGTTGAGATGTTGCATCCTCGAGTTTAGTGGTTCATGGGAACGGTATTTGCCGTTGATTGAATTCGCTTACAACAACAACTTTCAATCAAGTATTAAGACGGCACCTACGAGGCTTTGTACGATCGTAAATGCCGTACACCATTGTTTTGACCGAGCTCGGTGAAAGTAAGATTTTCGGTGGATTTGATTAGAGATGCTGAACGAAAGTGAAAGTAATCCGTGAAAGTCTCAAGATAGCCTCCGATCGTCGAAGTCGTGACGCAGATCTGAAGCGTAAGGACATCGAGTATCGGTGGGAGATAAAGTGTTTCTCAAGGTATCGCCTTGAAAAAGATACTCGATTTGGCCGTAAGGGAAAGTTGAGCCCGAGGTTCATTGGGCCATATGAGATATCCGAAGCGAGTCGGTCCAGTGGCATATCGTTTGATTTTGCCCCGAACTCGAAAAGGTTCACGACGTCTTTCATGTTTCGATGCTTGACACTATAGATCGATCCATCGCACGTGATTAGTCCATCAGAAGTTGAAATTCAAGCCAATATGAGTTATGAGGAAGAACCGATTCGTATCCTATCACGGGAAGTGAAAGAGTTGCGAAACAAGCGGGTTCCGCTAGTGAAGGTGTTATGGCTCAAGCACGGATAGAAGAAGCTACTTGGGAAACCGAGAACTCTATGAAAGAGCGATACCCAACCCTATTTACCGGTAAGATTTTCGGGGACGAAAATTTCTTAAGTGGGGGAGAGTTGTGACAGCCCAAAATTGACCCTAGTCGGAATGTGGTTTCGAGACCACAAAACCGAGGCATAAAAATAATTTAAAATTTATTTTGATGCCTATAATATGTGTATGCTCATGTATGACATTTTTTGATGATTGATTTAGTGTTATAAAGGTGAATTTCACTAGAAAGGACTTAGTAGTGAACTTTGAAAGTACGATAGGGAAATGTGTGATGACTAATTAAAGCATGCATGCAAAACAATGGACTTGCATGTCAAATTCCCCTTTTTATAGGTGGTGGCCGGCCATGACCAAGAAATATGGGCTAACCATGTCATGAAACATGTTTTGTTGGGCATTAGGGAGAAATAATAAACAAATAAGCATGGGTAAGAAAAGAATGAAAAAAAATGTGTGTGTGAGTGTGGTATCTCCCCATTGCCGTGAGTTGTAAAGGAAGAAAGAAAAAATTTGTTCATCCTTTCTTTGAGCCAAAACTAAGGGGAAGAAGAGATTTTGCTTCATTTTATTTGTTTAGAAGAGATCTAGAAGGAGATTTGGCTAAACTTGCACCAAGATTAAGGTATGTATGAGGTTGTGTCATGAGATTCATGCATGTTTTAGTTGCCAACTTGATGTTCATGTTAGCCATGGTTCAAATCCTTGTTATGCCATGGAAGTGGTATTTGGTCAAAGTTGATATTGTGATAAAGCCATTGCATGCTAAGTGTGAAGCTTGATGATGATGCATGCAATGATGGATTGTCTACTCTTGAAATTTCTTTGTAGCCATCTTGAGTAAGACATTGAGTTTTCTTTTGTTTAACCATGATTGAAGTTGAAAGGGCATGATTGTGATGTATTCGGCCATGATGCATTCATGAGCATGGTTCATGCTTCTTGCATGTTAGTTAAAGTTTGTGTTTTGGATGGCTAGGGACACCTTGAAATTCGGCCATGCACATACATGTATATATATGTTTGCACATGATGTTTTGGTTATGAAGTAAGTGATGAATATGTTTGTTTAAAGAAGAAAATGTTGAAGAATGCTTGTGAAATTGCAAGTACATTCGGCCTAGTACACATATGATGTGGAAATCTTGGAATTTATTGTTGAATTGGTGCAAGTATGACTAAGTATATTCGGCCTTAGGTAGCCTATTGATGGCCTTAGCTTTTCCTTGAAGCTTGAATGAATTGTATTGAATTGCTTGATGAAGTATAAAATGTGCATGACCATTGTGTATTCAAGCTAAAGGGTGGCCATATGACCATTTAAACTCCTTGTCATATTCGGCCATAAGCTAGCATAATGAGGTTTTAATAAATTGAATTTGTTTGAATTAGCTCAAGAGCTTAGAGGGCCACAATTGGACAAGGGGAAGGAAAAAGTGATCGAATAGCCGTAAAAGCCGTTCGACAACATCCGAGGTAAGTCCTCAAGAAGTGACCCTACTTGAATTATGTTAAATGAAATATGGATGTGTAATGATTATCGATTTATGGTGTATGAGTATTTGAATGATACCCGGGCTAAGTCCCGAAGGCGATTATGCTAGTGATTACCTTTGTGTTTGAGCCTTAGTAACGAAAATGAAACATGAATGTCTAATGATTATTGATGTATGTGTGCATGAGCAATTGAATGATATCCGGCTAAGTCCCAAGACATTTATGCTGGAAATTATATCCGGTTAAGACCAAGGCAATTGTGCTAGTGGCTACATCCGGCTAAGACCAAGGCATTCGTGCGAGTCGTTGTATCCGGACTAAGACCGAAGGCATTCGTGCGTGGTTATATCCGGTTGTATTCAAGAAGCTTGGGCTGGAGGTGAGTGTTGGCTGCTGTAATAAATTCCATTAGTACGCTCGAAAAGCCCAAAGAATAAGGTATGATTATATGTGCATTGGAAAAGTCGACATGCTTGAGCAACATTCGCTCAATCGACTAACAATTTCAGCTATTGAATTGGTTGATACCCGTGAAAGTATATAATGATGAAGTGTGAAGTAAGAATGATTATGTGAATGTGTATTAATGAAATGATGCATTTGGCTATGTGAATGTATTGCTTTAATTAAAGCTGATTTTATTCCTTGAGACTTACTAAGCATAAAAATGCTTACCCGTTGCTTTGGCTCTCTGTTTTATAGATTTTGCTCGATAGCAATCGGATTCGGGATCATTAAAGTCGAAGTCATCTACACTATCAAAGCCTCCATTTTGGTATAATTTTGGTTGAACTTTGAAATGGCATGTATAGGACTACCCTTGTCGGTTCAATTGTGTTGTGATGTATATGTGTACGGCCATGCGAAAATGGCTCGTAAAAGTGAAGTACTGAACTTAGACTATTTGCGGTTTGTATATATATATATATATGGTGTCATGATGTGATTATGGATTGGAAATGGGAGTGTTGGTCACATGATCAGCCATTGGTATGGTTAAAATGATCATATGTGAACCTATGTATGGCAAGACTAGTTGGTTCATGGAGACTACAAAATAGGTAAGACCTACCTTAAAACAGATGCTGCCAGCTGCAGTGACGTGAATGTGAAAATAACAAAAATTTGTAGGAATGGTATTAAATAGTGAATAAGCTATGTAAATGAACCTTGATGAGTCTACTTTCATATGGAAGAAACGAAACGGTCATAGGAGTCACATGTTAAGAGATATTAAAGCTTTCGTGAGACAGGGCCAGAACGGTTTCTGGGTCCCCTGTCGCAACTTTAAAAATTTACTATAAATTATCCAGAAATAACTAGGAGTCATTCCTTATATGTACAGATTCCATTTTGAGTCTAGTTTCATTAGAAACAAACGGCACCAGTATTAAAGCCCTGTACAGAGAGATATTCAAGTTGTAACGCACGGAGGTCAGAGCAGTCGATCCCTGTAACATGGGTGACTTTAACTAATAAACTGTACCAATTGGCCTGACCAAAAATTCTAGAAATAAATCCATGGATGGATATATGAGTCTAAATTCAGGGAAAATTTACAAAACCAGTTTCCGAGTTTTGAAACTCGAGATATGATTTTTAAGGCGACGGTGACGCAGTTTTCCAGCCTGACTGGAAATGTCAATTGGTGGGCGAAATATGTGGATTTGGCTTGTTAACCCCTCGTGTCCGACACCGGCGATGGTCTCGGGTTCGGGGTGTTACATGATAATTATTCAGGAAACACATCAGAAAATTTACTGACAACGGGCACTGATTCAACTTTCCTATCATCCACATTTGAGTCTAACACATAAGCTAAGTAGGCTTCACAGCCTTCACAAATTTCTATGCTTTCATTACAGATATCATAGCTGGTAGTCCATTCAGATCACTAGACTCAATTCGAATTATCTCATCATTCTTACACCTTAGATCACTGACTTTTTGTTTGTAATTCACAATAGCATTGTGCAAAGTTAACCAGTCCATTCCCAAAATTATATCAAATTCATCAAAAGGCAAAAGCATCAGATTAGCAGGAAATCGACATCTCGAATCATTAACGAGCAATTCTTGCAGACTTTATCAAGCAAGACACTTTTGCCTAAGGGGTTCGATACTCTAATTACGAATTCAGTAGACTCTACGGGCAAAGTCTTGCTGTGAACTAAATTCATACAGATATAAGAATGCATTGATCCAGGGTCTATCAATGCAATCACAGAAGTATCATACAGAGTGAAAGTACCGGTAATCACGTCTGGAGACGAGGCTTCCTCACGAACTTAGATAGCATAAGCTCTAGCCTCAAATCTAACAGCAGTATCCCTAGTAGCTCTTTGACCATTGCTAACATTTCTCGTATTTCTAGAAGGTCTGTCTCTAACTAAGGTGTTGCTCGGTGTCATATTCTGTACATTCTCTTGCTCAGCAGGTTCAGAACAGTCTCTTACAAAATGGTACAGAGATCCACATCAAAAATAGGCTCGGTCATTCAATCTACAATTTTCCGGATGTCTTTTACTATAGTGTTTAAATGCAGTCTCTCAGATCAGACATTCCCGACACTTGCAACATAAATAGCAGGGACTCTGAAGTTCGAATGCGATTTAGCTCGATCTAGATTCAAATGTCCCACTTTAGCATTTGGACGGCTTTCATCATCTCAGAATTTCTTTGACACAGACTGAAATGGTCTACTCAAAAATCTCTTTCTAGCATCTCTAGCTTCACAATCAGCTTTTCTGTTCTCTTTACTTAATTCTTCAGCTTTACAAGCTCGCTCAACAAGCACTACCATTTCTTTATCTCCAAAATGCCAACTAACAAACTTATATCTTCGTTTTATCTATCTTCAAACCTTTTACACATTATTGCTTCATTCGATACACATTCTCGAGCATACTGACTCAATCTCACAAATTCACATTCGTATTCAGTGATAGACATACGACTTTGTTTAAGCTCGAGAAACACTTTGCATTTCTGATCGATGAATCTTTGGCTGATATATTTCTTTCAGAATTCAGCTTGGAAGAAATCCCACGTAAATCGTTCTCTCGGAACCATAGATATTAAGGTTTTCTACCAATGGTACGTCGTATCTCTCAGAAGTGAAACGACACATTTCACACATTCCTCAGGATTCAGAGACATTTCATCAAACACTCTTATCATATTCTCTAACCAGAATTCAGCTTTTTCAGTATCATCATTCGTTGTAGCTCGGAACTCTTCAGCTCTATACTTTCTAATCTTATCAATTAGTAGTTTACTCAACTGTACCAGATTCACTCGTGGCATATTAGAATTTTGAGGAGGATTAACCAGGGGTGGAGGTTGTTGTACAGTCGGATTGGTTCTAATATATTGGGTGAACCATTCATTCATCATCTGATAGAAGGCTTGCTTAGGCTAGCCATCACGGCTACTCGTAGCTGGTCAAGAATCAGCTTGCACCGTCCTTTGCGTGGGAGCAGGCACATTACTTTCTACATCGTCAGCTATAGCTCTATAAGGATCCATTTGCTATATAAAAGCACATTTCAACATCAGGGGTCATCACACTATCACAGATTCAGATATATGGCATGTATAGCTGACTCACATACACTATGGTAGTCCTAGAACCCACTAAACCATAGCTCTGATACCAATAAAATGTAACACCCCTATCCCTAATTGTTGCCAAAATAGGTATTATATAACAATGATACTTAGGTATTCATCAACAATTCATCCATTAAGAAGGTCTACGAAACCTAAAACATACATTTAAGAAAGGTCTGGACTAAACCGAACACATTCAGAATTTTCAGAACTTAACCATATCTTTCAAAACTGTTAAAGTCACACACCCGTGTGACACGCACGGGCACCAAACTCGCCCATGTGATCCAACCATGAGAAAAAGATTTCCTATACTGACTTTTTCACATGGCCAATAGACACGGCCATGTGCCATGGCGGTGTGGTACTTAGCTAGATACTGACTTAAGCCCACGGCCATATGACACGACCGTGTCCCCTGACCATATAGAATAATGCAGGCTTGGTTTAAGCAAATTTTGCCACCCCTTTTTGGGTTCAATCCTACAAGGAATAATATACAACATTCATACCAAATTTTCAACCAATTATATGCTCAAAATGACCAAATCACATTAGAACATAGCACATTACAAACATACACCAAAACCATGCACAAACTTATAATTTGTTAGCCAACTCTGATTGCCTAACATATATACAATTCAAATTCAACAATACTTAGACATTCTAGCCTATACATGCCATACTTTAAAATTTACACTTTCAAGAGTATCAAAATGAGATCGATAGTATGGTGACGACCCTCGATTATCCCCTAGCCTTCAGTAGCTACGATAATTGTAAAGCAGACAGAAATCACATAGAGTAAGCTACAAAGAGCTTAGTAAGCCAAATACAATTGGTCTAACTACTAAAGCATATAAGTACAATTTACCAATAAAGATTCATTGCCGTTTCTTAAATAATTCATAAGCTTAACCATGCTTATTTGTTTGCATATATGTCATGTTTCATTTCCAAATTCCATACATATTTCACAAAGACAGAGTCTTTCATATTAAGAATTTTAGTACGATACAAACGTACCTGTATAGGTTATACATTTCATATACTCATTCTTATATTTCGTACTCTATCATCAGATGATTCAAAAACGATACAGATACTCATACATAAGTACAATGCCAATGTCCCAGACGTGGTTTTATATGTAATTCAATATCGATGCCTCTGTCCTAGATAGGGTCTTACATGAAATCAGATACGATGCCAATGTCCCAGACATGGTCTTATACGTAAATATCAATTGAGGCCTGTGTCCCAAAAACGGTCTTACATGATATCTCAGATACATGTCAATGTTCCTTTAGAAGAATACAAAGTTTTTCAAATGCTAGCATATTATCAGAATTTACTCGAGATTCATTCATCAGGCTCTCATGACCATCCAATATAGAATATAACTAGTATATGCAACATTCAATCAATTTAACACGTAATCGTATTTTGACTTACCTCGTACAGATTTCAGACGGACACGAGTTGACTATTCAACTACTTTGGACTTCCCTCGATCTAAGTCCGATTTTCTTTGTTCTTGATCTAATACAACACAAATTCTGCCATTCAATTATTCATTTGATTCAATTTAATCCATATACAAACATTTAAGGCACTTTGCATTTTAGCCCTTATAATTTCACATGTTGACAATTTAGTCCATTTTCCACAAAATCACAAATATGCGAAAATTCACCCTGACTTTAGCTTAGTCGAACATACATGGCTTCCATACAAGTACAAATAACACATTTAATTCACAATTTAGTCCCTCAAAACTAATTTTTACAATTTAGCCCAAATAGCTCATTTCATAAAAAATTCAAGAACAAAACACGATAATCTTACATATATCTTTCAAAATCCATATAAGAACACTACAAAGCTCATATAATCATCAATGGCACATTTTATAATCTTCAACAAAAATAGAAAATTTGACATGGGCTTTAAAGAACACAAAGCAACTGTAACACCCCGTACCCGAGTCCGTTACCGGAGTCGAACACAAGGTGCACACAGACTTAACTTAATTATTTTCACAGTCCATTTAAAAACAATTTCCAGACAAAATTTGATTCTTGCATCACTGTTGCCTTAAAAAATCATATCTTGAGTTTCAAAGCTCGAAAATCAGTTTCGTAATTTTTCCCTCAAATTAGACTCATATGTCCATCTACATATTTTTTCTAGAATTTTTGGTCGGGCCAATTAGTACAGTTTATTAGTTAAAGTCTCCCTTGTTACAGGGATCGACTACACTGACCTTTGCGCATTACGACTTGGATATCTCCCTGTACAGGGCTTCAATACTAATACCGTTTATTTCTATAGAAACTAGACTAAAAGAGGAATCTATACATATATGGTATGACTCCTAATTATCTCTGGTTAGTTTATAATGAATTTCCAAAGTCGGAACGGGGGATCCAGAAACTGTTCTGGCCCTATTTCACGAGAACTTTAATATCTCTTAACATATAACTCATATGGCCTTTTCGTTTCTTCCATATGAAAGTATATTCATCAAGGTTAATTTACATAATTTATTCACTATTTAATTCCATTCCTAAAAATTTTAGTGATTTTTCAAATCCACACCACTTCTTCTTTGTCAAGATCTGTTTCCAAGGTAAACTTTACCTATTTCGTGGTTTCCATGGACCAACTAGAGTTTTGTCATACATAGGTCCACATATAATCATATTTAGCCATTCCAATGGCTGATCATTTGCCCAACACTTCCATTCCAGTCCATAGTCACATCAAGAAGCCATACATATATACATAAACACAAATGGTCTAATGCCATACTCCACTTCTACAAGCCATTTTCGCATGGCTGTACACACATACATCACAAAACGCACTTGAAAAACAAAAAAGGGTAGTCCTATACATGCCATTTCAAAGCTCAACCAAAATTGTACCAAAAGGGGCTTTGATAGTGTGGGAGACTTCGACTTCCAAAATCCCGAGTCCGATGGTGACGAGCCAAAATCTATAAAACAGAGAACAAAGAAACGGAGTAAGCAATTTATGCTTAGTAAGTTTTGAGCAAGGGATTCCAGCACAACAAAAGCATAGCATTCATATAGCTAAACGGATAATTTCATATGCACACATTCTCAATATCATACTTACTTCACATTACCAACCCTTATGTTCATACACAAAAGATCAACTTAGCCAAAGGCCGGTAGCTCGTTTATCAACTGAGCGAATACTTATTTGTAAGGGCTCAACTAATTCAAAGCACATACGAAACATACCTCATTGCTGGAATTTTGCAAGCGTATTAACTAAAATTTTTACAGCAAGATTGCTCATTCCCGAATCACGTACCTTCGGATTTTATCCGGATATAGCGACTCGCTCAAAAGCCTTCGGGACATAGCCTGGTTATAATAGCTCGCACAAATGCCTTCGGGACTTAACCCGGATTTGGGAACTCGCACAAATGCCTTGGATCTTAGTCCGGATATGGTCACTTAGCACAAAGCCTTCGGGACTTAGCCGGACATCATTCAATAACCATGCACATTTAACACTAAATCATGACACATTCGCATTTCATTCTCATTAGCAAAACTCAAACACAATACACTTATCACTCTTGCAAATTTCGGCTCAATATCCACACACAAAGAGCATGATTTCAATTTGCTTAAAACATGATCTAATCCAATCATAATTAAAGCTCTATTACTCAAGAACTTACCTCGGATGTTGTCGAACGATTTCGATGGCTATTCGACCACTTTTTCCTTCCCTTTATCGGATTTGGATCCCCTTTGCTCTTGAGCTTAATTAAATAAATAAATCGATTTAATCATTTGAGCATCGAAAAGAGGAACACAAGGCACTTAGCCCACACTTATACATTAGACATTAAAGTCACATACATGTGAAATCATGCATCAAACTCAACACATTAGTTAGTACTCTCCTTAGCCGAATTTTCTAGGTCGAGATAAAGCCATCAACATGCTTACTTATGGCCGAACAACACATCAACCTATGTACTCATTCATCTGGCCAATTATGCATGTTGATGTTGAGGCCAATTACATGTTTAATACCACACATGAACGGCATACATTTTACTAACTAATGCATTACATATTGTAGTTCAATACACATCTATCATTTACTTCATAACCGAAACATCATCATAAGTAAATATATACCTTGAGATAGTATATATGTCATACCAATACATCATGTGCAAACATATATACATATAGGTGCAAGGGCTGAATCTCAAGTTGATTATAACCAAATATAAACATATATCCAAAACACAAATCTTACCTACCATGCAATAAGCATAAATCATTCTTATGGATATACCATGGCCGAATACTTCACAACACCATACCATTTCAAGTTTGGTCATGGTTAAACAAAGAACTTAATGTCTCACTCAAAAATGCTAAAAAGAAAATCCAAGAGTCATCAACCCACCATCACATATATCATCAACAAGCTTCATATTTAGCATGCAATGGCATTAACACAAAATCCACCTTGGCCGAACATCATTCCCATGACATAGCAAAGATTTGAACCATGGGCTAATTAGAACTCAAGCTAGCAACTAAAAAAATGCATGAATCTCATGGTACAACCTCAACATACCTTAATCTAGATACAAGTATGGCCAAACCTCCTCCTAATCCTCTTCCAAACCAAGCATGAAGCAAAAACTCCTCCCTTCTTTCTTAGAATTTTCAGCTCAAAGAAATGAAAAAGGATGAACAAAATTTTCTTTTCTTTTTCTTCAACTCACGGCAATGGGGGTAACACTCACACATTCCCTTTTTTTTTTCTTTTCCATTTCTTTATTACCCATAACCATTAATTTATTTTTTTCCTCCCATGATGCACCAACATAACATGTCTATGACATGTTTTGCCCATAATCCCTTGTCATGGCCGGCCACTAGCTATTAGGGGGGAAATTTGACATGCAAGTCCTCCCTTTTGATTACATGCACTATTAGGTCCTTATAGATTAGCCTATCACATTTCAAAAGTGTCACACAAGTCCTAATAACTGAATTCACATGCAATCGACTAAATCGAAGCTTGAAATTTTCACACATTCATAAATGCATATTCTAGACAATAAATATTACGTTCAAACATTTCGGTGACTCGGTTTAGCGGTCCCGAAACCACTTCCCGACTAGGGTCAATTTTGGGCTGTCACAGCAACGATCACCGAAACGTAGAAACTATCAAAAATCGAGCAAAATAAGCTCACCTATTAAGACATGCACTAGCTGAACATCAAAATGCTTCAATGGCTTCTTCTTTCTCTAATTTTCTGCTGAACAAGGTGAAAATACATGGCCATTTTATGTTTATTTTATTTTATTACATACTATAAGCCATATACCAAATTTACCCTTATTATTTACACGTAAAAATTCACCTACTAATGTCCATATTTATCCACCATTAAAACAAATGGTATATTTAACATGCAAGGACCTTTATTTCAAAAGCCAAGCCAAATAGGTGCTTTAACATCTAGCACATAACTTTTGCACTTTAGACAATTAAATCCTTTTTCATAATTAAGCACATAAGCAGACAAATTAAATCACAGAAATTTCGCAGATATAAATTTACATATCAAAAACACAGAAAATAATATTAAAATATTTTTCAGACTCGAATTTGTGGTCCTGAAACCACTATTCCGATTAGGGTCAAAATCAGGCTGTTACAAGAACAGACTTAGTATTGAGCTTGGAAAGCTTGGAAACCCTAGCCATGGCTTCCCCCATGCTATATTCGGCCTCCATGAAGAAGATGGACCAATTTTGGCTTTATTTTCCCTTTTTAGTTCTTTTAATTACTAAATGACCAAATGCCTTAAAGGCTTTTCTTTTAAATTCGTCCTATTCTTTCCCATTTTTGTCCAAATTTAAGTATAATTGTCTAATTACTAAATAAGGACCTCCACTTTAAGAATCCATTTCAATTAAATCCACTTTATTATCTAGAACACACATTTTGCTAATTTTACAATTTAGTCTTAATTATCAAATTAGGCACTTATACATAAAATTTCTTCACGAAATTTTCACACAATTATTCAATCAATGAATAAACCTTAAAACTTAATCATAATAAACTTAATCGGAATAAATTTTTTTGACATCATATTCATGGTTTCGCAACAACTATTTCGTTTAGGCCCTATTTCAGGATGTTATATTTCTCCCAGGGATTTTCGTCCCCGAAAATCTTACCTACAAATGGATTCGAAATTGATTTCCAGCAACACTTTCAAATTCTCATTCAGCCTTGGCATACCTAACATTTTACTTCTTAAACTAAGGCTTTGAACTAGAATACCTAGTAATAAGTAACTGACCTTATTTTATCATTAACCTCATACTTTCTGATGAAACGCAACTAACTCTTCTTTTCTTACCAAAATGGAAATTCTTTGCCACTAAGGTACTTTGAAAAAAAAATACTTGTTTCTCTTTTGAGTGTCAATATTCTTACCTTTCAATTCTGTATACAATTTTTGATTATCTGTCTCTGATTTCTGTAATTAATTTTTACTTTCCTCTAATCCTTTATGCTCAATTTAATTCTGCGAATTTCTCTTCCTCAATTCAAATATCAGTACAAAGGTGACATGCAGTAACATTTAGCAATTTCATGGTCAAAACTTACTGTAGCTTTCTTCTGTAGTCACAGTGCAACCCTGGATTTCCAACCATAACAACTAAAATTTACACTCTGAATGAATTGACAACCTCAAAACGAATAACTCAGATAATCCTTCAGTAGAAAAACTCATTCGTACTGAGAAAAATACACAAACTTTTTCAAGCAATCAACCATAGCTCATTTAACCTTTTGGTGATAATGCTAATTCTGTTGCACAATTCTTCGAAATACCCTCACATTTTCACACAAACATCAATACTAATTGTAATAGCTTCTGAGATATTTTAAAATCAACTTTAACTCTCTAAAAGTTCAGGTATCAGATTCAAAGTCTGGTACATAACATTTCACACTCTTACTAGTATAACTAAATCAAGTTATCATCCATCTCTGTACTTCTCAAATAATCAAATAATTATCACTGTGCTATGCATCATAACTATTGCAAAATCTCTTGATTTCTCATTAACACATTTCTAGAAACCATAAACTCTTTATTCAAACCAAGCTGAATCATAACGGATACTTCAATTGTCAATATCTTCAACTATTCATACTTTATTAGCATGAATTCAAGCCAAACTAAACTTCATACAATGAGAACTATAACAATCAAACAACTTGGATTTGCAAAAATATACCTCTGATGCAACCATTTTGATATGCGTATACAACTCTGTACCATAACCTCTAGAATATGTACTATTTACTCAGGTCATTTATCTATTTATACATGAAAAATTAGCATTTACCTCTGAAGCCATGAATAATTCAAACATACATATAACTCAATCAACTGCTCAACTGAATCAGCCTCAAATAAAAGATAATAACTTTTCAAAAATTGTTCTTCACTATGCTGTCATGATATCTCAAACATACATTCTGTAGTGATTTCTTCAAAGAGCTAATCACAAATCATTATTACTGCATAACTTGAAAGAACATAGCATTCGATCTTTAACTCACTGATATATATCAAGATTATGCGAAAAATAAAAATGAATATACATGTTTGAACTAAACTACACTGAGGCCACAATACTCATACTACTCAAAAATCATGATGCCATAATGAGACTAACTTCTCAATTACTTTAGTAAATAATGTCCCGGGTGAAAATAAAACATCCTGATCATCTGAGAGATTTAAACACAAATTTCAATAACAACCAGTGCAAAAGTAGAACCTTTATACCTCTGATAACAATACCTCTGTACTTTCATTATCAGGCCCGAACTCGTAATCATCATAAACATACTCATAATAAGAAGAAACCATTTTCATCAATAGAGCATTTCTACTAATGTCTCATGGCTGATACTCTGAATAGTAATTTATTAATAAAACCGAGATAATAAAATCTCAGAACATAGAGCTACATAGAATTCCTGGTAACCATATCTCATATAGTACAGTAAAGGTTTCAATAGCATCTTAGAAAATTTCCAAAAGGAAAGGATAATACTCACAAGCACTAGGAACAACTATGATAGAAGCTATAAAATTTTCCTTTACTTTCATTAAGCAATAGTTAGCAATACAGATCACTAACATCATACAGATCTTACTGTCAACCTTCCATCTGCACGCTGAAGTAGAAAACTAGAATAGCTAGAGCAATATCAATCACAACTCAAACAAACTATAATGCTTTCATCTGTCTGTAAAATTAACTAACATTCTCATATTGCAGGAATTGCATCTATGATCTTGCATATATTTATATATATCTCTGAAAGTAAATGTACACATATTATAGTCGAAAAAGATTTTTCTATAATTTCTCAACTATAAACTCTACATTCAACTATCAATACGGCTCAGTTATTATTCCTCTGTCTAATTTTGTCATTACTGAATTCACATTACCCCATTCACAATTGGAATTTATTCAGAAGAAAATCTAGCAATCATATACCTTACACATCATGCTTGAAGTGCATTAGCTGAGCTTGACCTTTCTTTTACTGTGACATTTTAGTTATCCGGATGATTTTATTATTAACTTGGCATCCTTTCTGCAATTGTGTTCATTTTCTAAATCATTCTAGACTCTAATTACATCGTCAATAAATCTGTCACTGAACTCTTTAGCTTTCCACTTAAGCCTATTCAATCTGAATTTCATGAAATCTTATTCTGAATTATCTTACTGATAAGGGGGGTGAGCTTGTAACACCTCTAACTTACCTCTTACATACTCATGCATATAACTTAACACTCATCATATTAAAATATTATCACAATTATACAATTTCCTTCAAGCAACTTAACGTACACGTTCATAATACAATGACTTCATGATCATCTTATGAAAATTAGTGCACTTATAAATGCATTCATAAATCTCGAGTAAAATTACTCATAGCATTACTTAACTTCTCTAGTTATACATATAGCATCATACGAATGTCAATTTAACATGAACACTTATCTTAATATAAACTTTCCTTTCATCTTATCTCATCTTTCATATTTCCCGAAAAACTCTTATTCACAATTTATTCATTATCACATAAACATCATGAACCAATATTCTTGCATTTTATGAGCCTCAACTCATCATAAACATACTGTCTGTACTATCAAACTTAGCTCGGTTGGAGTGCGTATCTGTCTGACAAAACATTTTATATCTGGGTCGAGGGTCGTCACACTGTCATAGTTCAATATGGCATGTATAGCTAGACTCTTACTCATACTGAATATTCTGAGAATCAATTAAACATGGCTCTGATACCAATAAATGTAACACCCCTTACCCGAGACCGTCATTAGAGTCGAGCACGAGGCATTACCTGACTTAACTTACTAATTCGGGGCATAAAATTTGCTTTTGGAATTAATTATTTACATTCATTAAATATGTCCCTAAAAAGGGCCATCAAGACCCTAAAACATGCAATTGAAACGGTTCGGGACCAAACCAGAAACATTAAAAATTTTCCGAATACTTAGACAAATCAAAACAATTTATTTCATTATTCCTTATAAAACTGCCCACCCACGTCATAGGCACTAAATAAATCATAACTCGAGTCAAAAATCTCAAAATTAAAATTTGTGAATTTTCCCTGAACCTAGACTCATGTATCTTCTTACTAATTGTTTTCCAGAATTTTTGGTCTTTCCAATTAGTACAGTTTATTAGTTAAATTTTCCCCTGTTGCATTGTTCGACTACTCTAACCTCTCCACACTACTAATCAATTTTCTCCCTTTATAGAATTCAAATAAGAATGCAGTTTGTCTCCCTTGAAAGTAGATTCACTAAGAAATCTAGAAATATAAACTATAACTTCTAATTCTTTTTTTACAATTTTAAGTGAATTTATAAAGTCAGAATAGGAGATTCAGAAATTGCTCTGACCCTGTCTTACTAAAATTCAAATATATCTTAATTTACACTCTGTTTCTTTCATATGAAAATAGACTCAATAAGCTTTAATTCTATATCTCATTCATCACTTAATTCCATTTCTACTATTCTTGATGATTTTTCAGGTTCATGTCACTATTGCTGTTCAATACTGTTTTAATGCTAATTTCACTTTTTCATGATTTCTTTGTATTAACTACCATTTAGGCATACATAACACCGAAACATGTTCTTCATTAGCAATTTCAATAGCTAATCATTATCAAATATTTACATATCATTCTTTAGCCATATCATAAGGACATACACACAAAATGGCTAAGTCCCTATACATGTCATAAACTAGAACATTTGTAAATGAAGATACCCATTTGGTAACTTCATAGTCGATAGTGTGAAGTGATCTACGATGACCTCCAACCCGAGCTTGCTTTTAAGTACTCTAAAACATGGGAAAGTGAATGAAGTAAGCTTATAAAGCTTAATAAGTTCACATGTAAAATAATAAGCATTAGCAATCAATTTAGCTTACTACTATGCTGCCATAATTTGCTTAAATAATGTTTAGTTCTTACTTTCCCATCTCACTCATCGGTAACCTTACCAAAGGCTCAGAATACAAAAGGCACCTTACTTAATAGCTTGCTTACATACCTGCAACATCTCACTTAACACATGAGTACTCTTTCATAAAATAGGCATATTACGAATCATGTCATAGAGTGTCACAAGCATAACTGAAAACTCATCACTTACTTAATACTTGATAATCTCAATTACTTACAATCTCAATATTAAATAAGCCTTAAATGCATACCTGTACTCTTTCTTCATGTTCTCACCTTGTTGTTTCTTTGACTTACTTTTTGGGTTACTCGGGAACCTTTTCCTTTTTGAACTTACCATTGCCATGTCTTGACATGGTCTTACGTGGTATCCTTGCCTTATGAACTCACCAATGCCATGCCTTGGCATGGTCTTACATGGGACCTTTGCCTTATAGTAACTCATCAATGCCATGTCTTGACATGGTCTTACATGATTTTCTTTCCTTATAGAACTTATCAATGCCATGCCTTGGCATGGTCTTACATGATATCCTTGTCTTACCAAATGCCATGTTCCAAACATGGTCTTACATGATATCCTTGTCTTACCAAATGCCATGTTCCAAACATGGTCTTACATGGTATCCTTGTCTTAGTTCCAATGCCATATCTTGATGTGGTCTTACATGGAGTCCTTAATCAATGCCAATGCCATGTCTTGACATGGTCTTACACGGGATCCTTGCCTTACCAATGTCATGTCTTGACATGGTCTTACATAGTATGCTTAACCATCAATTCCTCCTTAAACGCCATGTTGTGAACTTGGACATTTCTATCAATTCTTCCTTAATTGCCATGGTACAACCATGGACTTTGATATCAATGCCTTGTCAAGTCATAGCTAAAACATACTTGCTCAAATTCTCAAGGTTAGTCGCATAACTCAATAATAACAATACTAATAACAATAATTGCATAATAATAAAATACTACTCAACTTACATACTTACATTTTGAATATCATCATATCATCAACTTCACTTATTCTCATCAAACTATGCTAGTCAATACTTTCTTGTTATCATATAAAGCCATAATGCAAAATATGGTCTTACATATAAATTATACAAGTTCTCTTTCCAATATCGAATTATTATCGAACATTAATCATTATATCTGAAACTCAAAACTAAAGTATTTATGGCCAAAATATCAATTTATCATTCAAATATGCATAATTAAATGCTTATTAAATATATGAGCTTACCTCGATACCAAAATGACCATTTTACCAACTTTCTCGATTTTCTGTTTTTCTCCCGTTCTAGGTCTAAATCTCACTTTTCGAGATCTAAAACATTATGATTTTGTCCCTAGGCTCGGAAATTAAAATTTGGAATAATTACAATTTTGCCCCTAAACCTTTGCAGAATTATGATTTTGTCCCTAGGCTCGGAAATTAAAATTTATCCATTTTTCTTATGTTTTATGACACGCTAAACATTTTTCCTTTCTATGGCAACATCAAATTCCCACTCTATCATGTACTTATGAACATTAGGTATTTTTACCGATTTTATCGTTTTACTCGTTTTCACTTAAAATTTCTTATCAAAAGTTGTTTAACATAATTTCAAGCTTCATATTCTACCATAAAACATCAAAATAAACATATTTAACCTATGGGTATTTTTCCAAATATGAACCCTAGCATGAATTATTGCTAGAATAAGCTAAATCAAGTTACCAGGACTCCAAAAACGTAAAGAACATTAAAAACGAGGCTAGAACGGACTTACTATTGAGCTTGGAAAGCTTGGAAACCCTAGCCATGGCTTACCCCATGCTATATTCGGCCTCCATGAAGAAGATGGACCAATTTTGGCTTTATTTTCCCTTTTTAATTCTTTTAATTACTAAACGACTAAAATGCCCTTAAAGGCTTTTTTTTCAAATTTGTCCTATTCTTTCCCATTTTTGTCCAAAATTAAGTACAATTGTCTAATTACTAAATCAGAACCTCCACTTTAAGAACCCATTTCAATTAAATCCCCTTTATTATCTAGAACACACATTTTGCTAATTTTACAATTTAGTCGTAATTATCAAATTAGGCACTTATACATAAAATTTCTTCACGAAATTTTCACACAATTATTCAATCATTGAATAAACCTTAAAACTTAACCAGAATAAACTTAATTGGAATAAATTTTTTTGACATCAGATTCGTGGTTTCGCAACCACTATTCCGTTTAGGCCCTATTTTGGGATGTTACATGTAAAACCCTAAACCTTTAACATTTTTGCAAATTAATCCCTAGACAAGCTAGATTAGGCTACAGGGACTCCGAAAACATAGAAATCAAAAAAAACGGGAAAAAAATCATACTTAATTGGACAAAAATGACTTGGTCGAATATTGAAGCTTAAAAATGGCTACTTTACACCCTAGTTTCGGTTAGAAGATGATAAGAGATAATAAAATTGTTTTGTTTTATTTATTTATCACTTATTTGTTAATTTACTTAATTAACTTTTAAAACACTTATTAATTACACCAAATACCAAGCCTGTAACACCCTTCGCCGATATCCCTCGCCAGAACAGGGTTCGAGGTGCTACCAGATTTAAACTCAACCATGAATCACAATTCAAATTCTAAATATACATGCTATAAACCACATTACAGGAGATGATAACATACAAGCATATGAATAATCAAACTACCTTAATAACAAGCCAAAGTCTTTGGCTTAATTAAAATATTACATACTCAACTTTACTACCCTATACATGCCACAGACTCAAAACACTAAGATTTACTTACGCTATAGCGTAGACTTGACAATGTGATAATATCTCTGACGGCTTCCAACCTGAGCTAACCTGGTAACCCTAGGGAATATGGGAAAGAAAAGGGGAATAAGCTTTACGCTTAGTAAGTTCATAAGAAAACAATAAGCATCTCATTAACAAGTTTTATCAATGTTTACAACATAATCACAAATTCACTACAAGTTGACTTCCTAAGCAAAAGTCACTAAATTATTTATAACTGGAGCTACTAAACTCCAAATCAATTGCCATTAATTTTCCCTGAAAATAGACTCATATAGATTCTATCCATAAAAGTTTTAGAATTTTTTTTTGGCCAATCAATACCAGGGTTTTCTTAAAGTTTCCCCTGCTTCACTATTTGACTAATCTGACCACTCTTCACTATGAATCAAATTTCTCATTGTACAGAATTCAAAATATATTCTTGTTGATTTCATTTGAAACTAGACTCATTAAGGAGTCTAAGTATATAAATTTTATCTTATAACCATTTTTGTATAAATTACAATGATTTTCTAAAAATAGAACAGGGGACCCTAAAATCATTTGACTCTGTCTCACGCCACTTCAAATATCTCATTATTAGAAATTCTTTTGCTTACACTGTTTCTTTTATAAGAAACTAGACTCATTAAGCTTTAATTACATTATTTATTTAGCTTCTAACTCAACTCGCACAATTTATGGTGATTTTCCAAAATCACATTACTGCTGCTATCCCAAGTAGATTTATTACAAATTTACTCTTTCACACATTCTTTGCATTCATATTATTTAAACATGTATATCACCAATCAATTTCAACACATATCTATAATTTCACTTAAGCATAATCTCAATACAATACATCATGCTCAATGATTCGCACACAACCGTTCAAATTAGCAATTATAAGATGCTTCCGCACATAGCCCACCCTTATCGATAATTTACAATGGTTTTACCCTTACGCAGGTATATGACATAGGCATTTAAATACTTCAGTGTCAACTTTAATTCAACTGAATTTAATCATTGTACCATTTCATAATCACAGTTACTTTCGTCATTCATATCTAAATGGTATTTCACATAATTCATAAAACCTTTCACCATGACCGAATATGAACACCCCAAACCCGGCCTAGACGTTACGACCGAATCTGGTGTGTCATATTGAAGCGTTATTAGAGAAGTCATGTTTTATCTAAAATCTTTCTTAGTTTTTAAAGAATATTTTTGTTTTGAATTAAAGTGAATGGAAGCTGTGCACCAGGTAGGATTCAAGAAAAGAGGAGGTGAGTCAATTAGACTGCTTAAGTACCTAGCTCTTCCATGATCCAATCCTAGACATGCGCACACCCATTGCCACACTTTAAGCTTATTACTTGTCCACAAACAACAAATTAAGTTTAAGTCTATTTAAAATATGTATTTCCTTTGAAAACATTTACGTTGCGGAAGCTTTGCTCGGTTATCTTGATATTTTGAAAATAAGTAACTTTTATAAAACGCGCCCTAGAGCTAACCAATTTTAAGGAATCAATTTAAGTGATGTGAATCTCAAGTTGAAAATGATTTAAGTAATTTAAAAACCCAAAATAAAAATAATAAAGCGGCCTTATTACAACTTTAACCAAAATAGAAATAATCAAAAATAAATGTGAGATTTAAAAGGAAGCTAATTGAAACTTATTTAAAAACCAGAAATTTAATCTTCGTGGCCACTTTGAATCCCGCCCAGCTCCAAGTCCACCAACTAGGGCTCACCTGCAAGGATGGAAGAGAAAGAGGGTGAGTTTGGAAAACTCAGTGTGTATGGAAAACCCATCCAAAGCCCAAGTCAGCTCAAGCCCATTGGGCCTAAGCCCTATTCAGATAACAGCAGGTACTGGGCCGAAGCCCTTTTCAGAATACAATAAACTGGGCCTTAGCCCCTTTTCAAATAACAGTATGGCCCATAGGCCCATAGGCCCATTCCAGAACAGAACAGACATATTCATGTATGCAAGCCCAACCCAGCCAATAACCAACCGCTACACTCCACCCGTACCAGCCCTACACTCCATGTGGGAATAGCTCAACCCACCCAAATTTCTACACTCCACAGATTGCGGCATTGCTACTCGGATATCAGTAAGTTGAGGCAAAGCCTCAGTACGTGGACAAGCCACTTTCAGTACTTCCTCCATCAATAACCCAGTCCCATGCATCAAATAATAATAACATGGCACACAGTAAATAGTAACAGTCAAACATGCATTCAGGTCAACCTTAACCCTAGGGGTATATCAGTAATTTTGCTCCTAGGGGTAAATCTGTAAATTTTCCACCTATAAAGGTATTTCAGTAATTTTATCAGTTTTAAGGTTTCTCACGAATGTTACTGTCCTTACTAGCCCATTGTCATCGCAGTAATTTATTTGTCTCAATTTCACAATTTTAGCCATTGGGCCCTAAAACCCCTAATGGGCCCTACAGTGTCCACTAGCAATTTAAGCCCATTTAATTCAAGTGTTATGACCAGTTTACCGGTTTAAGCAGTTTCGATTCCACAGTCTAACAGAACATACTTATTGCCGATTTTTTTATTATTTTACCCGTATGGGCCCGTAAGCCCATTGGGCCCAATTTTAGCTTATTGAGGCCCAATTATCGAAGTGCACGAAATTTCACACACGACTAACTTACCACTTTGCGATTTCAGATCTAATGATTTCTAAACACCTTGTGAGCACTCGCACACTCACAAGCCCACGAAATGTTGGATTTTCGGCATTTCGGCTTTTGCCGATTTGAACTATGAGAGGGTGTTCGATACACACCTGATTTAGAATGGTACGTTGGCGAGATCCTCACACGAATTGCGTACAATTAGATTACTAACACGTCAATCTAAATATCGAAAATGAACTACGTATTTAACCCCTTACCATATTCGGCCAACCCAGCCTTAGATCCTAGAGTTCTTTACCTTTTGCCGAAATATGGGCTAGATCTGATGAGCCAACCGAATTAGTCTTCAAGCCCTCTGCTATACGTTCCCTTGTCCACGCTAACGCTTACACAACCTAACAGAAAGAGGCACAAAACCCTTAGTCCAAAACGCTAGCCATCCATAAGGGTTTCGGCTTTTCTTAACTCCTAAAATAAAGAAATAGTTTCGAAAACTTACCACCGGTTACTTCAGCCAATGGTTCCACTTTAGTTCTTATTCAATTCTGATGTAGATCTAACCTTCAAACCTTAGCAGAAGTCGGTCCTTTTCTGGTCTAAAGATTCGGCTATGCCTCTAAACTATGGGGTTTTCGGCTTTTTGAAACAGTGAAGAAGATGAGATATGAGAGTTTTGTAGTGGCTTTGTCGATAGAACTTTAGGGTTTAGAAGAAGAAAGAATCGGCCACAAGATGGAGAAGAATCAGAGGGTTTGGCTAGGAGAAATTGGCACAGAAGAAATATAGGCTTTCGGGACTTTGGCTTTTGTGTATAAAGCTTATGAACAAATGATTAGAAAGTGGAGATAAGTAAAATAGTAGAAGGTTTAGGCTATGGGGGAAAAGAAGAAGAGAAAGTAGATGAAGAGAAAAGAAAAGAAAAGAAAAGAAGAAGAAAAAAATTGAATCCTAAAGGCCAAAATATACGACACTTATTATCTATGGCCGAGTGAGTGTATTTCGGCATAGGAATTCTTCCTAAATTCCAATTCCCCGAATTGCTCCTTGATTTTTGGCCACATTCAATGTTTGAATTCCATTCAAACTCTTGACCGATTAGCCCACCGTTTGCACCGCCTCAGCATGCTGCCAAGAGTCCTGATCAGACCCCAACTCCTTCCCTATGCATGCAGCAAAAATCCCAACCTTGCATGCGCGAAATGAAGCTCGAACCCCAGACCTCCGTCCGCCTTACGCCCTTGCGCCTTCGCCCGAGCTGCTGGCCACTACACCATGTTTTCTCCTTTACTAATATATGGTTACATTTAATTATAAACCTTACCTGCTGAAGCTTTGGTCCGCTTAAAAATAAAAAGGGAATTTCGCCTTCCACGTAACTCGAACCTATGCCCTTGTGGAACTCCTAGCACCCTACTGCCACTACGCCACAAGCATCCTTGTAGCATAACTTGGTTGCAACTATTCTTAAACCTTACTTTAGTGCGACCTGGCTTCTAAAATAAAAACAAGCTTTTGCATACGCCAACCCTCAAACCTAGGCACTATACCACACTCCCAGCGCCTCTGCCACTGGACCAAGCTTCCCTTTGTGTTACCTTTTAACCCCAACTATATATAAGGCTTCCCTGCGTCGTTCCCTGATATAAAGAAAAATAAAACACTTTTGCACATGCCGAGTCGAACCCAGCTCTCCTTCCCACTACCTAGCATGCTAACCATTTGGGCAGTGCGCTTCTTCATGCCCAGCTTGCCCAATTTATTTTATAAGCCTTATGCCCAGATTCCTCTATGAGGCAAAAATTAAAACAATTTTTTCCTAGAGTTTACACACCAAAACAACAATACTCTTATAAATATATATATATTTTATTTTTTTCCTATCTAATAATAATAATTTTATAAATATATCTAATAATAAAAATTTCAAATATCAATAATACAAGAAATAATAATAATAATTTTCATAAAAATTTTTAAACATACATACAATATTATTTTTCTAATAATAATAATTTTATCTCATAATACTAATTAAAATTTCATAAAATTTTAAAATATCCGTAATAATAAATAATGTAAAAATTTTCTAGTAGTAATTTAATTCAATTTTTTTTCTTAAACGATAATATTTAAAACTTCTTAATTATTTAGGTTTTCTTCTATCCGAATCTCAGACTCAAAACCCAACTCTTCTAGGCCCCAAATTCAGGGTGTTACAGAATACACACATACACATATGACATCTTCACCTATGCTTTTCATTTCACATTCATGATTCAATTCCAATTGATCTAACATGTATAAGTATATACCACATACCTGGCCAACTTAATGTATTGAACGAATTCAATTGCCGATTTAACACAAGGTCTCATAGTCTTAGACTTTTATCAAATCACCGGCATTTAGCCTACTAGGTTTTAAACCCGAATTCATCACCGACACGAAGCTTGCTAGACTTTAAGTCTGAACTCATTCACCGGCATTTCGCCTGCTAGGCTTAAAGCCCGCATCATTTCACCGGCATTATAGCCTGCTAGGCCCGAAGCCCGATATTATCTCACCGGCATTATAGCCTACTAGGCCTGAAGCCCGATAATATTATTCACCAGCTTAAAGCTTGCTAGGCCGAAGCCCGAATATCACATTTTGATAAACAATTCACCTGTTCTTTCATACTTTCATAACTTATACTTCAATTACATATAGCTGAAACACATATCTATGAACAAAGATTTTCATCCTTTCAACCACATAGGGTTTAATTTCCACATTGGAACACATATCTTAGTACATCATTTAATAGTATCAAAGTCGACTAGATATGCTAGTCACATACGGCTCATAACTTTAATTTAATATTCATTCAACACAAAGAACATATGTATATATATATACAATCAAACATCTTCTTAATTATGATTATTCAACTCTTAAGCATATAACATGATCAAACACAAACACTTAAGAACTTACCTTGAATGTCATCGGACAACTACGAATCGACTATTCCATTTGTTTCGCTTTTCCCTTTTCCGAGTTAAGTTCCTTTTGCTCTTGAGCTAGGTAAAATAAATCGGTTTGTTTAATTACTTAACTAATTTATTTAGATTCAAACATTAACAATTTTTCTTGATAAGAAACATACGACAACTCATTAACAACCATTCATTCACATCTTTATTCTTGATTACAATCGGCCATTATAACATATACAAATGCATATTAACCACTTTGACCAATTGTCCATTAACCACTAATTCATATACATAAATTTTACAACTCAACTCATCCTTCTCCACATTATTTATCTTAATTCACATTCAGAAATCATAGAACACATACTAACGATTTAACATTACAATTCAAATTTTCACACACCAATAAACACATTCGGCAAAACTTCATTTCAATTTACTTTAAAAGACCAACAAGTAAATTATTTCTTGGCACCTTTATCATATTTTCACAATCGGCATAACCATGTTACGAATCTAATACATCAAAACTTACTTATCCAAGACTACATTTAGAATATATATATTCACATAAACACAATAGCCGATTGTTATTTATCATCTAATTCGACTTTCAATAACCTCAAATTATAAACAATATTCAATTCCCTAATTAAGATATCAATTGACAACTTCACAAACAAAGATTAACAAGCTTAGGGCTCATCTAATAACCATTTATAATTTAAAACTTCAAATGTTCGAAATCTAACATTTTACTCACAACGCCGAATACATGCTTTGCCCCAACTAAGGAAATTTATACACTCACAACTCCATCAATTCATTTTCCACTTAATTACATCAATTCAAAGCTCAATTTAATAAGAACATGCTTAATTTAAGTAAAAACAAATTTCCTTTCCCAAAAGCATATATATACGACAACTTCAACTTCATACCTCTCAACAATGAATTCAACTTAATCATTCATTAACATTACACTCATTCGGCCATTATATAAGCAAATTTAACATCTAAACAACACCTTCCAAAAGCTATCAAATTATCACAATTTAACAAATTGCCGAATGCACATATGTTTAATAATTCATGAATTTAAACCATGGGTTAACTATACAATGCACATATCAATTTAATTTCATAAACAATTACATCAAAATCAGATTAACATACCTTTGATTTATGAAATAACCATGGCCGAATGCCTTGGCTTCTTCTTCTATTTTTCTTTCACTAGTTACGGCAATGGGGAAAAGAAAGATTAACATACATTATTTTTATCACATTAACATACCTTTGATTTATAAAATGCATATATTCTCTAACAACCATCATTAGGGCTGGCCACTAAATTAAAAGTGGTCCATTTGACATGCAAGTCCCCTATGTCAATAATTCATGCATTATTTGGCCACTTTAAAATTCACCTATCACATTTTCAAGTCTTATCACATGAGTCCTTTCTTATAAATTAGCACCTAATTGATAAAATCAAGGCACAAAATATTCACATACAAATTCCACATACAATAAGCACAGAATATAATATCTAATTATTTTCGTGACTCAGTTTTGTGGTTCCGAAACCACTTTCCTACTAGGGTCAAATTAGGGCTGTCACAAAGCCACTATCATCCACTAGCTCATTAATGGGCTGTTTACCACAAGGACCTCACTTTAAGGTTCCATAGCTATTAGACACCATTAGCTATTAGAACTCCACAATTGCACTTTACCCGATTTAGTCCTTTTTATCAAATTGAGCATTCAAACGATAAAATTTCTTAACAAAATTTTCACACAAGCATACTATATGATGTAGACCTAAATTTAATCATAAAATAATTATTTTGACTTTGGATTTGCCTTTCTGAAACCACTTTTTTGATTTGACTAAAAACTTGATGTTACAAAGCTTATGCAAAGTGAACCACTTTACCCAAAGCATGATTAAAACCATTCATATATGTAACAGCCCGTTTTTGGTCAAATCAAAATAGTGATTTCGAGATCACAAATTTGAGGCTAAAAAAAATTTTTTTAGTATTATTTTAAGTGTTTACAGCATGATAGTATTTTTTTCGGAAAATTTCATAAAGTAATTTTATCGTTTAAATGGTCAATTTGAGAAAAATGACTAAATCGCGTAAAATGCAAAAGTTTTGTTCTATTAGGTAAAGATGCTTATTAGCTATAGAACCTAAAAGTTAAGGTCCCTAAATGGTAAAAAGACCATTAGTATGATAGTGGATGATAGTGGCATGACATTTGGTGTAATTATTAAATGTTTTAAAGGTTAAATAAGTAAATTGTTTATTAAAGGTTAATTAAATTAAAACAAAGCCAATTGCTATCATCTTTTACCAATCGATTCTTCTTGCGAAAATAGGGTTAGGGATTTGGTAACTTCAATTTTGGCATTTAGGTATGTATTTTGTTTGGTTTTTAATGATTTTTACGTTTTTGAGATCGTTGCTTCGTATTCTAGCTAGCCCAGGGACTAATTAGAAAAATTGTTAAAGATTTTAAGAGCTTCCATTGATGATTTTTTGTGTTCTTTGGTGTTTTAAGATAAAATATGAATTTTTTATGATAGATTTTCATGTTTTGTTAAGTGATTTTTGATGAAAATGCATAATAGGGATTAAATTGTGAAAAGTGCAAATTGAGTGGTTGAAATGTGTAATAAATGAAAGTTTTGGGCTTCTAGAGGCACTATGGTAAATCAACTAAGCTTGGGTTTATTGAAATTGTGTGAATTTTGTCTATTTGTGAAATAGGGACTAAATTTATTAAATGTGAAAGTTCAGGGGCTAAAGTACAAATAAGCCTAAATGTATGTTTTGGACTAAATTGAATGAGTGGTTGATTAAAGAAGTTAATTTTGAATATATTTAGATTGTAACACCCCTAACCTATGTCCGTCGCTAGAATAGGTTAAGAGGCATTACCAGACTCATAACTTAGATCAAAATAATCAAATATCAAATACCATTCATTCATGTTCATTATGAACTTAAACCAAGCATACAAGGTCTAATCCATGCATTTAGGACCAAATCGATAACATGTGAACTTTTCAGAACTTATAAAAATTTTCAACTTTTAAAATGTCACACGGCCGTGTGAACAGGCCGTGTGCCTCACACGGCTGATCACATGCCCGTGTGTTTAAGCCGTGGCGAAACAGGGCATACATACTTACTTGTCCACACAGCCACAAGACAAGCTCATGTGCCAGGCTGTGTGAAAATTAGGGAGGCTACTGACTTGGTCACACGGCTAATCACACGACCCTGTTCAGATATCTTAAGACTTTCCAAAGACTACCAATACCTTAAACACCCGCAAACTTAGTGCTTTAAAGATTAGCCGAAGCTTTAATAATTCCGTACACTTAATGTTTTCTCAATTAATCGAAGCTATCTCGGTATCGCACACTTAGTGCCTCATATAGCCGAAGCTAGTTTAAATCGCACACTTAGTACCAAATACTATTGATTTATCATCGTATTCATCTAAATTAAATTTATATACCATCGATGTATAAACAAAGCATCAAAACATACTTATAACATCATGTTTTACGTACGAACTTACCTTGTACTCGGAGCTGTCGACTCGAGTTGTTTGCTCAATAACCCTTGACTTCCCTCGGTCTAAATCTGAATTCCTCTTTTCTTGATCTATATGTATTCAAAATTAACCCTTTTATTCACTAAATCATTCAAACCAATCCATATACACACAATTAAGGTATATTGCAAACTAGTCCTCACATTTTCACATCTCAACACTTTAGTCCCTAATTCCCAAAATCACAAAATACACAAAGTTTGCTTGTACACAAGCTTAACCGAATTTTTATAGGTCTCATACAAATCCATACATTACATTTATTTCACATTTTAGTCCCTTAAAATAACATTTTTACAATTTAGCCCAAATTACTCAAATTCATCAAAAATCCAAAGACAAAAACATGTAAACCCAACATCAAGCTTTCATATTTCAACATAAAACATCACAAAGGTCATGAATTTATCCATGGAACATTTCAAAATCATCATCAAAATTAGAAATTGAGGCATGGGTTTGATAGTATACTAAGCAACGATCACAAAACCGTAGAAATTATCAAATAACCGAACAAAACTCATACATTAATCAAGCTTCAACCATAACCGAATAGCCTTTGACTTTCTTCTTTTCAAATTTTCGGACAAAAATGATGATAATAAGGATGATTTCATGATATGTTTTATTTAACATAACTTAATTACTAAATACCAATTTTTACCTTATCTATTTCATTAAAATTCCACTAACTATTGTCCATATTTGTCCATTTATTAAACCAATGGTCTATTTGCATCATAAGGACCCTTTATTTATAAAGCCAAATCAAATAGGAACTTTTAACATCTAGCACACAGCTTTTACATTTTTCACGATTAGGTCCTGTTTTTTAAATTAAGCACACAAACATTCAAATTTTCATGTGAGACTTTCACACATGCTAATTCACACATCATAAACACAAAAAATAATATTTAAACATTTCTCTGACTCAGATTTGTGGTTCCAAAACCACAATTCCGACTAGAGTCTCAATCAGACTGTTACAATTCTCTCCCCTTAGGGATTTTCATCCCCGAAAATCTTACCATTGAATAGATTCGGATATTACTGCCTCATAATATCTTCAGGCTCCCACGTAGCCTCTGCAATTTCGTGTTGATGCCACATTACTTTTACTAATGGAATTTTCTTATTTCGCAGTTCTTGAACCTCTCGAGCTAAGATACGGATCAACTTTTCTTCGTAAGTCATATCTAATTGAATGTTTATCTTAGATGAAGGAATTACATGCAACGGATCAGATCTATATCATTGAAGCATCGATACATGAAACACATTTTGAATCTTTTCTAGCTCTGGTGGCAACAACAATCTATACGATACCGGCCTAATACGCTCAATAATCTCATACGGCCCAATGAACCTCGGACTTAGTTTGCCTTTTCTACCGAACTAAAGCACTTTCTTCCATGGATATACCTTTAGAAACACTTTATCATCAATCTCAAACTCAATATCTTTTCTTTTCAAATCTGCATGAGATTTTTGACAATCAGAAGTTACTTTCAAACTATCTCGAATTACTTTTACTTTTTGTTCAATTTCTTTTATCAAATCAACCCTGTGAATCTTATTTTCGCTGAGCTCTATCCAATACAATGGTGTACGACATTTTCGACCATATAATGCTTTGTACGGTGCCATTTTAATACTCAACTGAAAACTTTTATTATAAGCGAATTCAATCAAAGGTAGATATTGTTCCCACGTACCTTCAAACTCAATAATGCAACATCTCAATATATTGTCAAGTATCTGAATAATCCACTCGGATTGACGTCCGTTTGCGGATGAAAAGCAATACTAAAGTGCAATTTAGTACCCAGAGCATCCTGTAATTTCTTCCAGGATCGTGATGTGAATCTCGGATCTCTATCTGATACTATAGATAATGGCACACCGTGCAATCTCACAATATCAAAAATGTATAACTCAGGTAATTTATCAAGTGAGTAATCAGATCGAACCGAAATAAAATGAGCTGATTTCGTCTATCGATCAACTACAACCCAGATTGCGTCTTTCTTTCTTGGAGACAGGGTAAACCCGAAACAAAGTCCATTGTCACTCGATCCTATTTCCACTCCGAAACCATAACCGGTTGTAACAAACCAGATGGCAGCTAATGTTCAGCTTTAATTTGCTAACAGATCAAACATTGAGAAACATATTCAGAGATATCTCTTTTCATTCTGGACCACCAGTAATGCTATTTCAGATCATTTTACATTTTCGTACTACCTAGATGCATGGATAACCGATATTGTGAGCTTCACTCAAAATCATCTGAATTAACTCTGAATTTCTCGGAACACAACTTTGATCTCAAAATCTCAAACAATCATCTTTATCAACTCTGAATTCTGAATCAGACTCTACATCACATTGAGCTCTTTTAGCTAAAATCTCATTATCAATCTTCTATGCTTCGATAATCTGTTGTAAGAACAAAGGTCTTGCTTTCAATTAAGCTAAAACTGAACCATTATCGGATAGAACCAAATGAGCATTCATCACACGCAAAGCAAACAACGATTTTGGACTCAAGGCATCAGCAACAACATTTGCTTTTCTCGGATGATAATCAATCACAAGTTCGTAGTCTTTTAGTAGCTCTAACCATCTTCTTTTTCGTAGATTCAGATCTTTCTGCGTCATCAAATACTTCAAACTCTTATGATCAGAATACACATGACATTTCTCACCGAACAAGTATTGGTGCCATATCTTTAGAGCAAACACAATCGCAGCGAATTCAAGATCGTGTGTCGGATAGTTCTTTTCATGTGGCTTCAACTGTCTTGAAGTATAAGCAATACCTTTGCCTTCTTGCATTAAAACACATCCCAGACCAATCAACGAAGCATCACTATATATCACAAATTTTTCACCCGATACGGGTTGTACCAATACTGGAGCTTCAGTCAACATAGTTTTCAATTGATCAAAACTGTTCTGAGACTTTTCAGACCACAAAAATTTCACATCTTTCTGAAGCAGTTTTGTCAACGGTGTCGCAATCATCAAAAAACTTTTTACGAATCTTCTAGAATAACCAGCAAGTCCCAAAAAACTGCGGACTTCAGAGACATTCCTTGGTGGTTTCCAATCCAAAATAGCTGAAATTTTACTCAGATCAACTCAGATACCAGAAGCTGATACAATATGACCCAGAAAACCAACTTCTCGCAAATAGAATTCACATTTACTGAACTTCGCATACAACTGTTTATCTCATAGAGTCTGTAGCACTAATCTCAGATGCTCAGCATGTTCGAATTCATCACATGAATAAATCAATGTGTCATCAATGAATACAACAACAAATTGACCTAGATACGATCTGAAAATTCTATTCATAAAATCCATAAAAATAGCAGGTGCTTAGTCAATCCGAAAAACATAACTAAAAATTCATAGTGACCGTACCTCGTTCTGAAAGTAGTTTCCAGAATGTTTGAGTCTTTCACTTGCAACTGATAATAGCCCGATCTCAAATCTATTTTCGAAAACACAGCAGCTCCTTTCAATTAATCAAACAAATCATCAATTCGGGGCAAAAGATACTTATTCTTAATAGTCACTTTGTTCAACTGACGATAATCTATACACATTCTCATCGTTTTGTCTTTCAGAGCACCCTAAGGTGAGAAACTCGGTCTAGCAAATCCTCTATTGGTCAACTCTTGCAACTGAGACTTTAATTCTTTTAGTTTGGTCGGAGCCATTCTATATGGAGCTATCGAAATCGGAGTAGTACTAGGTACCAATTAAATGCCAAATTCTACTTATCTAATCGGAGGTAATGCTGGAAGTTCTTCAAGAAACACATCAGGGAACTCACAAACAATAGACATAGATTCAACTTTCTTTTCTAACATTCCCAAATCAATCACGTATGCAAAATAAGCTTCACAACCCTTTCTCACCATACTTAAAGCTTTCATCGAAGATATTACAACAGAAATCACTAGATTCAATTTTGACTATTTTATCATTATTGAATCTCAAAATAATAGTTTACTGTTTGCAGTTCATAATAGCATCATGCAAAGTTAACCAATCCATACCCAGAATTATATCAAATTCATCAAAAGGCAACAACATCAGATTAGCCGAAAAACAAGTGTCTCGAAATATTAACGGACAATTCTTGTAGACTTTATCAACCAAAACACATCTGCCTAGGAGGCTGGAAACACTAATTACAAATTTAGTAGACTCTATAGGTAAAGTCTTACTGTTCACTAAGTTCATGCATATATACGAATGTGTCAATCTAGGATCTATCAAAGCAATCACAGAAGTATCATAAAGAGTAAATGTACTCGTGATCACATCTGACGATGAAGCATCTTCGCAAGCTCTGATGGCTTAGGCTCTGGCAAGTGCACGAGCTCAGATCTAACAGCTGTATCTTTTGTTCCTCTTCGAATACTGCTTACATTTCCTGTATTTTTGGGAGGTCTACCATGAGAAATGTTGCCACTCGACCTTGAATTCTGTGCATTATCTTTTTTAGCTAAATCTGGGAAATCTTTTATAAAATGATTTCGTGAACCACAACTGTAATAACCTCGGTTATTACTCTTTCCCTAGCATTCTCCAAAATGTCATATTCCATATTGATCACACTCAGATTTTTAATTCTTTGCATTACCAACGCTGGCAAAAGACGTAGCTGGAGCTTTAAATCTCGATTGCGATCTAGCACGATCTCTGTTCGAATGTCCCACACTAGCCTTTGAACGGCTATTATCATCTCTGAATTTCTTTGATCCAGATTGAAATGACTTGCCTGGTGATCTCTTTCGTACCTCTCGAGCTTCAAAATCAGCTTTTCTTTTTTCTTTCCGAGATCTTCAGCTTTAAATGCTCGTTCAACAAGCACAACAAATTCTTTGATTTCTAGAATCTCGACTAACAGAAGAATATCTTCGTTTAAGCCATCCTTGAATCTTTTGCACATTATTGCTTCCGTAGATACACATTCATGAGCATACTGACTTAATCTTACAAATTCCCGCTCGTATTATGTGACAGACATATGGCCTTGTTTAAGCCCAAGAAACTCTTTACATTTTTTATCAATGAATATCTAACTGGTATATTTCTTCCAAAATTCAGCTTGGAAGAAATCCCAAGTAACCCGTTCACTCGGAACCACAGATGTCAAAGTCTTCCACCAATGGTAAGACATATCTCTCATAAGGGAAATAGAACATTTTATGCATTCTTCAGGATTTAGTGATAATTCGTCAAACACTCTTATCGCGTTCTCTAGCCAGAACTCGACTTTTTCAGCATCATCATACGTTGTAGCTCGAAACTCTTTAGCCCCATATTTTCTAATCTTATTGACTGGTGGTCTACTTAACTGAACCGGATTCACTGATGGCATAACAGGAGTTTGAGGAGAATTAACACGAGGTGGAGGTTCTTGTACAACCAGATTGGTTCAAATATATTGGGCGAACCAATCATTCATCATCTAATAGAAGGCTTGTCTAGCCTCACCATCACGACTACTCGTAGCCGATCGAGAATCAGATGGTGTTGTCCCTTACGCGGGAGCAGGCGCATTGCTTTTGACATCGTTCGCTAAGGTTCTTTCGGGATCCATTTTCTATATAAAAGCACATTTCAATGTCAAGATTTATCACACTATCCCAGTTCAAAAATATGACATGTATAGCTATACTCACATATGTTATGGTAGTCCTAGAACCGACTAAAACATAGCTCTGATACCAATAAAATGTAACACCCCTAACCCATATCCATCGCCGAAATAGGTTAAGAGGCATTACCGGACTCATAACTTAGATCAAAACAATCAAATATCAAATACCATTCATTCATGTTCATTACGAACTTAAACCAAGCATACAGGGTCTAATCCATGCATTTTGGACCAAATTGATAACATGTGAACTTTTCAGAACTTATAAAAATTTTTAACTTTTAAAAGGTCACACGACCGTGTGAACAGGTCGTGTGCCTCACACGGCATTAGACACGCCCGTGTGTCTAAGCCATGGCAAAATAGGGCATACATACTGGCTTGGCCACACTGCTGATCACACAACCGTGTGCTAACCCATGTGCCACACACGACCAGTAGACACGCCTGTGTGTCTAGGCTGTGTCAAAACTGGAGGGTATACTACCCTTAATTCGTAGGGTGCCCCAGGGGACACATGGCCATGTAACATGACGTGTGTCACACACGGCTGAGACACACGCCCGCATCTCTACCATTGTGGACCAAAATAGGCCATTTGAATAGCCAATTTGTCACCCCAATTTGGGTCAACCTACAAGCAAAGAAATAAGCATATATACACAACCAATTCCGCCAATTCCTAAACCAAAACATAAGCCACTCATGACATATAAATTCCAATCAAATACATACTCATAAGCCTTACCAATCTATATCAAAACATAAGTCAAAAGCTTGTCAAAACTTACCAACATTTACCATTTCTTTTGTCCAACGAAAATATATCAAATATATCATATTTCCTCACATATCTTATATCAAAACCATGACATATCTGCAACCATACTAAGCCATATCACATGGATAAATATATACATCACAAAACATAATCCCACAACTTCTAGCCTATATATGCCAGACTTTTTAATATATATATTTTCAAAGTACCAAAATAAGGTTCGATAGAGTGGTGATGATCCTTGACGACCCCCGAGCTCACAATAGCTTTGATATCTATAAAACAATGCAAACACACACACAAAGTAAGCTTTCAAAAGCTTAGTAAGTTCGTACCATAATCATCAACAGTATATAAAATATGAAACATCAACACATATGTAACACCCCGAACCCGAGACCATTGCCGGTGTCGGACACGAGGGGTTAACAAGCCAAGTTCACTTGTTTTGCCCATCCATTTGACATTTTCAGTCAGGCTGGAATAGCTGCGTCACTGTCGCCTTAAAAATCATATCTCGAGTTTCAAAACTCGGAAACTGGTTTTGTAAATTTTCCCTGAATTTAGACTCATATATCCATCCATGGATTTATTTCTAGAATTTTTGGTTGGGCCAATTGGTACAGTTTATTAGTTAAAGTCACCCATGTTACAGGGATCGACTGCTCTGACCTTCGCGCGGTATAACTTGAATATCTCTCTGTACAGGGCTTTAATGCTGGTGTCGTTTGTTCCTAATGAAACTAGACTCAAAATGGAATCTGTACATATAAGGTATGTCTCCTAATTCTTTTTGGATAATTTATAGTAAATTTTTAAAGTTGCGACAGGGAACCCAGAAACCGTTCTGGCCCTGTCTCACAATAGCTTTAATATCTCTTAACATGTAACTCCTATGACCATTTCGTTTCTTCCATATGAAAACAGACTCATCAAGGTTCATTTACATAGCTTATTCACTATTTAATTCCATTCCTACGAATTTTGGTGATTTTTCACATTCACGTCACTGCAGCTGGCAGCATCTGTTTTTAAGGTAGGTCTTACCTATTTGGTAGTCTCCATGAACCAACTAGTCTTGCCATACATAGGTTCATATATGATCATTTTAACCATGCCAATGGCTGATCATATGACCAACATTCCCATTTCCAAGCCATAGCCACATCATGACACCAAATATATACATACAAACCACAATTAGTCTAAGTTCATGCTTCCTTTTTGAGCCATTTTCGCATGGCCGTATATATATACATCACAACATATTTAACAAACGAGGGTAGTCCTATACATGCCATTTCAAGTTCAACCAAAAATTTATACCAAAATGGAGACTTGATAGTGTGAATGACTTCGACTTCAACGATCCCAAATCCGATTGCTTCGAGCGAAATCTAGAAACTGAGAGCCAAAGCAACGGGGTAAGCATTTTTATGCTTAGTAAGTCTCAAGGAATATAATCAACTCTAATTACAGCAATACATTCACATAGCCAAATGCATCATTTCATTAATACACATTCTTACTTCACACTTCATCATTATATAATTTCACAAAGTATCAATCAAATCAATAACTGAAATTCATTAGTCGATTGAGCGAATGTTGCTCAAACATGTCGACTTTCCAATGCACATATAAACGCACCTCATTCTTTGGGCTTTTGAGTGTACTCATTGAATTTATTACAGCAACCAACACTCACCTCCAGCCCAAGATTCTTCGAATATAACCGGTATAACCATGTGCACAAATGCCTTCGGTCTTAGCCCGGATAGAATGTCTCGCACTAATGCCTTCGGTCTTAGCCGGATGTAGCCACTAGCACAATTGCCTTCGGTCTTAACCGGATATAATTTCCAGCATAATTGTCTTCGGATTTAGCCGGATATCATTCAATTTCCCATGAACACATACATCAATTATCATTGGACATACATAATTCATTTTCGTTACTAAGGCTCAAACGCAATTATAGTCACAAGCATATTCGCCTTGGGACTTAGCCCGGTAGAATTCAAATACTCATGCATACATAATCAATAATCAATACACATCCATACTTTATTTCACACAATTCAAGTAGGGTCACTTCTTGAGGACTTACCTCGGATGTTGTCGAACGGCTTTTTCGGCTATTCGATCACTTTCTCCTTCCCCTTGTCCAATTGTGGCCCTCTAAGCTCTTGAGCTAATTCAAACAAATTCAATTTATTAAAACCTCATTGTGCTAGCTTATGGCCGAATATGACAAGGAGTTTAAATGGTCATATGGCCACCCTTTAGCTTGAATACACAATGGTCATGCACATTTTATACTACATCAAGCAATTCAATACAATTTATTCGAGCATCAAGGAAATGCTAAGGCCTTCAATAGGCTACCCAAGGCCGAATATTCATGTACATGTTGAGGCCGTTATGCACTTAATATCTCACAAAAACAGCATGCATTTTACTAGTTAATGTTTTGCATATTGTGGCTCAAAACTTATAATATAGCATCAAGCACTTATATGTGTGCTAGGCGAATTGTGCTTGCAATTTCACAATTATTCTTCAACATCTTCTTCTTTAAACAAACTTATTCATCACTTCCTTCATAACCAAAACATCATGTGCAAACATATATATACATATATGAGCATGGTCAATTTCAAGGTGTCCATAGCCATCCAAAACACAAATTTTAACTAACATGCAAGAAGCATGAACCATGCTCATGAATGCATCATGGCGAATATGACAATCATGCCCTTTTAACTTCAATCATGGTTAAACAAAAAGAAAACTCAAAATCTTACTCAAGAGTAGACAATCCATCATTGCATGCATCATCATCAAGCTTCACACTTAGCATGCAATGGCTTTATCACCATAACAACTTTGGCCAAATGCCATTTCCATGGCATAACAAAGATTTGAGCCATGGCTAACATGCACATCAAATTAGCAACCAAAACATGCATGAAACTCCCAACACAACCTCATACATACCTTAATCTTGATGCAATTTTAGCCAAATCACCTTCTAGATCTCTTCTAAACAAAGGAAATGAAGCAAAATCCTTCTTCCTCTTAGTATTTTCGCCAAAAGGAGAGAGCAAGCATGAACAAATTTTTTTTTTTTTTTTCTTCTTGGTTGCACGGCAATGGGGTATGCTACTCTCTCACACACATTTTTTTTCATTCTTTTCTTACCCATGCTTATTTGTTTACTATTTCTCCCTAATGCCCAACAAAACATGTTTCATGACATGTTTAACCCATATCTCTTTGTCATGGCGGCCATCACTTGTAAAAGGGGAATTTGACATGCAAGTCCATTATTTTGCATGCATGCTTTAATTAGTCATCACCCTTCCCTATCGTATTTTCAAAGTTCACTACTAAGTCCTTTCTAGTGGAATTCACCTTTATAACACTAAATCAATCATCAAATATGTCATACATGAATACACACATATTATAGGCATCGAAATAAATTTTAAATTATTGTTATGCCTCGGTTTTGTGGTCCCAAACCATATTCCGGCTAGGGTCTATTTTGGGTGTCACAACTCTCCCCTCTTAAGAAATTTTCGTCCCGAAAATCTTACCGTAAATAGGTTTGGATATCGCTCTTTCATAGAGTTCTCGGTCTCCCAAGTAGCTTCTTCTATCCCGTGCTTGAGCCATAACACTTTCACTAGCGGAACCCGCTTGTTTCGCAACTCTTTCACTTCTCGTGATAGGATACGAATCGGTTCTTCCTCATAACTCATATCGCCTTGAATTTCAATTTCGATGGATTGATCACGTGCGATGGATCGGATCTATAGCGTCAAGCATCGAACGTGAAAGACATCGTGAACCTTTTGAGTTCGGGGCAAAATCAGCGATATGCCACCGGACCGACTCGCTCGATATCTCATATGGTCCAATGAACCTCGGCTCAACTTGCCCTTACGGCCAACTCGAGTATCTTTTTCCAAGGCGATACCTTGAGAAACACTTTATCACCCACGATACTCGATATCCTTACGCTTCAGATCCGCGTCGACTTCTCGACGATCGGAGGCTATCTTCAGACTTTCACGGATTACTTTCACTTTCTGCTCAGCATCCCTAATCAAATCCACCGAAAATCTTGCTTTCACCGAGCTCGGTCAAAACAATGGCGTCACGGCATTTACGACCGCACAAGGCCTCGTAGGGTGCCATCTTAATACATGATTGAAAGTCGTTGTTGTAAGCGAATTCAATCAACGGCAAATACCGCTCCCATGAACCACTAAACTCGAGGACGCAACATCTTAACATATCCTCAAGTATCCGAATTATCCGCTTGGATTGACCATCGGTTTGGGGTGAAAGGCGGTCTGAAATGCAATTTGGTACCCAAAGCTTCTTGCAACTTTTTCCAAAATCGCGAGGTAAATCTCGGATCTCTATCCGACACGATAGAAATAGGCACCCGTGTAATCTCACAACTGAGAAACGTACAATTCCGCTAATTTGTCCATTGAAAAATCCGTACTTACGGGGACAAAGTGGGCCGACTTAGTCAATCGATTTACCACGACCCAAACCGCATCCTTCTTACTTCATCGACAATGGCGGTCCGGATACAAAGTCTATTGTGACTCGATCCCATTTCCACTCGGGTATCGTGATTGGTCAAGTAATCTCAAGGCACCGATGTTCCGCTTTCACTTGTTGACATATTAAACATCTCAAACAAAGTCGGAGATGTCTCGCTTCATACCATGCCACCAAAACCGACGTTTCAAATCATTGTACATCTTCGTACTCCGGGTGGATTGCCATTCGGCTACAATGGGCTTCATTCGAATTATCGAAATGAGTTCGAATTCTTTGGAACACACAGACGACTTTTGAACCTCAAACAATCGTCATCGTCGATTTGAAACTCCGAGTCCTTGTTCGAACACATGCAGCCCGCTTTGCAACCAACTCGTCGTCGACTTTTCCGAGCTTCTCGAATTTGGTGTGTCAATAATGGTTTGGCTTTCAATTCAGCCACTAACACACTGTCGGATCGGACATACAAGTGCACATTCATCGCTCGTAAAGTGAATAACGATTTACGACTCAAGGCATCCGCAACCACATTCGCCTTTCCCGGGTGATAGTCAATGATCAGCTCATAATCCTTTAACAGCTCGAGCCAACGTCTTTGTCGCAGATTTAAGTCTCTTTGGGTCATCAAATATTTGAGACTTTTGTGATCCGAGTATACATGGCACCTTTCACCAAATAAGTAATGTCGCCAAATCTTTAAGGCGAATACGATGGCGGCCAATTCGAGATCATGAGTCGGATAATTTTTCTCATGTGGTTTTAATTGCCTCGACGCGTAGGCCACAACTCGACCTTCTTGCATTAATACGCAACCTAACCCAAGTAGAGAGGCGTCGCTATAGATGACAAACTCTTTGCGGGACTCGGGTTGCACTAGAATTGGGGCTTCACCAAATAAGTTTTCAGTTGATCGAAACCTTTTGGCATTTCTCCGTCCATTCAACTTAACGTCCTTTTGGAGTAAGCCGTCATCGGCGTGGCTATCGTTGAGAAGCCTTTTACAAATCGTCGGTAATAACCAGCAAGCCCCAAAAAGCTCGAACCTCAAGAATATTTCTGAGGCTTCCAATTAAGTATGGCTGAAATTTTATTCGGTCGACTCGAATACCCGATCGAGATACCACATGACCCAAGAAGCTAACCTCTCTTAACCGAACTCACACTTGCTGAACTTAGCATATAATTGCTTATCCTGTAAAATTTGCGGACTAACCGCAGTGTTCAAGCATGTTCGGTCTCATTTCTTGAATAGACCAAGATGTCATCAATGAACACGACTACTTAATCGATCCAAATATGGTCTAAAGATCCGATTCATTAAATCCATAAATACCGCGAGGGCATTAGTGAGCCCAAACGGCATCACTAGGAACTCATAGTGACCATATCTCGTCTCAAGGCGCTCTTGGGCATGTCCGAATCTCGGATTCGCAATTGATAGTAGCCCGATCTCAAATCTATTTTCGAGAACACCGAGGCTCCTTCAGCTTGATCGAACAAGTCATCAATACGTGGCAACGGATATTTGTTCTTTATCGTCGCTTTATTAAGTCGACGATAGTCGATGCACAAATGCATGGTTCCATCCTTCTTCTTCACGAACAACACCGCGCACCCTAAGGTGAAAAACTCGGGCGAGCAAAACCTCTATCCACCAATTCTTGCAACCGAGCTTTCAACTCCTTTAATTCGTTGGTGCCATACGATCACGGAGCTATCGAATTGGAGTGGTACCGGTACCAATTCGATGCCAAATTCTATTTCCGAGCAGTGGTAAACCCGCAATTCTTCGGAAAACATCCGGTATTCACAAACCACGGGCATAGATTCGGTTTCTTCTCGATTCCTTGTCATCGAGCACGTCGCAAGGTACGCTTCGCACCCTTTTCTTACATATTTCGGGCCAACATCGCGATATTACGGTGGCAACCCTTTAAGTCCGTGGACTCAACCCAATTATTTCATTATTCGTGCACCTCAAATCGATAGTCTTGCTCTTGCAATTTACAACCGCATCGTGCATGGTCAACCAATCCAAACCAAGAATAACATCGAACTCATCGAATGGCAAAAGCATTAAGTCCGCGGAAAACAAGAACCTCGTAACACTAGGGGACTTTTCTTGCACACTTTGTTGACAAGCACGTAATGACCCAAGGGGTTTGACACCAATTACAAACTCAATGAGACTCAATGGGCAAAGTCTTCTTCGGATGCTAAGGTTTCACATATATATGAATGAGTAGAACCAGGGTCAATCAAAGCAATCACATTTGTATTGAAAAGAGTGAAAGTACCTAGAATAACATCCGAGAGGCAAGATCCTCGGCGTGCGGATGGCATAAGTCCTAGCAGAGCACGAGCCTCGATCTGATGGTAGCATCCCTAGATCCTCTCGACCGCCACCGACATTGCCCATATTTCTAGGTGGCCTACCTCGGCGATGGTAGCACCCGGGTTTGCACTCGACTTACATTCTGCTCATGCATCCTCGGGCAATCCTTCACAAAGTGGTCGGCCGATCCACACTTATAGCGGGAGTGATCACGAAACCAACAGCTCCCGAATGCCATTTGCCACAATGTGGACACTCCGCCTCTCTCGGCGATCATTTCCACCACCGTGATCGAGGTGACTCGTGTGGTCACAGGGGTCGGTCGCGTCCTCGTCTAGAAAAGCCCAAACGCTCTAGACCAGCTCGCATCATCTCGAAATCTCTTCGATGCTTGTTGAAGAGACTTTCCGAGGACCTCTTCGAATTCTCCGGTTCCCACATCAGCTTTTTGTTTCTCCTTTCTAAGCTCTTCTGCTTTACAAGCTCGCTCAACAAGTACTACGAACTCTCGTATCTCGAGAATTCCAACAAACATCCTTATATCATCATTTAGCCCATCCTCGAAGCGTTTACACATAATAGCTTGGACGAAATGCATTCTCGCAGCGTCGGCTAAGCCTCACAAACTTTCGTTCGTAGTCGGTAATCGGACATGGAACCTTGCTTAAGATCAAGAAATTCCCTCCGCTTCGGTCGATGAATCTCTAACTGATATACTTTTTTCGAACTCGGTTTGAAAGAATTCCCAAGTCACTTGCTCTCTAGGCACCACGTAGTCGAGTACTCCACCAATAGTAGGCGGACTCGCGTAGCAAGGAGATGGTACACTTTAAGCACTCATCGGTGTACAGATAGCTCATCAAGCACCGGATAGTGTTATCTAACCAAAATTCAGCACGCTCGGCATCATCATCATCCGTAGCCTTAAATTCAGTGGCCCCATGTTTTCAATCCTATCGATTGGGGCTTACTTGACCTTATTTGGTCATCACCGGAGGTATTGTAGGTGCGGGGTTGCATTTGTCGGAATGGAGGTTGTGGAACAGCCGTGTTGGTTCGAATGTATTGATTAAACCATTCGTTCATCACACTATAAAAGGCTTGCCTAGCCTCGTCATTAGGATTGCTGGCCATAGGTTGAGAGTCCGCGGCGCTGTCCCTTGCGCGGAGCAGCGCCACACTCTCCACATCATCAGCTATCGCTTCGGTTTGGATCGGGATCCATTGCTACAAACAAACACAAAGTCAAATTGTCGTAAATCATCACACTATCGATTCATCATTTAATGGCATGTATAGCTAGACCCCAAACACATCACGGTAGTCCTAGAATCGACTAAACCTGGCTCGATACCAATAAAATTGTAACACCCGAACCCGAGACCATCGCCGTTATCGGACACGAGGGTTAACAAGCCAAGTTCACTTGTTTTGCCCATCCATTTGACATTTTCAGTCAGGCTGGAATAGCTGCATCACTGTCGCCTTTAAAAATCATATCTCGAGTTTCAAAACTTGGAAACTGGTTTCAAAATTTTCCTGAATTTAGACTCATGTATCCATCCATGGATTTATTTCTAGAATTTTTGGTTGGGCCAATTGGTACAGTTTATTAGTTAAAGTCACCCATGTTACAGGGATCGACTGCTCTGACCTTCGCGCGGTATAACTTGAATATATCTCCGTACAGGGCTTTAATGCTGGTGTCGTTTGTTCCTAATGAAACTAGACTCAAAATGGAATCTGTACATATAAGGTATGTCTCCTAATTCTTTTTGGATAATTTATAGTAAATTTTTAAAATTTGCGACAGGGAACCCAGAAACCGTTCTGGCCCTGTCTCACAATAGCTTTAATATCTCTTAACATGTAACTCCTATGACCATTTCGTTTCGTCCATATGAAAATAGACTCATCAGGGTTCATTTACATAGCTTATTCACTATTTAATTCCATTCCTACGAATTTTGGTGATTTTTCACATTCACGTCACTGCAGCTGGCAGCATCTGTTTTTAAGGTAGGTCTTACCTATTTGGTAGTCTCCATGAACCAACTAGTCTTGCCATACATAGGTTCATATATGATCATTTTAACCATGCCAATGGCTGATCATATGACCAACATTCCCATTTCCAAGCCATAGCCACATCATGACACCAAATATATACATACAAACCACAATTAGTCTAAGTTCATGCTTCCTTTTTGAGCCATTTTCGCATGGCCGTACATATATACATCACAACATATTTAACAAACGAGGGGTAGTCCTATACATGCCATTTCAAGTTCAACCAAAAATTTATACCAAAATGGAGACTTGATAGTGTGAATGACTTCGACTTCAACGATCCTAAATCCGATTGCTTCGAGCGAAATCTAGAAACTGAGAGCCAAAGCAACGGGTAAGCATTTTATGCTTAGTAAGTCTCAAGGAATATAATCAACTCTAATTACAGCAATACATTCACATAGCCAAATGCATCATTTCATTAATACACATTCTTACTTCACACTTCATCATTATATAATTTCACAAAGTATCAATCAAATCAATAACTGAAATTCATTAGTCGATTGAGCGAATGTTGCTCAAACATGCCGACTTTCCAATGCACATATAAACGTACCTCATTCTTTGGGCTTTTTGAGTGTACTCATTGAATTTATTACAGCAACCAACGCTCACCTCCAGCCCAAGGTTCTTCGGAATATAACCGGATATAACCATGTACACAAATGCCTTGGTCTTAGCCCGGATAGAATGTCTCGCATTTAATGCCTTGGTCTTAGTCCGGATGTAGCCACTAGCACAATTGCCTTGGTCTTAACCGGATATAATTTCCAGCATAATTGTCTTGAGTTTAGCCCGGATATCATTCAATTTCCCATGAACACATACATCAATTATCATTGGACATACATAATTCATTTTCGTTACTAAGGCTCAAACGCAATTATAGTCACAAGCATATTCGCCTTGGGACTTAGCCCGGTAGAATTCAAATACTCATGCATACATAATCAATAATCAATACACATCCATACTTTATTTCACACAATTCAAGTAGGGTCACTTCTTGAGGACTTACCACGGATGTTGTCGAACGGCTTTTTCGGCTATTCGATCACTTTCTCCTTCCCTTGTCCAATTGTGGCCCTCTAAGCTCTTGAGCTAATTCAAACAAATTCAATTTATTAAAACCTCATTGTGCTAGCTTATGGCGAATATGACAAGGAGTTTAAATGGTCATATGGCCACCCTTTAGCTTGAATACACAATGGTCATGCACATTTTATACTACATCAAGCAATTCAATACAATTTATTCGAGCATCAAGGAAATGCTAAGGCCTTCAATAGGCTACCCAAGGCGAATATTCATGTACATGTTGAGGCCAATTATGCACTTAATATCTCACAAAACAGCATGCGTTTTACTAGTTAATGTTTTGCATATTGTGGCTCAAAACTTATAATATAGCATCAAGCACTTATATGTGTGCTAGGCGAATTGTGCTTGCAATTTCACAATTATTCTTCAACATCTTCTTCTTTAAACAAACTTATTCATCACTTCCTTCATAACCAAAACATCATGTGCAAACATATATATACATATATGAGCATGGCGAATTTCAAGGTGTCCATAGCCATCCAAAACACAAATTTTAACTAACATGCAAGAAGCATGAACCATGCTCATGAATGCATCATGGCCGAATATGACAATCATGCCCTTTTAACTTCAATCATGGTTAAACAAAAAAAGAAAACTCAAAATCTTACTCAAGAGTAGACAATCCATCATTGCATGCATCATCATCAAGCTTCACACTTAGCATGCAATGGCTTTATCACCATAACAACTTTGGCCAAATGCCATTTCCATGGCATAACAAAGATTTGAGCCATGGCTAACATGCACATCAAATTAGCAACCAAAACATGCATGAAACTCCCAACACAACCTCATACATACCTTAATCTTGAAGCAAATTTAGCCAAATCACCTTCTAGATCTCTTCTAAACAAAGGAAATGAAGCAAAAATCCCTTCTTCCTCTTATTATTTTCGGCCAAAAAGGGAGAGAGCAAGCATGAACAAATTTTTTTTTTTTGTTTTCTCTTCTTGGTTGCACGGCAATGGGGTATGCTACTCTCTCACACACATTTTTTTTTCATTCTTTTCTTACCCATGCTTATTTGTTTACTATTTCTCCCTAATGCCCAACAAAACATGTTTCATGACATGTTTAACCCATATCTCTTTGTCATGGCCGCCATCACTTGTAAAAGGGGAATTTGACATGGAAGTCCATTATTTTGCATGCATGCTTTAATTAGTCATCACCCTTCCCTATCGTATTTTCAAAGTTCACTACTAAGTCCTTTCTAGTGGAATTCACCTTTATAACACTAAATCAATCATCAAAATGTCATACATGAATACACACATATTATAGGCATCGAAATAAATTTTAAATTATTGTTATGCCTCGGTTTTGTGGTCCCAAACCACATTCCGCTAGGGTCTATTTTGGGTGTCACAACTCTCCCCTCTTAAGAAATTTTCGTCCCGAAAATCTTACCGTAAATAGGTTTGGATATCGCTCTTTCATAGAGTTCTCGGTCTCCCAAGTAGCTTCTTCTATCCCGTGCTTGAGCCATAACACTTTCACTAGCGGAACCCGCTTGTTTCGCAACTCTTTCACTTCTCGTGATAGGATACGAATCGGTTCTTCCTCATAACTCATATCAGCTTGAATTTCAATTTCTGATGGATTGATCACGTGCGATGGATCGGATCTATAGCGTCGAAGCATCGAAACGTGAAAGACATCGTGAACCTTTTTGAGTTCAGGGAGCAAAATCAAGCGATATGCCACTGGACCGACTCGCTCTGATATCTCATATGGTCCAATGAACCTCGGGCTCAACTTGCCCTTATGGCCGAACCTGAGTATCTTTTTCCAAGGCGATACCTTGAGAAACACTTTATCACCCACCTGATACTCGATATCCTTACGCTTCAGATTCGCGTACGACTTCTCGACGATCGGAGGCTATCTTCGACTTTCACGGATTACTTTCACTTTCTCGCTCAGCATCCCTAATCAAATCCACCGAAAATCTTGCTTTCACCGAGCTCGGTCCAAAACAATGGCGTCACGGCATTTACGACCGCATAAGGCCTCGTAGGGTGCCATCTTAATACATGATTGAAAGTCTGTTGTTGTAAGCGAATTCAATCAACGGCAAATACCGCTCCCATGAACCACTAAACTCGAGGACGCAACATCTTAACATATCCTCAAGTATCCGAATTATCCGCTCGGATTGACCATCGGTTTGGGGTGAAAGGCGGTCTTGAAATGCAATTTGGTACCCAAAGCTTCTTGCAACTTTTTCCAAAATCGCGAGGTAAATCTCGGATCTCTATCCGACACGATAGAAATAGGCACCCGTGTAATCTCACAATCGAGAAACGTACAATTCCGCTTAATTTGTCCATTGAAAAATCCGTGCGTGCACGGGGACAAAGTGGGCCGACTTAGTCAATCGATTTACCACGACCCAAACCGCATCCTTCTTACTTGTCGACAATGGCGGTCGGATACAAAGTCCATTGTGACTCGATCCCATTTCCACTCGGGTATCGTGATTGGTCAAGTAATCTCAAGGCACCGATGTTCCGCTTTCACTTGTTGACATATTAAACATCTCAAACAAAGTCGGAGATGTCTCGCTTCATACCATGCCACCAAAACCGACGCTTTCAAATCATTGTACATCTTCGTACTCCGGGTGGATTGCCATTCGGCTACAATGGGCTTCATTGAAATTATCGAAATGAGTTCCGAATTCTTTGGAACACACAGACGACTTTTGAACCTCAAACAATCGTCATCGTCGATTTGAAACTCCGAGTCCTTGTTCGGAACACATGCAGCCCGTTTTGCAACCAACTCGTCGTCGACTTTCTGAGCTTCTCGAATTTGGTGTGTCAATAATGGTTTGGCTTTCAATTCAGCCACTAACACACTGTCGGATCGGACAGACAAGTGCACATTCATCGCTCGTAAAGTGAATAACGATTTACGACTCAAGGCATCCGCAACCACATTCGCCTTTCCCGAGTGATAGTCAATGATCAGCTCATAATCCTTTAACAGCTCGAGCCAACGTCTTTGTCGCAGATTTAAGTCTCTTTGGGTCATCAAATATTTGAGACTTTTGTGATCCGAGTATACATGGCACCTTTCACCAAATAAGTAATGTCGCCAAATCTTTAAGGCGAATACGATGGCGGCCAATTCGAGATCATGAGTCGGATAATTTTTCTCATGTGGTTTTAATTGCCTCGACGCATAGGCCACAACTCGACCTTCTTGCATTAATACGCAACCTAACCCAAGTAGAGAGGCGTCGCTATAGATGACAAACTCTTTGCTTGGACTCGGGTTGCACTAGAATTGGGGCTTCATCAAATAAGTTTTCATTGATCGAAACCTTTTGGCATTTCTCCGTCGATTCGAACTTAACGTCCTTTTGGAGTAAGCGTCATCGGCGTGGCTATCGTTGAGAAGCCTTTTACAAATCGTCGGTAATAACCTAAGAAGCCCCAAAAGCTCGAACCTCGAATATTTCTGAGGCTTCCAATTAAGTATGGCTGAAATTTTATTCGTCGACTCGAATACCGTCTGCAATACCACATGACCCAAGAAGCTAACCTCTCTTAACCGTAACTCACACTTGCTTTAACTTAGCATATAATTGCTTATCCGTAAAATTTGCAAGACTAACCGCAGTGTTCAAAGATGTTCGGTCTCATTTCTTGAATAGACCAAGATGTCATCAATGAACACGACTACGAATCGATCCAAATATGGTCTAAAGATCCGATTCATTAAATCCATAAATACCGCGAGGGCATTAGTGAGCCCAAACGGCATCACTAGGAACTCATAGTGACCATATCTCGTCTCAAGGCGCCTTGGGCATGTCCGAATCTCGGATTCGCAATTGATAGTAGCCCGATCTCAAATCTATTTTCGAGAACACCGAGGCTCCCTTCAGCTTGATCGAACAAGTCATCAATACGTGGCAACGGATATTTGTTCTTTATCGTCGCTTTATTAAGCTGACGATAGTCGATGCACAGTCGCATGGTTCCATCCTTCTTCTTCACGAACAACACCGGCGCACCCCAAGGCGAAAAACTCGAGCGAGCAAAACCTCTATCCACCAATTCTTGCAACTGAGCTTTCAACTCCTTTAATTCCGTTGGTGCCATACGATACGGAGCTATCGAATTGAGTGGTACCGGTACCAATTCGATGCCAAATTCTATTTCCCGACAGTGGTAAACCCAGTAATTCTTCGGGAAAACATCCGGTATTCACAAACCACGGGCAGATTCGGGTTTCTTCTCGATTCCTTGTCATCGAGCACGTACGCAAGGTACGCTTCGCACCCTTTTCTTACATATTTCTGGGCCAACATCGCTGATATTACAGCTGGCAACCCCTTTAAGTCCGTGGACTCAACCCGAATTATTTCATTATTCGTGCACCTCAAATCGATAGTCTTGCTCTTGCAATTTACAACCGCATCGTGCATGGTCAACCAATCCAAACCAAGAATAACATCGAACTCATCGAATGGCAAAAGCGTTAAGTCCGCCGGAAAACAAGAACCTCGAACACTAGGGACTTTTCTTGCACACTTTGTTGACAAGCACGTAATGACCCAAGGGTTTGACACCGAATTACAAACTCGAGAGACTCAATGGGCAAAGTCTTATTTGGATGCTAAGGTTTCACATATATATGAATGAGTACAACCGTGGTCAATCAAAGCAATCACATTTGTATTGAAAAGAGTGAAATTACGGTAATAACATCCGGAGAGGCAAGATCCTCGCGTGCGGCGTATGGCATAAGTCCTAGCAGAGCACGAGCCTCGGATCTGATGGTAGCATCCCTAGATCCTCTCGACCGCCAACGACATTGCCCATATTTCTAGGTGGCCTACCTCGGCGGTGGTAGCACCGGGTTTGCACTCGACTTACATTCTGCTCATGCATCCTCGGGCAATCCTTCACAAAGTGGTCGGCCGATCCACACTTATAGCAGAGCGATCACGAAACCAACAGCTCCCGAATGCCATTTGCCACAATGTGGACACTCCGCCTCTCTCGGCGATCATTTCCACCACCGGCGATCGAGGTGACTCGTGTGGTCACGGGTCGGTCGCGTCCTCGTCTAGAAAAGCCCAAACGCCTCTAGACCGGCTCGCATCATCTTGAAATCTCTTCGATGCTTGTTGAAGAGACTTTCCGAGGACCTCTTCGAATTCTCCAGTTCCCACATCAGCTTTTTGTTTCTCCTTTCTAAGCTCTTCGACTTTACAAGCTCGCTCAACAAGTACTACGAACTCTCGTATCTCGAGAATGCCAACAAACATCCTTATATCATCATTCAGCCCATCCTCGAGCGTTTACACATAATAGCTTCGGACGAAATGCATTCTCACAGCGTCTGGCTAAGCCTCACAAACTTTCGTTCGTAGTCGGTAACGGACATGGAACCTTGCTTAAGATCAAGAAATTCCCTCCGCTTCTGGTCGATGAATCTCTAACTGATATACTTTTTTCGGAACTCGGTTTAAAAGAATTCCCAAGTCACTTGCTCTCTAGGCACCACAGAAGTCAGAGTACTCCACCAATAGTAGGCGGACTCGCGTAGCAAGGAGATGGTACACTTTAAGCACTCATCGGGTGTACAAGATAGCTCATCAAGCACCCGGATAGTGTTATCTAACCAAAATTCAGCTCGCTCGGCATCATCATCATCCGTAGCCTTAAATTCAGTGGCCCCATGTTTTCGAATCCTATCGACTGGGGGCTTACTTGACCTTATTTGGTCATCACCGGAGGTATTGTAGGTCTTGGGGTTGCATTTGTCGGGAATGGAGGTTGTGGAACAGCCGTGTTGGTTCGAATGTATTGATTAAACCATTCGTTCATCACACTATAAAAGGCTTGCCTAGCCTCGTCATTAGGATTGCTGGCCATAGGTTGAGAGTCCGCGGCGCTGTCCCTTGCGCGGAGCAGCGCCACACTCTCCACATCATCAGCTATCGCTTCGGTTTGGATCGGGATCCATTGCTACAAACAAACACAAAGTCAAATTGTCAGAAATCATCACACTATCGATTCATCATTTAATGGCATGTATAGCTAGTCCCCAAACACATCACGGTAGTCCTAGAATCGACTAAACCTGGCTCTGATACCAATAAAATTGTAACACCCCGAACCCGAGACCATCGCCGGTGTCGGACACGAGGGATTAACAAGCCAAGTTCACTTGTTTTGCCCATCCATTTGACATTTTCAGTCAGGCTGGAATAGCTGCGTCACTGTCGCCTTAAAAATCATATCTCGAGTTTCAAAACTTGGAAACTGGTTTCGTAAATTTTCCCTGAATTTAGACTCATGTATCCATCCATGGATTTATTTCTAGAATTTTTGGTTGGGCCAATTGGTACAGTTTATTAGTTAAAGTCACCCATGTTACAGGGATCGACGGCTCTGACCTTCGCGCGGTATAACTTGAATATCTCTCCGTACAGGGCTTTAATGCTGGTTTCGTTTGTTCCTAATGAAACTAGACTCAAAATGAAATCTGTAAATATAAGGTATGTCTCCTAATTCTTTTTGGATAATTTATAATAAATTTTTAAAGTTGCGACAGGGAACCCAGAAACCGTTCTGGCCCTGTCTCACAATAGCTTTAATATCTCTTAACATGTAACTCCTATGACCATTTCGTTTCTTCCATATGAAAATAGACTCATCAAGGTTCATTTACATAGCTTATTCACTATTTAATTCCATTCCTACGAATTTTGGTGATTTTTCACATTCACGTCACTGCAGCTGGCAGCATCTGTTTTAAGGTAGGTCTTACCTATTTGGTAGTCTCCATGAACCAACTAGTCTTGCCATACATAGGTTCATATATGATCATTTTAACCATGCCAATGGCTGATCATATGACCAACATTCCCATTTCAAGCCATAGCCACATCATGACACCAAATATATACATACAAACCACAATTAGTCTAAGTTCATGCTTCCTTTTTGAGCCATTTTTGCATGGCCGTACATATATACATCACAACATATTTAACAAACGAGGGGTAGTCCTATACATGCCATTTCAAGTTCAACCAAAAATTTATACCAAAATGGAGACTTGATAGTGTGAATGACTTCGACTTCAACGATCCTAAATCCGATTGCTTCGAGCGAAATCTAGAAACTGAGAGCCAAAGCAACGGGGTAAGCATTTTTATGCTTAGTAAGTCTCAAGGAATATAATCAACTCTAATTACAGCAATACATTCACATAGCCAAATGCATCATTTCATTAATACACATTCTTACTTCACACTTCATCATTATATAATTTCACAAAGTATCAATCAAATCAATAACTGAAATTCATTAGTCGATTGAGCGAATGTTGCTCAAACATGTCGACTTTCCAATGCACATATAAACGTACCTCATTCTTTGGGCTTTTTGAGTGTACTCATTGAATTTATTACAGCAACCAACACTCACCTCCAGCCCAAGATTCTTCGGAATATAACCGGATATAACCATGTGCACAAATGCCGTCGGGTCTTAGCCCGGATAGAATGTCTCGCACGAATGCCTTCGGGTCTTAGCCCGGATGTAGCCACTAGTACAATTGCCTTTGGGTCTTAACCCGGATATAATTTCCAGCATAATTGTCTTGATTTAGCCGGATATCATTCAATTTCCCATGAACACATACATCAATTATCATTGGACATACATAATTCATTTTCAGTTACTAAGGCTCAAACGCAATTATAGTCACAAGCATATTCGCCTTCGGGACTTAGCCCGGGTAGAATTCAAATACTCATGCATACATAATCAATAATCAATACACATCCATACTTTATTTCACACAATTCAAGTAGGGTCACTTCTTGAGGACTTACCTCGGATGTTGTCGAACGGCTTTTTCGGCTATTCGATCACTTTCTCCTTCCCCTTGTCCAATTGTGGCCCTCTAAGCTCTTGAGCTAATTCAAACAAATTCAATTTATTAAAACCTCATTGTGCTAGCTTATGGCCGAATATGACAAGGAGTTTAAATGGTCATATGGCCACCCTTTAGCTTGAATACACAATGGTCATGCACATTTTATACTACATCAAGCAATTCAATACAATTTATTCGAGCATCAAGGAAATGCTAAGGCCTTCAATAGGCTACCCAAGGCCGAATATTCATGTACATGTTGAGGCCAATTATGCACTTAATATCTCACAAAAACAGCATGCATTTTACTAGTTAATGTTTTGCATATTGTGGCTCAAAACTTATAATATAGCATCAAGCACTTATATGTGTGCTAGGCGAATTGTGCTTGCAATTTCACAATTATTCTTCAACATCTTCTTCTTTAAACAAACTTATTCATCACTTCCTTCATAACCAAAACATCATGTGCAAACATATATATACATATATGAGCATGGCCGAATTTCAAGGTGTCCATAGCCATCCAAAACACAAATTTTAACTAACATGCAAGAAGCATGAACCATGCTCATGAATGCATCATGGCCGAATATGACAATCATGCCCCTTTTTAACTTCAATCATGGTTAAACAAAAAAGAAAACTCAAAATCTTACTCAAGAGTAGACAATCCATCATTGCATGCATCATCATCAAGCTTCACACTTAGCATGCAATGGCTTTATCACCATAACAACTTTGGCCAAATGCCATTTCCATGGCATAACAAAGATTTGAGCCATGGCTAACATGCACATCAAATTAGCAACCAAAACATGCATGAAACTCCCAACACAACCTCATACATACCTTAATCTTGATGCAAATTTAGCCAAATCACCTTCTAGATCTCTTCTAAACAAAGGAAATGAAGCAAAATCCTTCTTCCTCTTATTATTTTCGCCAAAAGGGAGAGAGCAAGCATGAACAAATTTTTTTTTTTTGTTTCTCTTCTTGGTTGCACTGCAATGGGGTATGCTACTCTCTCACACACATTTTTTTTCATTCTTTTCTTACCCATGCTTATTTGTTTACTATTTCTCCCTAATGCCCAACAAAACATGTTTCATGACATGTTTAACCCATATCTCTTTGTCATGGCCGCCATCACTTGTAAAAGGGGAATTTGACATGCAAGTCCATTATTTTGCATGCATGCTTTAATTAGTCATCACCCTTCCCTATCGTATTTTCAAAGTTCACTACTAAGTCCTTTCTAGTGGAATTCACCTTTATAACACTAAATCAATCATCAAAAATGTCATACATGAATACACACATATTATAGGCATCGAAATAAATTTTAAATTATTGTTATGCCTCGGTTTTGTGGTCCCGAAACCACATTCCGGCTAGGGTCTATTTTGGGCTGTCACAACATAAGTACTTATAAATTCTCAACTCATCTATCAATTTCATGCCAACATCATCCATATGTTTACACCAATTCAATAAACATTATATGCATAATACCATCTACCACATAGGTATTAAACTTACCTGAACATCCACATATTCATTCATTTTCATTCTCACTGCTTGTTCAGATATTTTAAGACTTTTCGAAGATTACCAATGCTTTAAACATCCGCACAATTAGTGCTTCAAAGATTAGCAGAAGCTTTAATAATTTCGGACACTTAGTGCTTTCTCAATTAACCGAAGCTATCTCGGTATACACTTAGTCCTCATATAGCCGAAGATAGTTTAAATCGTACACTTAGTGCCAAATACCACTGCTTTATCATCGTATTCATCCAAACTAAATGTATATACCATCTATGTATAAACAAAGCATCAAAACATACGTATAACATCATGTTTTACGTACGAACTTACCTCGTACTCAGAGTTGTCGACTCGGATTGTTTACTCAATAACCTTCGACTTCCCTCGATCTAAATCCGAATTCCTCTTTTCTTGATCTATATGTATTAAAAATTAACCCTTTTATTCACTAAATCATTCAAACCAATCCATTACACACAATTAAGGCATATTACAAACTAGCCCTCACATTTTCACATTTTGATACTTTAGTCCCTAATTCCCAAAATCACAAAATACACAAAGTTTGCTTGTACACAAGCTTAACCAAATTTTCATAGGTCTCATACAAATCCATAAATTACATTTATTTCACATTTTAGTCCCTCAAAATAACATTTTTACAACTTAGCCCAAATTTCTCAAATTCATCAAAAATCCAAAGATAAAACATGTAAACCCAACATCAAGCTTTCATATTTCAACATAAAACATCACAAAGGTCATGAATTCATCCTTGGCACATTTCAAAATCATCATCAAAATTAGAAATTGAGGCATGGGTTTGATAGTATACTAAGAAGCAATCACAAAGAGGTAGAAATTATCAGATAACCGAACAAAACTCATACCTTAATCATGCTTCAACCATAGCCGAATGAAAGCCTAGCCTTTGGCTTTCTTCTTTTCAAATTTTCGATAAAAAATGATGATAATAAGGATGAGTTTATGATATGTTTTATTTAACATAACTTAATTACTAAATACCAATTTTAACCTTATCGATTTCGTTAAAATTCCACTAACTATTGTCCATATTTGTCCATTCATTAAACCAATGGTCTATTTGCAACATATGGACCCCTTATTTATAAAGCCAAATCAAGTAGGCACTTTTAACATCTAGCACACAGCTTTTACGTTTTTCGTGATTACGTCCTTTTTATTAAATTAAGCACACCAACATTCAAATTTTCGTACGAGACTTTCACACATGCTAATTCACACATCATAAACACAAAAAATAATATTTAAACATTTCTCTGACTTAGATTTGTGGTTCCGAAACCACTATTCAGACTATGGTCTAAACCGGACTGTTACAATTCTCCCCTTAGGGATTTTCGTCTCCGAAAATCTTATCATTGAATATATTCAGATATTGCTGCCTCATAATATCTTCAGGCTCCCACGTAGCCTCTTCAATTTTTGTCGATGCCACATCACTTTTACTAATGGAATTTTCTTATTTCGCAGTTCTTAAACCTCTCGAGCTAAGATACGGATCAACTTTTCTTTGTAAGTCATATCTGACTGCATGTCTATCTCAGACGAAGGAATTACATGCAACGGATCAGATCAGTATCGTTGAAGCATCAATACATGAAACACATTTTGAATCTTTTCTAGCTCTGGTGGCAACAACAATCTATATGCTACCGGCCTAATACGCTCAATAATTTCATACGGCCCAATAAACCTCGGACTTAATTTGCCTTTTCTACCGAACTAAAGCACTTTCTTCCATGGAGATACCTTTAGAAACACTTTATCATCGAGCTCAAGCTCAATATATTTTCTTTTCAAATCTGCATGAGATTTCTGACAATCGGAAGCGACTTTCAAACTATCTCGAATTACTTTTACTTTTTGTTCAATTTCTTTTATCAAATCAACCCCGTGAATCTTATTTTCTCTGAGCTCTATCCAATACAATGGTGTACAACATTTTTGACCATATAAAGCTTTGTACGGTGCCATTTTAATACTCAACTGAAAACTTTTATTATAAGCGAATTCAGTTAAAGGTAGATATTGTTCCCAGGTACCTTCAAACTCAAGAATGCAACATCTCAATATATTGTTAAGTATCTGAATAATCCGCTCAGATTGACCATCCGTTTGGGGATGAAAAGCAGTACTAAAGTGCAATTTAGTACCCAGAGCATCTTGCAATTTCTTCTAGAATCGTGATGTGAATCTCGGATCTCTGTCTGATACTATAGATAATGGCACACCATGCAATCTCACAATATCAAAAATGTATAACTCAGCCAATTTATCAAGTGAGTAATCAGATCGAACTAGAATAAAAATGAGCTAATTTCGTCAATCGATCAACTACAACCCATATTGCATCTTTCTTTCTTGGAGACAGGGGTAAACCCGAAACAAAGTCTGTTATCACTTGATCCCATTTCCACTGGGAACCATAATCGGTTGTAACAAACCAGATGGCACCTGATGTTCAGCTTTAATTTACTGACAGATCAAACATTGAGAAACATATTCAGAGATATCTATTTTCATTCCGGACCATCAATAATGTTGTTTCAGATCATTACACATTTTCGTACTATCTGGATGCACAGATAACCGACTCTTTGGAGCTTCACTCAAAATCATTTGAATTAAATATTAATTTATTGGAACACAAATTTGATCTTGGAATCTCAAACAATCATCTTTATCAACTCTGAATTCTGAATCAGATCTACATCACACTGAGCTCTTTTAGCTAAAATCCTGTTATCAATCTTCTGAGCTTCGATAATCTGCTGTAAGAACAAAGGTCTTGCTTTCAATTCAGCTAGAACTGAACCACCATCGGATAGAACCAAATGAGCATTCATCGTACGCAAAGCAAACAACGATTTTTGACTCAAGGCATTAGCAAGAACATTTGCTTTCCCAGATGATAATCAATCACAAGTTCGTAGTCTTTTAGCAGCTCTAACCATCTTCTTTGTCGCAGATTCAGATCTTTCTGAGTCATCAAATACTTCAAACTCTTATGATTAGAATACACATGACATTTCTCACCGAATAAGTAGTGGCGCCATATCTTTAGAGCAAACACAATCACAGCTAATTCAAGATCGTGTGTTAGATAGTTCTTTTCATGCGGCTTCAACTGTCTCAAAGCATAAGCAATGACTTTGCAATTAAAATACATCCCAAACCAATTAATGAAGCATCACTGGATACCACAAATTCTTTACCCGATTTGGGTTGTACCAATATTGGAGCAAAACTGTTCTAACACTTTTCAGACTACACAAATTCCATATCTTTTTGAAGAGTTTTGTCAACGGATTTGCGATCATCGAAAAACCTTTTACAAATCTTCTATAATAACCAGCAAGTCCCTTTGTTCAACTTTGTTCAACTGACGATAATCTATACACATTCTCATCATTCCGTCTTTCTTTTTTACGAATAGAACCGGAGCACCCCAAGATGAGAAACTCGGTCTAGCAAATCCTGTATCGGTCAATTCTTGCAACTGAGACTTTAATTCTTTTAGTTCGGTAGGAGCCATTTGATATGGAACTATCCAAATCGGAGTAGTACTAGGTACCAATTCAATGCCAAATTCTACTGCCCTAACTGGAGGTAATCCTAGAAGTTCTTCAGGAAACACATCAAGGAACTCATAGACAACAGGCACAGATTCAACTTTCTTTTCTGTCATTCTCGAATCAATCACGTATGCAAAATAAGCTTCACAACCCTTTCTCACCATACTCAAAGCTTTCATTGAAGATATTATAGCAGGCAATCCATTTAAATCACTAGATTCACTTCTGACTATTTCACAATTCTTGCATCTCAAAACAATAGTTTTTCGTTTGCAGTTCACAACAGCATCATGCAAAGTTAACCAATCCATACCCATAATTATATCAAATTCATCAAAAGGTAATAGCATCAAATTAGCCAGAAAACAAGTGTCTCAAAACATTAACGGACAATTCTTGTAGACTTTATCAACCAAAACATGTCTGCCTAGGGGGTTCGAAACTCTAATTACAAATTCAATAGACTCTACAGGTAAAGTCTTACTATTCACTAAGTTCATGAATATATACGAATATGTCGATCCAGGATCTATCAAAGCAATCACAGAAGTATCATAAATAGTAAATGTACCCGTAATCATGTCTGGCGATGAAGCTTCTTCGCGAGCTCGGATAGCATAGGCTCTAGTAGGTACACGAGCCTCGGATCTAGCAGCTATATCTTTTGTTCCTCTTTGACTACCACTTACATTTACCATATTTCTAGGAGGTCTACCACGAGAAACGTTGTAACACCCCGTACCGGAGACCGTTGCCGGAGTCAAACACAAGGTGTTAACGGGCTTAATTCATTACTTAAACAGCTCATATAATCCATTTTAAAATTTTCTAGACAAGCTGGCTAATTGCATCATAGTCGCTTTAAAAATCATATCTCGAGTTCCGTAACTCGAAATCCAATTCCGTAAATTTTTCCTGAAACTAGACTCATATAATTATCTAATAAAAATTTTTGTAGAATTTTTGGTCAGGCCAATTAGTACAGTTTATTAGTTAAAGTCTCCCCTCTATCAGGGTTTGACTACTCTGACCTCTATGCATTACGAATTAGATATCACCATGTACAGGGCTTCAATGCCTATGCCGTTTGTCTCTAATAAAACTAGACTCAATAATGAATCTGTACATATAAGGCATGACTTCTAATTATCTTTTTAAAATTTATGGTGAATTTTCAAAGTCAGAACAGGGGATCCAGAAATCGCTCTGGCCCTGTTTCACAAAAATTTAAACATCTCATGAAATATAGCTCATATACCTGTTTTGCTTCTTCCATATGAAAATAAACTCATCAAGATTCGATTCCATAATTTATTCATTATTTAATTCCATTTCTAAAATTTTTAGTGATTTTTCAAATTCACATCACTACTGCTGTCTGAATCTATTTTATGGTAAAAAAATTTACCTATTTCATGATTTCCATGGATTAGCTAGTAATTTGACATACATAACACCAAATATGATCATGATTAGCCATTCCAATGGCTAGTCATTACCAAGAATTTTCATACTACTCAATAACCATATCATAAGTGTAACACAAAAAATGATCAGCCATGACATACGGCATAATAATCAAATAGACTTAGACTATTACTCAATCAAAACCAAATTATCAAGGCCAAACTTACTGAACCTTATAACTAAGCACCCATGAGGCCAAATCCAAACTTAGCATTTAAGCCATATTCGCATGGCTAAAAGTTTACATATTAAAGTTCAAACAAAACATAATAGCCTATACATGCCGACATGTTCTCTTAGACCAACTAAGAAGAGGGTACCAAAAAGTTGCAAGCTGGTGTGATGACTTCGACGATGGTCCCGAGCACACAAAATGGGTCAAAGAAACCTAAATAAGTAACAAACAAACACATCAAATGAGTATATAACTCAGTAAGTCATAAGCCTTACATACCGTCCATTTATAAAAGATCATAAGAGAAAGCAAATAATGCAAAATCAGTTACTCCAACCATACCGAACTATGCTATACTTTCTTAGAATTTCGATTCAATCTCATGCCAAGTCCTACAATCAAATCAAATACCAAAACAACCCCATTGATTTAGACCCGATTCCTCAAAGCATGGAATCATGATGCACTAGATAAATTTATACCTACTCAAAGACATGTCTCAAGTTCGATATTTTAGTTACTAGTTCTACCACTTCATTCTTTCATGCACACTTTATATTATCAACCGTATTTGCACACATAGTGCTCGTCACACTTGCACACATAGTGCCATAGTAACCCGAACACTCAGTGCATTGGATTTTCTCTCATGCTTCAACATCCAAATTGGCACATATAGTGCCACTTAATTCCGCACACATAGTGCCGTATGTTAACTCATTATGATGAGGCAATATACTTAATTCAAAGAGCACATATGGTCACATTAATAAATAGGAAAATCACTCCAAAAGAATACTCATCAAAAGGAATTCTTTTATGATTCACTAGTATTATTTATATACAAACTAATCAACCTTACAAAAATGCTTAAGGACTTACCATGTGTTGGGTAAAACGGTTCCAACTCGGCTACTCGATGTTCTTTGCTTTGCCCTTGCTTGATTCCCCTCCTTTAACTTCTTGAGCTTAATCGAATAAGTTAAACTAGTTTAACCGTCTTGCTAAATATTTATATCAAAATATTAATGATTTCATATCATAAGAAACACATGGTAAATTTTTATCTTTCTACCTTATGCTTTTGAGCCATTCGCTAATAACCATATAATATCACCTTACTATCAATAATCCAATTACACATACATATATACATATTTGTATATTAGGCAACCCCTTACTAATTACTCATTTTAGTCGATTTTATACAATCAAAGGTAATATCACAAATGGGCATACTTATATAGCCGAATGTGCAAAATTAGATTTAACATCACCTATACACTTAATTAGATGGCGAATACATATACTATCAATTATAATATCATTTTTATTCTTTTAAACACATAGTTTCCTCTCATGAACACTTGACCGAATTTTTCCTAATCTAGCATAGCTTCACATCTATTTGTAACATCATATAAATCCACATATAACTACATTTCTACCTAAATTTTCTTTCACCTTTCTATTATTTCCATTCACAACATCAAAAGCACCATACTCTTAGCATTTACCTCTCCCTAACCGTATGCCATTTAATTACCTATTTAGGTAGAAAATTAACATATGGGATATAATAAGACATTGGCTACTAACTAGATTTTCACAAAAACTTTAACAAAACTAACATGAATCCTACCTTAATCAACCCCTTAGGATGTCTGAATGTCTTAGAACATTTCTTCCTTCTTTCTCCTAGCTCACGGCACTTGAAAAAGAAAGAAGATGGAGACTTTCTCTTGCTTTCTTATTTTATTCATCTTTCCTTTCTTTAATTTATTTTAACCATTTACTAATAAAAGCATTACATTAAAAATTCAACCTAGTGGAAGAACCATCCTTACTTGGCTGGCCACTACTTGAGTTTTGGGCAATTTGACATGCAAACCCAAGTTTTCTCACCTTGTTGCTATTTGATCCTTACAATTTACCTATCATCTTTTCTAAGTTTCTCAACTAAGTCCTTTCAAGAAAATTCACATTCCTAAGAATAAATTAAAACATTAATTTTTCATACACACACTATTACACATCAAGTATATGCAATCAAAATTAAAGTAAATTTTATTATGACTCGGCTTTGTGGTCCCGAAACCACATTCCGACTAGGGTCAAATTAGGTCTGTCACAACTCTCCCCCTCTTAAAAATTTTCGTCCCCGAAAATCTTACCAGCGAATAAATTCGGATAACGTTCTTTCATAGATTCTTCGAGCTCCCAAGTAGCTTCTTCAACCCTATGCTTAAGCCACATTACTTTCACTAATGAGATTTTTTTATTTCATAATTCTTTTACTTCACGTGCTAAAATGCGAACCGATTCTTCTTCGTAGCTCAAATTAGATTGAATCTCGATCTCAGATGGAGCAATTATGTGCGATGGATCGGACCTATATCGTCGAAGCATCGAGACATGAAAGACGTTGTGAATCTTTTCAAGTTCAGGGGGTAAAATTAATCGGTATACGACTGGCCCAATTCGTTCAGATATTTCAAACGGCCCGATGAATCTCAGACTCAATTTGCGCTTACAGCCAAATCTCAACACTTTTTTCCAGGGTGAGACTTTAAGAAACACTTTGTCTCCAACCTGATATTCAATGTCTTTTCTTTTTAAATCTGCGTACGACTTCTGACGATCCGAAGCGGCTTTCAAACTTTCATGAATTACTTGAACTTTCTGCTCAGCATCCCTAATCAAATCAACCCCGAAGATTTTACTTTCACTAAGTTCGGTCCAAAACAACGGTGTACGACATTTACGACCATACAAAGCCTCGTAAGGTGCCATCTTAATGCTTGATTGAAAACTATTGTTGTGTTTAATTCAATCAAAGGTAAATACCGTTCCCATGAACCACTAAACTCAAGGATGCAACATCTCAACATATCCTCGAGTATCCGAATTACCCGCTTGGATTGACCATCGGTCAGGGATGAAAAGCGGTGCTAAATGCAACTGGTACCCAATGCTTCTTGCAATTTCAACCAAAATCGCGATGTGAATCTTGGATCTCTATCCGACACAATAGAAATAGGTACTCCATGTAACCTTACAACCGAGAAACATACATTTCAGCTAGCTTGTCAAGGGAATAATCCGTGCGTCACAGAATAAAATGAGCTGATTTTGTCAGTCTATCAACAACAAACCAGATCGCATCTTTCTTGCTTGACGACAATGGCAACCTAGATACAAAATCCACCGTGACTCGATCCCATTTCCATTCGGGTATCATGATCGGCTGAAGTAACTCTGAAGGCACTTGATGTTCCGTTTTCACTTGTTGACATGTCAAACTCTTCGAAACAAAGTTAGAAATGTCTCGTTTCATACCAGGCCACCAAAACTGACATTTCAGATCGTTGTACATTTTCGTACTACCCGGGTGGATTGACATGCGGCTACTATGAGCCTCGCTTAAAATCAAAGAAATAAGTTCTGAATTTCTTGGGACACACAGTCGACTTCTGAACCTCAAACAATCGTCATCATCAATTTTAAACTCTGATTCCACATTTGAAACACATTCAACTCATTTAGCAACCAATTCATCGTCAACTTTCTGGGATTCACGTATTTGATGAATCAATAATGGTTTGACATTTAATTCTACTACCAACACATTGTCGGGTGAAACGGACAGGTGTACATTCATTGCTCGCAAAACAAACAGTGATTTGCGACTTAAGGCATCGGCAACCACGTTAGCCTTTCCCGGGTGATAGTCGATGACAAGCTCATAATCTTTCAACAACTCAAGCCAATGTCTTTGCCGCAGATTCAAATCTCTTTGAGTCATCAAGTATTTGAGGCTTTTATGATCCGAATATATATGACACCTCTCTCCAAACAACTAGTGTCGCCAAATTTTCAAAGCGAAAACAATGGCAACTAATTCAAGATCATGGGTTGGATAGTTTTTCTCATATGGTTTCAATTGTCTCGACGCGTAAGCTACTACTCGACCTTCTTGCATCAACACGCAACCTAGCCCAAGCAAAGATGCATCACTGTAAATGACAAACTCTTTACCGGATTCAGGCTGCACAAGCACTGAAGCTTCAGTCAAATAAGTTTTCAACTGATCGAAACTTTTCTGACATTTTTCTGATCATTCAAACCTAACATCTTTCTGAAGTAGTCTCGTTATTGGTTGGGCTATCATCGAGAAACCCTTTATAAACCGTCTATAGTAACCAGCAAGCCCCAAAAAGCTTCGAACTTTAGTAACATTTCTCGGGGGTTTCCAATCAAGTATGGCTGAAATTTTGCTCGGTTCAACTCGAATTCCCGATGCAGATACTACATCCCCTAAAATACTAACTTCTCTCAACCAGAACTCACATTTACTGAACTTAGCATACAACTGCTTATCCCGTAAAATCTGTAACACTAATCTTAGGTGCTCAGCGTGTTCAGCTTCATCATGTGAATAAATCAAGATGTCATCTATAAACACAACTACAAACCGGTCCAAATACTGCCTGAAAATTCGGTTCATCAAATCCATAAATACTGCAGGGGCATTAGTGAGCCCAAACGGCATCACTAAAACTCGTAGTGACCGTATCTCGTCCCGAAAGCGCTTTTAGGTATATCCGAGTCTCGAACTCATAGAATCGATAATAACCCGATCTCAAATCTATCTTTGAAAACACCGAGGCTCCTTCAATTGATCAAACAAATTATCAATACGCGGTAACAGATATTTATTCTTTATTGTCACTTTATTCAACTGACGATAGTCGATGCACAACCTCATGGTCCCATCCTTCTTTTTCACAAACAATACTAGTGCACCCCATGGTGAAAAACTCGGTCGAGCGAAACCTCTATCTATCAACTCTTGCAACTGAGCTTTCAATTCCTTTAATTCGGTTGGTGCCATACAGTACGGCGCTATCGAAATTGGTGTAGTCCCAGGTACAAGTTCGATGCCAAATTCTACTTCTCGAACGGGTGGTAATCCCGGTAACTCCTCAGGAAAAACATCTGGATACTCACGAACCACCGGTACCGTTTCAAGTTTCCTTTCCGACTCTTTGTGATCAAGTACGTACGCAAGATATGCTTCACTCCCCTTTCTCATATATCTCTGAGCGATCATCGAGGATATTATTTCTGGCACTCCGTTCAAATCAGTAGACTCAACTTGGACTATCTCATTATTTGCACACCTTAAATCAATGGTCTTTCTTTTGCAATTCACCACTGCATCATGCACGGTCAACCAATCCATACCGAGAATAACATCAAATTCATCAAACGGTAAAAGCATCAAATCGGCCGGAAAACGGGAATCTCAGATTATCAGAGGACATTTCTTACACACTTTGTCAACAAGTACATATCGACCCAAGGGATTTGACACTCGAATTACGAACTCAGTAGACTCAACAGGTAGAGTCTTACTGGATGCTAAAGTCTAACATACATATGAATGAGTAGAGCCAGGGTCAATCAATGCAATCACATCAGTATCAAAGAGAGTGAAAGTACCAGTGATAACATCAGGGGAGGATGCCTCCTCTCGTGCGCGGATGGCATAGGCTCTAGTAGGAGCACGAGTTCAGATCGAACAGCCGCATCAGAAGTCCCTCTCTGACTACCACCCCTACCTCCTAAAATTCTTGATGGTCTACCTTTAGTCGTTGTTCCACTAGGTCTTACACCTTGCATCTTATTTTTCTCATCAAGTTCCGTGCAATCTCTAATGAAGTGATCCTTCGAACCGCATCTGTAACAGGCCCTGTTAGTAGACTTACCCCAACATTCACCTATGTGTCGTCTTCCACATTGTGGACATTCAGGTTTTTCTTGGCGATTGTTACCCACAATAGCAACCGAAGTAGCTCGAGAGTTCGTTGATGGTCACTCTCTAATAGAAATTCCTGCAGCCGTCTTCAATTTATTAGTATCTTCCATGAACTTCTTTACTGCCGAGAATGAAGTTTTACCCGCCAATCTTTTACGAAAGTCTCTAGCTTCAAATTCAGCCTTCTTTTTCTCCTTTCCAAGTTCTTCTGCCTTGCAAGCTCGTTCAACTAGTGTTACAAATTCTTTTATCTCTAAAATACCCACTAGTAGCTTTAAATCTTCATTCAATCCTTCTTCAAATCTTTTACACGTAGTAATTTCATCAGCTACACACTCCCGAGCATATCGGCTGAGTCTTACAAACTCACGTTCGTATTCAGATACTGTCAAACGACCTTGTTTGAGCTCCAAGAATTATTTACGCTTTTGATCCATGAATCGTTGACTAATATACTTCTTTTGAAATTTCGTCTGGAAGAAATCCCAAGTAACTCGTTCCTTCAGGACTATAGTAATCAAGGTTCTCCACCAATAGTAGGCTGAGTCTCGTAACAAAGATATGGCACACTTTAGACACTCATCAGGTGTGCAAGATGCTCATCAAAACCCGGATGGTGTTATCAAGCCAAAATTGGCCCTTTCAAGATCATCAGTAGCTATGGCTCTAATTCCTCGACCCGCTTCCAAATCAAATTCACGGAGGTTTACTCTACCTTACAGGATCGATGATGGTGGTATTATAGGCACCTGAGGCGAATTATTTAAATTTGGAAATGGTTGAGCAGCCTGGTTAGTTCGGGCATATTGTGTGACCCACTCATTCATCATGGTAAAGAAAGCTTATTTTGCCCCATCATCTTGATTATTCGCGGATGATTGAGGTTCAACAGGCGGTGTCCCTTGCGCAGGAGCAGCCGCTTCACTTTCAACGTCATCCGCTAAGGTTCTCTCTAGATTGGGTTCCATTTACTAATCAAAACAATAATTTTGACCGTCAGAAGTCATCACACTATCAAATACTAATATTAAGGCATGTATAGCTAGACTCATACGGGCTATGGTAGTCCTAGAACCGACTAAACCATAGCTCTGATACCAATAAAATGTAACACCCACTTGAGACCGTTGTTGAGTCGAACACAAGGTGTTAACGGGCTTAATTCATTACTTAAACAAATTTTATATAATCCATTTTAAAATTTTATAGACAAGCTGGCTAATTGCATCACAGTCGCTTTAAAAATCATATCTCGAGTTCCGTAACTCGAAATCCAATTCCGTAAATTTTTCCTGAAACTAGACTCATATATTTATCTAATAAAAATTTTTTTTAGAATTTTTGGTGGGGCCAGTTAGTACAGTTTATTAGTTAAAGTCTCCCCTGTATAAGGGTTCAACTACTCTGACCTCTATGCATTACGAATTAGATATCTCCATGTACAGGGCATCAATGCCTATGTCGTTTGTCTCTAATAAAACTCAATAATTAATCTGTACATATAAGGCATGACTTCCAATTATTTTTTTAAAATGTATGGTGAATTTCCAAAGTCAGAACAGGGGATCCAAAAATCGCCCTGGCCCTGTTTCACAAAAATTTAAACATCTCATGAAATATAGCTCATATACCTATTTTGCTTCTTCCATATGAAAATAGACTCATCAATCTTAGATTACATAATTTATTCATTATTTAATTCCATTTCTATAATTTTTAGTGATTTTTCAAATTCACATCACTACTGCTGTCTGAATCTATTTTATGGTAAAAAAATTTACCTATTTCATGATTTCCATGGATTAGCTAGTAATTTGACATACATAACACCAAATATGATCATGATTAGCCATTCCAATGGCTAGTCATTACCAAGAATTTCCATACTACTCAATAACCATATCATAAGTGTAACACCAAAAATGATCAGCCATGACATACGGCATAATAATCAAATAGACTTAGACTATTACTCAATCAAAACCGAATTATCAAGGCTAAACTTACTGAACCTTATAACTAAGCACCAATGAGGCCAAATCCAAACTTAGCATTTAAGCCATATTCGCATGGCTAAAAGTTTACATATTAAAGTTCAAACAAAACATAATAGCCTATACATGCCGAAATGTTCTCTTAGACCAACTAAGAAGAGGGTACCAAAAAGTTGCAAGCTGGTGTGATGACTTCGACGATGGTCCCGAGCACACAAAATGGGTCAAAGAAACCTAAATAAGTAACAAACAAACACACCAAATGAGTATATAACTCAGTAAGTCATAAGCCTTACATACCGTCCATTTATAAAAGATCATAAGAGAAAGCAAATAATGCAAAATTAGTTACTCCAACCATACCGAACTATGCTATAATTTCCTAAAATTTCGATTCAATCTCATGCCAAGTCCTACAATCAAAGCAAATACCAAAACAACCCCATTGATTTAGACCCGATTCCGCAAAGCATGTAATCATGATGTACTAGATAAATTTATACCTACTCAGCACATGTCTCAAGTTCGATATTTTAGTTACTAGTTCTACCACTTCATTCTTTCATGCACACTTTATATTATCAACCGTATTTGCACACATAGTGCTCGTCACACTCGCACACATAGTGCCATAGTAACCCGCACACTCAGTGCATTGGATTTTCTCTCATGCTTCAACATCCAAATCGGCACATATAGTGCCACTTAATTCCGCACACATAGTGCCGTATGTTAACTCATTATGATGAGGCAATTTACTTAATTCAAATAGCACATGTAGTCACATTAATAAATAGGAAAATCACTCCAAAAGAATACTCACCAAAAGGAATTCTTTTATGATTCACTAGTATTATTTATATACAAACTAATCAACCTTACAAAAATGCTTAAGGACTTACCTTGTGTTGGGTAAAACGGTTCCAACTCGGCTACTCAATGTTCTTTGCTTTGCCCTTGCTTGATTCCCCTCCTTTAACTTCTTGAGCTTAATCGAATAAGTTAAACTAGTTTAACCGTCTTGCTAAATATTTATATCAAAATATTAATGATTTCATATCATAAGAAACACATGGTAAATTTTTATCTTTCTACCTTATGCTTTTGAGCCATTCGGCTAATAACCATATAATATCACCTTACTATCAATAATCCAATTACACATACATATATACATATTTGTATATTAGGCAACCCCCCTTACTAATTACTCATTTTAGTCGATTTTATACAATCAAAGGTAATATCACAAATGGGCATACTTATATAGTCGAATGTGCAAAAATTAGATTTAACATCACCTATACACTTAATTAGATGGCCGAATACATATACTATCAATTATAATATCATTTTTATTCTTTTAAACACATAGTTTCCTCTCATTGACCGAATTTTTCCTAATCTACCATAGCTTCACATCTATTTGTAACATCATATAAATCCACATATAACTACATTTCTACCTAAATTTTCTTTCACCTTTCTACTATTTCCATTCACAACATCAAAAGCACCATACTCTTAGCATTTACCTCTCCCTAACCGTATGCCATTTAATTACCTATTTAGGTAGAAAATTAACATATGGGATATAATAAGACATTGGCTACTAACTAGATTTTCACAAAAACTTTAACAAAAGTAACATTAATCCTACCTTAATCAACCCCTTAGGATGGCCGAATGTCTTAGAACATTTCTTCCTTCTTTCTCCTAGCTCACGGCACTTGAAAAAGAAAGAAGATGAAGACTTTCTCTTGCTTTCTTATTTTATTCATCTTTCCTTTCTTTAATTTATTTTAACCATTTACTAATAAAAGCATTACATTAAAAATTCAACCTAGTGGAAGAACCATCCTTGCTTGGCCGGCCACTACTTGAGTTTTGGGCAATTTGACATGCAAACCCAAGTTTTCTCACCTTGTTGTTATTTGATCCTTACAATTTACCTATCATCTTTTCTAAGTTTCTCAACTAAGTCCTTTCAAGAAAATTCACATTCCTAAGAATAAATTAAAACATTAATTTTTCATACAATAAATTAAAACATTAATTTTTCATACACACACTATTACACATCAAGTATATGCAATAAAAATTAAAGTAAATTTTTTTATGACTCGGTCTTGTGGTCCTGAAACCACATTCCGACTAGGGTCAAATTAGGTCTGTCACAAACGTTGCCACTCGGCCTCGAATTCTAAACATTATCTTTTTTAACTAAGTCTTGGCTATCTGTTATAAAATAATTTCGTGAACCCCAACAGTAACAAGCTTGGTTATTACTCTTTCCCCAGTATTCTCCAAAATGTCGTCTTCCACATTGATCACACTCAAGTTTTTCATTCTTTGCATTACCAACACTAGCAACAAACGTAGCAGGAGCTTTAAAGCTCGATTACGATTTAGCATGATCTCTGTTCAAATATCCCACACTAGCCTTTGAATGACTATTATTATCTTTGAATTTCTTTGATCCAGATTGAAATGACTTGCCCGATGATCTCTTTCATACCTCTCGAGCTTCGAAATCAGCTTTTCTATTCTCTTTCCTGAGATCTTCAGCTTTACTTGCTCGTTCAACAAGCACAAAAAATTCTTTGATTTCCAAAATCCTGACTAACAGACAAATATCTTTCCTTAAGCCATCCTCGAATCTTTTACACATTATTGCTTCCATAGATACATATTCACAAGCATACTGACTTTCTTACGAATTCTTGCTCGTATTCTGTGGCAGACATATGGCCTTGTTTAAGCTCAAGAAACTCTTTACGTTTCTGATCAATGAATCTCTGACTGGTATATTTCTCCCAAAATTCAGCTTGGAAAAAATCCCATAAAACCCGTTCACTCAGAATCATAGATGTCAAAGTCTTCCACCAATGGTACACCATATCTCTCAGAAGGGAAACATCATATTTTATGCATTCTGCAGGATTAAATGATAATTCCTCAAACACTCTTATCGTGTTCTCTAGCCAAAACTCAACTTTTTTAGCATCATCGCTCATTGTAGCTCGAAACTCTTTAGCCCCATATTTTCTAATCTTATCGACTGGTGGTCTACTTAACTGAATCAGATTCACTATGGCATAGCAGGAGTTTGAGGAGAATTAACTGGTTTCACTAGCTAAACTTCAAGTTAAACCGAGGTGGATTGAGTAGATTAAAGATAAGCAGTTGAAGGACGAGTCACTAGATTCTCGTTTCCGACAGATTGAGAATGGGGAAACTTTAGATTTTGGGCTGAATAGTGAAGGGGTACTTTGTTTCGGTGGGAGAGTTTGCGTACCAAAGGATATTGATTTGAGGCAATCTATTCTTCAAGGGGTGTACAGTAGTCCTTACGCCATGCATCTTGGCGGGAATGCCGAGACCTTCGGGAGTTATATTGGGGGCCAGGAATTAAGCGAGAAATTATTGCTTTCCTGAGTAAGTGCCTGACTTGCCAACAGGTTAAGGCGGAGCATCAGTTGCCTTCAAGGTTACTTCAGCCTGTTCAGATTCTGTTGTGGAAGTGAGAGAGAGTGACTATGGACTTTGTTAGTGGGCTGCCCTTAACGCCTACTAAGAAGGATTCTGTATGTGTTATTGTAGATCGACTGACAAAATTTGCCCACTTCATACCTGTTTGTACTGATTACTCATTGCAAAAACTAGCTAAGTTGTATGTGCTTGAAATTGTGAGATTGCATGGGGTACCGGTTTCCATCATATTCAATAGAGATCCTCGCTTTACGTCTCAATTTTGGAAAAAGTTACATGAAGCATTGGGTACAAGTTTGGACTTGAGTACTGTGCTTCATCCTCAAACAGATGGTCAGTCAGAGAGGGTGATTTAGATACTGGAGGCGTAACGGCCCGAATTTGACCCTAATCGGAATGGTGGTTTCGAAACCACGAATCAGAGTCAAAAAAATATTTCAATATCATTTTCTATGTTTTGAATGTATGAATTAAGGTGTGCTAAATTTTCGTGTTTAGATTCGATGATTTGAGTGCTTGATTATTAAAAAGGATTAAATTGCATCAATTGATTAATAAGCATGCTATCATGAAAATGTTAAAGTGTTATGTCTTTAGAATATTGAGGTTTTGAATGGCAATTATATCATTAATAAATATATGGACGGTAATGGCTTAATGCATGATGTCATTATATGTTTATTTTAAAGTTATTTGTGAGATAATTATTTTTATAAGTATTATAAAGCATAAAATGGAAAGTCATGCATGTTTGTATCTTTGGGGCCGAATTGAAGTTGTTTTTGTAAGTTGGAGTATTTGTGATGATATTTAACCTTAGACAATTGATATGGATGGTATGGGACATAAAAAAATAAAGCTATGTTATTTTTTTTAAAGGTTAAACTAGTAAATTATTATTAAGTGAAGTTTTAATAAAAAAAAGCATAAAAAAAAGAGAACATACATGTAGTTCATCTTGGAGGCCGAACAAAGGAGAAAGAAAATAAAATTTGTGGCTTTGAAGTTTCGGCCATTTGAAAGCAAAAAATTCAAGGTAAAATTCAGGTTGCTTTTGTTAATTTTTAGTATCATTGAATTCCTTGCTTAATTTTCTCCAAAACCCATGAGTTAATTTTTGTTTTGGTGAATAATTGATGTTCGGCCATGAGTTGATAAGCTAAGAAAATTGAGTTTGATGTTAGAAATTAGAAATCAAGTGTTAGATGAATGCCTTTTGTGTTACGATTTTATGTGATTTTGAGTTTAAGATTAATTTGTGAAAATTATTTAATAGGAGGGTTAAATGGTTAAATAAATGAAATATGAGAATTGATATTTGAATAAGATATATTCGGTTTTAGTGTGCCATGGGAAGGATTTAACTATTTTGATGTGTTAAGGATGTTTGAACCGAAATGTCAAAGCCTAATTTGAAAAATGGGTTTTATTTAAATTATTATATTATATGATTTTTGAGTGAAAATAAAATAGTTAATTAATTAAATAAGTTTAAATTTCTTTTAACTAGCTCAAGATCAAAAGAGAGCTGATTTGGATCGGGGGAAGTCGAAGCTAGACGAGTAATCGTTTTTATCAAAAGCTAATACTCGAGGTAAGTTTTTAAGCAATTCAGTCAAGTTGGATTTATTTACAAATGATATACATGAATTTAATGGAAGTATATATATATTACTGGTAAAACCGATTGTGACATTGATTAAAGAAACGAATCGGTTAATATGTATTTATGTGGTTGATGTTTAAGCTTTGTATGCATATATATAAATGAGTAGCAAGTTTGAGAGATGCACTAAATGTGCAAATTTGATACCGAGCACTAAGTGTGCGAAATCGGTCATTGAGCACTAAGTGTGCAAGTTGGTTTTAAGCACTAAGTGTGCAAATTGGATTTTTGAGCACTAAGTGTGCGAAATTGGTTATTGAGCACTAAATGTGCGAGAAAATTTTTAAGCTCAAAGATTGAGTTTAGTAAATCTCGAAACTATGTGGTGTTTATATTTGAAAGTAAATATATGTGTTTAATTGTGGATTATTTGAAATGATAAATGTAAATCTTCTATTTGGAATTTTGTATAAGATGTATATTTTGAATAGCTTTGTGTTTGAAATTGTGGATATCACATGAGAATAGAATTTCATATTAAATTCAGCCGGGAGTTTGGGAACAAGAAATGCTTTGTGGTTGTAAGTTGGTATTGATGAATCCTTGTCTATAATATTTAAAATTATTATTAAGAGTTTGATCGATAGACTTATTAAAATTGCTTATAACTTACTAAGCTGTTAAAGCTTACATGGTGTATTTTAGTTTGCTCTTTGTGTTTTAGATTCTTGGTGATCATTACGTGCTCGGGGATCGTTAGTGAATATCATCACACTATCATTAATCTTTTGGTACTTTTGAAAATCTAACTTAAAGTTTATGGCATGTATAAGCTAAGATACTTTTTGAATTCATTATGGTTGTGATGTATATAAATGCCATGCGAAAATGGCTAACTTGATACATAAGTCTATATTATATTCATTGTGTTTTTGTGCTTGTATTGTTTGAATATGAAAAAGGTGAAGTTGATTGTGGTTTGAACGTTTGGTTGATATTTTGGTGTATAGTAGATGATTCGACTATGCTATGTATCAGGTGTAAAACATGCATGTCGTAATCAGTTGATATTAGATAATGTGATTTTGTTAAAATATACATAGGTGATTTTTCACACAACCGTGTGGTATGAATTTTGTTTGGCTGAAAGATCTAGCTTTTTGGGAAATATTATGTATGCCTTTTTAATATTTTAAGTTATATATATTTTAATAGTGGTGCATTCGGCTAGGTTGCTTAGTTAATTAGATTTGGTTAAATGGACGAATATATGTATATCTAGTTATATGTTAAACAAGTTAACTAAGTTGTAATTGTGGAAGTAGATTGGATGTATTCGGTTCTTGGGTAAGGAAATTTAGAAATGTTTTGTCATTTGGAGGTGGTATATAGTTTGCCATGCATATATGATATTTGCAGTGAGTGCATTGTATCATATGTCTTGATTTTAAATAATTACCATTTGAATATTACTTATGCTGTGAAAACAAGGATGATATATGTGTTATTAGTAAATTGATTTTATTACTCATGTCACAGTTGAGTGGTTAAAAAGACTCGTTATGATGCATGTGAATTGTTCAAAAATTAAAAGTAGGTCTCATAATGCTTCGTAACCCACTCCAGCGACGGGTACGAGTTAGGGGTGTTACATTTGATTGGTATCAGAGCTACGGTTTAGTCGATTCTCAGACTAAGGTAGTGCGTGTGAGTCTAGCTATACATACCATAATTTTTATTATGATAGTGTGATGACTTCTGATGTTTAAGAATGTGCTTTTCATATAGTAAATGGATCCTGATCCCGATCGAGTCATAGCAGACGATGTTGAGAGTGTAACTCCTGTTTCTGCGCGAGGGACAGCGCCGATCGATTCTCATCTAAATGCGAGTAATCCTGATGATGGGGCTAAACAAGCCTTTTATAGTATGATGAACGAATGGTTTACTCAATATATCCGGACAAATCTGGAAGTTCAACAACCCCGAACCTGAATAACCCACCTCCGGTGCTTGTGGTACCACCGACTATAGATCTTATGAGATTAAGTAGGCCCCCGGTAGATAAAATAAGAAAACACGGGGCCCAAGAATTTCGGGCCATAGATGATGACGATGCTGAAAAAGATGAAATTTGGCTTGATAATACTATTCGAGTATTTGAAGAACTATCATGTACTCCCGATGAATGTTTGAAACGTGCTATGTCCTTGCTACGTGACTCTACTTACTATTGGTGGAACAGTTTGGTTTCAGCTGTGCCGAAAGAACAGGTCACCTGGGATTTCTTTCAAACTGAGTTTCGCAAGAAATATATCAGTCAGAGATTTATTGACCAGAAACGTAAAGAGTTTCTCGAGCTTAAACAGGGCCGTATGACTGTTACTGAGTACGAGCGGAAATTTGTGAGACTCAGTCGTTATGCTTGGGAGTGTGTTTCAACCGAAGCGATTATCTGTAAAAGGTTTGAAGAATGATTGAGGGAAGACATAAAATTGCTCGTAGGTATTCTTGAAATAAAAGAATTCGTGGTACTTGTTGAGCGAGCCTGCAAAGCCGAAGAACTTGGAAAAGAAAAAAGAAAAGCGGAATTCGAAGCTAGATATTTCCGTAAAAGATCAGCGGGTAAAACTTCTCTTTCGACCTCAAAGAAGTTCAGATATGATAGTAGTCGATCAAAGACAACGGCTGGGTTTTCTATTCAAGAGCGACCACCGGTGGGTTCCCAAACCACCTCGATGGCTAGTGTTGGCAATACTCGACCAAATAAACCTGAGTGACAACAGTGTGGTAGAAGACATATTTGTAAATGTTGGGGTAAATTCAACAACCGAGTTTGCTACAAGTGTGGGTCACAGGATCATTTTATTCGAGACTGCCCAAAGTTAACTGAAAAAGAGAGTGCTCAGAGTGTAAGATCGAGTGGAGCTGCAGCTAGAGGCAGACCACCCCGAAATGCGGGAGGCAGGAGTGGTATTCAGAGAGGTACTTTAGACACAACCGCTCGATCTGAAGCTCGTGCACCTGCTAGAGCTTATGCTATTTGAGCCAGAGAGGAGACTTTATCCCCGAATGTCATCACTGGTATTTCACTCTCTATGACACTAGTGTAATCGCTTTAATTGATCCTGGTTCAACCCATTCGTATGTGTGTGAAACTTTAGTATACAGTAAGACTTTGCCTGTTGAGTCTACTAAATTTGTTATTCGGGTATCGAACCCCCTGGGCCAATGTGTCTTGCTTGATAAAGTATGTAAGAACTGCCCCCTGATGATTCAAGATTCATGCATCCCAGCTAATTTGATGCTAATCTCATTCGACGAGTTTGATATAATTTTGGGTATGGATTGGTTAACCGTGCATGATGCAATCGTAAATTGTAAAAGAAAGACTATTGATCTACGGTGTGAGAGTAATGAGATTATTCGGATTGAATCCACTGATTTGAATGGTTTACCGTTAGTGATATCTTCAATATTGGCTCAGAAGTATGTGAGGAAAGGTTGTGAAGCTTACTTTGTATATGTTCTAGAAAATCAAGTGATTGAAAAGAAGATTGAATCTGTACCAGTTGTGTGCGAGTATCCGAATGTGTTTCCTGATGAATTTTCGGGTTTACCACCTGTTAGAGAGGTAGAGTTTAGTATTGAATTAATACCGGGTACGACTCCGATTTCGATAGCTCTGTACGGTATGGCGCCTACTGAATAAAAGAATTGAAAGCACAGCTACAAGAATTGACTGATAGAGGTTTTGCAAGCCCGAGCTCCTCTCCCTGGGGCGCACCAGTTCTATTTGTAAAGAAAAAGGACGGAACGATGAGAATGTGTATTGATTACCGTTAGCTTAACAAAGTGAGCATCAAGAACAAATATCCATTGCCGCGAATTAACAATTTGTTCGATTAGTTAAAAGGCACTTTTGTGTTTTCAAAAATAGATTTACGATCAGGTTACTACCAGTTACGAGTTAGAGACTCTGATGTACCTAAAACTGTTTTTCAGACTAGATACGGACACAATGAGTTCTTGGTGATGCCATTCGGACTTACTAACGCACCTGCTGTTTTCATGGATTTAATGAACTGAATTTTCAAACAGTTTTTGGATCGGTTTGTGGTTGTGTTTATAGATGATATCTTGATTTACTCTCGTAATGAATCTGAGCATGCTGAGCACTTGAAATTTGTATTATAGACCTTACGAGATAATCATCTCTATGCAAAGTTTAGCAAATGTGAGTTCTGGTTGTGGGAGGTTAGTTTCTTGGGGAATGTAGTTTCAGCGTCAGGTATTCGGGTTGATCCGAGCAAGATTTTAGCTATACTTGATTGGAAACCTCCGTGAAACATTACTGAAGTTCGAATTTTTCTGGGACTTGCCGGATACTATAGACGATTTGTGAAAGGTATTTCGATGATTGCTACTCCATTGACAAAGTTACTTCAGAAGGATGTTAGATTTGAGTGGACAGAAAGAAGTCAGAGAAGTTTCGATCAACTGAAAACTTTGTTGACTGAAGCTCCAGTGCTTGTTCAACCAGAGCCAGGTAAAGAGTTCGTTATTTTTAGTGATGCCTCTTTGAATGGGTTGGGCTGTGTTCTGATGCAGGAAGGCAAAGTTGTAGCTTATGCCTTGAGACAGTTAAAGCCACATGAGAAGAATTATCCGACTCATGATCTTGAATTGGTCGCTATCATGTTCGCTTTGAAGATTTGGCGCCACTATTTGTTCTGTGAGAAATGTCGTATCTACTCTGATCACAAAAGTCTCAAATATTTGATGACTCAAAAAGATTTGAACTTAAGGTAAAGACGATGGTTAGAACTGCTAAATGAATATGAACTTGTGATTGATTATCATCCGGGAAAGGCTAATGTAGTTGTTGATGCTTTGAGCCGAAAAGCATTGTTTGCGTTGCATGCTATGAATGCACATATGTCTATGGCTAATGATGGTGCGATAGTAACTGAGTTAAGAGCAAGACCGTCATTTATTCAGCAGATTTGTGAAGCCTAGAGTACAGATGAGGATTTGAAAGCAAAACGGATTCAATGTGATTCGAAGAATAATTCAGAATTTCAAATTGATGCTGATGGGTGTTTATGGTTCAGAAACTAAATTTGTGTACTGAAGAATTCTGAGTTAATTCGAATGATTTGTAGTAAAGCACATGATAGTAGATTGTCTATTCACCCGGGTAGCACGAAGATGTTTAATGATTTGAAACAGTACTATTGGTGGCGTGGTATGAAGAGAGACATCTCAAACTTTGTGTCGAAATGCTTAGTATGTTAGCAAGTAAAAGCTGAGCATCAGGTACCAACAAGATTGCTTCAGCCGATTTTGATACCCGAGTGGAAATGGGATCAAGTCACAATGGATTTTGTATCTGGATTACCGTTAACACCGAGCAAGAAAGATGCAATTTGGGTAATTGTTGATAGATTGATGAAATCAGCCCACTTCATTCCTGTCCATTTAGATTACTCACTCGATAAGCTAGCCGAATTGTAGATATCACAAATTGTACGATTACACGGAGTACCTATTTCTATAGTCTCGGATAGAGATTTGAGGTTTACATCACGATTTTGGAAGAAACTGCAAGATGCTTTAGTTATTAAACTATATTTCAGTACTGCTTTTCACCCCCAAACAGATGGTCAGTCCGAGCGAATCATCCAAATAATCGAGGATATGTTGAGATGTTGTGTTCTCAAGTTTGATGGTACGTAGGAAAGATACTTGTCCTTGATTGAATTTGCATACAACAATAGTTTTCAGTCAAACATCAAAATGGCACCTTACGAAGCTTTATATGGTCGTAAATGTCGTACACCTTTGTATTGGACTGAGCTAAGTGAAAGCAAGATACACGGGGTTTATTTAATCAAATAGGCTGAGTAGAAAGTAAAAGTGATTCGAGAAAGTTAGAAAGCAGCATCTGACCGTCAAAAATCATATGCGGACTTGAAACGTAAATATATAGAATATCATATTGGTGACTGCGTGTTTTTGAAAGTTTCACCGTGGAAGAAGATACTCAGATTTGGTCGCAAAAGCAAGTTGAGTCCGAGATTTATTGGGCCGTTTGAGATTACTGAGCGTATCGGACCAGTTGCATATCTATTAATGTTACCACCTGAGTTGGAAAAGATTCACAATGTTTTCCATGTTTCGATGCTTCGACGGTATAGATCCGATCCTTCACATGTGATTTGCACTTCTGAGATTGAGATTCAGCCCGATTTAACTTATAAAGAAGAATCGATTAGTATTCTGGCCCGTGAAGTAAAAGAGTTGAGAAATAAGAAAATTTCATTGGTAAAAGTTCTTTGGCATAAGCACGAGGTCGAAGAAGCAGCTTGGGAGCTTGAAAATTTGATGAAAGAACATTACCCAAACCTTTTTATCGATAAGATTTTCGGGGACGAAAATCCTTAAGGTGGAGAGTTGTAACAGCCCGAATTTGACCCTAATTGGAACGGTGGTTTCGGAACCACAAATTAGAGTGAAAAAAATATTTAAATATCATTTTCTATGTTTTGAATGTATGAATTTAGGTGTGCTAAATTTTCGTGTTTAGATTTGATGATTTGAGTGCTTGATTATTAAAAAGGATTAAATTGCATCAATTGATTAATAAGCATGCTATCATGAAAATGTTAAAGTGTTATGTCTTTAGAATATTGAGGTTTTGAATGGCAATTATATCATTAATAAATATATGGACGGTAATAGCTTAATGCATGATGTCTTTATATGTTTATTTTAAAGTTATTTGTGAGATAATTATTTTTATAAGTATTATAAAACATAAAATGGAAAGCCATGCATGTTTGTATCTTTAGGGCCGAATTGAAGTTGTTTTTGTAAGTTGGAGTATTTGTGATGATATTTAACCTTAGACAATTGATATGGACGGTATGGGACATAAAAAAATAAAGCTATGTTATTTTTTTAAAGGTTAAACTAGTAAATTATTATTAAGTGAAGTTTTAATAAAAAAAGCATAAAAAAAAGAGAACATGCATGTAGTTCATCTTGGAGGCCGAACAAAGGAGAAAGAAAATAAAATTTGTGGCTTTGAAGTTTTGGCCATTTGAAACAAAAAAATTCAAGGTAAAATTCAGGTTGCTTTTGTTAATTTTTAGTATCATTGAATTCCTTGCTTAATTTTCTCTAAAACCCATGAGTTAATTTTTGTTTTAGTGAATAATTGATGTTCGGCCATGAGTTGATAAGCTAAGAAATTTGAGTTTGATGTTAGAAATTAGAAATCAAGTGTTAGATGAATGCCTTTTGTGTTACGATTTTATGTGATTTTGAGTTTAAGATTAATTTGTGAAAATTATTTAATAGGAGGGTTAAATGGTTAAATAAATGAAATATGAGAATTGATATTTGAATAAGACATATTCGGTTTTAGTGTGGCATGGGAAGGATTTAATTATTTTGATGTATTAAGGATGTTTGAACCGAAATGTCAAAACCTAATTTTAAAAGGGGTATTATTTAAATTATTATATTATATGATTTTTGAGTGAAAATAAAGTGGTTAATTAATTAAATAAGTTTAAATTTCTTTTAACTAGCTCAAGATCAAAAGAGAGCTGATTTGGATGGGGGAAGTCGAAGCTAGCCGAGTAATTGTTTTTACCAAAAGCTAATACTCGAGGTAAGTTTTTAAGCAATTAAGTCGAGTTGGATTTATTTATAAATGATATACATGAATTTAATGGAAGTTTATATATATTATTGATAGAACCGATTGTGACATTGATTGAAGAGACGAATAGGTTAATATGTATTTATGTGGTTGATGTTTAAGCTTTGTATGCATATATATAAATGAGTAGCAAGTTTGAGAGATGCACTAAACGTGCAAATTTGATACCGAGCACTAAGTGTGCAAAATCGGTCATTGAGCACTAAGTGTGCAAGTTGGTTTTAAGAAATAACTAAGTGTGCAAGTTGGTTTTAAGAACTAAGTGTGCAAATTGGATTTCCGAGCACTAAGTGTGCGAAATCGGTTATTGAGCACTATGTAACACCCCGAACCCGAGACCATCGCCGGTGTCGGACACGAGGGGTTAACAAGCCAAGTTTACATATTTTGCCCCCCAATTTGACATTTCCAGTCAGGCTGAAAAAGTGCGTCACCGTCGCCTTAAAAATCATATCTCGAGTTTCAAAACTCGGAAACTGGTTTCGTAAATTTTCCCTGAATTTAGACTCATATATCCATCCATGGATTTATTTCTAGAATTTTTGGTTGGGCCAATTGGTACAGTTTTTAGTTAAAATCACCCATGTTACAGGGATCGACTGCACTGACCTTCGCATGTTATAACTTGAATATCTCTCTGTGCAGGGATTTAATACTGGTTCCGTTGGTTTCTAATGAAACTAGACTCAAAATGGAATCTGTAAATATAAGGCATGACTCCTAATTCTTTCTGGATAATTTATAGTAAATTTTTAAAGTTGCGACAGGGGACCCAGAAACCGTTCTGGCCTTGTCTCACAATAGCTTTAATATCTCTTAACATGTAACTCCTATGACCATTTCGTTTCTTCCATATGAAAATAGACTCGTCAAGGTTCATTTACATAGCTTATTCACTATTTAATACCATTCCTACAAATTTTGGTGATTTTTCACATTCACGTCACTGCAGCTGGCAGCATCTGTTTTTAAGGTAGGTCTTACCTATTTTGTAGTCTCCATGAACCAACTAGTCTTGCCATACATAGGTTCATATATGATCATTTTAACCATACCAATGGCTGATCATGTGACCAACATTCCCATCTCCAATCCATAATCACATCATGACACCATATATATATATACAAACCGCAAATAGTCTAAGTTCGTACTTCACTTTTACGAGCCATTTTCGCATGGCCGTACACATATACATCACACATATTTAAACCAACAAGGGGTAGTCCTATACATGCCATTTCAAAGTTCAACCAAAAATTTATACCAAAATAGAGGCGTTGATAGTGTGGATGACTTCGACTTTAATGATCCCGAATCCGATTGCTATCGAGCGTAATCTATATAACAGAGAGCCAAAGCAACGGGGTAAGCATTTTTATGCTTAGTAAGTCTCAAGGAATAAAATCAGCTTTAATTTAAGCAATACATTCACATAACCAAATGCATCATTTCATTAATACACATTCTCATAATCATTCTTACTTCACACTTCATCATTATATACTTTCACAAAGTATCAACCATTCCAATAGCTGAAATTCGTTAGTCGATTGAGCGAATGTTGCTCAAATATGTCGACTTTCCAATGCACATATAAACGTACCTTATTCTTTGGGCTTTTCGAGCGCACTAATTGAATTTATTACGAAACCAACACTCACCTCCAGCCCAAGCTTCTTGAATACAACCGGATATAACCACGTGCACGAATGCCTTTGGGTCTTAGCCGGATAGAATGACTCGCACGAATGCCTTGGTCTTAGCCGGATGTAGCCACTAGCACAATTGCTTTCGGGTCTTAACCGGATATAATTTCAAGCATAATTGTCTTGGGCTTAGCCGGGTATCATTCAATTTCTCATGCACACATACATCAATAATCATTGGACATACATATTTCATTTTCGTTACTAAGGCTCAAACACAATTATAATCACTAGCATATTCGCCTTCGGGACTTAGCCCGGTATCATTCAATACTCATACACACATAAATCAATAATCAATACATCCATATTTCATTCCACATAATTCAATTAAGGTCACTTCTTGAGGACTTACCTCGGATGTTGTCGAACGGCTTTTACGGCTATTCGATCACTTTTTCCTTCCCTTGTCCAATTGTGGCCCTCTAAGCTCTTGAGCTAATTCAAACAAATTCAATTTATTAAAACCTCATTGTGCTAGCTTATGGCGAATATGACAAGGAGTTTAAATGGTCAAATGGCCACCCTTTAGCTTGAATACACAATGGTCATGCACATTTTATACTACATCAAGCAATTCAATACAATTCATTCGGGCATCAAGGAAAAGCTAAGGCCTTCAATAGGCTACCTAAGGCCGAATATACATGTCCATGTTGAGGCCAATTATGCACTTAATACCACACAAAACAGCATGCATTTTACTAGTTAATGCTTTGCATGTTGTAGCTCAAAACTTATAATATAGCATCAAGCACTCATATGTGTGCTAGGCGAATGTGCTTGCAATTTCACAAGCATTCTTCAACATCTTCTTCTTTAAACAAACATATTCATCACTTACTTCATAGCCAAAACATCATGTGCAAACATATATATACATATATGAGCATGGCGAATTTCAAGGTGTCCATAGCCATCTAGAACACAAATTTTAACTAACATGCAAGAAGCATGAACCATGCTCATGAATGCATCATGGCGAATACATCATAATCATGCCCTTTTATCTTCAATCATGGTTAAACAAAAGAAAACTCAAAGTCTTACTCAAGATGGCTACAAAGAAATTTCAAGAGTAGACAATCCATCATTGCATGCATCATCATCAAGCTTCACACTTAACATGCAATGGCTTTATCACAATACCAACCTTGACCAAATACCACTTCCATGGCATAACAAGGATTTGAACCATGGCTAACATGAACATCAAGTTGGCAACTAAAACATGCATGAATCTCATGACACAACCTCGTACATACCTCAATCTTGATGCAAGTTTAGCCAAATATCCTTCTAGATCTCTTCTAAACAAAGGAAATGAAGCAAAATCTCTTCTTCCTCTTAGTATTTTTGGCCAAAAGGAGAGAACAAGGATGAACAAATTTTTTGTTTTCTCTTCTTGGTTGCACGACAATGGGGAATGCTACTCTCTCACACACATTTTTTTTTCATTCTTTTCTTACCCATGCTTATTTGTTTATTATTTCTCCTAATGCCCAACAAAACATGTGTCATGACATGTTTAGCCCATATCTCTTTGTCATGGCCGGCCATCACTTGTAAAAGGGAATATGACATGCAAGTCCATTATTTTGCATGCATGCTTTAATTAGTCATCACACATTTCCTATCGTACTTTCAAAGTTCACTACTAAGTCCTTTCTTGTGGAATTCACCTTTATAACACTAAATCAATCATCATAAAATGTCATACATGAGCACACACATATTATAGGCATCAAAATAAATTTTAATTATTTTTATGCCTCGGTTTTGTGGTCCCGAAACCATATTCCGACTAGGGTCAATTTTGGGCTGTCACAACTCTCCCCACTTAAGAAATTTTCGTCCCGAAAATCTTACCGTAAATAGGTTTGGATATCGCTCTTTCATAGAGTTCTCGGTCTCCCAAGTAGCTTCTTCTATCCGTGCTTGAGCCATAACACTTTCACTAGCGGAACCCGCTTGTTTCGCAACTCTTTCACTTCCGTGATAGGATACGAATCGGTTCTTCCTCATAACTCATATTGGCTTGAATTTCAATTTATGATGGACTAATCACGTGCGATGGATCGGATCTATAGCGTCAAGCATCGAAACATGAAAGACATCGTGAACCTTTTTGAGTTCGAGGGCAAAATCAAACGATATGCCATTTGGACCGACTCGCTCGGATATCTCATATGGCCCAATGAACCTCGGGCTCACTTGCCCTTACGGTAGAATCGAGTATCTTTTTCCAAGGCGATACCTTGAGAAACACTTTATCACCCACGATACTCGATATCCTTACGCTTCAGATCCGCGTCGACTTACGACGATCGGAGGCTATCTTGAGACTTTCACGGATTACTTTCACTTTACATTCAGCATCTCTAATCAAATCCACCCGAAAATCTTACTTTCACCAAGCTCGGTCCAAAACAATGGTGTACGGCATTTACGACCGTACAAAGCCTCGTAGGGTGCCATCTTAATACTCGATTGAAAGTTGTTGTTGTAAGCGAATTCAATCAACGGCAAATACCGTTCCCATAAACCACTAAACTCGAGGACGCAACATCTCAACATATCCTCAAGTATCTGAATTATTCGCTCGGATTGACCATCGTTTTGGGGGTGAAAGGCGGTGCTAAAATGCAACTTGATACCCAAAGCTTCTTGCAACTTTTTCCAAAAACGCGAGGTAAATCTCGGATCTCTATCCGACACGATGGAAATAGGCACCCTGTGTAATCTCACAATCTGAGAAACGTACAATTCGGCTAATTTGTCCATTGAAAAATCCGTACGTACGGGGACAAAGTGGGCCGACTTAGTCAATCTATCTACCACGACCCAAACCGCATCCTTCTTACTTGCTGACAATGGCAGTCCGGATACAAAGTCCATTGTGACTCGATCCCATTTCCACTCGGGTATCGTGATTGGCTGAAGTAATCCTGAAGGCACCTGATGTTCCGCTTTCACTCGTTGACATATTAAACATCTCAAACAAAGTCGGAGATGTCTCGCTTCATACCATGCCACCAAAACCGGCGTTTCAAATCATTGTACGTCTTCGTACTCCCCGGGTGGATTGCCATTCGGCTACAATGGGCTTCATTCAGAATTATCGAAATGAGTTCAATTCTTTAGAACACAGACGACTTCGAACCTCAAACAATCGTCATCATCGATTTGAAATTCCGAGTCCTTGTTGAACACGGTCGGCCGTTTTGCGACCAACTCGTCGTCGACTTTACGAGCTTCTCGAATTTGATGTATCAATAGTGGTTTGGCTTTCAATTCAGCTACTAGCACACTATCGGATCGAATGCACAAGTGCACGTTCATCGCTCGTAAAAGCGAATAATGATTTACGACTCAAGGCATCCGCAACCACATTCGCCTTTCCCGGTGATAGTCAATGACCAGCTCGTAATCCTTTAACAGCTCGAGCCAACGTCTTTGTCGCAGATTTAAGTCTCTTTGGGTCATCAAATATTTGAGACTTTTGTGATCCGAGTACACATGGCACCTTTCACCAAATAAGTAATGTCGCCAAATCTTTAAAGCGAACACGATGGCGGCCAATTCGAGATCATGAGTCGGATAATTTTTCTCATGTGGCTTTAATTGCCTCGACGACAGGCCACAACTCGACCTTCTTGCATCAATACACAACCTAACCCAAGTAGGGAGGCGTCGCTATAGATGACAAACTCTTTGCGGACTCGGGTTGCACTAGAATTGGGGCTTCAATCAAATAAGTTTTCATTGATCGAAACTTTTTGGCATTTCTCATCCATTCGAACTTAACATCCTTTTGGAGTAAGCCGTCATCGGCGTGGCTATCGTTGAGAAACCTTTACAAATCGTCGGTAATAACCGCAAGCCCCAAAAAGCTCGAACCTCATTAATATTTCTCGGAGGCTTCCAATTAAGTATGGCTGAAATTTTATTCGGTTAGACTCGAATACCGTCTGAGATACCACATGACCCAAGAAGCTAACCTCTCTTAACGAACTCACACTTGCTGAACTTAGCATATAATTGCTTATCCGTAAAATTTGCAGCACTAACCGCGGTGTTCAAAGATGTTCGGTCTCATTTCTTGAATAGACCAAGATGTCATCAATGAACACGACTACGAATCGATCCAAATATGGTCGAAGATCCGATTCATTAAATCCATAAATACCGCAGGGCATTAGCGAGCCCAAAGCGCATCACTAGGAACTCATAGTGACCATATCTCGCTCAAGGCGGTCTTGGGTGCGTCCAATCTCGGATTCGCAATTGATAATAGCCCGATCTCAAATCTATTTTCGAGAACACTGAGGCTCCCTTCAGTTGATCGAACAAGTCATCGATACGTGGTAACGGATATTTGTTCTTTATCGTCGCTTTATTAAGCTGACGATAGTCGATACACAGCCGCATGGTTCCATCCTTCTTTTTCACAAACAACACTGGCGCACCCCAAGGCGAACAACTCGGGCGAGCATAACCTCTATCCACCAATTCTTGCAACTGAGCTTTCAACTCCTTTAATTCCGTTGGTGCCATACGATACGGAGCTATCGAAATTGGAGTGGTACCAGGTACCAATTCGATGCCTAATTCTATTTCCCGAACAGGTGGTAAACCCGGCAATTCTTCAGGGAAAACATCCAGGTATTCACAAACCACGGGCACAGATTCGGGTTTCTTTTCTAATTCCTTGTCATCGAGCACGTACGCAAGGTACGCTTCGCACCCTTTTCTTACATATTTTCGGGCCAACATTGCTGATATTACAGCTGGCAACCCCTTTAAGTCCGTAGACTCAACCCGAATTATCTCATTATTCGCGCACCTCAAATCGATAGTCTTGCTTTTGCAATTTACAACCGCATCGTGCATGGTCAACCAATCCAAACCAAGAATAACGTCGAATTCATCGAACGCTAAAAGCATCAAGTCCGCCGGAAAACAAGAACCTCGGAACACTAGGGGACTTTTCTTGCACACTTTGTTGACAAGCACGTAATGACCCAAGGGTTTGACACCGAATTACAAACTCGATGAGACTCAATAGGCAAAGTCTTCTTTGGATGCTAAGGTTTCACATATATAAGAATGAGTAGAACCGGGGTCAATCAAAGCAATCACATTAGTATTGAAAAGAGTGAAAGTACCGGTAATGACATCCGGAGAGGCGGCATCCTCGGCGTGCGCGTGTGGCATAAGTCCTAGCAGGGCACGAGCCTCGGATCGATGGTAGCATCTCTAGATCCTCTCGACCGCCAATGACATTGCCCATATTTCTAGGTGGCCTACCTCGAGCGTTGGTAGCACCGGGTTTCCACTCGACTTACATTCTGCTCAAGCATCCTCGGGCAATCCTTCATAAAGTGGCCGGCCGATCCACACTTATAGCGGGAGCGATCACGAAACCAACAGCTCCCGAATGCCATTTGCCACAATGTAGACACTCCGCCCTCTCTCGCGATCATTTCCACCATTAGCGATCAAGTGACTCGTGTGGTCACGGGGTCGACCGCGTCCTCGTCTAGAAAAGCCCAAACGCCTCTAGACCGGCTCACATCATCTCGAAATCTCTTGATGCTGTTGAAGAGACTTTCCGAGGACCTCTTCGAAATTCTCCGGTTCCCACATCAACTTTTTGTTTCTCCTTTCTAAGCTCTTGACTTTACAAGCTCGCTCAACAAGTACTACAAACTCTCGTATTTCGAGAATGCCAACAAACATCCTTATATCATCATTCAGCCCATCCTCAAGCGTTTACACATAATGGCTTGGACGAAATGCATTCTCGCGCGTACCGGCTAAGCCTCACAAATTTTCGTTCGTAGTCGGTAACTGACATAGAACCTTGCTTAAGATCAAGGAATTCCCTTCGCTTTTGGTCGATGAATCTCTGACTAATATACTTTTTTCGGAACTCGGTTTGAAAGAATTCCCAAGTCACTTGCTCTCTAGGCACCACAGAAGTTAGAGTACTCCACCAATAGTAGATGGACTCGCGTAGCAAGGAGATGGTATACTTTAAGCACTCATCGGGTGTGCAGGATAGCTCATCGAGCACCGGATAGTGTTATCCAACCAAAATTCAGCTCGCTTCGGCATCATCATCATCTGTAGCCTTAAATTCGGTGGCCCCATGTTTTGAATCCTATCGATTGGGGCTTACTTGACCTTATTTGGTCATCACGGAGGTATTGTAGGTGAGGGGTTGCATTTGTCGGGAATGGAGGTTGTGGAACGGCCGTGTTAGTTGAATGTATTGATTAAACCATTCGTTCATCACACTATAAAAGGCTTGCCTAGCCTCATCATTCGGATTGCTGGCCATAGGTTGAGAGTCCATGGCGCTGTCCCTTGCACGGAGCAGCGCCACACTCTCCACATCATCAGCTATTGCTCGATGGGATCGGGATCCATTGCTATAAACAAACACAAAGTCAAATTGTCGAAATCACCACACTATCGATTCATGATTTAATGGCATGTATAGCTAGACCCCAAACACATCACGGTAGTCCTAGAATCGACTAAACCGCTGCTCGATACCAATAAAATTGTAACACCCCAAACCCGAGACCATCGCCGTTATCGGACACGAGGGTTAACAAGCCAAGTTCACATATTTTGCCCCCAATTTGACATTTCCAGTCAGGCTGGAAAACTGCATCACCGTCGCCTTAAAAATCATATCTCGAGTTTCAAAACTCGGAAACTGGTTTCGTAAATTTTCCCTAAATTTAGACTCATATATCCATCCATGGATTTATTTCTATAATTTTTGGTCGGGCCAATTGGTACAGTTTATTAGTTAAATTCACCCATGTTACAGGGATCGACTGCTCTGCCTTCGCGCGTTATAACTTGAATATCTCTCTGTAAAGGGCTTTAATACTGGTGCCGTTTGTTTCTAATGAAACTAGACTCAAAATGGAATCTGTACATATAAGGCATGACTCCTAATTCTTTCTGGATAACTTATAGTAAATTTTTAAAGTTGCGATAGGGGACCCAGAAACCGTTCTGGTCCTGTCTCACAATAGCTTTAATATCTCTTAACATGTAACTCCTATGACCATTTCATTTCTTCCATATGCAAATAGACTCATCAAGGTTAATTTACATAGCTTATTCACTATTTAATACCATTCCTACAAATTTTGGTGATTTTCACATTCACGTCACTGCAGCTGGCAGCATCTGTTTTAAGGTAGGTCTTACCTATTTTGTAGTCTCCATGAACCAACTAGTCTTGCCATACATAGGTTCATATATGATCATTTTAACCATACCAATGGCTGATCATGTGACCAACATTCCCATCTCCAATCCATAATCACATCATGACACCATATATATATATACAAACCGCAAATAGTCTAAGTTCGTACTTCACTTTTACGAGCCATTTTCGCATGGCCGTACACATATACATCACAGATATTTAAACCAACAAGGGTAGTCCTATACATGCCATTTCAAAGTTCAACCAAAATTTATACCAAAATAGAGGCGTTGATAGTGTGGATGACTTGACTTTAATGATCCCGAATCCGATTGCTTGAGCGTAATCTATATAACAGAGAGCCAAAGCAACGGGTAAGCGCTTTATGCTTAGTAAGTCTCAAGGAATAAAATCAGCTTTAATTTAAGCAATACATTCACATAACCAAATGCATCATTTCATTAATACACATTCTCATAATCATTCTTACTTCACACTTCATCATTATATACTGTCACAAAGTATCAACCATTCCAATAGCTGAAATTGTTAGTCGATTGAGCGAATGTTGCTCAAATATGTCGACTTTCCAATGCACATATAAACGTACCTTATTCTTTGGGCTTTTCGAGCGTACTAATTGAATTTATTACAGCAACCAACACTCACCTCCAGCCCAAGCTTCTTGAATACAACCGGATATAACCACGTGCACGAATGCCTTGGTCTTAGCCCGATAGAATGACTCATACGAATGCCTTCGTGTCTTAGCCCTGATGTAGCCACTAGCACAATTGCCTTGGTCTTAACCGGATATAATTTCCAGCATAATTGTCTTGGGCTTAGCCCGGTATCATTCAATTTCTCATGCACACATACATCAATAATCATTGGACATACATATTTCATTTTCGTTACTAAGGCTCAAACACAATTATAATCACTAGCATAATCGCCTTGAGGACTTAGCCGGGTATCATTCGAATACTCATACACACATAAATCAATAATCAATACATCTATATTTCATTCCACATAATTCAATTAAGGTCACTTCTTGAGGACTTACCTCGGATGTTGTCGAGCGACTTTTACGGCTATTCGATCACTTTTCCTTCCCTTGTCCAATTGTGGCCCTCTAAGCTCTTGAGCTAATTCAAACAAATTCAATTTATTAAAACCTCATTGTGGTAGCTTATGGCGAATATGACAAGGAGTTTAAATGGTCAAATGGCCACCCTTTAGCTTGAATACACAATGGTCATGCACATTTTATACTACATCAAGCAATTCAATACAATTCATTCGGGCATCAAGGAAAAGCTAAGGCCTTCAATAGGCTACCTAAGGCCGAATATACATGTCCATGTTGAGGCCAATTATGCACTTAATACCACACAAAAACAGCATGCATTTTACTAGTTAATGCTTTGCATGTTGTAGCTCAAAACTTATAATATAGCATCAAGCACTCATATGTGTGCTAGGCGAATGTGCTTGCAATTTCACAAGCATTCTTCAACATCTTCTTCTTTAAACAAACATATTCATCACTTACTTCATAGCCAAAACATCATGTGCAAACATATATATACATATATGAGCATGGTCGAATTTCAAGGTGTCCATAGCCATCTAGAACACAAATTTTAACTAACATGCAAGAAGCATGAACCATGCTCATGAATGCATCATGGCGAATACATCATAATCATGCCCTTTTATCTTCAATCATGGTTAAACAAAAGAAAACTCAAAGTCTTACTCAAGATGGCTACAAAGAAATTTCAAGAGTAGACAATCCATCATTGCATGCATCATCATCAAGCTTCACACTTAACATGCAATGGCTTTATCGCAATACCAACCTTGACCAAATACCACTTCCATGGCATAACAAGGATTTGAACCATGGCTAACATGAACATCAAGTTGGCAACTAAAACATGCATGAATCTCATGACACAACCTCGTACATACCTCAATCTTGATGCAAGTTTAGCCAAATATCCTTCTAGATCTCTTCTAAACAAAGGAAATGAAGCAAAATCTCTTCTTCCTCTTAGTATTTTTGGCCAAAAGGAGAGAACAAGGATGAACAAATTTTTTGTTTTCTCTTCTTGGTTGCACTGCAATGGGGAATGCTACTCTCTCACACATTTTTTTTTCATTCTTTTCTTACCCATGCTTATTTGTTTATTATTTCTCCCTAATGCCCAACAAAACATGTTTCATGACATGTTTAGCCCATATCTCTTTGTCATGGCGGCCATCACTTGTAAAAGGGAATTTGACATGCAAGTCCATTATTTTGCATGCATGCTTTAATTAGTCATCACACATTTCCTATCGTACTTTCAAAGTTCACTACTAAGTCCTTTCTTGTGGAATTCACCTTTATAACACTAAATCAATCATCATAAAATGTCATACATGAGCACACACATATTATAGGCATCAAAATAAATTTTTAATTATTTTTATGCCTCGATTTTGTGGTCCCGAAACCACATTCCGACTAGGGTCAATTTTGGGCTGTCACACACTAAGTGTGCGAGAAAATTTTTAAGGTCAAAGATTGAGTTTGGTAAGTCTCGAAACTATGTGGTGTTTATATTTGAAAGTAAATATATGTGTTTAATTGTGGATTATTTGAAATGCTAAATGTAAATCGTCTATTTGGAATTTCGTATAAGATGTATATTTTGAATAGCTTTGTGTTTGAAATTGTGGATATCACATGAGAATGGAATTTCATATTTGATTCGGCCGGGAGTTTGGGAACAAGAAATGCTTTGTGGTTGTAAGTTGGTATTGATGAATCCTTGTCTATAATATTTAAAATTATTATTAAGAGTTTGATCGATAGACTTATTAAAATTGCTTATAACTTACTAAGCTGTTAAAGTTTACATGGTGTGTTTTTGTTCGCTCTTTGTGTTTTAGATTCTTGGTGATCGTTACGTGCTCGGGGATCGTCAGTGAATATCGTCACACTATCATTAATTTTTGGTACTTTTGGAAATCGAACTTAAAGTTTATGGCATGTATAAGCTAAGATACTTTTTGAATTCATTAAGGTACTGATGTATATAAATGCCATGCGAAAATGGCTAACTTGATAAATAAGTCTATATTATATTGATTGTGTTTTTGTGCTTGTAATGTTTGAATATGAAAAAGGTGAAGTTGATTGTGGTTTGAACGTTTGGTTGATATTTTTGGGTATAGTAGATGATTCGGCTATGCTATGTATCAGGTGTAAAACATGCATGTTGTAATCGGTTGAAATTAGATAATGTGATTTTGTTATAATATACATAGGTGAATTTTGTTTAGCTTAAAGATCTAGCTTTATGGGAAATACTATGTATGCCTTTTTAATATTTTAAGTTATATATATTTTATTAGTAGTGCATTTGGCTAGGTTGCTTAGTTAATTAGATTTGGTTAAATGGCCAAATATATGTATATCTAGTTATATGTTAAACAAGTTAACTAAGTTGTAATTGTGGAAGTAGATTGGATGTATTCAGTTCTTGTGTAATCAATTTAGAAATGTTTTGTCACTTGGAGGTGGTATATAGTTTGCCATGCATATATGATATTTGCAGTGAGTGCATTGTATCATATGTCTTGATTTTAAATAATTACCATTTGAATATTACTTATGCTGTTAAAACAAGGATGATATATGTGTTATTAGTAAATCGATTTTATTACTCATGTCACAGTTGAGTGGTTAAAAAGACTTGTTATTATGCATGTGAATTGTTCAAAAATTACAAGTAGGTCTCGTAATGCTTCGTAACCCAATCCGGCGACAGATACGGGTTAGGGGTGTTACAGGAGGACATGTTAAGGAGTTGCGTGATTGACTTTCTGGGTAGTTGGGAGGATTACTTATTGTTGGCAGAGTTTGCATATAACAATAGCTACCAGTCTAGCATACAGAGGGCACCTTACGAGGCATTATATGGTCGTAGGTGTCGTACTCCTTGTTGTTGGACTGAGTTGGGTGAACGGCGTGTTCTAGGGCCTGATTTGATTTCAGATACCGAGGATAAGGTCAGGATGATTTGGGATCGGCTGAAGGCGGCTTCAGACAGACAGAAGTCATATGCAGATCTAAAGCATAAGGAGATTGAGTTTTCTGTGGGGAACTTGGTGTTTCTTAAGGTCTCGCAATGGAATAAGGTACTGAGGTTTGGTCGAAAGGGCAAGCTAAGCCCTAGGTTCATTGAACCTTACCGTATAGCGAAGCGCGTGGGACCGGTTGCCTATCAACTTGAATTACCTCTAGAGTTGGATTAGATTCATGATGTGTTCCACGTCTCTATGTTGAGGTGATATCGTTCTGATCCTACACACATCGTTTCAACTGAGGAGATTCAGGTTAGACCAGATCTGACCTTTGAGGAAGAGCCGGTTCAGATTTTAGACTGCAATGTGAAAATTCTGAGGAAGAAGTCTATGCCACTCTTTAAGGTGCTATGGTGTAATCACAGTTCGGAGGAGGCTACGTGGGAACCTGAGGAGGCAATGAGACAATAATATCCTCACCTTTTCTGAGCAGGTAAATTTTGAGGTCGAAATTTTCTTTTAGGAGGGTAGAATCGTAACGCCCCAAATCCCAAAAACTCTGCTAAAAATTAGTGTTGGGTGTGTGTGATGTGGTTGTATGTTAGCCTTAGTGGTTTAGTGCTCTGGGAGTGTTTGGGAAGTTTTTGGTTCAGGTCTTGTCTTGAGGAAAAATTTTTCTTTTGTTTGTGTGAACCCTTGACTCTAGCTCGTAGACTCTTAAATAAATGAGGGTTTTGCTTGACATAAAGAGCCTACTGGTCTTATGGCAAAGGGACGTATGGAGTGTTCTTGTGGTCTGAGGTTCGAGGTTTGGTAATGCATAAGAGTATTTTATTTTGCTTGTGTACCGTGGGAGTGTCCTAATTTGACTGAAATTGGTGGAGTTTTAATCGGTTGTTGATGAGTGTATGTTGGAGAGAGTTGTGGGTGGTTAGGGGGAGTGTTTTTATGAGTGATGGGGGAGAAAAGTTGGGAGATTTTTTAGGGATTGAGATAGTGTTTGGTTGGAGATAATGCAATAGCCGATTGAGAGATAACTAGGAGTGTCGTTTGGGAAAAAGAGACCATTTGGTAAAAATCAGTCATATTGTTTCTGGGAATGCCTAATTGACCTTTTGGGAACCTTTTCTTTGGAAAACCGATTAGTGCTAGAGAATTTTAGGTGTCTTTCTTTTCTTTTGGCATTTAAGGACCTTTTGTGTTCGTTGTTTTCTTCTCTTATTTTCATTTTGGCCGAACATCTTCTAAGTTTCTCTTCTCCTCTCTTTTGCTCTCAATCGCTTTTCTTTCACCATCTTCCTTTTTGGAACCCAAGCCAGTTACTCTATCTCACACTCACTCCTTTCTGCTCCTATTTAATAACTGTTCTTTGACAAGTCGGTGAGTACACTTGGGCTCTTGTTTTTCTTTACTCTTTCAATTATCGTCAAGCCTCCCCTCTATCACACTATTGAAACCGAATATTTCTCTTTTTCTTACTAACTGATTTTCACCATCTCCCTCTTCTCGTGATGTTCTTTTGGATTCTAGACCTTCTCGTGAAGTGAAAGAGGGAAAGTGGTGACTAAGGGGTCCGAAACCTTCCCTCATCATCCTAACTGAAGGTAACTTTATTGTAGTTTTATTGTTCAATTGAGGCATGTGGGTTTGCATTTTTGGGTGTTGGCCGAATGTCCTTTTCCTTACTAGGGAGTTTTTGGTTGTTTATGGATAATAGTTCATAATATTTCAAATTATGTGCTAAGCAATCGTGTTAATGCATCTCACTGATAATGCAGGGTTTCGTTCAAAAGCAAGGGATCAAGTTAGTTCTTGATCTAGGGAAGACTAAGCCACAATTGGCCAAGCAAGGCAAGTATCAATGCTAGTTAGATTAAAAGTAAAACGAAGGGCGTTTAGCCCTATTGATGATAAGTGACTAATCGAAGTTTTGATTGTGATAGGTGAGGAATACTCGTGAGTCGGTAGCACATTTTCGCAATCAGGTGTGTAATCACACTGCTATTAGCACAGATCAGCAAAAGCCAAAAATGTACGGCTGTTAACACTACATGAGCGTCCAAAAGCTCGTGTGGTGAGCCGAATGCACAAAACATAAGCATTTGAAGGAAGAGGCCACCATGAATGATTTCATGGGTGTAGGCTAATTTTGGGCCGATGGGCCAAAATAGGCCGTGTGGGCCCTACAAACTCTAGGTCCCGCACGGGAAAATCACACGGATGTATAGATATTGTTGGGCCAGGCCATTATTTGGGCTTATTGGGCCAGACGAGCGTGTGGGCCCACATGGGTCGTATTACAGGCTTGGGCACATATTCGCTGTTTAACCGTGAGGGTTGCGCTGGTTGCACGAGATGACTATCGACCTACTGTTGGGTCGATAAATACACCTAGACCCTAAATGGTGTTGTGACTGTTATACTCTTATGAGGTAAATGACGGAAATACCCCTATGTGTTATATGAATGTTTGAGCATGCCATCTTATTTATGTACATTTATATTATGTTGCATTGCATGGGGTGGGACATATGATATTGGAGGAAGTGTACTGAAAGGCTATAAGCCTATTACTGGCAGCTCTACTACAAATACTGTTAGTGCCACAACTGGTAGTATATTCTGGAGTGTATGGATGGGTGGGTCAATTTTATCCCCACATGGAGTGTAGAGCATGGACGGGTAGGATCTTTGTATGCACACTGATACTGTTACTGTATTGGGCTAAGGCCCACAGTGATATTGCGACTGATATGGGCTTAGGCCCAGACTGTTCAACATTGTATAATTGACTGTTTGATAAATATGGGTTACACACTGAGTTTTCATAAACTCACCTTCTTTGCCTATCTGTGCAAGTAATCCTTAGGTGAGACTGTGCTGCGAGGGACTCGGAGATGGTCACACCATTAGTTATGATTTCTTTTTGACTATTTAGTAATTGTAGTTCTATTTGGGTAAATTTTATGTAAAAAGGCCGCTTTAAGTTTTATTTTAATTGGGGATTTATTAAGTTGGTTTATATCTATTAGCAGTAGGAATCGGGTTTTCAAAAGATAAATGATTTTTCAACTGCCACGTTAGCAACTTGTTTTAAAGGCTTCCGCAATGAGTAATGTTTTTCTAATTTAATAACAATTTAATATGACATATGTTTTGCTAAACCAACCCATGTTCTATTAACAAACAAGGAATGTTAACTATCCTAAGGACCGCAATGGGGTTTTAATACAAAATGGACTTTACAATGAAATTAAATTTTTCCAAAACACACTCTAATGTGACATCGCAGGTTCGGCCATAACGTCTAGGCTGGGCTTGGGGTGTTACACGACTAGGGTCTAAACCAGACTGTTACAATTCTCCCCCTTAGAGATTTTTGTCCCCAAAAATCTTACCATTGAATAGATTCAGATATTGCTGCCTCATAATATCTTCAAGCTCTCACGTAGCCTCCTCAATTCGATGTCGATGCCACATCACTTTTACTATCGAAATTTTCTTATTTCGCAGTTCTTTAACCTCTCGAGCTATGAAACGGATCAGCTTTTCTTCGTAAGTCATATATGACTGAATGTCTATCTCAGACGAAGGAATTACATGAAACGGATCAGATCTATATCGTTGAAGCATCGATACATGAAACACATTATGAATCTATTCTAGCTCTAGTTGCAACAACAATCTATACGCTACCGGCCCAAAACACTCGATAATCTCATACGGCCCGATGAGCCTTGGACTTAATTTATCTTTTCTACCAAACTGAAGGACTTTCTTTCACGAAGATACCTTTAAAAACACTTTATCACCAATCTCAAAATCAATATCTTTTTTTTTTCAGATCTATATGAGATTTCTAACGATCGGAAGCTACTTTCAAACTATCTCGAATCACTTTTACTTTCTGTTCAGTTTCTTTTATCAAATCAACCCCGTGAATCTTATTTTTGCTGAGCTCTGTCCAATACAAAGGTGTACGACATTTGTGACCATATAAAGCTTCGTATGATACCATTTTAATGCTCGATTGAAAACTATTATTATAAGCAAATTCAATTAAAGGTCAATATTGTTCCCACGTACCTTTAAACTCAAGAATGCAACATCTCAACATATCCTCAAGTATCTGAATAATCCGCTTGGATTGACCATCTGTTTGCGGATGAAAAGCAATACTCAAGTGCAATTTAGTACCCATCTTGCAATTTCTTCCAGAATCATGATGTGAATCTCAGATCTCTCTATGATACTATAGATAATGGCACACCATGCAATCTATTTGATTAATTTATCAAGTGAGTAATCAGATCGAACCGAAATAAAATGAGCTGATTTCGTCAATCAATCAATTAGAACCCAGATTACATCTTTCTTTCTCAAAGACAGGGGTAAACCCAAAACAAAGACCATTGTCACTCGATCCCATTTCCACTCTGGAGCCATAATCGATTGTAACAAACCAGATGGCACCTGATGTTCAGCATTAATTTGTTGACAGATCAAACATTTAGAAACATATTCAGCGATATCTCTTTTCATTCTGGACCATTAGTAATGCTGTTTCAGATCATTATACATTTTCGTACTACCCAGATGCACAAATAACTGACTACTGTGAGCTTCACTCGAAATCATCTGAATTAACTCTGAATTTCTTGGAACACGAAATCAATCTCAGAATCTCAAACAATCATCTTTATCAACTCTAAATTCTGAGTCAGACTCTACATCACACTGAATTCTGAATCAGATTCTAAACCTAGAGGCTCGAGAAAAAGATTAATGAGTAAGCCGTATCAATCTTCATCAAAGAAATTCAGAGATTCGTATGCTCGCCCAAATGCTTCGAACAAATATTCAAGTAAAGATTGTAAATAACAATACTCCAGTTTTAAAACTCATTCTACATCAGTGTCGAGTGTTGGCAATGTACGAGACAACAAACCCAAATGTCAGCAGTGTGGGAGATGACATTTCGGATAATGCTGGAATAAAAGAATAAAGCTTGTTACAAATGTGGTTCTCTAGATCACATCATCCAAAATTGTCCTGAGCTAGATGAGAAAGATAAAGTTCAGAATGTGAGATCAAGTAACACGTCGAATAGAGGTAGACCACTTAGAGTTGCCGGAAATGTAAGTGGTAGTAGAGGGGTGACAAAGGATTCAGTTGTGAGGTCTGAGCCCAGAGCACCTATTAGAGCCTACACTATCTGCACTTGCAAAGAAGCATCATTTCCAGATGTTATCATCGGTACTTTCACTCTCTTTGATACTAATGTGATTGCATTGATAGACCTAGGATTAACTCATTCTTATATATGTATGAATTTAGCATCTAGTAAGACTTTTCCTGTAGAGTCTACTAAATTTTTATTAGAGTATCGAACCCCTTAGGAAAATGTGTTTTAGTTGACAAAGTCTACAAGGATTGTTCGTTAATGCATCGGGATTTCTATTTTTTGGCTAATCTGATGTTGTTACCATTTGATGAATTTAATGTGATTTTGGGTATGAAGTGGCTAACAATGCATGATGTTATAGTGAATTGTAGACGAAAGATGATTGAACTAAAATGTCAGAATAATGAGAGTATTATAATTGAATCAGATGATTTGAATAGTTTACCAGTTGTGATCTCATCTATGTTAGCTCAGAGGTTTGTGAGAAAAGGGTGTGAAGCTTATCTTGCATATGTACTTGATGCAAAAGTGGCAAAAACAAAGATTGAAATAGTACCAGTTGTGTGCGAGTATCCAGGTATGTTTCTAGAAGATTTACCGGGTTTACCACCTATTGGAGAAGTTGAGTTTGGTATTGAATTAGTACCGGGAACAATGCCAATATCGATAGCTCCGTACAGAATGGCTCTGATAGAGTTAAAATAATTGAAAGCTCAGTTAAAAGGGGCAACGATGTTTTCAAAAATTGATTTGAGATTGGGTTATTACCGGTTGAGAGTTAAAGACTCAGATGTGCCAAAGACTGCATTTAGAACAAGTTACAGACACTACGAATTCCTTGTTATGCCTTTCGAACTAACAAATTCACCTATTGTTTTAATGGACTTGATGAACTAGATTTTCAGGCCGTACTTAGACCGATTCGTAGTTGTGTTTATTAATGATATTTTAATTTACTCTCGAGATGAGTCTGAGCATGCTGCGCATTTGAGAATCGTGTTGCAAACTTTGAGATATAAGAAATTGTTTGCAAAGTTTAGAAAATGTGAGTTTTGGCTATGAGAGGTTGGTTTTCTGAGACATATAATTTCAACAGCGGGTATCCGAATTGATATGAGCAAAATTTCTGGGATTATAGATTGGAAGCCTCTGAGAAATGTATCTGAAGTCCGTAGTTTTCTGGGACTAGCCAGTTATTATAGATGATTTGTGAAAGGCTTCTCAATGATTATGACTCTAATGACAAGATTTCTTCAAAAAGATGTTAAATTTGAGTGGTCAGAAAAGTGTCAGCAGAGCTTCGAACAGTTGAAAGCATTATTGACAGAGGCACTAGTGTTAGTTCAGCCTGAGTCGAGTAAAGAATTCATAGCTTTCAGTGATGCATCATTAAATGGCTTGGGTTGTGTTTTAATGCAGAAAGGCAAAGTTGTGGCTTATTCCTCGAGACAATTGAAGCCACATGAACAGAATTATCCAACGCACGATCTAGAGTTAGCTGCGATAGTGTTCACATTGAAAATTTGGCGTCATTACTTGTTTGGTGAGAAATGCCATATTTATATCGACCACAAAAGCTTGAAATATCTTGTGACTCAAAAAGATCTGAATTTGAGGTAGCGGAGATGGTTAGAATTGTTAAAAGATTATGAATTATAATTGACTATCATCCGAGGAAAGCAAACATAGTTACTGATGCTTTGAGCCGAAAGTCCTTATTTGCTTTACGTGCTTTGAACAATAGTTAGCTTTTTTTATGACGGTTTGATTGTAGTCGAGTGAAAGCAAGACCGTTATTTCTACAGCAGATTTGTGAGGCTCAAAAATTTGATAATGAATTGCAAGCAAAACGAGCTTATTGTGAGTCAATTTCTGATTCAGAGTTTTAAATAGGGCCTGATGATTTTTTGATGTTTCGTGATAGAATATGTAACAGCCCGATTTAGACCTTAGTTGGAATAGTGGTTTCTAGACCACAAATCTGAGTCAAAAAATATTTTAGTATTATTTTCTGTGTTTACAGTATGTTTTTAAGCATGTGTGGAAGTTTCGTATGAAAATTTTGTCATTTGTGTGCTTAATTTGATAAAAGGACCTAATCGCATAAAATGCAAAAGTGGTCTTCTATTTGATTAAGTACTTATTTGCTATGGTTTATTAATTGCAAAGCCCTTAAAATGAAATTTAGCCACTATTAAGGTTAGTGGACGGTTAAGGACTTAATATATCTGATGTTATAATGTTTTAAGTAAGGTTAATATGATAAATGATGTATTAATTAGTAATGAAATAAAACAAAAGAATGAAAATTGGCTATTATCATCCATGTTTGTTGAAATTATCAAAGGAAAAGAAAAGAAAACTCAAGCTAGGGTTTCGGCACTTTGAGTTTGAATTAGGGTATGAGTTTTGTTCGGTTTTTAATAATTTCTATGTTTTTGTGATCGTTGCTTGGTAATCTATCAAGCCCATGTCTCAATTTCTGATTTTGTTAATGATTTTGAGTTGTGCCATTGTTGATATTATAAGTTTTATGCAGTTTTATGATAGTATATGAAAGCTTAATGTTGGGTTAATATGTTTTGTCTTTAAATTTTTAATGAATTTGAGTAATTTGGGCTAAATTGTGAAAAATGAGAGATTAGGGCACTAAAATGTGAATTAAATGAAATATATGGGCTTATATGAGCTAAGTGAATATTCAGCCTAACATGTGTATTTTGTGATTTTATGAATTAGTGACTAAAGTGATAAAATGTGAAAATGTGAGGGCTAATTTGTAAAATGCCCTAAATATGTGTATATGGATTGTATTGAACGATTTGTTGAATAAATGGGTTAATTTTGAATACATATAGATCAAGAAAGGAGGAATTCAGATTTAGATCGAGGGAAATCGAAAGTTATCGAGTAAACGATCTGAATTATCAATTCCGAGTACGAGGTAAGTTCGTACGTGATAAATGGTGTTACAATTATGTTCTAATGTTTTGATAATGCATAAATAGTATATATTTGAATATGGTTTGAGTACGATTATGGACTGACTATGTTTGTGTGACAGCCCAAAATTGACCCTAGTCGGAAGGTGGTCTCGGGACCACAAAACCGAGGCATAAAAATAATTAAAAATTTATTTTGATGCCTATAATATGTGTGTGCTCATGTATGACATTTTATGATGATTGATTTAGTGTTATAAGGGTGAATTCCACAAGAAAGGACTTAGTAATGAACTTTGAAAGTATGATAGGAAATGTGTGATGACTAATTAAAGCATGCATGCAAAATAATGGACTTGCATGTCAAATTCCCCTTTATAGGTGGTGGCGGCCATGACAAGGAGGATGGGCTAAACATGTCATGAAACATGTTTTGTTGGTGCATTAGGGTGAAATAATAAACAAAGGTGTATGGGTGATAAAAAATGAAAAAAAAAATGTGTGTGAGTGTGGTAATCCCCCATTGCCGTGAGTTGTAGAGAAGGAAAGAAAAAATTTTGTTCATCCTTCCTTTGAGCCAAAACTAAGGAAGAAGGAGGATTTTTGCTTCATGCTTGGTTTGGAAGAGATCTAGAAGGAGATTTGGCTAAGTTTGCATCAAGATTAAGGTATGTATGAGGTTGTGTTAGGAGTTTCATGCATGCTTTGGTTGCTAACTTGATGTGCATGTTAGCCATGGCTCAAATCTTTGTTAAGCCATGGAAATGGTATTTGGCCAAAGTTGTTATGGTGATAAAGCCATTGCATGCTAAGTGTGAAGCTTGATGATGATGCATGCAATGATGGATTGTCTACTCTTGAGTAAGATTTTGAGTTTTCTTTTGTTTTATCATGATTGAAATTGAAAAGGAGCATGATTGTCATATTCGCCATGATGCATTCTTGAGCATGATTCATGCTTCTTGCATGTTAGTTAAAATTTGTGTTTTGGATGGCTATGGACACCTTGAAAATTCGGCCATGCTCATATATGCATATATATGATTGCACATTATGTTTGGTTATGAACTAAGTGATGAATATATTGGTTTAAAGAAGAAAATGTGGAAGAATGCTTGTGAAATTGCAAGCACAATTGACCTAGCACACATATAAGTGCTTGATGCTATATTATAAGTTTTGAGCCACAATGTGCAAAGCATTAATTAGTAAATTGCATGCTGTTTTTGGGAGGTATTAAGTGCAAAATTGACCTCAACATGTACATGAATATTCGCCTTGGGTAGCCTATTGAAGGCCTTAGCTTTTCCTTGATGCTCGAATAAATTGTATTGAATTGCTTGATGTAGTATAAAATGTGCATGACCATTGTGTATTCAAGCTAAAGGGTGGCCATATGACCATTTAAATTCCTTGTCATATTCGGCCATAAGCTAGCACAATGAGGTTTTGATAAATTGAATTTGTTTGAATTAGCTCAAGAGCTAAGAGGGCCACAATTGGACAAGGGGAAGGAAAAAGTAATCGAATAGCCGTAAAAGCCGTTCGACAACATCCGAGGTAAGTCCTCAAGAAGTGACCTTACTTGAATTATGTGAGATGAAATATGGATGTGTATGATTATTGATTATGTGTGTATGAGTATTTGAATTCCACCCGGGCTAAGTCCCGAAGGCGAATATGCTAATGATTATAATTGTGTTTGAGCCTTAGTAACGAAAATGAAATATGTATGTCCAATGATTATTGATGTATGTGTGCATGAGAAATTGAATGATATCCGGCTAAGCCCCAAGACAATTATGCTGGAAATTATAACCGGTTAAGACCGAAGGCAATTGTGCTAGTGGCTACATCCGGCTAAGACCAAGGCATTCGTATGAAGTCATTCTATCCGGCTAAGACCAAGGCATTTGTGCAAATCGTGATATCCGGGTTAAGTCCGTGAGGCCTTGGTGCGGGTTACCATAACCGGCTATGTCCCGGCGATTGATCGAGTAGCGACATCCGGTTAAACTCCGAAGGTATGTGATTTGAAAATTATAAGCTTGCTGGAAAATTTCAGCTAATGCACTTGTGAAATTTCCCAATGACAAGGTAAGTGCGGTGTGTGCTTTGCGCGCTAGGAGTAAGAGCGTGTGAATATCCGCTCCTATGATGGAACGAGTTATCGGCCTTAATGAAGCCGTTATTTGTGTATGAACATAAGAGTTGGGATGGTGAAGTAAGTATGATTATGTGAATGTGCATTAATGAAATGATGCATTTAACTATGTGAATGTATTGCTGTAATTAGAGTTGATTATATTCCTTGAGACTTACTAAGCATAAAAATGCTTACTCCGCCGCTTTGGCTCTCGCTTTTCTAGATTTCGCTCGATAGCAATCGGATTCGGGATCGTTGAAGTCAAGTCATCCACACTATCAAGCCTCCATTTTGGTATAAATTTTGGTTGAACTTGAGATGGCATGTATAGGACTACCTCTTGTTTGTTAAATATGTTGTAATGTAAGTATATACGGCCATGCGAAAATGGCTCGAAAAGGGAAGCATGAACTTAGACTAATTGTGGTTTGTATGTATATATTTGGTGTCATGATGTGGCTATGGATTGGAAATGGGAATGTTGGTCATATGATCAGCCATTGGCATGGTTAAAATGATCATATATGAACCTATGTATGGCAAGACTAGTTGGTTCATGGAGACTACCAAATAGGTAAGACCTACCTTAAAACAGATGCTGCCAGCTGCAGTGGCGTGAATGTGAAAAATCACCAAAATTCATAGGAATGGAATTAAATAGTGAATAAGCTATGTAAATGAACCTTGATGAGTCTATTTTCTTATGGAAGAAACGAAATGGTCATAGGAGTTACAGGTTAAGAGATATTAAAGCTATTGTGAGACAGGGCCAGAATGGTTTCTGGGTTCCCTGTCGCAACTTTAAAAATTTACTATAAATTATCCAGAAAGAATTAGGCGACATACCTTATATGTACAGATTCCATTTTGAGTCTAGTTTCATTTGAAACAAACAGCACCAGCATTAAAGCCCTGTACAGAGAGATATTCAAGTTATACCGCGCGAAGGTCAGAGCAGTCGATCCCTGTAACATGGGTGACTTTAACTAATAAACTGTACCAATTGGCCCGACCAAAATTCTAGAAATAAATCCATGGATGGATATATGAGTCTAAATTTAGGAAAATTTACGAAACCAGTTTCCGAGTTTTGAAACTCGAGATATGATTTTAAGGCGACAGTGACGCAGTTTTTCCAGCCTGACTGGAAATGTCCAATGGATGGGCAAAACAAGTGAACTTGGCTTGCTAACCCTCGTGTCCGACACGGCGATGGTCTCGGGTTCGGGTGTTACAATTTTATTGGTATCGAGCCACGGTTTAGTCGATTCTAGGACTACCGTGAGGTGTTTGGGGTCTAGCTATACATGCCATTAAATGATGAATCGATAGTGTGGTGATTTCGACAATTTGACTTTGAGTTTGTTTATAGCAATGGATCCCGATCCCAACCGAGCAATAGCTGATGATGTGGAGAGTGTGGCGCTGCTCCGTACAAGGGACAGCGCCATGGACTCTCAACCTATGGCCAGCAATCCGAATGATGAGGCTAGGCAAGCCTTTTATAGTGTGATGAGCGAATGGTTTAATCAATACATTCGAACTAACACGGCCGTCCCACAACCTCCATTCCCGACAAATGCAACCCCGCACATACAATACCTCGTAACCGACCAAATAAGGTCAAGTAAGCCCCGATCGATAGGATTCAAAACATGGGGCCACTGAATTTAAAGCTACGGATGATGATGATGCCGAACGAGCTGAATTTTGGTTGGACAACACTATCCGGGTGCTCGATGAGCTATCTTGTACACCCGATGAGTGCTTAAAGTGTACCATCTCCTTGCTACGTGATTCCACCTACTATTGGTGGAGTACTCTGACTTCTGTGGTGCCTAGAGAACAAGTGACTTGGGAATTCTTTCTAACCGAGTTCCGAAAAAAGTATATTAGTCAGAGATTCATCGACCAAAAGCGGAGGGAATTCCTTGATCTTAAGCAAGGTTCTATGTCCGTTACCGACTACGAACGAAAGTTTGTGAGGCTTAGCCGGTACACGCGAGAATGCATTTCGTCCGAAGCTATTATGTGTAAACGCTTCGAGGATGGGCTGAATGATGATATAAGGATGTTCGTTGGCATTCTCGAAATACGAGAGATCGTAGTACTTGTTGAGCGAGCTTGTAAAGTCGAAGAGCTTAGAAAGGAGAAACAAAAGCTGATATGGGAACCGGAGAATTCGAAGAGGTCCTCGGAAAGTCTCTTCAACAGCAATCAAGAGATTTCGAGATGATGTGAACCGGTCTAGAGGTGCTTTGGGCTTTTCTAGACGAGGACGCGATCGACCCCCTGTGACCACACGAGTCACTTCGATCGCCAGTGGTGGAAATGATCGCCGAGAGAGGGCGGAGTGTCAACATTGTGGCAAATGGCATTCGGGGAGCTGTTGGTTTCGTGATCGCTCCTGCTATAAGTGTGGATCGGCCGACCACTTTAGGAAGGATTGCCCGAGGATGCTTGAACAGAATGTGAGTCGAGTGGAAACTCGGTACTCTCGCTGCTCGAGGTAGGCCACCTAGAAATATGGGCAATGTCGATGGCGGTCGAGAGGATCTAGAGATGCTACCATCGGATCGAGGCTCGTGCTCTGCGAGGACTTATGCCATCTGCCAAGACGCGAGGATGATCTGCCTCTCGGATGTCATTACGGTGCTTTCACTCTTTTCAATACTAATGTGATTGCTTTGATTGACCCCGGTTCTACTCAATCTTATATATGTGAAACCTTAGCATCCAAAGAAGACTTTTCCTATTGAGTCTCTCGAGTTTGTAATTCGGTGTCAAACCCTTGGGTCATTACGTGCTTGTCAACAAAGTGTGCAAGAAAAGTCCCCTAGTGTTCCGAGGTTCTTGTTTTCCGCGAACTTGATGCTTTTGCCGTTCGATGAGTTCGACGTTATTCTTGGTCCGGATTGGTTGACCATGCATGATGCGGTTGTAAATTGAAAGAGCAAGACTATCGATTTGAGGAGCTCGAATAACAAGATAATACGGGTTGAGTCTACGGACTTAAAGGAGTTGCCACCGTAATATCGCCGATGTTGGCCCGTAAATATGTAAGAAAAGGGGCGCGTACCTTGCGTCGTGCTTTCGATGACAAGGAATCGAAAAGAAACCCGAATCAGTGCTCGTGGTTTGTGAATACCGGATGTTTTCCCAAGAATTGCTTGCTTACCACCTGTTCGGGAAGTAGAATTTGGCATCGAATTGGTACCGGTACCATTCCAATTCGATAGCTCCGTATCGTATGGCATTAACGGAATTAAAGGAGTTGGAAGCTCGGTTGCAAGAATTGGTGGATAGAGGTTTTGCTCACCCGAGTTTTTCGCCTTGGGTGCGCCGGTGTTGTTCGTGAAAAGAAGGATGGAACCGGTGGTCGTGCATCGATTATCGTCGACTTAATAAAGCGACAATAAAGAACAAATATCCGTTGCCACGTATCGATGACTTGTTCGATCAACTAAAGGGGCCTCGGTGTTCTCGAAAATAGATTTGAGATCGGGCTATTATCAATTGCGAATCCGAGATTCGGACGTACCCAAGACGCCTTGAGCGAGATATGGTCACTATGAGTTCCTAGTGATGCCGTTTGGGCTCACTAATGCCCTCACGGTGTTTATGGATTTAATGAATAGAATTTTCAGACCATACTTGGATCGGTTCGTAGTTGTATTTATCGATGACATTTAGGTCAATTCGAGAGATGAAACCCGAACACCGAGGCTAGTGTTGCAAATCTTACGAGATAAGCGATTATACGCAAAGTTCGGTAAATGTGAATTTTGGTGAAAGAGGTTAGTTTTTTGGGGCATGTGGTGTCCGCATCGGTGTCGGGTGGACCGAACAAAATTTCGCCATAGTCAATTGGAAACCTCAAGGAATGTTACCGAAGTTAGGAGCTTTTGGGGCTTGCCGGATACTATCGACGATTTGTGAAAGGTTTTTCGATGATAGCTGCGTCGATGACGAAACTACTCCAAAAAGATGTTGAGTTCGAGTGGTCGAACGTTTGTCAAGAAAGTTTCGATCGACTAAAAACTTGTTTAACCGAGGCCCCAGTGCTAGTACAAATGTGAGTCCGGTAAAGAGTTTGTCATATCTGATGGCGCATCCTTGCTTGGGTTAGGTTGTGTGTTGATGCAAGAAGGTCGAGTTGTGGCTTACGCGTCGAGACAACTAAAGCCGCATGAGAGAAACTATCCGACCCATGACCTTGAACTAGCGACCATAGTGTTCGCCTTGAAGATATGGCGGCATTACTTGTTTGGAGAAAGGTGTCATATTTATTCGGACCACAAGAGTCTAAAATATTTGATGACTCGAAAGATTTAAACCTGCGACAACGACGTTGGCTTGAGTTGTTGAAAGACTATGAACTCGGCATTGATTATCACCCGGAAAGGCCAACGTGGTGGCCGATGCTTTAAGTCGCAAGGCACCGCTGCGCTTTGAGAGCGATGGATGCTCATTTATCCGTTTCACCCGAGGAGGTGCTAGTAGTCGAATTAGAGGCCAAACCATTATTGATTCATCAAATACTTGAATCTCAAAAGGTCGACGCTGAATTGGTCGCTAAGCGAGCGAATGTGTTTCGGATGAAGAATCGAATTTCAGATTGACGACAATGACCGCTTGACGCTTCAAGGGTCGATTATGTATTCCAAGGATTGAACTTGTTTCGATGATTTTGAGCGAGGCTCACGATGAGTCGAATGTCAATCCACCGGGTAGTACTAAAATGTACAATGACACAAACGCCAATTTTGGTGGCCCGTATGAAATAAGATATTTCGAATTTGTTTCAAGGTGTCGATATGTCAACAAGTGAAAGCGGAACATCAAGTGCCATCGGGATTACTTGACCAATCATGATACCGAATAGAAATGGGATCGAGTGACAATGGATTTTATATCCGGATTACCGATTATTGGCAAGTAAGAAAGATGCGATTTGGGTCATTGTTGATAGATCGACCAAGTCCGCTCATTTTATCCTGTCATACGGATTTTTCGCTCGATAAATTGGCGTAATTATCGTCTCCCAAATTATTCGATTGAATGGGGTGCCTATTTCTATCGTGTCGGATAGAGACCCAAGATTACGTCGCGATTTTGGAAAAAAATTACAAGAGGCTTTGGGTACCAAGTTGCATTTCAAAGACCGCTTTTCACCCCAAACCGATGGTCAATCCGAAGCGGATAATTCAGATACTTGAGGATATGTTAAGATGTTGCGTCCTCGAGTTTAGTGGTTTATGGGAGCGGTATTTGCCATTGATTGAATTCGCACAACAACACTTTCAATCAAGTATTAAGATGGCACCTACGAGGCCTTGTACGGTCGTAAATGCCGTACACCATTGTTTTGGACCGAGCTCGGTGAAAGCAAGATTTTCGGTGGATTTGATTAGGGATGCTGAGCGAAAGTGAAAGTAATCCGTGAAAGTCGAAGATAGCCTCCGATCGTCGAAGTCGTGCGCGGACTGAAGCGTAAGGATATCGAGTATCGGTGGGTGATAAAGTGTTTCTCAAGGTATCGCCTTGGAAAAAGATACTCGATTCTACCGTAAGGGCAAGTTGAGCCCGAGGTTCGTTGGGCCATATGAGATATCCGAGCGAGTCGATCCGGTGGCATATCGTTTGATTTTGCCCCGAACTCGAAAAGGTTCACGATGTCTTTCACGTTTGATGCTTGACGCTATAGATCCGATCCATCGCACGTGATTAGTCCATCGAAATTGAAATTCAAGCTAATATGAGTTATGAGGAAGAACCGATTCGTATCCTATCACGAGAAGTGAAAGAGTTGTGAAACAAGTGGGTTCCGCTAGTAAAAGTGTTATGGCTCAAGCACGGGATAGAAGAAGCTACTTGGGAGACCGAGAACTCTATGAAAGAGCGATATCCAAACCTATTTACGGTAAGATTTTCGGGACGAAAATTTCTTAAGTGGGGAGAGTTGTGACAGCCCAAAATTGACCCTAGTCGGAAGGTGGTCTCGGGACCACAAAACCGAGGCATAAAAATAATTAAAATTTATTTTGATGCCTATAATATGTGTGTGCTCATGTATGACATTTTATGATGATTGATTTAGTGTTATAAGGGTGAATTCCACAAGAAAGGACTTAGTAATGAACTTTGAAAGTATGATAGGAAATGTGTGATGACTAATTAAAGCATGCATGCAAAATAATGGACTTGCATGTCAAATTCCCCTTTATAGGTGGTGGCCGGCCATGACAAGGAGGATGGGCTAAACATGTCATGAAACATGTTTTGTTGGTGCATTAGGGTGAAATAATAAACAAAGGTGTATGGGTGATAAAAAATGAAAAAAAAATGTGTGTGAGTGTGGTAATCCCCCATTGCCGTGAGTTGTAGAGAAGGAAAGAAAAAATTTTGTTCATCCTTTCTTTGAGCCAAAACTAAGGAAGAAGGAGGATTTTTGCTTCATGCTTGGTTTGGAAGAGATCTAGAAGGAGATTTGGCTAAGTTTGCATCAAGATTAAGGTATGTATGAGGTTGTGTTAGGAGTTTCATGCATGCTTTGGTTGCTAACTTGATGTGCATGTTAGCCATGGCTCAAATCTTTGTTAAGCCATGGAAATGGTATTTGGCCAAAGTTGTTATGGTGATAAAGCCATTGCATGCTAAGTGTGAAGCTTGATGATGATGCATGCAATGATGGATTGTCTACTCTTGAGTAAGATTTTGAGTTTTCTCTTTGTTTTATCATGATTGAAATTGAAAAGGAGCATGATTGTCATATTCGCCATGATGCATTCTTGAGCATGATTCATGCTTCTTGCATGTTAGTTAAAATTTGTGTTTTGGATGGCTATGGACACCTTGAAAATTCGCCATGCTCATATATGCATATATATGATTGCACATTATGTTTGGTTATGAACTAGGTGATGAATATATTGGTTTAAAGAAGAAAATGTGGAAGAATGCTTGTGAAATTGCAAGCACAATTCGGCCTAGCACACATATAAGTGCTTGATGCTATATTATAAGTTTTGAGCCACAATGTGCAAAGCATTAATTAGTAAATTGCATGCTGTTTTTGGGAGGTATTAAGTGCAAAATTGACCTCAACATGTACATGAATATTCGGCCTTGGGTAGCCTATTGAAGGCCTTAGCTTTTCCTTGATGCTCGAATAAATTGTATTGAATTGCTTGATGTAGTATAAAATGTGCATGACCATTGTGTATTCAAGCTAAAGGGTGGCCATATGACCATTTAAATTCCTTGTCATATTCGGCCATAAGCTAGCACAATGAGGTTTTGATAAATTGAATTTGTTTGAATTAGCTCAAGAGCTAAGAGGGCCACAATTGGACAAGGGGAAGGAAAAAGTAATCGAATAGCCGTAAAAGCCGTTCGACAACATCCGAGGTAAGTCCTCAAGAAGTGACCTTACTTGAATTATGTGAGATGAAATATGGATGTGTATGATTATTGATTATGTGTGTATGAGTATTTGAATTCCACCCGCTAAGTCCCGGCGAATATGCTAATGATTATAATTGTGTTTGAGCCTTAGTAACGAAAATGAAATATGTATGTCCAATGATTATTGATGTATGTGTGCATGAGAAATTGAATGATATCCGGCTAAGCCGAAGACAATTATGCTGGAAATTATAACCGGTTAAGACCGAAGGCAATTGTGCTAGTGGCTACATCCGGCTAAGACCAAGGCATTCGTATGAAGTCATTCTATCCGGGCTAAGACCAAGGCATTTGTGCAAATCGTGATATCCGGGTTAAGTCCGTGAGGCCTTGGTGCGGGTTACCATAACCGGGCTATGTCCCAAGGCGATTGATCGAGTAGCGACATCCGGTTAAACTCGAAGGTATGTGGTTTGAAAATTATAAGCTTGCTGGAAAATTTCAGCTAATGCACTTGTGAAATTTCCCAATGACAAGGTAAGTGCGGTGTGTGCTTATGCGCTAGGAGTAAGAGCGTGTGAATATCCGCTCCTATGATGGAACGAGTTATCGGCCTTAATGAAGCCGTTATTTGTGTATGAACATAAGAGTTGGGATGGTGAAGTAAGTATGATTATGTGAATGTGCATTAATGAAATGATGCATTTAACTATGTGAATGTATTGCTGTAATTAGAGTTGATTATATTCCTTGAGACTTACTAAGCATAAAAATGCTTACTCACGCTTTGGCTCTCGGTTTTCTAGATTTCGCTCGATAGCAATCGGATTCGGGATCGTTGAAGTCAAGTCATCCACACTATCAAGCCTCCATTTTGGTATAAATTTTGGTTGAACTTGAGATGGCATGTATAGGACTACCTCTTGTTTGTTAAATATGTTGTAATGTAAGTATGTACGGCCATGCGAAAATGGCTCGAAAAGGGAAGCATGAACTTAGACTAATTGTGGTTTGTATGTATATATTTGGTGTCATGATGTGGCTATGGATTGAAATGGGAATGTTGGTCATATGATCAGCCATTGGCATGGTTAAAATGATCATATATGAACCTATGTATGGCAAGACTAGTTGGTTCATGGAGACTACCAAATAGGTAAGACCTACCTTAAAACAGATGCTGCCAGCTGCAGTGGCGTGAATGTGAAAAATCACCAAAATTCATAGGAATGGAATTAAATAGTGAATAAGCTATGTAAATGAACCTTGATGAGTCTATTTTCTTATGGAAGAAACGAAATGGTCATAGGAGTTACAGGTTAAGAGATATTAAAGCTATTGTGAGACAGGGCCAGAATGGTTTCTGGGTTCCCTGTCGCAACTTTAAAATTTACTATAAATTATCCAGAAAGAATTAGGCGACATACCTTATATGTACAGATTCCATTTTGAGTCTAGTTTCATTTGAAACAAACGGCACCAGCATTAAAGCCCTGTACAGAGAGATATTCAAGTTATACCGCGCGAAGGTCAGAGCAGTCGATCCCTGTAACATGGGTGACTTTAACTAATAAACTGTACCAATTGGCCCGACCAAAATTCTAGAAATAAATCCATGGATGGATATATGAGTCTAAATTCAGGAAAATTTACGAAACCAGTTTCCGAGTTTTGAAACTCGAGATATGATTTTAAGGCGACAGTGACGCAGTTTTTCCAGCCTGACTGGAAATGTCCAATGGATGGGCAAAACAAGTGAACTTGGCTTGCTAACCCCTCGTGTCCGACACCGGCGATGGTCTCGGGTTCGGGGTGTTACAGTTTGGCACTAAGTGTGCGTTTTAAAATAGCTTCAGCTATAAATAGCACTAAGTGTACGAATTGGAATAGCTTTGGCTATATGAGGCACTAAGTGTGCGACACCGAGATAGCTTCGGTTAGTTAAGATGGCACTAAGTGTGTGAGATTGTTATAGCTTCGGCTAATCATTAATGTACTAAGTGTGGTAATTATTAAATCATGGAAAGACTTCCAAACAAATTAATGTATTTGAACGAGAGGTGAGAATGAAATGAATAAATATAGGAAAGATTAGGTACGTACGATACCTATGTCGTAGATGATACTATGTGTATGAAGCTTGATAAACTTGTATGAACATGTTAAGTGTGATGGAATAGAATTGAGAGATGATTTGTGAACAACTAAGTAATTATTAGATGATGTTTCATATTATATAAACTGTTGATTATATTTGGTACGAACTTACTAAGCTTTTAAGCTTACTGTGTGAAATGTTTTCTGTCTTACACTGTTATAAAGCTAGCTCAAATCCGGGGATCGTCAGGGACTCATTCACACTATCAGACATCTATTTTGGTACCATTTTAAGAGTTGTATATATTATATATGGCATGTAAGTATTTGAATATGTTTTGTAATGTGTATATCATGCCATGTGATATGGCTAGATTATGGTTGAACTTATGTTTTGATTTTAATATATGATATGTGATGCAAAAATGATATGTTTGGTGTATATCTATGACCTAGTGAGAAATGGTCAATTTGGTGAGTTGGTAAAGTGATATAGTTATAGAAATGGTATAATTTTGGCATGAGGCTGGATGTGAAATATTGAGATAAGGATATGTTAGGATGAATGAGTTTGCTATGTGATTTTTGGTATATTTTGAAGTGGTTAAAAATGATGAAATTTGTTGTTAACACAATGGCATGAATGATGTATGTTTTATTTGTGAATTGGTTGAGAATTTGGTATAAAATGGTTGGTTTTGATCATGTAGGGAGGACCCAAAATTAGGGTGGCAAATTGGCATTGTAAATGGCCTATTTTTGTCCACACGGGCAGAGAGATGGGCGTGTGTCTCAGCTGTGTGTGACACACAGGTATGTTACACGGCCGTTTGTCCCTTGGGGTACATTACGATTTAAGGTCAGCATACCCTACAGTTTTGACACGGCCTAGACACACGGGCGTGTCTACTGGTTGTGTGTGGCACACGGGCACATGGGCGTGTGGTCTATCGTGTGACCCAAGTTAGTAACCTCCTAATTTTCACATGGCCTGGCATATGGGCGTGTATGTAGCCGTGTGGATAAGTCAGTATGTATGCCCTATTTTGCCACAGCCTAGACACACGGGCGTGTCTAATGCCGTGTGAGGCAGAAAGCTTGTTCACACAGGCGTGTGACCTTTATAACTTTGAAAAATGTTTAAGTTTCGAAAAAATTTTCTATGCATTTGATTTAGTCCCGACCCCTTTCTAATGCATGTTTAAGGTTTCGATGAACTAAGGAAGGGACTTTATATGGATGTTTGATTATGATATGATGATGTATGACTTTTTTATTGTGAAATGAATTTAAAATGTTCCGATTGTCCGGTAATGCCTATTAACCCTAGTCCGGTGATGGATATGGGCTAAGGTGTTACAGAATATGTGTACCAAGAAATTTTGAGCTCATTCGGAAGATTTTAAACAAAGTACACAATAGTTGTTTATCAGTACATCCGGGAAGCACGATAATGTATAACGATTTGAAACAGCATTATTTGTGGCATGGCATGAAATGAGATATCTCAGAATTTGTTTCAAAATGTTTGATTTGTAAACAAGTTAAAGCTGAACATTAAGTGCTCTCAGGTTTATTACAGCCCATTATGGGTCCTGAATGGAAGTGGGATAGAGTAACAAAGAATTTCGTATCTAGCTTGCCCTTGTCTCTGAAAAAGAAAGATGAAATCTGGGTTGTCGTTGACAGATTGACAAAATCAGCTCTATTTTATTCCAGTATGTACAGATTTCTCGCTTGATAAATTAGCTGAGTTATATATTTCTGAAATTGTGATATTACATAGTGTTCCCCTATCTACTGTTTCAGATAGGGATCCAAGATTTACTTCGTGATTTTGGAAGAAATTGCAAGAAGCTTCGGGTTCAAAGCTGTATTTTAGCACTACATTTCATGTAACACCTCACACCCGGCCCAGACATTATGGCCATTTCCGGCGTGTTACATTGAAGTGTTTTAGTGAAAGTCGTGTTTTCATTGAAAACCCTTCTTAAAATAAAAGAAACCTTAATTAACTTTAAAAAAAACCTTTCAGTTACGAAAGCCTTGTTTAAAACATTTGATTTAAAAAAAAAAACTTAGTTGCTGAAACGTAGAAAACATACTATAATTTAAGAAATCCATGTTCAACTTCTCGTAATTACAATGAAAATAATAATAATAATAATTCAAGTAATAATAACATAATGAAAACCTTATTACAATTTGATCTGAACACACTTAAAAAGAAATAAAAACTTAAATGCTTAAAAAAAACCAAGTCCGAATTATCTTGCTAGCCGGCCACCCAGAGTCCCTCCAAACATTGAACCTTCTACTGAGCATCACCTGAAAATAAAATAAAAGAAGGGGTGAGTTTTTGAAAACTCAGTGTGTACAACCCTCGATGAGAAACAAGCATTCAAAGAGAAATCATCAAACATGCAATGCAATCCCATCCAAATTATCCATCTGCTACACACCAGTTCCATCCCCCGTCACACTATATGGGGATATAAATACCGACCCACCCAGCCCATACACCAATGATAGCCCGGTTGCGGAACTACCTTCATTTACATATTGGGCTTTAAAAACCATCAATGGATCCACGATTGTCAGGCAACCATGCGATCCTCATATACTTCCTCCGTTGCATAGTTCCCACCCCATATGCAACCTAAGCAGAACATCATACGTATGCATGTCACATCCATAAAATGTACATTCAACACCTAAGGGTATTTTGGTCATTTTTTTCTTAGGGGAATTTTGGTAATTTTCCCTTAATTATGGTTTTCACTTACCTTGACCAGTTAACAAGTCTCGCGAGCTAATATGAACGAATACTATGCACCAGGTAGGATTCCAGAAAAGAGGAGGTGGGTCATTAAGACCGCTTAAGTACCAACCTCTCCCTAGATCCAATCCTAGACATGCATATACCCGTTGCCACACCTTAACCCTTTGACTTATCAAAGGTCATAATATATTAATTAAGTATTATGTAGTTATCATATACTAGGCCCAAAACCCTTTACAAAGCCCAAAAAAATTCACATACATGTATCTGGCCCATTAAGCCCAATTATATTCATATGGCCCATTCGCTCAAATCACCTGTATATGGCCCATTAGGCCCAAATCACATTTATATGGCTCATTAGGCCTAGTCATATTCATATTTATGCTCACATACAAATTCTTATCACATAGCACCAATATTCAATTTTTTCCTATTATTGGCGCAACAGCCCATCGGCCCATTTAGCCCATTCTGGCCTGTATGGCCAAATCACAACCCTAGTCCACAGAATCACTCGTGGGTCTCAGGCAACCTATTAGTCTCCCCCTTACGAGTGTTCGCACACTCGCAAGACTACCGTAGCCAAACTTTCGGCTTTTCGGCATTTTGGCTTTTTGGCATTTCGGCATTTCAGCTTTTGTCAATCGATAGTGTATATGCAGTGTATGTACACACCTGGTAGGCAAGGATGCTGCGATTTCCTTAGCCCAAACCTACAATCGATATCACTCAAAGATTAATCTCATATACTTATCGAATACTTTACCAAAAGCCGGAATCTCACCTTAACCTTACCTTGCGCGATAAGTATAACAACCCCTTTACTAACCACGATCAACTCCTAGATCTACACTAATCGTAACTATTAAAACTAGAATAATAGGTGACTCGTATCCAACACAAGTCCCCTTACCTTACTATGGCTATTCGGCCAACTTTAGCCAATGGATGAGGAATACTTACCAAAACTGCAACACCTAAGAGGCAATTCGGCAATGAGCTAAGATCCGAGATCCGATACTAATTCCCTACCACAGTTGATTAGAAAGAGTCAGGGACAATATTTGATACTTAGCAGAGAAACCGTTTGGGAGAACAACACTTGCACTAGATTTGATAGAAGTAGAAGGAGTAGTGATTGCACCAAGGGTATTCGACTAAAGAGGTTCGGCCCTTTACGATTTTGAATAGGAAAAGAGGGTTATTCAGCTCCAAGGAAAAAGAAAGAAAAGTCAGCAATGAGGTAGAGGAAGAATAGAATTTGGCACAAGGAAGGAGAAAAAGAAAAGAAAGGCAGAGGGTTTTCGGCTTTCAGAGAAAAGAGTTTCTGGTAATAGGGTGAAGGAAATTCGGTCATTAGCATCATACCCTAGAATTCGGCACTTATTTATAAGCTTTATATCCAAATTTTCCCATGCCCAATTCCCCATTCGGCTCTATCACTTCTCCTGTCTCATCTCCTCATTTTTCTCCCTGATAACCCCTTGATCCTTTCCTTAATTTTTCTCTCCTGAACACTTCCCTTGGAGTCCACTTTAACGCCACTTCCATCCTTCTAGAAGCTCAAAATTAAACTTCTAAAAACACTAAGCTAGGATTTGAACCTGGGTCCCCTTGCTAGCTATTAACGCCACCTCCCTACACTCTAAGTGGCATCACTTAGCCACTCTTCCACAAGGCTTTTTGCTGCTATTTTCCACTATCTTTATTTTAAAGCCCAACTACTTGCCAACCCTGATTCTTTTAATAACTAACTTATAATTTCTTCTACCCCATAATTCGAACTCAAACCTTGACCAAGACTTACCTTTGCGTAATTAACACTTAACCAGAATTATTAAGCATAAAATGAAAAATTCAAGATTTCAAAATTTTTGGGGCGTTACAACTCTACCCCCTAAAAGAAATTTCGTTCTCAAAATTTCTAACTACTAACACAGACTACCACACCATAATTTCGCTACACACTCTAATTCCAACTGAGGTAAATAGCACACTATAGGTAAGTACGTACCATTATTCGCCTCTGGAGCATCTACATCCTCTTGACGACGTGCTGCATAGACCAAAGCTGGCTGCCTTGCCTCAGCATGATCAGCACCTCTGCCTGGTGCTTCATGACCCAAACCGTTTCCACCCCTGGCCTGATCATAGCCTCTCGACGGTAGCTGACCACCCGTCGGTGGCTGTACACCACCTCGGTCCACGACTGGCACCTGAGCTGACATTCTATGGCAATTCCTGATCTTATGCTCTATAGATCCACAAGCTAGACAAGCTCGTCCTCTTCCAACCCTCACCTACATGACCTTTCCCATAATCAGTACAAAGTGGCACCCCTGGATTAACAGCAGGGGGCGCTGCTCTATCTGGCCCATTACCTCTCGCCCTAGCCCTAGGCATCTGTCCTACACTAGGAGTCTCAGCCTCCCTCTTATTCCTACACCTTTCTTTCACCTGATTTAAACGCTCGGTGCGCTTTACCTCCTCCACTATCTTTGCCTTCTCTACCAACTCCGAGAAAACTCGCTCCCTTTTTGGAGCTATCAGTACCCTAAGGCTATCTCTAAGTCTATCTTCAAACCTCATGCAACGCTCATACTCTGTTGCCACCATTGCTCTCGCATACCTACTAAGGCGTAAAAACTTCGCCTCATACTCTGCCACCCATTTGTTCCCTTGGGTCAAATTTAGGAACTCCTTGCTTTTAGCATCCACATAGCTTACACCCACATACTTCCTTTGGAATGCAGCTTCGAAAAACTCCTAAGTGACCCGCTCCGGTTGGGTGCCCTTTTTCACTGTCTGCTACCACTAGTAGGCTTCTTCCTTAAGCAGTGACACTGCTCCTTACAGCTTCTGCTCAGGTGAGCAGTCCAGGTCTTCCATTATCCTTTCAGTGACCTCCAACCAATATTCTGCCACATTGGGAGCCACGCCAGCCACGCCCTTAAAGATCTCAGCCCTGTTCGATCGAAGTCACTTCGAAATAGACCCCCGATTTCCACTGCCATGATTAGGCCAGTGACCCTTTCTAAAATTCTCAGCATTGCCTGCGATAATGCATCTTCTCTCACTGCCCGATCATACGGTCCATTCCCAGCCATAGGTGAGGCCAGAGCCTCTTCTACTCCAATATTGGGCACATGGCCCGATGCCGACGATTCAGCCTTAAAATTTCCGCGGCCTCAGCCATGACCCCTTGCACCTCTTCTAGCACTCATCGTTGATTTGCGTATTATCTGGATTAGAAATTTTATGAAGTCTTAGTTAGTTTCAACAATTAACCTGATGTTTTATGGAAGTAATTAAAGAGAAGATTGTTTTCGAAAATCTTCTACAGTTTCAAGTTCCTGCGGGCTTTGGTTCCATACAGTTTCAAGTTCTACAGGTAGGATTCCAGAGAAGATGAGGTGGGTAATTAAGACCACTTAAGTACCAAGCTCTCCCTAGATCCAATCCTAGACATGCATATACCCATTGCCACACCTTAACCCTTTGACTTGTCCACGGTCGCAATATATTAATTAAGTCTTATGTAGTTATCATATACTAGGCCCAAATTCCTTCCAAAGCCCAAACAAATTAACATGCATGCATCTGGCCCATTAAGCCCAATCATATTTGTATGGCCCATTAGCCCAATTCACTTGTATATGGCCTATTAGGCCCAAATCACATTTATACGGCCCGTTAGGCCTAGTCACATTCATATTCATGCTCACATACAAATTCTTATCACATAGCATCAATATTCAGTTTTTTCCTATTATGGGCCCAACAGCCCATTCTAGCCCGTATGGCCAAATCACAACCCAAGTCCACGGAATCACCCGTGGGTCTCAGGCAACCTATTGGTCTTTCCCTTATGAGTGTTCACACACTCGCAAGACTACCGTAGCCAAACTTTTGACTTTTCGGCATGTTGCCTTTTCTTCATTTCGGCATTTCGGCTTTTGCTGATCCATAGTGTGTGTGTAGTGTATTTATACACCTGGTAGGCAAGCGTGCTGCGATTTCCTTAGCCCAAACCGACAATCGATATCACTCAAAGATTAATCTCACATACTTATCGAATACTTTACTAAAAGCCAGAATCTCACCTTAACCTTACCTTGCGCGATAAGTATAACAGCCCCTTCACTAACCACGATCAACTCCTAGATCTACACCAATCGTAACTATTAAAACCAGAATAATAGGTGACTCGTATCCAACACAAGTCCCCTTACCTTACTATGGCTATTCGGCCAACCTTAGCCAATGGATGAGGAATACTTACCAAAACCGCAACACCTAAGAGGCAATTCGGCAATGAGCTAAGATCCGAGATCCGATACTAATTCCCTACCACATTTGATTAGAAAGAGTGAGGGACAATATTCAATACTTAGCAAAGAAACCGATTGGGAGAACAACACTTGCACTAGATTTGACACAAGTAGAAGGAGTAGTGATTACACCAAGGGTATTCGGCCAAAGAGGTTTAGCCCTTTATGATTTTGTATGGGAAAGAAGGGTTATTCGGATTCAAGGAAAAAGAAAGAAAAGTCAGCAATGAGGTAGAGGAAGAACAGAATTAAGCATAAGGAAGGAGAAAAACAAAAGAAAGGCAGAGGGTTTTCGGCTTTCAGAGAAAAGAGTTTCTGGTAACAGGGAGAAGGAAATTCGGTCATTAACTTCATACCCTAGCATTCGGCACCTATTTATAATCCTTATAGCCAAATTTTCCCATGCCCAATTCCCCATTCGGCTCCATCACTTCTCCCTTCTCATCTCCTTGTTTTTCTCCCTGATAACCCCTTGATCCTTTCCTTAATTTTCTCTCCTGAACACTTCCCTTGGAGTCCACTTTCACGCCACTTCTATCCTTCTAGAAGATCAAAATTAAACTTCTAAAAACACAAAGCTAGGATTCAAACCTTGGACCCCCTTGTTAGCTATTAACGCCACCTCCTTACACTCTAAGTGGCGTCACTTAGTCACTCTTCCACAAGGCTTTTTGCTGCTATTTTCCCCTATCTTTATTTAAAAGCCCAACTACTTGCCAACCCTGATTCTTTTAATAATTAAATTATAATTTCTTCTAACCCTTAATTCAAACTCAAACCTTGACCAAGACCTACGTTTGCGTAATTAGCACTTAATCGAAATTATTAAGCATAAAAAGAAAAATTCAAGATTTCAGGATTTTGGGATTTTGGGATTTTTGGGGCGTTATATTTCACCGGCAAATGGATGGTCAATCCGAACGAGTTATTCAGATACTTGAGAATATGTTGCATTCTTGAGTTTGAAGGTAGCTGGGAAAAATATCTACCGCTGATTGAATTTGCTTACAATAATAGCTTCTAATCAAGTTAAAGATGACACCATACGAAGCTCTATACGGTCGTAAATGTTGAACACTTCTTTGTATTAATTTGGGTTAAATTTGGGTTAATGAAATGAGCAAAATAAGATTCAACGGGTTGATCTGATCAAAGGGACTAAAGAAAAAGTGAAAGTAAAATACGATAGTTTGAAAGTAGCTTCGGATCGACAAAAATCATACGCAGACTTGAAACAGAAAGATATTGAGTTCTAGATCAAGGATAAAGTGTTTTTGAAATGTCAACGTGGAAAAAGATGTTGTGGTTTGGTCGAAAAGAGGAATTGAGTCCGCGATTCATCAGACCGTATGAGATTACTAAGGAAGTTGGGCCAATGGCATATCAACTATCACTATCGCCAGAGTTAGAGAAAATACATAATGTATTTCATGTATCAATGCTACGAAGATATCGACCCAACGCTTCACATGTCATTTCCCCAACCGAGGTTGAAATTCAGTCTGATATGACATGTTGAACAACCAATTCGAATTTTAACTCATGAGATAAAAGAACTGATAAATAAAAGAATCGCATTAGTGAAAGTATTGACATGGGGTTTGTGACAGCCCAAAATTGACCCTAGTCGGAATGTGGTTTCGGGACCACAAAACCGAGGCATAAAAATAATTAAAAATTTATTTTGATGCCTATGATATGTGTTAAATTGTGTATGACATTTTGATGTTTCAATTTAGAATTATAAATGTGAATTTCACTAGAAAGGACCTAGTAGTAAACTTTGAAAGTATGATGGGGAAATGTGTGATGACTAGTTGAGCATGCATGCAAAAATAAGGGATTTGCATGTCAAATTTCCCCAAAGATGGTATAGTGGCGGCCATGACAAGGGAATATGGGCAAGGAAAACATGTTATGACATGTTTTGTTAATGCATGATGTGATAAATGATAAAAAATTAAGCATGTAGGAAGAGAAACAAAAATCAAAATTTGCTCATCCTTCCCCCCTTTGCGTTGAGTGAAAGAGAAGCAAAGAAAAAATTTTGTTCACCTATTTTTCTCTTCTTTGGCGAAAATACTAAGGAAGAAGGAAGGATTTTTGCTTCATTTTCTTTGTTTAGAAGAGATCTAGAAGGAAATTTGGCTAAACTTGCAACAAGAGTAAGGTATGTATGAGGTTGTGTTGGGAGTTTCATGCATGTTTTGGTTGCTAATTTGATGTGCATGTTAGCCATGGCTCAAATCTTTGTTATGCCATGGAAATGGCATTTGGCCAAAGTTGTTATGGTGATAAAGCCATTGCATGCTAAGTGTGAAGCTTGATGATGATGCATGCAATGATGGATTGTCTACTCTTGAGTAAGATTTTGAGTTTTCTTTTTGTTTAACCATGATTGAAGTTGAAAAGGGCATGATTGTCATATTCGCCATGATGCATTCATGAGCATGGTTCATGCTTCTTGCATGTTAGTTAAAATTTGTGTTTTGGATGGCTATGGACACCTTGAAATTCGCCATGCTCATATATGTATATATATGTTTGCACATGATGTTTTGGTTATGAACTAAGTGATGAATATATTGGTTTAAAGAAGAAGATGTGGAAGAATGCTTGTGAAATTGCAAGCACAATTCGGCCTAGCACACATATAAGTGCTTGATGCTATATTATAAGTTTTGGGCCACAATGTGCAAAGCATTAATTAGTAAATTGCATGCTGTTTTTGTGAGGTATTAAGTGCAAAATTTACCTCAACATGTACATGAATATTCGCCTTGGGTAGCCTATTGAAGGCCTTAGCATTTCCTTGATGCTCGAATAAATTGTATTGAATTGCTTGATGTAGTATAAAATGTGCATGACCATTGTGTATTCAAGCTAAAGGGTGGCCATATGACCATTTAAACTCCTTGTCATATTCGCCATAAGCTAGCACAATGAGGTTTTAATAAATTGAATTTGTTTGAATTAGCTCAAGAGCTTAGAGGCCACAATTGGACAAGGGAAGGAGAAAGTGATCGAATAGCCGAAAAAGCCGTTCGACAACATCCGAGGTAAGTCCTCAAGAAGTGACCCTACTTGAATTGTGTGAAATAAAGTATGGATGTGTATTGATTATTGATTATGTGTGCATGAGTATTTGAATTCTACCGGGCTAAGTCCCGAAGGCGAATATGCTTGTGACTATAATTGTGTTTGAGCCTTAGTAACGAAAATGAATTATGTATGTCCAATGATAATTGATGTATGTGTTCATGGGAAATTGAATGATATCCGGGCTAAATCTCAAGACAATTATGCTGGAAATTATATCCGGTTAAGACCGAAGGCAATTGTGCTAGTGGCTACATCCGGGCTAAGACCAAGGCATTCGTGCGAGACATTCTATCCGGGCTAAGACCAAGGCATTTGTGCACATGGTTATATCCGGTTATATTCAAGAATCTTGGGCTGGAGGTGAGTGTTGGTTGCTGTAATAAATTCAATGAGTACACTCAAAAAGCCCAAAGAATGAGGTACGTTTATATGTGCATTGGAAAGTCGACATGTTTGAGCAACATTCGCTCAATCGACTAATGAATTTCAGTTATTGAATTGATTGATACTTTGTGAAATCATATAATGATGAAGTGTGAACTAAGAATGTGTATTAACGAAATGATGCATTTGGCTATGTGAATGTATTGTTGTAATTAGAGTTGATTATATTCCTTGAGACTTACTAAGCATAAAAATGCTTACCCCGTTGCTTTGGCTCTCAGTTTCTAGATTTCGTCAAGCAATCGGATTTGGGATCGTTGAAGTCAAGTCATCCACACTATCAAGCCTCTATTTTGGTATAAATTTTGGTTGAACTTGAGATGGCATGTATAGGACTACCCTTGTTAGTTAAATATGTTGTGATGTATATATGTACGGCCATGTGAAAATGGCTCGAAAAAGGAAGCATGAACTTAGACTAATTGTGGTTTGTATGTATATTTGGTGTCATGATGTAGCTATGGCTTGGAAATGGGAATGTTGGTCATATGATCAGCCATTGGCATGGTTAAAATGATCATATATGAACCTATGTATGGCAAGACTAGTTGGTTCATGGAGACTACCAAATAGGTAAGACCTACCTTAAAAACAGATGCTGCCAGCTGCAGTGACGTGAATGTGAAAAATCACCAAAATTCGTAGGAATGGAATTAAATAGTGAATAAGCTATGTAAATGAACCTTGATGAACCTTGATATTAAAGCTATTGTGAGACAGGGCTAGAACGGTTTCTGGGTTCCCTGTTGCAACTTTGAAAATTTACTATAAATTATCCAAAAATAATTAGGAGACATACCTTATATGTACAGATTCCATTTTGAGTCTAGTTTCATTAGAAACAAACGACACCAGCATTAAAGCCCTGTACAGAGAGATATTCAAGTTATACCGCGCGAAGGTCAGAGCAGTCGATCCCTGTAACATGGGTGACTTTAACTAATAAACTGTACCAATTGGCCCAACAAAAAATTCTAGAAATAAATCCATGGATGGATATATGAGTCTAAATTTAGGGAAAATTTACGAAACCAGTTTCGAGTTTTGAAACTCGAGATATGATTTTAAAGCGACAGTGACGCATCTATTCCAACTTTGATGAAAATGTCAAATGGATGGGCAAAACAAGTGAACTTGGCTTGTTAACCCTCGTGTCCGAACACGGCGATGGTCTCGGGTTCGGGGTGTTACAATTTATTGGAATCGAGCCACGGTTTAGTCGATTCTAGGACTACCGTGATGTGTTTGGGGTCTAGCTATACATGCCATTAAATGATGAATCGATAGTGTGATGATTTCGACAATTTGACTTTGTGTTTGTTTATAGCAATGGATCCCGATCCCAACCGAAGCGATAGCGATGATGTGGAGAGTGTGGCGCTGCTCAGCGCAAGGGACAGCAACCGGGACTCTCAACCTATGGCCAGCAATCCTAATGACGAGGCTAGGCAAGCCTTTTATAGTGTGATGAGCGAATGGTTTAATCAATACATTCGAACCAACACGGTGCTCCACAACCTCCATTCCCGAAAAATGCAACCCCGCACCTACAATACCTCCGGTGATCGACCAAATAAGGTCAAGTAAGCCCCAGTCGATAGGATTCAAAACATGGGGCCACTTGAATTTAAGGCTACGGATGATGATGATGCCGAGCGAGCTGAATTTTGGTTAGATAACACTATCCGGTGCATGATGAGCTATCCTGTACACCGATGAGTGCTTAAAGTGTACCATCTCCTTGCTACGTGAGTCCGCCTACTATTGGTGGAGTACTCGACTTGTGTGGTGCCTAGAGAGCAAGTGACTTGGGAATTCTTTCAAACCGAGTTCAAAAAAGTATATCGATCGAGATTCATCGACCGAAGCGGAGGAATTTCTTGATCTTAAGCAAGGTTCTATGTCCGTTACCGACTACGAACGAAAGTTTGTGAGGCTTAGCCATCGCGAGAATGCATTTCGTCCGAAGCTATTATGTAAACGCCGAGGATGGGCTGAATGATGATATAAGGATGTTTGTTGGCATTCTCGATATCGAGAGTTCGTAGTACTTGTTGAGCGAGCTTGTAAAGCGAAGAGCTTAGAAAGGAGAAACAAAAAGCGATGTGGGAACTGGAGAATTCGAAGAGGTCCTCGGAAAGTCTCTTCAACAAGCATCGAAGAGATTTCGAGATGATGCAAGCGGTCTAGAGGCATTTCGGGCTTTTCTAGACGAGGACGCGATCGACCCCTGTGACCACACGAGTCACCTCGATCGCCGGTGGTGGAAATGATCGTAGAGAGGGCGGAGTGTCCACATTGTGGCAAATGGCATTCGGGAGCTGTTGGTTTCGTGATCGCTCTCGCTATAAGTGTGGATCGGCCGACCACTTTATGAAGGATTGCCCGGGATGCATGAGCAGAATGTAAGTCGAGTGCAAACCCGGGTGCTACCATCGCCGAGGTAGGCCACCTAGAAATATGGGCAATGTCGATGGCGGTCGAGAGGATCTAGAGATGCTACCATCGATCGAGGCTCGTGCTCTGCTAGGACTTATGCCATACGCGCACGCGAGGATCTTGCCTCTCCGGATGTTATTACCGGTACTTTCACTCTTTTCAATACAAATGTGATTGCTTTGATTGACCCTGGTTCTACTCATTCATATATATGTGAAACCTTAGCATCCAAAGAAGACTTTGCCCATTGAGTCTCATCGAGTTTGTAATTCGGTGTCAAACCCCTTGGGTCATTACGTGCTTGTCAACAAAGTGTGCAAGAAAAGTCCCCTAGTGTTCGAGGTTCTTGTTTTCCGGCGGACTTGATACTTTTGCCGTTCGATGAGTTCGATGTTATTCTTGGTTTGGATTGGTTGACCATGCACGATGCGGTTGTAAATTGCAAGAGCAAGACTATCGATTTGAGGTGCGAATAATGAAATAATTCGGGTTGAGTCTACGGACTTAAAGGGGTTGCCATTTGTAATATCGTGATGTTGGCCCGAAATATGTAAGAAAAGGGTGCGGCGTACCTTGCGTCGTGTTCGATGACAAGGAATCGAGAAGAAACCCGAATCTGTGCCCGTGGTTTGTGAATACCGGATGTTTTCCCGAAGAATTGCGGGTTTACCACTGTTCGGAAATAGAATTTGGCATTGAATTGGTACTGGTACCACTCCAATTTCGATAGCTCCGTATCGTATGGCACCAACGGAATTAAAGGAGTTGAAAGCTCGATTGCAAGAATTGGTGGATAGAGGTTTTGCTCGCTTGAGTTTTTCGCCTTGGGGTGCGCCGGTGTTGTTCGTGAAGAAGAAGGATGGAACCATGCGATTGTGCATCGACTATCGTCGACAATAAAGCGACGATAAAGAACAAATATCCGTTGCCACGTATTGATGACTTGTTCGATCAACTCTGAAGGGAGCCTCGGTGTTCTCGAAAATAGATTTGAGATCGGGCTACTATCAATTGCGAATCCGAGATTCGGACGTGCCCAAGACCGCCTTGAGCGAGATATGGTCACTATGAGTTCCTAGTGATGCCGTTTGGGCTCACTAATGCCCTCATGGTATTTATGGATTTAATGAATCGGATCTTTAGACCATATTTGGATCGATTCTAGTCGTGTTCATTGATGACATCTTGGTCTATTCAAGAAATGAGACCGAACATGCTGAACACTGCGGTTAGTGCTGCAAATTTTACGGGATAAGCAATTATATGCTAAGTTCAAAGCAAGTGTGAGTTACGGTTAAGAGAGGTTAGCTTCTTGGGTCATGTGGTATCTCATCGGGTATTCGAGTCGACCGAATAAAATTTCAGCCATACTTAATTGGAAGCCTCAGAAATATTCTTGAGGTTCGAGCTTTTAGGGCTTGCTTAGGTTATTACCGACGATTTGTAAAAGGCTTCTCAACGATAGCCACGCCGATGACGAAGTTACTCCAAAAGGACGTTAAGTTCGAATGGACGGAGAAATGCCAAAAAGTTTCGATCAATCGAAAACTTATTTGATTGAAGCCCCAATTCTAGTGCAACCCGAGTCCGCAAAGAGTTTGTCATCTATAGCGACGCCTCTCTACTTGGGTTAGGTTACGTATTAATGCAAGAAGGTCGAGTTGTGGCCTGTCGTCGAGGCAATTAAAGCCACATGAGAAAAATTATCCGACTCATGATCTCGAATTGGCGCCATCGTATTCGCCTTAAAGATTTGGCGACATTACTTATTTGGTGAAAGGTGCCATGTATACTCGGATCACAAAAGTCTCAAATATTTGATGACCCAAAGAGACTTAAATCTGCGACAAAGACGTTGGCTCGAGCTGTTAAAGGATTATGAGTGATCATTGACTATCACCCGGAAAGGCGAATGTGGTTGCGGATGCCTTGAGTCGTAAATCGTTATTCACTTTACTGACGATGAATGTGCACTTGTCCATCGTCCGATCCGACGGTGTGTTAGTGGCTGAATTGAAAGCCAAACCATTATTGACACACCAAATTCGAGAAGCTCGAGAAAGTCGACGACGAGTTGGTTGCAAAAGCGGCTGCATGTGTTCGAACAAGGACTCGGAGTTTCAAATCGACGATGACGATTGTTTGAGGTTCAAAAGTCGTCTGTGTGTCCCAAAGAATTCGGAACTCATTTCGATAATTCTGAATGAAGCCCATTGTAGCCGAATGGCAATCCACCCGGGGAGTACGAAGATGTACAATGAATTGAAACGTCGGTTTTGGTGGCATGGTATGAAGCGAGACATCTCCGACTTTGTTTGAGATGTTTAATATGTCAACAAGTGAAAGCGAAACATCGGTGCCTTGAGATTACTTCACCAATCACGATACCCGAGTGGAAATGGGATCGAGTCACAATGGACTTTGTATCCGGATGCCATTGTCAGCAAGTAAGAAGGATGCGGTTTGGGTCGTGGTAGATCGATTGACTAAGTCGGCCCACTTTGTCCCCGTACGTACGGATTTTTCAATGGACAAATTAGCGGAATTGTACGTTTCTCAGATTGTGAGATTACACGGGGTGCCTATTTCTATCGTGTCGGATAGAGATCCGAGATTTACCTCGTGAGTTTGGAAAAAGTTGCAAGAAGCTTTGGGTACCAAGTTGCATTTCAGCACCGCCTTTCACCCCCAAACCGATGGTCAATCCGGCGGATAATTCGGATACTTGAGGATATGTTAAGATGTTGCGTCCTCGAGTTTAGTGGTTCATGGGAACAGATTTGCCGTTGATTGAATTCGCTACAACAACGACTTTCAATCAAGTATTAAGATGGCACCCTACGAGGCCTTATACGGTCGTAAATGTAAATGCGCCATTGTTTTGGACCGAGCTCGGTGAAAGCAAGATTTTCGGGTGGATTTGATTAGGGATGCTGAGCAGAAAGTGAAAGTAATCCGTGAAAGTCTGAAGATAGCCTCCGATCGTCGAAAGTCGTGCAGCGGATCTGAAGCGTAAGGATATCGAGTATCGTGGGTGATAAAGTGTTTCTCAAGGTATCGCCTTGGAAAAAGATACTCGAGTTCGTAGTAAGGGCAAGTTGAGCCCGAGGTTCATTGGACCATATGAGATATCGAGCGAGTCGGTCCAAAGGCATATCGCTTGATTTTGCCCCGAACTCAAAAGGTTCACGATGTCTTTCACGTTTGATGCTTCGACGCTATAGATCCGATCCATCGCACGTGATTAATCCATCGAAATTGAAATTCAAGCTAATATGAGTTATGAGGAAGAACCGATTCGTATCCTATCACGAAGTGAAAGAGTTGCGAAACAAGCGGGTTCCGCTAGTGAAAGTGTTATGGCTCAAGCACGGGATAGAAGAAGCTACTTGGGAGACCGAGAACTCTAAGAAAGAGCGATATCCAAACCTATTTACGGTAAGATTTTCGGGACGAAAATTTCTTAAGTGGGGAGAGTTGTGACAGCCCAAAATTGACCCTAGTCGGAATGTGGTTTCGGGACCACAAAACCGAGGCATAAAAATAATTAAAAATTATTTTGATGCCTATGATATCTGATAAATTGTGTATGACATTTTGATGTTTCAATTTAGAATTATAAATGTGAATTTCACTAGAAAGGACCTAGTAGTAAACTTTGAAAGTATGATGGGAAATGTGTGATGACTAGTTGAGCATGCATGCAAAAATAAGGGATTTGCATGTCAAATTTCCCCAAAGATGGTATAGTGGCGGCCATGACAAGGGAATATGGGCAAGGAAAACATGTTATGACATGTTTTGTTAATGCATGATGTGATAAATGATAAAAAATTAAGCATGTAGGAAGAGAAACAAAAAATCAAAATTTGCTCATCCTTCCCCCCTTTTGCGGTGAGTGAAAGAGAAGCAAAGAAAAAATTTTGTTCACCTATTTTCTCTTCTTTGGCGAAAATACTAAGGAAGAAGGAAGGATTTTTGCTTCATTTTCTTTGTTTAGAAGAGATCTAGAAGGAAATTTGGCTAAACTTGCAACAAGAGTAAGGTATGTATGAGGTTGTGTTGGGAGTTTCATGCATGTTTTGGTTGCTAATTTGATGTGCATGTTAGCCATGGCTCAAATCTTTGTTATGCCATGGAAATGGCATTTGGCCAAAGTTGTTATGGTGATAAAGCCATTGCATGCTAAGTGTGAAGCTTGATAATGATGCATGCAATGATGGATTGTCTACTCTTGAGTAAGATTTTGAGTTTTCTTTTTGTTTAACCATGATTGAAGTTGAAAAGGGCATGATTGTCATATTCGCCATGATGCATTCATGAGCATGGTTCATGCTTCTTGCATGTTAGTTAAAATTTGTGTTTTGGATGGCTATGGACACCTTGAAATTGACCATGCTCATATATGTATATATATGTTTGCACATGATGTTTTGGTTATGAACTAAGTGATGAATATATTGGTTTAAAGAAGAAGATGTGGAAGAATGCTTGTGAAATTGCAAGCACAATTCGGCCTAGCACACATATAAGTGCTTGATGCTATATTATAAGTTTTGGGCCACAATGTGCAAAGCATTAATTAGTAAATTGCATGCTGTTTTGTGAGGTATTAAGTGCAAAATTTACCTCAACATGTACATGAATATTCGACCTTGGGTAGCCTATTGAAGGCCTTAGCATTTCCTTGATGCTCGAATAAATTGTATTGAATTGCTTGATGTAGTATAAAATGTGCATGACCATTGTGTATTCAAGCTAAAGGGTGGCCATATGACCATTTAAACTCCTTGTCATATTCGGCCATAAGCTAGCACAATGAGGTTTTAATAAATTGAATTTGTTTGAATTAGCTCAAGAGCTTAGAGGACCACAATTGGACAAGGGGAAGGAGAAAGTGATCGAATAGCCGAAAAAGCCGTTCGACAACATCCGAGGTAAGTCCTCAAGAAGTGACCCTACTTGAATTGTGTGAAATAAAGTATGGATGTGTATTGATTATTGATTATGTGTGCATGAGTATTTGAATTCTACGGGCTAAGTCCCGAAGGCGAATATGCTTGTGACTATAATTGTGTTTGAGCCTTAATGTGAAAATGAATTATGTATGTCCAATGATAATTGATGTATGTGTTCATGGAAATTGAATGATATCCGGGCTAAATCCAAAGACAATTATGCTGGAAATTATATCCGGGTTAAGACCGAAGGCAATTGTGCTAGTGGCTACATCCGGGCTAAGACCAAGGCATTCGTGCGAGACATTCTATCCGGGCTAAGACCAAGGCATTTGTGCACATGGTTATATCCGGTTATATTCAAAGAATCTTGGGCTGGAGGTGAGTGTTGGTTGCTGTAATAAATTCAATGAGTACACTCAAAAAGCCCAAAGAATGAGGTGCGTTTATATGTGCATTGGAAAGTCGACATGTTTGAGCAACATTAGCTCAATCGACTAATGAATTTCAGTTATTGAATTGATTGATACTTTGTGAAATCATATAATGATGAAGTGTGAAGTAAGAATGTGTATTAACGAAATGATGCATTTGGCTATGTGAATGTATTGTTGTAATTAGAGTTGATTATATTCCTTGAGACTTACTAAGCATAAAATGCTTACCCGTTGCTTTGGCTCTCGGTTTCTAGATTTCGCTCAAAGCAATCGGTTTGGGATCATTGAAGTCGAAGTCATCCACACTATCAAGCCTCCATTTTGGTATAAATTTTGGTTGAACTTGAGATGGCATGTATAGGACTACCCTTGTTAGTTAAATATGTTGTGATGTATATATATGCGGCCATGCGAAAATGGCTCGAAAAAGGAAGCATGAACTTAGACTAATTGTGGTTTGTATGTATATTTGGTGTCATGATGTAGCTATGGCTTGGAAATGGGAATGTTGGTCATATGATCAGCCATTGGCATGGTTAAAATGATCATATATGAACCTATGTATGGCAAGACTAGTTGGCTCATGAAGACTACCAAATAGGTAAGACCTACCTTAAAAGCAGATCTTGCCAGTGCGATGGCGTGAATGTGAAAAATCACCAAAATTCGTAGGAATGGAATTAAATAGTGAATAAGCTATTTAAATGAACCTTGATGAGTCTATTTTCATATGGAAGAAACGAAATGGTCATAGGAGTTACATGTTAAGAGATATTAAAGCTATTGTGAGACAGGGCGAAGCGGTTTACGGGTTCCTGTCATAACTTTAAAATTTACTATAAATTATCCAAAAAGAATTAGGAGACATACCTTATATTTACAGATTCCATTTTGAGTCTAATTTCATTAGAAACAAACGAAACCAGCATTAATGTAACTCCTATGACCATTTCGTTTCTTCCATATGAAAATAGAATCATCAATGTTTATTTACATAGCTGATTCACTATTTAATACCATTCCTACAAATTTTGGTGATTTTTCACATTCACGTTCTCTAAATTTGGCAACATCTGCTTTTAAGGTAGGTCTTACCTATTTTGTAGTCTCCATGAACCAACTAGTCTTGCCTTACATAGGTCCACATATGATCATTTTAACCATGCCAATGGCTGATCATGTGACCAACATTCCCATTTCAATTCATAGTCACATCATGACACCATATTTATATATACAAACCGCAAATAGTTTAAGTTGATACTTCACTATTACGAGCCATTTTCGCATGGCCGTACACATATACATCATAACATATTTAAACCAACAAGGGGTTGTCCTATACATGCCATTTCAAGTTCAACCAAGAATTTATACCAAAATGGGGGCTTGATAGTGTGGATGACTTCGACTTCAACGATCCGAATCCGATTGCTATCGAGCGAAATCTAGAAAATCGAGAGCCAAAGCAATGAGTAAGCATTTTTATGCTTAGTAAGTCTCAAGGAATATAATCAACTCTAATTACAGCAATACATTCACATAGTTAAATGCATCATTTCATTAATGCACATTCACATAATCATACTTACTTCACCATCCCAACTCTTATGTTCATACACAAATAACGGCTTCATTAAGGCCGATAACTCGTTCCATCATAGGAGCGGATATTCACACTCTTACTCCTAGCGCAAAGCACACACACGCACTTACCTTGTCATTGGGAAATTTCACAAGTGCATTAGCTGAAATTTTCCAGCAAGCTTATAATTTTCAAATCACATACCTTGAGTTTAACCGGATGTCGCTACTCGATCAATCGCCTTGGGACATAGCCCGGTTATGGTAACCCGCACCAAGGCCTACGGGACTTAACCCGGATATCACGATTTGCACAAATGCCTTGGTCTTAGCCGGATAGAATGACTCGCATACGAATGCCTTGGTCTTAGCCGGATGTAGCCACTAGCACAATTGCCTTGGTCTTAACCCGGTTATAATTTCCAGCATAATTGTCTTGGGGCTTAGCCCGGATATCATTCAATTTCTCATGCACACATACATCAATAATCATTGGACATACATATTTATTTTCGTTACTAAGGCTCAAACACAATTATAATCACTAACATAATCGCCTTGGGACTTAGCCCGGGTATCATTCAATACTCATACACATAAATCAATAATCAATACATCCATATTTCATTCCACATAATTCAAGTAAGGTCACTTCTTGAGGACTTACCTCGGATGTTGTCGAACGGCTTTTACGGCTATTCGATTACTTTTCCTTCCCTTGTCCAATTGTGGCCCTCTTAGCTCTTGAGCTAATTCAAACAAATTCAATTTATCAAAACCTCATTGTGCTAGCTTATGGCGAATATGACAAGGAATTTAAATGGTCATATGGCCACCCTTTAGCTTGAATAGACAATGGTCATGCACATTTTATACTACATCAAGCAATTCAATACAATTTATTCGAGCATCAAGGAAAAGCTAAGGCCTTCAATAGGATACCCAAGGCGAATATACTTGTCCATATTGAGGCCAATTATGCACTTAATACCACACAAAAACAGCATGCATTTTACTAGTTAATGCTTTGCATATTGTAGCTCAAAACTTACAATATACAATCAAGCACTCATATGTGTGCTAGGCGAATGTGCTTACAATTTCACAATTATTCTTCAACATCTTCTTCTTTAAACAAACTTATTCATCACTTCCTTCATAACCAAAACATCATGTGCAAACATATATATACATATATGAGCATGGCGAATTTCAAGGTGTCCATAGCCATCCAAAACACAAATTTTAACTAACATGCAAGAAGCATGAACCATGCTCATGAATGCATCATGGCGAATATGACAATCATGCTCCTTTTCAATTTCAATCATGATAAAACAAAAGAAAGCTCAAAATCTTACTCAAGAGTAGACAATCCATCATTGCATGCATCATCATCAAGCTTCACACTTAGCATGCAATGGCTTTATCACCATAACAACTTTGGCCAAATACCATTTCCATGGCTTAACAAAGATTTGAGCCATGGCTAACATGCACATCAAGTTAGCAACCAAAACATGCATGAAACTCCTAACACAACCTCATACATACCTTAATCTTGATGCAAACTTAGCCAAATCTCCTTCTAGATCTCTTCCAAACCAAGCATGAAGCAAAAATCCTCCTTCTTCCTTAGTTTTGGCTCAAAGAAAGGATGAACAAAATTTTTTCTTTCCTTCTCTACAACTCACGGCAATGGGGGATTACCACACTCACACACATTTTTTTTCATTTTTTATCACCCATACACCTTTGTTTATTATTTCACCCTAATGCACCAACAAAACATGTTTCATGACATGTTTAGCCCAACCTCCTTGTCATGGCCGGCCACCACCTATAAAGGGGAATTTGACATGCAAGTCCATTATTTTGCATGCATGCTTTAATTAGTCATCACACATTTCCTATCATACTTTCAAAGTTCATTACTAAGTCCTTTCTTGTGGAATTCACCCTTATAACACTAAATCAATCATCATAAAATGTCATACATGAGCACACACATATTATAGGCATCAAAATAAATTTTAATTATTTTTATGCCTCGGTTTTGTGGTCCCGAGACCACCTTCCGACTAGGGTCAATTTTGGGCTGTCACAATTAAAGCCACATGCAGAGAGATATTCAAGTTATACTGCGAAGGTCGAGAAGCGATCGATCCTCGTAACATGGGTGACTTTAACTAATAAACTGTACCAATTGGCCCAACCAAAATTATAGAAATAAATCCATGGATGGATATATGAGTCTAAATTTAGGAAAATTTACTGAAACCAGTTTCCGAGTTTTGAAACTCGAGATATGATTTTAAAGCGGCAGTGATGCAACTATTCCACTGATTGAAAATGTCAAATGGATGGGCAAAACAAGTGAACTTGGCTTGTTAACCCTCGTGTCCGACACGGCGATGGTCTCGGGTTCGGGGTGTTACAGGGTTCAAGAAGCTACATGGGAACCCGAGAATGCTATGAGAAAACAATACCCGAACCTATTCACTGATAAGATTTTCGAGGATGAAAATCCCTAAGGGGGAGAGTTGTAACATCTAGTTTTTGGTCAAATAGGAATAATGGTTTCAGGACCACAAATCTGAGGTTGAAAATATTTATTTTAATATCATTTTAAGTGTTTACAGCATGATAGCATGTATGTGTGAAAATTTCATGAAGTAATTTTATCGTTTAAATGGTAAATTTGAGAAAAAAGACTAAATCGCGTAAAATGTAAAAGTGTCGTTCTATTAGCTAAAGATGTTTAATAGCTATAGAACCTAAAATTTAAGATCTTTAAATGGTAAATATACCATAGTATGATAGTGGATGATAGTGGCATGGCTTTGGTGTAATTATTAAATGTTTTAAAGGTTAAATAATTAAATTGTTTATTAAAGGTGAATTAAATTAAAACAAAGCCAATTTCTATAATATTTTAGCATCTTCAACCGATTCTTCTTGTCAAAATAGGGTTATGGATTCGATAACTTCAATCTTGGCATTTAGGTATGTATTTTGTTCAGTTTTTAATGATTTTTATATTTTTGAGATCGTTGCTTCGTATTCTAGCTAGCCCAAGGACTAATTAGTGAAATTGTTAAAGATTTTAAGATTTTTCATTGATGAGTTTATGTTTTATTTGGTTTTTGAAGATGAAATATGAATTTTTGATGATATATTTTCATGTTTTGTTAAGTGATTTTTGATGAAAATGCATAATAGGGATTAAATTGTGAAAAGTACAAATTGAGTGGTTCAAATGTGTAATAAATGAAAGTTTTGGCCTGCTAGGTGCACTATGGTAAATTGACTAAGCTTGGGTTTATTGAAATTGTGTGAATTTTGTGTATTTGTGAAATTGGAACTAAATTGATTAATTGTGAAAGTTTAAGGGCTAAAGTGCAAAGAGGCCTAAATGTATGCTTTGGACTAAAATGAATGAGTGGTTGATTAAAGAAGTTAAGTTTTAATATATTTAGATCAAGAAAAGAGGAATCCAGAATTAGATCAAGGCAAAAGCAAGATTATCGAGTAATTGACTCATTTCGTCGTTTTCATACTCGAGGTAAGTTCGTATGTGACAATTTCATTATAAAAGTATGTTAACTGCTTTGATATTGCCTAAACTGTGATTATGAGATTTTCATTAATGTGTGGATTGTAAATATGATTCTATGAATACATTCGAAGATGGAATGACAAGCTAGAAATCCCGATTGAACGTTAGGAATAGATTTTGGATACTAGTGACATGTTATAAGATGATATATTGATTTGGCTTTGGGCCATGCATATCGGATGAGTTGGCTTTGGGCCATGATATTAGCACTTTGGGTGCAAGTTATACCGATTTGGCTTTGGGCCATGCATATTGAATGATTTGGCTTCAGGCCATGATAATTGTTCTTCTGATAAGTTACCTTGATTTGGCTACGAGACATGGTATAGGTACTTATCGTATGTGACTATTGAGTGTTCAATTTCTATTCCAAATGGTTTAATGGGTAAACGAATGATGTGGTTGAGAAAAAGGTTAGTACAAAGTGATATAGGTATGTACAGAACTTATTTGAGTATTAAATAGAGGAAGTTCAATAAGATGGTATCTAATCATGTTTTAAGACATGAGAAAGGTTTGTAGTTAATGTGAAATTGTTTGATTTACGTTTATTCGATGAATTAAGTTATTTACATACGAGCTTACTAAGCTATGAAGCTTACTTCATGTTATTTTTCTATGTTTTATAGTGACTCAAGGCTGGCTCAGATTTGGAAGTCGTCAGGAACATCATCGCACTATCGGACATCTATTTGGTACTTTTGAGTTGTGCATATATGGTATATAGCATGTATATGCTAGGTGTGATATTTTGGTTGTGTTTATAGCCACGGGAGTTGGCTTGTAAATGATATTAATGTTGATGTGTGTTTGGCTAATAGAAATGGTTTATTTTGACATGTATGATATGAACATGGTTAAATGAATTGTGGAGTTTAAATGCTTGATAAATGCTTTGATAAGGTATGATTTTTGAAGTTGAATTGATAAGTATTTGATTAGGTAAATGGCATTGAATTAAGTATTGAAATTGGTTGAAATGGATATTATATGAATTGTGCATTTTGTTGATGTTTTTAGTTGCCTGATTAAATGATGAAATGGTACCATTTTGATTGTTTAGGTGTGCATGAATAATGATGGAAAATTGGCCTTACAAATGGCCTATTTTTGTCCACACGGGCAGAGGTACGGGCGTGTCTCTAAGCCATGTGTGACACACGATCATGTTACACGACCATGTGTCCCCTAGTGCTGTTATTAAAATAGAGTCAGTATGCCCTACATGGTCACACACACGAGCGTGTGACTGGCTGTGTGGTACAAGTCAGTATACCCCTAATTGGCACACGGCCTAGCACACAAGCGTCTGACTTGGTCGTGTTGTATAAGTCAGTATACTCTCCAGTTTTCACATGGCCTAGCATACGGACGTGTCTTTGGCCATGTGATGCAAGTCAGTATGTATGCCCTGTTTCCACATGGCCAGAGACACGGGCATGTCTGAAGCCGTGTGAGGTACAAGGCCTGTTCACATGAGTGTGTGACCCCTGTATTGATGAAAAATTTCTAAGTTTTCCAAAATTCTCGTATGTTATCGGTTTAGTCCTGAACCACTTCTAAAGCATGTTTAAGGCCTCGTTGGCCTAATAAGGGACAATGTGATTGTCTTGAATGGTATTTGAGTATGAATACATAAATGTACGAGTTATGTATGTTAAATGAAGTGTATTGATAGGTAATACCTCGTAACCCTACTCTGGCGATGGATAAGGGTCAGAGGTGTTACAATATATGTATATACATGTTTAAATACTAAAAGTACCAACTAAACAAAGTACTACAATAATATTTACATAACTACAAGCATACCACTACTTGAATATATACATATGAAATTAAAACACCTACTACAAGCAACTTGTAACCTAACCAAAATGATCAAAATCTATACCGAGTAGTGGATCAAATAGTGTGAGCTCCAACTTGACTTCCAACTGACCTAAAACTTCTCGTAATCTATAAAGAAACCAAACATAATGGACGTAAGTAAATCATTACTTAGTAAGCTCGTAATAAACTTAAACTTAAACATACCATAAATGGCGTAACTTAAACATTTCACAATTCATTTCATAATCTAGATCATAAGTTCATTAATTGTCTATACACATCACAAGTCTCACAAGGTTAGTGAATTCATATATGAAACATGTAACATTATCATGTCACAGAACATATATAAGTAAACACATTTGGAACACAAATCAAATTTCACATGTCCATTTGTCATTTGACATTTTCATTTCAAGTATCCATTCCAATATCCATTTCATATATCCATTTCATATAATCATTTCATATATCTATTTTCACCCGATAAGCCACAGTGAATTAACATTGGATACGTAGGAACAATGCTCACACAAGCTGTGACGGTAAATGCTAAGGCGAGTTGTAATGGTAAATGCTCACACGAGCTGTGGGTCGGGATGTTAAACTACATGATGCTTCTCACACGAGCTATGAATAATCCATAACAAATGCAGGATCTTAGCCACCGGTAAGACATCCAAGACCAGTACCCGAAACTATAATAACCCTAATGACATGTCATTTGTATCCTAAACATTCACAAGGTTCATCAGGCCATGTTTTACATCCATATCATTTAAGCACATATCGATTACTTCATCACATGAGTTCATCCATATAGTTTTCCAATTTCAAACATAACCTTTAACTATGATATCCCTGCAACTTAATCCATTTTATCACTTTACATTTACCATTCAGTGAACCCAATCACAAACATACATGACTAATTGTTAAATCACAAGAACAGAAAGAAATTATTTCAATCAATATACAAAGAGAAATTATTTCAATCAATATACAAATTTACCTAATAAAAAACGACAATGAATGCAACATTGATGATTACTCCGGTAACTTTCTTTTTCCATGATTATTGTCAGATTGATTCATTTCTTGATCTAAATAATAATTTTAATTCAATTAACCATTTAAAAAACTTCAACAATTAAACATATGCATTTATTCCCTTTTATTATCATTTTCCAATTTTATCTTAAAATTTCATCTTTTATGCAATTTAGTCCCTAAACCTAAACTTTCAATTTATCACAATTTAAACCTAAGCAAAATTTTCTATAGTCCCTATACAACCCTTATTTATCATATTCTTGCTAACTTTGCTATTTTAACAACTTAGTTCTTAAACTTAAAATCAACCAAAACCACTTTACAAAATAGTCCTATTTAACTATCAAGCTTATAAATCTACCATTAAACTTCAAAAACATCAAAAATTAATCAATGGCATAATTAAAAACATTAAATTTTTTTACAAATTAGTCCTTAGGTTAGCTAGATTAAGCTACAATGATCTAAAAAACATAAAAAAACCACTAAAAAAGGACTCAAAACACATACCATGCATGTGAATTGAAGCTTGACTGAATGTTTGGTCTAAGCTTCCATGGAGAATCAATTTTCAAAGAAAAAAGAATGAAGATGGAAACTTGTTTTGTCTTTTGTTTATGTTATTTTATTAATTTAATTACCCTTTAACCCTTTAAACTTAACAAAAATTTCTTATCATGCAACCCGAACCGTTCACCCATTTCAAAAGATGGCTAATTGAAACTTAAAACCATTTAATAATGCTTATATAATCATTTAAATCCTTTAGATTAATAGCGATTAACTTTTTCAACTTTTACGATTTAGTCCTTTTACTTAATTAACTATCTAAACATTGAAATTTTCTAACCAAAATTTAATACAACACCGTAATAAACCTATAAATATTAAATAAATAATAAAATACTAACCTACTAGTTAGAATTGTGGTCCTGAAACTATTGTTTCCAAAACCACTGAAAATAGGCTATTACAATCGCCATGTCCTTGATCAATTCACTGACTCACTCATAAGAGTTATTCATGAAGGCACTAGTAGGTGTGCCATTTAAACTGGCTCTTATGCTCCCATCCAATCCATTATAAAACATTTGCAATTGTAGCTAGTCTAGCATACCGTGGTGTGGGCACTTCCTAAGTAGGGACTAGAAGCGGTCTCAAGCTTCATATAAATTTTAGCCTTCGAATTTCTTAAAATCAACAATATCATGCCTCAATTGGATGGTTCAACTAATGGGGAAAATTTTGTGTAAAAATTTCCCCGCTAAGTCATCCCATCACGTGATGGAACCTAGCTCTTGGGAATCGAGCCACTCATAGGCATTATCACAAAGCGAGAAACGAAAACAATATCGCATCATTGGTCACTCTATTGTATTTAAATGTGTCACACAATTGTAGGAATCTCTTTAAATGCTAGTTCGATTCTTCCATCATATTACCCCAAAATTGCTAATTATTTTGAATCATTTGGATGATGGTCGTCTTAATTTCAAAATTATTTGCATTCATCGCTGGCCTCTCGATACTTCCTCGCTGGCCTCAAATAGTGGGTTTTCTCATGGCTAGTCAGCCACTACAGGTGGATTGTTTTGCATTTGCTGATAGGCTCTCCTTAAAATTCTCTTCAGTTTAGGATTTGGCTTAATAGGAAGAGCTCCACACTAAGTCACACAATGAATCAAAGAGAAATTAAAATAAATTAAAATTCAAGTAAAGAAATAAAATAACAAGCATAAAATTTTGTATCTATAATTCTAAATTTTCCTATTTATCTTACCAAGTGTAGAAAGTAAAATTCAAGTCTAATGTCGAAAGCTCCCCGGCAATGGCGCCAACAACTTGACCGCCGCCAGATGTGTGAATGTCTGGACTGGAAATACTGTAGAAAAATAATTAAATAATTAAATAGCAGTGGCCGCAACTATATGAGTCAAATTGTAATATATAAGAATGTTACAATGAAACACTCCAGGAAGTATTTCAAGGATCGTACCCAAAGGAGGTTGAATTAAACTGAGATTAATTTTCTACACTAATAAGTCTAAATAGTATTGATTTAAAATTAAATTACGAAAAATCAAATAACATTAATTAATCGAATTAACCTAGGAATTGATTACACTAAAAGTTAACCAATTTATTAATCGAGAATAATCCAATAAAACAGGTAGAAGCTTAACTCACTTTAGTGATCCCAATTAACTTTAGAACTCAGGTTTTATCGAGTAAGCTATTAATTAACTAGTTATTACCTCTCGGCCTCTAACTAATTAACTAATCAACCAATACATGCTTACCTCTTAGCCTCACTTTCTTAACCGGGATAAATTATGAGGTACTCGGTAAACTTATCTTTTGATCTCGTTTATCCTAAATTACTTCCTAGAGGCGTCACTCCCTAGGGTTTAATCACATAGATTTTAAACCAACTAACTCGGATTTTAGCTCTCTTTCATCCGTTAATTATCCATACATCCATTTGTTAAACTCCTTAAGCAAATAGCTACTCATGAACCAAAATACAATAATTCCTAAACTCATATTTAACATTCAAAACAACAAATTAAATAAAAGTAAGTAGTATAGAAATAAATTTGTTTCTTATATCGATTGATGCTTGGAAGCAAAATGTCCTTTAAAAGTTGCAAAGATCTCCTCAATTGCAATTGGAATCAATAACAAAATAAAGAAAAATTAATATATTAAGGGCTTAGATCGAAATCAAATCCAAGTTAAAACAGTAAGAAAAGTATAAAAGGGACTAAATTGGAAATAAAATAAAACTAAACTAAAAACCTAAAAATATTGAAATGGCTCACTTCGCCAAGCCTCCTCAAAGTAAGACTTAACATGCTTATTTATAGAGTTTATGCTTGGACATAATTAGGCTTACTAAACAACCAAAATTTTTGATTAATATACATTGTGAGGACTAAAATGCCCCTAATTAATTTTTCATGTTCGTCACTCAATGTCATGACACCATAAGACCGATGTTGTGACACTGCCTTCATTTTCTAGGTAATTTTGGCTTCAAAGTTCGATGTTGTGACACCACTTCCTGGTGTTGTCACGTTATATTTATCCCTTTTCTTCTAAGCTAGAAAGCCCATAGTGGCCCATTAGGTCGTAACATAACTCAAAATTGTGTAAAAACACTTAGTTTGCATAATTTAAATGGCTAATTCATTGGCAAACGCTAGATTGTCCAGGAATCACTTTTTTAAAGCTTATTGGTAATTTGTTATTTTTTGGTGATTTGAATTAGTGCAGTCTGCTTGCTATTATATTTCTTTGTAGGTTGTACTTCTATTTTTTGCAGCTCTGTCGATTAGGCATGAGCTGAGAGTTTTTATTACTCTATTTTGCTTGTATTCAATTGATTGAGGTAAAAAAAAGTAACAAAAATTAAAAACAAAATTAAAACATATAAAATCATTATAAAATAAGCTTGTTAAGTGCTAGAAAAACCTTAATTTGACATAACAAATAGTGGCAGATCATTATGCTTTGCACATGTCCAGATATCTATTTAGCTGAAGGAATAGTAAATATGGTAAAAATAGCTTCTGAAGATAACCTTGCAGATTTTTTTGCTAAGACTCTTGTAACTAGAAATTTTAATAAAGATGAGGATATGAGAATGTGAAACATGTCACATTTACTTCACTAAGACAAGTTGGAGATTGTTAGGAAATGTGCCCATGTTGTAGTGAACATGTAATGGTTTTCTGTAACATCTCGAATTTGGGTCTAGTCAAAATAGTGATTTTGAGGCCACAAATCTAAAATAGAAATAATTATTTTATGATTATTTGATGATCCATGATATGATTGCATGTTTACATAAAATTTTCATAAAGAAATTCTATGCCTAAAGTGTCCAAATTAATTTTAGGGACCAAATTGAATAAGTTGTAAAACTGGTGTTTTAGAAGCTTCAAGCATGAAATTGCTTTAAATTATTAATTAAAGGTCCTTAAATAAAAATTTGACCGAGTTCTAAAATTTTGGACAAAAATAGGCATGAACAGGAAAATTTTGAAAGAAAGGCCTTAAGGGCATTTTTGTCATTTGGTAAATAAAAAAATAGAAAGGGAAAAATCAAGCAAAAAAGATGTCCATCTTCTCTTAGGGTGCCAAAATTTGGGGGAGTCTCCATAGCTAGGGTTTTCAACATTTTTAAGCTTGATTGTAAGTGCTCCCAAGTCCCGTTTTTAATGTTCTTTACATTTTTGAGATCCGTGAAGCATGATCTGTCCATTTCTATCCATATTTTGAAGTAGGGTTCATGTATGAAATTTTACCCGTGTGTGACATGGTTGTATTTTAATGATTAATGGAAGAATATGAATGTTTGATGTGTGATAAACATCTTTTACTAAGTGATTTTTAGTGAAAACACCTAAAAAGGACTTGTTTATAAAAGGTGTAAAAATAAGTAGTAGAAATGTGAAATAAAGCAAAATGTGGGCTCATATGAGTTAGAATATGAATCGGCTAGGCTTGGGTAACCAAGAAATTGAATGCATTTCATTTTACAAGCCTAGAGACTAAAGTGTAAATAAGTGAAAAGTTAGGGGTAAATAGGTAATTTTTCCAAAGTATGTGTTATGGGTCGATATGAGCAATGTATGTATTGAACAAGTTGAATTTGGCATTATAGATCAAGAAAAAAGTGATTCGGGTCTTGATCAGGGGAAAAATAAAGTTTACGAGGATTAGGCTAATTTCTATCATTTTGTACTGAGGTAAGTTCATTTGCAAATATTACAACATGTGCCATACTTTAAATGCTTTAATATTGCATGTATGGTAAGCTCATATGAGATGTTATGCCATATTTCTATTGCTTTGATATCAAGTGGATTTTAATGCTTTATTACTGCTATGAGTATGCTTGATTATTCCATGAAAATGTGATTGCTGCTATGAGTATTGAAATCGACGTTACGAGCAAGTTCGACAGAAATATGGTATCGAAGAATCTTATTTGAACCTTAGGAATAGTTTAGGATACAAGTGACATGTCACTAGGAACTATGTGATCTGAACTCATTAAGTTGTGGTCTCAGTTCATGATATATGTGACATCTGAACTCATTGAGTTGTGGTTTAAGTTCATGATGTATGTGACACATGTTTTGGTGTCTGGGTACTTGTCTTGTATATTCTATCAGTGGCTAGGTAGTCCAACATGTGTTGCAGATACCTGATAGCCTGTATGAACAGACCCATGAGTAGCTCGAAAGCAAGCAATATGTGATATGTGATATGAGGTAGCGTTGACTACATATGAGACACTTAAGTGCGAGATTCCAATGTATCCAATAGTATTCCAAGTGTTCAATGAGTAGTTCTAAAGGAAATTCAATGAGAAATCTTGATGAATACGTTAAAGACAATAAAGTAAGTTATTATGTGCAAGTGGCCCAAGTATGTACGTCGAACTCATAAGAATGACATGAGATATGATGAACTTGTGGTAAGAATATATATATGAAGAATGAGTTTAAGAGATTTGATAATATGCAAGATTATGTTCATTATGTTAAATGTATGATTAATACTTGTTTAAGTTGCATTTTATTTGCATGTGAACTTACTAAGCTTTAATGCTTACCCCCTTCCTTTCCTTTTCTTATAGTGTCGCCAAGCTAGCTCGGGGATCGAAAGACGTCGGAGACTAGATCACACATCAATTGAATATTTGGGTATAGCTAGTCTTATCATTTTGAGTATGGCATGTATAGGAACTTGGTGTTTTTGTTATGTGTCATATTGATTAGCCAAATGAGTTGGCTCATGAAAGTATTATGATTATTTTGTATATGGCCATGAGAGGTGGCTCGTATTGATTATTTGGGTTGTAACCCTACTTATTGGTGCATGCATGCAACTGTGCTTATGCTTTAATGTGGTTATGGTTACTTATGGTTAATGAGTGTGATGAATGGCATGTATGTTTGGTGTATGAAATATGATTAATGTGTAAAAAATTAAATATGGTGCAAATGTGTAACTTGAAAGTAGGTTGTAAAGATGATAGAAAAATATGAAATTGGTCTGGAATGCCATATGAAAGCATGATAGTTTAAATAGGTAATATGTTGACATTACCAAGACATAATTTAACCATGAATGCGAATGCTTGAGTGGCAAAATATGCCATGTTTAGGCTGTGTGAAGCCTGCACTTGATTTTTGGAATTTAATTTGCCACACAGTCCAAGTACACGAGCGTGTGACTTGGCCGTGTGACCTTATTTGGTTGATGATGTCATACTCAGAGAGTTACACAGGCGTGTCCCAAGCCACACGGGCGTGTAACTCCCCAAAGTAGGAAATTTTTCTAAAGTTTTCTAAAGTTCTCAGTTTAGTTTCGAACCACCTTTGATGTATGTTTGGGGCCTCATAAGCCCATATAACTGACAATTTGCATATGTATGAATGAAATTGATGTGAACGTAAATTTTATGGCCTGGTTTTGTATGTATGCTTGTGTTAAAGTCTGGTAATGCCTCAAACCCTATCCTGGCTTTGGATACGGGTAAGAGGTGTTACATTTTCTATGTATTTGAACAATGAATAAATAAATAAAGTTAATTTCATATTTCACTATTATATCTTTTGTGTTTCTGTCTTTCTTGTTTTGCATACATAGTGAAATTGTGACAAGTAAATATTAGCTTATTGATTGTCTAAGTTCAAACTGATGATAAGTCACATTTTAAGGACGTTTACATTGCGAGAAAGGCAATTTACATTAGTAAATAATCTAAATGAGCCTGTAATCCCGTAAAAGAATCAAAGTGAGAATTTGATTCAAATACTTAGAAGTATTATTATGTCGTCTATGATTCCAATTGGGGAGATGATTAGTCTTAGCTATCGAAGTAGTTGACTCCACGAGTAGAGACATAGATGTATTCATTTGAAGAATGTTACAATGAATTGTACCTAAGATTAATTAATTTTGAATTTGTTTGTTAATTAATGCACTTGTAACATTCATGGGGTGATTTACCTAAATCCTGAGTTAGTCCCTAACCATGCGTATGTAATTATGTGTTTTGATATAAGTGGAAGCCTTTGCTCTAAAGATGATTGAGCCCATAGATGGTATGTTGGGTAAATGTGTGACAGCCCTAAAGTGACCCTAGTCGGAAAGCGATTTCGGGACCGCTAAACCGAGTCACCGAATTATTTGAATACAATATTTATTGTCTAAAATATGTGATTATGAATGTGTGAAAGTTTTAAGTTTCGATTTAGTAAATTTCATGTGAATTTAGTCAATAGGACTTGTGTGACACTTTTGAAATGTGATAGGCTAATCTATAAGGATCTAATAGTGCATGTAATCAAAAGGAGGACTTGCATGTCAATTTCCCCTTTTAATTGCTAGTGGCCGGCCATGACAAAGGATTATGGGCAAAACATGTCATGGACATGTTATGTTGGTGCATCATGGGAGGAAAAATAAATTAATGAGTATGGGTAATAAAGAAATGGAAAAGAAAAAAGAAAGAATGTGTGAGTGTTACCCCCATTGCCGTGAGTTGAAGAAAAGAAAAAAATTTTGTTCATCCTTTTTCATTTCTTTGGGCCGAAAATTCTAAGGAAGAAGGAAGGAGTTCTTGCTTCATGTTTGGTTTGGAAGAGGATTAGGAGGAGGTTTGGCCATACTTGTATCTAGATTAAGGTATGTTTGATGTTGTGCCATGAGATTCATGCATGTTTTTAGTTGCTAGCTTGAGTTCTAATTAGCCCATGGTTCAAAACTTTGCTATGTCATGGGGATGATATTCGGCCAAGGTGGATTTTGTGTTAATGCCATTGCATGCTAAATATGAAGCTTGTTAATGATACATGTGATGGTGGATTGATGACTCTTGGATTTTCTTTTTAGCATTTTTGAGTGAGACATTAAGTTCTAAGTTCTTTGTTTAACCATGACCAAAATTGAAATGGTATGGTGTTGTGATGTATTCGGCCATGGTATATCCATAAGCATGATTTATGCTTATTGCATGATAGGTAAGATTTGTGTTTTGGATATATGTTTATATTTGGTTATAATCAACTTGTGATTCGGCTCTTGTATATATATATATATATGTTTGCACATGATGTATTGGTATGACATATATACTATCTCAAGGTATATATTTACATATGATGATGTTTCGGTTATGAAGTAAATGATTGATGCGTATTGAGTTACAATATGGAATGCGTTAGTTAGTAAAATGTATGCCATTTATGTGTGGTATTAAGTGTATAATTGGCCTCAACATGGACATGCATATTCGGCCACATGAGGTGGATTGGTGTGCATGCATTCGGTTAGAGGCAAGCATATTGATGCCTATTCTTGGCTTAGATAATCGGCTAAAAGAGAGTGTGGACTATTGTGTTGAGTTAGATTCATGATTTTGTACATATGTGACTTTAATGTCTAATGAATATATATGGGCTAAGTACGTTGAGTTCCTCTTTTTGATACTCAAATGATTAAATCAATTTAATTGTCAATTTAAGCTCAAGAGCAAAGGGGAACTAAATCCGATAAAGGGAAGGAAAAAGTGGTCGAATAGCCATCGAAATCGTTCGACAACATCCGAGGTAAGTTTTCGAGTAATGGAACTTAAATTATGATTCGATTGAATTATGTCTTAAGTAAATCAAAATCATGCTCTTTGTATGTGACAGCCCAAAATTGACCCTAGTCGGGATGTGGTTTAGGGACCACAAAACCGAGGCATAAAAATAATTTAAAATTTATTTTGATGCCTATAATATGTGTGTATTCATGTGTGACATTTTTGATGTTTCGATTTAGAGTTATAAAGGTAAATTTCACTAGAAAGGACCTAGTAGTAAACTTTGAAAGTATGATGGGAAGATGTGTGATGACTAGTTGATCATGCATGCAAAAATAAAGGATTTGCATGTCAAATTTCCCCAAAAGAAGCTTAGTGGCCGGCCATGACATGGTTTATGGGCAAAGAAAACATGTTGAAACATGTTTTGTTAATGCATGATGTGTTAAATGATAAAAAAATTAATGATGTTGGATGAGAAACAAAAAAATCAAAAAAAAATTGCTCATCCTTTCCCCCCCTTGTGCCGTGAGTGAAAGAAAAGAAAAGAAAAATTTGTTCATCCTTGCTCTTTCCTTTTTGGCCGAAATTACTAAGGAAGAAGGTAGGATTTTTGCACCATCTTTTGGTTTAGAAGAGATTTAGAAGGAGATTTGGCTATACTTGCATCAAGATTAAGGTATGTATGAGGTTGTGTCATGAGATTCATGCATGTTTTAGTTGCTAACTTGATGTTCATGTTAGCCATGGTTCAAATCCTTGTTATGCCATGGAAATGGTATTTGGCCAAAGTTGATATTGTGTTAAAGCCATTGCATGCTAAATGTGAAGCTTGATGATGATGCATGTAATGATGAATTGACTACTCTTGAAATTTCTTTTAGCATTCTTGAGTAAGCCATGGAGTTTTTTTTTTTTGTTTAACCATGACCAAAAATTGAAAGGGTGTGGTGTGTGATGTATTCGCCATGGTATGCTCATGAGCATGGTTTATGCTTCTTGCATGATAGTTAAAAATTTGTGTTTTGAATGGTTATGAACACCTTGAAATTCGGCCTTGCACCTATATGTGTATACATGTTTGCACATGATGATTTGGTTATGAGATAAATGATAAATATGTTTGTTTAAAGAAGAAAGTGTTGAAGAATGTTTGTGAAGATGCAAGTACATTCGGCCTAGTACACATATGATGTGAAAATCTTGCAATTTATTGTTGATTTTGTGCAAGTATGACTAAGTATAATCGGCCACATGAGGGGAATTATTGTGCATGCATTCGGTTAGAGGCAAGCTTAATGGTGCCTATTCTTGACTTAGGTAATCGGCTACCTTGTTGTGAGCTAAGGCCGAATGTGTGCGTAATTAAAGAAAATTGACTAAAGTGCTTAGTTATGTGATGTTGAGTCAATGATGTGTGTATTCGCCAAGGCTAGCAAGCGAGACTTTAATAAATTGAATTTGTTTGAATTAGCTCAAGAGCTTAGAGGGCCACAATTGGATAAGGGAAGGAAAAGTGATCGAATAGCCGTTGAAGCCGTTCGACAACATCCGAGGTAAGTCTTCAAGTAATGACCCTACTTGAATTATGTGAAATGAAATTATGGATGTGTAATGATTACTAATATACGTGTGTATGAGTATTTGAATGGTACCGGGCTAAGTCCCAAAGGCAATTACGCTAGTGATTATATTTGTGTTTGTGCCTTAGTAACGAAAATGAAACATGAATGTGTAATGATTATGGATGTATGTGTGCATGAGCAATTGAATGATATCCGGTTAAGACCGAAGGCAATTGTGCTAGTGACTTTATCCGGCTAAGACCCGAAGGCATTCGTGCAAGTTGTTAAATCCGGGCTAATACCCGAAGGCATTTGTGCAAGACGTTATATCCGGGCTAAGACCCGAAGGCATTCGTGCATGTGGTTATATCCAGTTGTATTCCGAAGAAGCTTGGGCTGAAGGTGAGCGTTGGTTGCTGTAATAAATTTAATTAGTACGCTCGAAAAGCCCAAAGGATAAGGTATGTTTACATGTGCATTGGAAAATTCGATATGTTTGAGTAACATTCGTTCAATCGACTAACGAATTTTCAGCTATTGAATTGGTTGATATCTTGTGAAGGTATATAATGATGAACTGTGAAGTAAGTATGATTATGTGAATGTGTAATAATGAAATGGTTCATTTGGCTATGTGAATTTAATGCTTAGTTAAAGCCGATTTCATTGCTTGAGACTTACTAAGCATAAAAATGCTTACCCCGTTGCTTTGGCTCTCTGTTTTATAGATTTTGCTCGTTAGCGATCGGATTCGGGATCATTGAAGTCGAAGTCATCCACACTATCAAAGCCTCCATTTTGGTATAATTTTGGTTGAACTTTGAAATGGCATGTATAGGACTACCCCTTGTTGGTTCAAATATGTTGTGATGTATATGTGTACGGCCATGCGAAAATGGCTCGTAAAAGTGAAGTACGAACTTAGACCATTTGTGGTTTGTATATATATATATGGTTTCATGATGTGATTATGGATTGGAAATGGGAGGTTGGTCACATGATCAGCCATTGGAATGGTTAAAAATGATCATATGTGAACCTATGTATGGCAAGACTAGTTGGTTCATGGAGACTACAAAATAGGTAAGACCTACCTTAAAAACAGATGCTGCCAGCTGCAGTGACGTGAATGTGAAAAATCACCAAAATTTGTAGGGATGGTATTAAATAGTGAAAGAAGTATGACATCAAACCTTGATGAATCTACTTTCATATGAAAGTAACGAAACGGTCATATGAACAGTATACTAAGAGATATTAAAGTTCTCATGAGACAGGGCCAGAACGGTTTCTGGGTCCCCTGTCGCGACTTTGAAAATTTACCATAAATTATCCAGAAAGGATTAGAAGTCATACCTTATATGTGAAGATTCCATTTTGAGTCTAGTTTCTTTAGAAACAAACGGCACCAGTATTAAAGCCCTGTACAGAGAGATATTCAAGTTGTAACGCGCGAAGGTCAGAGCAGTCGACCCCTGTGACATGGTTGAGTTTAACTAATAAACTGTACCAATTGGACCGACCAAAAATTCTAGAAATAAATCCAGGGATGGATACATGAGTCTAAATTCAGGGAAAATTTACGGAATCAGTTTCCGAGTTGTGAAACTCGAGATATGATTTTTAAGGCGACAGTGATGCAGATTTCTAGCTTGTCTGGAAATGTCAAATTGGTCGGTGCAATATGTGGATTTGGCTCGTTAACCCCTCGCGTCCGACACCGGCGACGGTCTCGGGTTCGGGGTGTTACAATTTTATTGGTATTAGAGCCACGGTTTAGTCGATTCTAGGACTACCGTGATATGTTTGGGGTCTAGCTATACATGCCATTAAGTGATGAATTGATAGTGTGGTGATTTCTGACAATTTGACTTTGTGTTTGTTTATAGCAATGGATCCCGATCCCAACCGAGCAATAGCTGATGATGTGGAGAGTGTGGCGCTGCTCCCGCGCAAGGGACAGCACCGGCGGACTCTCAACCTATGGCCAACAATCCGAATGATGAGGCTAGGCAAGCCTTTTATAGTGTGATGAATGATTGGTTTAACCAATACATTCGAACTAACACTACTGTTCCACAACCTCCATTCCCGACAAATGCAACCCCAAGCACCTACAATACCTCCGAGAATCGACCAAATAAGGTCAAGTAAGCCCCAATCGACGAGATTCAAAACATGGGGCCACTGAATTTAAATCTACGGATGATGACGATGCCGAGCAAGCTGAATTTTGGTTGGACAACACTATCCGGATGCTCGATGAGCTATCTTGTACACCCGATAAGCGCTTAAAGTGTACCATCTCCTTGCTACGCGATTCCGCCTACTATTGGTGGAGTACTCTGACTTCTGTGGTGCCTAGAGAGCAAGTAACTTGGGAGTTCTTTCAAACCGAGTTCCGAAAAAAGTATATCAGTCAGAGATTCATCAACCAAAAGCGAAAGGAATTTCTTGATCTTAAGCAAGGCTCTATGTCAGTTACCGACTACGAACGAAAATTTGTAAGGCTTAGCCGGTACGCGCGAGAATGCATTTCGTCCGAAGCTATTATGTGTAAATGCTTTGAGGACGGGCTGAATGATGATATAAGTATGTTCGTTGGCATTCTCGAAATACGAGAGTTCGTAGTACTTGTTGAGCGAGCTTGTAAAGCCGAAGAGCTTAGAAAGGAGAAACAAAAAGTTGATGTGGGAACGGAGAATTTGAAAAGGTCCTCGGAAAGTCTCTTCAACAGCATCGAAGAGATTTCGAGATGATGTGAGCCGGTCTAGAGGCGCTTCGGGCTTTTCTAGACGAGATCGCGGTCGACCCCCTGTGACCACACGGGTCACTTCGATCGCCAGTGGTGGAAATGATCGCCGAGAGAGAGCTGAGTGTCTGCATTGTGGCAAATGGCATTCGGGGAGCTGTAAGTTCCGTGATCAATCCTGCTATAAGTGTGGATCGGCCGACCACTTTATCAAGGACTGCCCGAGGTTGCTTGAACAAAATGTAAGTCAAAGTGGAAACCCGGGTGCTACCACTGCTCGAGGTAGGCCATCCAGGAATGCGGGCAATGCTAGTGGCGGTCAGAGAGGATCGAGAGATGCTACAACAAGACCCGAGGCTCGTGCTCCTGCTAGGACTTATGTAATACATGCACGCGAGGATGCTGCCTCACCAGATGTTATTACCGGTACTTTCACTCTTTTCGATACTAATGTGATTGCTTTGATTGACCCTGGTTCTACTTATTCCTATATATATGAAACCTTAGCATCCAGTAAGACTTTGCCTATTGAGTCTACTGAGTTGGTAATTCGGGTGTCAAACCCCTTGGGTCATTACGTGCTTGTCAACAAAGTGTGTAAGAAAAGTCCCCTAGTGTTCCGAGGTTCTTGTTTTCCGACGGACTTGATGCTTTTGCCGTTCGATGAATTCGACGATATTCTTGGTTTGGATTGGTTGACCATGCACGATGCGGTTGTAAATTGCAAAAGCAAGACTATCGATTTGAGGTCTTGCGAATAACGAGATAATTCGGGTTGAGTCTACGGACTTAAAGGGGTTGCCACCGTAATATCGCAATGTTGGCCCAGAAATATGTAAGAAAGGGGTGTGAAGCGTACCTTGCATATGTGCTCGATGACAAGGAGTCAGAAAAGAAACCCGAATTTGTGCCAGTGGTTTGTGAATACCGGATGTTTTCCACAAGAATTGCGGGTTTACACTTTGTTCGGAAATAGAATTTGGCATCGAATTGGTACCGGTACCACTCCATTTTCGATAGCTCCGTATCGTATGGCACCAACGGAATTAAAGGAGTTGAAAGCTCGGTTGCAAGAATTGGTGGATAGAGGTTTTGCTCGCCTGAGTTTTTCGCCTTAGGGTGCACCGGTGTTGTTTGTGAAAAGAAGGATGGAACCATGAGGTTGTGCATCGACTATCGTCGACTTAATAAGCGACGATAAAGAACAAATATCCGTTCAGCGTATCGATGACTTGTTCGATCAACTGAAGGAGCCTCGGTGTTCTCGAAAATAGATTTGAGATCGGGCTATTATCAATTGCGAATTCGAGATTCGGACGTACCCAAGACGCCTTGAGCGAGATATGGTCACTCTGAGTTCCTAGTGATCTTGTTTGGGCTTACTAATGCCCTGCGGTATTTATGGATTTAATGAATCGGATCTTGAGACCATATTTGGATCGGTTCGTAGTCGTGTTCATTGATGACATCTTGGTCTATTCAAGAAATGAGACCGAACATCTTTGAACACCGAGGTTAGTCTTTGCAAATTTTACGGGATAAGCAATTATATGCTAAGTTCAAGAAGTGTGAGTTACGGTTAGAGAGGTTAGCTTCTTGGGGCATGTGATATCTGCATCGGGTATTCGAGTCGACCGAACAAAATTTCAGCCATACTTAACTGGAAGCCTCAGAAATATTACCGAGGTTCGAGCTTTTTGGGGCTGGCGGTTATTCTTGACGATTTGTAAAGGTTTCTCAACGATAGCCACGCCAATGACGGCTTACTCCAAAAGGATGTAAGGTTCGAATGGTCGGAGAAATGTCAGAAAAGTTTCGATCAACTGAAAACTTATTTGACTGAAGCCCCAATTCTAGTGCAACCCGAATCTGGCAAAGAGTTTGTCATCTTTAGTGACGCCTCCCTACTTGGGTTAGGTTGCGTATTGATGCAAGAAGGTCGAGTTGTGGCCTATGCGTCGAGGCAATTAAAGCCACATGAGAAAAATTATCCGACCCATGATCTCGAATTGGCTGCCATCGTATTCGCCTTAAAGATATGGCGACATTACTTAGTTGGTGAGAAGTGCCATGTGTATTCGGATCACAAAAGTCTCAAATATTTGATGACTCAAAGAGACTTAAATCTGCGAGAAAGACGTTGGCTCGAGCTGTTAAAGGATTATGAGCTGGTCATTGACTATCACCTGGGAAAGGCGAATGTGGTTGCAGATGCCTTAAGTCGTAAATCATTATTCGCTTTACGAGCGATGAATGTGCACTTGTCCGTTCGATCCGACAATGTGTTAGTAGCTGAATTGAAAGCCAAACCATTATTGATACATCAAATTTGTGAAGCTCAAAAAATCGACGATGAGTTGGTTGCAAAACGGGCTGAGTGTGTTCCGAACAAGGAATCGGAGTTTCAGATTGATGATGACGATTGTTTGAGGTTCAGGGGTCGTCTGTGTGTTCCAAAGAATTCGGAACTTATTTCGATAATTCTGAACGAAGCCCATTGTAGCCGAATGGCAATCCTCCCGAGGAGTACAAAGATGCACAACGATTTGAAACGTCGGTTTTGGTGGCATGGTATGAAACGAGACATCTCCGACTTTGTTTCGAGGTGTTTAATATGTCAACAAGTGAAAGCGGAACATCAAGTGCCTTGAGATTACTTGACCGATCACGATACCCGAGTGGAAATGGGATCGAGTCACAATGGACTTCGTATCCGGACTGCCATTGTCGGGGAGTAAGAAGGATGCGATTTGGGTCGTTGTAGATAGATTGACTAAGTCGGCTCACTTTGTCCCCGTACGTACGGACTTTTCAATGGACAAACTAGCCGAATCATGACGCTTCTCGATTGTGAGATTACACAGGGTGCCTATTTCCATCGTGTCGGATAGAGATCCGAGATTTACCTCGCGATTTTGGAAGAAGTTGCAAGAAGCTTTGGGTACCAAGCTACATTTCAGCACCGCCTTTCACCCCCAAACCGATGGTCAATCCGGCGGATAATTCGGATACTTGAGGATATGTTAAGATGTTGCATCCTCGAGTTCGATGGTTCATGGGAGCGGTATTTGCCTTTGATTGAATTAAGCACAACAATAGTTTTCAATCAAGTATTAAGATGGCACCCTACGAGGCTTTGTACGGTCGTAAATGCCGTACACCATTGTTTTGACCGAGCTCGGTGAAAGCAAAATTTTCGGTGGATTTGATTAAAGATGCTGAACAAAAAGTGAAAGTAATCCGTGAAAATCGATGATAGCCTCCGATCGTCGAAGTCGTGCAGCGGATCTGAAACGAAAAGACATTGAGTATCGGTGGGGATAAAGTGCTTCTTAAGGTTTCGCCTTGGAAAAAGATACTCGATTCGGCCGTAAGGGCAAGTTGAGCCGAGGTTCATTGGGCCATATGAGATATCCGAGCGAGTCGGTCAGCTTGCATATTGTTTGATTTTGCCCCGAACTCGAAAAGATTCACGACGTCTTTCATGTCTCGATGCTTCGACGCTATAGATCCGATACATCGCACGTGATTAGTCCATCGAGGTTGAAATTCAAGCCAATATGAGTTATGAGGAAGAACCGATTCGTATCCTATCACGTGAAGTGAAAGAGTTACTGAAACAAGCGGGTTCCGCTAGTGAAAGTGTTATGGCTCAAACACGGATAGAAGAAGCTACTTGGGAAACCGAGAACTCTATGAAAGAGCGATACCCAACCCTATTTACGGTAAGATTTTCGGGACGAAAATTTCTTAAGTAGGGAGAGTTGTGACAGCCAAAATTGACCCTAGTCGGGATGTGGTTTCGGGACCACAAAACCAAGGCATAAAAATAATTTAAAATTTATTTTGATGCCTATAATATGTGTGTATTCATGTGTGACATTTTGATGTTTCGATTTAGAGTTATAAAGGTAAATTTCACTAGAAAGGACCTAGTAGTAAACTTTGAAAGTATGATGGGAAGATGTGTGATGACTAGTTGATCATGCATGCAAAAATAAAGGATTTGCATGTCAAATTTCCCCAAAAGAAGCTTAGTGGCCGGCCATGACATGGTTTATGGGCAAAGAAAACATGTTGAAACATGTTTTGTTAATGCATGATGTGTTAAATGATAAAAAATTAATGATGTTGGATGAGAAACAAAAATCAAAAAAATTGCTCATCCTTTCCCCCCTTGTGCCGTGAGTGAAAGAAAAGAAAAGAAAAATTTGTTCATCCTTGCTCTTTCCTTTTGGCCGAAATTACTAAGGAAGAAGGTAGGATTTTGCACCATCTTTTGGTTTAGAAGAGATCTAGAAGGAGATTTGGCTATACTTGCATCAAGATTAAGGTATGTATGAGGTTGTGTCATGAGATTCATGCATGTTTTAGTTGCTAACTTGATGTTCATGTTAGCCATGGTTCAAATCCTTGTTATGCCATGGAAATGGTATTTGGCCAAAGTTGATATTGTGTTAAAGCCATTGCATGCTAAATGTGAAGCTTGATGATGATGCATGTAATGATGAATTGACTACTCTTGAAATTTCTTTTAGCATTCTTGAGTAAGCCATGGAGTTTTTTTGTTTTTGTTTAACCATGACCAAAATTGAAAGGGTGTGGTGTGTGATGTATTCGCCATGGTATGCTCATGAGCATGGTTTATGCTTCTTGCATGATAGTTAAAATTTGTGTTTTGAATGGTTATGAACACCTTGAAATTCGGCCTTGCACCTATATGTGTATACATGTTTGCACATGATGATTTGGTTATGAGATAAATGATAAATATGTTTGTTTAAAGAAGAAAGTGTTGAAGAATGTTTGTGAAGTTGCAAGTACATTCGGCCTAGTACACATATGATGTGAAAATCTTGCAATTTATTGTTGATTTTGTGCAAGTATGACTAAGTATAATCGGCCACATGAGGGGAATTATTGTGCATGCATTCGGTTAGAGGCAAGCTTAATGGTGCCTATTCTTGACTTAGGTAATCGGCTACTTTGTTGTGAGCTAAGGCCGAATGTGTGCGTAATTAAAGAAAATTGACTAAAGTGCTTAGTTATGTGATGTTGAGTCAATGATGTGTGTATTCGGCCAAGGCTAGCAAGCGAGACTTTAATAAATTGAATTTGTTTGAATTAGCTCAAGAGCTTAGAGGGCCACAATTGGATAAGGGAAGGAAAAGTGATCGAATAGCCGTTGAAGCCGTTCGACAACATCCGAGGTAAGTCTTCAAGTAATGACCCTACTTGAATTATGTGAAATGAAATTATGGATGTGTAATGATTACTAATATACGTGTGTATGAGTATTTGAATGGTACCCGGGCTAAGTCCCAAGGCAATTACGCTAGTGATTATATTTGTGTTTGCGCCTTAGTAACGAAAATGAAACATGAATGTGTAATGATTATGGATGTATGTGTGCATGAGCAATTGAATGATATCCGGTTAAGACCAAGGCAATTGTGCTAGTGACTTTATCCGGCTAAGACCAAGGCATTCGTGCAAGTTGTTAAATCCGGCTAATACCAAGGCATTTGTGCAAGACGTTATATCCGGGCTAAGACCCGAAGGTATTCGTGCATGTGGTTATATCCAGTTGTATTCCGAAGAAGCTTGGGCTGAAGGTGAGCGTTGGTTGCTGTAATAAATTTAATTAGTACCCTCGAAAAGCCCAAAGGATAAGGTATGTTTACATGTGCATTGGAAAAGTCGATATGTTTGAGTAACATTCGTTCAATCGACTAACGAATTTTCAGCTATTGAATTGGTTGATATCTTGTGAAGGTATATAATGATGAAGTGTGAAGTAAGTATGATTATGTGAATGTGTAATAATGAAATGATTCATTTGGCTATGTGAATTTATTGCCTTAGTTAAAGCCGATTTCATTGCTTGAGACTTACTAAGCATAAAAATGCTTACCCCGTTGCTTTGGCTCTCTGTTTTATAGATTTTGCTCGTTAGCGATCGGATTCGGGATCATTGAAGTCGAAGTCATCCACACTATCAAAGCCTCCATTTTGGTATAATTTTGGTTGAACTTTGAAATGGCATGTATAGGACTACCCCTTGTTGGTTCAAATATGTTGTGATGTATATGTGTACGGCCATGCGAAAATGGCTCGTAAAAGTGAAGTACGAACTTAGACCATTTGTGGTTTGTATATATATATATGGTTTCATGATGTGATTATGGATTGGAAATGGGAGGTTGGTCACATGATCAGCCATTGGAATGGTTAAAAATGATCATATGTGAACCTATGTATGGCAAGACTAGTTGGTTCATGGAGACTACAAAATAGGTAAGACCTACCTTAAAAACAGATGCTGCCAGCTGCAGTGACGTGAATGTGAAAAATCACCAAAATTTGTAGGGATGGTATTAAATAGTGAAAGAAGTATGAAATCAAACCTTGATGAATCTACTTTCATATGAAAGTAACGAAACGGTCATATGAACAGTATACTAAGAGATATTAAAGTTCTCGTGAGACAGGGCTAGAACGGTTTCTGGGTCCCCTGTCGCGACTTTGAAAATTTACCATAAATTATCCAGAAATGATTAGAAGTCATACCTTATATTTGAAGATTCCATTTTGAGTCTAGTTTCTTTAGAAACAAACGGCACCAGTATTAAAGCCCTGTACAGAGAGATATTCAAGTTGTAACGCACGAAGGTCAGAGCAGTCGACCCCTGTAACATGGTTGACTTTAACTAATAAACTGTACCAATTGGCCCGACCAAAAATTCTAGAAATAAATCCAGGGATGGATACATGAGTCTAAATTCAGGGAAAATTTATGGAATCAGTTTCCGAGTTGTGAAACTCGAGATATGCTTTTTAAGGCGACAGTGACACAGATTTCCAGCTTTTCTGGAAATGTCAAATTGGTCGGTGCAATATGTGGTTTTGGCTCGTTAACCCCTCGCGTCCGACACCGGCGACGGTCTCGGGTTTGGGGTGTTACATTGTATGTGGCTATTGAGCCGAAATTGTAAATATGATAAGTGTCTTGTGTTGAGCTTTGGTAATGAAAATGAAATATGGATGTGTCATGATTTACTGATATATGTGTGCATGGTTCTTCGAATGATGTCCGGGCTAAGTCCCGAAGGCTCTGTGCTAAGTTACTGAATCCGGACTAAGATCCGAAGGCAATTGTGCGAGTTACTAAATCCGGACTAAGATCCGAAGGCATTTGTGCGAGTTACTAAATCCGGACTAAGATCCGAAGGCATTTGTGCGAGTTACTAAATCCGGATAAGTCCGAAGGCATTTGTGCGAGCTACTATAACCGGTTATGTCCCAAGGTATTTGAGCGAGTAGCTATATCCGGTTAAACTCCGAAGGTACATGATTCGGGAATGAATGAACTTGCTGTAAAAATTTCAGTTAATACGCTGTGAAATCCCAACAATGAGGTATGTTTCAGTATGTGCTTTGAATTAGTTGAGCCCTTACAAATAAGTATTCGCCGGTTGATAAGCGAGCTCTTGGCCTTCGCTAAGTTGATCTTTTGTGTATGAACATAAGGGTTGGTAATGTGAAGTAAGTATGATATTGAGAATTTGTGCATATGAAATTATCCGTTTAGCTATATGAATGCCATGCTTTTGTTGTCTTGAATCCTTGCTCAAAACTTACTAAGCATAAATTGCTTACTCCGTTTCTTTGTTTCTCTGTTTTATAGATTTTGGCTCGTCAGCTATCGGACTCGGGATTTTTGGAAGTCGAAGTCTCCCACACTATCAAAGCCCCCTTTTGGTACAATTTTGGTTGAACTTTGAAATGGCATGTATAGGACTACCCTTTTTGTTGTTGGTCATGTACCCATGGATTTTGTGTAAATTTGGATAGCCATGCGAAAATGGCTTATATACGTTTTAGCATAGTACTATAATCATTTTGTATGTTGATCATTAAGAGGTATGGAAATGTTTGGAAACGATTAGCCATTGGAATGGTTAATCATGATCATACTTTGTGCTATGTATGCAAAAAGGGCTAATTGAATCATGGAAATAATGAAATAGGTAAAGTCTACCTCAAAAGCAGATGCTGACAGCAGCAGTGATGTGAATGTGAAAAATCACTAAAAATAGCAGGAATGGAATTAAATAGTGAATAAAGTATTTAAATGAACCTTGATGAATCTACTTTCATATGGAAGAAACGAAACGGTCATATGAGTTGTATGTTAAGAGATATTTAGGTTTTCGTGAAACAGGGCCAGAACGGTTTCTGGATTCCCTGTTCCGACTTTGGAAATTCATTATAAATTAACCAGAGATAATTAGGAGTCATGCCATATATGTATAGATTCCTCTTTGAGTCTAGTTTCTATATAAACAAAAGGCATCAGTATTAAAGCCCTGTACAGGGAGATATCCAGGTCGTAATGCATGAAGGTCAGTGTAGTTGAACCCTGGAACAGGGGAGAATTTAACTAATAAACTGTACTAATTGGCTTGACTAAAAATTCTAGAAAAAAATATGTACATGGACATATGAGTCTAGTTTCAGGGAAAAATTACGAAACTGATTTTTGAGTTTTGAAACTCAAGATATGATTTTTAAGGCGATAGTGATGCAGTAACCAGCTTGTCTGGAAATTTTTAAATGGACTGTGAAAATAATTAAGTTAAGTCTGTGTGCACCTCGTGTTCGACTCCGGTAACGGACTCGGGTACGGGGTGTTACAAAATGACTTCTGTACGGCATGGCTTTACTAGCAACAATGGAATTCATAGCTTGATTAAAGAGTTAACGATATGCTCTTACTGACATTATGTGGATTGATAAATATGGAACATTGCCATGGGTTGCTTGTTCTCAAACAAGAAATTTATCACAGTCATTTGTTGACAGTAATCATATTAATTATTAATAAGATAAAATGGAGACAATGAGATAAAATATGATTGTATTCAGTAAACGAATTTAACCCAAAGGAATCAAAGATATCATATGAGGGTAACACACATATGAAGATGTCATTAGACAAAGCAATTGGATGAATTGCTTCCGTAAAGAGTATACAATAAGGAGTTTTCAATCATGGTACTTGTAACATCCCGATTTTGAGCCTAGTCAGAACAGTGGTTTCTGGACCACAAATGTAACAGCCCTATTTTAACCCTAGTCGGAAAGTGGTTTCGGGACCACAAAACCGAGTCGCGAAAATAATTGAATGTTATATTTTATGTTTATTATATGTGAAATTTCATGTGTGAAAATATCGTGTTTTGATTTCTGTCATTTGGATGTGGAATTAGTTAAAAAGGACTTGTTTGAGAAACCTTGAAAATGTGATAGGAAAATGTGCAGTGGCCAAATATTATATGGTATTATGGGGAACTTGCATGTCAAATGGACCATTTTGAATGTAAATGACCGGTCAACACATGCATGCAATCATGTGTTTTCATATCTTTATTTTAGTTGGTGGAAATTATATGTTAAATAAAGAAATAAGCATTTTATTATAATGGTTTTATATTGTGAAATAATGAATTTATAATAGAAAATGGTGATAAAAACAAAGTACCACCCATCCTTTCTTCCATTTTGCCGAAACCATAAAGAAAAGAAAAGAAAATGAAGCTAAGGCATTCAGCTATGGTGAATGCATAGATTAAGGTATGATTTTATGTGATTCTTTTGGATTTTTGTGGAATTGAGTTGGTTTTGAAGCTCTTAGCATGACCCATGTGTTAATTTTTGAATTTGTGAAGCAGGAAGCATTCGGTTATGTTTCCTATATGTTAAATTGTTGATGTTTTAAAGTTATTGATTAGAAATGGTTATAGGTGAGTATGAACTAAGTAAAAAATTTCTATGAATGGTTAATATGGACAAAAATCTCAATCGGCTATTATGGAGTAAGGTGAAATTATGCTTAATTTTGGAAATTAATAATTTAATTGTTAGTAAGTGCTTTTTTTATGGATGCTGAATGTGGACTTGAATTGGGAGGTCAATAATTTGTTGTTTATTGAGTTATATATATATACATTTGGTCATGGAGGATTTGAGATGAATTTATTTATTGTTTTAGTTGAATAATAAGATAGACATGGACAAACTCAATTAGGTAAATTTTAAGCTCTTGGATTGAATTGGGAGGATTGAAATACTCTAGGGAGTATTTAGTTAAGGTATGGGAGATAGAATGTTGAGGTAAGTTGGTTTGTGTTATTACCGAATGCACTTGATATTAAGACATGGTTTAGTTAAATGCATTTGACATGAAAGGAATTGAGTTGTCGTGTATGTGATAGTGGGAAGAGAAATTTAATTTGCTTGACTATAATTAAATGAATGTCCAATTTAGGTTTGGTATGATGTTAATATGAAAATGTTATGACAAAGTTGGTCGAATTTAAGAACTATGTGCAGTCAGTCATGTTATGTTTTTAATTCATCAATGATGAAAGTGTTGTATGATATATGTGTTTGAAATTAATAGAATTTGGATTATGATGAATTGATAAGATGATTGAATTAGTTTATTTGTTTAATTAAGCTCAAGATCAAAGAGAGCCAAGTTCGGATAAGGGGAAAGCGAAGGTTGTTGAGTAGTCGATCAGAGCTGTTTGTTTGACAATAAGGTAAGTTCTAAGCAATTAAGACTTAGATTACTATGTATTCCTAGAGTACACATAGCTCATGAAATGTAAATTCTATATGTGGAGAAATGTCGAAAAGATAATGTATTATTGAGCCGATGGCATTGAATTGATTTGCTATTTTTTTTGTTGTACTATGTGTACGTATATGCATGAATGAAAAGGGCACTATGTGTGCGAATGGGGCAGCACTATGTGTGCATATGGAAAAGCTAGTACTATGTGTGCGAATGAATATATGCACTATGTGTGTGTATTTATTAACCGAGCACAATGTGTGCGAGATCGGTTGTGGGGAACTATGTGTGGGAAATGATTAAGGGAATATGATCGTGGTAGGGTGTGAAATAGAACACTGATTACCATCATAGGAAATTAAGCTTTTACGAGAACAAAGAAAAAAAAAATGAAATGTGTATGGAATTTATATGTATGTATCTATTTCTAAAAGTTATTGTATAATGTCTTGGAAGAAGAAATAATAGTATGTGGTTATACGGTATCATGAATGAATAAGGTAGACAAATTTGACTTAAATGGAGTTCTGTTGTGATTTATTTATTAAATTGCTTATGACTTACAGAGTATTATCTCATTGGAATTGTTTGTTCATCTTTATTTAGATTTTGGATCCGTTGTGAGCTCGGGACTATCACTGAAGTCATCACACTTATCGTCATCATTTTGGTATCTTTAAAGAAGCTTTAAGTTTAAAAATGTGGCATGTATAGGATAGACAAAGATGAGTTTTGTATTTTGAATGATGTAATTATGTTTTTCATGAGCCATACGAAAACATGATCTAGTTTTGTGATCTTATAATGTTAAAATCTTGTTAACTAGCATGCGTATTTATGATATGGATGATATGTTATATTTATATAAGCAATGTACCTTTGTATGTTTAGTAAATCATATTAGAAATTGAAAGTGCTTCCTTAAGGTTAGTATAATGGTTTGAATGTTGTTGTTTTTTTTAAGTTTAAATGTGAAATGATTCTTTTTATACTTGGTAAGCTCGGTTAATTAAGTTCTATAATAATAAGACTTACGAATGTTTTATTAGTTGAAGTACTTATTGTGAATGAATGAATCTTATGCTCAATTGGATTCGGCTAAGGGTAAGGTTTATATCAAATGAATAGTAAAATTTATATTTACATGATGCTATTCTATGAGATCTTGACTAGTTATATTTATATATATGCGCATACTCTAATATATGGCTTATTGGATTTTGGTTGTTAGATATGAATATTCGATTATATTAGGATTGAATTAATTAAATTTATAATTCCAATTTCTGATTTATATGTATGTGAAATGTTCTAAAGCTGAGTTGTTTTCGTAATGCCTCGTGACCCTACTCTGGCAACGATTACGGGCATAGGGGTGTTACATTTTAATTGGTATCAGAGCTATGGTTTAGTCGATTCTAGGACTAACGTAATGCGTGTGAATCTAGCTATGCATGCCATATGTGAATATATGATAGTGTGATGACTTCTAACGGTTAAACTTTTGTTTTCGTTTGGTAAATGGAACCTAATCCTGAGCGAGCCATAGCGGACGGCGTTGAGAGTATAGCGCCTGCTCCCACGCAAGGGACAGCGCTTGTTGATTCTCAACCATCTGCGAGAAATCAAGATGATGGGGCTAAACAAGCCTTATTTTCTATGATGAATGAGTGGGTTGCTCAATATGCTCGAACAAAGCCGGCTGTACAACAACCCCCAAACTTGAATAACCCTCCTCCGGTACCTGTAATACCAGTGACTACCGATCCTTTGAGACCGAGTAAACCCCTTGCTGACAAGATCAGAAAGTATGGGGCCGAGGAATTAGAGCCATAGCTGCTGATGATGCCGAAAGGGCCGAATTCTGGCTTGATAATACCATCCGTGTTTTTGATGAGCTGTCCTGCACACCCGATGAGTGTCTAAAATGCACTATATCTTTATTACGAGATTCGGCCTATTATTGGTGGAGAACTCTGATTTTGATTGTTCAGAAAGAACGGGTTACGTGGGAATTCTTTCAGACAGAGTTTCGCAAGAAATATATTAGTCAACGATTCATCGATCAAAAGCGTAAAGAGTTTCTTGAACTTAAACAAGGTCGTATGACTGTATCTAAATATGAACGTGAATTTGTGAGACTTAGTCGTTATGCATAGGAGTGTGTTGCTGATGAAGTTGCCACGTGTAAAAGGTTTGAAGAAGGATTGAATGAAGACTTAAAGCTACTTGTGGGTATTCTTGAAATAAAAGAGTTCGTAATACTTGTTGAACGAGCTTGCAAGGCTGAAGAGCTCGGAAAAGAGAAAAGAAAAGCTGAATCTGAAGCTAGAAATTTTCGTAAGAGAACGACAAGTAAAACTTTTTTCTCGGCTGTGAAGAAGTTCAGAGATGATAGCAACAGATCAAAGACAACGGCGGGGATTTCTATTCGAGACCAACCTTCAGTAGATTCTCGAGCTACTTCAGTTGCTAGTCTTGGAAACAATCGACAGGATAAACCGGAGTGTCCACAGTGTGGTAGACGACACGTGGGCTAGTGCTGGGTAAGTCTAATAACAGAGCCTATTATTGTAACACCCCTTACCTGTATCCAAGGCTGGAACAGAGTACAAGGTATTACCAGACTTAACAATACACATAGACGAAAACCGAGCCATAAAATTTCATTTAATTCAAAACTTTTTGAACACATGCATAACAAACAAAGCTAACTATATCATCACATCAAAACATAGGACATGGCACGATTAATTAAACTTATAAACCATAATGGATAAGGACTACATCTCATGATCATATATGATAACTCAATGCAGATTGATACGTATGGTCAAAATCATAATAAAAATACATATCACAAACCAACTTTCTATACATGCCACTCACTTGATATTTCTAATATTTGAATTAATTCTCCCAAAAATGATAGTTTGATAATGTTATTTTGCCTCCGACTATCTCCAACCCTGAGCCGACCTGCAATACTAAAGAAATGGAGAGGATGGGTAAGCTTTACGCTTAGTAATTTCATATGAAAATAATAAGCAATTACTACCACACTTTTCATGATAAAACACTATAATTGTACAATTACACATGTTCAGGTTAAGCTGTGTTATCGAGTTACAGTTACTAAATCATTAATATCTGAAGCTATAAAACTCCAAATTTTACAGTTACTAAATCATTAATATCTGAAGCTATAAAACTCCAAATTTAGTTTCGTTAATTTCCCTTGAAATTAGATTCATATATCTTTTACCCATAAAATTTCCAGAATTTTTGGTTTAGCCAATTAGTACAGTTTATTTATTAATGCTTCCCCTATTTCAGGTACGACTACTCGACCCTCATGCACTACTGAACCAAATTTCTCCTGTCATGAATTTCAACGACCATGCCCTTTGTTTCCCAAAAAATAGACTCAATAAGGAATCCATGCATGTAAGGTATGACTCTTAATAAATTTTTTACAATTTATGATGAATTTATAAAGTCGAACATGGGATCTCGAATTTATTCGACAATCGTCTCACAAAATTATAATATTACATAATATATAACTCTTTTGCTCCCCTATTTCTTTTATATGAAAATAGACTCATTAATCTTTAATTCCATAATTTTTTTGAAATTTAATTCAACTTACACATTTATTTTCATTTAATAGATTTCCCGTTGAACTCATCGGAATAATAACAAATACACAATTGCCTGCATATTTTCCCATTTCCACATTTGTATCCGAAGCTATCTGGTACACATAGTAGCCTGCACTTAGTACTACACATGGGACCAATAATCTGGTACATGTAGTAACCTACACTTAGTACTACACAGGTGATCACAGCTTTGCACGCATAGTAACTCGCACTTAGTACTACACATGCGACCAATTATCCCAATTTACGTAGTAGCTTTGCACTTAGTACTACACACGTGACCTCACAATAGTTCATTTGTATCGTTTCTATTCCGAAGGTTCAATCGGGAAATTCCTCACTTTTCAACATTTTACTAAATTGTCCGTAATCAATTTAAATTCAAAACTTACATCAAATAACCATTTGATAGGCAGCCACATTTCATATGATATCAAAATATAATAACATAAAAAGTATCGATAGATTATTTATGTACGAACTTACTTGAAGTGTCGATCTCACTATCCATAGTACCAATTGGCCATTCATAGTATAATAACACACAACTCAAATATCAAATCAGCTTTTAAGAATTTACATAACATATATCACATATTTCATATATCACTTGTCATGTATCATCATTTTCTTGCGTTTCATGTAACATTCTTTCATGTCATATTTCCATATCATAAACACCATTCCAGCAACTTTTCCAATATATTAAATCATACAATATATGCAATAATAGTAAGAAATATAATTCAAACATAACAATGCATTATTATTATCATACGAACTTACCTCGATCCAGAAACGGCAATTTACCATTTTAGTCCATAACCTTGTATTTTCCCGATTTAAGCCTGAATCTCGATTTCCTTCATCTATAATATCACATTTAGCCTAATAATTAGTCACACTAATCATACGGGTCGAAAAATCATATTTTTATAAATTTTCATTTTGACCCTTAAACTTTTGCATATTTGCACTTTTTCCCCAAGGTTCGGAAATTAAACTTCATCATATTTTCTTATGTTTTATGACATGCTGATCATTTTTCCCTTCTATGGAAACATCATATTCTCACTCTAACATGTACTTATGACTATTAGCTATTTTTACCGATTAAGCCATTTTACTGGTTTTCACTTAAAACCGAGTAGCACAAGTTGTCTAACATAATTTAAAACCTCATATTCTATCATAAAACACCAAAATACACAAATTTCACCTATGGGTATTTTTCCAATTATGAACCCTAGGTTGAATTATTGCTAGCATAAGCTAAATCGAGCTACCGGGATTTCAAAAACATAAAAATCATTAAAAACAGGGCTTGAAATCACTTACTATGAAGCTTAATAGTTGAAGAAACCCTACTAGGGAGAGAGAAAAATTCAACAACAACATATGGAGAAGATGACCATTTTTGTGTTATTTTTCCCATTTTATTTTATTTAATATCAAAATGACCAAAATACCCTTCCTTACTAAACTTTCAAAAATTCCATCCATGTCCAAATTTTTGTCCATAAACTTAGAAATTTGTCAAATTGCTATTTAAGACCTCCTAATTAACATTTCAAAGCAATTTCATACTAGAAACTTCTAGAATGCAAGTTTTGCAACTTATTCAATTTAGTCCCTAACTTCAAATTAAGCACTTTATGCATAGAATTTCTTCACGAAATGTTCACACAATTATGCAATCATATCATAGAACTCAAAATAATTATAAAATAATTATTTCTATCTCGAATTTGCGGTCACGAAACCACTGTTCCGATTAGGCCCTAATTCGGGATATTACAACTCTCCCCCCCTTTAGGGATTTTCGTCCCCGAAAATCTTACCAGAAAAGTGGTCTTCACTTAGATTCCTCAATTTCATATTCAGTGTTGAAGAACTTTCACTCAGGCGGTGCCTTCAATATATCTCTTTAATTTCTCATATATTCTGAAAGCTTACGAACTCATCTCTTAATTGTTCTTAAATTTTCAACCCTTCTCTGTTTCCCTTGTCATCTTGACATAAAACCAGATCTCAATTTGGTTAATGGAGACTAAAATTACAAGAATGCAACAATCAAAGGGACCTGCACTCTTCCAAAATAATCATACAGATTTTTATCATCAATAAATCACAATCCAATAACATCTGAATCAAATTACAATACACGTCATTACTTTCTGAATGAATAGGAAAATTTTCACTGTGAGCTTCATACAATTCTTTCTGTATAAGCCTCAGAATAATAATACCATGAATCAGATCCAATCTGAAATTCAACATCAGAAGTCGATCCTCACTGTACTCTTTTAGTTTACTACTCACTATCACATTTCCCTCTTTTCGCTACGAAAATAATTCTAATATAACCTCGAAAATAATCCTTTCTTCTAGTTACAAAACAATTCATCATGCCATCCTTTACTATTCATTCATTACGTTAATCAAAACCGTCTCAATTGCATTAGTTCAAGTACCAAAATATCTCAATTGAAGACATTAACTATAATTGACTTACTTGAGAGAAGTAATCCACCATACCGATTGAAACTCGCACTTTTATCACTTATGCCTTTACTGTTGTCAAACCTTACATGAAAATTAGAAAAATCCCAATACTGAAATCACCACATCACCCAAATCAAATCAGAAGTATAGTCATACTTGACATGATTATCACGAGCTGAAGAATGCACTCCGAACATGAGTCATAATTGACAAATTACGGAATAAAGATAACAAGAAAACCAAATAAAGAAATCCAAGATAGAAAAACCCAGAATAAAGAAATCCAGAATAAAGAAACCCAAGATACGATACAATGCCAAAAAATTGAAAACCAAATTCATAGGAAAATATAGAAGATCCCGATAGTTCCTCAGAGAAAAGAAATCCAGTAGAAAACATCATTTAATCTCACTGGAACCAAATGCAACAAGAACAATGTATCTTCCCATATATATACATATCAAATGGAGCATCAAGTAAAAGAAACAGAATTATAGTATCATACATATTCTCTTATCAATTTTTTTAGCAGGCAGAATTTAATAGAATGCCCGAAAGAATAGAGCAATACAAATTATAAACCAGTCAGGCTACCACTGCTTTCGTCTAACATCAGGATTAGAAAACATCCCCATATAACAAGAATTTCTTCAAAAGATCAACAACCATAGAAATATTTCTGGGAACGGATAAACACATAGAACATATTAGAAGAAACTGCTAAAATCTGTCTAGCCGTAATTGTCACACTTAGATATTACACATTTCAGATATTATTTCCCCAACTACTCCTGTTATCACAAATTTCATATTACTTTTCACTGAAGAAGACTAGTTCTGAATAAATTTTGATTTGCACTTTTCTCAACCTTGTACCTTAATAATTCGATTTATCAAAATAAATTTCTTCTCTAACTGGAACAGTGCATAACTCCAATAATCCTTATGCCAATCTGATACTTTTCTAGTTTTGAGTTTACTTATCAACTCATTCTTCAATCTCTAATCATATTTATAATTATTCTAGCACTGGACTCTTTGGTTTCTCAACCGAAAACTTATTTAGTACAAATATCATGAAATTCCATTATAAAACACCATTTTGGTAAGGGGGAAGGGGTCGTAGGGCCTCTAACTCAACTCTCATATACATATACATGTAACACAGTTTTCATCATAGTAATCATATCTCAATCATGTCATTCATTTCGAGTAACTAACGTTCATATTGGTTTAATGCCCACTTTCCACTTATCTCATTTAGTCAAGTATAATTATGTATGCATCCTATGTTTTCTAGATAGCTTTACTTATCCATTCATCTACTCGAACAAATCATACTCATGACATCATATAAGGGTTAAACAAACATAGATATTTGCATCACAATCCCAACTTTCATTTCGCGCATCATCATATACATATCATTACAATCACATAATTCAGTCCAAACAATTTAACATAGATAAATTCATTTCATTATAATCATTTATCTCATAAAAAAATATCATTGACATTCATCAACATTCAACGTTCAATCAAGGCAATGACATTTTCATTAATATCATGATATTAGGGACTTTTACTCATACCTCTACGAATTTCTATTTATCCCGTTCATCTTATCAAGTAAGTTAAATACACTACATCATATGAGTATCAAGCAAGTATGGATATTTATTACAACATGACCTTTCATCTCATGTGTTATCACTTATATATATATATATAATAAATTTTTATTCATACTTTTCTAAATCAAGACTCATCATAATCGTAATTTTATTCAAACACCTTTGCATCACATTGAACATGGTCAGTGCAGCTCGGTTGGAGAGTACCTCTGTCTAAACAAGATGGTGCTCATACGCGTCGGGAGACATCACACTATCACAAATCAGTGGCATGTATAGCTGGACTTTTACACATGCTAGGTTAGTCCGAGAACCGACTAAACCATATCTCTGATACCACTAAATGTAACACTTCTTACCCGTATCCAAGGCTGGAACAGAGTACGAGGCATTACCAGACTTAACAATACACATAGACGAAAACCGGGCCATAAAATTTCATTTAATACAAAACTTTTCGAACACATGCATAACAAACAAAGCTAACTGTATCATCACATCAAAACATAGGACATGGCGCGATTAATTAAACTTATAAACCATAATGGATAAGGACTACATCTCATGAACATATACGATAACTCAATGCAGACTGATATGTATGGTCAAAATCATAATAAAAATACATATCACAAACCAACTTTCTATACATGCCACTCACTTGATATTTCTAATATTTGAATTAATTCTCCCAAAAATGATAGTTTGATAATGTTATTTTGCCGACGACTATCTCCAACCCCGAGCCGACCTGCCAATACTAAAGAAATGGAGAGGATGGGTAAGCTTTACGCTTAGTAAGTTTATATGAAAATAACAAGCAATTACTACCACGCTTTTCAAGATAAAACACTATAATTGTACAATTACACATGTTCAGGTTAAGCTGTGTTATCGATTTACAGTTACTAAATCATTCATATCTGAAGTTACAAAACTCCAAATTTAGTTTCGTTAATTTTCCTTGAAATTAGATTCATATATATTTTTCCCATAAAATTTCCAGAATTTTTGGTTTAGCCAATTAGTACAGTTTATTCATTAACGTTTCCCCTGTTTCAGGGTACGACTACTCTGACCCCTATGCACTATAAACCAAATTTCTCCCTGTACAGAATTTCAACGACCATGCCATTTGTTTCCCTTAAAAATAGACACAATAAGGAATCCATGCATCTAAGGTATGGCTCTTAATAATTTTTTTACAATTTATGATGAATTTCTAAAGTCAGAACAGGGGATCTCGAATTTATTCTGACACTATCTCACAAAAATTATAATATCACATAATATATAACTCTTTTGCTCCCCCTGTTTCTTTTATATGAAAATAGACTCATTAATCTTTAATTCCATAATTTTTTTGAAATTTAATTCAACTTACACATGTATTTTCATTTAATCGATTTCCCATTGAACTCATCGGAATAATAACAGATACACAATTGCCTACACATTTTCCCATTTCCACACTTGTAGCTGAAGCTATCTGGTACGCTTAGTAGCCTGCACTTAGTACTACACATGGGACCAATAATCTAGTACACGTAGTAGCCTGCACTTATTACTACACACGTGATCACAGTTTACGGGTACGCATAGTAGCCTGCACTTAGTACTACACATGATACCAATTATCCGGTACACGTAGTAGCTTGCACTTAGTACTACACACGTGACCTCACAATAGTTCATTTCTATCGTTTCTATTCTGAAGGTTCAACCGGGAAATTCCTCACTTTTCAACATTTTACTAAATTATCCGTAATCAATTTAAATTCATAACTTACATCAAATAACCATTTGATAGGCAGCCACATTTCATATTATATCAAAATATAATAACATAAAAAGAATCGATAGATTATTTATGTATGAACTTACTCGGAGTGTCGATCTCACTATCCATAGTACCAATTGTCCATTCATAGTATAATAAGACACAACTCAAATATCAAATCAGCATTTAAGAATTTACATAACATATATCACATATTTCATATATCACTTGTCATGTATCATCATTTTCTTGCATTTCATGTAACATTCTTTCGTGTCATATTTCCACATCATAAACACCATTCCATCAACTTTTCCAATATATTAAATCATAGAATATATGCAATAATAGTAAGAAATATAATTCAAACATAACATTGCATTATTATTATCATACGAACTTACCTCGATCCAGAAACGGCTATTTACCATTTTAGTCCATAACCTTGTATTTTCCCGATTTAAGCCTGAATCTCGATTTCCTTCATCTATAATATCAGATTTAGCCTAAAAATTAGTCACACTATTCATACGGGTCGAAAAATCATATTTTTACAAATTTTCATTTTGACCCCTAAACTTTTGCATATTTGCACTTTTGCCCTAAGGTTCAGAAATTGAATTTCATCCTATTTTCTTATGTTTTATGACACGCTGATCATTTTTCCCTTCTATGGCAACATCAAATTCTCACTCTAACATGTACTTATGACTATTAGGTATTTTTACCGATTAAGCCCTTTTACTGGTTTTCACTTAAAACCGAGTAGCACAAGTTGTCTAACATAATTTAAAACCTCATATTCTATCATAAAACACAAAAATACACAAATTTCACCTAAGGATATTTTTCCAATTATGAACCCTAGGTTGAATTATTGCTAGCATAAGCTAAATCGAGCTACCGGGATTTCAAAAACATAAAAATCATTAAAAACGGGGCTTGAAATCACTTACTATGAAGCTTAAAAGTTGAAGAAGCCCTAGCTATGGAGAGACCAAAATTCAGCAGCAACATATGGAGAAGATGGCCATTTTTGTGTTATTTTTCCCATTTTAGTTCATTTAATATCGAAATGACCAAAATACCCTTCCTTACTAAACTTTCAAAAATTCCATCCATGTCCAAATTTTTGTCCATAAACTTAGAAATTGGTCAAATTTCTATTTAAGACCTCCTAATTAATATTTCAAAGCAATTTCATACTAGAAACTTCTAAAATACAAGTTTTGCAACTTATTGAATTTAGTCCCTAACTTCAAATTAAGCACTTTATGCATAGAATTTCTTCACAAAATTTCCACACAATCATGAAATCATATCATAGAACTCAAAATAATTATAAAATAATTATTTCTATCTCAGATTTGTGGTCACGAAACCACTATTCTGATTTGGCCCTAATTCGGGATATTACAGTTATAGATGTGGTTCACGAGACCATTTCGTTCGAGACTGCACGGAACCTGTTGGGAGAAATAATATACAGAGTCTAAGATCGAGTGGTGCAGCATTTAGGGGTAGATCATCTAGAAATACAGGAGGTAGGAGTGGTAATCGGAAAGGGACTTCTAACACAACTGTTCGATCCGAGGCTTGTGCACCTGCCAGAGCCTATGCCATTCGTGCACGAGAGGAGGCATCCTCCCCTGATGTTATTACTGGTACATTCTTTCTCTATGATACTAATGTGCTCACTTTTATTGATCCCGGTTCGACTCATTCATATGTGTGTGAAATGTTGGCATCCAGTAAGACTCTCCCTGTTTAGTCTACTGAGTTTGTGATTTGAGTGTCGAATCTTTGGGCCGTTATGTATTAATCGATAGAGTATGAAAGAAATGTCCCCTGATGATTCAAAATTCCTATTTTCTGGCCGATTTAATGTTATTACCATTCGACGAGTTTGATATCATACTCGGTATGGATTGGTTAACTGTGCACGATGCTGTAGTGAATTACAAATGAAAGACAATTGACTTGTGATGTTCAAATGATGAGATAATTCGAGCTAAGTCTTCTGATCTAAGCGGGTTACCAGCAGTGATATCTTCGATGTTGTCTCAGAAGTATGTGAAAAAGGGCTGTGAAGCTTATCTTGCTTATGTACTGGATAGTAAAATGTCAGAGAGGAAGCTTGAGACTGTGCCTGTGATTTGTGAATATCCAGATGTTTTTCCCGAAAAATTACTGGGATTGTCACCTGCTCAAGAAGTTGAGTTCGGTATAGAGTTAGTACCAGGAATGACTCCGATATCGATATCTCTGTATCGTATGGCACCAACCGAGTTGAAAGAGTTGAAATCTCAGTTGCAAGAGTTGACAGACAGAGGTTTTGCACGCCCGAGTTTCTCACCTTGGGGTGCACCAATGTTATTTGTGAAAAAGAAAGACGGAACTATGAGAATATGTATTGACTATCGACAACTGAACAAGGTGACTATAAAGAATAAATATTCATTGCCGCGAATCAATGATTTATTTGATCAGCTAAAGGGAGCTTCAGTGTTTTCAAAGATCGATCTGCGATCTGGCTATTATCAGTTGAGAGTTAGAGACTCAGATGTGCCTAAGACTACTTTCAGAACGAAATATGGACACCATGAGTTCTTAGTGATGCTGTTTGGGCTCACTAATGCCCCTGCGATTTTCATGGATTTGATGAATCGGGTGTTCAGGTAGTATTTGGATAGGTTTGTGGTCGTATTCATAGATGATATTTTGATTTATTCTCGCGACGAGAATGAACATGCCAAACACTTGAGGCTTGTACTACAGATTTTGCGTGATAATCAGTTGTACGCGAAGTTTAGTAAATGTGAGTTCTGGTTGCGCGAGGTTAGCTTTTTGGGGCATGTTTTATCCGCATCGGGTATACGGGTTGATCCGAGTAAAATTTCAGCTATACTATATTAGAAGCCTCCGAGGAATGTTTCTGAAGTTCGGAGCTTTTTGGGGCTTGTCGGGTATTATCGACGATTTGTAAATGGTTTCTTGATGTTAGCATCACCGTTGACAAAGCTGCTTTAAAAGGATGTCAGATTGGAGTAGTCTGAAAAGTGTCTGAAAAGTTTTGACCAGCTGAACACTCTCTTGATGGAAGCTCCTGTATTAGTTCAGTCAGAATCCAGTAAAGAATTTGTGGTTTATAGTGATGCCTCATTGAACGGTTTGGGCTGCGTTTTGATGCAAGAGGGTAGAGTTGTCGCTTATCCCTCGAGACAGTTAAAGCGTCCTGAGCGAAATTATCCGACGCATGATCTCAAGTTAGCTGCTATTGTGTTCACTCTAAAAATATGGCGTCACTACTTATTCGGAGAGAAATGTCACGTCTATTCCGATCATAAAAGCCTCAAATACTTGACAACTCAAAAAGACTTGAATTTGGGACAACGGCGATGGCTAGTGTGACAACCCGAATTAGGGCCTAATCGGAATAGTGGTTTCGTGACCACAAATTCGAGATAGAAATAATTGTTTTATAATTATTTTGGGGTTTATGATATGATTGCATGATTGTGTGAAAATTTCGTGATGAAATTCTATGCCTAAAGTGCTTAAATTGAAAGTAGGGACTAAATCGAATAAGTTGCAAAATTTGCATCCCGGAAGTTTTAGTATGAAATTGTTTTGGAATATTAATTAGGAGGTCTTAAATAGCAATTTGACCAATTTTAAGTTCATGGACAAAATTAGGACATGGAAGGAATTTTTGAAAGTTTAGTAAGGAGGGCATTTTGGTCATTTGGATATTAAATGAAATAAAATGGGAAAAATAACACAAAATTGATCATCATCCTCCTTAGTTGCTGCGAATTCTCCTCTCTCCATAGCTAGGGTTTCTCCAATTTTCAAGCTCCATAGTAAGTGATTCCAAGCCCGCTTTTTAATGTTCTTTACGCTTTTGTAATCCCTAAGCTCGATTAAGCTTATGCTAGTAATAATTTAACCTAGGGTTCATATTTGGAAAAATACCCATAGGTGAAATTTGTGTATTTTGATGTTTTATGATAGAATATGAGGTTTTAAATTATGTTAAATAACTTGTGCTACTCGGTTTTAAGTGAAAACGAGTAAAAGCAAGATAATCGGTAAAAATACCTATTGTTCATAACTATATGATAGAGTGAGAATTTGATGTTGTTGTAGAAGAGAAAATGTTCAGCATATCATAAAATATAAGAATAAGGGCTGAAATTAAATTCCGAGCCTAGGGGCAAAATTGTAATTTTGTAAAGTTAGGGGCAAAATGTAATTTTTCCATGATGTGATTTTTGGATTGAAATAAATAGTATGAGTATTAAATGAGCTAAATATGTTATTATAGATCAAGAAAGACGCGAATTGATCTCGAGCAGGGAAAGGAAAAGTTTTGGACTAAATTGCAAAATTTCCACATTTTGTACCAAGGTAAGTTTGTATGTAAATATTACAATAATTTCATGTACATTCTTATATTTCAGCCTATTATATAAATATACTAGCTGATGTTAAAATATAAATTGACTATTGGAAGAATGGAAATAAATATAGAGAGAGAGATCCGGTTGAACATTCGGAGAGATCGAATGAAATAGAGGGCGTAGCTAGGTCACATGTATGATGCCGAGTGCACATCATGTGTACAAGAAAGCTACGAGACACCTCAGAGTAGCTAGGTCACATGTGTGATACGAGATGTATCCCATGTAGACAAGAGAGCTACGTGAAAGATAAATGTAGCTAGGTCGCATGCGTGATTCCAAGTGAAGGACACCATGTAGACAAGAGAGCTACGTGAAAATCGGTTAGGTCGCATGAGTGGTACTAAGTGTTCACCATGTGTACAAGAGAGCCGAACTAAGCGAAGTATGATGGTGGGGCTGTGTCAAACCATTAAATATCGAGGATTGATCCGAATTGTTCAACGGGATGTTTTTGTGGTGATATTATGGTTTGGACCTACACTTATGGTGAATGAAATGTGGTGAAAATGATTTGTGGTATATACATATATAAGATAAAATGAGGTTAGCATAAAGAATGTGTGAAAGAGTGAAATTAGCATTAAAACTGTTTTTAGATGGTAGCAGTGACGTGATTTTGAAAAATCACCAAAAATAGGAGGAATATAATTAGAGGTTGAATGAGATGTGAAATTAAAGTTTAATGAGTCTACTTTCATATAAAAGAAACAGAGCAAGCAAAGGAATTCTATATTTTGAGATATTTACAATTGTATATGACTTGCTCAGGATGAATACGTCATCCCCTGTTCCAACTTTGAAAAATCATTAAAAATTGTACAAAGCAAATTAAGAAATATAGTTTACATGCCTAAATTCCTTATTGAGACTAGTTTTAAATGAAACATACTTCAGGGTTGTTTGAATTGTGTACTGAGAGAAATTCAATTCGTAGTGAACAGAGGTCAGATCAGTTGAGCTGTGTAATAGGGGAAATTTTAACTAATAAACTGTACTAATCGGCTGAACCAAAAATTATAGAAAAAAATTATCAAAAAGATTTATGAGTCTAGATTCAGGGAAATTTTACGGATTTAAATTTCGAGTTTTGTAACTCGAGTTATGATTTATTTAGTGAATATGACGCAGCAGAGACAGCTTAATCAAAGTGGAATGAATAGTGAAGTTAAAGTAGATATACTTGAATTGTTGTGTAAACATGTTAGATTCTTTAATTAGTATTTACATACTTACTTACTAAGCTATAAGCTTACTTTGTTTCTCTCTTTTGTCTTATAGTGTCCTTGGCTTGCTCGGGAGTTAAGGATCGTGAAGATCTACCCGCACTATCATACTTTAGGGTATTTGAACTAAACGTTTTGAATTATGGCATGTATAGTAGGCTTAATTATTTTGTTACGTGTCATATTTGTCTAGGTTTAAAATATTAGTTACAAGACTTTCGACTAGCTACTTTGTACAAGCCATTAAAGTTGGCTAATATTGTTCAAGACATATGTTATACGATGCACTATCAAATTGGATGACATATTTATATCTCAGTTATGTTTAATGGTATGTGTTATATTCTGGTAATACCTTGTATCCTGTTCCGGCGACGGTAACGGGTAAGGGGTGTTACAGCTAGAACTTCTGAAAGATTACGAGCTTGTCATTGATTATCATCCGGGAAAACTAATGTGGTTGCTGTTGCCCTTAGTCGAAAATCACTGTTTACTTTGCGAGCGATGAATGTACATTTGTCTATGTTCGTTGATGATGCATTAATAGCAAAACTAAAAGCAAAACCAACATTGATACATCAAATCTGGGAGACTCAGAATGTTGATAATGATGTGATATTTAAAGTTTTGGATTGATGATGATGATTGTTTGAGATTCTGAAATAGATTGTGCATTCTGAGAAATTCAGAGCTTATTCCGACGATTTTGAATGAAGCTCATAACAGCCGAATGTCAGTTCATCTGAGTAGCACGAAAATGTACAACAATATGAAATGCCACTATTGGTGGCACGGTATGAAACGAGACATCTCTGACTTTGTTTCTAAATGCTTGATATGCCTACAAGTGAAAGTTGAACATCAGGTGCCTTCGGTTTGCTACAGCCGATCATGATACCCGAGTGAAAATAGGATCGTGTCACGATGGATTTCGTATTCGGTCTACCGTTGACATCGAGCAAGAAAGATGCAATCTGGGTTATTGTTGACAGATTAACAAAGTCATCTCACTTTATCCCTGTTCGTACAGACTTTCCATTCGATAAGTTTGCGGAGTTGTATGTTTCTCAGATTGTAAAATTGCACGGAGTGCCCATTTCTATTGTTTCGAATAGAGATCCCAGATTTACGTCGCAATTCTAGAAGAAATTGCAAGATGCTTTGGGTACCAAGCTGCATTTTAGCACCGCTTTTCATCCCCAGACTGACGGGCAATCCGAGCGAGTTATTCAGATACTCGAAGATATGTTGAGATGTTGCATCCTTGAGTTTAGTGGCACATGGGAGCGATACTTGCCTTTGATTGAATTCGCGTACAATAACAGTTTACAATCGAGTATCAAGATGGCACCATACGAGGCTTTGTACGGTCGTAAATGCCGTACACCATTGTTCTGGATCGAGCTCAGTGAGAATAAGATATACGGGGTAGATTTGATCAAAGAGGCTAAACATAAAGTGAAAGTAATTCGTGATAGTTTGAAAGCAGCATCGGATCGATAGAAATCTTATGCAGATTTGAAACGAAAAGACATAGAATATTAGATTAAGGACAAAGTGTTTCTTAAAGTTTCACCGTGAAAAAAGGTACTCAGATTTGGCCGTAAAGGCACATTGAGCCCGAGATTTATGGGCCCGTACAAAATTATAGAACGAATTGGGCCGGTTGCTTATAGATTGACTTTGCCACCTTAACTTGAAAAGATTCATGATGTTTTTCATGTTTCGATGCTCCGTCGTTATAGATCCGATCCCTCACATGTGATTAGTCCGTCAAAAATTGAAATTCAGCCTAATTAGAGTTATGAGGAAGAACCGGTTCGTATTTTGGCTCACGAGGTGAAAGAACTACGGAAGAAGAAAATTTCGTTAGTTAAAGTGTTATGCCTCAAACACAGAGATGAGGAAGCGACTTGGGAGCTTGAAGATTCAATGAAAGAACGTTACCCTAACCTTTTCGTTGGTAAGATTTTCGGGGACGAAAATCCCTAAGGGGTGAGAATTGTGACAGCCCTATTTTAACCCTAGTCGAAAAGTAGTTTTGGGACCACAAAACTGAGTCGCGAAAATAATTGAATGTTATATTTTATGTTTATTATATGTGAAATTTCATGTGTGAAAATATCGTGTTTTTATTTCTGTCATTTGGATGTGGTATTAGTTAAAAAGGACTTGGTTGAGAAACCTTGAAAATGTGATAGGAAAATGTACAGTGGCCAAATATTATATGGTTTAGTATTATGGGGGACTTGCATGTCAAATGGACCATTTTGAATGTAAATAACTGGTCAACACATGCATGCAATCATGTGTTTTCATATCTTTATTTTAGTTGGTGGAAATTATATGTTAAATAAAGAAATAAGCATTATATTATAATGGTTTTATATTGTGAAATAATGAATTTATAATAGAAAATGGTGATAAAAACAAAGTACCACCCATCCTTTCTTCCATTTTGCCGAAACCATAAAGAAAAGAAAAGAAAATGAAGCTAAGGCATTCGGCTATGGTGAATGTATAGATTAAGGTATGATTTCATGTGATTCTTTTGAATTTTTGTGGAATTGAGTTGGTTTTGAAGCTCTTAGCATGACCCATGTGTTAATTTTTGAATTTGTGATGCATGAAGCATTCGGTTAAGTTTCCTATATGTTAAATTGTCGATGTTTTGAAGTTATGTGATTAGAAATGGTTATAGGTGAGTATGAACTAAGTAAAAAATTTCTATGAATGGTTAATATGGAAAAAAATCTCAATCGGCTTTTATGGAGTAAGGTGAAATTATGCTTAATTTTGGAAATTAATAATTTAATTGTTAGTAAGTGTTTTTTTTATGGATGCCGAATGTGGACTTGAATTGGGAGGTTAATAATTTGTTGTTTATTGAGTTATATATATACATTCGGTCATGGAGGATTTGAGATGAATTTAATTATTGTTTTAGTTGAATAATAAGATAGACATGGACAAACTCAATTAGGCAAATTTTAAGCTCTTGGATTGAATTGGGAGGATTGAAATACTCTAGGGAGTATTTAGTTAAGGTATGGGAGATAGAATGTTGAGGTAAGTTGGTTTGTGTTATTGCCGAATGCACTTGATATTAAGACATGGTTTAGTTAAATGCATTTGACATGAAAGGAATTGAGTTTCCATGTATGTGATAGTAGGAAGAGAAATTTAATTTGCTTGACTATAATTAAATGAATGTCCAATTTAGGTTTGGTATGATGTTAATATGAAAATGTTATGACAAGCTGGTCGAATTTAAGAACTATGTGCAGTCAGTCATGTTATGTGTTTAATTCATCAATGATGAAAGTGCCGTATGATATATGTGTTTGAAATTAATAGAATTTGGATTATGATGAATTGATAAGATGATTGAATTAGTTTATTTGTTTAATTAAGCTCAAGATCAAAGAGAGCCAAGTTCGATAAGGGGAAAGCGAAGGTTGTTGAGTAGTCGATCAGAGCTGTTTGTTCGATAATAAGGTAAGTTCTAAGCAATTAAGACTTAGATTATTATGTATTCCTAGAGTACACATAGCTCATGAAATGTAAACTCTATATGTGGAGAAATGTTGAATAGACAATGTATTTTTGAGCTGATGGCATTGAATTGATGTGCTATTTTTTATTTTTTATTTTTGTTGTACTATGTGTACGTATATGCATGAATGAAAAGGGCACTATGTGTGCGAATGGAGCAGCACTATGTGTGCGTATGGAAAAGCTAGTACTATGTGTGCAAATGAATATATGCACTATGTGTGCGTATTTATTAACCGAGCACTATGTGTGCGAGATCGATTGTAGGGCACTATGTGTGCAAAATGATTAAGGGAATATGATCGTGGTAGGGTGTGAAATAGAACACTGATTACCATCATAGGTAATTAAGCTTTTACGAGAACAAAGAAAAAAAATGAAATGTGTATGGAATTTATAAGTATGTGTCTATTTCTAAAGGTTATTGTATAATGTCTTGGAAGAAGAAATAATAGTATGTGGTTATACGGTATCATGAATGAATAAGGTAGACAAATTTCACTTAAATGGAGTTCTGTTGTGATTTATTTATTAAATTTCTTATGACTTACTGAGTATTATGTCATTGGAATTGTTTGTTCATCTTTATTTAGATTCTGGATCCGTTGTGAGCTCGGGACTATCACTTAAGTCATCACACTTATCGTCATCATTTTGGTATCTTTAAAGAAGCTTTAAGTTTAAAAATGTGGCATGTATAGGATAGACAAAGATGAGTTTTGTATTTTGAATGATGTAATTATGTTTTTGATGAGCCATGCGAAAATGGCACATGATCTAGTTTTGTGATCTTATAATGTTAAAATCTTGTTAACTAGCATGCGTATTTATGATATGGATGATATGTTATATTTATATAAGCAATGTACCTTTGTATGTTTAGTAAATCATATTAGAAATTGAAAGTGCTTCCTTAAGGTTAGTATAATGGTTTGAATGTTGTTGTTTTTTTTAAGTTTAAATGTGAAATGATTCTTTTTATACTTGGTAAGCTCGGTTAATTAAGTTATATAATAATAAGACTTACAAATGTTTTATTAGTTGAAGTACTTATTGTGAATGAATGAATCTTACGCTCAATTGGATTCGGTTAAGGGTAAGGTTTATATCAAATGAATAGTAAAATTTATATTTACATGATGCTATTCTATGAGATCTTGATTAGTTATATTTATATATATGTGCATACTCTAATATATGGCTTATTGGATTTTGGTTGTTATATATGAATATTCAATTATATTAGGACTGAATTAATTAAATTTATAATTCCAATTTCTGATTTATATGTATGTGAAATGTTCTAAAGTTGAGTTCTTTTCGTAATGCCTTGTGACCCTACTCTGGCAACGGTTATGGGCATAGGGGTGTTACAAAAAATCTGACGAATAAAATTATATTTTTATTATATTTTTATGGTCTAAGATTTCACGGAATAATTTCGTGAAAATTTTGTTCAAAAATTTTGATGTTTGGGCACTCAATTTTGTCAAAAGGACTAAATTGTAAAAGGTTACAAAATGTGTGTTCTAGTTCACAAAGGTACTAAGTACTTGTGAGTAATGGGTTTTTAAATTGGAGATCCTTAAATGGAAAATAGCCCATTTTGTAATTAGTGGACAAAAATGGACATGGCATGGTATGTTTTTATTTATTTTTCATTAAGGATATTTTAGTAATTTGGCAAATAAAGCTAAAATAACTAAGAAAAATAAGTCATCTTCTTCATTTTTCTCATGCCATAATCGTATATGGAGATGGAAGACATGGCTAGGGTTTGTAAAACTTCCAAGCTTGATTGTAAGTTCATCTTTGCCCCGTTTTTAATGTTCTTTGCATTTTTGAAATCCTCGTAGCTCGATTTACCCATTTCTACCATTAATTTGAGCTAGGGTTCATGTTTAAAAGTTTACCCATATGTGACATGCATGCATTTTGATGTCTAACGGTAGAAAATGAGTGTTGGATGTTTGATAAAAAACTTTTGCTAAGCAATTTTACGTGAAAACGAGTAAAATGACATAATTAGTAAAAATACCTAATGTTCATAAGTACATGTTAGAGTGAGAATTTGATGTTGTTATAGAAGGGAAAAATGATCAGCATGTCATAAAACATAAGAAAATAAGATGAAGTTTAATTTCTGAACCTTGGGTCAAAAGTGCAAATATGCAAAAGTTTAGGGGTCAAAATGCAAATTTATAAAAATATGACTTATGGACCCATTTGAATAATGTGAGAAATAAATGAGCTATATTTGTAATGTTAGATCAAGGAAATCAAATTCGGGCTAAAATCGAGAAAATACCAAGTAGTGGACTTAAATGGTAAAAATGGTCATTTTCGTATTCGAGGTAAGTTCATATGATTTTTAATAATGAAATGTGTATTTTAATGTTATTGCTTTGATAGTATATGAGATGTAAGTTTCTATGTAAATAATGTATTGTTTTATTATGTTATAATATTTAATTTTGTGACATGTGATATAAGTTTTAGTATTGTTCAATTAATGGACACAAACGGTGATTTGTGGTTGATGAATAGAGATTAAATGAGGAAATCTCGGTTGAACCTTTGGAATGGAAAAACATGGTGCTAAGTGGATATACCACGGTTATACGTGTAACGTGGTGCTAAGTGGATATACCATGATTACACACATATTGATACATGTAACGTGGTGCTAAGTGGATATGCCATGGTTATACATGTCAATTTGAAAAGTGGCGCTAAGTGTGTATGCCACAATTACATGTTATCCCAATAGTGTGGTGCTATGTGCATATACCACTAAGTTGGGCATTAATTATGGAAGGTGGAGCTATGTGTTAAAACCACCGGATATTGTTCCTTTCCGAAGTGTTCACCGGGAGAAACAAGTTTACTAAATGAAATTTAACGTGAAAACAAAATGTGGGATAATACCGGAATATGAATATATGAGTTTTGAATTATGAGTTAGATATGTGATTGAATTTTTGATACTATGAATATGGATAAGTATTATCTTGAAAGTTGATAATAAGAAATTTTAGTGAAGGAATGAAATTTGGGATAAATAGTCTAAAACAGCAGCAAGAGAGTGACTTTGAAAAATCACCAAAAATGGTAGAAGTTGAAATAGAAGTAGAATGAGATATGAAATTAAATATTATTGAATATATTTTCATATAAAAGAAAAAGTGAAAACAAAGGAATTCTGTATTTTGAGGTATTTACATTTTTGTAAGACTAGTTCAGACTGATTTTGTGATCCCCTGTTCTGAATTGTAAAAATCATTAAAAATTGTAAAAACATATTTAAGGAACATAATTTATATTTTTGGATTCCTTATTTAATTTATTTTCAGAATAAACAAACAAGAACCTCATTTGAATTTGGTAGCAAAAGATAATTAAATTTTAGTAAAGAGTGGTCAGAGATGCTGAACCGCTAAGCAGGGGAGACTTCGATGAATAAAATGTATTAATTGGCCCAACCAAAAATTCTGAAATTTTTATGGTAAGAAAAAATGTGAATCTAGTTTCTGGGAAAATGAATGGATCTTAATTTGAAATTCTTTAGCTCGAGGTATAAATAAATTACTGACTATGACTCGAGTAGACAACTTGACCAAAATATGAATAAAAGTGTAATTATAGTTTTTTTACTTAAGGAAACATATTGGTAAATTGCTTATTAATTTCATATGGACTTACTAAGCGTAAAGTTTACCCCCCTCTCCATTTCTTTTAGTATTGGCAGGTTGGCTCGGGGTTGGAGATTGTTGGAAGTAGCATCACACTATCAGAACGTTGATGTGAAGCGTCGATAAACTTCAAGTGTTTTCAAGTGAGTGACATGTACAGAGATTTAGTCTGTATGATAGTTGTTAGTATAATTTAGCCAAACGTATTGGCTTATTATGGCTAAATCGTATATAGCCATGTAATATGGTTTATATTCGATTATTGGGTTGTAAGTCTAATTGATTATGCGTGCTTGATCCATTGCTTTATGATATGTGCATGTGAATGAATGTTTCGAAATAAAAATGAAATTTTATAGCCCGTATTATAGTTGGATGTTTGTATGTTTGTCCGGTAATGCCTCGTACCCTATCCCGGTCTCGGGTACGGGTAATGGGTGTTACAGTACTTCTTGTGGGCTAGCTCCATAATTAAGTAATTGCGAATTATCAGAACGATGCTTTTGGACATAATTGCAATTACTAGAGTCTAATTGTTTATGTCTAATTGGCCCCTCCGCTAGCTCAACAAAAGCTCGATCGGACTGCATTTGAATCAAATAAAATTCTATGACTTTGGAAATAATTTAATTGAGTCAATTTATTCGATGTGGAATTAAATTAGGCAGTCGTGAGAATTGTTCAATTAGAGAATTTGATTAAAGAATTTTCTTGAAATTTTTATATTGGAAAATTCAGTCATTTTTGGAAAAATTAATTTTGATCAAGTAAAATTAAATTAATAAATTAATTAAAATTAATATGGTATTTTTGAAAATTAATCTTCAAGTCACACAATTGGCCCAATGGGTAGTTGAACTTGAAAATTGGACATGAGATCAAAAATTGGAACCGAGAACCAATAACCAAGACTGAGACCTAAAACTGGTCTAATGGGACCTAGTATGTAAAATCGGGCTGACGGTCCAACTGGACCAGATCGGTCAGGCTGTCACTAGCCCAGACCAAACTGGCAATAGCTGAACCGCTCGGGGTACCGTGAGGGTGTCACACCTACGATAGCACCACTGGACACGACAGTGTCGACGATGGCGACAACGACATTCCGATGGTCGACGGGTGGTCCTTCAATGATTGATTAGTGGGGGAATCACACTCCTACTGCGACTCTACCGTATAATTTGATTTCAGATTAAATATTTCAAAAATAATATTATATTAATAGGTTTAATATTAAATTTAATTTAACGCTTATCTCGATAGTATTTTATTAATTTAATATTAAAGTAATTATCTTAATATTTAATTTAATTTAATATTTATCGATAGACAAATATTCTATTAATTTAATAGATTTAATATTAAATTTAATCTAATATTTATCTTAATAAGTATTATATTAATTTAATATTAAAGTGGTTAAGTTTAATCATAGTTGAACTCTCTAAACTCTCCTTATATAAAGATAGGCATGAGCTATTATTTTTCACACACTTGAATTCAAGAGAAAGTTGTGAAGAGAAAATTGTCCTAAGAAATTATTTTAGAAAATTTCTAGAGATATTTTTCTTATTTAGAACTTGGCCTAAAAGTTTAGAGAAATTGCAAAATTGCTCCACTGATAATTTTGTTAAATTAGCTTAAGGATAGTGGAGAAGAATACTCGATCATAGCGTTCATCTTAGACGAATCGAAAAGGTAAAATTTTGATTAAGTGTTTATTACTTTAGATATCTCAACCAAGTTTTAGTTTTGGAAAATTTTTGAAACTCTGTTTTTTCCCTCAAACTTATTTTTCGCTATGTTTTTCAAATCCATTTTTCGAACACCTCGATACAAGGTTTGTAACACCTCTTATGTAACTCCCCGAACTCATGGCCGTTACCGGAAATCGAACACGAGGTGTTACCGGCTTACTTCATTTATTTCCCCCTATTTTTTTTTTGTTCCAGGCAAGTTGGCTACTGTATCGTGGTCGCTTTAAAAATCATATTTTGAGTTATGAAACTCGAAAGCCAATTCCGTAAATTTTCCCCGAAACTAGACTCATATATCAATATAGGGGAATTTTTGTAGAATTTTTTTGCTGGGCCAATTAGTACAGTTTATTTGTTAAAGTCTCCCCTATTTCAAGGTTCGACTACACTGACCTCTGTACCTTACGATTTAAATATCTCCCTGTACAGGGCTTCAATTCCTATGCCGTTTGTCTCTAATGAAACTAGGCTCGATAAAAAATTTTTACATATAAGGCATGACCTCTAATCGCCTCGATAAAATTTACGGTAAATTTTATAAATCAAAACAGGGGATCCAGAAATCACTCTGGCCCTGTTTCACAAGAATTTAATTAACTCCTAACATACAGCTCATATGGTCTTTTTGTTTCTTCCATATGAAAATCGACTCATCAAGCTTCGATTTCATAATTTTTTCATTATTTAATTCCATTTATATTATTTTTAGTGATTTTTCAATCTCACATCACTGCTGCTGTCAGCATCTGTTACTAAAACAAACTATGCCTATTTCATGATTTTTCCTTGATCTAACTAATAATTCATCATACATGTCACAATTTATGACCATGACTAGCCATGCCAAAGGCTAATCATCACCGAGCATCTCCCCACTACACTATTAGCAAATCATGAATTTAACACTGAAAATAATCAGCCATGACATATGGCATAATAATCGAGTAGGCCTCAACCAATACTCAACCAAAACCGAATTACCAAGACTTGTGTCCAAACATCAAAGAACCAATTCCAACCGAACATTTATGCCATTTTCACATGGCTAAAAGTTTACATACCAAATTTGAACAAAACATAATAGCCTATACATGCCGAAATGTTCCCCTAGACCAACTAAGAAGAAAATACCAAAAGTTGCTAGCCGGTGTGATGACTTCGATGACGGTCCCGAATACGCAAAAAGTCGAGTCCAAGAAACCTAAAATAGGTGACAAGCAAACACCGAATGAGTATATAACTCAGTAAGTCATAAGCATTACACTACCATCCATTAATAAAATTTTCACAAGAGGAAACAACGAAATGAGGCTAAGTACTCCATCCATACCGAACTATGCCATAGTTTCTTAGACCTTACGATTCCATCTCATTCCAAGTCCTACATTGACATTTCATACAATATTCAATAGAATAATTGAGGCATTTCCATACATCATTTTATTTTCATTACAATCATACAACTAAGTGAACTTTCACCTATTCCACGATGAACCTTATGTACGTGACTTCAATTATAATCATCACATAGGTTCAAAACTTACCACGCTCAACTCCAAATATAAACATAGCACCTATTAGCCATGAACTCAAGGTACTTACCCTTTCCGCTGTCCGAAATCGACTTGGTAAGGTCACACCCTTAATATAAATAATTGATAGAAAATATATATATATATAGTGGGTTCGCACACATAGTGCTTAATAATCAACCACGCACACTTAGTGCCATGTACTTTAAACTCGCACACTTAGTGCCATGCATTTCAAGCCCGCACACTTAGTGCCAATCTCACAACCGTGAACACTTATTGCCCGCACACTTAGTGCCGAAAACCAGCCACTCTATACGCTTCACTTCCTTTTTACATTCGACAATTTCATCTCTACATACATATACATTTGTATACATTTCATCTCATTAAACACAATTGCATAGGTATTACGATCATTTAAATCAATACCAACTATACACTTAATGACTTACCTTGTGTTGGGTAAAATAATTCCAAGTCGGCTACTCGATGACCTTCAATTTCCCCTTGTTGGACGCCTCTCCTTTAGGATCTTTAGCTTAAACAAATAAATTAACTCATTCAACCTCTTTGCTACATATATTGGTATTCACATTTTAATGATTTTATGACATACAGAATGGCATGGTAAAATTTTTATCTTGCTACCTTATGTTCTTAGCTATTCGGCTAATAACCTTATGCAATTACCATACTTTCAATAATCCAATCACACATGCATATGTATACTTGGACATTCGGCAATCACCTTTGCTAGTTTTTCCCATTTTTTTGTCGGTTATATATACATAGCCCTAAGGTAATATCACGAATGGGCTTACATATATATGTATGTATATAGCCGAATATGCAAAGCTTAAACTCAACATCACATAAGCTCCTAAGTGATGGCCGAATATGTATATCTATATATATCTATATATATATATATATATCAACTATACTATTACTTTTAATTCATCTAATCACAAAATTTCATCTCATGAACACTTGACCCATTTCTCACAAAAATGAAACAACAACTAAAATGAACATCCCATTTTTACCCCATATGGCCGATTGCTTCATTTGTTACCCAACTAACAATTCAACAATTTCAACCTCATTACAACCTCTACCTATCCAATATAACATGAACACAATCCTCCACCCCTAAATTAGATTCGGCAATCACTTAACCCATTTTAACCTCAACTTTCAAGTTAAAAGCAATTAACCACTCACCATATCCTACATTACTATCCATTTTAGTGACATTAACACATCTACTAAGAGTTTCAAGCTTCTTGGTCGAATTTCAACCTCAAAATCCTAAGTCTAATCTATAGGATGAGTAGAATTTGAACTAACCATCTCAAACATGCATAGATTTTCAAGAATCATTCAATACATACCTCATTCTAGCCATCTTCCAAGCCAAAATCAAATAACCAAATCTCCCTTCCTTCTCCTCACTCACGGCAATAGCCAAAGAAAAAAAGATGAACACTCCCTCTTCCCTCCTTATTTTATTCATCTTTTCCTTTTTAATTCCTTTCTTTAATTTATTTTAATTTACTTACCAATATTAAATAATAAACAACATAAACTTGGAGGAATGGAACCATGCTTGGCCGGCCACTTAACATGAATTGGGCACTTTGACATGCAAACCCAAACTTTCCTATTTTAATACTATTTGGTCCTTACTTATTTACCTATCATAATTTTCTAAGTCTCTCAACTAGATCCTTTCAAGCAAAATTCACATTCCTAAGATAAAATTAAAACATCAAATTTTTATACAAGTACTATCACACATATAAGATATGCAATTAAAATTTTAACTAGATTTTATGACTCGGTTTTGTGGTCCCGAAACCACATTCCGACTAGGGTCAAATTAGGGCTGTCACATCTTACCCGTATTCGACGCCAGAATAGGGTACAAGGCATTACTGTAACACTCCGTACCCGAGACCGTTGCCGGAGTCGGACACGAGGGGTTAACAGACTTAATTCACTTATTTATAGTCCATTTTAAAAATTTCCAGACTAGCTGGCTAACTGCGTCACTGTCACCTTAAAAATCATATCTTGAGTTCCAAAACTCAAAAATCAGTTTCGTAAATTTTCCCTGAGACTAGACTCATATATCCATCTACAAATGTTTTTCTATAATTTTTGGTCGGGCCAATTAGTACAGTTTATTAGTTAAAGTCTCCCCTATTTCAGGGTTCGACTGCTCTGACCTTCATGCATTACGACTTAAATATCTCCCTGTACAGGGCTCAATACTTATGCCGTTTGTTTCTAATGAAACTAGACTCAAAAATGAATCTATACATATATGCCATGACTTCCAATTATCTCTGGTTAATTTATAATGAATTTCCAAAGTCAGATCAGGGGATCCAGAAATCGCTCTGGCCCTGTCCCATGAAAACTTAAATATCTCTTAAAATACGACTCATATGACGGTTTCGTTTCTTCCATATGAAAGTAGATTCATCAAGGTTCGATTACATAATTTATTCACTATTTAATTCCATTTATACTATTTTTAGTGATTTTTCAAATTCACACCACTGCTGCTGTCAGCATCTGCCTTTAAGGTAGACTTTACCTATTACATAGTTTCCATGATTCAACCAACCCCTTAGCATATATAGCACAAAGTATGATCATGATTAACCATTCCAATGGCCAATCATTGCCAAGCATATCCACACCTCTCAATAACCATATACATACAAAATGATTATAACATTATGCTCAAAATATATATAAGCCATTTTCGCATGGCTATCCAAATTTATAAAAAACCAAAGGGTACATGACCAATAACAAAAAGGGTAGTCCTATACATGCCATTTCAGAGTTCAACCAAAAGTGTACCAAAGGGGCTTTGATAGTGTGCACGACTTCGACTTCAACAATCCCGAGTCCGATAGCTGACGAACCAAAATCTATAAAACAGAGAATCAAAGAACGGAGTAAGCATTTAATGCTTAGTAAGTTTTGAGCAACAAAATTAGGCACAACTGAAGTATAGCATTCATATAACTAAACGGATAACTTCATATACACATATTCTCAAAAATCAGTCCTACTTCACATTTCCAACCCTTATATTCATACATAAGGGATCAACTTACCCAAAGGCCCGAAAGCTCACTAATCGACTGAGCGGATAATATTTAAACGAAATCACTACTCCAATGCATATACGAAACGTACCTTATCGTTGGGATTTTACGAGCGTATCAATTGAAATTATTACAGCAAGATCGCTCATTCCCGAACCAAGTACCTTCGGGGTTTAGCGGATATAGCTTCGCTCAAATGCCTTCGGGACTTAGCCCGGTTATAGTAACTCGCACAATTGCCTTCGGACTTAGCCCGGTTATAGTAACTCGCAGAATTGCCTTCGGACTTGGCCCTTTATAGTAACTCGCACAAATGCCTTCGGGACTTAGCCCGGATATAGTAACTCGCACAAATGCCTTCGGGCTTAGCCCGGTTATCAATCCGAATATCCATGCACATATCAATAAATCATGACACATCAATATTTCACTTTCGTAACTAGAATTCAAACACAAGTCACTTATCAAGCATTATCATTTTTAGCTCAAAAGCTATGTACAAAGGGCATGATTTTGATTTGCTTATAACATAATCTAATCGAATCATAATCTAAGTTTCATTACTCGAAAACTTACCTCGGATGTTGTCGAACGATTTCGACAGCTATTCGATCACTTTTTCCTTTCCCTTGTCCAACTTTTGTCCTCTAAGCTCTTGAGCTAATTCAAACAAATTTAACTTATTAAAGTCTCATTATGCTAGTTTATGGCCGAATATGACAATGAATTTGATAGGTCATATGGCCACCTTTAGCTCAAATACAAAATGGTCATACGCATTTTTAATCACATTGAGCAATTTAATACAATTAATCTAACATTTCCTCATGTGCACGTTTATTACCGAATACACACATCATTAACCTAATATCAATTATCTGAGCACTTTAACAAAATTCTCCTTGAGCCGAGTACCTAAGTCAAGATAGATTCATCATTATGCTCGCCTCTAACCGAATACATGCAACACCAATCTACCTCATGTGGCCGAATATGCATGTCTATGTTTAGGCCGATTATATGCTTAATACTTCCTACATGTATGGTTACTTGTATTGACTATATATCATTTTGTTTCAAGTTCAAAACTCGGGTAATACACATATATACACTAGTAATCAAATACTAACATTTTGCACTTCACCTTACTACCATTTCTCATCTACTTCCTACCATGGCCGAATGCATCAAGACACCATACCATTTCAATTTTGGTCATGGGTTACACAAAGAACTTAATGTCTAACTCAAAATGCCAAAAAGAAAATCCAAGAGTCATCAAACACCATCACATGTATCATTACAAAGCTTCACACTTAGCATGCAAGTGACATCAACACAAATCCACCTTAGCCGAAACTTAACTCATCTTCATGCCTCATCACCACAACATCAAACACTAACCAAGAAGACAACACCCATGGCCGAATATCATCTCCATCTCATAGCAAAGATTTAAACCATGTGCTAGGTAGAACTCAAACTAACAACTAAAAACATGCATGAATCTCATGAAACAACATCAAACATACCTTAGTCTAGCAAACCACCATAGCCGATTTCCTCAAAGCTCTTTTTCCTTCTTTTTCTTTCTTCTATTCGGCCAAGAACAACATGAGAGCTTTTTTTCTTTCTTTTTTTTTTTCATCATCATTTACCTTCCCATTATTATTTTATTGCCCATACTCCTTATTTTATTTTTCCTAACATAAATCACTAACATAACATGTTTATGACATGTTTTACCCATAACATTTTGTCCACCCTCCTTGTCATGGCCGGCCACTTACTAATTAAGGGGGAAATTGACATGCAAGTCCACCCTTTTGATCTCATGCACTAATAGATCCTTATAGATCGACCTATCACATTTCAAAAGTGTCACACATAAGTCCTATTAGCTAAATTCACATGCAATTGACTAAATCGAAGCTTAAAACTTTCACACATTCATATTCACATATTTTAGACAATAATCATTATATTCGAATAATTTGGTGACTCGGTTTAGCAGTCCCGAAACTGCTTTCCGACTAGGGTCACTTTAGGGCTGTCACAATTACCAGATGTAAATGCAATCAAACACACAAAACTAGACCATAAAATTTCGTTCCAATTAAGGTCATTCAAACATATATACAACATTCCTTATACGGGCCTACAAGGACTAAGACATGCATCGGAAGGGATTTAGGACTAAATCGAAAACTTCTGAAACTTTTATAACACTTAGTCATACGACCGTGTCTCTATCCGTGTGTTTACTACTGGGCATTCTGTTTGGCATTAATCAGGGTGCAGGGGACACACGGCCTGACCACACGCCCATAGGGCAAGCAGTGTGTTACACACGGCCTAGACACACATCCGTGTGTCTACTCGTGTAGACAACTTTAAGGCTATTTTCCAAGCCAATTGTCACCCTTAATTGTATAAACACGTATATAGCCTCAATGACACTTAAACACTCATAAACACAGCTCATGCATGACAATCTCTCATCACAATACACCTATTTAACACACCTTATTATGGCAATCCATATCTTACTAACACTCATACACCAATAAGCAATATTTCTTGGGCTTTCGTGCATGCATTTTCATACCAACTTATACACACTCATGACATTCATCAACATTCAATCATCAATATCCATAGGCCATATCATAATGGAATTGACACATACATACATAGATGAATAGGTTTACAACTCAACAATCATCATGAGCCATATCTCATGGCCATACACAAAATGATTCAACTATCATTATAAGCCAACACATTTGGCTAGACCAATATGACATATAACAAAAAGAGTAAGTCCCTGTACATGCAATATTCAAAATGTTGAGACAAACTATACCCAAAAGATCCAATCGATAGTGTGAACGAGCCTCCGATGTCCCTTGATCCCTGATCTAGCTTGGCGATACTAAAAGGAAATGGAAAAGAGAGAGGGTAAGCATAAAGCTTAGTAAGCTTGCATGTAATTAATAAGCAATAAAAATATACATTTTCATACACATACATAACAAACTAAATCATCTCATTTTCAATAATCATGGTAGTCATATCCTATCTCATTCAAGTTATATAAGGTTCAATAGAACATCATGATCGTAATGCCTTCATTTTCATCTTACCGAAGCCTTATCGTTTCATAATCTCAATAACTACAAGCTTGGTGCATACCTGTACCATTTCAACATGATTATACATCATCATTTCTTTGACACATCCTCGGGCTACCGATTGAACCACTTGGAATACTAAGGATACTCGAAATTACCATACACAATAACATGCCAACGCCATGTCCCAGACATGGTCTTACATGGGATCTCACATCAATGCCATATCCCAAATATGGTCTTATACGAATTCTTATTTCGACGCCATGTCCTAGATATAGTCTTACACGAAATCTCGTATCAACACCATATCCCAGATATGGTCTTACATGATAACTCATACTGATGCCAATGCCATATCCTAGATATGGTCTTATACAGGATCTCATCAACCCAAATGTCATACTACTTGTACCCTAAGTATTCCTAAGGTTCAACTGGCTTTTATCACCTCAAATCTTTATCGAACAACATCAATAATATTCACGAAGAGAATTATACAATTCATATAACATTAAATGCTAAATGCATAATAAAAAGTTGTATCAATCACACACAAACTTACCTCGGTACAAAATATGGACAACTAATTCGATTTAGTCCAAGATCTTGCTCTTTCCCCGATCTAAGCCCGGACTTCATTTTTCTTGATCTATAATAGAAAATTCCACTTATTTAATTATCACATTATTCAAAATAGCCCATAAATCATATTTTAACAAAATTAAAATTTTACCCCTAAACTTTCACATAATTACAATTTAGCCCCCAGGATCGAAAAATGATTTTCATCAAATTTTCCCATTACCCAAGCCTAGCCGAACCTTAATAAACTTATAACAGCTCACAATTTCAGTTATTCTACACATTTACCACCTATTTTACAACTTTTACAAAAGGGTCCTCTTTAGGTGTTTTCATGAAAAGCAATAAACAAAGGTTGTTTATTTAACAACCAAGATTCATTTTATTCCATAAAAATTCAGTAAAAAACATTAATGCTCTCATGGAAAAACCCTAGGCTTTCCACCATACTGCAAAATAGTCCCCTCATTAGCTAGGTTAAGTTATAAGGGTTCCAAAAACAAAAAAAAATTCAACAAAAATAACCATCAAAATGACTTAAATGTAGGGGTTTATTGTGCTGAAAATTTTCAAGCTCCCATGGGGTTTTTCACTTCAATTTCCAGTGGAAAAGATGGAGAAGAAAGATGACCCCTTTGATTTTATTTTTTTATTCATTTAGCTCATGTTATCAAATACCAACCCTACCTAATTTTTAACTTTTTGATTTTTCATTTATTACTCTTCATGTATAGCCATACACATATATAATGGCCTAATTCTCATTAAAGACCTCAACTTTTAAATTATATAGCTATTTAACACCTTTAGCTAATAGAATACAACTTTCGCATTTTAGACGATTAAGTATTTTTTTTTCAAATTGAGCTATTAAATGATAAAATTAGCTCACAAAATTTTTACACATACCTATTCACATGTTGTAAACACTAAAAATAATATTAAAATAATTTCACAACCTCATTTTTGTAGTCCCAAAACCACTGTCCCGACTAAGCCCAAAATCGGGATGTTACAAGGTTGTACTTTTGCAGAACTTAGTGTATTTTTCTTACTTTCAGGTGTTTAGGTTGAAAGATTATATCTAGAAGGGGATTCAACTAGATCTGCAACCTCTTTTGTGAGTCACCTCTTATATACACTAGTAATATGTATTCCCTTGGGATAGGATAAATGTTAGATTCGGCTAATTTCAAATTTAAAAATTTGTACCTGAACAATTGATTCTGTACTTTTGGGCTCTTATGAGCAGTGTTACTAGGCACTCTGCCAAACTGTTTAAAGTGACAATAGTCAGTTAGGAATGAATTTTGAACTTTTGAATGAGAATTTGCATTTATTATGTTCCATATATATAATCAAGGATTATAATGCTTCGATCTAATGTTTGGTTAGACATTGTTTATTTATATGTAGCGTATTACCACATAAAGTTCACTTTTAAACCTTATAGGTCATGTGATATTTTGGGGTAGAGCCACAGTTTGTAGAGTAGTCTGCCAAACTCAAGGTGTTAGATTTTTATTTGGTTCACCAGTCCGATTTGTTTTAAATTGTGATGCTCTATACGTAGATCTGGCGATCAGGTGGAGTGCAGGGAGTTTCAGAATCACCTTGAAAACATGATCAAATCAAAATCACACTCAAGGTTTCTTTGATGGAGTTAAACACATTAATACACTTCATAAAACTTGCAAATTTTATATAGAATACACATAGTTTAAGTACACGCTTTGACAAACTCTTCTAATACAAATGGCATCATATAATTATATACAATACAATATTAATTTGAATGGTGATGTGGAGCTTTCAAGCCGAACCCTCAAACTTCTTAACGAATGCAATCCTACTCATTTAAAGCAACTAATGTATAAGCTCAATAAGTACACAAGGATAACCGTACTAATCGTATTCGGTTATTAATGTGGGGCTCCTATAGGTGTTATAGTCCCAAAATAACTTTGCCCCATCAAGTTTTTTTTTTCAATTTAGTCCATTTTTATAAGTCAAATTAAAAGGCTCAACTTACAGTTAATAGTTGGTTCATCACTCACATTGTGAAGTTCATAATTGGATACTTATTTAGAGTTTAATTGCTAATCAAGCATATCTCTTTAGCCATAATGCCTTAATGCCTTAATGCTTTCATAAGTGTCAAACATTTTCCTTTTTATCTCCTTTATTAGAGCATAAGATTATCAATTAACCTATCATACCAATAGCATCCAATTGTGACCTAATTATTCAAAAACATAGCATCATGGCATATTTTTTATACATTTATTCATTTATTCAAATTCCTTTTTAACTTAATTATCTTATACCTTTTAGTACATACCATCCTAGTACGCACATACTTTTTTTTTAGGCAAATATCATTACAATTTTAATTCACTGGCCCTTAGTAAACCTTAGTATACAAGATTTTGATATGTGGGATTCCAGTCAATCACCTTGAAATATTTCTATAAAAGCGCATCCATCCAAACACATTGAAAATGGATCCATATCGCATGTCACTGCTATGCTCGAAGGCATCTTCTAACCGTAGTCTTCTAACACACACGTACTAACTAATACCTATGGTATATTAACTATATTCTCACTAATCACTAGGTTTACTAAGGCATTTCTATAACAACCTATTTTTAATAGTGTCAAAAATAGTGGTTTCGGAACCCCATTTTAAGGATTGAGTTTGTAAATATTATTATTTAATATGAGGTTAGTATAAAATTTAATTGAAGTTTGGTACTTTAATTTCATTAATTGGGTAGTTAATTAAGGTACAATGACTAAAGTGTAAAAGTAGTGAAAGTTAATCGCTATGGATTTTTATTAAACCGAACGACCAATTGAGTAATTGGCCCAACTCCTAGGTTCCAAATGGTGGTGGATGTTGATTACAATCCACTAAATTAGTTAATTTTGATTTGGATAGGTTAATTAAGCTTTAGTTAATTAATAAAGCTTGTAACACCCCTAACCCGTATCCGTCGTCAGAATAGGTTTTTAGAGTATTACCGAAACTTTTAGAAACATTTTGAGAAAAATCATGCAAGCTACTATTCTAATTTTGAAATCATTCATAACGCCCCTTAAATGGACCCTTGAGGTCCAATACAAGCATTAGAATAGAGTTGGGACTTAATTAGAACCTCTAAGAATTTTTCGTGACTTTTCAAACTTTTTCCAAGGTGTAGGGTTCACACGCCCGTGTTGGAGGCCATGTTCGACTTTGTGTAACTCTCTTGCTTGCACACACGGCCATGCCACACACTCTGTACTAGGTCATGTGGTTAATTAATTCAATTTAAAATTAGGTGCAGGTTTCACACGGCCAAGACACACGCTTGTGTTCTAGGCCGTGTGGCACACACGACTAAGACACACGCCCATGTCTCTGCCCATGTACTCATTCTGAGCATTATCTTTCTCAAAATTAAGGTGCAAAGGACACACGGCCTAGCCACATGCCCATGTTACCATGCCGTGTGTCACACATGGTCTAGACACACGCCCGTGTGTCTGCTGGTGTGGAGAAAATGAAGCCATTTCTAGCTTCATTTCTCACCCAAAATTTCACTTAAGACCTACACTTGAAACACACATCCAATACCAACCAATCCAAGCATTCGACTTAAGCAAATTTCATCATTCACAAGGCATATCACTATAAGCATAAATGATCACAACCTTACCTTAGTTTAATCCATGTATTAAACATGATTTGATCAATTACTTAACATATATGTGGCTACCATAGCATGACATTACAAGTATATCAAAACAATCATTACTAGCCATTCCAATAGCTAGATTACAAGCATTATTTACATTTACATGCCAATATGGCCAATATAACCTATACATGCCACTAAAACCCTAACTGATTTACCATATTGTACCGATATGGGCCGATGGATAGTGTGAGTGATCTCCGCTGAGCTTCCAATCCAACGAGTTTCCAATTTACTCTAAAACAGGGAAATAAAACTAAGTAAGCATAAAATGCTTAGTAAGTTCGCATAACATGGTACTTAACTTACCATTCATTTTATTATGAGGTAACTATGTAAGGCATATTCAATCAATTTCCCTACAGGCATTCTCATTGCCCTTGTTAGTCATATAATCCATAATAACATCAAAATATATATGGGCTCAACAACAACCAAGATTCCAACACATATGCTTTCCACAACATGTATTCATTCAACATACATAATTTATCTCATTATTACAAGTATAATTTCATACTAGTTCATTTTGGGTTCAGATCATTTCATATCAGAACATTACTCATATTACTCAAAATACCAAGGTCACGATTAGTACACTCAAGGTGTACAAGTCCATAATCAAGAATGACCATATAATCATCAGATAAAATCTGTGTACAAATATCATCATCACATGTTTTCATATATCATTTGTCATATATCATCATTTTCTTGTATTTTAGACGGATACGTGTAATAACTCATTTTATCATTCATATCTTCTCATGTCTGGAATTGTCACCCGTTGAATTTATTCGGAATATCAATGGATACGCAGGTAACACACTCGAGGTGTACAAATGAGGATCCGTAAAATCATGTCCAATGGTACCCATAAGGCACTATATTAGAGAGTACACTCTCGAGCCACACATGTATACAAAAGGATTACCAATCCAGACTAAATCCTTTTTATGACATATGCTCTAAGGAGCTTGATTTCGATTACCCATCCGGGCTAAATCCTTCTCTATAATAAAGTCAATAGGATTACTCGTCCGAGCTAAATCCCGTCAGCAACAAATGTAGGACCTCATTCATTTCGAGAAATCACATATCTATCGATTTTCCATTTTTATTCAACCGGGATTCAAACATCTTTCAAGCATTATCGGGCATGTGATTATTTCATACATCCAAGACATTCATATAATTCAAATAAACACATTCTATATTTCTACATTCATTTCAAGCATATAAGTAACATTCTCATCATTTATCCTTTAACATCTATCGGGCATTATCATTTAATTCAAACATTTTCATTTATAGGGCTTGATCGGATATGTAATCATTTTCAAATATTTATGACATTTATACAATTTAAATAAACACAATCAATGCAAGCATGTAAATAAACACAATTTAGTTATAATAACTTACCTTGACGATTGGTTGTGTACAAAAAATCTACTAACCCGACTTTTCCTCTTTTTCTCATTCTAGCTTCGAATTTAGTCTATTCGAATCTATACGAGTAAATTTAACATCAATTTATCACATTTCACATTCATGTGGACTCAAATTATAACTTAGGCAAAATTACCATTTTGCCCCTATCTTTTCCATAAATTCTAATTTCGTTCCAAGGCCCAGAAAATGAAACTTGTGCAAACTACTCCCTATTCAAAGCCTAAACAAAGCCCCATTGCAAATTTTGTAGCACATGTATTCATAAAATTTCAGAATTTTTCATCAAATTTTACATCTTTTCATTTTAGTCCCTAAATCATGTTTTCATCAAAAATCAATTTGTAAAAGTTATTTATCTATCAATAATATTTCATTTTCTACCATAAATTTCTAATTTTTAGCATATACATCAATGACCCATTTTTCATCCCTTGATAAATTTTCAAATTAATTCCTCAAATAGAGAGATTAAGCTATCACAATTTCAAAAATATCAAAATTACTAAAAATGGGGCTTCAATACTTACCCAATTTGGCCATGAAAGTTTCTTCTCTCTCTCCTAGGGTTTCCATGTATTATTTGGGGAAGAAGATGAGAAAAATAAGATGATAATTCTTTTATCATCCTTTTAATTAATTTAATTTAATTTAATTTAATTTCAATTTAGTCCCTACCCTTATTTAAATTTTCCAAGGATGAGTCATACCAAAATATCTACATACTTTTACTAATGGTCTAATTACCATATAAGGACCTTAAGTTTTGAATTCCATAGCTATTTGATCCTTCTAACTACTAGAATTCAACTTTTGCATTTTATGCGATTTGGTCATTCTCGTAATTAAGCACATAATCGGTAAAATTTTGTTATCAAAATTCTCATGTGACATGTTTATAATAATATGGACCATAAAATAAATTTTATTTTTTGACTCGGATTTGTGGTCCCGAGACCACTGTTCCAATTTCACCGAACTTGGGCTGTTACAAAGATTAATTAAGTTTATAATTAAGGTATAAAATGATAACTAAAGCATGTAATCTTTATTTTTCTTTCCATATCAATTGAATTTACCTAAAGAAAAACCTAAAAACCATTGTTGAAGCTTAAAACACAATCGACCTTTTATTGCTAAGGTTATACAAGTCATTTTCTTGTAATTTCTATGTTTTTGAGGTCCCAGGAGCTTGATTTAGCTAGCCCGTGTAGCAATTTTTGAAATTGTTAAAGTTCATAAAAGTTTCCATTATTGAATACTTGATGAAATTGGTGATAATTTGTTAGATTTTAAGCTTAGATATAAAAAATACTAGTTTGTAAATTTAATTGCTAGTTTGTGAAAAAAGGGACTAAAGTGAATAAAATTTGAAATTGATGTTATATTTCTATACTTATAGATAGTAGAGGTTTAGAGATCGATGTAATTGAGATCAATTTTAAAATCGAGGCTCAAATTTGAAAGATATGGTAATTTTGATTTTAGAGACTAAATTGAATAAAAAGTAAAACTTTAAGGACCGTTCAAAAAGTGAAATTGACTGTCATATGCATATAATAGGATGATATAAGGTATTTGGAATTGATAAATTGAAATGAATTATTGTTTAGATCGAGAATTGAACCAATCAGAGGATATTATAGGAAAAGGCAAAATTACGGATTAGTCTTCGACATCTTGTTTTTTGTTTTTTCCAATTAAGTTCATGTGGTATGGTTATATGTAATTGATTTATATACTTGAATTACGAATTTTTATTTGTGTGAATATAATTTAAATTATTTACGATTTAGTACAAAGAAAGGTAAGATATGGACTAAATTGTAAAGAAATGGTTATATGTACTAACTGTGACCAAGCGAACGTAATAAAGCATATGATGTGATTGGCATGCCAATAATATTAATTTTGCATTTATGCGGGATATATGTGATGGTACGGAGTTATTTCTAATTATACCAAAATCTAACATTTGTTGCGGATTATAGAGTTATATGTTTCTACAAAGACCCTGCTGTTTTGGAGGGATGTATTGTTATATGATTATATGTTGCCTACAGGCTTTGCACTTCAGTTCCTTGGTGTGGTGTAGTTACTGCTCTAACAAGCAATTTGGTGTGGTGTAGTTATCCGTGTATCTTAATATGTTTATTATACTTCACCAAGCTAACTAGTAAATGAAAAAGGGAAATGAAATTAGAATGAAATGAGTTTTGTTTTCAAATTTTTATCTAACGAGGAGACTATGCAAATGGCATTGAATTGTTGATTCCATGACTCGGTTATATAATAAACTCACCTTGTTGTTGTGAATTGCTACGTCGGGAAAGTCAGGTCAAGTTAATTATTTTGATATGTTTAATGGTAAAACAAGGTAATTTTATCCTTTTAGTACCTATGACCTTACTAAGCATTCGATATGCTGGAAACACGAAAATATACACATTTTTTCATGCCTTTTTTAACTCAAATTCATGCAGTTTCGGTAAAATTATTGTTGACAAATATATAATTATTATAAAATAATTAAATTTTAATTAATTATTAACATGTTGAATTTTACTGAATTTTATAATAAAATTTGATTAATTTTGATCATTTTCAACAGATTTGTATAAAAGGGCGAAAAATGGCTCGGCAGACACTGCTAGAAGCACAAAAAACCAAGAAGCAATTTTGAAGCATCAAGGAAAATTAATTTTTTTGCCTAAGATGGTCCAAATTATGTGCATTAATTCATAATATAATTAATTTTAATTTTAATCTAATTTAATTTGGGTTAAATAAATTATTGTTAATTAATTATGAAAAAGGGCCCAATTGAGCTAAATCGAGAAAACCGATACAACTGAGCACTAGGCAGCCCAAAACAGTTCCACATGCCCACCCAATCATCTTTTTTGGCTGATTATTTGGCTTGCAAAATGGCCCTTGAAGACTCCTTCAATTTTCAGTCAAACCCCTCCACTATTCATGCCTTTCAAGATTTGCCCCTACCTAAAAATACCATGTTTGAAATCTTCAAACATGCCACATGTGTGGCCGGCCATGGGGGGAGTCTTTTTCTTCTGATTTTAGCTATTTTTAGCAGCCTTCTCAACCTATAAGTACCCTCTTGGCTGCTCACTTCAAACAGATCTCAAACCCATTCATTTCTTCACTTCTCTCTCACTTTTCTCTCTTCATTCCCTTCCATTATTCTTCATTTTCTTCCCCTATTCCCTTGCCAATTTCACGTCTTGAAAAAGAGTCATTCAACCACCATTTTGAGCAGCATTCAAGTGTTCATGGAAGCCTTAGTTCAACAAGAACAAGCGGTGAAGAAGGAGCGGAGCAAACTAGTCAAGCCTCAAAGAAACACCAGATTTGATTCTTGTTCCTTATCTTTTTCTAATTTTGTTGTTGTTATGATGAAAATGTCTATGAATATTTGTGATGTTGATATGTTTAATTTAATTAATATGGCATAAATTTAATTCGTGTTAGGTTGATTGCATTTCGTCTACTTAAGTTATTAAAATTGCGATCCTATTGTTATAGGCCTCAGTAAGAAGTTTAATTAAGTAAAACCATGACTAAGTTATTCTTGAATTACAATTGTAAGGTAACTAATGAATCAATTATTTAAATGGATTGAAATTGTAATTAATTGACACGATACTTAATCATACATGTTTAATCATCCAAGGTAGCTGAGGGTTAAATTAGCAACTGTATCTAACGATACATTAGCCTTGCAAAACTTGCAAGATTATTGTGATTAAACTGTAACAGTCCGATTTTAGGCCTAGTCAGAACAGTGGTTTCGGGACCACTATTCTGAGGTTAGAGAAGATTATTTTGGTATTATTTTATGTGTTATAATATAATTTTGTAAGTGCATGTAAACTTTGGTAAGTTAATTTTAGCGATTTCTAGTCCAATCTCGAAAAAGGACTAAATCGCGTATAATGTAAAAGTTGTGTGTTAATGCCTAAATGTGTTAATAGACTAGAGAACTAAAATTGGAGGCCTTTAAAGGGCAACTAGACCCTTTTTAAATGTGTGGCCGTGTAACACCCCTTACCCGTATCCAATGCCGGAACAGGGTATGATGTATTACCAGATCATAATACATACCATTAAATAAAACCAAGACAAAAATATGGCATCCAATTAGATCATGAATCATTATAACATATGACTTTAACAATATTATACAATTTCAATGGCTTTGTACAAAATAATCTGTCAAATACTGTAACTAATATTTTATACCTAAGCAATTATGACACGTAACAAAATAACTAAGATTACTATACATGCCATAATTCAAAATGTTTAGTTCTAATACCAAAAGTACTGATAGTGCGGGTAGATCTTCAATGATCTCTAACTCTTGTGCTTGCTGGATGACACTATAAGACAGAAGAGAGAAAAGGAAGTAAGCTTATAGTTTAGTAAGTAAGTATATAAATAATAATTAAGGAATCTAATATGTTTACAAAATAACTCAAGTATATCTATTTTTAAATTTCACTATTTACTCCAATTTGGTCAAGCTGTCTCTCCTGCGTCATGTTCACTGAATAAATCATAACTCGAGTTACGAAACTCAAAATTCAAATTCATAAAATTTTCCTGAAACTACACTCATATTACTTCTTAGTAAAATATTTTTAGAATTTTTGGTCTAGCCAATTAGTATAGTTTATTAGTTAAATTTTCCCCTGTTATACAGCTCGACTAATCTGACCTTTGCTCACTACGAATTGATTTTATCCTAGTAAAAAAATTCACAGAGCCATAACATTTGTTTCCTTTAAATCTAGACTCGATAATGAATCTAGGAATATAAACTATATTTCTTAATTATTTTTGTACAATTTTTAATGATTTTGCAAATTCAGAACAGGGGATCACGTAGTCATTCTGAACAAGTCTCACAAAAATATAAATATATCAAAATATAGGATTCCTTTACTTGCTCTGTTTCTTTTGCATGAAATAGACTTATTAAGCTTTAATTTCGTATCTCATTCAATCTCTAATTAAATTCCTACTATTTTTGGTGATTTTTCAAATTCACATTACTGTAACTGTCCAAAACAGTTTTATTGCTAATTCTCTCTTTCACACTTTCTTTGTATTAACCTCATTTTAACATGCATATCACAATTCATTTTCACCACATTTCATACATCACAAGTATAGGTCCATGATTACAATGTCACCATAAAATCATCCCGTTGAACACTTCGGATCAATCCTCGATACTTGGTGGTTTCAGCACATAGCTCCACCCATCATATTCCATATAGTTCGGCTGTCTTGTACACATGGTGAACACTTAGTACTACCCATGTGACCTAGCCAGTTTATCTCGTAGCTCTCTTGTCTACATGGTGTCCTTCACTTGGAACCACACATGCGACCTAGCTACATTTATCCTCTCCCGTAGCTCTCTTGTCTACATGGTATACATCCCATATCACACATGTGACCTAGCTACCATATAGTACCTCGTAGCTCTCTTCTACACATGATGTGCACTCAGCACCATACAAGTGACCTATGTAACACCCCAAACCCGTGACCGTCACCGGATTTGAACACGTGGTGCTACCGGGCTTACTTCCCTTATTTCTCTCTTTGAAATATTTGATTTCTGTTCCAGGCAGGCTAGCTAACTGCGTCACTGTCACCTTAAAAATCATATCTCGAGTTCCAGAATTCGAAAATCAGTTCCGTAAATTTTCCCTGAAACTAGACTCATAATCTCATCTACACATTTTTTTCTAGAATTTTTGGTAGAGCCAATTAGTACAGTTTATTAGTTAAATTCACCCATGGTACAGGGGTCGACTACACTGACCTTTGCGCATTACGACCTGGATATCTTCTCGTACAGAGCTTCAATGCTCATGCCGTTTGTTTCTAATGAAACTAGACTCAAAAGGGAATCTGCAAATATAAGGAAAACTTCTAATTCCTTCTGGATAATATATGGTAAATTTTCAAAGTCGAGACAGGGGATCCAGAAACCGTTCTGGCCCTGTCTCACGAGAACTTTAATATCTCTTAGTATACTGCTCATATGGTCGTTTCGTTTCATCCATATGAAAATAGATTCATCAAGGTTCAAATTAATAATTTATTCACTATTAAATTCTACTTCTACTATTTTTAGTGATTTTTCCATCTCACCTCACTGCTGCTGGCAGCATCTGTTACTAAAGCAAACAATGACTATTTCATAATTCTTCCATGGCCAACTATTACATCATACATAATACAAACTATGGCCACCTTATCAAAATTTAGGTTTCTAAGGCTCGTAACTATAGGTTTTAGAATCACACTCAACCAATTACATAGGCCATTTTCGCATGGCTTAAAGTTTACAACCCACAATTCAACAAAACAAAATAGCCTATACATGCCAAATGTTCTCCTAGTTCAACTACGAAGACAATACCAAAAGATTTCCAGCCAGTGTGATGACTTCAACGACGGTTCTGAGCACGCAACAATACGAGTCCAAGAGACCTAAAATGGGTGACAAGAAAACACCGAGTGAGTTTATAACTCAGTAAGTCATCAGTATTCAACAACCATCCATTAATAAAGTTATCACAACATGAAACAATAAACGAGGCTAGGTACTCATCCATATCGAAACTATACCATAATTCCTCGGGCCTTTCGGTTCAATCTCATACCGAGTCATACATCCACATTTCATATTCTATACAATAAGATATTTGAGGCATTTTTACACACCAACTCGTTCATACCACAATCATACAATTGCAATCATCACATAGATTTAAAGCTTACCAAGCTCAACCCCGAGCATGAACGTATTTCCTATTCGTCATGAGCTCAAGGTACTTACCCGATCCGCTGTCCATACTCAACTCGATGGAGACACACCTCCATATAATTGTTCGACGGAGATATATATATATATAGAGTACGCACACACAAGGCTTAATACTCGATTTCGCACACTTAGTGCCATGCGATTTAAGCCCGCACACACAAGTGCCATACCCTTCGAGCTCGCACACCCAAGGTCTGTATATTTCCAGCATGCACACTTAGTGCCATATATTTCCAGCATGCACACTTAGTGCCGATCTCGTCACCGTACACACGTATTGTTCAAGACACTTAGTGCCGAAAGCAAACTTTCTACACATTTCACTATTTCTTTTACATTCAACAAATGTCATCATTCCATACACATACATTTTCATTTATATATATATATCATCCCATTAAACACAATTGCATAGATTTTACAATCATTTAAGCAATATCAAATATGTGCTTGATGACTTACTTTGTTTGGGGTAGAACGGTTCCAAATCGGCTACTCGCTTGCTTTCTCCTTTCCTTTGTCCGATTTAGTTCCCTTTGCTCTTGAGCTAAATCAAACAATTTACCTCTCCATCAAACACAAACATACGGCATTCACATGCATTATTATGATTATTGCCGAATACTTAACACAACTAAGCTGAAAATTTACTCAATCTCATCTTAATTTATTGCTACTTATTTATCAAAATTTCCAATACAAGGTATTTAACACCTATGCCCATTTATACCCCATATGGTCGAATGTATGTATATATATATATATATATACAATGTCAACTATAACATCTTTTAAACACCTAATTTCACCTCATGAACACTTAATCAATTTTTTTTCCTAATCTAGCATATATTTTCACATCCATTTGTATCATCATGTGAAATCACATATAACTACCTCTCTTAAGTTCTACATCTCAAGCAACTTAACCCATCCATATAATTAGCATGATAATAGCATCAAGGTATCAACCAAAATGTTTTTGTTAGGCTCCTTAGCCAATTCTAACTCTCCATCAACCCCAAACCCAACCATGAAATAGATAAAATTTAGGCTCATCACCTAAAGGTTGTATATACATCCAAAGGCACCCTTGAACATGCCTTGACCTAGAAGACCACCTTGGCCAAACTCCTTCTTCCCTCCCTCTAATTTCGCAATAGCAAAAGAAAGAAAACATGAACACTTTTCTTCTTCTCAAGTCATGGCAATTGCAACAAAATGAGAAAGGATGAATAACAAAATTTTTCTCCTTTCTTTTTCCTCAACTCACGGCAACAAGGGGGGGGCATCCACACTCTTTTTTTTTTTTTGTTCATCATTTCCCCTTTTTTTCTCCATTTCTTTATTCTTTCTAACATGATCCATTTACTAGACATGTTTGAAACATGTTCCCTTTGCCCATAACTTGTCATGGCCGCCACCCACCTTAGGAAAGGGGTTATTTGACATGCAAGGACAACCATTTTCCCACATGTATTAATAGGCCACCTTACATTTGCCTAGCACATTTCTAATTTTTTCACATAACTCCTAATCACTAAAATTCACCTATAATTAAGCAAAAATTCAATTAAGAAATTTTCACACATGCATATTCACATATTTAGACAGTAACTATCATACTCAAATAATTTAGTGACTCGGTTTAGCGGTCCCGAAACCGCTTTCCGACTAGGGTCACTTTAGGGCTGTCACAACTCTCCCCCACTTAAGAAATTTTTGTCCCCGAAAATCTTACCGGTAAATAGGCTCGGGTATCGCTCTTTCATAGAGTTCTCAAGTTCCCAAGTAGCTTCTTCCATCCCGTGTTTATGCCACAACACCTTCACTAATGGGATTTTCTTGTTTCGTAGCTCTTTTACTTCACGCATCGAATCGCGAACCGGCTCTTCTTCATAACTCAAATTAGGTGAACCTCGACCTCGGATGGAGTAATTACGTGTGTCGGGTCGACCTATATCGTCAAGCATTGAAACATGGAAAACGCTGTGAATCTTTTCGAGCTCGGGGTAAAATTAATCGATGCGCCATCGCCCAACTCGTTCGAGATACTTCATACGGACCGATGAACCTCGGACTCAATTTGCCCTTACGGCCAAATCTAAGCACCTTCTTCCGTGGTGAGACTTTGAGAAATACCTTGTCTCCAACCCGATATTCAATGTCTTTCCTTTTCAAATCCGCATACGACTTTTGGCGATCCGGCGACCTTCAAACTTTCACGAATTACTCGAACTTTTGCTCGGCATCCTTAACCAAATCAACCTCGAAGAATTTACCTTCACTAAGTTCACCAGAATAATGGGGTACGGCATTTACGATCGTATAAAGCCTCGTAAGGCGCCATCTTAATACTTGATTGAAAGCTATTGTTGTGCGAATTCAATCAAAGGCAAATACCGCTCCCATGAACCACTAAACTCAAGGATGCAACATCTCAACATATCCTCGAGTATTTGAATTATCCGCTCGGATTGACCATCGCTTTGGGGTGAAAGGCGGTCTTTGAAATGCAACTTGGTACCCAAAGCTTCTTGCAACTTCTTCCAAAATCGCGAGGTAAATCTCGGATCTCTATCCGACACGATGGAAATAGGCACCCGTGTAGTCTCACAACTGAGAAACGTACAATTCGGCTAGTTTGTCCATTGAAAAATTCGTACGCACGGGGACAAAGTGAGCCGACTTAGTCAATCTATCCACAACGACCCAAATCGCATCCTTCTTACATGCTGACAATGGCAGTCCGGATACAAAGTCCATTGTGACTCGATCCCATTTCCACTCGGGTATCGTGATCGGTCAAGTAATCCTCAAGGCACTTGATGTTCCGCTTTCACTTGTTGACATATTAAACATCTCGAAACAAAGTCAGAGATGTCTCGTTTCATACCATGCCACCAAAATCGACGTTTCAAATCATTGTACATCTTCGTACTCCCCGGGTGGATTGCCATTCGGCTACAATGGGCTTCGTTCAGAATTATCGAAATAAGTTCTGAATTCTTTGGAACACACAGACGACTTTTGAACCTCAAACAATCGTCATCATCGATTTGAAATTCCGAGTCCTTGGTCGGAACACACTCATCCCGTTTTGCAACCAACTCATCGTCGACTTTCTGAGCTTCACGAATTTGACGTATCAATAATGGTTTGGCTTTCAATTCAGCTACCAACACATTGTCGGGTAGAACAGACAAGTGTACATTCATTGCTCGCAAAGCAAATAGTGATTTATGACTTAAGGCGTCCGCAACCACATTAACCTTTCCCGGGTGATAGTCAATGACCAGCTCATAATCCTTTAACAGCTCGAGCCAATGTCTTTGTCGCAGATTTAAGTCTCTTTGAGTCATCAAATATTTGAGACTTTTGTGATCCGAATATACATGGCACTTCTCACCAAATAAGTAATGTCGCCATATCTTTAAGGCGAATACGATGGCAGCCAATTCGAGATCATGGGTCGGATAATTTTTCTCGTCTGCTTTAATTGTCTCGACGATAGGCCACAACTCGACCTTCTTGCATCAATACGCAACCTAACCCGAGTAGGGAGGCGCCACTATAGATGACAAACTCTTTGCCGATTCGGATTGCACTAGAATTGGGGCTTCATCAAATAAGTTTTCATTGATCGAAACTTTTCTCGACATTTCTCCGTCCATTCAACTTAACATCCTTTTGGAGTAGCTTTGTCATTGGCATGGCTATCGTTGAGAAACCTTTTACAAATCATCGGTTGTGACAGCCCAAAATTGACCCTAGTCGGAATGTGGTTTCGGGACCACAAAACCGAGGCATAAAATAATTTAAAATTTATTTTGATGCCTATAATATGTGTATGCTCATGTATGACATTTTTGATGATTGATTTAGTGTTATAAAGGTGAATTTCACTAGAAAGGACTTAGTAGTGAACTTTGAAAGTACGATAGGAAATGTGTGATGACTAATTAAAGCATGCATGCAAAACAATGGACTTGCATGTCAAATTCCCCTTTTATAGGTGGTGGCGGCCATGACCAAGAATATGGGCTAAACATGTCATGAAACATGTTTTGTTGGGCATTAGGGAGAAATAATAAACAAATAAGCATGGGTAAGAAAAGAATGAAAAAAAAATGTGTGTGTGAGTGTGGTATCTCCCCATTGCCGTGAGTTGTAAAGGAAGAAAGAAAAAATTTGTTCATCCTTTCTTTGAGCCAAAACTAAGGGGAAGAAGAGATTTTTGCTTCATTTTATTTGTTTAGAAGAGATCTAGAAGGAGATTTGGCTAAACTTGCACCAAGATTAAGGTATGTATGAGGTTGTGTCATGAGATTCATGCATGTTTTAGTTGCCAACTTGATGTTCATGTTAGCCATGGTTCAAATCCTTGTTATGCCATGGAAGTGGTATTTGGTCAAAGTTGATATTGTGATAAAGCCATTGCATGCTAAGTGTGAAGCTTGATGATGATGCATGCAATGATGGATTGTCTACTCTTGAAATTTCTTTGTAGCCATCTTGAGTAAGACATTGAGTTTTCTTTTGTTTAACCATGATTGAAGTTGAAAGGGGCATGATTGTGATGTATTCGGCCATGATGCATTCATGAGCATGGTTCATGCTTCTTGCATGTTAGTTAAAATTTGTGTTTTGGATGGCTAGGGACACCTTGAAATTCGGCCATGCGCATACATGTATATATATGTTTGCACATGATGTTTTGGTGATGAAGTAAGTGATGAATATGTTTGTTTAAAGAAGAAAATGTTGAAGAATGCTTGTGAAATTGCAAGTACATTCGCCTAGTACACATATGATGTGGAAATCTTGGAATTTATTGTTGAATTGGTGCAAGTATGACTAAGTATATTCGGCCTTAGGTAGCCTATTGATGGCCTTAGCTTTTCCTTGATGCTTGAATGAATTGTATTGAATTGCTTGATGTAGTATAAAATGTGCATGACCATTGTGTATTCAAGCTAAAGGGTGGCCATATGACCATTTAAACTCCTTGTCATATTCGCCATAAGCTAGCATAATGAGGTTTTAATAAATTGAATTTGTTTGAATTAGCTCAAGAGCTTAGAGGGCCACAATTGGACAAGGGAAGGAAAAAGTGATCGAATAGCCGTAAAAGCCGTTCGACAACATCCGAGGTAAGTCCTCAAGAAGTGACCCTACTTGAATTATGTGAAATGAAATATGGATGTGTAATGATTATCGATTTATGGTGTATGAGTATTTGAATGATACCGGGCTAAGTCTGAAGGCGATTATGCTAGTGATTACCTTTGTGTTTGAGCCTTAGTAACGAAAATGAAACATGGATGTCTAATGATTATTGATGTATGTGTGCATGAGCAATTGAATGATATCCGGCTAAGTCCCAAGACATTTATGCTGGAAATTATATCCGGGTTAAGACCGAAGGCAATTGTGCTAGTGGCTACATCCGGCTAAGACCAAGGCATTCGTGCGAGTCGTTCTATCCGGGCTAAGACCCGAAGGCATTCGTGCACGTGGTTATATCCGGTTGTATTCCGAAGAAGCTTGGGCTGGAGGTGAGTGCTGGCTGCTGTAATAAATTCCATTAGTACGCTCGAACAGCCCAAAGAATAAGGTATGATTATATGTGCATTGGAAAAGTCGACATGCTTGAGCAACATTCGCTCAATCGACTAACAATTTCAGCTATTGAATTGGTTGATACCTGTGAAAGTATATAATGATGAAGTGTGAAGTAAGAATGATTATGTGAATGTGTATTAATGAAATGATGCATTTGGCTATGTGAATGTATTGCTTTAATTAAAGCTGATTTTATTCCTTGAGACTTACTAAGCATAAAAATGCTTACCCCGTTGCTTGGGCTCTGTTTTATAGATTTTGCTCGATAGCAATCGGATTCGGGATCATTAAAGTCGAAGTCATCTACACTATCAAAGCCTCCATTTTGGTATAATTTTTTGTTGAACTTTGAAATGGCATGTATAGGACTACCCCTTGTCGGTTCAATTGTGTTGTGATGTATATGTGTACGGCCATGCGAAAATGGCTCGTAAAAGTGAAGTACGAACTTAGACTATTTGCGGTTTGTATATATATATATATATATATATGGTGTCATGATGTGATTATGGATTGGAAATGGGAGTGTTGGTCACATGATCAGCCATTGGTATGGTTAAAATGATCATATGTGAACCTATGTATGGCAAGACTAGTTGGTTCATGGAGACTACAGAATAGGTAAGACCTACCTTAAAAACAGATGCTGCCAGCTGCAGTGACGTGAATGTGAAAAATCACCAAAATTTGTAGGAATGGTATTAAATAGTGAATAAGCTATGTAAATGAACCTTGATGAGTCTACTTTCATATGGAAGAAACGAAACGGTCATAGGAGTCACATGTTAAGAGATATTAAAGCTTTCGTGAGACAGGGCCAGAACGGTTTCTGGGTCCCCTGTTGCAACTTTAAAAATTTACTATAAATTATCCAGAAAAGAATTAGGAGTCATGCCTTATATGTACAGATTCCATTTTGAGTCTAGTTTCATTAGAAACAAACGGCACCAGTATTAAAGCCCTGTACAGAGAGATATTCAAGTTGTAACTCGCGGAGGTCAGAGCAGTCGATCCCTGTAACATGGGTGACTTTAACTAATAAAATGTACCAATTGGCCTGACCAAAAATTCTAGAAATAAATCCATGGATGGATATATGAGTCTAAATTCAGGGAAAATTTATGAAACCAGTTTCCGAGTTTTGAAACTCGAGATATGATTTTTAAGGCGACGGTGACGCAGTTTTCCAGCCTGACTGGAAATGTCAATTGGTGGGCGAAATATGTGGATTTGGCTTGTTAACCCCTCGTGTCTGACACCGGCGATGGTCTCGGGTTCGGGGTGTTACATCGGTAATAACCGGCAAGCCCCAAAAAGCTCCGAACCTCAGTAATATTTCTTGGAGGCTTCCAATTAAGTATGGCTGAAATTTTATTCGGGTCGACTCGAATACCTGATGCAGATACCACATGACCCAAGAAGCTAACCTCCCTCAACCAGAACTCACACTTGCTGAACTTAGCATATAACTGCTTATCCCGTAAAATTCGCAACACTATCCTCAGGTGTTCAGTGTGTTCGGTCTCATTTTGCGAATAGACCAAAATGTCATCAATGAAGACAACTACGAACCGATCCAAATATGGTCTGAAGATCCGATTCATCAAATCCATAAATACCGCAGGGGCATTAGTAAGCCCAAACGGCATCACTAGGAACTCGTAGTGACCATATCTCGTTCTGAAGGCAGTCTTGGGTATGTCCGAATCTCGAATTCAAGAATCGATAATAGCCCGATCTCGGATCTATTTTCAAAACACCGAGGTTCTTCAGTTGATCGAACAAATCATCAATACGCGGTAACGGATATTTGTTCTTTATCGTCACTTTATTAAGCTGACGATAGTCGATGCACAGCCTCATGGTTCCATCCTTCTTTTTCACAAACAACACCGGCGCACCTAAGGTGAAAAACTCATGGCGAGCAAAACCTCTATCCACCAATTCTTGCAACCGAGCTTTCAACTCCTTTAATTCCATTGGTGCCATACGATACGGAGCTATCGAAATTGGAGTGGTACCGGTACCAATTCGATGCCAAACTCCATTTCCGAACAGGTGGTAAACCCGCAATTCTTCGTGGAAAACATCCGGTATTCACAAACCACCGCACAGATTCGGTTTCTTTTCTAACTCCTTGTCATCGAGCACATACGCAAGGTACGCTTCGCACCCTTTTCTTACATATTTCTGGGCCAACATTGCTGATATTACAGCTGGCAACCCCTTTAAGTCCGTAGACTCAACCCGAATTATCTCGTTATTCGCGCACCTCGATCGATAGTCTTGCTTTTGCAATTTACAACCGCATCGCATGGTCAACCAATCCAAACCAAGAATAACGTCGAATTCGCCGAACGGCAAAAGCATCAAGTCCGCGGAAAACAAGAACCTCGAAATACTAGGGACTTTTCTTACACACTTTGTTGACAAGCACGTAATGACCCAAGGGGTTTGACACCAATTACAAACTCAAGAGACTCAATAGGCAAAGTCTTATTTGGATGCTAAGGTTTCGATATATAAGAATGAGTAGAGCCAGGGTCAATCAAAGCAATCACATTAGTATCGAAAAGAGTGAAAGTACCGGTGATAACGTCAGGGGAGGATGCCTCCTCTCGTGCGCGGATGGCATATGCTGTAACACCCCAAACCCGAGACCATCGCCGGTGTCGGACACGAGGGGTTAACAAGCCAAGTTCACATGTTTTGCCCACCAATTTGACATTTCCAGTCAGGCTGGAAAACTGCGTCACTGTCGCCTTAAAAATCATATCTCGAGTTTCAAAACTCGGAAACTGGTTTTGTAAATTTTCCCTGAATTTATACTCATATATCCATCCATGGATTTATTTCTAGGATTTTTGGTCGGGCCAATTGGTACAGTTTATTAGTTAAAGTCACCCATGTTACAGGGATCGACTGCTCTGATCTTCGCGCGGTATAACTTGAATATCTCTCTGTACAGGGCTTTAATGCTGGTTTTGTTTGTTCCTAATGAAACTAAACTCAAAATGGAATCTGTACATATAAGGTATGTCTCCTAATTCTTTTTGGATAATTTATAGTAAATTTTTAAAGTTGCGACAGGGAACCCAGAAACTGTTCTGGCCCTGTCTCACAATAGCTTTAATATCTCTTAACATGTAACTCCTATGACCATTTTGTTTCTTCCATATGAAAATAGACTCATCAAGGTTCATTTACATAGCTTATTCACTATTTAATTCCATTCCTACGAATTTTGGTGATTTTTCACATTCACGTCACTGCAGCTGGCAGCATCTGTTTTTAAGGTAGGTCTTACCTATTTGGTAGTCTCCATGAACCAACTAGTCTTGCCATACATAGGTTCATATATGATCATTTTAACCATGCCAATGGCTGATCATATGACCAACATTCCCATTTCCAAGCCATAGCCACATCATGACACCAAATATATACATACAAACCACAATTATTCTAAGTTCATGTTTCCTTTTCGAGCCATTTTCGCATGGCCGTACATACTTACATCACAACATATTTAACAAACAAGGGGTAGTCCTATACATGCCATCTCAAGTTCAACCAAAAATTTATACCAAAATGGAGGCTTGATAGTGTGGATGACTTCGACTTCAACGATCCCAAATCCGATTGCTTCGAGCGAAATCTAGAAAACTGAGAGCCAAAGCAACGGGTAAGCATTTTATGCTTAGTAAGTCTCAAGGAATATAATCAACTCTAATTACAGCAATACATTCACATAACCAAATGCATCATTTCATTAATACACATTCTTACTTCACACTTCATCATTATATAATTTCACAAAGTATCAATCAATTCAATAACTGAAGTTCATTAGTCGATTGAGCGAATGTTGCTCAAACATGTCGACTTTCCAATGCACATATAAACGCACCTCATTCTTTGGGCTTTTGAGTGTACTCATTGAATTTATTACAGCAACCAACACTCACCTCCAGCCCAAGATTCTTCGGAACATAACCGGATATAACCATGTGCACAAATGCCTTCGGGTCTTAGCCCGGATAGAATGTCTCGCACGAATGCCTTCGGGTCTTAGCCCGGATGTAGCCACTAGCACAATTGCCTTCGGGTCTTAACCCGGATATAATTTCCAGCATAATTGTCTTCGGGATTTAGCCCGGATATCATTCAATTTCCCATGAACACATACATCAATTATCATTGGACATACATAATTCATTTTCATTAAGGCTCAAACGCAATTATAGTCACAAGCATATTCGCCTTGGGACTTAGCCCGGTAGAATTCAAATACTCATGCATACATAATCAATAATCAATACACATCCATACTTTATTTCACATAATTCAAGTAGGGTCACTTCTTGAGGACTTACCTCGGATGTTGTCGAACGGCTTTTTCTGCTATTCGATCACTTTCTCCTTCCCCTTGTCCAATTGTGGCCCTCTAAGCTCTTGAGCTAATTCAAACAAATTCAATTTATTAAAACCTCATTGTGCTAGCTTATGGCCGAATATGACAAGGAGTTTAAATGGTCATATGGCCACCCTTTAGCTTGAATACACAATGGTCATGCACATTTTATACTACATCAAGCAATTCAATACAATTTATTCGAGCATCAAGGAAATGCTAAGGCCTTCAATAGGCTACCCAAGGCCGAATATTCATGTACATGTTGAGGTCAATTTTGCACTTAATACCTCACAAAAACAGCATGCAATTTACTAATTAATGCTTTGCACATTGTGGCCCAAAACTTATAATATAGCATCAAGCACTTATATGTGTGCTAGGCCGAATTGTGCTTGCAATTTCACAAGCATTCTTCCACATCTTCTTCTTTAAACCAATATATTCATCACTTAGTTCATAACCAAAACATAATGTGCAATCATATATATGCATATATGAGCATGGTCAATTTCAAGGTGTCCATAGCCATCCAAAACACAAATTTTAACTAACATGCAAGAAGCATGAATCATGCTCAAGAATGCATCATGGCCGAATATGACAATCATGCTCCTTTTCAACTTCAATCATGATAAAACAAAAAGAAAGCTCAAAATCTTACTCATGAGTAGACAATCCATCATTGCATGCATCATCATCAAGCTTCACACTTAGCATGCAATGGCTTTATCACCATAACAACTTTGGCCAAATGCCATTTCCATGGCATAACAAAGATTTGAGCCATGGCTAACATGCACATCAAATTAGCAACCAAAACATGCATGAAACTCCCAACACAACCTCATACATACCTTACTCTTGTTGCAAGTTTAGCCAAATTTCCTTCTAGATCTCTTCTAAACAAAGAAAATGAAGCAAAAATCCTTCCTTCTTCCTTAGTATTTTCGCCAAAGAAGAGAAAATAGGTGAACAAAATTTTTTCTTTGCTTCTCTTTCACTCACGGCAAAAGGGGGAAGGATGAGCAAATTTTGATTTTTTTGTTTCTCTTCCTACATGCTTAATTTTTTATCATTTATCACATCATGCATTAACAAAACATGTCATAACATGTCTTCCTTGCCCATATTCCCTTGTCATGGCCGGCCACTATACCATCCTTGGGGAAATTTGACATGCAAATCCTTTATTTTTGCATGCATGCTCAACTAGTCATCACACATTTCCCCATCATACTTTCAAAGTTTACTACTAGGTCCTTTCTAGTGAAATTCACATTTATAATTCTAAATTGAAACATCAAAATGTCATACACAATTTAACACATATCATAGGCATCAAAATAAATTTTAATTATTTTTATGCCTCGGTTTTGTGGTCCCGAAACCACATTCCGACTAGGGTCAATTTTGGGTGTCACAACTCTCCCCACTTAAGAAATTTTCGTCCCCGAAAATCTTACCGTAAATAGGTTTGGATATCGTTCTTTCATAGAGTTCTCGGTCTCCCAAGTAGCTTCTTCTATCCCGTGCTTGAGCCATAACACTTTCACTAGCGGAACCCGCTTGTTTCGCAACTCTTTCACTTCTCGTGATAGGATACGAATCGGTTCTTCCTCATAACTCATATTAGCTTGAATTTCAATTTCGATGGACTAATCACGTGCGATGGATCGGATCTATAGCGTCAAGCATCAAACGTGAAAGACATCGTGAACCTTTTGAGTTCGGGGGCAAAATCAAGCGATATGCCACCGACCGACTCGCTCGATATCTCATATGGTCCAATGAACCTCGGCTCAACTTGCCCTTACGGCCAACTCGAGTATCTTTTTCCAAGGCGATACCTTGAGAAACACTTTATCACCCACCGATACTCGATATCCTTATGCTTCAGATCCGCATCGACTTCCGACGATCGGAGGCTATCTTCGACTTTCACGGATTACTTTCACTTTCTCGCTCAGCATCCCTAATCAAATCCACCCGAAAATCTTGCTTTCACCGAGCTCATCCAAAACAATGGCGTCGGCATTTACGACCGCATAAGGCCTCGTAGGGTGCCATCTTAATACTTGATTGAAAGTCGTTGTTGTGCGAATTCAATCAACGGCAAATACCGCTCCCATGAACCACTAAACTCGAGGACACAACATCTTAACATATCCTCAAGTATCCGAATTATCCGCCGGATTGACCATCGGTTTGGGGTGAAAGGCGTGCTGAAATGCAACTTGGTACCCAAAGCTTCTTGCAACTTTTTCCAAAATCGCGAGGTAAATCTCGGATCTCTATCCGACACGATAGAAATAGGTACCCCGTGTAATCTCACAACTGAGAAACGTATAATTCCGCTAATTTGTCCATTGAAAAATCCGACGACGGGGACAAAGTGGGCCGACTTAGTCAATCGATCTACCACGACCCAAACCGCATCCTTCTTACTTGTCGACAATGGCGGTCCGGATACAAAGTCCATTGTGACTCGATCCCATTTCCACTCGGGTATCGTGATTGGTGAAGTAATCTCAAGGCACCGATGTTCCGCTTTCACTTGTTGACATATTAGACATCTCAAACAAAGTCGGAGATGTCTCGCTTCATACCATGCCACCAAAACCGACGTTTCAATTCATTGTACATCTTCGTACTCCCGGGTGGATTGCCATTCGGCTACAATGGGCTTCATTCGAATTATCGAAATGAGTTCAATTCTTTGGGACACCTGACGACTTTTGAACCTCAAACAATCGTCATCGCCGATTTGAAACTCCGAGTCCTTGTTCGAACACATGCAGCCCGTTTTGCAACCAACTCATCGTCGACTTTCTCGAGCTTCTCGAATTTGGTGTGTCAATAATGGTTTGGCTTTCAATTCAGCCACTAACACAATCGTCGGATCGGACGATACAAGTGCACATTCATCGCTCGTAAAGTGAATAACGATTTACGACTCAAGGCATCTGCAACCACATTCGCCTTTCCCGGGTGATAGTCAATGATCACTCATAATCCTTTAACACTCGAGCCAACGTCTTTGTCGCAGATTTAAGTCTCTTTGGGTCATCAAATATTTGAGACTTTTGTGATCCGAGTATACATGGCACCTTTCACCAAATAAGTAATGTCGCCAAATCTTTAAGGCGAATACGATGGCGCCAATTCGAGATCATGAGTCGGATAATTTTTCTCATGTGGCTTTAATTGCCTCGACGATAGGCCACAACTCGACCTTCTTGCATTAATACGCAACCTAACCCAAGTAGAGAGGCGTCACTATAGATGACAAACTCTTTGCTGGACTCGGGTTGCACTAGAATTGGGGCTTCAACAAATAAGTTTTCGATTGATCGAAACTTTTTGGCATTTCTCCGTCCATTCAACTTAACGTCCTTTTGGAGTAAGCCGTCATCGGCGTGGCTATCGTTGAGAAGCCTTTACAAATCGTCGGTAATAACCTAAGAAGCCCCAAAAAGTTCGAACCTCAAGAATATTTCTGAGGCTTCCAATTAAGTATGGCTGAAATTTTATTCAGTCGACTAATAATACCGATCAGATACCACATGACCCAAGAAGCTAACCTCTCTAACCGTAACTCACACTTGCTTTAACTTAGCATATAATTGCTTGTCCCGTAAAATTTGCAAAGACTAACCGCAGGTGTTCAAAGATGTTCGGTCTCATTTCTTGAATAGACCAAGATGTCATCAATGAACACGACTACTTAATCGATCCAAATATGGTCTAAAGATCCGATTCATTAAATCCATAAATACCGCAGGGCATTAGTGAGCCCAAACGGCATCACTAGGAACTCATAGTGACCATATCTCGCTCAAGGCGCCTTGGGCACGTCCGAATCTCGGATTCGCAATTGATAGTAGCCCGATCTCAAATCTATTTTCGAGAACACCGAGGCTCCTTCATTGATCGAACAAGTCATCAATACGTGGCAACGGATATTTGTTCTTTATCGTCGCTTTATTAAGTCGACGATAGTCGATGCACAATGCATGGTTCCATCCTTCTTCTTCACGAACAACACCGACGCACCCCAAGGCGAAAAACTCGGCGAGCAAAACCTCTATCCACCAATTCTTGCAACCGAGCTTTCAACTCCTTTAATTCCGTTGGTGCCATACGATACGGAGCTATCGAAATTGGAGTGGTACCGGTACCAATTGATGCCAAATTCTATTTCCTAACAGGTGGTAAACCGAGCAATTCTTCGGAAAACATCCGGTATTCACAAACCACGGGCACAGATTCGGGTTTCTTCTCGATTCCTTGTCATCGAGCACGACGCAAGGTACGCTTGAACCCTTTTCTTACATATTTACGGGCCAACATCGCCGATATTACACCGGCAACCCTTTAAGTCCGTGGACTCAACCCGAATTATTTCATTATTCGCGACCTCAAATCGATAGTCTTGCTCTTGCAATTTACAACCGCATCGTGCATGGTCAACCAATCCAAACCAAGAATAACATCGAACTCATCGAACGGCAAAAGAATTAAGTCCGCGGAAAACAAGAACCTCGGAACACTAGGGGACTTTTCTTGCACACTTTGTTGACAAGCACGTAATGACCCAAGGGGTTTGACACCCGAATTACAAACTCAGTAGACTCAATAGGCAAAGTCTTATTGGATGCTAAGGTTTCACATATATATGAATGAGTAGAACCAGGGTCAATCAAAGCAATCACATTTGTATTGAAAAGAGTGAAAGTACGGTAATGACATCCGGAGAGGCAAGATCCTCACGTTCACAGATGGCATAAGTCCTTGCAGAGCACGAGCCTCGGATCTGATGGTAGCATCTCTAGATCCTCTCGACCGCCATCGACATTGCCCATATTTCTAGGTGGCCTACCTCGGCGGTGGTAGCACTGGTTTCCACTCGACTCACATTCTGCTCAAGCATCCTCGGGCAATCCTTCATAAAGTGGTCGGCCGATCCACACTTATAGCAGAGCGATCACGAAACCAACAGCTCCCCGAATGCCATTTGCCACAATGTGGACACTCCGCCTCTCTCGGCGATCATTTCCACCATCAGCGATCAAGTGACTCGTGTGGTCACGGGGTCGATCGCGTCCTCGTCTAGAAAAGCCCAAACGCCTCTAGACCGCTCACATCATCTCGAAATCTCTTCGATGCTTGTTGAAGAGACTTTCCGAGGACCTCTTCGAATTCTCCGTTCCCACATCAGCTTTTTGTTTCTCCTTTCTAAGCTCTTGACTTTACAAGCTCGCTCAACAAGTACTACGAACTCTCGATCTCGAGAATGCCAACAAACATCCTTATATCATCATTCAGCCCATCCTCGAAGCGTTTACACATAATAGCTTCGGACGAAATGCATTCTCGCAGACGGCTAAGCCTCACAAACTTTCGCTCGTAGTCGGTAACGGACATAGAACCTTGCTTAAGATCAAGAAATTCCCTCCGCTTTTGGTCGATGAATCTCGATCGATATACTTTTTTCGAACTCGGTTTGAAAGAATTCCCAAGTCACTTGCTCTCTAGGCGCCACGTAAGTCGAGTACTCCACCAATAGTAGGCGGACTCACGTAGCAAGGAGATGGTACACTTTAAGCACTCATCGGGTGTACAGGATAGCTCATCAAGCACCGGATAGTGTTATCTAACCAAAATTCAGCTCGCTCGACATCATCATCATCCGTAGCCTTAAATTCAGTGGCCCCATGTTTTCTAATCCTATCGATCTGGGGCTTACTTGACCTTATTTGGTCAGCCACCGGAGGTATTGTAGGTGCGGGGTTGCATTTGTCGGGAATGGAGGTTGTGGAACAGTAGTGTTGGTTCGAATGTATTGATTAAACCATTCGCTCATCACACTATAAAAGGCTTGCCTAGCCTCGTCATTAGGATTGCTGGCCATAGGTTGAGAGTCCGCCGCGCTGTCCCTTGCGCTGAGCAGCCCACACTCTCCACATCATCAGCTATCGCTTCGGTTGGGATCGGGATCCATTTCTACAAACAAACACAAAGTCGAATTGTCGAAATCATCACACTATCGATTCATCATTTAATGGCATGTATAGCTAGACCCCAAACACATCACGGTAGTCCTAGAATCGACTAAACCGTGGCTCGATACCAATAAAATTGTAACACCCCAAACCCGAGACCATCGCCGTGTCGGACACGAGGGGTTAACAAGCCAAGTTCACATGTTTTGCCCACCAATTTGACATTTCCAGTCAGGCTGGAAAACTGCGTCACTGTCGCCTTAAAATCATATCTCGAGTTTCAAAACTCGGAAACTGGTTTCGTAAATTTTCCTGAATTTAGACTCATATATCCATCCATGGATTTATTTCTAGGATTTTGGTCAGGCCAATTGGTACAGTTTATTAGTTAAAGTCACCCATGTTACAGGGATCGACTGCTCTGATCTTCGCGCGGTATAACTTGAATATCTCTCTGTACAGGGCTTTAATGCTGGTGTCGTTTGTTCCTAATGAAACTAGACTCAAAATGGAATCTGTACATATAAGGTATGTCTCCTAATTCTTTTTGGATAATTTATAGTAAATTTTTAAAGTTGCGACAGGGAACCCAGAAACTGTTCTGGCCCTGTCTCACAATAGCTTTAATATCTCTTAACATGTAACTCCTATGACCATTTTGTTTCTTCCATATGAAAATAGACTCATCAAGGTTCATTTACATAGCTTATTCACTATTTAATTCCATTCCTACGAATTTTGGTGATTTTTCACATTCACGTCACTGCAGCTGGCAGCATCTGTTTTAAGGTAGGTCTTACCTATTTGGTAGTCTCCATGAACCAACTAGTCTTGCCATACATAGGTTCATATATGATCATTTTAACCATGCCAATGGCTGATCATATGACCAACATTCCCATTTCCAAGCCATAGCCACATCATGACACCAAATATATACATACAAACCACAATTATTCTAAGTTCATGTTTCCTTTTCGAGCCATTTTCGCATGGCCGTACATACTTACATCACAACATATTTAACAAACAAGGGGTAGTCCTATACATGCCATCTCAAGTTCAACCAAAATTTATACCAAAATGGAGGCTTGATAGTGTGGATGACTTCGACTTCAACGATCCCAAATCCGATTGCTTGACGAAATCTAGAAAACCGAGAGCCAAAGCAACGGGTAAGCATTTTATGCTTAGTAAGTCTCAAGGAATATAATCAACTCTAATTACAGCAATACATTCACATAACCAAATGCATCATTTCATTAATACACATTCTTACTTCACACTTCATCATTATATAATTTCACAAAGTATCAATCAATTCAATAACTGAAGTTCATTAGTCGATTGAGCGAATGTTGCTCAAACATGTCGACTTTCCAATGCACATATAAACGTACCTCATTCTTTGGGCTTTTTGAGTGTACTCATTGAATTTATTACAGCAACCAACACTCACCTCCAGCCCAAGATTCTTCGGAACATAACCGGATATAACCATGTGCACAAATGCCTTCGGTCTTAGCCCGATAGAATGTCTCGCACGAATGCCTTCGGGTCTTAGCCCGGATGTAGCCACTAGCACAATTGCCTTCGGGTCTTAACCCGGATATAATTTCCAGCATAATTGTCTTCGAGATTTAGCCCGGATATCATTCAATTTCCCATGAACACATACATCAATTATCATTGGACATACATAATTCATTTTCGTTACTAAGGCTCAAACACAATTATAGTCACAAGCATATTCGCCTTCGGGACTTAGCCCGGGTAGAATTCAAATACTCATGCATACATAATCAATAATCAATACACATCCATACTTTATTTCACATAATTCAAGTAGGGTCACTTCTTGAGGACTTACCTCGGATGTTGTCGAACGGCTTTTTCGACTATTCGATCACTTTCTCCTTCCCCTTGTCCAATTGTGGCCCTCTAAGCTCTTGAGCTAATTCAAACAAATTCAATTTATTAAAACCTCATTGTGCTAGCTTATGGCCGAATATGACAAGGAGTTTAAATGGTCATATGGCCACCCTTTAGCTTGAATACACAATGGTCATGCACATTTTATACTACATCAAGCAATTCAATACAATTTATTCGAGCATCAAGGAAATGCTAAGGCCTTCAATAGGCTACCCAAGGCCGAATATTCATGTACATGTTGAGGTCAATTTTGCACTTAATACCTCACAAAACAGCATGCAATTTACTAATTAATGCTTTGCACATTGTGGCCCAAAACTTATAATATAGCATCAAGCACTTATATGTGTGCTAGGCCGAATTGTGCTTGCAATTTCACAAGCATTCTTCCACATCTTCTTCTTTAAACCAATATATTCATCACTTAGTTCATAACCAAAACATAATGTGCAATCATATATATGCATATATGAGCATGGCCAATTTCAAGGTGTCCATAGCCATCCAAAACACAAATTTTAACTAACATGCAAGAAGCATGAATCATGCTCAAGAATGCATCATGGCGAATATGACAATCATGCTCCTTTTCAACTTCAATCATGATAAAACAAAAAAGAAAGCTCAAAATCTTACTCATGAGTAGACAATCCATCATTGCATGCATCATCATCAAGCTTCACACTTAGCATGCAATGGCTTTATCACCATAACAACTTTGGCCAAATGCCATTTCCATGGCATAACAAAGATTTGAGCCATGGCTAACATGCACATCAAATTAGCAACCAAAACATGTATGAAACTCCCAACACAACCTCATACATACCTTACTCTTGTTGCAAGTTTAGCCAAATTTCCTTCTAGATCTCTTCTAAACAAAGAAAATGAAGCAAAAATCCTTCCTTCTTCCTTAGTATTTTCGGCCAAAGAAGAGAAAAATAGGTGAACAAAATTTTTTTCTTTGCTTCTCTTTCACTCACGGCAAAAGGGGGTGTAAGGATGAGCAAATTTTTGATTTTTTTGTTTCTCTTCCTACATGCTTAATTTTTTTATCATTTATCACATCATGCATTAACAAAACATGTCATAACATGTCTTCCTTGCCCATATTCCCTTGTCATGGCCGGCCACTATACCATCCTTGGGGAAATTTGACATGCAAATCCCTTATTTTTGCATGCATGCTCAACTAGTCATCACACATTTCCCCATCATACTTTCAAAGTTTACTACTAGGTCTTTTCTAGTGAAATTCACATTTATAATTCTAAATTGAAACATCAAAATGTCATACACAATTTAACACATATCATAGGCATCAAAATAAATTTTTAATTATTTTTATGCCTCGGTTTTGTGGTCCCGAAACCACATTCCGACTAGGGTCAATTTTGGGCTGTCACATATGCTCTAGCAGGAGTGCGGGCCTCGGATCGAACAGCCGTATCAGAGGCTCCTCTCTGATTGCCACCCCTACCTCCGAAATTCTCGGGGCCTACCTCTAGCCATTGTTCCACTAGGTCTTGCACCTTGCATCTTATTCTTCTCATCTAGCTCGTGCAATCTCTAATGAAGTGGTCCTTCGAACCGCATCCATAACAGCCCTATTAATGACTTACCCCAACATTCACCTAGGTGTCGCTCTTCTACATTGGGGGCATTCAGGTCTCTCTTGACGATTATTGCCCACACTAGCTACCAAGTAGCTCGAGTCCGTCGATGGTCGGGCTCTAATGGAAATTCCCGCATCGCCTCGACTTCATGGTGTCCTCCCCGAACCTCTTTACACCGATAATGGAGCTTTACTCGTTGATCTTTTACGGTAATCTCTTGCTTCAAATTCAGCCTTCTTCTTCTCCTTCCTAAGTTCTTCCGCCTTGCGTGCTCATTCGACTAGTGTCACGAACTCCTTTATCTCCAAAATTCCCACTAGTAACTTTAACTCTTCATTCAATCCTTCTTCAAATCTTTTGCACATAGCAACCTCATCAGCCACACACTCCGGGCATACCGATCGAGTCTTACGAACTCATGTTCAGATTCAGACATCTTGTCATACTGCCTTGCTTGAGTTCCAAGAATTCCTTGCGCTTCGATCGATGAACTGTTGACTAATGTATTTCTTTCAAATTGATTGAAAGAAATCCCAAGTAACTCGTTCGTTTGGGACTATAGAAATTAAAGTTCTCCACCAATAGTAAGTGAGTCTCGCAACAAGGATATAGCGACTTAAGACATTTATCGGTGTGCATGACAGTTCATCTAACACTCGAATGGTGTTATCGAGCGAAACTCGGCCTTTTCGGCATCATCAAGAACTATGGCCTTGAACTCCTCAGCCCGCGCTTCCTAATCAGGTCTACTGGTGGTTTACTCAGCCTCACAGGATCGATGAATCAAGGCATTACGGGCTCTTGGGGTGGAGTATTTAAATTCGGGAATGGTTGGACAGCCGGGTTGGTTCGGGCATATTATGCGACCCACTCATTCATCATGGTGAAGAAGGCTTGTTTCGCCCTTCATTTTGATTATTCGCGGATGACCGAGGCTCAACAGGCGGTGTCCCTTGCTCGGAGCAGCCGCTACACTTTCAACGTCATCCGCCAAGGGTCTCTCTATCCCGGGTTCCATTGCTAATCAAAACAAAAATTTCAACCGTCAGAAGTCATCACATTATTAAGCACTAACAATTTGGCATGTATAGCTAGACTCACACGCTCTATGGTAGTCCTAGAACCGACTAAACCATAGCTCTGATACCAATAAAATGTAACACCCCAAACCCGTGACCGTCACCGGATTTGAACACGTGGTGCTACCGGGCTTACTTCCCTTATTTCTCTCTTTGAAATATTTGATTTCTGTTCCAGGCAGGCTAGCTAACTGCATCACTGTCACCTTAAAAATCATATCTCGAGTTCCAGAATTCCAAAATCAGTTCCGTAAATTTTCCCTGAAACTAGACTTATAATCCCATGTACACATTTTTTTCTAGAATTTTTAGTTCAGCCAATTAGTACAGTTTATTAGTTAAATTCACCCATGCTACAGGGGTCGACTACACTGACCTTCGCGCATTATGACCTAGATATCTTCTCATACAGAGCTTCAATGCTCATGCCGTTTGTTTCTAATGAAACTAGACTCAAAAGGGAATCTTCACATATAAGGAAAGACTTCTAATTCCTTCTGGATAATTTATGGTAAATTTTCAAAGTCGAGACAGGGGATCCAGAAACCGTTCTGGCCCTGTCTCACGAGAACTTTAATATCTCTCAGTATACTGCTTATATGGTCGTTTCATTTCATCCATATGAAAATAGATTCATCAAGGTTCAAACTAATAATTTATTCACTATTTAATTCTACTTCTACTATTTTTAGTGATTTTTCCATCTCACCTCACTGCTGCTGGCAGCATCTGTTACTAAAGCAAACAATGACTATTTCATAATTCTTCCATGGCCAACTATTACATCATACATAATACAAACTATGGCCACCTTATCAAAATTTAGGTTTCTAAGGCTCGTAACTATAGGTTTTAGAATCACACTCAACCGACCACATAGGCCATTTTCGCATGGCTTAAAGTTTACAACCCACAATTCAACAAAACAAAATAGCCTATACATGCCAAATGTTCTCCTAGTTCAACTACGAAGACAATACCAAAAGATTTCCAGCCGGTGTCATGACTTCAACGACGATTCCGAGCATGCAACAATACGAGTCCAAGAGACCTAAAATGGGTGACAAGAAAACACCGAGTGAGTTTATAACTCAAGAAGTCATCAGCATTCAACAACCATCCATTAATAAAGTTATCACAACATGAAACAATAAACGAGGCTAGGTACTCATCCATATCGAAACTATACCATAATTCCTCGGGCCTTTCGGTTCAATCTCATACCAAGTCATACATCCACATTTCATATTCTATACAATAAGATATTTGAGGCATTTTTACACACCAACTCGTTCACACCACAATCATACAATTGCAATCATCACATAGATTTAAAGCTTACCAAGCTCAACCCCGAGCATGAACGTATTTCCTATTCGTCATGAGCTCAAGGTACTTACCCGATCCGTTGTCCATACTCAACTCGATGGAGACACACCCTCCATATAATTGTTCGATCGGAGATATATATATATAGAGTACGCACACACAGTGCTTAATACTCGATTTCGCACACTTAGTGCCATGCGATTTAATCCCGCACACACAGTGCCATACCCTTTGAGCTCGCACACCCAGTGCCGTATATTTCCAGCATGCACACTTAGTGCCATATATTTCCAGCATGCACACTTAGTGCCGATCTCGTCACCGTACACACGTATTGCCCGCACACTTAGTGCCGAAAGCAAACTTTCTACACATTTCACTATTTCTTTTACATTCAACAAATGTCATCATTCCATACACATACATTTTCATTTATATATATATATCATCCCATTAAACACAATTGCATAGATTTTACAATCATTTAAGCAATATCAAATATGTGCTTGATGACTTACTTTGTTTGGGGTAGAACGGTTCCAAATCCGCTACTCGTTTGCTTTCTCCTTTCCTTTGTCCAATTTAGTTCCCCTTTGCTCTTGAGCTAAATCAAACAATTTACCTCTCCATCAAACACAAACATACGGCATTCACATGCATTATTATGATTATTGCCGAATACTTAACACAACTAAGCTGAAAATTTACTCAATCTCATCTTAATTTATTGCTACTTATTTATCAAAATTTCCAATACAAGGTATTTAACACCTATGCCCATTTATACCCCATATGGTTTAATGTATGTATATATATATATATATATATACAATGTCAACTATAACATCTTTTAAACACCTAATTTCACCTCATGAACACTTAATCAATTTTTTTTTTTTCCTAATCTAGCATATATTTTCACATCCATTTGTATCATCATGTGAAATCACATATAACTACCTCTCTTAAGTTCTACATCTCAAGCAACTTAACCCATCCATATAATTAGCATGATAATAGCATCAAGGTGTAACACCCCAAACCCGGCCTGGACGTTATGACCGGATCTGATGCGCCACATTGATGCGTTCAAAACATTCCGTATTACTTAGTTTGGAAAAGCTGAGTTGGTGTTGTAAAAGACACTTTTAAAGGTAGGTTAAAGTGAATAGAAGTCGTGCACCGGTAGGAAACCGAGAAAAAGAGGAGGTGAGTCCGTCGGACCGCTAAGTACCAAGCTCTTCCGGATCCAATCCTAGACATGCACACCACCATTGCCACACTCTAACATCTCGTATAATTTTGAGAAAATCGTTTGATTATGTCCGTCTTAAGAAAATGTTTAAGTTGAAAACGTTTGTTTAAAATATTTATTTCCTTGGAAAACATTTACTTTATGGAAACTTTGCGGCGTCATCGTGATCTTTTAAAAAATCAAGTAGTTTTTATAAACGAACCCTAGTGCTAACCAGTTTAATAATCCCCAAAATAAAAATAATTAAAAAGAGCGGCCTTATTACAACTTTAAACATAATAAAAATAAAATAATCCAAATTAAATGCTAAACTTATTTAAAATTGGCAATCCATCTTCATGGCCACTCTGAATCCCGCCCACTCCAAGTCCACCAACTAGGGCTCACCAAGGAGGGAAGAGGAAGGGGTGAGTTTGGAAAACTCAGGTGTATACTGAAAACCCATCCAAAGCCCAATTCAGCTCGAGCCCATTGGGCCTAAGCCCTATTCAGATAACAAGACACAAGAGGTCAAGCCCTTTTCGAATCACATGAGCAAGGCCTTAGCCCTTTTACATAACAAGTGGCCCATAGGCCCAGTTCAAGAACATGAGTATCAACGAAATAATGAATGCAAGCCCATCCGGGAGACTACTCAACCCACCAACCGCTACACCGCCTGCATCAGCCCTACACACCATGTGGGAATATCTCAACCCACCCAAATTTCCTACACACCACAGTTGCGAAAGAACGCACTCAAATTCGATCGATTGAGGCAAAGCCTCCAAGACGTGGATGAACCACTTTCATATTTCCTCCATTAATACCCCAACCCCATGCAATGATATTAATAAAAGTATATCATGTAAAATACAACATTGATCAATCATGCGTTCACCAATTTAAAACCCTAGGGGTATATCGGTAATTTTGCTCTTTAGGGTAATTTGGTAATTTTGCTCTTTAGGGTAATTTCGTGATCTACGCTCTCGCACAAGCTAATTCAGAATTTTTATCAGTTTTATGCAATTTGATTCCACCATCTACCTAATGAGCTAATTTGCCCATCTCTTACCCATATTGGTCCAGTAAGCCCATTGGGCCCGCTTTTGGCCCATCAAGCCCTTTTTTCCAAATACGCTAAAGCATCATGCGAACGTGCTTACTACCTTGCGGTGCCGATCTAACAATTCCTCTATGACTTGAGAGCATTCACATACTTACATGACCATGAAATGCCGAATTTGACATTTCGCTTTTTTAATTGAACTAAGAAAGGGTGTTCGGTACACACGATTCATGACGATCGCTTCGAGATCCCTTCGATGTCCTTTTGCCAAAATCGATAGTTAGCTCGAATCCGATTGCTCCAATGAACCACGCCTTAGATTCAACGCTTAAGAAGACTCCTTACTCCCACTTGATTTCCACGCAATCTAGTGTAGATTTATCTATCAAACGACGGTGAACTCGATTCCCCAAAGTCTTGAAGTTTCGCTATAAGCCCCCAAATCTATGGTTTTCGGCTTTTGTGTGATGAAGAAGATGATAATGTGGGGCTACAACCCGGCTTTGAAGAAATCGGCACAAGCAATGATCACGGATTTCGCTTCTATGGATTCGGCAAAAGTATTGATGAATAGCGATATGATGAATAGTTTTGAAGAAGAAGAAAGAAAAATAGAAGAAGAGGAATAGGGAGGTGGTAGTTTCGCTAGAGAGGAAAAAGAGAGGAAAAACAACCCTAAGGTGTTAAAGCAAAGAAAAACGACACCACTCAATACCCTAAGTGCCAAATACTAACAACATAGCCCCCGATTTTTCCTCTTCAATTCCCATAATTCGCCAACTCCTAGCCTCATCCAAATCCCTTAAATCTCTCCCTTATCCCTCCTTAATCCAAGCATTTAAACCGATCCAACTCTCCTTTAGCGTAATCCACCGAACTCCAACACTTACCCCTCCTGCACTAAAAAAAATAAATGCATCTATTTGCCAACACAGGGAATCGATCCCTTGCCTTCCCAAAGCTCCACACGCCACTTTTCTAGGAGCCTAGTGGCGTCACCCTTGCCACTTAACCAAGGCTCTTTTTGTGATGCAATTTACCCATCACTCTACTTAAGGCCACTTAGCTAGAACCCCTAACTCCTAAGTCTAAAATTCCAAAAATTCAACTGGGTTTTGGCCAACTCATGGGCCTTCTATAAGCCCATTTACCTACTCAAAATACTAATTCCAAATCCAAATACAAAATTTTAAAAATCTTTACAAAATATTGAAAATCGCGAATAAACCCGAAAATCAGGATGTTACAACTCTACCCTCCTTAAAGAAATTTCGACCTCAAAATTTTACCTTATCAGAACAGTTGAGGGTATTGTTGCTGCATAGCCTCCTCAGTCTCCCAGGTAGCTTCCTCCTTGCCATGGTTTCTCCAAAGTACTTTCACTAGTGGAATTGATTTCCTTCTCAACATCTTGACGTCACGATCAAGTATTTGCACGAGTTCCTCTTGAAGGTTAAATCTTGTTGTACTTCAATTTCAAAGAATCGGTATGATATGAGTTGGGTCAGATCGATACCGCCTCAACATGGATACATGAAAAACGTCGTGGATACGATGCAGTTCTAGTGGCAACTCTAGCTGATAAGCCACTGGTCCAACCCGCTTAACAACTCGGTAAGGCCCAATAAACCGTGGGCTCGACACCCTTCTTACCAAATCTCAAAATTTTCTTCCAAGGGATACCTTCAAGAAAACCATATCCCCACAAATAACTCAATCTCTTTGCGCTTCAAATCGCATACGACTTCGCATCATCGGACGCCTCCTTTAACGGACCCTTATCGCCTTAACCTTGCTTTCGATTTCCGCCACCAATTCGGTCCAAGCACTCGTCGTTCACCCAACTCGTCCAACACGTCGGCGTCGACATCTTAGCCATAAAGCGCTTCATATGGTGCCATCTGAATACTTGCTTGATAGTTGTTATTGTACGCAAACTCCGCCAATGGTAAGTAGTCCTCCCAACTTCCACAAAAATCGATGATACAACCTCTCAACATATCTTCCAGAACCTGAATAACCCTTTCTGATTGTCCATCATGCATGGGTGAAAAGCGGTGCTAAAATCCAATCGTGTTCCCAACGCTTCTTGCAACTTCCGCCAAAACCGAGATGTAAACCTAGGGTCTCGATCGAGATTATTGACACGGCACCCCATGCGATCGCACTACCTCCGCCACATATAGCTTAGCCAAATTTTGTAGTGAGTAGTCGGTGCGAACAGGTATGAAATGAGCGATTTTGTTAACCTATCCACAACTACCCACACCGAATCTTTCTTGGTGGGTGTCAAAGGTAATCCACTCACAAAGTCCATTGTTACTCTTTCCCACTTCCATAGTGGAATTTTCACCGGTTGTAGTAATCCCGACGGCAGCTTGGTGCTCACCTTAACTTTCTTGCACGTCGACATTTCCCAACAAATTGATCACCTCTCGCTTTAATCCGCCACCAAGACACTTCTCGCAAGTCTCGGTATAACTTATTCCTCCAGGATGCATGGCGGAGAGAGTCCACCATGAGCCTCTTTTAGAATTAATCGCCTCAATTCAGGATCCTTTGGAATACAAACCCTTCCACGAAAACACGTAACTCCTTCACTGTTCAACCCAAAATCCTCGTTCTCACCACTCTTAACTTGTTTGAACCAAGAGCTAATGAATCGTCCTTCAACTGTTTTTCCTTAATCTGTTCAGTCCAAGTAGGCCTTACTTGCGCTTACGCCAACAAGCTTCCATCATCGAATAGACTTAATCGTGCGAACAAGGCTCTCAAATCCGTAACAACCCTTCGACTCAATGCATCCGCCACCACATTAGCCTTTCTGGGTGGTACTCTATCGAACGATCGTAGTCTTTAAGCAACTCCACCCACCTTCGTTGCCTAAGGTTCAACTCCTTCTAAGTCAACAAATACTTTAAGCTCTTATGATCTGTGTATATGATGCACTTCTCCCCATATAAGTAATGTCTCCATATTTTTAACGCATAAAAATCACCGCCGCTAGCTCCAAATCATGCATAGGGTAATTCACCTCATGAGCCTTAAGTCGTCGTGATGCATAGCGATCACCTTGCCCTCTTGCATCGATGCGCAACCTAACCCCACATGCGACGCATCGCTATATACGGTGAAGTCCTTCCTGACACCGTTGAATCAACACCGGCGCTTGGTCAATACCTTTTCAAGCGATCAAAAGCTTTTTTTGTTTCTCGGTCCGCACAAATGGTACTCCTTTCCTTATGAGTTTTGTCAAGGCGCCGCCATTACCAAGAAACCCTCCACAAACCTTCAGTAGTAACCGCCAACCCTAGGAAACTCCGAATTTACGTCGACCTAGGTGGCTTCCATTCCGAATAGCTTCAATTTTACGAGGATCCACCTTAATCCCTCGGCGAGAGACCACATGCCCTAGGAAGGTTACCTCTTTCAACCGAATTCACACTTGCTAAATTTCGCATAGAGCTCCTTCTCCTTAACACTTGCGGACAATACGGAGATGCTCATCATGCTTCGCCTCGTTTGAGTATACCAAGATATCGCCGATAAAGACGACTACAAACCGATCCAAGTAAGGTTGGAATACTTGATTCATCGGATCCATAAAGTCTGCAGTGCGTTTGTTAGCCCAAACGGCATGACCACAAACTCATAATGTCCATATCGAGTTCAAATCTTTGTCTTATGAATATCCCTTCTTTTACCCTTAGGCGATGGTATCCAGAACGAAGATCGATTTTGGAGAATACCGAAGCTCCCCTAAATTGATCGAACAGGTCATCAATCCTTGGTAGTGGATACTTATTCTTAATCATCAGTTTGTTCAATGGCGATAATCGATGCACATGCACATCGTTAGTCCTTCTTCTTTACAAACAGACCGGTGCTCCCCAAGGAGACACACTAGGCCTAATGAAGCCTCTATCTAATAGCTATTGAATTTGAGCCTTGATTCCACCAACTCCTTGGTGCCATCCTATAGGGTGCAATAGAGACCGGAGCTGTCCCAGTAACAAATCGATTCCAAACTCAACTTCCGATTGGGAGGTAATCCAGAAGCTCTTCCGAAAACATCCCGAATTCCCTAACGATTCGATGGTCTCCACGATCGATCCTCGATTTCAACTTGACTTACCAAAGCCGATATGCCTCGCATCCCTTGCGCACCGCCAAACCCTCAACGCCGATACTACATTGGATAAGTAATCCTTCGTTCTCCAATGATTATAACCTCTTCATCATTGACAGATTCTTAACACCATCCTCTTAGCTGCACAATCCAAAGTTGCCTTATGCTTGGTCAACCAATCCATCCCTAGGATCGATCGAATTCTTCAAACAAGAACTCCATCAAATCCCCACGAAAACCTTGCCTTGAATCTCCGAGGCACCTCCTTGAAGAGTTTCTCTACCTTAACCGAATGACCTAAAGGACTTATCACGCACACCCCACATACAGTCTCCTTGAAGTGCACGCCCGGTGCCCCGAAATGTTATATGCCACATACGAATGGGTTGATCCCACATCAATCGAGCGAGATAAGGTACACCATAGATAAAAAGCGTACAGTTATGACATCAAAAGTCACCCTCCTCATGGCGGACGAAAAGATACACCAAAGTCTGGCCGACGAGCATCCGCGTTACCAATACCCTATGGGTGCCCCACGTCCACGGCCATTACCTCCATGACCTTGTCCACGACCTCTTGGCGGCGGTGGTCCATCCTCACGAGTTGAGCCGGTCGCTCGGCCCTTGTTTAACCACTTGAGCCGGAGTGGCCCTCCTAGACAATCCTTAATCCTATGCTCCTTAGACCCACAACAAAAACAAGCCCGAACGCTTCCAAAGACTCTCCTTGATGCATTCTCGCCGCAATCTCCACAAGCTTGCGGTCTACCTGTTTCACCGAATCGCTCGAACCGGTTCCCCATCCTAGCTCTCTTAACATTTCGATTCTAAAGACCCACCGGGTCCAAAGATCCCTCCTGAACCGATTCCGGTCCTTATCACGATTCCTCCGTTCGGTTTGCTTCACTTCCTCGGCTATCTTAGCCTTCTCTACCAGTGCAGCGAAATCTCGCTCCCTCTGCGGAGCTATGAGCACCCTTAACTCATCTCTAAGGCCATCCTCAAAGCGTCTGTTGTGCTCATATTCATGGAAGCGATGCCATTAGCATACCGACTCAATCGTAGAAACTCGCCTCATATTCAGAATGGTCTTATTTCCCGAGTCGATTCAGAACTCCTTTCTGCGTGCATCTACATAGCTAGCTCCAACATATTTCACCTTAAAGGTCTGCTTGAGCAGCTCCCATGTTACCCTCTCACCGGGGTACCTTCTCTCACATAATCCACCATCGACACGCTTCATCCCGCAAAGAACGACATCGCCCCTTTCAACTTCGCTCTCTCTGAGCGGTCCAGTCGTAAATCCATGATCCGCTCTGTGGCTTCCAACCAAGATTCGGCCACATTTGGGGCCACTCAGACATCGCCTAAAATCTCGGCTCCGTTGGCGAAGTCGTTCGAAATGGACCCCTATTCGAGGGCTCGGCGTTAGCTCGGCCACCCTTTCCAAAACCCTCAACATGGCACGAGACAAAGCGTCATCCCCGCAGCCCGGTCATCGGCCCATTTTCATTAATCGGTGGTGGGCGTACCCGCCACCGGCACGTGTTCGAGATGACGCCGATCCAGCTTGAGTGCTACCTCGGCCTCGACCACGGCCTCTTCCTCGAGTAGCCCTTGTACTCATAACGATTTATCTGATTACGAATTTTATGACATTAGTTTACTGGTTTCACTGATTAATACCGAATGTCTTATGAATGATAAAGTTTTAAAGTTATTTCGCGCAATCATAATTTAGCTATGGTTCCAGTCTTGTAGTCCTAATACTACATCATCAATAGCTCTATCTCTAAGGCTCAGTACTATCTACAGTATTATTTACAGTATAGTACAGTATATATATAGAGCAGAAAGATACTTACAGACTTGGTGCCGGGGATTCAGTGTGCCACTCATTTATCAGTCTATTTAAAATTTCAAATACCATGTTTTTGTTTACCGAAAATAAAAAGATTTTATTTGAAAACACTTTTTGTGACAGCCCAAAATTGACCCTAGTCGGGAAGTGGTTTCGGGACCGCTAAACCGAGTCACCGAAATGTTTGAACGTAATATTTATTGTCTAGAATATGTAATTATGAATGTGTGAAAATTTCAAGCTTGATTTAGCCGATAGCATGTGAATTCAGTTAGTAGGACTTGTGTGACACTTTTGAAAAGTGATAGGCTAATCTATAAGGACCTAATAGTGCATGTAGTCAAAGGGAGGACTTGCATGTCAAATTCCCCCTAATAGTTAGTGGCCGCCATGACAAGAGATTATGGGTGAAAACATGTCATAAAACATGTTGGGACAATGGTGTATGTAAGAAAAAAATAAAATAGTGAGCATGGGAATTTAATAATGAAAGGAACAAAAAAGAAAAGAAAAAATGGTCTCATGCATGCCCATTGCCGTGAGTGTGGAGAAAGAAAGAAGAATTTTGTTCATCATTTTCATTTCCTTTGGGCTGAAAATTCTAAGGAAGAAGGAAGGAATTCTTGTTTCATGTTGGTTTGGAAGAGGTTTAGGAGGAGGTTTGGCCATACTTGTACCTAGATTAAGGTAAGTTTGATGTTTTGCCATGAGATTCATGTATATTTTAGTTGCTAGCTTGATGTTCTTGTTAGCCCATGGTTCAAATCTTTGTTATGTCATGGGAATGAAATTGACCAAAGTGAATATGGTGTTAATGCCATTGCATGCTAAATATCAAGCTTGATAATGATTCATGTGATGGTGGATTGGGGATTCTTAGATTTTCTTTTAGCATTTTTGAATGAGATACTAAGTTCTTTGTTTAACCATGATCAAATTGAAACGGTATGGTGTTGTGGTATTCGGCCATGTTATATCCATAAGTATGATTCATGCATGTTGCATGGTAAGTAAGATTTAAGCTTTGGATATGTGTGTATATTTGGATATAAGCCACTTGAGAATTGACCATTGCACCTACATGAATATATGTTTGCACATGATGAATTGGTATGACATGCATACTATTTTAAGGTGTCTATTTGCTTGTGATGTTGTTTGGTTATGAAATAAATGAGAGATGTGTATAGAACTACAATATGTAATCGTTAATTAGGAAAATGTATGCTGTTTTTTTGTGTAGTATTAAGTGTAAAATTGGCCTCCACATAGACATGCATATTCGGCCAAAGGAAGTAGATTGGTGTGCATGTATTCGGTTAGAGGCAACCATATTGAAGCCTTATCTTGGCTTAGATTGTTGACCAAATGGGTAATAAGTGAGGATGGTTGCGAATATACAAACATACATATGCATGTGTAATTGAATTATGAATGTTTAGCAAGAGGGTTAAACTAGTTGATTTATTGATTAAGCTCAAGGAGTTAAAGAAGGAGAATCAAGCAAGGGAAAGACGAAGGTCATCGAGTAGCCGACTTGGACTGTTTTACCCAACACAAGGTAAGTCATTAAGCGTATATTTGGTGTTGATTTAAATGATCAATATATATATGCAAATGTGTTTAAATGAGTTGGTGTGTAAATGGAAATGTGTGTGTATGGAATGATGCCATTGTTGAATGTATAAAGGCAGCAAAATACATAAGGTATTGGTCTCGGCACTAAGTGTGCGGGTATAAATGGACACGGTGACAAGATTGGCACTAAGTGTGCGGGTTTAAATTGTACAGCACTAAGTGTGCGAGTTTGATTATATAGCACTAAGTGTGCGAGTTGAATACATATAGCACTAAGTGTGCGGATTCACTATATGCTCTTGCATTACAATTGGCACTTGAGTGTGCGACATTATCGAGCTAATCCGGACAGCGGATCGGGTAAGTACCTCGAGCTCATGACGAATAGAAAATATGTTCATGCTCGGGGTTGAATTTAGTAAGCCTTAAATCTATGTGATGATTGAAATTGTATGATTGTGGTGGAAATGAGTTAGTGTGTGAAAATGCCTCAAATATCTTGTTGTGTAGAATATGAAATGTGGATGTATGACTTGGTATAGATTCGATATGGATGAGTACCTAGCCTCGTTTATTGTTTCATGTTGTAGTAACTTTATCGATGGATTGATGAATGCTTATGACTTCTGAGTTGTAAACTCACTTGGTGTTTTCTTGTCACCCATTTTAGGTCTCTCGGACTCGTATTTTTTGCGTGATCGGGACCGTCGTTGAAGTCATCACACCGCTGAAATCTTGTGGTATTGTTTTTGTTGTTGAAGAACATTTGGCATGTATAGGCTATTATATTTTGTCGAATTGTGGGTTGTAAACTTTAAGCCATGTGAAAATGGCCTATGTGGTCGTCGAGTGGGATGCTAGAACCTATAGCCACGAGTCTTAGAAACTCAAATTTTGATAAGGTGGCCATAATTTGTGTCGTGTATGATGGATGATTAAGGCCAAGGAAAAATTCATGAAATTGGCATAGTCTACTGCAGTAACTGTTGCGGACAGCAGCAGTGAGATGAGATTGAAAAATCACTAAAAATAGTAGAAGTAGAATTAAATAGTGAGTAAATTATGGAACTGAACCTTGATGAATCTATTTTATATGGACGAAACGAAACGACCATATGAGCGGTATACTGAGAAATATTAAGGTTCTCGTGAGACAGGGCCAGAACGGTTTCTGGGTCCCCTGTCGCGACTTTGAAAATTTACCATAAATTATACAGAAAGAACTAGGAGTCATGCCTTATATGTAAAGATTCCATTTTGAGTCTAGTTTCATTAGAAACAAACGGCACCAGTATTAAAGCCCTGTACAGGGAGATATTCAAGTTGTAACGCACGAAGGTCAGAGCAGTCGGTCCCTGTAACATGGGTGACTTTAACTAATAAACTGTACCAATTGGCCCAACCAAAAATTCTAAAAATAAATCCATGGATGGGTATATGAGTCTAAATTCAGGGAAAATTTACGAAACCAGTTTCCGAGTTTTGAAACTCGAGATATGATTTTAAGGCGACGGTGACGCAGTTTTCCAGCCTGACTGGTAATGTCAAGCCGGTTGGTATCTTGAGAGGGTTTGGCGTTAACCCCTCGTGTCCGACACCGCGTCGGCCTCGAGTTAGGGTGTTACAATTTTATTGGTATCAGAGCTATGGTTTAGTCGGTTCTAGGACTACCATAGCGCGTGTGAGTCTAGCTATACATGCCAAATTGTTAGCGCTTAATAATGTGATGACTTCGACGGTTGGAATTTTTGTTTTGATTAGCAATGGAACCGGGTAGAGAGACCCTTGGCGGATGACGTTGAAAGTGTAGCGGCTGCTCTGCGCAAGGGACACCGCCGTTGAGCCTCGATCATCCGCGAATAATCAAAATGAAGGCGAAACAAGCCTTCTTCACCATGATGAATGAGTGGGTCGCGCAATATGCCCGAACCAACTTTGGCTGTCCAACCATTCCCGAATTTAAATACTCCACCCCAAGAGCCCGCAATGCCTCCGATTCTTCGATCCTGTGAGGCTGAGTAAACCACCGTGGACTTGATTAGGAAGCATAGGGCCGAGGAGTTCAAGGCCATAGTTCTTGATGATCTTGAAAAGGCCGAGTTACGCTCGATAACACCATTAGAGTGTTAGATGAACTATCATGCACACCCGATGAATGTCTTAAGTGTGCTATATCCTTGTTCGAGACTCAGACTTATTATTGGTGGAGGACTTTAATTTCCATAGTCCCAAATGAGCGAGTTACTTGGGATTTCTTCCAATCCAATTTGAAAGAAATACATTAGTCAACGGTTCATCGATCGAAGCGTAAGGAATTCTTGGAACTCAAGCAAGGCCGGATGATCAGATATCTGAATCTGAACATGAGTTCGTAAGACTTAGTCGATATGCTCGGAGTGTGTGGCTGATGAGGTTGCGATGTGCAAAAGATTTGAAGAAGGATTGAATGAAGAGTTAAAGTTACTAGTGGGAATTTTGGAGATAAAGGAGTTCGTGACACTAGTCGAACGAGCACGCAAGGCGGAAGAACTTGGGAAGGAGAAGAAGAAGGCTGAATTTAAAGCAAGAGATTACCGTAAAAGATCGACGAGTAAAGCTCCGTTCTCGGCTGTAAAGAGGTTCGGGGAGGACACCAATGAAGTCGAGGACGATCGGGAATTTCCATTAGAGCCCGACCATTGGCGGACTCCCGAGCTACTTGATAGCTAGTGTGGGCAATAATCGTCAAGAGAGACACAATGCCCCCAATGTGGAAGACGACACCTAGGTGAATGTTGGGGTAAGTCATTAATAGGGCTGTTATGGATGCGGTTCAAGGACCACTTCATTAGAGATTGCACGGAGCTAGATGAGAGGAATAAGGCGCAAGGTGCAAGACCTAGTGGAGCGACGGTGGAGGTAGGCCCTCGAGAATCTCTGGAGGTAGGGGTGGTAATCGAGAGGAGCCTCTAATACTGGCTGTCCGATCCGAGACCCATACTCTGCTAGAGCATATGCCATCCGCATACGAGAGGAGGCATCCTCCCCGACGTTATCACCGGTACTTTTACTCTTTTGATACTATTGTGATTGCATTGATTGACCCGGCTCTACTCACTCATATGTATGTGAAACCTTAGCATCCATAGAAGACTCTACCGTTGAGTCTCTTGAGTTCGTAATCAGTGTCAAACCCTTTGGGTCAATACGTGCTCGTTGATAAAGTGTGCAAGAGATGCCCCTAATAATTCGAGAATCTGTTTTCCTACCGATCGATGCTTCTACCATTTAATGAATTCGATGTTATTCTTGGTATGGATTGGCTGACCAGTACATGATGCGATGGTGGATCGCAAAAGGAAAACCATTGATTTGAGGAGTGCAAATAATGAGGTAGTCCGAGTCGAGTCTCTTGATTTAAAAGGCGCGGCGATAATATCTTCTATGACCGCTCGGAGGTATGTGAAAAGGGTGTGAAACATACCTTGCGTATGTGTTTGGAAGTAAAGAGACGGAAAGGAAACTCGAATCGGTACCATGGTTTGTGAGTATTCAGATGTTTTCACGAGGAGTTGCCGGATTGCCACCGGTTCGAGAAGTGGAATTCGACATCGAAGTTGTACCGGTACTACGCCGATTTCAATAGCCCCGTCGTATGGCATTAACGGAATTAAAGGAATTGAAGGTTCAATTGCAAGAATTGACGGATAGAGTTTATTTCGTAGAGTTTTTCTCCATGGGCGCTTTGTATTGTTTGTGAAGAAGAAGGGCGGAACCATGAGGTTGTGCATCGACTATCGTCAACTCAATAAAGTGACGATAAAGAATAAATATCCATTGCCACGAATTGACGATTTGTTTGATCAATTAAAGGGAGCCTCGGTGTTTTCAAAGATAGATTTGAGGTCGGGTACTATCGGTTGAGGGTCCGAGAATCGGACATACCAAAACCGCTTTTAGAGCGAGTGCGGTCACTACGAATTCTTGGTGATGCCGTTTGGGCTCACTAATGCCCTACGGTGTTTATGGATTTAATGAATAGAATTTTCAGGCCATACTTGGATCGGTTCGTAGTTGTATTTATCGATGACATTTTGGTCTATTCGAGAGATGAAACCGAGCATCTTGAACACACGAGGCTAGTGTTGCAAATCTTACGAGATAAGCGATTATCACAAAGTTCATAAATGTGAATTTTGGTTGAAAGAGGTTAGCTTTTTGGGGCGCGTGGTGTCTGCATCGGTGTCGGGTGGACCCGAACAAAATTCGCCATAGTCGATTGAAACCACCAAGGAATGTTACCGAAGTTAGGAGCTTTTTGGGGCTTGCCGGTTATTCTTGACGATTTGTAAAGGTTTCTCGACGATAGCCACGCCAATGAAGCTTACTCCAAAAGGATGTTAAGTTGAATGGACGGAGAAATGTCGAAAAGTTTCGATCAATTGAAAGCTTATTTGGTGAAGCCCCAATTCTAGTGCAACCCAAATCGGGCAAAGAGTTTGTCATTTATAGTGACGCATCCCTACTTGGGTTGGGTTGCGTATTGATGCAAGAAGGGCGAGTTGTGGCCTATCGTCGAGGCAATTAAAGCCACATGAGAAAAATTATCCGACCCATGATCTCGAATTGGTCGCCATCGTATTCGCCTTAAAGATATGGCGACATTACTTATTTGGTGAGAAGTGCCATGTGTATTCGGATCACAAAAGTCTCAAATATTTGATGACCCAAAGAGACTTAAATCTGCGACAAAGCGATGGCTCGAGTTGTTAAAAGATTATGAGCTCGTCATTGATTATCACCGGGAAGGGCTAATGTGGTTGCGGATGCCTTAAGCGAAATCACTATTTGCTTTATGACGATGAATGTACACTTGTCTATCCTACCCTACAATGTGTTAGTAGCTGAATTGAAAGCCAAACCATTATTGATCGTCAAATTAAGTAAAGCTCGAGAAAGTCGACGATGAGTTGGTTGCAAAAGCGGGATGAGTGTGTTCGAACAAGGACTCGAATTTCAAATCGATGATGACGATTGTTTGAGGTTCAAGTCATCTGTGTGTCCCAAAGAATTGGAACTTATTCCAATAATTTTGAGCGAAGCCCATTGTAGCCGAATGGCAATCCACGAGGGAGTCGAAGATGTACAACGATTTGAAACGTCGGTTTTGGTGGCATGGTATGAAGCGGGACATCTCCGACTTTGTTTGAGATGTTTAATATGTCAACAAGTGAAAGCGGAACATCAAGTGCCTTGAGATTGCTTGACCGATCACGATACCCGAGTGGAAATGGGATCGAGTCACAATGGACTTTGTGTCCGGCTACCATTGTCGACTAGTAAGAAGGATGCGATTTGGGTTGTTGTTGATAGGTGACTAAGTCGGCTCACTTTATCCCGTCGCGTCGGATTTTCATTGGATAAACTAGCCGAATTATGCGTTTCTCAGTTGTGAGATTACACGGGTACCGATTTCTATTGTGTCGGATAGAGATCCTAGATTTACCTCGCGATTTTGGAAGAAATTTCAAGAAGCTTTGGGTACCAAGTTGCATTTCAAGACCGCCTTTCACCCCAAACCGATGGTCAATCTGAGCGGATAATTCAAATACTCGAGGATATGTTGAGATGTTGTATCCTTGAGTTTAGTGGTTCATGGGAGCGGTATCGCCTTTGATTGAATTAAACACAACAATAGCTTTCAATCAAGTATTAAGATGGCGCCTTACGAGGCTTTATACGATCGTAAATGCCGTACCCCATTATTCGGGTGAACTTAGTGAAGGTAAATTCTTGAGGTTGATTTGGTTAAGGATGCCGAGCAAAGAGTTCGAGTAATTCGTGAAAGTTTGAAAGCTGCCGGATCGCCAAAAGTCGTATGTGGATTTGAAAAGAAAAGATATTGAATATCGGGTTGGAGACAAGGTCTTTCTCAAAGTTTCACCTTGGAAGAAGGTGCTTAGATTTGGCCGTAAGGAAAATTGAGCCCGAGGTTCATCGGGCCATATGAAATATCTGAGCGAGTCGGTCGATCGCGTATCGTTTGATTTTGCCCTCCGAACTTGAAAGGATTCTAACGTCTTCCATGTTTCGATGCTTGACGTTATAGATCGACCCGTCACACGTAATTAGTCCATCGAGGTTGAAATTCAAGCCGATATGAGTTATGAAGAAGAATCGATTCGTATCCTAGCTCGTGAAGTGAAGGAGTTGCGAAACAAAAGAGTTCCATTAGTAAAAGTGTTATGGCTCAAACACGGGATGGAAGAAGCTACTTGGGAACCCGAGAACTCTATGAAAGAGCGTTACCCAAACCTATTTACGGTAAGATTTTCGGGGACGAAAATTTCTTAAGTGGGGAGAGTTGTGACAGCCAAAATTGACCCTAGTCGGAAGTGGTTTGGGACCGCTAAACCGAGTCACCGAAATGTTTGAGCGTAATATTTATTGTCTAGAATATGTAATTATGAATGTGTGAAAATTTCAAGCTTGATTTAGCCGATAGCATGTGAATTCAGTTAGTAGGACTTGTGTGACACTTTTGAAAAGTGATAGGCTAATCTATAAGGACCTAATAGTGCATGTAGTCAAAGGGAGGACTTGCATGTCAAATTTCCCCCTAATAGTTAGTGGCCGGCCATGACAAGAGATTATGGGTAAAACATGTCATAAAACATGTTGGGACAATGGTGTATGTAAGAAAAAATAAAATAGTGAGCATGGGAATTTAATAATGAAAGGAACAAAAAAAAAAAAAAAAAATGGTCTCATGCATGCCCATTGCCGTGAGTGTGGAGAAAGAAAGAAGAATTTTGTTCATCATTTTCATTTCCTTTGGGCTGAAAATTCTAAGGAAGAAGGAAGGAATTCTTGTTTCATGTTGGTTTGGAAGAGGTTTAGGAGGAGGTTTGGCCATACTTGTACCTAGATTAAGGTAAGTTTGATGTTTTGCCATGAGATTCATGTATATTTTAGTTGCTAGCTTGATGTTCTTGTTAGCCCATGGTTCAAATCTTTGTTATGTCATGGGAATGAAATTGACCAAAGTGAATATGGTGTTAATGCCATTGCATGCTAAATATCAAGCTTGATAATGATTCATGTGATGGTGGATTGGGGATTCTTAGATTTTCTTTTAGCATTTTGAATGAGATACTAAGTTCTTTGTTTAACCATGACCAAATTGAAGCGGTATGGTGTTGTGGTATTCGACCATGTTATATCCATAAGTATGATTCATGCATGTTGCATGGTAAGTAAGATTTAAGCTTTGGATATGTGTGTATATTTGGATATAAGCCACTTGAGAATTGACCATTGCACCTACATGAATATATGTTTGCACATGATGAATTGGTATGACATGCATACTATTTTAAGGTGTCTATTTGCTTGTGATGTTGTTTGGTTATGAAATAAATGAGAGATGTGTATAGAACTACAATATGTAATCGTTAATTAGGAAAATGTATGCTGTTTTTTTGTGTAGTATTAAGTGTAAAATTGGCCTCCACATAGACATGCATATTCGGCCAAAGGAAGTAGATTGGTGTGCATGTATTCGGTTAGAGGCAACCATATTGAAGCCTTATCTTGGCTTAGATTGTTGACCAAATGGGTAATAAGTGAGGATGGTTGCCGAATATACAAACATACATATGCATGTGTAATTGAATTATGAATGTTTAGCAAGAGGGTTAAACTAGTTGATTTATTGATTAAGCTCAAGGAGTTAAAGAAGGAGAATCAAGCAAGGGAAAGACAAAGGTCATCGAGTAGCCGACTTGGACTTGTTTACCCAACACAAGGTAAGTCATTAAGCGTATATTTGGTGTTGATTTAAATGATCAATATATATATGCAAATGTGTTTAAATGAGTTGGTGTGTAAATGGAAATGTGTGTGTATGGAATGATGCCATTGTTGAATGTATAAAGGCAGCAAAATACATAAGGTATTGGTCTCGGCACTAAGTGTGCGGGTATAAATGGACACGGTGACAAGATTGGCACTAAGTGTGCGGGTTTAAAATTGTACAGCACTAAGTGTGCGAGTTTGATTATATAGCACTAAGTGTGCGAGTTGAATACATATAGCACTAAGTGTGCGGATTCACTATATGCTCTTGCATTACAATTGGCACTGAGTGTGCGACATTATCGAGCTAATCCGGACAGCGGATCGGGTAAGTACCTCGAGCTCATGACGAATAGAAAATATGTTCATGCTCGGGGTTGAATTTGGTAAGCCTTAAATCTATGTGATGATTGAAATTGTATGATTGTGGTGGAAATGAGTTAGTGTGTGAAAATGCCTCAAATATCTTGTTGTGTAGAATATGAAATGTGGATGTATGACTTGGTATAGATTCGATATGGATGAGTACCTAGCCTCTTTTATTGTTTCATGTTGTAGTAACTTTATCGATGGATTGATGAATGCTTATGACTTCTTGAGTTGTAAACTCACTCGGTGTTTTCTTGTCACCCATTTTAGGTCTCTCGGACTCGTATTGTTTGCGTGATCGGGACCGTCGTTGAAGTCATCACACCGGCTGAAATCTTGTGGTATTGTTTTTGTTGTTGAAGAACATTTGGCATGTATAGGCTATTATATTTTGTCGAATTGTGGGTTGTAAACTTTAAGCCATGTGAAAATGGCCTATGTGGTCGTCGAGTGGGATGCTAGAACCTATAGCCACGAGTCTTAGAAACTCAAATTTTGATAAGGTGGCCATAATTTGTGTCGTGTATGATGGATGATTAAGGCCAAGGAAAAATTCATGAAATTGGCATAGTCTCTGCAGTAACTGTTGCGGACAGCAGCAGTGAGATGAGATTGAAAAATCACTAAAAATAGTAGAAGTAGAATTAAATAGTGAGTAAATTATGGAACTGAACCTTGATGAATCTATTTTTATATGGACGAAACGAAATGACCATATGAGCGGTATACTGAGAAATATTAAGGTTCTCGTGAGACAGGGCCAGAACGGTTTCTGGGTCCCCTGTCGCGACTTTGAAAATTTGCCATAAATTATCCAGAAAGAACTAGGAGTCATGCCTTATATGTAAAGATTCCATTTTGAGTCTAGTTTCATTAGAAACAAACGCACCAGTATTAAAGCCCTGTACAGGGATATATTCAAGTTGTAACGCGCGAAGGTCAGAGCAGTCGGTCCCTGTAACATGGGTGACTTTAACTAATAAACTGTACCAATTGGCCCAACCAAAAATTCTAAAAATAAATCCATGGATGGGTATATGAGTCTAAATTCAGGGAAAATTTACGAAACCAGTTTCTGAGTTTTGAAACTCGAGATATGATTTTTAAGGCGATGGTGATGCAGTTTTCCAGCCTGACTAGTAATGTCAAACTGGTTGGTATCTTGAGAGGGTTTGGCCGTTAACCCCTCGTGTCCGACACCGGCGTCGGTCTCGAGTTAGGGGTGTTACACTTTTATTTTAAAACTATTGATTTAACCCCGTTTAACAAATAGAAAAAAACTTGAACATCTTGAAAAACTTACCATTTCTAAAAATACCCTTCTTAGGCCCAAGTTTTTGAAAAGATTTTGGACCGATCCACACCGAGTTGTTGCAACAGGCTCGATACGATAAATGTAACACCCCAAACCCGGCCTGGACATTATGACCGGATCTGATCGCCACATTGATGCGTTCAAAACATTCCAGTATTACTTAGTTTGGAAAAGTGAGTTGGTGTTGTAAAGACACTTTTAAAGGTAGGTTAAAGTGAATAGAAGTCATGCACCGTAGGAAACCGTAAAAAGAGGAGGTGAGTCCGTCGGATTTGCTTAAGTACCAAGCTCTTCCGGATCCAATCCTAGACATGCACACCACCATTGCCACACTCTAACATCTCGTATAATTTTGAGAAAATCGTTTGATTATGTCCGTCTTAAGAAAATGTTTAAGTTGAAAACGTTTGTTTAAAATATTTATTTCCTTGGAAAAACATTTACTTTATGGAAACTTTGCACGTCATCGTGATCTTTTAAAAATCAAGTAGTTTTTATAAAACGAACCCTAGTGCTAACCAGTTTAATAATCCCCAAAATAAAAATAATTAAAAAAGCGGCCTTATTACAACTTTAAACATAATAAAAATAAAATAATCCAAATTAAATGCTAAACTTATTTAAAATTGGCAATCCATCTTCATGGCCACTCTGAATCCCTTGACTCCAAGTCCACCAACTAGGGCTCACCCGCAAGGAGGGAAGAGGAAGGGGTGAGTTTGGAAAACTCGGTGTATCTGAAACCCATCTAAAGCCCAATTCAGCTCGAGCCCATTGGGCCTAAGCCCTATTCAGATAACGATTACACATGGTCAAGCCCTTTTCGAATCTGATGCAAGGCCTTAGCCCTTTTACATAACAGTGTGGCCCATAGGCCCGGTTCGATAACATGAGTATCAACAAATAATGAATGCAAGCCCATCCGGGAGACTACTCAACCCACCAACCGCTACACTTGCCTGCATCCAGCCCTACACACCATGTGGGGAATATCTCAACCCACCCAAATTTCACACCACAGTTGCACAGCACGCACTCAAATTCGATCGATTGAGGCAAAGCCTCCAATCGTGGATGAACCACTTTCAATACTTCCTCCATTAATACCCCAACCCCATGCAATGATATTAATAAAAGTATATCATGTAAAATACAACATTGATCAATCATGCGATTCACCAATTTAAAACCCTAGGGGTATATCGGTAATTTTGCTCTTTAGGGTAATTTGGTAATTTTGCTCTTTAGGGTAATTTCGTGATCTCACGCTCTTGCACAAGCTAATTCAGTAATTTTATCGGTTTTATGCAATTTGATTCCACCATCTACCTAACGAGCTAATTTGCCCATCTCTTACCCATATTGGTCCGTAAGCCCATTGGGCCCGCTTTTGCCCATCAAGCCCTTTTTCCAAATACGCTAAAGCATCACGCTGAACGTGCTTACTACCTTGCGGTGCGGATCTAACAATTCCTCTATGACTTGAGAGCATTCACATACTTACATGACCATGAAATGCCGAATTTGACATTTCGCTTTCTTGAATTGAACTAAGAAAGGGTGTTCGGTTTTTGATTCGCGACGACTTTCGAGATCCCTTTCGATGTCCTTTTTGCCAAAATCGATAGTTAGCTCCGAATCCGATTGCTCCAATGAACCACGCCTTAGATTCAACGCTTAAGAAGACTCCTTACTCCCACTTGATTTCCACGCAATCTAGTGTAGATTTATCTATCAAACGACGGTAGAACTCGATTCCCCAAAGTCTTGAAGTTTCGGCTATAAGCCCCCAAATCTATGGTTTTTCGGCTTTTGTGTGATGAAGAAGATGATAATGTGGGGCTACAACCTGGCTTTGAAGAAATCGGCACAAGCAATGATCACAGGATTTCGGCTTTTATGGATTCGGCAAAAGTATTGATGAATAGCAGATATGATGAATAGTTTTGAAGAAGAAGAAAGAAAAAATAGAAGAAGAGGAATAGGGGAGGTGGTAGTTTCGGCTAGAGAGGAAAAAAGAGAGGAAAAACAACCCTAAGGTGTTAAAGCGAAGAAAAAGCGGCACCACTCAATACCCTAAGTGCCAAATACTAACAACATAGCCCCCTGCCGATTTTTCCCTCTTCAATTCCCATAATTCGGCCAACTCCTAGCCTCATCCAAATCCCTTAAATCTCTCCCCTTATCCCTCCTTAATCCAAGCATTTAAACTGATCCACCTCTCCTTTAGCAGAATCCACCTGAACTCCAACACTTACCCCTCCTGCACTAAAAATAAATAAATGCATCTATTTGCCAACACAGGGAATCGATCCCTTGCCTTCCCAAAGCTCCACACGCCACTTTTCTAGGAGCCTAGTGGCGTCACCCTTGCCACTTAACCAAGGCTCTTTTTGTGATGCAATTTACCCATCACTCCACTTAAGGCCACTTAGCCAGAACCCTTAACTCCTAAGTCTAAAATTCCAAAAATTCAACTGGGTTTTGGCCAACTCATGGGCCTTCTATAAGCCCATTTACCTACTCAAAATACTAATTCCACATCCAAATACAAAATTTTAAAAATCTTTACAAAATATTGAAAATCGCGAATAAACCCGAAAATCAGGATGTTACACAAGGTATCAACCAAAAATGTTTTTGTTAGGCTCCTTAGCCAATTCTAACTCTCCATCAACCCCAAACCCAACCATGAAATAGATAAAATTTAGGCTCATCACCTAAAGGTTGTATATACATCCAAAGGCACCCTTGAACATACCTTGATCTAGAAGACCACCTTGGCGAAACTCCTTCTTCCCTCCCTCTAATTTCGCAATAGCAAAAGAAAGAAAACATGAACACTTTTCTTCTTCTCAAGTCATGGCAATTGCAACAAAATGAGAAAGGATGAATAACAAATTTTTCTCCTTTCTTTTTCCTCAACTCACGGCAACAAGGGGGGGCATCCACACTCCTTTTTTTTTTTGTTCATCATTTCCCCTTTTTTTCTCCATTTCTTTATTCTTTCTAACATGATCCATTTACTAGACATGTTTGAAACATGTTCCCTTTTGCCCATAACTTGTCATGGCCGGCCACCCACCTTAGGAAAGGGGTTATTTGACATGCAAGGACAACCATTTTCCCACATGTATTAATAGGCCACCTTACATTTGCCTAGCACATTTCTAATTTTTTTCACATAAGTCCTAATCACTAAAATTCACCTATAATTAAGCAAAAATTCAATTAAGAAATTTTCACACATGCATATTCACATATTTAGACAGTAACTATCATACTCAAATAATTTAGTGACTCGGTTTAGCGGTCTCGAAACTGCTTTCCGACTAGGGTCACTTTAGGGCTATCACAACCTAGTTACGTACCATCTTTATTATCCAATCTTTCCGAAGGTTCAACCGGGATTTTTCTCTCTATTACTTATTTCCATTCTCGGTGCAAAATATGGAAATTTTGCAATTTAGTCCAAAATCTTTTCTTTCCCCCGTTCGAGGTCGATTCCACGCCTTTCTTGATTATTGAGCTTCAAAGCTTGGAAAAAACCCTAGCTATGGTGGACATACAATGTTCGGCCAAGGAAGAAGATGGATGGACAAAATTTTGGCTTATTTTTCCCATTTTATTTCTTTTAATTATCAGATGACAAAAATACCCTTAAGGCCTTTCTTTAAAATTTTCTCCTATTCATGCCCATTTTTGTCCATATAAAGTATAATGGTCTAATTGCCATTTAAGGACCTCTACTTAAAACCCCCATTTTAATCAAGTACTTTATGAACTAGAACACACATTTTTCACCTATTTCAATTTATTCCTAAACATCAAATTAAACACCTAGTCATAAAATTTTCAACCTCGAATTCGTGGTTTCGAAACCACTGTTCTGTTTGGGCACTAAATCGGGCTGTTACAGGCCAGCCAAGGGGAGACCAATTGGTCAAAAAGCCAAAATTTGTGGCTTTTGGGTGTTTTATTTTGACTAATTTGCAATAAAATAAGAAAAAAGAAATAAAATGTCATTTTCTCTTTCATTTCTTCTTCTTCCTCATGAAAATGGCAGCAAAGAATGGGGATTTTGAGCTTTAAACTTCCAACCACTTTAAGCCCTAACAAGCAAGTAATCTTTGGCTATTTCTTAATGATTTTTACATTTTTGGAACCCCTAAAGCATAAGCTTTCAAATGAGGGGTCTAGTTTGCAAAATGATAAAGAGTATAGAGTTTTACCATGAATGTATATGTGTTGTTTGCTAAGTTTGAATTGAAGAATATGAGTTATAGTTGTCTAATAAACAACTTTTGTGAAGGAAATTTGCATGAAATACCTTAAAAAGGTTATTATGCAAAGTTGTAAAACAAGTTGTAAATGTGTGAAATAGTTGATATTATTAGTTGCTATGGTTACGAAAATGGTCCATCTAGGCTCAAGGAGTAAATAAATGTGAAAAAAATCATTTTACGAGCCTAGGGGCAATTTGGTAATTTTGGCAAAATAGAGGGGCAAATTTGTAAATTTTGCCAAGGTGTGTCAATGGACTAGTTTGATCAGTACATTGTTTTAATTAGCTAAATGTGATGTTTTAGATGTTGAAAAATGTGATTTGGATCTAGAATGGGAAAAATCAAGTTATGGACGATTATGTCTTTTTCACCTTTGTGGTATCGAGGTAAGTTCGTATGTAAATAATACCATGCTATGCGTATTTAAATGTTATCATTACATGAATTGTACAAATATTAATGTGTATGTGGTTAATAGAAATATGATAAGACAAAGCCTTGATAGGTGAGGAAAAATCCTGTTTGAACCTTAAGAATAAAATAGGATACGAGTGACATGTCACTAGGAATTATGAGTCTAGATGACTAGCTCGAGAGTGAGCATTTAAATTTCATGAGATATGAGGTAGCTTTAGCTACAATTGAGGCACTTACGTGCAAAGGTTTTTTTGAGTATCCAATTAGTATTCCAAGTGTTCAACGGGTAATCTGAGGATAGAGTTGATGATGGTCCCAATGGGGTAAGTCATTGGTGAGTATGCACTTGAGTTATGTTACGAGTTGTGCAGGTATATACACAAAGGTTATGAGAATGCCTTGATATGTGATGATCTATGATGCATAATTATGTGTTCTTACCATGATGGATGAAATGATGTTATATTAATTTTGTGAATAATGATCATGAATGAATAACTTAGCCTTGACAGATTTGGGTTACTGCAGTAGTGTAACTTTGAAAATACACTAAAAATAATGGAAAAAGGAGTTAAAGGCTGAATAAAATATGGAATTGAATCTTACTGAGCCTAGTTTCTTACAAAAGAAACCTGTAATCAAAAGAATTCCTATAATGAGATATTTGAAGTTGTGTGAGACAGAGTCAAAATGACTTCAAAATCCCCTCTTCTAACTTCAGAAAATCATTAAAAATTGTACAAAAATATTTATGAGTTATAACTTATATATTTAGAATCCTTATTGATTCTAGTTTCAACAAAAATAGACGAGAACATTATTCGAGTCTTGTGCTATGAGATAATTGAACTTTAGTGCAGAAGGGTCGGAACTATCAAACAGCAAATCAGGGGTAACTTTGAGGGATAAAATGTACTAATTGACTAAACCAAAAATTCTGGAAATTTTATGGTAGAAATTTACATGAGTATTGTTTCAACTAAAATTTACACAACTTAAATTGGAGTTTCATAGCTCCAGATATAAATAATTTAGTGACTATTGCTTAGAAAGATAGCTTGTCATGAATTTGAGAATATGTTGTAAACATTGATAAAACATGTTAATGACTTGCTTATTGTTTTCATATGAACTTACTAAGCGTAAAGCTTACCCTCCTTTCTTTCCCATGTTCCCTAAGGTTTCCAGGTTAGCTCGGGTTGGAGGCCGTCAGAGATATTATCACATTGTCGAGTTAACGATATCGACGTAAGTAAATCCTAGTGTTTCGAGTCTATGGCATGTATAGGGTTTTAATGTTGAATATGTGATATTGTGATTTAGTCAAAGGCATTGGCTTGCTATTAAGGTAGTATGTAGTTATGTAAATTGGCCTATGTCGGCTAATGACGTTATGGGCCTATATGATTATTCTTATGCATGTATGTTATTATCTCTTATGATGCGGCTTACAGCATGTATGCCTAGAGATTGAATTGAGATTCATTGATGAGTTAGTGACTGATGCAAGATTAAGTAATTGGTAAATAGTTAATAATGCCTCATGAATGGTTTGTGGATATGATTATGCACGGCTAGTGATGTAGAGGTTTGTGACGTAATGATACTTATGACAAGTATGTGGTAATGATGTGTGTAAATTCTATGATATTTATTGCATAAGAAATTGAGATGAGCATAACATGTTTGTAGATGTTTAAGAGCTCATTTATGTCATGTTGTATGTTATTGGATAAGTATGTGTCCATATGTTGTGAGGGTGACAAATGGCTTGAAAAATAGCCTTGTGATTGTCTACACGGGTAGACACACGGGCATGTGTATAGATCGTGTATGACACACAGTCTGTCCCCATGGGCATGTGTCATGGCCATGTTTTAAAGCCAGTGTTGCACACGGGCTAAGGGCACTGCCGTGTCCCAAGCCTCACGGGCGTGTGTGACTACACGGTCTATACCTACACGGGCTTGTAGAGCTTTAAAGCATGAAATTTTTCAAGTTTTTCTTAAGTTCTTGGTTTAGTCCCAAACCACCTCTAATACATGTTTTGGGCCTCGTCAGCCTGTTTAAGGGACAAAATGTATGTGAAATGAAAATTTTAAAATTGATCAAAATTTTACAGCTCGGTTTTATATAGTTGGTTGAGTTTAAGTCCGGTAACACCTCGAACCCTGTCTCGAAATTGGATACGGGTGAGGGGTGTTACATTTAGTGGTATCAGAGCATGGTTTAGTCAATTCTTGGACTAACCTAACATAAGAGAGTCTAGCTATACATGCCATAGTATTACTCGTGATAGTGTGATATCTCCCGGCCCTAACAAAACTGTTGGTTAAGACAGGAATGAGTTCCAACCGAGTGAATCTTGATAGAGATAAGAGTAAAGTTGAGATTATTGAATCATGCTTGTGATATCTGAAAATGGGAATGGTATGAAAAAAAATTCATGATTTTTACATGAACTAGTATTCATTATGTGATACTCTTGAGTTAAAGAATGTGAAATAGTGGAATAAAACAAAGTGAAGTTGTGAAAAAGCTCTTTTATTCATGTTATAGTATTCATACGATGTTAAATGTCCAACTTGAATGGCCAAGTGTTTATAAAACAAAATTGCTTGAAATGACAGAATGTATGTATGAATGCTTTTATTGCATGATTAGTAATCAGTATATACATGAGGTTGACATTTATGTCTATATTAATGAAGTCAAGATGCCATAATGTTATGCTTTATAATCTTAGTTATAGAATCATGAATGTTACAATAGCATGAAAGTTATAATGAAAGATCAAATTGGGTGGAACGCAGGGAATGAGTACGATCGTTCCCTAATGAATTGACGGAAAAGACCATGGTTGGACCATGGCATTACATGAGATATGTGCACCAGTGTTAGACATGTTTGGGACATGCATCGGCCACATAATGAGAGCCAGTGTAAGACCATGTTTGGGACGTGGCATCGGTATTGAGATGAGTGCTAGTGTAAGACATGTCTGGGACATGCATCAGCCTCGAGATGTTAGCCAGTGTCAGACATGTCTGGGACATGCGTCGGCTACAAGATGTGCTAGTCTAAGACATGTCTGGGACATGCATCGGCACAGTTACATGTGTCAGTGTAAGACCTGTCTGGGACACGGCATCAACACAGATAGACGAGAGCTAGTACAAGACCATAGTTGGACTATGGCATCAAGTAAGTGATGTACTCAAAACCGTAAGACGTTCTCCAAATTGATAAATACTAGCAAGTGATTTAGACTAAATGTGGGAACTTGATAAGACATTAATGGTAATTTGGGTAGAAGAAATGAAAGTTTGAATTGTGTTAAATTCACTTATGTTTAGCTAATATTCACATGAAATAAAGTTGCATGTATTACTAAGATATGTGAAAATGTGTTCATAACAAGTTGGAAATTTGAAATGTTTGAATCAATGCACGTAATGCAATGTTGTTGTTGAATATGTATTTGCTTGAGAGTCAAAAGTTTAGAGGCTTTACAATCTTTGCCCCCTTACCAGAATAGAGTTATACAATGAGATACTCGAGAGGTATGTTGCATAAGCTTGCAAAAGTGAAACTAAAGAGTACAATAATGGAATAGTATGGGATTAGTGAAGACAGAATTAGTTAGAGGAATAATGTCAGACTTGCACAGATGTCTGAGTATGATGAATTCAATTAAATAAAAATCATGGCTATCTTTCTCTTCTGAGTATTCTATGTTTTCCTTTATTCTAGGGAATACGTATGGTTATCCCTTTCGAGTGGGAATTCTATCATATGAGAATGCTAGTGACTGTGATATTAGATGAAAGCTCTATTGGTCTAGTTAGTTATGATCGACATTTCTCCATCTCTTCAGATTTCTATTCTAATAAATTGGAATGAAGTTGATAGTAAAAATCTGTGTGAGATTATTCTAATGTTCTATTGATTATGTTTTTTTATCTGTGGGAATTATATTATCTCTGTTATGAGGAATTCTAGAGTGTACAGACAGTAGTTTCTTTCTGGTTATCTCTGAGGAATTTTCCAGATCATATTTATTATTTTCTTCTGGACTATATTCTCAGATTTCTGGTATAGTCTTATATCTTGGAATTTCTTATATTGGGTTTTCTCTCGTTCTTGTTTTGAGAATTATCAAGCTTGGCTTATCTTTACGAGTAATCTTTGACTTGCGATATTAGAATCTATTATGATTATGCTTCTTGCTCGACTATAGAAGTGCAAGGATTTTAGTGTCGAAATTTCTTTAAAATTCTTGGGGTAAAGAATGGTTATTCTGCAAAAGTAAATTTGAGTTATGTGTATTTAAGTTTATTCTTTGGTTCGAGAATACCGTTATGTTTTCTTTGGTAAGTAGTCGTACAGTCAGAAATGATAAGGTTTTATTCTTATAAGTATGATACGAAAAACCTAATTAGTCGGATTTATTTTATTTGAGAGATGTGGTTATAGTAAAGTTTCGAAACAGTTAAGGACCTGAGCAAAGAAAGGAGGCTATAAGTAAGTAAGGTTTGACTACCGAGAAGCTCCGAGTTATGTAGAGAATTGTGTAGAGAGTTCTTAGTAGCATCCTATTTGTTCTTCCAAAGGGTAGTGCATTGTCTACAAGGTAAGGCCGATTATCAAATTATTCGAGATTTATGATTGTCAGTGATGGCACTTGATGAAAATAAAAGGGAGAAAATGAAAAAGGACTAGTATGAATTTCATATCGGGATGTCTCTCTTCTCCAGGTAAATACGAGATACCATATTGGATTGTGATAGATAGATGATAGTAGTCTGCATGACTATTTTGGTATATTCTGAGGTATTGTTAGACGAATTTGGACAAGTTGTGTTTCTAAGCTTATAGTTCTTAGAATGTCAATTTTCAGTATTTCGAATTGAGCCGAGACTCTTATGGTAACTATGGAAAGGTTACAAAAATCTTGAGTATGAGCTTGAGCTGAGTTGTTTTGTAAGTTGTGAGAAAAAGATATAAGTGACTCGTGAAAGTTGAGAGCAACTTCTTCTGGTAAGATTTCCGGGGACGAAAATCCCTAAAGGGGGAGAATTGTAACAACCCGATTTGGGGCCTAGTCAGAACAGTGGTTTTGGGACCATTATTTCGAGGCTGGAGAAGATTATTTTAGTATTATTTTATGTGTTATAATATAATTTTATAAGTGCATGTAAATTTTGGGAAGTTAATTTTAGCGATTTCTAGTGCAATTTCAAAAAAGGACTAAATCGTGTAAAATGTAAAAGTTGTGTGTTAATGCCTAAATGTGTTGATAGACTAGAGAACTAAAATTGGAGGCTTTTAAAGGGTAATTAGACCCTTTTTAAATGTGTGGCCGGCCAAGGGGAGACCAATTGGTCAAAAAGCCAAAATTTGTGGCTTTTAGGTGTTTTATTTTGACTAGTTTGTAATAAAATAAGAAAAAAGAAATTAAATGTCATTTTCTCTTTCATTTCTTCTTCTTACTCACGAAAATGGCAGTAAAGAATGGGGTTTTTGAGCTTTAAACTTCCAGCCACTTTAAGCCCTAACAAGTAAGTAATCTTTGTTTATTTCTTAATGATTTTTACATTTTTGGAACCCCTAAAGCATAAGCTTTCAAATGATGGGTCTAGTGTGACAGCCTTAAAACGACCCTAGTCGGAATGTGGTTTCGGGACCACAAAACCGAGGCATAAAAATAATTTAATATTTATTTTATTTCCTATAATGTGTGTTAACTCATGTGTGACATTTTTGATGTTTTGATTTAGAGCTATAAATGTGAATTTCACTAGAAAGGACCTAGTAGTAAACTTTGAAAGTATGATGGGGAAATGTGTGATGACTAATTAAAGCATGCATGCAAAACAATGGACTTGCATGTCAAATTCCCCCAATAGCTAGTGGCCGCCATGACAAGGAATTATGGGCAAAATCATGTCATGAAACATGTTTGGTAAGTGGGTTATGTTGGAATGAATAAAATAAGGAGTATGGAATAAAAAAAAATGTGTGTGAAGGCTTCTCTCCTCCCCATTGCCGTAGTAGGTAGGAAAGAAAACAAAAAAATTGTTCATCCATTTCACTCTCTTTTTGGCGAAAATACTAAGGATAAGGAAGGAGTTTTGCTTCATGCTTGGTTTGGAAGAGGATTAGGAAGGGTTTGGCTATACTTGCATCAAGATTAAGGTATGTTTGATGTTGTGCCATGAGATTCATGCATGTTTTGGTTGCTAACTTGATGTTCTTATTAGCCCATGGTTCAAATCTTTGTTATATCATGGGGATGGTATTTGGCCAAGGTGGATTTTGAGTTAATACCATTGCATGTTAAATATGAAGCTTGATGATGATACATGTGATGGTGGATTGAGGACTCTTAGATTTTCTTTAAGCATTTTTGAATGAGATACTAGGTTCTTTGTGTAATCATGACCAAAATTATGGTGTCGTGGTGTATTCGGCCATGGTACATCCATAAGTGTGATTTATGCTCATTGCATGGAAAGTAAGATTTGTGTTTCGAAATCATGTTCATGTTTAGTTACAATCAACTTGAGATTCGGCTCTAGCATATATATATGTATATATGTTTGAGCATGATGTATTGGTATGACATATATATACTATCTCAAGGTATATACTTACTTATGATGATGTTTCAGTTATGAAGGAAATGATAGATGTGTATTGAGTTACAATATGGAATGCATTAGTTAGTAAAATGTATGCTGTTTTTGTGTGGTAATAAGTGTATAATTGGCCTCAACATGGATATGCATATTCGGCCACATGAGGGGAAATTGGTGTGCATGCATTTGGTTAGAGGCAAGCATATTGATGCCTATTCTTGGCTTAGAAAATTCGGCTAAGAGGAATATTAACTAATGTGTTGAGTTCGATTCATGATTTGTACATATGCGACTTTGATGCCTAATGAGTATATATATTGGCTAAGTACCTTGAATTCCTCTTTCGATGCTCAAATGATTAAATCAATTTATTTGTCAAATTAAGCTCAAAGAGCAAAGGGAGCTAAATCCGATAAAGGGAAGGAAAAAGTAGTCGAGTAGCCATCGAAATCGCCGACAACATCCAAGGTAAGTACTTGAGTAATAGAGCTTAAATTCTGAATTGATTAGATCATGTTTAAAGCAAATTAAAATCATGCTCTTTGTGTGTGGCTATTGAGCCGAAATTTCAAGTGTGAATAGTGCCTTGTGTTTGAGTTTTGCTAATGAAAATGAAATACGAATGTGTCATAATTTATTGATAATTGTGCTCGGTTATTGAATGATGTCCGGCTAAGTCCGAAGGCTTTGTGCTAAGTGACTATATCCGGACTAGGATCCAAGGCATTCGATGAGTTAATAAATCCGGGCTAAGCCCGAAGGCATTTGTGCAAGTTACTAAACCCGGGTTAAGTCCCGAAGGCATTCGTGCGAGTCACTATAACCGGGCTTCGTCCCGAAGGCATTTGAGCGAGTCGTTATATCCGGTTAAATTCCGAAGGTACGTGATTCGAGAATGAGCGATCTTGCTATAAAATTTTCAGTTAATACGCTTGAAAAATTCCAGCAATGAGGTATGTTCGTATGTGCTTGAATTAGTTGATTCCCTTCGAATAATATTCGCTCAGTCGAGTAATGGGTTGCCGGTATTTGGCTAAGATGATCCCTTATGTATGAACATAGGGGTTGGAATGTGAAATGAGTATGATATTGAGAATTTGTGCATATGAAATTATCCGTTAGCTTTATGAATGCTATGCTTTTGTTGTGCTGGAATCTCTTGCTCAAACTTACTAAGCATAAATTGCTTACTCCGTATTCTCTGTTTCTCTGTTTTATAGATTTTGCTCGTTAGCTATCGGATTCGGGATCATCGAAGTCGAAGTCATCCACACTATCAAAGCCCCATTTTGGTACAATTTTGGTTGAACTTTGAAATGGCATGTATAGGACTACCCTTTTGTTGAAGGTCATGTACCTTTCGGTTTGTGTAAACTTGGATGGCCATGCGAAAATGGTTTATATCGTTTTTAGCCTAGTACCATAATCGTTTGTTTGTTGATCATTATGAGGTATGGAATTGTTTTGAAACGATTAGCCATTGGGATGGTTAATCATGATCACACTTTGTGCTATGTATGCAAAAGGGGCCAATTGAATCATGGAAACCATGAAATAGGTAAAGCCTACCTTAAAGGCAGATGCTGACAGCAGCAGTGATGTGGATGTGAAAAATCACTAAAAATAGTAGGAATGGTATTAAATAGTGAATAAATTATGTAAATTAACTTTGATGAATCTACTTTCATGTGGAAGAAACGAAACGGTCATATGAGTTATATGTTAAGAGATATTAAAGTTCTTGTGAAACAGGGCCAGAACGGTTTCTGGATCCCCTGTTCCGAATTTGGAAATTCATTGTAAATTAACCAGAGATAATTATGAGTCATGCCATATATGTATAGATTCCTATCTGAGTCTAGTTTCTATAGAAATAAACGGTATCAGTATTAAAGCCCTGTACAAGGAGATATTCGATTCGTAATGTACGAAGGTCAGTGTAGTCTAACCCTGGGATAGGGGAGACTTTAACTAATAAACTGTACTAATTGGCTAGACCAAAAATTCTAGAAAACAATATGTAGTTGGAAATATGAGTCTAGTTTCAGGGAAAAATTACGAAACAAATTTTCGAGCTTTGAAACTCAAGATATGATTTTTAAGGCGACAGTGACGCAGTGACCAGCTAGTCTGGAAATTTCTAAATGGATTGTGAAAATAGTTAAGTCTGTGCATCTTGTGTCCGATTCGATAACGGACTCGGTGCACGGGTGTTACAATTTTATTGGTATCGAGCTACGGTTTAGTCGATTCTAGGACTACCGTAATGCGTTTGGGTCTAGCTATACATGCCATTTTATGTGATTATTTGATAGTGTGGTGATTTCTGACGTTTGAATTTGTGTTTATTTATAGTAATGGATTTCGATCCCAACCAAGCGATAGCTGATGATGTGGAGAGTGTGGCGCTGCTCCGCACAAGGGACAATCTTGGCGGACTCTCAACCTGTTGCTAGCAATCCGAATAATGAGGCTAGGCAAGCCTTTTATAGCGTGATGAATGATTGGTTCAACCAATACATTCGAACTAATCTGGTGTTCCACAACCTCCATTCCCAACAAACACAACCCCGCACCTACAATGCCTCCGATGAATCGACCAAATAAGGTCGAATAAGCCCCAGTTGATGAATCCGAAAACACGGGCTCTGAATTCAAAGCTACGGATAATGACGATGCCGAGCAAGCTGAATTTTGGTTGGACAACACTATCCAAGTACTCGATGAGCTATCTTGTACACCGATGAATGCCTAAAGTGTGCTATCTCCTTGCTACGTGATTCGCCTACTATTGGTGGAGCACTCGACTTCATTGTGCCCGAGAGCAAGTAACTTGGGAATTTTTCCAAACGAGTTTCGGAAAAAGTATATCGATCAAAGATTTGTTGATCAAAAGCGGAAGGAATTTCTTGAGCTTAAGCAAGGTTCTATGTCGATTCATCGATTTGAGCGAAAATTTGTTAGACTTAGTAGATACGATCGGACTGTGTTTCGTCGAGGTCAGAATGTGTAAACGCTTCGAGGATGGGCTGAATGAAGACATAAAAATGTTCGTTGGCATTCTTGAAATACGAGAGTTCGTAGTACTTGTCGAGCGAGCTTGTAAAGTCAAGAGCTTAGAAAAGAAAAACAAAAAGTTGATGTGGGAATTGGAGAGTTTAAGTAAAAGATCCTCGGAAAGTCTCTTCAACATGCATCGAAGAAATTTAGAGATGATGTGGGCGGTCTAGAGGCACTCGGGCCTTTTAGACGAGATCGTGATCGACCCACAATGGGTACACGAGGCACTTGATCGCCGGTGTTGGGAATGAACGTCGAGACGAGCGGAGTGTCGACATTGTGGCAAATGGCATTCGAAGTCAGAGGTTCCGTGACCGCTCTGTTACAAGTGCGGATCGGTCGACCACTTTATTAAAGATTGCCCGAGGTTGCTGAACAAAATACAAATCGAGTGGGAAACCGGTGCTACCACCGCCGAGGTAGACCATCTAGAAATACGGGCAATGCTAGTGGTGGTCGAGAGGATCTAGAGATGCTACGACCAGATCCGAGGCTCGTGCTCTGCTAGGGCTTATGCCATACGCCGCACGTGAGGATGCTTCCTCGCCGGATGTTATTACCGGTACTTTCACTCTCTTTGATACTAATGTGATTGCTTTAATTGACCTGGTTCTACTCACTCTTATATATGCGAAACCTTAGCATCCAAAGAAGACTTTACCTATTGAGTCTCTTGAGTTCGTAATTCGGTGTCAAATCCCTTGGGTCGTTACGTCTTTGGTCGACAAAGTGTGTAAGAAATGTCCCTAGTAATTCGAGATTCTGCTTTTCCGCGGACTTGATGCTTTTGCCGTTCGATAAATTTGATGTTATTCTTGGGTTGGATTGGTTGACCGTGCATGATGCGATTGTGAATTGCAAAAGCAAGACTATTGATTTGAGGTGCAAAATAACGAGATGATCCGAGTTGAATCTACGGACTTAAAGGGGTTGCCACCGTAATATCATCAATGTTGGCCCGAAATATGTAAGAAAGGGTGCGAAGCATACCTTGCGTATGTACTTGATGATAAGGAGTTAAAGTAAAACCCGAATCATGCGGTGGTTTGTGATTACCGGATGTTTTCCCAAGAATTACCGGTTTGCCACTGTTCGGAGATAGAGTTTGGTATTGAGCTTGTACCTAGGACCACACCGATTTCGATAGCTCCGTGTCGTATGGCACCAACGGAATTAAAGGAGTTGAAAGCTTCGGTTGCAAGAGTTGGTGGATAGAGGTTTTGCTCGCTCGAGTTTTTCACCTTGGGGTGCACCGGTGTTGTTTGTGAAAAGAAGGACGGAACTATGAGGTTGTGCATCGACTATCGCCACTTAATAAAGTAACAATAAAGAACAAATATCCGTTATCACGTATCAATGATTTGTTCGATCAATGAAGAAGCCTCGGTGTTCTCAAAATAGATTTGAGATCGGGCTATTATCGATTCGAATCCGAGATTCGGATATACCCAAAACCGCCTTGAGCGAGATATGGTCACTACGAGTTCTTAGTGATGCCGTTTGGGCTCACTAATGCCCCTGCGGTATTTATGGATTTGATGAATTGGATCTTCAGACCGTATTTGGATCGGTTCGTAGTTGTGTTCATTGACGACATCTTGGTCTATTCAAGAGATGAGACCGAACATGCGGAGCACCTGAGAGTAGTGTTGCAAGTTTTACGGGACAAGCAGTTATACGCTAAGTTCAGCAAGTGCGAGTTCTGGTTAAGAGAGGTTAGTTTCTTGGGTCATGTGGTATCTACATCGGGTATTTGAGTCGACCCGAGTAAAATTTCAGCCATACTTAACTGGAAGCCTCCGAGGAATATTACTGAGGTTCGTAGCTTTTTGGGGCTTGCCGGTTACTACCGACGGTTTGTAAAAGGATTCTCAATGATAGCCACACCCATGACGAAACTGCTTCAGAAAGATGTCAAGTTTGAATGGACGGAAAAGTGTTAGAAAAGTTTCGATCAATTGAAAACTCATTTGACGGAAGCTCTAGTTTTAGTGTAGCCCGAATCTGGCAAAGAGTTTGTCATCTATAGTGACGCCTCCCTACTTGGGTTAGGTTGCGTATTGATGCAAGAAGGTCGAGTTGTGGCCTACGCGTCGAGACAATTAAAGCCACATGAGAAAAATTATCCAACCCATGATCTCGAACTGGCTGCCATCATATTCGCCTTAAAGATATGGCGACATTACTTATTTGGTGAGAAGTGCCATGTGTACTCGGATCACAAAAGTCTCAAATATTTGATGACTCAAAGAGACTTAAATCTGCGACAAAGACGTTGGCTCGAGTTGTTAAAAGATTATGAGCTCGTCATTGATTATCACCCGGGAAAGGCTAATGTGGTTGCGGACGCCTTAAGCCGGAAATCGCTGTTTGCTTTACGAGCAATGAATGTACACCTGTCTATTCTACCCGACAATGTGTTAGTAGCCGAATTAAAGGCCAAACCATTGTTAACTCATCAAATTCGTGAGGCTCAGAAAGTTGACGATGAGTTGCTTGCAAAACGGGCTGAGTGTGTTCCGAACAAGGAATCGGAGTTTCAAATTGATGATGACGATTGTTTGAGGTTCAGAAGTCGTCTGTGTGTTCCAAAGAATTGGGAACTCATTTCGATAATTCTGAACGAAGCCCATTGTAGCCGAATGGCAATTCACCCGGGGAGTACGAAGATGTACAACGATTTGAAATATCAGTTTTGGTGGCATGGTATGAAACGAGACATCTCCGACTTTGTTTCGAGATGTTTAATATGTCAACAAGTGAAAGCGGAACATCAAGTGCCTTCAGGATTACTTCAGCTGATCACGATTCCCGAATGGAAATGGGATCGAGTCACAATGGACTTTGTGTCCAGATTGCCATTGTCAGCAAGTAAGAAGGATACGATTTGGGTTGTTGTTGATAGACTGACTAAGTCGGCTCACTTTATCCCTGTGCGTACGAATTTTTCATTGGATAAACTAGCTGAATTGTACGTTTCTCAGATTGTGAGATTACACGGGGTACCGATTTCTGTTGTATCGGATAGAGATCCGAGGTTCACCTCGCGATTTTGGAAGAAATTGCAAGAAGCTTTTGGTACCAAGTTGCATTTCAACACCGCCTTTCACCCTCAAACCGATGGTCAATCCGAGCGGATAATTCAGATACTTGAGGATATGTTGAGATGTTGCATTCTCGAGTTCGGTGGTTCATGGGAACGGTATTTACCTTTGATTGAATTCGCTTACAACAATAGTTTTCAATCAAGTATTAAGATGGCGCCTTACGAGGCTTTGTACGGGCGTAAATGCCGTACACCATTGTTTTGGACCGAGCTCGGTGAAAAAAAATTTCGGAGTGGATTTGATTAAAGATCTGAATGAAGGTAAAGGTAATCCGTGAAAGTCCGAAGGCGGCCACGGATCGTCGTAAATCGTGAGCGGATTTGAAACGAAAGGACATTGAGTATCGTGGGAGATAAAGTGTTTCTTAAAGTTTCGCCTTGGAAAAGATACTCAGATTCGGCCGTGAGGGCAAGTTGAGCCAGATTCATTGGGCGTCACGAAATCTCTGAACGAGTTGGCCCGATTCGTATCATTTGATTTTGCCCCGAACTCGAAAAGATTCACAACGTCTTCCACGTTTCAATGCTTCGACGCTATAGATCGATCCGTCGCACGTAATTAGTCCATCAGAGGTTGAAATTCAAGCCGATATGAGTTATGAAGAAGAACCGATTCGTATCCTAGCTCGTGAAGTAAAAGAGTTGCAAAACAAAAGGGTTCCGCTAGTGAAAGTGTTATGGCTCAAACACGGAATAGAAGAAGCTACTTGCGAACCCGAGAACTCTATGAAAGAGCGATACCCAAATCTATTTACCGGTAAGATTTTCGGGGACGAAAATTTCTTAAGTGGGGGAGAGTTGTGACAGTCTTAAAACGACCCTAGTCGGAATATGGTTTCGGGACCACAAAACCGAGGCATAAAAATAATTTAATATTTATTTTATTTCCTATAATGTGTGTTAACTCATGTGTGACATTTTTGATGTTTTGATTTAGAGCTATAAATGTGAATTTCACTAGAAAGGACCTAGTAGTAAACTTTGAAAGTATGATGGGGAAATGTGTGATGACTAATTAAAGCATGCATGCAAAAAAATGGACTTGCATGTCAAATTTCCCCCAATAGCTAGTGGCCGCCCATGACAATGAATTATGGGCAAAATCATGTCATGAAACATGTTTGGTAAGTGGGTTATGTTGGAATGAATAAAATAAGGAGTATGGAATAAAAAAATGTGTGTGTGAAGGCTTCTCTCCTCCCCATTGCCGTGTAGGTAGGAAAGAAAACAAAAAATTTGTTCATCCATTTCACTCTCTTTTGGCCGAAAATACTAAGGATAAGGAAGGAGTTTTGCTTCATGCTTGGTTTGGAAGAGGATTAGGAAGGGGTTTGGCTATACTTGCATCAAGATTAAGGTATGTTTGATGTTGTGCCATGAGATTCATGCATGTTTTTGGTTGCTAACTTGATGTTCTTATTAGCCCATGGTTCAAATCTTTGTTATATCATGGGGATGGTATTTGGCCAAGGTGGATTTTGAGTTAATGCCATTGCATGTTAAATATGAAGCTTGATGATGATACATGTAATGGTGGATTGAGGACTCTTAGATTTTCTTTAAGCATTTTTGAATGAGATACTAGGTTCTTTGTGTAATCATGACCAAAATTATGGTGTTGTGATGTATTCGGCCATGGTACATCCATAAGTGTGATTTATGCGCATTGCATGGAAAGTAAGATTTGTGTTTCGAAATCATGTTCATGTTTAGTTACAATCAACTTGAGATTCAGCTCTAGCATATATATATTTATATATGTTTGAGCATGATGTATTTGTATGACATATATATACTATCTCAAGGTATATACTTACTTATGATGATGTTTCGGTTATGAAGGAAATGATAGATGTGTATTGAGTTACAATATGGAATGCATTAGTTAGTAAAATGTATGCTGTTTTGTGTGGTAATAAGTGTATAATTGGCCTCAACATGGACATGCATATTCGCCACATGAGGGAAATTGGTGTGCATGCATTCGGTTAGAGGCAAGCATATTGATGCCTATTCTTGGCTTAGAAAATTCGGCTAAGAGGAATATTAACTAATGTGTTGAGTTTGATTCATGATTCGTACATATGCGACTTTGATGCCTAATGAGTATATATATTGGCTAAGTACCTTGAATTCCTCTTTCGATGCTCAAATGATTAAATCAATTTATTTGTCAAATTAAGCTCAAGAGGAAAGGGGAGCTAAATCCGATAAAGGGAAGGAAAAAGTAGTCGAGTAGCCGTCGAAATCGCTCGACAACATCCAAGGTAAGTACTTGAGTAATAGAGCTTAAATTCCGAATTGATTAGATCATGTTTAAAGCAAATTAAAATCATGCTCTTTGTGTGTGGCTATTGAGCCGAAATTTCAAGTGTGAATAGTGCCTTGTGTTTGAGTTTTGCTAATGAAAATGAAATACTGAATGTGTCATAATTTATTGATAATTGTGCTCGGTTATTGAATGATGTCCGGCTAAGTCCCGAAGGCTTTGTGCTAAGTGACTATATCCGGACTAGGATCCGAAGGCATTCGTACGAGTTAATAAATCCGGGCTAAGCCCGAAGGCATTTGTGCAAGTTACTAAACCCGTGTTAAGTCCCGAAGGCATTCGTGCGAGTCACTATAACAAGCTTCGTCCGAAGGCATTTGAGCGAGTCGTTATATCCGGTTAAATTCTGAAGGTACGTGATTCGAGAATGAGCGATCTTGCTATAAAATTATTAGTTAATACGCTTGAAAAATTCAAGCAATGAGGTATGTTCGTATGTACTTGAATTAGTTGATTCCCTTCGAATAATATTCGCTCAGTCGAGTAATGGGTTTCCGGTATTTGGCTAAGATGATCCCTTATGTATGAACATAAGGGTTGGAATGTGAAATGAGTATGATATTGAGAATTTGTGCATATGAAATTATCCGTTAGCTTCATGAATGCTATGCTTTTGTTGTGCTGGAATCTCTTGCTCAAACTTACTAAGCATAAATTGCTTACTCCGTATTCTCTGTTTCTCTGTTTTATAGATTTTGCTCGTTAGCTATCGGATTCGGGATCATAGAAGTCGAAGTCATCCACACTATCAAAGCCCCCATTTTGGTACAATTTTGGTTGAACTTTGAAATGGCATGTATAGGACTACCCTTTTGTTGAAGGTCATGTACCTTTCGGTTTTGTGTAAACTTGGATGGCCATGCGAAAATGGCTTATATACGTTTTTAGCCTAGTACCATAATCGTTTGTTTGTTGATCATTATGAGGTATGGAATTGTTTTGAAACGATTAGCCATTGGGATGGTTAATCATGATCACACTTTGTGCTATGTATGCAAAAGGGCCAATTGAATCATGGAAATCATGAAATAGGTAAAGCCTACCTTAAAGGCGGATCTGACAGCAGCAGTGATGTGGATGTGAAAAATCACTAAAAATAGTAGGAATGGTATTAAATAGTGAATAAATTATGTAAATTAACTTTGATGAATCTACTTTCATGTGGAAGAAACGAAACGGTCATATGAGTTATATGTTAAGAGATATTAAAGTTCTCGTGAAACAGGGCCAGAACGGTTTCTGGATCCCCTGTTCCGACTTTGGAAATTCATTGTAAATTAACCAGAGATAATTAGGAGTCATGCCATATATGTATAGATTCCTCTCTGAGTGTAGTTTCTATAGAAACAAACGGCATCAGATTAAATCCCTGTACAAGGAGATATTCAATTTGTAACGCATGAAGGTCAGTGTAGTCGAACCCTGGGATAGGGGAGACTTTAACTAATAAAATGTACTAATTGGCTCGACCAAAAATTCTAGAAAAAAATATGTAGATGGACATATGAGTCTAGTTTCAGGGAAAAATTCCGAAGCAAATTTTCGAGCTTTGAAACTCAAGATATGATTTTTAAGGCGACAGTGATGCAGTGACCAGCTAGTCTGGAAATTTCTAAATGGACTGTGAAAATAGTTAAGTCTGTGTGCACCTTGTGTTCGATTCCGGTAACGGACTCGGGTACGGGGTGTTACATCTAGTTTGCAAAATGATAAAGAGTTTAGTGCTTTGCCATGAATGTATATGTGTTGTTTGCTGAGTTTTTATGGAAGAATATGAGTTATAGTTGTTTAATAAACAACTTTTGTAAAGGAAATTTGCATGAAAATACCTTAAAAAGGTTATTATGCAAAGTTGTAAAACAAGTTGTAAATGTGTGAAATAGTTGAAATTATGAGTTGCTATAGTTATGAAAATGGTTCATCTAGGCTCAAGGAGTAAAGAAATGTGATAAAAATCATTTTACGAGCCTAGGGGCAATTTGGTAATTTTGGCAAAATACAATTTTGCCAAGGTGTGTCAATGGACTAATTTGATTAGTACATTGTTTTAATTAGCTAAATGTGATGTTTTAGATGTTGAAAAATGCGATTTGGGCCTAGAATGGGGAAATTCAATTTATGTACGATTACGTCTTTTCGCCTTTGTGGTATCAAGGTAAGTTCGTATGTAAATAATACCATGTTATGCATGTATTTAAATGTTATCATTACATGAATTGTACAAATATTAATGTGTATGTGATTAATAGAAATACGATGAGATAAAGCCTTGATAGGCGAGGAAAAATCCCGTTTGAACCTTAGGAATAAAATAGGATTCGAGTGACAAGTCACTAGGAATTATGAGTCTAGATGACAAGCTCAAGAGTGAGCATTTAAATCTCATGAGATATGATATAGCTTTAGCTACAATTGAGGCACTTATGTGAAAAGGTTTTTCCGAGTATCCAATTAGTATTCCAAGTGTTCAACGTGTAATTCGAGGAAAGAGTTGATGATGGTCCCAATAGGGTAAGTCATTGGTGAGTATCCATTGAGTTATTGTTAGAATTAAGTGACCCGAATCCTTATTTAAATAAAATACAGTGGTAAAATAAAATAAAAGAAGAATCCATATAGAATTACACTTCTTCTATTTTATTTTAGAATAATTTTTTTTAAACCTTATTAAATTCTATCTATTTGATATTCATTAGAATAAGGTGTTTCAGTCTTACTAGAATATGGCTTTACAAGCCTATAGATAGACATAGTCTATTCCTCTTGTAATTATTTGAATTCGACATAGTGAATTTTCTTCTCCTCTACCCGTGGTTTTTTCCCGAAAGGGTTGCTACGTAAAATCTGTGTGTTTTTTATTTTTATTTTATTTTTATTTTTTCACAAATTGGTATCAAAGCTTCCGGGTTATTCATCTTAATCACGGTAATGGCGTCTTTGAAGTATAAAATTTCGCTATTGGATCGCAACACCAAATTTGCGTTGTGGCAGATTAAGATGCATGCGGTTCTTGCGCAGATGGTTCTGGAGGGTGCCCTGCTAGGGATAGATAAGATGCCTTAGATATTAACAGATGAAGAGACGAAGCGTAAGGATCGAAAGGTGTTAACACAATTACATCTGCATTTGTCCAACGAAATTTGTAGGATGTGATGAAAGAGAAGACCGCCGCTGCATTATGGAAAAGGCTAGAAAAGTTATGTATGTCGAAAACTCTAATAAGCAAGCTGCATATGAAGCAATGTCTTTATGCTCATCATTTGGAGGAAGGTGCGCCTGTACACGAACACGTAATTGTGTTTAAAGAAATTGTCTCAAACTTGGAAGCCATGGAGGTTGAGTATGATAAGGAAGATCTAGGGTTGATTCTACTTTGTTTGTTGCCCCCGTCTTATTCAACCTTTAGAGACACGATTTTATATAGCCATGAGTCTCTCACAGTTGATGAGGTTTATGATTCTTTGACCTCGTATGATAAGATAAAGCATCTTGTGGTTAAACCTGACTCTCAAGGAGAGGGTCTCATTGTTCGTCGGAGACAAGATCGGAATACTGATGATGATCGTGGAAGGACACAGGAACGGATCCTCGCGGTAAATCTAAGGGTAGATCAAAGTCTTCAAACAGAGGTAGAACTTACAACTTCTACAAGAATAAAGGGCACATTAAATCTGAGTGCTACAAGCTACAGAATAAGATTAAAAGGGAGGTTGCGAATCAAAAGGGAAAACAACTAGAAAATTCCGGTGAAGCTGATGTTGTAGAAGACTATAGCGATGGTGAACTTCTAGTTGCTTCTGTTAATGATTCTAATGTAAGCGAGGAGTGGATACTTGATTCAGGCTGCACCTTCCACATGAGTCCCAATCGGGATTGGTTTACAACTTGCAAAATAATGTCTGAAGGTGTTGTTTTGATGGGAAATAATGCTTTGTGTAAAATCGCAGGTGTTGGAACAATTAAAGTTAAGATGTTTGATGGAATTGTCAGAACACTTAGTGACATACGACATGTTCCAGAATTGAAAAGAAATTTAATTTCATTGAGTACTCTTGATTCAAAAGGGTACAGATACACAACTAAAAGTGGGGTTTTAAAGATTTCCCAATTTGTGATGAAAGGGCAGAGAAAGATTGCCAAGTTATATGTTTAGCAGGATTTTACTGTTACTGGTGATGTAGCTGTCGCTTCCTCTTCCTTGTCAGATGATGATATTACTAAACTTTGTCACTTCCTCTTCTTTGTCAGATGATGATATTACTAAACTTTGGCAGTGCCTAGGACATATGAGTGAGAATGGCATGGCAAAATTGAGCAAAAGAGGACTTCTTGATGGGCAAGAAATTTGCAAACTGAATTTTTGTGAGCACTGTGTTTTTGGGAAGCAAAAGAGAGTTTGATTCACTAGAGGAATTCATAACACGAAGGGAACGTTGGAGTATATTCATTCTAATCTGTGGGAGCCATCTAGGGCGCCTTCGAGAGGTGGAGCCAATTATATGTTAACCTTTATTGATGATTTTTCCAGAAAAGTTTGGGCTTTCTTTCTGAAGCAGAAAAGAGATGTGTTTTTCGCATTTAATTCTTGGAAAATTATGCTTGAAAAATAGACGGGAAAATAGATAAAATACCTCCGCACAAACAATGGCTTAGAGTTCTATTCTAATGAGTTTAATAGATTGTGCAAGTCAGAAGGGATTGTGAGACACTTGACAGTTCGCCATACTCCACAACAAAATGGCATTGCAAAACAAATGAACAGAACGATCATGGAGAAAGGTCGATGTATGTTGTCAAATTCTAACTTTCCAAAGTCGTTTTGGGTAGAAGCAACCTCTACTACATGTTTTTTGATCAACCGATCTCCATCCGTTGCCATTGTGAAAAGACTCCACAAGAGGTATGGTCTAGTAATGTTGCTAATTATTCTGATTTAAAGATCTTTGGGTGTCCTACGTATGCTCATGTTGATAATGGAAAATTGAAACCGAGATCCATTAAATGCGTTTTTCTTAGTTATAAAGCTAGAGTAAAAGGGTATAAGTTATGGTGTCCTGAAAATAAAAAAGTTCTGATTAACAGAGATGTTGTTTTTGATGAAACTACTATGCTACCTAACTTATCTATTAAAGACTCTTCCAATAAAGGAAATCAAAAGCAGGTGGAGCATCAGATTAATACAAAGTCAACTCCTCAAGCCAGTACAAAAATTGAGAATAGAGTTGCTTCTTCACCATAATACTCTATCGCCAAAAACAGAACTAGAAGAGAAATTAAACCTCCAAAGAAGTATACCGAGGCTGATCTAGTTGCTTATGCTTTAAATGTGGCTGAAGATATAGATTCGAATCAAGAGCCATCTAATTATTCTGAGGCGGTTAGCTGTGAAGACTCAGAAAAATGGATGCTTGCTATGCAAGAGAAGATGGAATCACTCCATAAAAACAAAACATGGGATCTTGTGAAACTTCCTAAAGGTAAGGAGACTGTTCATTGTAAATGGGTGTTTAAAAAGAAAGAAGGGGCTCTAGAAGTTAAAGAACCTAGATATAAAGCAAGGCTTATTAAAAAGGGTTACAGTCAAATTCCAGGAGTGGACTTCACAGATGTGTTCTCCCCAGTTGTGAAGCATAGTTTGATTTGGAGCTTGAACAGTTAGATGTAAAAACTGCATTTTTGCATGGAGAACTTGAAAAGGATATATACATGCAACAACCAGAGGGTTTTACAGTCTCAGAAAAAGAGGACTATGTTTTCTTGCTGAAAAAGTCTTTTTACGGTTTGAAATAGTCACCAAGGTAGTGGTACAAGAGGTTTGATTCCTTTATGACTTCTCATGATTTCAAAAGAAGTGTTTTGACAGTTGTGTTTACTTTAGGAAAAATAGTGATGGTTCTTTTGTGTATCTACTTCTTTATGTTGATGACATGTTGATAACGACAAAAGATAAAAGAGAGATAAGAAAGGTCAAACCCCAACTAAGTGAAGAATTTGAGATGAAAGATTTGGGACCAACAAAGAAGATACTTGGTATGAAGATTCTCAGAGATAGAAAAGCAAGTAAATTATACCTAAGTTAGAAGGGGTACATTAAGAAAGTTTTTTGCAGGTTCAATATGCAGAGTGCTAAACCTGTTAGTATTCCTTTAGCAACCCATTTCAGACTTTCATCGGCTTTGTCTCCACAATCAGATAATGAGATTGAGTACATGTCACATGTTCCATACTCTAGTGCAGTGGGATCTCTCATGTATGCTATGGTTTGTTCACGTCCAGATTTATCATATGAAGTTAGTACAGTTAGCAGATATATGGCAAATCCCGGTAAAGAACATTGGAAAGCAGTTCAGTGGATTTTAAGATACTTACGAAGTACTACTGATGTTTGCTTATAGTTTGGAAGAACTAGAGATAGAGAGATGGAGTCATTGGGTATGTTGATGCTGATTTTGCTGGAGACCTTGATAGAAGAAGATTTCTCACATGTTATGTCTTTACACTCGGAGGTTGTGCAATCAGTTGGAAAGCCACTTTGCAATCTACAGTCGCTTTGTCTACCACTGAAGCTGAGTACATGGCGATTACTAAGGCTTGTAAAGAATCTATTTGGTTGAAGGGACTTTTTAGTGAACTCAATAAAGACCTTCAAATCAGCACAGTATTTTGTGACAGTCAGAGTGCCATCTTTCTTACAAGAGTCAAATGTTTCATGAAAGAACAAAACACATTGATGTTCGGTATCATTTTGTTCGTGATATTATTGCTCGTGGTGATATTGTTGTGAGCAAAATTAGTACTCATGAAAATCCTGCAGATATGATGACTAAATCACTTCCTATAACCAAGTTTGAGCATTGCTTAGACTTGCCTGGTGTTCATTGTTGAAGTTAAACCCTTAAGGGGTTTTATGGAAGAGGTGGAGAACTTGTTCGTTAAGAGCTCGCGATGAAGAACTTGTTTTATTGAGAATTCGTGTCAAGGTGGAGATTGTTAGAATTAAGTGACCTGAATCCTTATTTAAATAAAATACAGTGGTAAAATAAAAAAAAAAAATCCATATAGAATTACACTTATTTTATTATATTTTAGAATAAGGTTTTCCTAAACCTTATTAATTTCTATCTATTTGATATTGATTAGAATAAGGTGTTTCAGTCTTACTAGAATATGGCTTTACAAGCCTATAAATAGACATAGTCTATTCCTCTTGTAATTATTCGAATTCGACACAGTGAATTTTCTTCTCCTCTGCCCGTGGTTTTTTCCCAAAAGGGTTTCCATGTAAAATCTGTGTATTCTTTATTTTTAGTTTTTCACAGTTATGTTACGAGTTGTGCAAGTATGTACACTAAGCTTATGAGAATGCCTTGATATGTGATGATCTATGATGCATAATTATATGTTCTTACCATGATGGATGAAATGATGTTATATTAATTTTGTGAACAATGATCATGAATGAGTAACTTAGCCTTGACAGATTTGGGTTACGCAGTAGTGTAATTTGAAAATACACTAAAAATAGTGGAAAAATGAGTTAGAGACTGAATAAAATATGGAATTAAATCTTATTGATTCTAGTTTCTTAAAAAAGAAACTTGTAATTAAAAGAATTTCCTATAATGAGATATTTGAAGTTGTGTGAGACAAAGTCAGAATGACTCCGAAATCCCCTATTATGATTTCAGAAAATCATTAAAAATTGTAAAAAAATAGTTATGAGTTATAATAGTTGGAATCCTTAATGAGTATAGTTTCAAGAGAAATATACAAGAACATTATTCGAGTCTTTGCTATGAGATAATTGAACTTTAGTGTAGAAGGGTCAAAACTGTCAGATAGAAATCAGGGGTAACTTTGAGGAATAAACTGTACTAATTGGATAAACTCAAAATTTTGGAAATTTTATTGGAGAAAGGTACATGAGAATAGTTACAAGGAAAAATTACAAAACTTAAATTGGAGTTTTGTAGCTCCATATATAAATAATTTAGTGACTATTGCTTAGGAAGACAGCTTGTCATGAATTTGAGAATATGTTGTAAACATTGATAAAACATGTTAATGACTTGCTTATTGTTTTCATATGAACTTACTAAGCGTAAAGCTTACCCCCCCTTTCATTCCCATGTTCCCTAGGGTTTCCAGGTTAGCTCGGGTTGGAGGCCGCCAGAGATATTATTACACTGTCGAGTTAGTGCTATCAGCGTAAGTAAATCCTAGTGTTTCGAGTCTATGGCATGTATAGGGTTTTAATGTTGAATATGTGATATTATGATTTAGCCAAAGGCATTGGCTTGTTATTAAGGTAGTATGTAGTTATGTAAATTGGCCTATGTCACCTAATGATGTTATGAGCCTATATGATTATTCTTATGCATGTATGTTATTATCTCTTGTGATGTGGCTTACAGCATGTATGCCTAGAGATTGAATTGAGATTCATTGATGAGTTAGTAACTGATACAAGATTAAGCGATTGGTAAATAGTTAATAATGTCTCATGAATGGTTTGTGGATATGATTATGCACGCCTAGTGATGGACATGAGGTTTGTGACGTAATGATACTTATGACAAGTATGTGGTAATGATGTGAGTAAATTCTATGATATTTATTACATAAGAAATTGACATGAGCATAACATGTTTGTAGATGTTTAAGAGCTCATTTATGTCATGTTGTATGTTATTGGATAAGTATGTGTCCATATGCTGTGAGGGTGACAAATGGCTTGAAAAATAGCCTTGTGGTTGTCTACACGGGTAGACACACGGGCGTGTGTATAGACCGTGTGTGACACACAGTCTGTCCCCATGGGCGTGTGTCATGGCCATGTTGTAAAGCCAGTGTTGCACACAGGCTAAGGGCACTGGCGTGTCCCAAGCCTCACGGACGTGTGTGACTACACGGTCTGTAATGCCCCGTACCCGAGACCGTTTCCGGAGTCGAACACGAGGTGTTAACGGACTTAATTCATTACTTAAACAACTCATACAATTCAGTTTAAAATTTCCAGACAAGTTGGCTAACTGCATCACAGTCGCTTTAAAAATCATATCTTGTGTTCCGAAACTCAAAATCCAATTCCGTAAATTTTTCCTGAAACTAGACTAATATATCTATCTACTAATTTATTTCTATAACTTTTGGTTGGGCCAATTAGTACAATTTATTAGTTAAAGTCTCCCCTGTTTCAGGCTTTGACTACTCTGATCTTTGTGTATTATGAATCAGATATCTCCCTGTACAGAGCTTCAATGACTATACCATTTGTCTCTAATAAAACTAGACTCAATAAGGAATCTGTAAATATAAATCATGACTTCTAATTATCTTTGTAAAATTTATGGTGAATTTCCAAAGTCAGAACAGGGGATCTAGAAATCGCTCTAGCCCTGTTTTACAAAAATTTAAACATCTCATAAAATATAGCTCATATACCTGTTTCGCTTCTTCCATATGAAATTAGACTCATCAAGATTCGATTCCATAACTTATTCATTATTTAATTACATTTATACTATTTTTAGTGATTTTTCAAATTCACGTCACTACTGCTGTCTGAATCTATTTTATGGTAAATTTTACCTATTTCATGGTTTCCATGGATTAGCTAGCAATTTGACATACATAACACCAAATATGATCATGATTAGCCATTCCAATGGCCAATCATTACCAAGCATTTCCATACCCTCAATAACCATATCATAAGACCATATATACAAAATGATTATAATGCTATACATGCCATACTCAAAATATACAAGCCATTATGCCAAGATGGTATACGGATAGTGTGAGCGAGCCTCCGACCGTTCCCGATTTCCGAGCTGGCTTGTCAAAACTACAAGGAATGAAAAGAAGGAAGTAAGCATAAATGCTTAGTAAGCTCACATGCAAATAGCAAGTAACACAACTATATAAGCAAACATAAAATATCATTTGCATAATCATCACCAAGGCATTCATATCACATTTTCATTTATCATCTTACCATATTGTTGTTATATCGAGTTTTCAACCCGAGGGTTAAGTACATACCTGTTCAAAGTATCCATTTCACAACACTTACCAATACGTCCCTTTCATCTTGTGTATTCCACCATTTGAGTAGAACTTTACCCGTTGAACACATCGGAATATAATTCAGATACATGGAAAGTTTGCACATAAGTGCCACATATGTAACCAAGCTACTATGTAACCCGCCCATAAGCGAACTCGAACTCAACTCAATGAGCTCGGGCGTTCGCATCCATGAGTGAACTCGGACTCAACTCAACGAGTTCGGATGCCTAGTTATATCTCACGAACTCGGACTCAACTCAACGAGTTCAGACATTTGCATCCATAAGTGAACTCGGACTCAACTCAACGAGTTCGGATGCCCAAATATCCTAGTGACATGTCACTTGTATCCTAATATATTCCTAAGGTTCAAACAGGATTTTCCTCGAACGCATCTCCATGCCATATTCCGTAAAATACCGAAACTAATACTCAGTAGCACTTTATATTTAACAAATAATTCACATAATTTGCATTTTATTCGAAAATAACCACAAAGCATATATTTCATGATAAAAATCAGCATATCATATAATTAATATTAATAACTTAAAAATAACAATTATACTACATTATTTACACATGAACTTACCTCGTATGCGAAAATGGCTACTTTTACCATTTCGTCCACAACTTGGTATTTTCCCCATTTTAGCCCGAATTTTAGTTTTCCTTGCTCTATCATTTAAAATATAGTCTAATTAGGACTCAAATTATTCAAATTGACCCAAACTCATATTTTGGAAAAATTCCGTTTGCCCCTAAACTTTCACATATTTACACTTTTGCCCCAAAGCTCGTAAATTAAACTTCAGCCTAATTTCTTATATTTTATGACATGCTGATCAATTTTCCTTCTATGGCAACATCAAATTCTCACTCTAACATGTACTTATGACTATTAGGTATTTTTGGAATTAAGCCCTTTTGCTCGTTTTAAGCTTAAAACCGAGTAGTACAAGTTGTCTAACATAATTTAAAACCTCATATTCTATCATAAAACACCAAAATACACAAATTTCACCTATGGATATTTTTCCAAATATGAACCCTAGGTTGAATTATTGCTAGCATAAGCTTAATCGAGCTACTAGGACTCCAAAAACGTAAAAATCATTAAAAACGAGGCTAGAACGGACTTACAATCGAGCTTGGAAGCTTGAAAAACCCTAGCCATGGTTTCCCCTTGCTATATTCGGCCATGGGGTTGAAGATGAGCAAAATTGGCTTTTAATTTTGTATTTTAATTCATTTTACCCCTAAATGACCAAAATGCCCTTACTACTAAACTTTCCAAAAATTCCATCCATGTCCAATTTTTGTCCATAGACTTAGAAATTGGTAAAATTGCTATTTAAGACCTCCTAATTAATATTTCAAAACAATTTCATACTAGAAACTTCTAGAATGCAAGTTTTGCAAATTATTCGATTTAGTCCCTAATTTCAATTTAAGTACTTTATGCATAATATTTCTTCACGAAATTTTCACACAATCATGCAATCATATCATAGACCTTAAAATAATCATAAAATAATTATTTTTATCTCAGATTTTATGGTCACGAAACCACTATTCTGACTAGGCCCAAAATCAGGATATTACACGGTCGATACCCATACGGGCGTGTGGAGCCTTAAAGCATGAAATTTTTCAAGTTTTTCTTAAGTTCCTGGTTTAGTCCTAAACCTCCTCTAATGCATGTTTTGGGCCTTGTGAGCCTGTTTAAGGGACAAAATGTATGTGAAATGAAAAGTTTTAAATTGATCAAAATTTTACAGCCAGGTTTTATATAGTTGGTTGAGTTTAAGTCCAGTAACACATCGAATCCTTTCCCGGCGTTGGATACAGGTGAGTGGCGTTACATAAACTGTTTCAAGGTAGAAATACGTTGTTACCCACGTAATCTTTTCTGTGCTTATGAGATTGAATTAATTGTTTGAATTGGAATTAATTGTTTGAATTGGCATAGAGATATGTACAAGAGATTATTTTAATTTCATAAGTATGTATGTGCATTAACACATTTGCTTATTAAAATTTGTTTAATCAGTTGAATTGACATAGAGATATAGTCAAGAGATAAATGGATTTTGGTAGGTAAGTATGTTCACTAGTTAGCAAACTACCGAGTTTTCGTGAATTTATTCGTAACAATATAAACATGAGTTTAATAATTCTAAGTTAAAAAATGTAATTAATCTAGCACAATTATGTCATCTTGATTAAAATCATCTTTTGAAATCGCGCATTGGAACTTTTATTTTATTTTTATTTATTTTACTTAGTTAAAATCTTAGTTTTTAATCACCTCCTCAAATCAAAATATTTTTCTCTACCAAAGTGTTTATAATTGATTCATAAATAATTCTTTTCACAGTCTCAGTGGGTGCGATAACTCGACATTTACTTGTCACTTTATTACTTGTTGAGATTGTGTACACTTGCACATTTCCACTGTTCTATATGCCTATACCATTGTTTCATTTTCCTTATAGTTTTCACTTGCTAAATATTTCAAGCGGATTGCTCGGAAGCTTACACTATCTCATCGTTGATTTGGTAGCTTTTTCACCGTTTCAAAGTTCAGTTTTGTGGTGTAAATATGTGTTATGTGTTGGTTAACCTGGTCAATGACATAGCTTGTGTAACACCCCTTACCCTAGATCGTCGCCGGAGTCGAGCACGAGGCGTTACCTGACTTAACTTACTAATTCGGGGCATAAAATTTGCTTTTAAAATTAATTTATTTACATTCATTCAATATGTCCCTAAAAAGGGCCCTTGAGACCCTAAAACATTCAATTGAAACGGTTCGGGACCAAACTGGGAACATTTAAAATTTTCCGAATACTTAGACAAATCAAAACAATTTATTTTATTATTCCTTATAAAACTGCCCACCTGCGTCATAGTCACTAAATAAATCATAACTCAAGTAAAAAAACTCAAAATTTAAATTTGTGAATTTTCCCTGAAACTAGACTCATATATCTTCTTGCTAATTTGTTTCCAGAATTTTTGGACTAGCCAATTAGTACAGTTTTTTAGTTAAAGTTTCCCCTATTACACTGTTTGACTACTCTAACCTCTCCTTACTACGAATCAAGTTTCTCCCTATACAGAATTCAAATAACCATTACGTTTGTTTTTCTTGAAAGTAGATTCACTAAGGAATCTATAAATATAAACTATAACTTCTAATTCATTTTGTGAAATTTTTAGGGAATTTATAAAGTCAAAATAGGGGATTCAGAAATTGCTCTGACCCTGTCTCACTAAAATTCAAATATCTCTTAATATACACTTTTTTTGCTTACTATGTTTATTTCATATGAAAATAGACTCAATAAGATTTAATTATATATCTCATTCATCACCTAATTCCTTTTCTACCATTCTTGGTGATTTTTCAATTTCACGTTACTGCTGCTGTTCAATACTGTTTTAATGCTAATTTTACTTTTTCATGATTTTTTTGTATTAACTACCATTTAGGCATACATAACACCAAAACATGTTCTTCATTAGCCATTTCAATAGCTAATCATTATCAAATATTTACATACCATTCTTTAGCCATATCATAAAGACATACACACAAAATGGCTAAGTCCCATTACATGCCATAAACTAGAATGTTTGTAAACAAAGATACCCATTTGGTAACTTGATAGTCGATAGTGTGAAGTGATCTCCGATGACCTCCAACTCGAGCTTTCTTTTAAGTACTCTGAAACATGGGAAAGTGAAAAAAGTAAGCTCATAAAGCTTAGTAAGTTCACATGTAAAATAATAAGCATTAGCAATAAATTATCTTACTACTATGCTTTCATAATTTGCTTAAATAATGTTTAGTTCTTACTTTCCCATCTTACTCATCGGTAACCTTACCAAAGGCTCAGAATACAAAAGGCACCTTACTTAATAGCTTGCTTACATACCTGCAACATCTCACTTAACACATGAGTACTCTTTCATAATATAGACATATTTCCATTCATGTCATAAAGTGTCACAAGCATAACTGAAAACTCATCACTTACTAGTATTTGATAATCTCAATTACTTACAATCTCAATATTAAATAAGCCTGAAATGTATACTTGTACTCTTTCTTCATGTTCTCACATTGTCGTTTCTTTGACTTACTCTGTGGATTACTCTGGAACCTTTCCCTTTTTGAACTTACCTTTGCCATGTCTTGACATGGTTTTATGTGGTATCCTCGCCTTATGAACTCACCAATGCCATGCCTTGGCATGGTCTTACATGGGACCTTTGCCTTATAGTAACTCATCAATGCCATGTCTTGACATGGTCTTACATGATTTCCTTGCCTTACAGAACTTATCAATGCCATGCCTTGGCATGGTCTTACATGATATCCTTATCTTACCAAATGCCATGTTCCAAACATGGTCTTACATGGTATCCTTGTCTTAGTGCCAATGCCACATCTTGATGTGGTCTTACATGGAGTCCTTAATCAATGCCGATGCCATGTCTTAACATGGTCTTATAGGGGATCCTTGCCTTACCAATGCCATGTCTTGACATGATCTTACATGGTATCCTTAATCGTCAATTCCTCCTTAAAATGCCATGTTATGAACATGGAATTTTCCATCAATTCTTCCTTAATTGCCATGGTACAACCATGGACTTTGAGATATCAATGCCTTGTCAAGTCATAGCTGAAACATACTTGCTCAAATTCTTAAGGTTAGTCGCATAACTCAATAATAACAATACTAATAATAATAATTGCATAATAATAAAATGTTACTCAACTTACATACTTATATTCTCAATCTCATCATATCATCAACTTAACTTATTCTCATCAAACTATGCTACTCAATACTTGTTATCATACAAAGCCATAATACAAAATATGGTCTTACATATAAATTATACAAGTTCTCTTTACAATATCGAATTATTATCGAACATTAATCATTATATCTGAAACTCAATACTAAAGTATTTATGACCAAATTATCAATTTATCATTCAAATATGCATAATTAAATGCTTATTAAACATATGAACTTACCTCGATACCAAAATGACCATTTTACCAACTTTCCCAATTTTCGATTTTTCTCTCGTTCTAGGTCCAAATCTCACTTTCTGGGATCTAAACATCATATTTTACTTATTTAATTAATGTACTATTTAAAACATTCCCTAACTCAAACTTTGACAAAATTATAATTTTGCCCCTAAACCTTTACAAAATTACAATTTTGCCCCTAGGCTCGGAAATTAAAATTTATCCATTTTTCTTAAGTTTTATGACACGTGAACATTTTTCCCTTTTATGGAAACATCAAATTCCCACTCTATCATGTACTTATGAACATTAGGTATTTTTACCGATTATGTCGTTTTACTCGTTTTCACTTAAAATCGCTTAGCAAAAGTTGTTTAACATAATTTCAAGCTTTATATTCTACCAAAAACATCAAAATAAACACATTTAACCTATGGGTATTTTTCCAAGTATGAAACCTAGCATGAATTATTGCTAGAATAAGCTAAATCAAGTTACCAGGACTCCAAAAACGTAAAGAATATTAAAAACGAGGCTAGAACAGACTTACTATTGAGCTTGGAAAGCTTGGAAACCCTAACCATGGCTTCCCCCATACTATATTCGGCCTTCATGAAGAAGATGAACCAATTTTGGCTTTATTTTCCCTTTTTAATTCTTTTAATTAGTAAATGACCAAAATGCCCTTAAAGGCCTTTCTTTAAATTTGTCCTATTCTTGCCCATTTTTTTCCAAACTTAAATATAATGGTCTAATTACTAAATAAGTACCTCCACTTTAAGAACCCATTTCAATTAAATCCCCTTTATAATCTAGAACACACATTTTGCTAATTTTACAATTTAGTCCTAATTATCAAATTAGGCACTTATACATAAAATTTCTTCACGAAATTTTCACACAATTATTAAATCAATGAATAAACCTTAAAACTTAATCGAAATATTTTTTTTTGACCTCAGATTAATGGTTTCGTAACCACTATTCTGTTTAGGCCTTATTTCGGGATGTTACAGCTTAAGATCCATTTATGTTTAACTTTGCATATTGATATGGTTTTAGATATGGAATATGTATATATAAGCTTGAAATTGACAAAGTTGAAGCCATCAAATAGCTTGAATGGATGCTATGGTACACTATTGGAATGAGGTTGAAATTGTGTGTAATTTGAGATGGTATATCGTATTAGGTGAAATGTGATCTTTGATTAAGAAATGGTAGGATTTATGCTAATGAACTTATTATGTAATAGTTTGTTTACACAAGAGTAAATCATTTGGTTGGTATGTTTTGGTGAGTTTTGATTCAGTTGAGAATGGTCTTTAGTGATTGTAGTGAGTGTTTGAAACATTTGGAATATTTAGTTGTGAAAATTGTAGGAATTTTGAAGAAACAGTCTGTGATGTTGTGATGTCAAACATATGTCGTCGCGATGAGCTATTGGTTCTAGGTCATGGCGCGACAAGGAACCTCGTCGCCACAATAAATTCAAGTCAATATTTCACATCGCGACGTCATTCTAATAGTTTGTGATGTAACAACCCATTTTTTAGTGGTGTCGTGGTTTTAGGACCACAATTCCAACCAATGTGTCAGTAAATAATAATTATTTAATATTTACGAGTCTAATAGAGTTTCGTAATAAAGTTTGGATTAGTAATTTTGGTGTTTGATTGATTAATTAATATTTTAGGACTAATTTGTAAACGAGGTCAAAGTTTTACTACCAGGAAGTATTAAATAGAACAACGGTCAATTGAATAATTAGACCAAGATGTGTTTATGCTAGTGGATTTATTGTCATCATCCATGTTAATAAAGGCTTAATTAAGCTTAAAGATAAGTTAATTATGGCTTAATTAAAAATGTTTTAATATTTACAAGGTATAAGTTAAAATAATAAAACAAAAGATGGCATTTTCCATCATCTTCTTCATCTTTATTTTTCCATGGCCGAATGTTGAGAGAAAGAATAGGGTTTTCACATTTCAACCTTTAAGTTTTAATTGGTAAGTAATTTCTAACTCATTTTTAGTGAAATCGGAATGGTAGTTTTAGGACCACAAATATGACAATTAAAATTTTATTTTATTATTATTTTAATATTTATGTAATGTTAGTAAGGTCATATAAAAATTTCGTTAAGCAATTTTGACGTTCACATGCTTAATTATGTGAAAAGGGCTAAATTGTAAGATGTGAAAAGGGCTAAATCGAAAAAAGTACAAAAGTAGAGTTCTAATAGTTAAAGGTGTCAAATAGCTATGAAATTTTAATCTAAGGGACTTCGATGGTAATTAGACCAACTAAAGTGATATTGGATATTTATGAACATGGTTTTAATCTAAGGGACTTCGATGGTAATTAGACCAACTAAAGTGATATTGGATATTTATGAACATGGTTTTAATGAAATTAATAAAGTTTTTAAAGGTTAAGATGCTAATTAGGTAAATTAAGTTAAAAAGAAAAGAAAAGAAAAGAAAAGCTATCATCTTTTATTTTTTGTAACACCCTTAACCCGTATCCATCACCGAAATAGGGTTACGGAGCATTACCAAAAGTTTACATATCAAAACTATCAAATATTCAAAGCATTTAAATCATAACATCATTGATAACAAAATTAATCAATCTCACACATATTGTCCCTTTATGAGCTCTCGAGGCCCTTAAAGCACATTAGAAAGGAGTTTGGACTAAATCGAAAACATATAGAATTTTTACAAAAAAGTTGAAAATTTTCATACTGCAACGACTGTGAGGCCAAGCCATGTGACTCACACAGTTGAGACACATTCCCGTGTTTTAGGCCGTGTGGGCATTCGAAATAGGGACACAAGGCTATGTCCCAACCCGTGCCCATGCCTGTGTAACTCTTTGACTTGGGTCACACGGCCAAACCACATGCCTGTGTGCTAGGCTGTGTACCCCTCGAAATGGCCTCACGCGCCTGTGAGCCAGGCCGTGCACGAGGTAGTGTAACTGCCTAACTTGCAACCCTTTATAACCTATAGGGGACACATGACCGTGTTGCATGGCCGTGTGTCACACACAACTGAGACACACACCCGTGTCTTAGGCCGTGTGGATGAAAAATAGGTTATTTTCAAGTCATTCTTCTCACCCAAAGCATGCAGACACTTGCAACTCTTTTTCACATATAATCAAGCATCCAAGGTGCACCTAAACCATACATAAACAAGCTAAAACAATATGGTATATGTTTATACAACCAATATGCCCAAAAGGCACCTCAATCACAATGATCAAACATGTATTACACATTTGCAGAGTTTAACCAAAAATTAACCAACTTGTAACTAAATTTATGCCAAAACTTACCATTTTGTTCACATATCAAAATTACACTCATTATACCAATTTGGCCATTCAATATTTGTCAACTAAACATTAGCAAAATTTGCCATATATGTCAACTACGTCGAATATACCAACATGACCACATTCAAGCATATCAAAGTGCAACTCATAGCATACATTTTAATACCATTCCAACTTTCATCAATTAAACACCATAAAGACCATAATATCAACCATTATAAGGCCTCTTATACATACCAACATAACAACTATTCCATCACCTAAAAGACCATAATTACAAGCCACCTAATGGTTATATCATCAAACAAAACTCTTATACATGCCATTATAACCATGACTTATAAACATCAAAACGATTTAGCTGATGGATAGTGTGATAGATCTCCGATAAGCTTCCAACCTATAACATCCCGAAATATGGTCTAGTTGGAATAATGGTTTCGAGACCATAAATCTGACATTAAAATATTTAGATTTTGATCATTATGAGATTTAGAATATAAGATTATGCATTTGGTAAAGTTTCAAGAGGAAATTTTAAGAATAAAGTGTCCAATTACAAAATAAGGACTAAATTGAATAAGATGCAAAACTTGGTTTTAGGTGCAATTTGTGAGAAATTGTTTTGAAATATGAATTAGAAGGTCCTAAAGAGCACAATTTCTAAAATTTTGGACAAATCTGAACATCTATGGAAATTTTTGTAAGTTTAGTGAGCAATGGCATTTTGGTCATTTGGATATTAAATGAATTAAAAAGGGAAAAAGAGCTAAAAATCAGATCATCTTTCTCATGTTGCTGCCAAAAATTCAAAGGTACCATAGCTAGGTTTTCTTCAACTTTCAAGCTTGATAGTAAGTCAATCCTAGCCCCGTTTTTAATGTTCTTTGTATTTTTGACATCCTTGCAACTTTCTCTCTTCATTTCTACCCATATTTCATGCTAGGGTTTATTTTTAGAAAATTACCCATGCAAGAGTTAGATGTATTTTGGTGGATTATTGAAGAATATGATAGTTTAAGGTATGGAGAACAACTTTTGTTAAGAGATTTTGCATGGAAACCCTAAAAATAACTTATTTGTAAAAGTTATGAAAATGGGTAGAAAAGTGTGAAATGAAGGAAAGTATGGGCTGCTTTAAGTACAAGAGGTATTCGACTAGACTTGGGTAACCGAAAAATCACTTGCATTTCTTCATACAAGCCTAAGGACTAATTTGTGAATAAGTAAAAGTTTAAGGGTAAAAAGGGTAATTTTATCAAAGCATGAATTTAGGGTCGATTTGAGTAATGCATAAAGTTAATGAGCTAAATTTGTTATGATAGATTAAGAAAGACGAGAACTGAGTCTTGATAAAGGCAAGAACAAAGTGTACGAGGCATAGGCACTATTTCGAATATTTTGTACCGAGGTAAGTACATGTACAAATAAATACCTTAATTAATGTTTTAAATGTTTAAATAACATACGGATAATTAATATATTATTTGGTTACCTTGTTGCTATAATATGTTTTGATGTTTTATTCTTATGTTACAAGTGTTGCCATGTTAGCATTAGTATATGATAAGGTCATATGTTATAAGGCCAACATTCCAAGAATGTTTGACAAAGAGACGTAAGTCCGGAAATCCCTTTTGAACTTAGGAATAGGTAAGGATACAAGTGACATGTCACTAGGATAGCTATGTAAGTATGAGTTCGTTTGATGACACGATACATGCTAGGTCTAGGAGCTTGTGTAGCCCCGTTAAGAGGCATGTAATTATGTGGTACACGCTAGGTCCGGGAGCTTATGTAGCCCTGTTGAGAGGCGTGGTAATGTGATACACGCTAGGTCCGGGTGCTCATATGTAGCCCTATTGAGAGGCGTGCTTTGTCATGATTATGGAACTTCAGTGCGTTTATATCCGAGTATCCTATCCATTATTCCAAATGTTCAACGGGTAATGTATATGAGGTTTGAACGTAAACTAAGTAAAATGCATATGTGTACAAGGGAGCAAAGGTATGTGTTTAATCTATGTATTTCTATAACTATGATCATCCATGGCAATATATGTTTTTATGTATTATGCTTATAAAGAAAATTTAGATCACATGTTTGATGAAAGGTATGAAAAATTGACAAAGATATAAATAATATTCTATGGTTTAATTAAGATTTACTTTATTTGTATGTGTACTTACCAAGCTTCATAACTTACTCCTCCCTTTTCTATTTCTTTTAGATTCGTCAAGCTAGCTCAAAGAATCGAGAATGTCGGAGTCGGGTCACACTATCAACTAAACTTTGGGTATAATACATTTGATTATTTTGAGTCATGGCATGTATAGGTGATTGTTATTTTGTATATGTGTCATGTCATGTGGCTAGCCCAAAGTAATGGTTCCCTAATTGGTATGATTATTTTGTATATGTCCAAATGAATTGGTCCATATAGTTAATTGGAGTGTTTTCTTATAATTATCTCTTGATTGCATGCCAAATTATGTATGTGATTGTGGTCTATGCTAGATAGTAGGATGTTAAGCATGTTGGAGTACATGAGGGTTCTTGGGTGACTAATTACTTGGATGATAGCCTCCAAATAGTCCACATGAATAGACACATGGATAGGTGTCTTGTAATATCCCGAATTAGGGTCTAATCGAAATAGTTGTTTCGTGACCACAAATTCGAGATAGAAATAATTATTTTATAATTATTTTTATGTTTATGATATGATTGCATGATTGTGTGAAAATTTCGTGATGAAATCCTATGCCTAAAGTGCTTAAATTGAAATTAGGGACTAAATCGAATAATTTGCAAAACTTGCATTCTAGGAGTTTTTAGTATGAAATTGTTTTGGAATATTAATGAGGAGATCTTAAATAGAAATTTGACCAATTTCTAAGTTTATGGACAAAAATTGGACATGGATGGAATTTTTGGAAAGTTTAGTAGTAAGGGTATTTTGGTCATTTAGTTATTAAAATGAATTAAAAACAAAATTAAAAGCCAATTTTTTCCAATCTTCTTCATTAGGCCGAAATTTCAAGGGTTCTCCATGGTTAGGGTTTGTTTCAACCTTTCAAGCTCTATAGTAAGTGATTCCAAGCCCCGTTTTTAATGTTCTTTACGTTTTTGGAATCCCAGTAGCTCGATTAAGCTTATGCTAGCAATAATTCAACCTAGGGTTCATATTTGGAAAAATACCCATAGGTGAAATTTGTGTATTTTGGTGTTTTATGATAGAATATGAGGTTTTAAATTATGTTAGACAACTTGTACTACTCGGTTTTAACCGAAAACAAGTAAAAGGGCTTAATCGGTAAAAATACCTAATAGCCATAAGTACATGTTAGAGTGTGAATTTGATGTTGCCATAGAAGGGAAAAATGATCAGCATGTCATAAAACATAAGAATAAGGGATGAAGTTTAATTCCCGAGCCAAGGGGCAAAAGTGTAATTATGCAAAAGTTTAGGGGCAAAAATGTAATTTTGCCAAAGTTCGTATTAAATGCTGTTTTGATGAATGTATGTATTAAATAAGATTAATTTGGCATTATAGATCAAGAGAAATGAGATTCAAGTCGCGATCGAGGGAAAAATAAAGTTTACAAAGAATAGGCTCGATTGCTAATAATTTTGTACCGAGGTAAGTTCATGTGTAAATGTAGTAACATAATTGTCATTTTAAGAAATTTAATGTTGTTTATATGATATGATGCTGATTATTATCATGAAATATTATGCTTTGTGGTTATTGTTGAATAATATGTAATTATGTGAATTACTTGATAAGTAAGAACTATCACCGAAGTATCGATTTCGATATTCCGTGGAAGACGGCAAAGATGTGTGATCGAGGAAAACGCCCGTTTGAACCTTGGGAATAGATTAGAATACAAGTGACATGTCACTAGGATGGTTGAGTTCCAAACTCGTTGAGTTGAGTCCGAGTTCGTGAGATGTAACTAGGCATCCAAGCTCGTTGAGTTGAGTCCGAGTTCACTTATGGGCGGGTTACATGGTAGCTTGGCTACATAAGTTCCGCAGGCTATTGAGTTTGTCTAGTTGCGGGTATGGCTCTTATGTTCATAAGATCCGCGTATTCGAATTATATTCCGATGTGTTCAACGGTTGAATCTTACGTGAATAAGAAGAAGGCCTAAAACAAAGGTGACATGTTGGTAAGTGTGGTAAATGAGAAAATTTGATAGGTATGTGCTTAAACCCTCGGGTTGAAAACTTGGTATGATGAAATCCTAGAAAGATATTAAATGTAAATGAAACATGAATGTCTTGGTGTTGTTTATGCAAATGATGTTTTATGTGAGATTGTGTGATTATGTTACTTGCTATTTGCATGTGAACTTACTAAGCATTTGTGCTTACTCCCTCCTTTTCTTTCATTGTAGTTTTGACAAGCCGGCTTGAGAATCGAGATAGGTCGAAGACTCGTTCACACTATCCGAAGGCTTAAATTGGTAAAGTGGCTTGTGTATTTTGAATGTGGCATGTATGGCAAAACACTCACTTTGTGTAATTGATCTTATGATATGGCTATGGTTTGGTAAGAAAAGGGTTTGTAAATGATTAGCCATTGGAATGGCCAATCTAAGTCATATTTGATATTATGTATGTTTAAAATGCTATTTAGTCCATGAAAATCCTTAGTAAAGTGAAATTTGCCATAAAAGCAGAATCGACAAAGAAGATGATGTAAATTTGAAAAATCACTAAAAATAGTATAAATGGAATTAAATGATGAGTAAGTTATTAAATTGAATCTTAATTAGTATATTTTCATATGGATTGAACAAAACAGATATATAAATTATATTTTATGATATATTTGAATTTTTGTGAAACAGGGCCAGAGTGATTTTTGGATCCCCTATTCTGACTTTAAAAATTCATCATAAATTGTAAACAAATAATTAGAAGTCATAATTTATATGTATAGATTCCTTATTGAGTCTAGTTTTAATATAAACAAACTTCATAGTCATTGAAATACTGTACGGAGAGATATCTGATTCGTAATATACAGAGGCAGAGCAGTCTAACCCTGAAACAGGGGAGACTTTAACTAATAAACTGTACTAATTGGCTTGACCAAAAATTCTAGAAAAAACTTAGTAAATAGATATATGAGTCTAGTTTCAGGGAAAATTTATGGAATTGGATTTTGAGTTTTGGAACTCGAGATATGAATTTTTAAGAGACTGTGACGCAGATTGCTAGCTTGACTGGAAATTTTAAAAATAAATTGTTTGAGCTGTTTAAGTAATGAATTAAGTCTGTTAACACCTCGTGTTTGACTCCGGCGACGGTCTCGGGTACAGGGCGTTACATGTCTAAACCGTGTGTGACACACGAACAGCCCACACGGGCGTTTCGTTCAGCCATGTTTCCCCTGCACCCCAAAATTTCCTTGTTGCATGCTTTGTAGTAACTACACAGGTTGGAGACACGACCGTGTGTCTCATCCGTGTGTGACACACGGGCAGACCACACGGACGTGTGCGTTGGCCGTGTACTCCTAAATGAATGATGATGTCATAAATAGAATGTCCAGGTTTTTGAACACGGGCGACAACACGGGCGTGTCTAGGCCGTGTAAGGGACACATGCCTAGGACATGGGCGTGTGTCTAGGCCGCATGAAAAACCACTACACCTTGAACTGAATTAAATAAATTTCAGGATCCCACATGGACTAGGGGCATGGGCATGTCCCAAGCACACGAGCATGTGGTGTGCCTCTACATGGGCGTGTGAGGCCAGAGTACAAAAAATTTCTTAAGTTTTTCATACGTTCTCGGTTCAGTCGTGGACCACTTTAAATGTATGCTTCGGGCCTCGTAAGGCCCTATAAGGGACAAAATGATGGAATTGAAATTTTATAACTCGTATTTTTGTTGGATGTTTGTATGTTCATCTGGTAATGCCTCGTACCTTATACCGATCTCGGGTACGGGTAAGGGGGTGTTACACAACCCGAACGAGCATCCGACTCACTATAAAACATGGAAAAATAACACAAAGCAAGCATGAATGCTTAGTAAGTTTGTATAACATAGAACTTAAACTTACCATTTCATTAAATAACATTAAAACTTAGCATGGCATAATCCAACCAATAGCTTGGCCAAAGCCTAAGCGTAAACACAAACAGGTTAGTATAATTGATATAAAATGTGACAGCCCAAAATTGACCCTAGTCGGAATGTGGTTTCGGGACCACAAAACCGAGGCATAAAAATAATTTAAAATTTATTTTGATGCCTATAATATGTGTATGCTCATGTATGACATTTTTTGATGATTGATTTAGTGTTATAAAGGTGAATTCCACTAGAAAGGACTTAGTAGTGAACTTTGAAAGTACGATAGGAAATGTGTGATGACTAATTAAAGCATGCATACAAAATAATGGAGTTGCATGTCAAATTCCCCTTTTATAGGTGGTGGCGGCCATGACATGGGTTATGGGCAAAGAAAACATGTTGAAACATGTTTTGTTAATGGAGCATGAAAGAAATGATTAATAATTAGATGTGGGAAGAGAAACAAAAAAAAAAATGTGTGAGAGTGTAGCATTCCCCCCCCATTGCCGTGCAACTAAGAAGGAAAACAAAAATTTTGTTCATCCTTGTTCTCTCCTTTTGGCCGAAAATACTAAGGGAAGAAGAGATTTTTGCTTCATTTTATTTGTTTAGAAGAGATCTAGAAGGAGATTTGGCTAAACTTGCACCAAGATTAAGGTATGTATGAGGTTGTGTCATGAGATTCATGCATGTTTTAGTTGCCAACTTGATGTTCATGTTAGCCATGGTTCAAATCCTTGTTATGCCATGGAAGTGGTATTTGGTCAAAGTTGATATTGTGATAAAGCCATTGCATGCTAAGTGTGAAGCTTGATGATGATGCATGCAATGATGGATTGTCTACTCTTGAAATTTCTTTGTAGCCATCTTGAGTAAGACATTGAGTTTTCTTTTTGTTTAACCATGATTGAAGTTGAAAGGGCATGATTGTGATGTATTCGGCCATGATGCATTCATGAGCATGGTTCATGCTTCTTGCATGTTAGTTAAAATTTGTGTTTTGGATGGCTAGGGACACCTTGAAATTGACCATGCACATATATGTATATATATGTTTGCATATGATGTTTTGGTTATGAAGTAAGTGATGAATATGTTTGTTTAAAGAAGAAAATGTTGAAGAATGCTTGTGAAATTGCAATTACATTCGGCCTAGTACACATATGATGTGGAAATCTTGAAATTTATTGTTGAATTGGTGCAAGTATGACTAAGTATATTCGGCCTTAGGTAGCCTATTGATGGCCTTAGCTTTTCCTTGATGCTTGAATGAATTGTATTGAATTGCTTGATGTAGTATAAAATGTGCATGACCATTGTGTATTCAAGCTAAAGGGTGGCCATATGACCATTTAAACTCCTTGTCATATTCGGCCATAAGCTAGCATAATGAGGTTTTAATAAATTGAATTTGTTTGAATTAGCTCAAGAGCTTAGAGGGCCACAATTGGACAAGGGGAAGGAAAAAGTGATCGAATAGCCGTAAAAGCCGTTCGACAACATCCGAGGTAAGTCCTCAAGAAGTGACCCTACTTGAATTATGTGAAATGAAATATGGATGTGTAATGATTATTGATTTATGTGTGTATGAGTATTTGAATGATACCGACTAAGTCCCGAAGGCGATTATGCTAGTGATTACATTTGTGTTTGAGCCTTAGTAACGAAAATGAAACATGAATGTCTAATGATTATTGATGTATGTGTGCATGAGCAATTGAATGATATCCGGCTAAGTCCCGACGACATTTATGCTGAAATTATATCCGGTTAAGACCGAAGGCAATTGTGCTAGTGGCTACATCCGGCTAAGACCAAGGCATTCGTATGAAGTCGTTCTATCCGGGCTAAGACCAAGGCATTCGTGCGTGGTTATATCCGGTTGTATTCGAAGAAGCTTGGGCTGGAGGTGAGTGTTGGCTGCTGTAATAAATTCCATTAGTACGCTCGAAAAGCCCAAAGAATAAGGTATGATTATATGTGCATTGGAAAAGTCGACATGCTTGAGCAACATTCGCTCAATCGACTAACGAATTTCAGCTATTGAATTGGTTGATACCTTGTGAAAGTATATAATGATGAAGTGTGAAGTAAGAATGATTATGTGAATGTGTATTAATGAAATGATGCATTTGGCTATGTGAATGTATTGCTTTAATTAAAGCTGATTTTATTCCTTGAGACTTACTAAGCATAAAAATGCTTACCCCGTTGCTTTGGCTCTCTGTTTTATAGATTTTGCTCGATAGCAATCTGATTCAGGATCATTAAAGTCGAAGTCATCTACACTATCAAGCCTCCATTTTGGTATAAATTTTTGGTTGAACTTTGAAATGGCATGTATAGGACTACCCCTTGTTGGTTCAAATATGTTGTGATGTATATGTGTACGGCCATGCGAAAATGGCTCGTAAAAGTGAAGTACTGAACTTAGACTATTTGCGGTTTGCATATATATATATATGGTGTCATGATGTGATTATGGATTGGAAATGGGAGTGTTGGTCACATGATCAGCCATTGGTATGGTTAAAATGATCATATGTGAACCTATGTATGGCAAGACTAGTTGGTTCATGGAGACTACAAAATAGGTAAGACCTACCTTAAAAACAGATGCTGCCAGCTGCAGTGATGTGAATGTGAAAAATCACCAAAATTTGTAGGAATGGTATTAAATAGTGAATAAGCTATGTAAATGAACCTTGATGAGTCTACTTTCATATGGAAGAAACGAAACGGTCGTAGGAGTCACATGTTAAGAGATATTAAAGCTATTGTGAGACAGGGCCAGAACGGTTTCTGGGTCCCCTGTTGCAACTTTAAAAATTTACTATAAATTATCCAGAAAGAATTAGGAGTCATGCCTTATATGTACAGATTCCATTTTGAGTCTAGTTTCATTAGAAACAAACGGAACCAGTATTAAAGCCCTGTACAGAGAGATATTCCAGTTGTAACACGCGGAGGTCAGAGCAGTCGATCCCTGTAACATGGGTGACTTTAACTAATAAACTGTACCAATTGACCCAACCAAAAATTCTAGAAATAAATCCATGGATGGATATATGAGTCTAAATTCAGGGAAAATTTACGAAACCAGTTTCCGAGTTTTGAAACTCGAGATATGATTTTTAAGGCGACGGTGACGCAGTTTTCCAGCCTGACTGGAAATGTCAATTGGTGGGCGAAATATGTGGATTTGGCTTGTTAACCCCTCGTGTCCGACACCGGCGATGGTCTCGGGTTCAGGGTGTTACATAAAATGTAGGAAATTTAACCGTGGATGTCCACTACACTTAATCATGTATCATATGAATATATAATCCATCTCAACTTACATATTTCCATGTATCACCAATTCAATGAAATTCATATATGTACATGCCTTAGTTCATATCGATCTCTTACCGTTTCCTTTCAAAATCATATCTGTTGAACCGTTTAGAATACCGTTGGATACCTGGGATAGCTCATACAAAGTGTTTAACATATAATCATAGTCCATCAATTCCTTTACATATATGCTCACATGAGCTGTGAAAATGGGCCGTCTCACACGAGCTATGGGTCGAAACGTAGCTACACGATGCTACACAAAATTAGATGTGGACTATCTGCAACACATGTCGAATCTCAGCCATCGGTAGGACATTCAAGACTAGCACCTGAAACATGTAAACTCTAATGACATGTCATTTCTATCCTACGAATTCCTAAGGTTCAAACGAGGCTCGATAGTTAACGTAACATCGTTGGATATGTGAAAAATATATACGTGGCAATCCACAATACATAGGTGTTTCAAATAAAAAATATAATGTAATTACACGAACTTACCTCGACGATAAAATGTAGATATGGAGTTGATTAATCCGAAACTTTATCTTTGCCCCGATCTAAGACCGTATGAGGTTTATCTTAAACTAAATGAATAAATTCAATTCATTTAATAACCATTCTATTCAATTCAATCCCAAATAAACGTTTTTACAAAAGTACACTTTTGCCCTTATAATTTTGATTTCATTACAATTTAGTCCTTAAGCTCATAAAATGAAATTCATCCAAAATCATCCTTAACCCATGCTAGCCGAATTTCATTTAGGTCCCTAGAATCTCATACATTTCATTATTTTCACAATTTCACCATGAATATTTTACAATTTTCAATTTAATCCCTATTTGACATTTTCAACAAAATTCACTTTACAAAAGTTATTTACAACAAAATTCATTTTCTTCCGTTAAACATCACAAGCATCATGCATTCATTCATGGAAAAACCCTAATCTTTTAACAGTTTTACAAATTAGTCTCTGGGCAAGCTAGATTAAGCCACGACTCCAAAAACATAGAATTAAAAAGGGGATGAAAATGCACTTACGTGCTAACTAGAAAAGTGACTGAAACCTTCAAGTCCTAACTATGGCTTCTTCCTTGATAAATTTAGTGGTGGTGAAGAAAAAATGATGATATTTTTATGTTATTCTTTATTTTACTTAAGTTATTTACTAATTTACATAAATAACCTTTATATTAACCTTTAATCATCATTTAACTATGTCCAAATATGTCCAGCAACTAAACTAATGGACTAATTACCATTTAAGGACTCCAACATTTAAGTTCTACATCCACTTAGTGCCTTTAGCCTATAGAACTCTACTTTTACAATTTTTACAATTTAGTCCTTTTTATCGAATTAAGCATCCAACCAATAAATTTTTTTAACGAAATTTTCATAAAATAATACTAACCTGCTGTAGACATTAAAATAATAATAAAATAAATATTTTTACGTTAGATTTGTGGTCCCAGAACCACTATTCTAATTTTACTAAAAATGGGTTGTTATATTTTCTCTTTTGCCCTAATCGAAATTAAGAAGAAGACTCCATGGATGAATGATTGTTCAGTCAACCTTGAATTCCTTGCATGGTATGATTCTAAGTCTCGCTTTTAATGATTTTTAAGTTTTTAGAATGGTTGTAGCTTAATCTAGTTAGCTCAGGGATCAATTTGTAAAACTATTAAACATTTATGATTTTTCCACGAATGTTCTTACACGATTTTTTGTATTTAATGGAATATTATGAGTCCTTGTTGATAAATAAACTAGTTTTGTAAAGTGATTTTGGATGAAAATGACATATAGGGACTTGTTTGTAAAAATGATGAAATTTCATGGTAAATATGTGAAATGATGGTTTGTATGAGTTGATATAGGTCCTTAGAAAAATAAGCTAGCTTGAGGAAAGGATGAAAATGCTTAGAGTTCAATTTATTAACTTAAGGACTACATTGTGAAAAGTTAAAATATTAGGGGCAAAATAGTAATTTTTGTAAAAATATGAAATGTGGACTAAATTGAATTCTAGGGTTATTAAATGAATTAAAATTTTCTATTTAGATCAAGATAGACCATGAACAGATTTAGATTGAGGAAAAGCTAAAGCCTCAGATTAGTCAATTCTGTTTCTATGCTTTAATTTCAAGGTAAGTTCATAGTGTTTTAGTTCGTAATGAATTTCTATTTGTGTACTTGTATTATGATGCCTTAATTATTACATTTTTAGAAGAATAATGATGAATTGCACATACATGCCCCTGTTTGTACTTCTGTACCTTTGTTTAGATTTTGGTAATTCTAAATCATATTTAATTCATTGTTAGATTAAATGATATACTATGTTTTTACTAAGCTCTATAAGCTTATTTGTTCTGGTGGATTGTTTTGTAGATCGTTGTTGTTGACATTTTGGAGGGATCAAATTTTCAGATCACAGTCCCCATCGATATTGGTATTTTTTTTTGTATTTCCTAGGGTAGTGGCCTGTAAAATGCGTTTTTAGTAAGTAAAGGATTTTGAAAGGACCTAATGTGGTTTCCAAACTCATGAAAGATCTAGTTGCCATGGAATGTTTTTTACGAATATTGATAAGCATGTTGATAATAATTTGAGTTTAATTAAATAATTTTCCTAGTTATTTATGTTATAATTGTTGCTTATTGTGTTAATTCTGCTAAAATCTATTTCATTCACATAGTTTGTATACTTAGGATAAATTTGCATTAGGGATCATTGCATTTAGTTTCATATACTTAATTTTTCATCACTTCTCAATTATATTGTTTTTATTTATCAAATTGTTAATATAATTTTACAAATTAAGTGACTTAGCACAAAGACAATCCCTGTGGAGACGATAACTCGATACTTATTTATTACTTGATAACGACTGTGTACACTTGCAGAAACCTAAGCATTACAAGTTTTTGGCGCCATTTTCGGGGGTTGTCAATTGTTGCCATAGTCATACTTTGTGAAATTATTTATTTTCAATTTGGTTATTTCTAACAGTACTAACTTATTCTTTTTAATTTTGTGATTTTCTTTTCAGGTGTTTATGAGCATAGATCAGATTATCAATTTACTCCCTGTAGACCTTAAAATTGAGCAATGTTTCAGAAAAAGAAGACATGAACGAATAGCTCAAAGAAAAGTCGAGATGGACCTTGGAAATTAGAATCAAGACCAATGTAATGAAGCCGATCATGTATGAAATCCCATCCTCATTGCCGATGGTAGGGATCGATGCATCAGACAATATGCTGTGTTGCTTTTCAATGAGTTAAATCCAGGAATGAGAAGGCCAGATATTGAAGCAACCCAATTCAAATTGAAACCAGTGATGTTTCAAATGCTACAAACGGTGGGCCAATTTAGTGGTATGCCCACAGAGGATCCATATCTCCACCTTCAATTGTTTATGGAGGTGACTGATTCATTCAAGATAGTCAGTGTGACTGAAGACACACTGAGGTTGAAGTTGTTTCCATACTCGTTACGAGATCGAGCACGAGCATGGCTCAATTCATTGCCACCAAGTTCCATATCTACATGGTAAGAATTAGTAGAGAGATTTTTGGTTAAGTATTTCCCGCTTAGCAGGAATGCTAAGTTGAGGAATAAGATCACAACTTTCCAACAATTAGATGATGATTCTTTGTATGAGGCTTGGGAGCGATTCAAGGAGTTACTTCGTAAGTGTCCTCATCATGGAATTCCTCATTGTATCCAGTTAGAGACATTCTATAATGGTTTCAATGCACATATAGGATTAATGGTAGATGCTTTTGCGAATGGTGAAATTTTGTCTCAGTCTTTAATGAGGCTTATGAGATCATTGAGAGGATCGCAAGCAACAATTATAAATGCCCAACAAATCGAACAGCTTCAGGAAGACGTATTGCTGGAGTTCATGAAGTTGATGCTCTCACTTCGTTATTAGCTCTGGTATCATCTATTTTCTCTATGTTAAAGCAGTTTACCACTAATAGTGCTAATAATTTTGCAGTTCAGCCACTAAGTCTGTTTGAAGTAGTTTCCTATGTGTAATGTAGGGATGGTCATTCTTTCAAGAATTGCCCATTGAATCCCAAGTCAGTGTACTATGTGGGGAACCAACACCAAAATAGGAGTGGAAAAGAACCCCAGTCCAACTTCTATAGTCGTTCATGACATAATCACCCTAACTTTTCTTGCAGCAACTAAGGAAATGGACCAAACAATAACTTTATGCAACATAGACTCAACCAATCTCAAAGGTTTAATTAGAAAGCTCCAAAACCACCTCAAGCTAAGGCAACAAACAGTTTGGAGCACTTGTTGAAAGCGTACATGGAAAAGAATGACACTTTGATCTAAAGCCAAGCACTAACACTGAAAAATTTGGAAAACCAAATGGGTGAGTTAGCTACGAAGCTTTGTAATAGACTGCAAGGAACCTTTTCGAGCGATACTGAGAATCCAAGAAATTTGGGTAAATAACATATCAAGGTAGTGGTATTGCGAAGTGATAAAATTCTGGAACACCGATTGATTAAGGTCGAAGATAAGCCCATGGAGAAGAATCAACAAAGGAATCAGAATCTACAAAGACTGACAAGGTAAATCCTCACTTACTGAATTCAGATACTTTAACATCTTTTTTCGATGCAAATTTACCTACTCAGAAAAGTTTTCTGGTTCAACCGGATGTTCCATCACCTCCATATCCACAAATATTGCAGCAACACAAGCAAAAGCAAGAGGTACAATTCAAGAAGTTTTTGGATGTTCTGAAGTAATTACATATCAATATTCCATTGGTGGAGGCTTTAGAACAAATTCCGAATTATGTGAAGTTTATGAAGGATGTACTATCCAAGAAGAAACGACTGAGTGAGTATGAGACTGTGGCCTTGACAAAGGAGTGCAGTGCATTCTTACAGAACAAGCTGCCACTAAAATTGAAGGATCCAGGAAGCTTTACGATACCCTGTAACATTGGTGAGTCTTATTGTGGTAAAGCTTTGTGTGACTTAGAAACAAGTATCAACTTGATGCCTATGTCTATTTTCAAGATTCTAGGGATAGGAGAAGTATGACCTACAACTGTGACGCTCTAGCTAGCAGATCAATCTTTAGCATACCCCGAAGGAAAGATCGAGGATGTTTTGGTAAGAGTCGATAAATTTATTTTTCCTACTGATTTCATTATTCTAGATTTTGAAGTAGATAAGGAAGTGCCAATTATCCTTGGGAGACCTTTCCTAGCCACGGGAAGAATGTTAATTGATGTGCAAAAAGGCGAACTCACCATGCGAGTTCAAGACGATCAGGTAACTTTTAACATTCTTAAAGCGATGAAATTTCTCGATCCGACAGAAGAGTGTTCAGTTATGGAAGAGCTAGAAACCTTTATTTCTATGGAAAGCAAATTTGAGGAAGATCCATTGGAGAAAACCTTAGGGTTTGACCCTTTAGAAGATGAAGAAAGTGAAGAAAACATGGTTCTGGTGGAAGCCAATCTGAGAAATTTTATTCAATCCACATGGTTTGAACCATTGGAGCTGGAAGTCAGAGAATTTGTGCAACCCAAATTGTCAATCGAAGAACCACCTACACTCGAACTAAAGGTACTTCCTTCCCATTTGAAATATGTTTATTTAGGTGACTGTTCTACTTTGCTTGTGATTATTTTAGCAGAACTGACGAAAGATCAAGAGGAGCAACTAATTGTTGTTCTAAAGAAATTTAAGAAAGAAATTGGTTGGACCATAACTGATATTTGAGGTATAAGCCCTTCATTTTGCATGCACAAAACTATTCTAGATGAAGGTGAAAAGGTTCGAATTGATGGGCAAAGGAGGCTAAATCCCATTATGAAAGAAGTTGTGAGAAAGTAAGTGATCAAATGGCTAGATGCATGAATCATCTATCCTATTTCAGATAGTTCGTGGGTAAGTCTGTGCAGTGTGTGCCAAAGAAAGGTTGAATTACGATTGTTGAGAATAAGTGTAACGAATTGATCCCAACAAGAACTGTTACTGATTGGAGAATTTGTGTTAACTACAGAAAGCTAAATAAAGCCACTCGGAAGGACCATTTTCCGTAGCCTTTTATGGATTAAATGTTAGATGGACTGGCAAGTAATAAATTATATTATTTTGTAGATGGTTATTCGGGATATAACCAAATAGTTGTAGCTCCAGAAAACCAACATAAAACAATCTTTACTTGTCAGTACGGTATGTTTGCTTTTATGCGAATACCTTTTGGTTTATGCAATGGACCTGCAACCTTTCAATGATGCATAATGGCAGTATTCACTAATATGGTTGAAAATTTTGTTGAGGTTTTCATGGATGATTTTCCTGTTTTCGGTAACATTTATGATATTTGTTTGAGTAATTTGGCTAAGGTATTGAAGAGATGCAAAGAGACGGATCTTGTCCTTAACTGGGAGAAATATCATTTGATTGTTAAGGAAGGGATTGTCTTAGGGCATAGAATTTCAAAGAAAGAAATTGAAGTCGACAAAGCAAAGGTGGACGTAATTGAAAGATTACCGGCCTCAATGAATGTGAAAGGAGTCAGAAGTTTCTTAGGCCATGCCAGTTTTTACTGAAAGTTTATCAATGATTTTTTGAAAATTTCTAAACCGTTGTGTTTGTTATTAGAGAAAGATGCAGTGTTTGATTTTAACAAAGCATGTTTAGAAACTTTTGAAAAGCTGAAAAAACGGTTAATCTCAGCCCCAATAATCATTACACCCGATTGGAGCACACCTTTTGAGTTGATGTACAATGTAAGTGATTATGCTATTGGAGTTGTGATAGGTCAAAGAAAAAATAAAGTGTTCTACCCATTTACTATGCAAGTAGAACCTTGACGAGAGCCCAACTCAATTATACGGTAACTGAAAAGGAACTATTTGCTATAGTTTTTGCTTTTGACAAATTCTGTTGATATCTTATAGGTACCAAAGTTAAAGTATTTACTGACCATATCGCCATTAAATACTTTCTTACAATGAAAGATGCGAAACCGAGGCCAATTCATTGGATACTTTTACTCCAAGAATTTGACCTTGAGATCCAAGACAGAAAAGGTGTTGAAAATCAAGTAGCTGATCATCTATCGAGGTTGGAGCAAGATGAGGCAACTCGATCACATGTGCCTATCAACGAGAATTTCCCAGATGAGCACTTATTTTAGGTGAATTGAATTCATGAAACACCTTGGTTTGCTGATTTTTCCAATTATCTTGCATGTGGAATAGTTCCTTAAGAAATGGCATACCAACAAAGGAAGAAATTTCTTAATGATACTCAGTATTATTTCGAGGAGGACCCGTTCTTGTTTAAACTGTGTGCATATAATATAATCCGAAAGTGTGTAGCTGAAAATTTAAAGTGGGGGACACTTTGGTGGTGCACATACTGCACCAAAGATTTTGCAAGCAGGTTTCTTTTGGCCTACATTATTTAAAGATTCTTATGTTTATGTGAAGAATAGCAATAATTGTCAAAGAACTGAAAATATATCACAGAGGAATGAAATGCCCTTAAAAATATTTTGGAGATTGAATTATTCGACGTATGGGGCATTGACTTCTTAGGACCATTTCCTTCTTTGTATGGGAACAAAGACATCTTAGTTATTGTGTATTATGTGTCCAAATGGGTTGAAGCAAAAGCATACCCTACAAATGATGCTAAAGTAGTCATGCGATTCCTACATAAGCATCTGTTTACACGATTTGGGACACCAAGAGCTATTATTAGTGATGAAGGTTCTCACTTTGTGAACAAATGGCTTAAGTGGTTGCTTGATAAATATGATGTGAAGCATAAGATTTCTACTGCCTATCACCCTCAGTCTAATGGGGAAGTTGAAAGAGTGAACCGTAAAATCAAAGGTATCCTTGAAAAGGTAATACGCCCTCACAGAAAAGATTGGTCTTGAAGGCTCGATGATACATTATGGGCCTATCGAACAACATTTAAGACACTGTTAGGAATGACTTCTTATCGGTTGGTTTTTGGGAAGCATGTCATTTGCCATTAGAGTTGGAAAATAGAGCTCATTGGGCTTTGAAGAAGTTGAATTTTGATCTTAAGCAAGCAGGTGAGAGAAGGATGTTACAACTGGATGAGTTGGAAGAGTTGATGCTGTTTTCCAATGAGAATGCCAAAATGTGTAAAGAAAGATAAAAAAGATGGCACGATATTCATATACAACCTCGCGAGTTTAAAAAAGGCCAGAAGGCTTTTTTGTTTAATTCAAGGTTGAAGTTATTTCCTGGGAAGTTGAAATCCCAATGGAAAGGACCATATACCATCTATCGAGTTTATCCTTATGGAGCCATTGAATTATACGACAATTATGGAGGTACGTTTAAAGTTAGTGGTCAACGTCTCAATCATTATTGGGATGGTGACGTTGAGCGAGTTGAATCCTCGTTCAAATTAACAGACCCTTGATTTTTTATGCACTCATTTTGTAAATAAACAAATAATTAGAAATTATTTTCTTAATTTAGTACATTTAATTAATTCTATCTAAGGAGATTGGAACTTAAGCGAAACCGCTGTGACCCTTCCAACCTTTCCTGGGAATTAATTTAATGTAATTTGTTAAGAAGAAATTTTCTAATTAAGATTTAATTTTTTTTCTTTCTAGTTTAATTTAGTTTGTTTAATTTAAAATATTTATATTAATAAAGGGGGTCAAATTTGGCCCAAGTACTAATTAGTTTCTCTTTGTTGAATAAGTTTGTATATATAGTCTGAATTTGAGGCCAAGATAGCAGATAGGAGGGAAAAATCCACACCTATTGCTGCCACTTCTATTGCTTGCAACCCAAGTAACCTTAATGTAGCTAAATTTTTGCTACATGTTGCCCTAGTTTTCCCTATATAAACCCTTCTTCATTCTACTAATTTTTATATCCCTTAAAGCAATTTGCTTAACCCTAAAAATCCCTAAACTTCTTTCTTGCGCCGCTAGCCTCAAATACCAAATGAAACCCCTACTTTATTTCTTTTCTTTTGCTGAAACCACCTAGTGCTGCCACAAAGAGAATCACTAGAGCATCAACATTATTGCCACACGAAGCCGCTATTACCGTCTCACACCACCATTGCTGTTGTACGTTGCCTTTGCCGCCACAACATCTTCGCTTTCTTAAGGTTCGTCGAAGCAAACCCACTTGCCAATTTCTCTTCTTCCCTTGTATGCAGAACTTTGTCGAATTTTTGGAAAAATACCATATCTTGCAAAAGAACTAGATCGTCGAAGACTACTCCTGAAAACTCGACTGTGATCGATAAAGAAGTAAAAAAGATATTTGATTCAATTTTCAAGCATCAACCTATGATGCTGGAAAAAGGTTTTAATTTGAAGAGTAATGATTTGATGGTTGTCCCTCTGCCAATCAGAAATACAATCAATAATCTCAAGTGGGAATGATTTTGTGTTGCTCGTTCACTTCCCAATGATGAACCAGTCCGAGAGTTTTATGCAAGTTTGACCACACAAGATGCTACTGAGGTTATTGTTCGGAAGAAAAAGGTACCTCTTACTTCTAAATCCATCAATGATTTGTTTGACTTACCTGATGTTGAAGAAGATGAGTACTACCCTATGATGAACAACATAAATTGGGATTTTCTTCAACAAGTACTTGACGTTTTGACAAATCCGGGATCTCAATGGATTATAAGAAAGTATAGGAGCCATTCTTGCTAAAGGGAATACCTAAAACCAATAGTAAAGGTATGGTTTTATTTTATTCACTATAGTTTTATGCCTATCTCACATAGTTCCACCTTCTCGATGGAGCGAATGCTCTTGTTATATGTAATCTTGACAGAAAAGTCCATTAATGTTGGGGAACTTATTCTCAAGAAGATTTATGACTGTGCTAAAAAGAAGACAGGAAGTGTTTATTTCCCATCACTAATCACTTTACATTGCTTAAGGGCCAGTGCTAAAACACAAGTGAATTTGAAGGGGCAATATGTCCAAGGGTGCATTACAAGTCATGATCTTGACAGGTTAGTAGAGAAGGTGCATGAGCTGAATTAAGGTGCGCAAGAAGAACCAACTGAACCAGATACTGAGGAGTCAACAAATGAAACTAAAACTGAATCAGTTATAGACACTGAAAAAGAAGAATCTGATAAGGAACCAAACAGTCCTAAACCAGTTGAAGGATCTGAAAACCCTGAACCAAGGGTTGAGCCATAAGAAGAACTAGTCAAGCTAAATGTTGAACCTGAATATACAACTCCCATGCCAACTTCTACAAGTACTTCAAGGAAATCAGATTTGTCAAAATTGATGGATATGTGCAAGTTCATGCATAATCAACAACAAACTTACTGGAAATATGCAAAACTTAGAGATGATTCGATTCAAAATACTTTTAAGAATATTTCTAACGCTTTTGTTCCTGAGTTCCCAAATGTTATCTTTGAGACATGGACGGAAGATACTGATTATACAAGCGGAGAAGGAGCTAAAAAGACAAAGGGAATGAGTTAGAAAAATAAAAGGGTGGATTCTTGTCTTTTTATTTATTTATTTTAGCTCTTTAGGAATTTGTTTCTTTAGTAACTAGGATTTAATTTCTGCAAAATAAAACATAGCAAGCATGAATAAATGCTTCTTTAAAAACAAAAAGACCAACTGATATGGTAATGGGAATGAACATGTCTAGGATTGGATTATGAAGAAAGACTTGGTATTTAAGTAGTCTTAATGACTCACCTCTCTTTCTTTTTAACCCTACCTGGTGTTCAGTTTTCATTCATTACATTATTCTTGCAATAAGGACATTGCTTCTTTTTAAAGGGGGGTTAAGGCAAATAATTGCTCAAAATCTTCAAAATTTTCAAGTATGTTTCAAATCATTTCTTTCATGAGTATGTTTTAATAAATGAATGTTTAGAGAAATTCTTTGTTAATGAGATAGCTTGTATGCAAGCATGAATGACGATTTTATCTAAGTGATTGTATGTTATCATGAAGAACGGAATGATTGTATGATCTTAGTCTTAGGTAATGTTTGGCATGAAAACTTAGTTTCTTTTGAGATTAGACATGCATGAAGGTTTATATCTTTAGAATTGACTTAGTAACTTTCTTGAGGCAAAATCCTAGGAGACATAAAAATCTAAGATGATATAAGCACCATTTTCTTTGGATCGTTTGAGCCTTTTCAAGCCCACCTTATGATATTAGACCCTTGAAACTATAATTTTTAGCTTAAAAACCCTGTTTATTGCAATGAACCTACATTACAAGCCATATCTCCATCTTTTGAAGTTATCCTAATTTTGTGCACACTTTTTAACTAAAGTTGTCTTGGTAAATGACATTTGAGGAAATTTTCAGAGGATGTACGTGCTCATGCTTAAAAAAAAAGAGAGAGGGAAGAAAAGTTTGCTCAGTTTCCACAAAGAAAAATGTATGAGCATGAGTTCAAAATAAGGGATCCTTAAAGAAAAAGGTAGAATTTTGAGAAATCCAAGACAAAGTTAAAGGTTAAGATTTTGAAACCAAAATGTCCCATCACTTAAAACTTTACCTCTAACCGAACCCAATTACAACCTTATAGAAGACCTATGGATTTGATGATTATGTCACTTACATTAGTGGAGAGGACGTACTGAGTTCAACATATAAATATCATAAATAAGCCTTATGATTGTTTTGATTGATTGAGGAGAAATTATGTTGAATAAAGAATGTTATCTATGGCTGTGACATATATACATACTATGGTTCATGTTGCCATATCTTGAAACTTAGTATAAAATTTTCAAGATGTTTGCGTATGATTTACTTGTTAATAAAGGAGATCTGTGAGAATGAATTTATTAATATATGATTATGGGGCAAGGATTGATGCTGCTTAGACTTTTAGCAATTTTGCTTTAGCGAGATCTTGTGCTATGCATGAACATTACTTGGGATGAGTAATGATTTAAGTTTGGGGGTGTGTAAACTGAAAAATATATAGGATTTTTCCTATATAATTTGTCACCTTGTTACTTAAATTTGTTGTTAAAACCAAGTAATTGTTTAATAAGTTAATGAAATATATGAAAATATGAAATTGGGACATAGAAATTATTAAAATGTGATTTTATGCTTTATTATATAGCTTTCATGCAGAAAATGGCTTCTTTTATATTAATTTAAGCATATTATATTTTTAAGCTATAAAGTGGGCCATGCATGATTAAATTAAATAATAAAATATAAAGTTATATTCAATAATTTATTTTAATATATTTCATTAACAAATTAGGTTTTAATTAATTAAGTAAATTGATTAATTAAAGTTGTTAAAATTATATTCTTTGGTCCTCTAAATTATCTACTATTATTGGACAGGTCTGATAGCTTTATGTTGATTACAAAACCATCCAAATGGAGGACCAAGTCAACCCAAAATTTGACTGCATGTGGATGTTCATAAATCAAATTTTGGTTTAATTACACAAGGTCCTTGAAGAGTTGAAGAAATTGAAGATTTACCCGAAGATTTGCAATTGACCGAGTCCTGGTCCTGATATGTTGTTGCACTTAAATCTAGCAAAAATCAGCCACACTCCTACAAATCATGGCCGGTCACTCTTGGATGAAGTTTCAAATGATGGACATTCCTATTTTTAGCAAACTAGCTCCTTTGCCACAGCTATAAATAAGACCCCATTTCTTATTTATCCGTGATCCCTCATTCATCCCTCACTCATTCATCATTCTCTTCTCTCTTAACTCTTTTAGCTTTCTTTCCCCCTTACGCCTATCATCATTTTTTCATAAGGATTTTTAGCAAATTATCCTCTTAAAAAAAAACCCTTGGTCGGCCCCCTTGGAGAGTCATCAGCAAAGGAGCGAAGCAAAGGAACGAAGGAGCCTCGTCAGTCTGTGTCTTGGGTGATAGCCACTCTAAATTGGGTTTAATCTTTGTCAGTCAATGTCTTGGGTGATAGCCACTCCGAATTGGGTTTAATATTTCTTTTCTTTAATTTAATTTAAAGATGTTTGCTATGTGTTCTTTGTTCTTATTTACAATAATGTTAGCTTAATTTTATTTAAGCTAGGATGATTGCTTTGATTTAATAATATTTATTAGATTCATACTTATGATGTTTGTGCTTCAATCGATCATGTTTTCAATTAAAATCAAGTCTGTATTTCGTTCATATGTGCACTTGAATTAACTGAGCGATCTTAACCAGACGACGGCTAATGGACGCATAATTGAAATGTGAATGCTCAATTTAAATCCTAACCCGATTAAATTGCAGGTTGCATAACAACACTAACCAGGCTCTGTTATCTGTATAGCTTTTAGATTTGTGTGATTAAACTGTTTCAACCCTAACACATTCCTATTACCTCGCACGAATACTAAGAAACCCTTAGTAAATAAGGATCAGTAAAATGTGTATTTACTAAGTAAAGGATTCTAAAAAGAAAAATGTGGTTTCCAAACTCACGAAATATTAAGTTGCCATGGAATGTTTTTTCCTAATATTGATAAGCATGTTGATAACAATTTGAGTTTAATTAAAGTAATTGTCCTACCTTATTCATGTTATAATTGTTGCTTATTGTGTTAATTCTGCTAAAATCTATTTTATTCATATGGTTTGCATACTTAGGATAAATTGCATTAGGGATCATTGCATTTAGTTTCATATACTTAGTTTTTCATCACTTCTCAATTATATTGCTTTTATTTATCAAATTGTTAATATAATTTTACAAATTAAGTGACTTAGCACAAATAAAATCCCTGTAAAGACGATAACTCAGTACTTACTTATTACTTGATAACGACTGTGTACACTTGCACAAACCTGAGCATTATAGTTATTACAGAGATGTATTATTGAATGGGATTAGATTATGTTTGATGCAGTAAGGCTATTACCTGTACTTTCAGACAGTTAAAAACCACATGGAAAGAATTACTCGATACATGATCAAAAATTTGCCTGCTATTGTTTTTTGTATTGAAATCTGACAACATTACTTGTTTGGTGAGAAATGTCATATATTCACTGACTATAAAAGTTTGAAGTATCTAATGTTAATAAAAAATTTGAATCTGAGATAGCGTATATAGTTTGAAATGTTGAAAGATTATGATTTGATAATTGTATATCACTTGGAAAATGAATGTGGTTACAAATATTCTGAGTAGAAAATCTCTGTATACTTTGCAAGCCATGGATTCCGATTATGATTGTCTAATAATAGCTTAATTTTAGTTGAGTATAGAGCTAAACTGATGTTTCTACATCAAAACAGTGAAACTCAGAAAAGTGATAATGAGTTGTAAGTTAAACGGGTATAGAATGAAATAATTATTGAATCAAGATAGCAGATTTGAATTTGATGATTGTCTGTTATTCTGAGATAGAGTCTGGGTACTGGAGAATTTGGAGTTTATGCAGAAAATTCTACATGAATGATCATAGTGGTACTATGTTTGTTTATTTGAGAAATGATAAAATGCATAACGAATTGAAAAAGATGTACTGGTAGCCCAGAATGAAATGTTGCATTTCTGAATCTATATTTAAATGTTGGATGTATTAGCAAGATAGAGATGATACTTTCAAGATGGGTATAGTCAGTGAAAATACCGAAATGGAAATGGGACAAAGTTACCATGAACTTTATATCGGAATTATCGTTGTCGATGAAAAAGAAAGATACTATTTGAGTAATTGTCGATTGTTTGACGAAGCCTACACATTCCATCCTAGTATGAGTGGATTCCCAACTTGATAGATTGCTTGAATGATCTATTCTTTTTAGATTGTTAGATTATATGATGTGCTAGCTTCTGTTATTTCTGATAGAGATCTATAGTTCTTATTCCGATTCTAAAATAAGTTACAAGAAACTTTGGGTATATGGTTACATTTTAGTATCATATTTCATTTTCAGATGGATGATCAATCTGAACATATGATTCAGATATTGGAAGATATGCTTTGATGTTGTGTACTTGAATTTGAAGATAACTGAGAAAAGTATTTGCCTTAGGTTGAATTTTCTTATTATAACAGTTAACAGTCAAGTATATAATTTACCGTATGAGGTTTTATATGGTCATAGGTGCAAAAATACATAGGTTTGGACTGAGCTCAGTGAGAAAAAGATATATGTAGGAGGTTTGATTCTTTGAAACTGAATAAAGATGAAAATGATCTGAGACAGGTTAAAAGCGGTATTGTACAACTCGATTTTGGGCCTAGTCGGAACAGTGGTTTTGGGACCACGAATTTGACGTAGTAGAACTTGTTTTTATTACATTTTTATGGCCTACAGTTTTATGGAATGATTTTGTGAAAATTTCGTTCGAAAATTTTGACGTTTGAGCACTCAATTTAGCAAAAAGGACTAAATTGTAAAAAGTGTAAAAGTTGAGTTCTACATGCTAGAGGTGTCTAATTGCTATGAAATTTTAAATTGAAGGTCCTTAGAAGGTAATTAGACCATTTTACTTTAAGTTGGAAAAAAATAGACATGAGGTAAGAGAAATTTCATGTTTTGTAAAAAAAGCATTTTGGTAATTTGTCAATTAAAGAAAAAATAAGTAAAATGAAAGCAAAATTTAGTCCATCTTCTTCTTGCTTGGCCAAAAATTGAAGGGAGAAGACATACCTAGGGTTTTTCCACTTTTCAAGCTCGATTGTAAGTTCATTCTTGTCCCGTTTTTAATGCTCTTTACATTTTTGAAGTCATTATCACTCAATCTACCCATTTCTACCATTAATTTGAGAAATGATTAAGGTATAAGGTTTGACCCGTGTTAGACATGTGTGTATTTTGATGTTTAATGGTAGATTATGCAAGTTTGATGTTTGAAAAATGACTTTTGCTAAGTGATTTTCGATGAAAATGCCTAAAAGGACCTGTTTGTAAAAAGTTATAAAATGAGTAGTAAAAATGTGAAAGAATGGAAAATGTGGACTGTTATAGCATGAAAGAGGTTCGGTTAGGCTTAGAAATCAAAGAAATTGAATCCATTTCAATTTACGAGCCTAGGGACCAAAATGTAAAAATGTTAAAGTTTATAGGAAAAATGTAATATTTCCATAATGTGATTTTTGAACTAAAATGAGTAATGCGAATAATAAATGAGTTAAATTTGCTATTATAGATCAAGAGAAACAAGATTCGAACCTAGATCGAGGGAAAAACAAAATGTTTGAGGATTAGGTCCCATTTCTACTATTTTGTACCGATGTAAGTTCGTATGTAAATAATGCATTATTTTAATTATGTTTGAAATGCTTTATTATCGTATGAATGTTGATTAACCCTTGAATGTATTCAACAAATTTTTGACAAGCGTGAGATCCCGGTTGAACCTTAGGAATAGATAGGATTCAAATTTCATGACAATAGGGTTAATGAGACTAGATGTAAGACCATATATGGGATATGGCATCAATATGAGACCACGTGTAAGACCATATCTAGGATATGGCATCGACATGAGATTTCGTGTAAGACCATAGCTGGGCTATTGGCATCGATACGAGATTACATGTGAGACCATATCTGGGATGTGGCATTAGTATGGTACCGTGTGTATGGAACTCCCGAGTATCCTTTAGTATTCCAAGTAGTTCAATGGGTATATTAATGAGTATGTCAAAGATGAATTGTGTGTAAATCCAATTCAAAATGACCTAGGTATGTACGTAAAACTCATACGTAATGAGCTAGATATGTGATGAACCCTCGATAAATTTATTTGTGTAAGTTTGACTATGAGATTTATAATAACATTTATGTTAATTTATCTCATGTTAATTATATGTTAAATATGTGTTTATGATGCTTATTATTTGCATAGGAACTTACTAAGCTTTAAAGCTTACTCCCCTTTCTTTTCCCTTATCTTATAGTGTCACCAAGGTAGCTAAAATTTGGGGATCATTGGAAACTCCATCACACTATCAACTTATTATTTTGGGTACCAATGAATTCAATATTTTGAGTTATGGCATGTACAAGGACTTGATCCTTTTGTTATGAGTCATAATTGATTTGGCCAAGTTTGTTGGCTCCTGTTGGTTGATAATTCATTTTGTAAATGGCCATTAAAATTTGGCTAATATTAGTTTAAGTTGACATGTATGTGATGCTTGTATGTGATAAATGGTAGCATGTGAATGATGTGTGGATGTCTTGATTGTGGTTGAATTGGTTGAATGTAATTGCTTGGATTGGTGTTATGTTTTGTTATGTAGGTAAGTGCATTAAAGGGTGACAAAATGGCTTGGTAAATAGCCTTATTTTTTTTCCACACGGGTAGACACACAGGCGTGTGTCTAGGCCATGTGTGACACACAAGATTTGCCCTATGGGCGTGTGTTCTGGCTGTGTGTCCCTTACACCTTAATTGTAGTAAAACAGAATGCTCAGAATTGAGTACACAGGCAGAGACACGGGCGTGTGTCTCAGCCATGTGGATGACACGGCCTCAAGCACGGGCATGTGCCCTGGGCTTGTGAAGTCTTCACCTAATTTGTGAAAAATTATAATTTTTAAATTGACCACACGGCCTAACACACATGCATGTGACTTGGCCGTGTGACTTTAATTTGTTCTTAGGTGACAAACAGAGAGTTAAACAAGTTAGGGGCACGGGCGCGTGTGACCACACGGGAGTGGCCCGTGTGGCTCTAAAAACATGAAAAATTTTCTAAGTGTTGTGAAATTTTCTAAAATTCTCAGTTTAGTCCTAAACCGCTTCCAATGTATGTTTTGGGTCTCGTGGGCTCATTTTAGGGATGATATGAATGTATGTGAAAAGTTTTAATTTTGGATAGAAATTTACGTCTTAGTTTTGTATGATTGCTTGTGTATAAGTTCGGTAATACCTCGTACCCTATTCCAACGTCGAACACGGGTAAGGGGTGTTACATTTAGTGGTTTCAGAGCTACGATTTAGTCGATTCTCGGACCAACATAGTGTGTGTAAGAAGTCTAGCTATACATGTCATAAATGAACTGTGATAGTGTGATGACTCCTGGCAATTTTAAATTGTATTTCCGTATAGTAAATGGATGCCAATCGAGCTGAGGTTGATGACGTTGAAAGTAATGCACTGGCACCCGTTCAAGGGGTAGCGCTGTCAGATTGTAGACCTCAAACAGTTGGTCAGGGAGAAGGGTCTGGGGAAGCCTGTCTCCATATGATGAACGAGTGGTATATAGAGTTTGTTCGAACAAATCTGAATGCCTAACCTCCTCTACCCACACCTATTCCTCGACCGATTCCTGTAGCTCCACATTGTATGGGATTTGTAAGAATGAACAAGCCCCTAGTTGATAAGATTTCAGAACTAATGTGGATGATGATCCCTAGAGAGCTGAGTTTTAGCTCGAAAACTCCCTTAGGGTTTTTGATGAGTTGTCCTGTACACCAGATGAATGTTTAAAATATGCCATCTCACTTTTGAGAGATTCTACATATCACTGGTAGAATACACTAGTATCGGTGGTACCGAGAGGGAGGATTACATGGGAATTCTTTCAAGAGGAATTTCGAAAGAAATATATTAGTCAGTGGTTCATCGATCAGAAACGTAAGGAATTCCTTGAGCTGAAACAGGGTCAGATGTCGATGACAGAATATGAGTGAAAATTTGTTAGACTTAGTAAATATGCTTGAGAGTGTGCTTCCACCAAGGCTATCATGTGCAAGAAGTTTGAGGGTGGATTGAATAAGGATATCCGTGTGTTAGTTGGAATCTTAGAGTTGAAAGAATTTCCGGTATTAGTCGAGTGAGCTTGTAAAGCCGAAGAGTTGAATAAAGAGAAGAGGAAAGCTGATTGTGAAGCTAGAGATTCGAAGAAAAGACTGACAAGTAAGTCATTTCGATCTCAGTCAAAGAAGTCTAAGGAAATGCATTCCCGTTCGAATGTATTAGCTGGGTATTCGCACCGAGACCGCGGGAAGCCATACTCGAGTGTTAAATCTCAAGCTACTTCAGTCGCAAGTGTGGGTAATATAAAGTCTAATAGACCTAAATGTCAGCATTGTGGAAGAAGACATCCTGGTGAGTGTAGAATGAACGACCGGGCTTGTTTCAAGTGTGGTTCTTGAGAGCATTTTATTCGAGATTGCCCTGAAATGGTTGAGAAAGAAAAATTTTAGAGTGAGAGGTCGAGTAATACAACTAACAGGGGTAGGCCACCGATGAATATCGGAAATGGAACTAGTAGTAAAGGTGTGACGAAGGATTCAGCTGTGAGAAAGTAAAGGTGCTCGCGAAAAAATGACATCTCTCGACGTTATCATTGGTACTTTTTCTCTTTATAATACTAATGTAGTTGCATTAATTGATCTTGGATCAACCCATTCTTATGTTTGTATGAATTTGGTAACTAGTAAGAGCTTGCCTATTGAGTTTACTGAGTTTGTGATTAGAGTGTCAACCCCTTTAGGCAAACATGTACTAGTTGATAGAGTTTGCAAGAATTGTCCCTTGATAGTTCGAGGTCACTATTTTTCGGCTGATTTAATGTTGTTGCCATTTGATAAATTTGATGTTATTTTGGGCATGGATTGGTTGACACTACATGATGCCATTGTGAACTGTAAAAGAAAGATTATTGAACTAAAATGTGAAAATGGTGAAACTCTTTGGATTGATTCAGATGAGTCGAGTGAGTTACCTGTTGTGATTTCTTCGATGTCTGCCGATGTAATGCCCCAAGAATTCTAAGTATTTATTTTTTTATGGTTGTGTAGCACACAAATGCATGTCTACTTTAGTGGTTAAGTGACCTGGGAAGAGTCTGAGAAGTATTGGGTTCAAGCTTTGGCTTAAGTAAAAGTTTTAGTTTTTAAATGAATAACCCTGTCTTTAGTCAGTAGGCTTTTAAATAAATAAGGGTATTTTATGTCAGAAAAGGCCTGCTGGTCTTGGGGATAGGTGGCGCGTTATTGTTCCCTAAGGTCTGAGGTTCAAGTCCTGCTTTTAGCTGTGGGAGTGTTTTATTTTGCTACTGATGCAGTGAAAGAGTTGTGTTTGACCAAAACACTAAAGTGTTTGAGTGGAATTTGAATTAAGTGGTTGAGGGAGGGGTGGACGGTATGGAGGGTTGTAGGGAGAAAATTTTGGGAAGTTGAAGTGAGAGAGAGTGTTGGTACTGAATTTGAATTCTGGGCACTCAAAAATTTCGGCTAAGGTTGGTTGTTCTCTCCAGTTTTCAGTTTCTGGCAATTTTGGTTTTCACTTTTGGTGGCCAAGTTGTGCTAGGGTTATTGCTTGTATCTCTCGTTCTCGTTTTTTTTTTTCAACTTGGTTTTTCCTTGCAATTCTTTTCATTTATAAATTCCCAATTCTTCGTCTCTCTATCGGTTTTTGTTTTGGCCGAATACTCCCTTTTTTCTTCTCTCTTTATCTTATTTTGTTGTGGCCGAATACCTTCTCACTTTGTAGCCGAACCTTGCTTGTTTTCCATCCATCTCATCCTCTCTTTCATTGCCGAATCTCTTCCTCTCTTTCTTATTTGTTGTGTTCCTTTTAGTTTCTGGAACTTTTTGAGAAGTGAAGGATTATTCACTGGTATTGAAGCGATCAAAACCTCTCTCTTCACTTGATCAAAGGTAACTTTGTCCTTAGTTTTCACATGTTCAACTCTGGTGCTTTGGCTTGTGTTTTTGGGTGTAGGCCGATTGCCTCATTCCCTTATCTTTAGTTCTGTGTTTTCTTTAAGTTGGTATGCGTTTGTTTCAAGCTATGTGTATGAGAAATAATGATTAATAGAATTCGGTTGTAATACAAATATTCGTTAAAGAGCTTGTAATAAATCTTTGTCGGCAGTTTAAGTGGGCTAAGCCACATTCGTTCAATCAAGGCAAGTAATAATTAATATTTTGGGATAAGTGCTAAGAGGGGTTGTCTAACCCTATTGTCAAATTATTAATAGAATGTCTTGATTGAATACAGGTTTTGGTGCTCGTGGGCTATTTGCGCATTTTCATAAACAAGGTGTGTACAAACGCAACTCCGACTATAGAAATCGGCAAAAAGCCAGAATGAGTGAATGTTGATGCCACACGGGCGTGCTTGCGACCGTGTAGGTGGGCCATGTGATTAAACATGGGCATATTGTCAACAAGGCCGCAAAGCGATTTTGTGGGTTGAGGTTGTATTGGGCCATAATAGGCAGAATTGGGCTGTGGGCCCCGTAGACTTGTGGGCCCCACACTGGTAAATTACACGGATGAGTGGAAATTATTGGTCCAGGCTGTGTAATACACATGGCCATGGCCATCATGGCTCGTGTGGGCCCACATGGTCCCACAATATGGGCCTTGGGCCCATTTTCACTGTTGGACTGTTAAGGTTGCACGGGTCGCCTGAGACGACTGTGGACCTACTGTTGGGTCGATAAGTTTACCTAGACCCTCTAATTGATAAAATGACTATTATGCCCCTATGTGATAAAAAGACTATTTTGCCCCTATGTGATGTATGATTGTAATTAAACATGCCATTTTAGACGTATTGAGTACATACATGATATTATGACATGACATGACATGATGCATGATGTGTTGCATGGGGTTGGGTTTTATTATGATTGGAGGAAGTGTACTGTATTGGCAGCTCTACTGCAAATACTGTTTAGTGCCGCAACCAGTACTATTTGGAGTGTAGGGATGGGTAGGTTTATTATATCCCCACATGGAGTGCAAGGTTGGTCGGAGATGGAGTGTATAGGCTGGATGGGTAGGATCTCTTGATTGCATATCTGTACTGTTACTGTCACTGAGATAGGCTTAGGCCCAAACTGACACTGATATTGTAATGGGCTAAGGCCCTAACTGAGAATGAACGATTACTGAATTGGGCTTAGGCCCAGACTATATATGCTCATTGTTTGGTTATTTTATATGGGATTACACACTAATTTTTCATAACTCATCCATCTGTTTATTTGTACAGGGAATTCCTAGTCTTAAGCGGATCGGTGCGGCAAGGGATTCAAAGGTGGCCACCAAACCACACATACTTTCATATTTGATTTTGAAATTATAAGTAATTTTATTTTGGTTATTTTCTCTTTAATAAGACCTTTATGGATTTTTACTTTAATTTGGGATTTTATTTGTTTTGATTTATAACTGCTAGCAGTAGGGAACGACACGGGTTTTCAGAAGCATAAATGCTTTTAAAAAAAAATACCTCGTATACGCAACCAGTTTTGAGAGCTTCCATAAGAAATAACGTTTTAAAAATTAATGACTTTTTAATGTGATTAACTTTTTGCCAAACGACTTACATTTTGAAAATGAACGAGATATCCTAAAATCATTGTTAAGATCACAAAGAGGTTAAATATAGAATGGGTTTTTAAACGATATCCCACTTCACAAAAAACACTTCAATGTGACATCGCCAGATTCGACCATAATGTATAGGCTGAGTTTGCGGTGTACAACCCAAAAATATGGGAGGAAAGGTTGTGAAGCTTATCTTGCTTATGTGTTGAATACAAAGATGTATGAATTGAAAATTGAGTCAGTGCTGATAGTTTGTGAATATCTGGATGTTTTTCCAGAAGAGCTGCCTAGGTTACCTCCGATTAGAGAAGTCAAGTTTCGCATTCATTTAGTTCCAGGGACCTCACCAATATCTATTGCTCCGTATAGAACTGTCTGACTGAATTGAAAGAATCGAAAGCTCAATTGCAAGAGTTGACAAATAAGGGTTTTGCGAGATCGAGTTTTTCTCCCTGGGGTGCTCCCTTGTTAGTTGTAAAGAAGAAAGACGGATCTGTAATGCCCCCGTACCCGAGATTGTCGCCGGAGTCGAGTACGAGGTGTTACTAAACTTAATTCATTAATTAAACAGCTTAAACAATTTATTTTAGAATTTCCAGACAAGCTGGCTAACTGCGTCACAATCGCTTAAAAATTCATATCTCGAGTTATGAAACTCTAGATTAAAATCTGTAAATTTTACATAAAACTAGACTCATATATATATCTACTAATATTTTTCTATAATTTTTTATCGAGCTAATTAGTATAGTTTATTGATTAAAGTCTCCGCTGTTTTAGGGTTTGACTACTCTGACCCCTGTGTATTACGAATTAGATATCTCCCTATACAGAGTTTCAATGATTATGCCGCTTGTTTCTCATAAAGATAGACTCAATAAGGAATCTATAAATATAAAATATGACTTCTAATTATTTTTTTACAATTTATGATGATTTTTTAAATTCAAAATGGGGGATTCAGAGACCACTCTAACCCTGTTACACCAAAACTTAAATATCTCATAAAATATAACTCATTTACCTGTTTTGTTCCATCCATATGAAAATAGACTCATCAAGATTCTATGTCATAATTTATTCATCCTTTAATTACATTCTTACTATTTTTAGTGATTTTTCAAATTCATGTCACTACTGTTGTCTGATTCTGTTTTGTGGCCAATTTTACCTTTCCAAGGATTTTCATGGTTTAGTTAAGACATAAAGCATACATGTTATCATATATAAAATTGATTAGCCATTCCAAAAGCTGATCATTTACAAACCCTTTTCTTACCAAACCATAACCATATCATATGATCATTTACACAAAGTGAGTATATTGCTATACATGCCACACTCAAAATATACAAGCCATTTTACCAATTTAGGTCTTCGGATAGTGTAAGCGAGCCTTCGACCTATCCCGATTCTCAAGCCGGCTTGTCAAAACTACAATGAAGGAAAAGGAGGGAGTAAGCATAAGTGCTTAGTAAGTTCACATGCAAATAACAAGTAACATAATCATGTCATTCAACATAAACATTATCTGCATAAACAACACCAAGACATTCATGTTACATTTGCATTTAATATCTTACTACAATTTCATCATACTAAGTTCTCAACCCAAGGGTTTAAACACATACCTGTTAAATTTTCTTATTCACCACACTTACCAACATGTCACCTTCGTATTAGGCATTCTCCTTATTCTATTAGAGATCTCTCGTTGAACACATCAAAATATGATTTCGGATACACGGATAATATGCACATAAGTGCTATACTAATAACTAAACAAGCTCAATAGCTTTTGAAATCTATGTAGCCAAGCTACCATGTAACCCACCCATAAACGAACTCAGACTCAACTCAACAAGCTCGGGCGTTCGCATCCATAAGTGAACTCGGACTCAACTCAATGAGTTCGGACGCCTAGTTACATCTCACGAACTCGGACTCAACTGAACGAGTTCGAAACTCAACCATTCTATGTAACACCCCTAACTCGAGACCGACGCCGGTGTCGGACACGAGGGGTTAACGGCCAAACCCTCTCAAGATACCAACCAGTTTGACATTACCAGTCAGGCTGGAAAACTGCGTCACCGTCGCCTTAAAAATCATATCTCGAGTTTCAAAACTCGGAAACTGGTTTCGTAAATTTTCCCTGAATTTAGACTCATATACCCATCCATGGATTTATTTTAGAATTTTTGGTTGGGCCAATTGGTACAGTTTATTAGTTAAAGTCACCCATGTTACAGGGACCGACTGCTCTGACCTTCGCGTTACAACTTGAATATCTCCCTGTACAGGGCTTTAATACTGGTGCCGTTTGTTTCTAATGAAACTAGACTCAAAATGGAATCTTTACATATAAGGCATGACTCCTAGTTCTTTCTGGATAATTTATGGTAATTTCAAAGTTGCGACAGGGGACCCAGAAACCGTTCTGGCCCTGTCTCACGAGAACCTTAATATTTCTCAGTATACCGCTCATATGGTCGTTTCGTTTCGTCCATATAAAAATAGATTCATCAAGGTTCAGTTCCATAATTTACTCACTATTTAATTCTACTTCTACTATTTTTAGTGATTTTTCAATCTCATCTCACTGCTGCTGTCCGCAACAGTTACTGCAGTGACTATGCCAATTTCATGAATTTTTCCTTGGCCTTAATCATCCATCATACACGACACAAATTATGGCCACCTTATCAAAATTTGAGTTTCTAAGACTCGTGGCTATAGGTTCTAGCATCCCACTCGACGACCACATAGGCCATTTTCACATGGCTTAAAGTTTACAACCCACAATTCGACAAAATATAATAGCCTATACATGCCAAATGTTCTTCAACAACAAAAACAATACCACAAGATTTCAGCCGGTGTGATGACTTCAACGACGGTCCCGATCACGCAAAACAATACGAGTCCGAGAGACCTAAAATGGGTGACAAGAAAAACACCGAGTGAGTTTACAACTCAGTAAGTCATAAGCATTCATCAATCCATCGATAAAGTTACTACAACATGAAACAATAAACGAGGCTAGGTACCCATCCATATCGAATCTATACCAAGTCATACATCCACATTTCATATTCTACACAACAAGATATTTGAGGCATTTTCACACACTAACTCATTTCCACCACAATCATACAATTTCAATCATCACATAGATTTAAGGCTTACCAAATTCAACCCCGAGCATGAACATATTTTCTATTCGTCATGAGCTCGAGGTACTTACCCGATCCGCTGTCCGGATTAGCTCGATAATGTCGCACACTCAGTGCCAATTGTAATGCAAGAGCATATAGTGAATCCGCACACTTAGTGCTATATGTATTCAACTCGCACACTTAGTGCTATATAATCAAACTCGCACACTTAGTGCTGTACAATTTTAAACCCGCACACTTAGTGCCAATCTTATCACCGTGTCCATTTATACCCGCACACTTAGTGCCGAGACCAATACCTTATGTATTTTGCTGCCTTTATACATTCAACAATGGCATCATTCCATACACACACATTTCCATTTACACACCAACTCATTTAAACACATTTGCATATATATATTGATCATTTAAATCAACACCAAATATACGCTTAATGACTTACCTTGTGTTGGGTAAAACAGTCCAAGTCGGCTACTCGATGACCTTCGCTTTCCCTTGCTTGATACTCCTTCTTTAACTCCTTGAGCTTAATCAATAAATCAACTAGTTTAACCCTCTTGCTAAACATTCATAATTCAATTACACATGCATATGTATGTTTGTATATTCGCAACCATCCTCACTTATTACCCATTTGGTCAACAATCTAAGCCAAGATAAGGCTTCAATATGGTTGCCTCTAACCGAATACATGCACACCAATCTACTTCCTTTGGCCGAATATGCATGTCTATGTGGAGGCCAATTTTACACTTAATACTACACAAAAAAACAGCATACATTTTCCTAATTAACGCATTACATATTGTAGTTCTATACACATCTCTCATTTATTTCATAACCAAACAACATCACAAGCAAATAGACACCTTAAAATAGTATGCATGTCATACCAATTCATCATGTGCAAACATATATTCATGTAGGTGCAATGGCCAATTCTCAAGTGCCTTATATCCAAATATACACACATATCCAAAGCTTAAATCTTACTTACCATGCAACATGCATGAATCATACTTATGGATATAACATGGCCGAATACCACAACACCATACCGTTTCAATTTGGTCATGGTTAAACAAAGAACTTAGTATCTCATTCAAAAATGCTAAAAGAAAATCTAAGAATCCCCAATCCACCATCACATGAATCATTATCAAGCTTGATATTTAGCATGCAATGGCATTAACACCATATTCACTTTGGCCGAATTTCATTCCCATGACATAACAAAGATTTGAACCATGGGCTAACAAGAACATCAAGCTAGCAACTAAAATATACATGAATCTCATGGCAAAACATCAAACTTACCTTAATCTAGGTACAAGTATGGCCAAACCTCCTCCTAAACCTCTTCCAAACCAACATGAAACAAGAATTCCTTCCTTCTTCCTTAGAATTTTCAGCCCAAAGGAAATGAAAATGATGAACAAAAATTCTTCTTTCTTTCTCCACACTCACGGCAATGGGCATGCATGAGACCATTTTTTCTTTTTTTTTTGTTCCTTTCATTATTAAATTCCCATGCTCACTATTTTATTTTTTCTTACATACACCATTGTCCCAACATGTTTTATGACATGTTTTACCCATAATCTCTTGTCATGGCGGCCACTAACTATTAGGGGGAAATTTGACATGCAAGTCCTCCCTTTGACTACATGCACTATTAGGTCCTTATAGATTAGCCTATCACTTTTCAAAAGTGTCACACAAGTCCTACTAACTGAATTCACATGCTATCGGCTAAATCAAGCTTGAAATTTTCACACATTCATAATTACATATTCTAGACAATAAATATTACGTTCAAACATTTCGGTGACTCGGTTTAGCGGTCCCGAAACCACTTCCCGACTAGGGTCAATTTTGGGCTGTCACATTCTAGTGACATTTCACTTGTACCCTAATCTATTCCCAAGGTTCAAACGGGATTCTTTTCAATTTTACATTTTGATCACCTTCTTCAAAATGTAAAAACCGATACTTGCTAACATCTCATACTTATCAAGTTGTTCACATAATTTGCATATTACCAAATAATAATTCACAAAACATCATATTTCATGATAAGAATTATCATGTCATATAAATAACATTAAATCACTTAAAATAAAAATTATGTTACCTTATTTACACATGAACTTACATCGATACAAAATATTAGCAATCGAGTCTATTCCTCGTAAACTTTATTTTTCCCTCGATTGCGACTTGAATCTCGTTTCTCTTGATCTATAATGTCAAATTAATTTATTTAATACATTCATTCATCAAAACAGCCCCTAATACAAACTTTAGCAAAATTACTATTTTACCCCTAAACTTTCACATATTTGCACTTTTGCCCCAGGGCTCGTAAATTAAACCTCATCCTATTTTCTTATGTTTTATGACATGCTGATCAGTTTTCCCATCTATGGCAACATCAAATTCACACTCTAACATGTATTTATGAATATTAGGTATTTTTACCGATTAAGCCCTTTTACTCGTTTTTACTTAAAACCGAGTAGCACAAGTTGTCTAGCATAATTTAAAACCTCATATTCTATCATAAAACACCAAAATACACAAATTTCACCTATGGGTATTTTTCCAAATATGAACCCTAGGTTGAATTATTGCTAGCATAAGCTAAATCGAGCTATTGGGATTTCAAAAACATAAAAATCATTAAAAACGGGCATAGAAATCACTTACAATCAAGGCTTAAAAGTGTTGAAACCCTAGCTATGGTGGAGAGCAAAATTTGGCAGCAACTTATGGAGAAGATGATCATTTTTGTGTTATTTTTCCCATTTTATTTCATTTAATATCCAAATGACCAAAATGCCATTCCTTACTAAACTTTCAAAAATTCCATCCATGTCCAATTTTTGTCCATAAACTTAGAAATTGGTTAAATTAATATTTAAGACCTCCTCGTTAATATTCCAAAGCAATTTCATACTAAAAACTTCTTGAATGCAAGTTTTGCAAATTATTCGATTTAGTCCCTAATTTCAACTTAAGCACTTTATGCATAGAATTTCGTCACGAAATTTCCACACAATCATGCAATCATATCATAAACCTCAAAATAATTATAAAATAATTATTTCTATCTCAGATTTGTGGTCATGAAACCACTATTCCATTAGGCCCTAATTTAGGATATTACAGGATCCATGAGGCTTTTTATCGACTACAACAGCTCAACAAGGTGACTATAACGAACAAGTATCATCTACCAAGGATTGATGAATTCTTTAATCAGTTGAGAGGAGCTATGGTATTTACAAAAATTGATTTGAGATCTGGATACTATCAGTTGAGAGTTAAAGAGGCGGACGTGTCAAAAACCGCTTTTCGGACAAGATATGGGCACTATGAATTTCTAGTTATGCCTTCCAGACTAACTAATGCACCTGATATTTTTATGGACTTGATGAACAGAATCTTCTAACCATATTTAGATAAGTTTGTGGTTGTGTTCATCAATGATATCCTAATTTATTCTTGAGACGAGTCCGAGCATGTCGAGCACTTAAGAACTGTATTGTAGACTTTGAGAGATAAGCAGTTGTTTGCTAAATTCAGTAAAAGTGAGTTTTGGCTCCGAGAAGTTAGATTTTTGGGACATATTATTTCAGGTGATGGTATTCGTGTTGATCCAAGTAAGATTTTAGCGATTGTTGATTCGAAACCACCGAGGAATGCATCTGAAGTTAGAAGCCTTTTGGGCTTAGACGGATATTACCAATGTTTTGTCAAAGGATTTTTGGTGATTGCTACTGCTATGACCAAGCTATTGCAAAAAGATGTTAAGTTTGAATGGTCTAAAAAATGTCAACAAAGTTCGAGAAGTTGAAAGCATTATTGACTGAGGCATCAATTTTAGTGCAACCTGAACCGGGAAAGAGTTTTTGATTTATAGTGATACATCACTGAATGGATTAGGATGTGTGTTGATGCAAGAGGGCAAAGTGAGAGCTTATGCCTCGAGACAATTGAAACTGCACAAGAAGAATTATTTGACGCATGATTTGGAATTAGCATCCATTGTGTTCGCTTTAAAATTTTGAAGACATCATTTGTACAGTAAGAAATGTCATATCTTTACTGATCATAAGAGTTTAAGATACTTGATGACTCAAAAATATTTAAACTTACGGCAACGGAGATGGTCTAAATTACTGAAAGATTATGAGCAAGTAATTGATTACTACCGGGGTAAGGCAAATGTAGTCGCAGATGTGTTGAGTATAAAGTCTTTGCTTACTCTGAGAGCGATGAATACACGGTTGACTTCATTCGATAATGGTTCAATCCTAGCTGAGTTGAAAGCTAGACTGTTATTTCTTCAGCAATTTTGTGAAGCTCAAAAATGTGACGGTGATTTGCAAGCCAAAAGAGTTCTTTGTGAATCGAGTAGTGATTCAGATTTTCATATCGAATCCAATGATTGTTTGATGTTCTGAGGCAGAATTTGTGTACCGAAAAATGATGAACTTATTTAGAAAATTATTCATGAAGCACATAATAATTGTCTATCCATGCATCTAAGTAGTATGAAAATGTATAATGATTTGAAGAAATTGTATTGGTGGTTAGGTATGAAACAAGATATTTCAGAGTTTATTTCGAGATGTTTGATTTGTCAACAAGTCAAAGCTGAACACCAAGTGCCTTCAAGTTTACTTCAGCCAGTGATGGTGCCCGAGTGGAAATGGGATAGGATTACGATGGATTTCATAATGGGTTTGCCTTCCACTTTGTGAAAGAAAGATGTCGTATGGGTTGTGGTTAATAGATTGACAAAATCAGCTCATTTTATACCGGTACGTATAGACTATTCACTTGATAAGGTAGCTGAACTATACATTGCTGAGATTGTGAGGTTACACGGCGTGCCTATTTTTATCATTTCTGATAGAGATTCGAGGTTTACTTCATGGTTTTGGAAAAAAGTTACAAGAAGCTTTGCGTACGAAGCTAAACTTTAGTACCGCTTTTCATCCGTAGACTGATGGTTATTCTGAGAGAGTGATTCAGATTCTTGATGATATGTTCCGAAGTTATGTTATAAAATTTGAAGGTAGTTGGGAAAAGTATCTACCATTGGTCAAATTTTCTTATAACAACAGTTTTCAGTCAAGTATAAAAATGGCACCTTATGAGGCATTGTATGGCCGCAAGTTCTGAACACCCTTGTATTGGATTGAGCTTAGTGAGAAACAGATTCATGGGGTTGAGTTGATTGGGGAAACTGAAGAAAAAGTAAACATAATCCGTGACTGCTTGAAGGAAGCTTCTGATCAAAAAAAGTCATACGCAGATTTGAAAAGAAAAGCGATCGTATTTCAGACTGGTGATAAAGTATTCTGAAAGTATCTCCATGGAAGAAAATTCTCAGATTGGGTCGTAAAGGCAAGTTAAGTCCACGTTTCATTAGGCTGTATGAAGTCATTGAAAGAGTAGAGCCAGTAGCATATCAGTTAGCTTTACTGACAAAGTTGGAAAGGATCCATAATGTGTTTCATGTGTCGATGTTGCGATGAAATCATTGTGATCCTTCACATGTGATTTCTCCAACAAAGATTGAGATTCTACTAGATATGACGTATGGTGAAGAACCAATCAAGATTTAAGCTCGAGAAGTTAAACAGTTGAGAGATAAGAATATAGCCTTAGTGAAAGTTTTATGGCAACGACATGGGGTTGAAGAGGCTACGTGGGAACTCGAGGAGGCTATGAGAAAACAGTACCCAAACCTATTTTCTAGTAAGATTTTCGGGGACAAAAATCCCTAAAGGGGAGATAATTGTAACAATCTGATTTTGGGCCTAGTCGGAACAGTGATTTCAAGACCACAAATCTGATGTAGTAAAACTTGTTTTTATTACATTTTTATGGAATGATTTTGTGAAAATTTCGTTTGAACATTTTGACGTTTGCGTACTTAATTTAGCAAAAAGGACTAAATTGTAAAAAGTTTAAAAGTTGAGTTCTACATGCTAGAGGTGTCTAATTGCTATGAAATTTTAAATTGAAAGTCCTTATTTGGACGACAATAGACATGAGGTAAGAGAAATTTCATGTTTTATAAAAAGGGCATTTTGGTAATTTATCAATTAAAGAAAAAATAAGTAACATAAAAGCAAAATTTAGTCTATCTTCTTCTTGCTTGGCCAAAAATTAAAGGGAGAATCCATAGCTAGGGTTTTGCCACTTTTCAAACTCGATTGTAAGTCCGTTCTTGTCCTGTTTTTAATGATCCTTACATTTTAGAAATAGTTATCACTCGATCTACCTATTTCTACCATTAATTTTAGAAATGATTAAGGTCTAGGGTTTGACCCATGTTAGACATATGTGTATTTTGATGTTTAATGGTAAATTATTCAAGTCTAATGTTTGAAAAATGACTTTTGCTAAGTGATTTTCGATGAAAATGCCTAAAATGGCCTATTTGTAAAAGTTATAAAATGAGTAGTAAAAATGTGAAAGAATGGAAAATATGGACTCTTATAAGCATCAAAGAGGTTCAGCTAGGCTTAGGAACGAAGAAATTGAATCCATTTCAATTTACGAGCCTAGGGACCAAAGTGTAAAAATGTTAAAGTTTAGGGGCGAAAATATAATTTTGTCATAATATGATTTTTGAATTGAAATGAGTAATGTGAATAATAAATGAGTTAAATTTGCTATTATAGATGAAGAGAAACAAGGTTCAGACCTAGATCAGGGGAAAAACAAAGTGTTTGACAATTAGGTCCCATTTCTACTATTTTGTTCGAGGTAAGTTTGTATGTAAATAATGCATTATTTTAATTATATTTTAAATGCTTTATTGTTGTATGAATTGTGCTTAACCCTTCACTGTATTCGACAAAGTTTCAACAAGCGTGAAATTCTGGTAGAATTTTAGGAATAGATAGGATTCAACTGTCATGACATTAGGGTTAATGAGACTAGATGTAAGACTATATCTGGGATATGACATCAATATGAGACCACATGTAAGACCATATCTGGGATATGGAATCGACATGAGATTTCGTGTAAGACAATAGCTTGGCTATTGGCATCGATACAAGATTAAATGTAAGGCCATATCTGGGATGTGGCATTGGTATGGAACTGTGTGTACAGAACTCCTGAGTATCCTTTAGTATTCCAAGTGGTTCAACGGGTAATTTAATGATTACGTCAAAGATGAATTGTGTCTAAATCCAATTCAAGATGACTCAGGTATGTACGTAAAACTTGTACGTAATGAGCTCGATATGTGATGAACCCTTGATAAAGATATGATTTAGTTTGACTATAAGATTTATAATAACATTTATGTTAATTTTGTAACACCCCTTACCCATTCCCGAGACTGGGACTAGGCACGGGCGTTACCGGACACATACTCGGATATTTTTGGGAAATATGATTTATAAAAGTTCGTTCCAATTTGAATCCAATCAAACAACATCTTAGTGTCCCTATTATGGGCCTACGAGGCCCAAAACATATATTGGAAATGGTACGGGACTAAACCGAGGACCTATTTTAAGAAAGTTTCTAGGTTAATGTCCCGCATACCCGTGTGGAGACAATGCACACGCCCGTGTTCTTTGGGACACGCCCGTGTCCCCCACCCGTATGGAATTAATTGAATTTATTTCCTATTTCGAACCTACAAAGGTTTTCACACGGCCGAGCACATGCCCGTGTCCCTAGCCCGTGTCTCTCGCACAGCCTAGACACACTCGTGTGATTGCCAGGGTCCAAGAGCTAGAGCATTCTGTTTATGACGTCAGCATGCATTTAGGGGCACACGGCCAAGACACATGGCCGTGTGCTAGGCCGTACCCTCTACACGGTTGAGACACACGGCCGTGTCTCTACCCATGTATTTACTATCATGCATTCTGACTTAAAATTTTTAGGTTCAGGGGACACACGGCCATACCACATGCCTATGGAGTGATCCATGTATCACACATGCCCTAGACATACGCCCGTGTGTCTACCTATATGGACCTTGTTAGGCTATTTTCCAAGCCTTTAACCACCTTCTAATATTCATATCCACTTATAGTTTTCAATAACACTTAACATGGTCTAATTATACTCTTAAATGACCTTAATATGTCCCATTGCATGTAAACCTCATCTCATCGGTTTTTATACATGCTAGGTTATCCCCTTTATATTAAGGATTTCCATTACTTGTAACTTAATTATGCTTGGGTCATTATCTTAACTCATTGCCAAATTGTGGCCTAAGCACCCCATGTGATTTGGTCATATTATATATGACTAATTGTAACACCATATTTAATCATCACAAGAACATTGGAACATAACATGCACAATTTATTAGGTCATAACTGGAAACGCAAAAATTTATATACTTTTTCATACCTATTTTTCTCTTAAATTCATGCAAATCCGGTTAAATTCTTGTCGAAAAATAATTAAATAGTATAAAATAATTAAATTGTGTTAAAAATATAAACATGGTGAATTTAGTTAATTTTATACTTATTTTTTTATTAATTTTGACTATTTTCAACAGATTCGCGCAAAGGGCTAAAATTGGCTTGGCTGACACTACTGAAAGCACAAAACCGATAAGCAAATTGAAGTTTTGAGGCATATTAATTTCCAGCCTAAGACGGTCCAAAAATGTGTTTTAATTCATAATTTAATTAATTTTAATTTATTCCCCATTTAATTTGGGTTAAATAAATTATTTTTAATTAATTATGGAGAAAGGGTCCAGTTGAACCGCACTGGTTGAACCATATTGAGTTAACCGAACCAGCCACTAATTGGGCAGCCCAGAACCGTCCATATGCTAACCCAAATAAGCATTTTAGCTGATTAAATATGCTTGCAACAAGGCCCTTGAAGAACTGTCAAAATGAATTCAAACCCCTCATTTAATTGTGGCTTTATGAAACTGCCCCAAGCTTAAAATAGCAAAGATGAAACTCTCAACTTTGCCATGTGTGTGGCCGGCCAAGGGAGGTCTCTTAGGCTGATTATTTTTTCTATTTTTAGCTGTCATATTCAGCTATAAAATTCACCCCTTGCTGATCATTCAAAGCATCCCTCATCCATCCTTCATTCCACAACATTCTTTCATTCTCTCTTCTCCTCTCTCACTTTTTCTCCCATTTTTTCCATCCCATTTCCCTTATTGTTCAAGTGCTGATTTCTTCTCATGGGAAACAGGCTCTCATTAGCCATTTTGAAGCAGCAATTAAATGTTCATAAGCCACCTTGATAGCCGAGGGCAACGAAGAACGAAGAACAGAGCAACTAGTCAAGCCACGGAGAAACACCGGATTTGCTTATTGTTCCCTATCTCTCTAATTTTTGTTGTTGTTTTGACGAACATGTTTATGAATATTTATGCTATTGAAATGGTTATTTTAATCAATTTAACTTAAATTAATTTTGTGTTGGGTTGATTATATTCTGTCTGTTTAAATTGTTAAAATGACGTTTATGCTGTTATAGGCCTCGGTAAATTGCTTGGTTAAGTAAATCATGCCTAAGTTATTCTTGCATTACGACTGTGAGGTAGCTAATGAATTAATTATTTAAACGGATTGCAATTGTAATTAATTGACAGAGTACTTAACCAGTGCATGTTTATTCTTCTAAGGTAGCTGAAGGTTAAATTAGCAATATCTCTGGCGATATTATTACCTTGCATAACTTGCAAGATTATTGTGATTAAACTGTTTCAAGGTAGGGATGCCTTGTTACTTCACATAGTCTTTTATATGCTTATTAGATTAATTAATTGTTCTTTTATATACTTATTAGATTAATTAATCGTTTGAATTGACATAGGGATATGCAAGAGATTAGTTCAGTTTAATGAGTATGTATGTGCAATAACATGTTTTGTTACTAGAATCTATTTAGTCGGTTGAATTGACATAGGGATATATCAAGAGATGAATGGATTTTTTTTTGTAAGTTTGTTCATAAGCTAGAAAATTATCGGGTTGCTGTGAATTTATTCGTAACAGTGTAAACATGAGTTTAATAATTCAGAGTTCAAGAAATATAATTAATCCAACACAAGTATGTTACCTTGATTAAATCTTATTTGAAATCGTGCATTAGAACTCCTTTGTTTTATTTTAATTATTTATTTAGTTTTTAATTAGTTTTTGACCACCTTTTTAAAACCAAATTTTTTTCACCTCACCAAAGTGTTTTATAATTAATTTGATAAATAATTCTTTTTACAGTCCCTGTGGGTACGATAACTTGACATTTACTTGTCACTTTATTACTTGTTGCGATTATGTACATTTGCACATTTTCGTCGTTCCAAGTTTTTGGCACTGTTGCCGAGGTTAAAAAAAGAAGTCATTATTTGTGAATTTTTTAGTTTTACATTTTGGTTTATTTTTCTATTTAATTTTTAACTTAATTAATTTTTCTTTGATAATTTCAGGTGTTTATGAGTAATGACCAGATTATCAACTTACTTCCTGTAGACCTTGAGATAGAACGAACCTTTTGACAGCGAAGAAGACAAGCGAATCAGAGAAGGATTGAAGGAATGAATTTCAAGAATATGAATCAAGGAAATGGAGCAAACCTTGCTCAAAATCCTATCCTTATTGCTGACGATAGGGATAGAGCCTTAAGACAATATGTTGTGCCAGTATTTAACGATCTTAATCCCGGCATTAGGAGACCCGAAATCAAGGCACAACAATTCCAGCTGAAGCCAGTCATGTTCTAGATGGTTCAGACGGTGGGCCAATTCAGTGGAATGCCTACTGAAGATCCTCATCTTCACTTAAGACTATTTATGGAGGTGAGCGACTCTTTCAAATTAGCTAGAGTTCTCGAAGATGCATTACGATTGAAGTTGTTCTCGTACTCACTAAGGGACAGAGCTCGAGCCTGGTTGAATTCATTGCCACCGAACACTAAGTTGAGAAACGAGATCACTGCCTTCCAAGAAATGGATGATGAGTCCTTGTATGAGGCATGGGATCGATACAAAGAACTATTACGGAAATGCCCTCACCATGGAATCCACCATTGCATCCAACTTGAGACATTTTATAATGGTCTCAATGCTCACACGAGGATGGTAGTGGACACTTCTGCTAACGGTGCTATCCTTTTTAAGTATTATAATGAGGCTGACGAGATCATCGAGAGGATCGCTAGTAACAATTATCAATGGCCAACCAATTGAGCCGCGTTAGGAGGACGAGTCGCTGGAATACATGAAGTGGATGCTCTCACTTCACTTGCATCTCAGGTATCTTCCATCTCTTCAATGCTTAAGAATCTTACCACTAATAGGTCTAACAGTTTTGTAGCCCAACTACTTCACTAATTTAAGAGTATAGCCTGTGTTTATTGTGGGAAAAGACATTTTTTCGAAGAATGTCCATCGAACCCTGAATTTGTATATTACATGGGTAACCAGAACCAAAATCAAGGAAGGCAAGGACTGCAATCCAACTTTTATAACCCATCGTGGTGAAACCACCCAAATTTTTCCTGGAGTAACCAAGGGACTGGAACCAGTAACAACTACACTCAACCTAGACCGACTTAGGCATTTAGTTTTTCCCAACAACCAGCTCAGGCTGAATCATCCAACAGCTTAGAGAATTTATTAAAGGCAGACATAGCGAAAAACAATGCCACTCTAAAGAATTTGGAGAATCAAGTGGGCCAGCTTGCTACTGAACTCAGGAACTGACCACAAGGTGATTTACGTAGTGATACGGAGAATCTAAGAAAATTGGGGAAGAAACATTGCAAAGCGTTAACATTAAGGAGCAGAAAGATAGTAGAGCCCAACACTATCGAAGCTGAAAAGGGGACAGCTGATGCTCAAGACTCAGAGGAAGTTCAACCGAGTGTTAAAATTCCAGTTTCATAATAACCAAAATTTGTAAAACCCGACAAGGTAATTCTAGAATCAGCTAATTCTGATCAACTAACAAATCCATTAGATGGAGAATTGTCGCAAAAAATGAATCAACCAGTTTCAGTAAAGAAACCTTCACCACTGTACCCTCAAAGACTTCAGAAGCAGAAATAGGAAATTCAATTCAAAAAATTCCTCGACGTACTCAAGCAACTTCTCATCAACATCCCGTTGGTTAAAGCACTTGAACAAATGACAAACTACATCAAATTCATGAAGGATGTCCTGTCCAAAAAACAAGGACTTGGAGAATTTGGGACAGTAGCTCTGACGAAGGAATGCATCACATATCTTCAAGACAAACTACCCTCAAAGCTGAATGATCCTGGATGTTTTACCATACCTTACAACATTGGAGCAACATATTGTGGTAAGGCACTATGTGACTTGGGTCTAAGTATAAACTTGATGGCTATGTCAATAATTAGAAAGTTGGGATAGGTGAAGTTAGACCTACTACGGTTAGCAACCGAAAGTGCGGGATGTATTGGTACGTGTAGATAAATTCATCTTCCCTGCTGATTTTGTTATCCAAGACTTTGAAGCAAACAAAGAAGTGCAATTATCCTAGGACGACCATTATTAGCAACCAAAAGGACCCTTATTGATGTGAAGAAGGGTGAGCTTATGATGCGTGTTCAGGATGATCAGGTAACATTTAATGCTTTTAAGTCTATGCGATTTCTTGACACAATTGATGATTGTTTTGTAATATCCGATTTAGAGGATTCAATAGTGGAAAAGGAGCTCAACTATGTTGAGGATCCGTTGGAACAAATTTTGACATTAGATCCTCCAAATGATGAAGAGGAGGATGAATACTTAGCATTGTTAGAAGCTAATCAAAGGGGATTTAATTTAGAATCCCATTTTGAATCTTTCGAGTTAGAGAAGAGGGAGTATGCCCAACCAAAAGCGTCAGTCGAGGAACCATCTAAATTAGAACTCAAGCTATTACCTTCACATTTAAAATATGTTTATTTAGGTAACGCTTCTACTCTGCCTGTTATTGTTTCAGCATAATTAACTACTGAACAAGAAGAGAAAATCATCTCGGTGTTGAAATAATACAAGAAGGCTATCGGATGGACCATAGAAAACATCCGCGGTATTAGTCCATCTGTATGCATGCACAAGATTATCCTAGAAGATGGTGAAAAAGGGACTATTGATGGACAACGAAGACTGAACCACATCATGAAGCACGTGGTGAAAAAAGAGATTATCAAGTGGTTAGATGCGGGTATCATTTATCCTATCTCAGACAGTTCATGGGTAAGTCCAGTCCAGTGCGTGCCTAAGAAGGGAGGTATCACAGTCGTAGAGAACGAGAATAACAATTTAATACCAACTAAAATTGTTACGAAATAGAGGATTTGCATCGATTACCGACAGTTGAACAAGGCGACTAGGAAAGATCACTTTCTTTTGTCGTTCTTGGATCAAATGTTGGATAGACTCGCGGGGCGAGACTATTACTATTTCCTCGATGGATACTCGGGGTATAATCAGATTACAGTAGCACCAGAAGATCAGCACAAGACAATGTTCACCTGCCCGTATGGTACATTTGCATTTAGATGCATGCCATTTTGTTTATGTAATGCACCTGCTACATTTCAAAGATGTATGATGTCTATTTTCACTGACATGATTGAGAAGTACTTGGAAGTTTTTATGGATGAATTTTTAGTATTCAGAGATACTTACGATGATTGCTTAACCAATCTAGCTAAGGTAATAAGGCGATGCGAAGAAACGAACCTAGTACTTAACTAGGAAAAGTGCCATTTCATGGTGTGAGAAGGAATTTTTCTAGGGCATCGAATAACGTGACATAGGATCGAGGTAGATAAAGAAAAGGTAGATGTTATTGAGAAACTCCCACCTCCAACATCTATAAAGGGTGTTAGGAGCTTTTTGGGCCACGACAGTTTCTATCGAAGATTTATCAAAGACTTCTCCAAAATTGCTAAACCCTTATGCAAACTATTGGAGAAGGACACGACGTTTAAGTTCGATGATGAATGCTTAAAAGCTTTCAAGGATTTGAAGAGTCGATTATTTTGGCACCTATAATCATCACACTAGACTGGGATTTGCCATTTGAATTAAAGTGTGATGCAAGCGACTTCACGATAGAAGTTGTCATGGGCCAGCGAAGGAACAAAGTTTTCCATCCCATCTACTATGCAAGCCGGACTGTGACAGCTCAAAATTGACCCTAGTCGGGAAGTGGTTTCAGGACCGCTAAACCGAGTCACCGAAATGTTTGAACGTAATATTTATTGTCTAGAATATGCATTTATGAATGTGTGAAAATTTCAAGCTTCGATTTAGTCGATTGCATGTGAATTCAGTTATTAGGACTTGTGTGACACTTTTGAAATGTGATAGGCTAATCTATAAGGACCTAATAGTGCATGTAATCAAAAGGAGGACTTGCATGTCAAATTTCCCCCTAATAGCTAGTGGCCGCCATGACAAGGATTATGGGCAAAACATGTCATAGACATGTTATGTTGGTGCATCATGGGAGGAAAAAAATAAATTAATGGTTATGGGTAATAAAGAAATGGAAAAGAAAAAAAAAAAGGGGAATGTGAGAGTGTTACCCCCATTGCCGTGAGTTGAAGAAAAAGAAAAGAAAATTTTGTTCATCCTTTTTCATTTCTTTGAGCTGAAAATTCTTGGGAAGAAGGGAGGAGTTTTTGCTTCATGCTTGGTTTGGAAGAGGATTAGGAGGAGTATCTAGATTAAGGTATGTTGAGGTTGTGCCATGAGATTCATGCATGTTTTTAGTTGCTAGCTTGAGTTCTAACTAGCTCATGGTTCAAATCTTTGCTATGTCATGGGAATGATGTTCGGCCAAGGTGGATTTTGTGTTAATGCCATTGCATGCTAAATATGAAGCTTGTTGATGATATATGTGATGGTGGGTTGATGACTCTTGGATTTTCTTTTTAGCATTTTTGAGTGAGACATTAAGTTCTTTGTTTAACCATGACCAAACTTGAAATGGTATGGTGTTGTGAAGTATTCGGCCATGGTATATGCATAAGAATGATTTATGCTTATTGCATGGTAGGTAAGATTTGTGTTTTGGATATATGTTTATATTTGGTTATAATCAACTTGAGATTCGGCCCTTGCACCTATATGTATATATGTTTGCACATGATGTATTGGTATGACATATATACTATCTCAAGGTATATATTTACTTATGATGATGTTTTGGTTATGAAGTAAATGATAGATGTGTATTGAACTGCAATATGTAATGCATTAGTTAGTAAAATGTACGCCGTTCATGTGTGGTATTAAACATGTAATTGGCCTCGACATCAGCATGCATAATCGGCCACATGAATGAGTACATAGGTTGATGTGTTGTTCGGCCATAAGTAAGCATGTTGAAGGCTTTATCTCGACCTAGAAAATTCGGCTAAGGAGAGTACTAACTAATGTGTTGAGTTTGATGCATGATTTCACATGTATGTGACTTTAATGTCTAATGTATAAGTGTGGGCTAAGTGCCTTGTGTTCCTCTTTTCGATGCTCAAATGATTAAATCGATTTATTTATTTAATTAAGCTCAAGAGCAAAGGGATCCAAACCGATAAAGGGAAGGAAAAAGTGGTCGAATAGCCATCGAAATCGCTCGACAACATCCGAGGTAAGTTCTTGAGTAATAGAGCTTAAATTAAGATTGATTAGATCATGTTTTAAGCAAATCAAATCATGCTCTTTGTGTGTGGATATTGAGCCAAATTTGCAAGAGTGATAAGTGTATTGTGTTTGAGTTTTGCTAATGAAAATGAAATGCGAATGTGTTATGATTTAGTGTTAAATGTGCATGGTTATTCGAATGATGTCCTGCTAAGTCCCAAGGCTTTGTGCTAAGTGACCATATCCGGACTAAGATCAAGGCATTTGTGCGAGTTCCCAAATCCGAGTTAAGTCCCAAGGCATTTGTGCGAGCTATTATAACCGGCTATGTCCCGAAGGCTTTTGAGCGAAGTCGCTATATCCGGATAAAATCCAAGGTACGTGATTCGGGAATGAGCAATCTTGCTGTAAAAATTTCAGTTAATACGCTTGCAAAATTCCAGCAATGAGGTATGTTTCAGATGTGCTTTGAATTAGTTGAGCCCTTACAAATAAGTATTTGCTCATTGATAAACGAGCTACCGCCTTTGGCTAAGTTGATCTTTGTGTATGAACATAAGGGTTGGTAATGTGAAGTAAGTATGATATTGAGAATGTGTGCATATGAAATTATCCGTTTAGCTATATGAATGCTATGCTTTTGTTGTGCTGAATCCCTTGCTCAAAACTTACTAAGCATAAATTGCTTACTCCGCTTCTTTGTTCTCTGCTTTATAGATTTTGGCTCGTCACCATCGGACTCGGGATTTTTGGAAGTCGAAGTCTCCCACACTATCAAAGCCCCTTTTGGTACAATTTTGGTTGAGCTTTGAAATGGCATGTATAGGACTACCCTTTGTTGGTTTTCAAGCACGCTTTGTGATGTATGTGTGTACACCATGCGAAAATGGTTCGTAGAAGTGGAGTATGGCATTAGACCATTTGTGTTTATGTATATATGTATGGTTTCATGATGTGACTATGGACTGGAATGGAAGTGTTAAGCAAATGATCAGCCATTGGAATGGCTAAATATGATTATATGTGGACCTATGTATGACAAAACTCTAGTTGGTCCATGGAAACCACGAAATAGGTAAAGTTTACCTTGAAAACAGATGCTGACAGCAGCAGTGGTGTGGATTTGAAAAATCACTAAAATTTGTAGAAATGGAATTAAATAGTGAATAAATTATGTAAATGAACCTTGATGAATCTACTTTCATATGGAAGAAACGAAACGACCATATGAGTTATATGTTAAGAGATATTAAAGTTCTCGTGAAACAGGGCCAGAACGGTTTCTGGATCCCCTGTTCTGACTTTGGAAATTCATTATAAACTAACCAGAGATAATTAGGAGTCATTCCATGTATGTATAGATTCCTATTTGAGTCTATTTTCTATAGAAACAAACGGTATCAGTATTGAAGCCCTGTACAGGGAGATATCCAAGTCGTAATGTGCAAAGGTCAGTGTAGTCGATCCCTGTAACAGGGGAGACTTTAACTAATAAACTGTACTAATTGACCCGACCAAAAATTCTAGAAGAAAAATATGTAGATGGACATATGAGTCTAATTTTAGGGAAAAATTACGAAACTGATTTTTGAGCTTTGAAACTCAAGATATGATTTTTTTAAAGGCGGCAAGGACGCAAAGAACCAGCTTTGTCTGGAAATTTTTTAAATGGACTGTGAAAATAATTAAGTTAAGTCTGTGCACCTTGTGTTCGACTCCATAACGGACTCGGCACGGGTGTTACAATTTTATTGGTATCATAGCTACGGTTTAGTCGATTCTAGGACTACCGTAATGCGGTTGGGTCTAGCTATACATGTCATTTTATGTGATTATTTGATAGTGTGGTGATTTCTGACAATTGAAATGTGTTTATTTATAGTAATGGATCCCGATCCCGACCGAAAGCAAGAGGTGATGATCTTGAGAGTGTAGCGCTGCTCCCCCCACAAGGGACGGCGCCATGACTCTCAACCTAATGCTAGTAATCCAAATGATGAAGCTAGACAAGCTTTCTATAGCGTGATGAATGATTGGTTCAACCAATACATTCGAACTAATATGGCTGTTCCACAACCTCCATTCCCAACAAACACAACCCCGCACCTACAATGCCACCAGAATCGACCAAATAAGGTCGAATAAGCCCCAGCTTGATGTAATCCAAAACATGGGGCTACTGAATTTAAAGCTACGAATAGCGACGATGCCGAGCAAGCTGAATTTTGGTTGGACAACACTATCCGGGTACTTGATGAGCTATCTTGTACACCCAATGAATGCCTAAAGTGTACTATCTCCTTGCTACGCGATTCTACCTACTATTGGTGGAGTACTCGACTTCACAGCCCCGAGAGCAAGTAACTTGGGAGTTTTTCCAAACCGAGTTTCGGAAAAAGTATATCATCGAGATTTGTTGATCAAAACGGAAGGAATTTCTTGAGCTTAAGCAAGGTTCTATGTCGCCATCGATTCGAGCGAAAATTTGTTAGACTTAGTAGATACGCCGAATGTATTTCGTCCGAGGCTATCATGTGTAAACGCTTTGAGGATGGGCTGAATGAAGATATAAAATGTTCGTTGGCATTCTTGAAATACGAGAGTTCGTAGTACTTGTGGAGCGAGCTTGTAAAGTCAAGAGCTTAGAAAAGAAAAACAAAAGTTGATGTGGGAACCGGAGAGTTTCAAAAGATCCTCGGAAAGTTGCTTCAACAGCATCAAGAAATTTCATGATGATGTGGGCGGTCTAGAGGCACTTCGGCCTTTTAGACGAGATCGTGATCGACCCCACAATGGGTACACGAGGCACTTGATCGCCAATGTTGGGAATGAACGCCGAGACGAACGGAGTGTCGACATTGTGGCAAATGGCATTCGAAGTTGTAGATTCCGTGACCGCCTCATTACAAGTGCGGATCAGTTGACCACTTCATTAAAGATTGCCCGAGGTTGTCTCGAATGTAATGTAGATCGAGTGGGAAACCGGCGCTACCACCGCCGAGGTAGACCATCTAGAAATACGGGCAATGCTAGTGGTGGTCAGAGAGGATCTAGAGATGCTACGACCAGATCCGAGGCTTGCGCTCCTGCTAGGGCTTATGCCATACGCGCACGTGAGGATGCTTCCTCGCCAGATGTTATTACCGGTACTTTCACTCTCTTTGAGACTAATGTAATTGCTTTGATTGACCCTGGTTCCACTCATTCTTATATATGCAAAACCTTAGCATCCAGTAAGACTTTACCTATTGAGTCTACTGAGTTCGTAATTCGGGTGTCAAATCCCTTGGGTCGTTATGTGCTTGTCGACAAAGTATGTAAGAAATGTCCCCTAGTGAATCGAGGTTCCTGTTTTCCGGCGGACTTGATGCTTTTGCCGTTTGATGAATTTGACGTTATCCTCGGTTTAGATTGGTTGACCGTGCATGATGCGGTTGTGAATTGCAAAAGCAAGACTATTGATCTGAGGTGTGCAAATAACGAGATAATCCGAGTTGAGTCTACGGACTTAAAGGGGTTGCCAGCTGTAATATCAGCAATGTTGGCCCAGAAATATGTAAGGAAGGGGTGCGAAGCATACCTTGCGTATGTACTTGATGACAAGGAATTGGAAAAGAAACCCGAATCTGTGCCGGTGGTTTGTGAATACCCGGATGTTTTTCCCAAAGAATTACTGGGTTTGCCACCTGTTCAGGAGATAGAGTTTGGTATTGAGCTTGTACCTGGGACTACGCCGATTTCGATAGCTCCGTATCGTATGGCTCCAACCGAGTTAAAAGAGTTGAAAGCTCAGTTGCAAGAATTGACGGACAAAGGTTTCGTTCGACCAAGTTTCTCACCTTGGGGTGCACCAGTATTGTTTGTGAAAAAGAAGGACGGAACCATGAGGTTGTGTATTGACTATCGTCAGCTGAATAAAGTGACGATAAAGAATAAATATCCATTACCGCGTATTGATGATTTGTTTGATCAACTAAAGGAAGCCTCAGTGTTTTCAAAGATAGATTTGAGATCGGGTTATTATCAGTTGCGGATTCGAGATTCGGACGTACCCAAACCGCTTTCGAACGAGGTACGGTCACTATGAGTTCTTAGTGATGCCGTTCGGGCTCACTAATGCCCTCATGGTATTTATGGATTTGATGAATCGGATCTTCGATAGTATTTGGACCGGTTCAGTAGTTGTGTTCATTGATGACATCTTGGTCTATTCAAGAGATGAGACCGAACATGCCGAACACCGAGATTAGTGTTGCAAATTTTACGGATAAGCGCTTATATGCTAAGTTCAACAAGTGTGAGTTCGGTTAAAAGAGGTCACTTCTTGGGTCATGTGGTATCTCGATCGGTATTCGAGTCGACCCGAGCAAAATTTTAGCCATACTTAACTGGAAGCCTCCAGAAATATTAATGAGGTTCGAGCTTTTTGGGACTTGCGTTACTACCGACGGTTTGTAAAGGTTTCTCGATGATAGCCACACCCATGACGAAGCTACTTCAAAAGATGTTAAGTTCAAATGGACGGAAGAATGTCGAAAAGTTTTGATCAACTGAAAACTTATTTGACTAAGCTCAATTTTAGTGCAAACCGAATCGTGCAAAGAGTTTGTCATCTATAGTGACGCCTCCCTACTTGGGTTAGGTTGCGTCTTGATGCAAGAAGGTCGAGTTGTGGCCTATGCGTCGAGACAATTAAAGCCACATGAGAAAAATTATTCACCCATGATCTCGAACTAGTCGCCAGATTCGCTTTGAAAATATGGCGACACTACCTATTTGGGGAGAAGTGCCATGTATTTTCGGATCACAAAAGTCTCAAATATTTGATGACTCAAAGAGACTTGAATCTACGACAAAGGCGCTGGCTTGAGTTGTTAAAAGATTATGAGCTAGTCATTGATTATCACCCGAAAGGCTAATGTGGTTGCGGACGCCTTAAGCGAAAATCACTTTTGCTTTACTGAGCGATGAATGTACACTTGTCTATTCTACCCGACAATGTGTTAATAGCCAATTAAAGGCCAAACCATTATTGACTCATCAAATTCGTGAAGCTCAGAAAGTTGACGATGAGTTGGTTGCAAAACGGGCTGAGTGTGTTCCGAACAAGGAATCAGAGTTTCCAATTGATGATGATGATTGTTTGAGGTTCAGAAGTCGTCTGTGTGTTCCAAGGAATTCGGAACTCATTACGATGATTCTGAACGAAGCCCATTGTAGCCGAATGTCAATTCACCCAGGGAGTACGAAGATGTACAATGATTTGAAACATCGGTTTTGGTGGCATGGTATGAAACGAGACATCTCCGACTTTGTTTCGAGATGTTTAATATGTCAACAAGTGAAAGCGGAACATCAAGTGCCTTCAGGGTTACTTCAGCCGATCACGATACCCGAGTGGAAATGGGATCGAGTCACAATGGACTTTGTGTCCGGACTGCCATTGTCAGCAAGTAAGAAGGATGCGATTTGGGTTGTTGTTGATAGACCGACTAAGTCGGCTCACTTTATCCCCGCGCGCACGGATTTTTCATTGGATAAACTAGCTGAATTGTACGCTTCTCGATTGTGAGATTACACGGGTATCGATTTACATTGTGTCGGATAGAGATCCGAGATTCACCTCGCGATTTTGGAAGAAATTGCAAGAAGCTTTGGGTACCAAGCTGCACTTTAGCACCGCTTTTCATCCACAAACCGATGGTCAATCTGAGCGAGTAATTCAGATACTTGAGGATATGTTGAGATGTTGCGTCCTTGAGTTTAATGGTTCATGGGAACGATATTTACCTTTGATTGAATTCGCTTACAACAATAGTTTTCAATCAAGTATTAAGATGGCACCTTACGAGGCTTTGTACGGGTGTAAATGCCGTACACCATTGTTTTGGACCGAGCTCGGTGAAAGCAAAATTTTCGGAATGGATTTGATTAAAGATGCTGAATGAAAGTAAAAGTAATCCGTGAAAATCAAGATAGCCTCCGATCGTCGTAAGTCGACGCTCTCAAACGAAAAGACATTGAGTATCGTGGGAGATAAAGTGTTTCTTAAAGTTTTGCCTTGGAAAAAGATACTCGATTTGGCCGTAAGGCAAATTGAGTCCGAGGTTCATCGGGCCATATGAAGTATCCGAACGAGTCGGTCCAGCTTGCATATCGATTGATTTTGCCTCCTGAACTTGAAAAGATTCACGACGTCTTTCATGTTTCGATGCTTCGACGTTATAGATCTGATCCATCGCACATAATTAGTCCATCAGAGGTTAAAATTCAAGCCGATATGAGTTATGAAGAAGAACCGATTTGTATCCTAGCTCGTGAAGTGAAGGAGTTGCGAAACAAAAGGGTTCCATTAGTAAAAGTGTTATGGCTTAAACACGGGATGGAAAAAGCTACTTGGGAACCCGAGAACTTTATGAAAGAGCGTTACCCAAACCTATTTACCGGTAAGATTTTCGGGGACGAAAATTTCTTAAGTGGGGGAGAGTTGTGACAGCCCAAAATTGACCCTAGTCGGGAAGTGGTTTCGGGACCGCTAAACTGAGTCACTGAAATGTTTGAATGTAATATTTATTGTCTAGAATATGCATTTATGAATGTGTGAAAATTTCAAGCTTCGATTTAGTCGATTGCATGTGAATTCAGTTATTAGGACTTGTGTGACACTTTTGAAATGTGATAGGCTAATCTATAAGGACCTAATAGTGCATGTAATCAAAAGGGAGGACTTGCATGTCAAATTTCCCCCCCTAATAGCTAGTGGCCAGCCATGACAAGGGATTATGGGCAAAACATGTCATAGACATGTTATGTTGGTGCATCATGGGAGGAAAAAAATAAATTAATGGTTATGGGTAATAAAGAAATGGAAAAGAAAAAAAAAAAGGGAATGTGTGAGTGTTACCCCCATTGCCGTGAGTTGAAGAAAAAGAAAAGAAAATTTTGTTCATCCTTTTTCATTTCTTTGAGCTGAAAATTCTAAGGAAGAAGGGAGGAGTTTTTGCTTCATGCTTGGTTTGGAAGAGGATTAGGAGGAGGTTTGGCCATACTTGTATCTAGATGAAGGTATGTTGAGGTTGTGCCATGAGATTCATGCATGTTTTTAGTTGCTAGCTTGAGTTCTAACTAGCCCATGGTTCAAATCTTTGCTATGTCATGGGAATGATGTTCGGCCAAGGTGGATTTTGTGTTAATGCCATTGCATGCTAAATATGAAGCTTGTTGATGATATATGTGATGGTGGGTTGATGACTCTTGGATTTTCTTTTTAGCATTTTTGAGTGAGACATTAAGTTCTTTGTTTAACCATGACCAAACTTGAAATGGTATGGTGTTGTGAAGTATTCGGCCATGGTATATCCATAAGAATGATTTATGCTTATTGCATGGTAGGTAAGATTTGTGTTTTGGATATATGTTTATATTTGGTTATAATCAACTTGAGATCCGGCCCTTGCACCTATATGTATATATGTTTGCACATGATGTATTGGTATGACATATATACTATCTCAAGGTATATATTTACTTATGATGATGTTTCGGTTATGAAGTAAATGATAGATGTGTATTGAACTACAATATGTAATGCATTAGTTAGTAAAATGTATGTCGTTCATGTGTGGTATTAAACATGTAATTGGCCTCAACATCAACATGCATAATCGGCCACATGAATGAGTACATAGGTTGATGTGTTGTTCGACCATAAGTAAGCATGTTGAAGGCTTTATCTCGACCTAGAAAATTCGGCTAAGGAGAGTACTAACTAATGTGTTGAGTTTGATGCATGATTTCACATGTATGTGACTTTAATGTCTAATGTATAAGTGTGGGCTAAGTGCCTTGTGTTCCTCTTTTCGATGCTCAAATGATTAAATCGATTTATTTATTTAATTAAGCTCAAGAGCAAAGGGGATCCAAATTCGATAAAGGGAAGGAAAAAGTGGTCGAATAGCCATCGAAATCGTTCGACAACATCCGAGGTAAGTTCTTGAGTAATAGAGCTTAAATTATGATTGGATTAGATCATGTTTTAAGCAAATCGAAATCATGCTCTTTGTGTGTGGATATTGAGCCGAAATTTGCAAGAGTGATAAGTGTATTGTGTTTGAGTTTTGCTAATGAAAATGAAATGCGAATGTGTCATGATTTAGTGTTAAATGTGCATGGTTATTCAATGATGTCCGAGCTAAGTCCCAAGGCTTTGTGCTAAGTGACCATATCCGGACTAAGATCCAAGGCATTTGTGTGAGTTCCCAAATATGGGTTAAGTCCCAAGGCATTTGTGCGAGCTATTATAACCGGCTATGTCCCAAGGCTTTTGAGCGAGTCGCTATATCCGGATAAAATTCAAGGTACGTGATTCAGAATGAGCAATCTTGCTGTAAAAATTTCAGTTAATACGCTTGCAAAATTCCAGCAATGAGGTATGTTTCAGATGTGCTTTGAATTAGTTGAGCCCTTACAAATAAGTATTTGCTCGCTTGATAAACGAGCTACCGCCTTTGGCTAAGTTGATCTTTGTGTATGAACATAAGGGTTGGTAATGTGAAGTAAGTATGATATTGAGAATGTGTGCATATGAAATTATCCGTTTAGCTATATGAATGCTATGCTTTTGTTGTGCTGGAATCCTTGCTCAAAACTTACTAAGCATAAATTGCTTACTCCGCTTCTTTGTTCTCTGCTTTATAGATTTTGGCTCGTTAGCTATCTGACTCGGGATTTTTGGAAGTCGAGGTCTCCCACACTATCAAAGCCCCTTTTGGTACAATTTTGGTTGAGCTTTGAAATGGCATGTATAGGACTACCCTTTGTTGTTTTTCAAGTACGTTTTGTGATGTATGTGTGTATAGCCATGCGAAAATGGTCGGTAGAAGTGGAGTATGGCATTAGACCATTTGTGTTTATGTATATATGTATGGTTTCATGATGTGACTATGGACTGGAATGGAAGTGTTAAGCAAATGATCAGCCATTGAATGGCTAAATATGATTATATGTGGACCTATGTATGACAAAACTCTAGTTGGTCCATGGAAACCACGAAATAGGTAAAGTTTACCTTGAAAACAGATGCTGACAGTAGAAGTGGTGTGGATTTGAAAAATCACTAAAATTTTTAGGAATGGAATTAAATAGTGAATAAATTATGTAAATGAACCTTGATGAATCTACTTTCATATGGAAGAAACGAAACGGCCATATGAGTTATATTTTAAGAGATATTAAAGTTCTTGTGAAATAGGGCTAGAACGGTTTCTGGATCCCCTGTTCTGACTTTGGAAATTCATTATAAACTAACCAGAGATAATTAGGAGTCATTCCATGTATGTATAGATTTCTCTTTGAGTCTAGTTTCTATAGAAACAAACGGTATCAGTATTGAAGCCCTGTACAGGGAGATATCGAAGTCGTAATGCGCAAAGGTCAGTGTAGTCGATCCCTGTAATAGGGGAGACTTTAACTAATAAACTGTACTAATTGGCCCAACCAAAAATTCTAGAAAAAAAATATGTAGATGGACATATGAGTCTAATTTCAGGAAAAATTCAAACTGATTTTCAAGCTTTGAAACTCAAGATATGATTTTTTTAAGGCATAAAGGACGCAAAGAATCAAATTTGTCCGAAATTTTTTTAAATGGACTGTGAAAATAATTAAGTTAAGTCTGTGTGCACCTTGTGTTCGACTCCGGTAACGGACTCGGGTTGGGGTGTTACACGGACTCTTACAGGAGCTCAACTGAACTATACGATAACAAAAAAAAAGAGTTACTTGCTATTGTATTTGCTTTTGACAAATTTCGATCTTATCTTGTAGGTACCAAAGTAACTGTTTATAAGGACTACTCGACAATTAAGTACTTACTTTCCAAGAAAGATGCTAAGCTGAGACTGATCCGATGGGTGCTTCTACTTCAATAGTTCGATCTAGAAATCCAAGAACGGAAGGGAGTAGAAAACCAAGTAGCAGATCACTTGTCCAGATTGAAGCTGCACGAAGTGAATTCTCTTATATACCAATTCAGGAAACGTTTCCAGATGAACACATACTGAAGGTAAGTCATGTCCATAGTACCCCTTGGTTTGCTGATATTGCCAACTATTTAGCTTGTGGTTTGATGCCAATTGATAAGACTTATCTACAAAGGAGAAAGTTTCTTCACAATGTGAAGTACTATTTCTGGGAAGAGCCATATTTGTTTAAAAGGTGTGCAGATCAGATGATTAGGAGATGTGTGGAAGAAGATGAAGTATAAAAGATTTATACCATTTTCACTCAGCTTTGAGTGGGGGACACTTCGGAGGTACTCGTATGGTGGCCAAAGTATTGTAAGCCGGGTTCTTTTGGCCAACACTATTCAAGAATACATACGCGTATGTAAAGAGTTGTGACCGATGTCAGAGGGTCGAAAATGTCACCAACAGAAATGAGATGCCTCGAACAAATATCATTGAGGTAGAATTGTTTGATGTATGGGGTATTGACTTTCTTGGTCCTTTCCCTCCATCTTTTGGTCACAAGTATATATTGGTAGCAGTAGACTATGTGTCCAAGTGGGTCGTGGCTAAAGCTTATCCGAAAAACGATGCTAGGGTTGTAATTAAGTTCTTACAAAAACACGTATTCAGAAGGTTTGGAACCCCAAGAGCCATCATTAGTGATGAAGGGTCCCACTTCGTGAACAAGTGGTTAAGATGGTTATTAGACAAGCACGGAGTGAAACACAAGGTTGCAACAACTTACCATCCGTATAGGAATGGGCAAGCTGAACTGGCAAATAAGGAAATCAAAGGCATACTTGAGAAGGTAGTTTGCCCAAACCGACGAGATTGGTCCAAAAGGCCGGATGATGCTTTATGGGCTTACAGAACAGCATACAAGATGCCTTTAGGGATGTCACCCTACAAGTTGGTCTTTGGGAAAGCATGTCATCTACCCTTAGAGTTAGAGAACAAGGCTTACTGGGCTCTTCGACAACTCAACTTGGATCCTAAGCTTGCTAAAGAGAAACGGATGCTCCAACTCAGTGAGCTAGAGAAACTCCGGCTATTCTCCTAAGAAAATGCCAAATTACTCAATGAGAGACTTAAGAAATGGCATGACAAGCACATTTGAGTTCAAGAATTTGCAGCAAGTCAGCGAGTTTTGTTATTTAATTCCAGACTAAAGTTCTTTCCAAGTAAGCTAAAATCATGTTGGTCCGGTCCATTTACTATTCATCGCATCTATTCGTACGGAGTTGTCGAGCTCCAAGGTAAGGGAGGTAATTTTCAAGTTAACGCTCAGCGCCTAAAACACTAATGGGGAGATAAGTTTGAAAAGGAATGAAATTTCATTCATTTTATTGGATGTTTAAAATTTTCTTATTTTCCTTTTTAATAAATGATTTAGGGTATATTTTCGGGATTAGCATGTTTAAATAAATTCTGTCTAGGAGATTATAACTTAAGCGGGACCGCTTGTGATCCTTCCAATCTTACCTAGGAATTGATTTTAACGTAATTTTCCGAAAAATTATTCAATAAATAGAAATTTCAATTTTTAATTTTTCAAATAAAAGGGTCAATTTTGATCCAAGTCTTAAATTGCAACCCAATTCCAAATTTTCATTAAGTTTAGGACTTAATTGAATCATTTTTAAAATCTGGTTGCTCTTTTCGTAAATAATAAAAACTAGATGCCTCTTTTTGTAAATATTTTCAAAAGGCTTCTAGAATAAATGTTTTAGTTTTAAAAAATGATAATTATTAATATATAATTATATCCATTATAATATATTAATTATTATCAATTTTAGAATTTTGATAAGTTTTTAATGATAATAAGAAGATAATCTTTAATATATAATTATATCTATTATAATTTATATATTAATCTTTATCAATTAGCATAGAATTAGGATTAATTTTTATATCTTATCTTTGCTTAAATAAATAGCAATTAATAATTTAATAAGCATATATCTAATTATTAATTATTGTTATCTTTTCATAAGATTAGAACTTAAAATTTTTAAATTGTTTTAAGAATTCTACTCTAATTCCTATATTTCCCTCTATAAATACCACCCATCTTCTCATTCATCTAACACTCAAAACCCAAAGCACTAAAACACCAAAGTGCCAAAGCCCCTAGCCACAGCAACACCTAGCAGTCTGCCAGCACACGCCCATATCACGCACACCACGCGCGCATTGCCTCGTGCTGCTTCAACCTCATTCGCGCCTGGCCTTTATCCCGCGCGCCCTGCGTACGACCAAGTGCTACCTACTATCGAACGTCTGTGTCGCTACTTGCTTTCAGCCCTACTGCACATCATTGCTCCCACACGCACCACGCCCGCACGCCCTAGCTGCTTGTGCGGCATTCTTTATTCGTCCACCCTAAGCCAAGAAACCCTCTAACCCTCCTTATAAATTCCCATCTTTTCCTACATTTTTATTATTATTTCCTAGAGTTCTTATATTTTTACAAAAAAAAGGTGGTGAGACCAATTTTTCTCTCAAACTTTTAATTTTATTCAGTTATTTAATTTCTTAGTTTGTTGAATTATTAATTATTATAAATTAAATTTTAGAGAAAATAATTTTCCAATCTTATGATCAGGTTAAACATGCCTCGCAAGAGAACTCGTGCTTCTGCTCAAATTGATGAAACACAAAACAAATTCCACTACGAAGAAGCCAGAGTGAGATACGAAAGTATCTTCAAAAATCAATAGATGCATCCAGAAAAAGGCTTTACATTAAAGGAAAGCAACTATAGAGACTTTATGGCAAGTATTCGTCAAGTTGCTGAAACCCTCAATTGGGAGTTGTTTTGTGAAAAGAGACCTAGTATGGATGGGGAGCTAGTTCGTGAGTTTTATGCAAATTTAACTTCAAGTGAGATGACATAAGTCCCAGTTCGCGGAATCAAGGTACCGATAAATTAAAATGCTATTCATGAGTTCTTTGAATTACCAGATTTCGAAAATGAAAAATATTCCACATTGATGAGCAATATCAAGCCTGAAAATTTGCAAGAAATTCTCAAGGAACTAACAGTTTAGGGTTCTGCATGGACTGTGTCAAAATAAGGAATCCACACTTGTCAAAGAGAATATTTGACGCCACTTGCGAAGGTATGGTTTTACTTCATCTGATTCAGCCTTATGCCTAGCTCACATGGGACTACAATCTCATTAGAGTGAATGGAATTGTAACGCCCCGAATTTGGGCCTAGAAGTTTTGGGCCTTGAGTATGGGTCCGTAAGGAGGTTGTATGTAAGCATTTAATTGTACCAAGAAATGACACAATTAAATGTCTACTTTAGTGGTTAATGGCCCTGAGAAGTGTTGGAGAAATCTTGGGTTCAAACCTGGGCTTTAGCAAATATTTTGGTTTTAAGTGAATAAAACCCTGGGTGCTTGGATGGAGGCCTTTTAAATTATTGTGTAAAATAAATAACACAAGGAAGCATGTGGCCTAGTGGCAAAAGGCGTGGGTGGTAAGCAGAAGGTCTAGGGTTCAAGTCTTGGCTCTTGCAATTTATTTTGGTTTTTCTTTTAAAGGAACCTGGACTTTGGACTATAGACCTTATAATTAATTGAGGATAAAATATGACAGAAAGAGCTTGTGGTGGAGTGGCAAGATGGCGTGTTGTGTAACTGTGAGGTCTAAGGTTCAAATCTTGGGATGCGCAAAGGAGTATTTATTTTGCGGTTTGAGTTGTGTAAGAGGTGGAGTTGGACAGGAACTCTGTGGTTGAAGTGGTCATAAGAAAATAAGGAATTTTCTTAGTGGTTGAAAGTAATCCCACATCGAGAAGCTAACATGAGAATTGGTGAGAAGCTGGCTTTAAATAGAGCGAACCAGATGAGTTGAAGAGGAAGACTAAATGCAGGATGTGCCAAGGTTGGTGATCGTGGACTTCAGCACGTTTTCATAAACATGTGTGTATTTCACACTACTCTAGCTGTAGAACGGCAAATGTCGGAATGCCGAAATGTTGGTCACACAGCGATGGCAGCCGCACGAGCGTGCTAGCGCACGTGTGGGAGCTTTGATGTAATGGTTGAGGCCATCATGAGTGCTCTCGTGGGCTTAGGCTGCTCTGGGCCACGATGGGCCAGGTGGGCCCAATGGGCCCATGGGCCCATGGGCCCATGTGGATAAATTGTATGATTGTGTAGAAAATATTGGTTTGGACTATGTGAATCTCATATCTGTAGGCTAGTATTACTGAATTGCCCCTATAGGGTAGAATTACTGATTGTAGGGTAGAATTACTGAATACCTTTGATTTACAAAATTACCGAAATACCCCTAGTTTGTAAAATTACCAAAGTACCCCTGGTTTGTAAAATTACCAAAATACCCTCAACCTATAAAATTACTGAAATACCCCTGACTTGTAAAATTACTAAAATACCCTTAATTTGTAAAATTACCAAAATACCCCTGATTTGGAAAATTACTGAAATACCCTTAATTTGGAAAATTAAAAAAATACCCCTGATTTACAAAATTACAGAAATACCCTTGACTTTCTAAAAATTATAGAAATACCATTGGTTTGCAAAATTACTGAAATACCCTCGATTTGTAGATTTACCAAAACACCCTTGTAGGTGAAATGACTAAAATACCCCTAATAGGTAAAAAGACCGTAATGCCCCTGTAGGGTAAAGTGACTGTAATACCCTTGTATGGTAAAATGAAGATTATGCCCTTATGTTCTGTATGACTGATGTGCTTAGGATTTATATATATGATTGCACTGAGTATGACTTTGCATACACATAATATTTATGGCACAACATACTACATGGGGTAGGGATTTTGATATGGAGGAAGTTCTGTACTAGTGACTATGTCACATGTATTGTTATTGGTGGCTTTGCCACAATTATCGCTTTTTATGCCTATGTCGCATCATTATTTCCGCGCTTTTGCTGCGATATTGGTGTGCTGGCTGGGTGGGTCGATTTATATCCCTACATGGTGTGTTGGTTGGTACGGGTGGTGTGCTGGTTGGATTTAGGTGGGATGCATAATTGCATTACATCGTACTATATTGTTACTGCATTGGGCTTAGGCCTGCACTATATTGACATCAGATAGGGCTTAGCCCCATGCATCGCCATCTTGTGTTATTCACTATTTGTTTGTTATTGGGATTACACTCTGAGTTTTCATAAACTCACCCCGTTTCTAACTGTGTAGGTAATCCCTAAGCTTAGATGATTTGGAGCTGCGAGGGACTCGGAGATGGCCACACTGCTGCTTCTGTTTCTTTTATTTGCAATTAGATTTCGTTTTGGGTTTTAATTTATGTAATAAAGCCGTTGGTGGGTTTTAAGTTTTAATTTGGATTTTGATTTCTTATACTAAACTGCTAGTCTAGGAAAACACGAGTTTTCAAAAAAGCACGATTTTCTAAAGAACACGAGCTTTCAACAACAAATTTTTTTAAATGTTTTCGCGGTTTAAATTAAAGTAATATACCAAAGGAAAACAAATTGGTAAATATTTTGACGAGAACTTTTGTTAAATAATAATAAAAGGATTTAGATCCAGTAACGGATTCTTACCGAAAAGATCAATTTTTGAAAAATACTTTGATGTGACACACCAGATTCGGCCATAACGTCTAGGCCGGGATTGGGGTGTTATAGGTCTTTCTGTATTCAATCCTAACTGGAAACACCATTGATGTGGGGAAGATCATCTTGAGAGAAATACATAATTGTGTCGTTAAACGCTTTGGCCTTGCTCACTTCCCCTTTACAATAACAATTTTATGCTTGAAAGCTAAAATTCTTGCGAATGTAAGGAAGATGGGGTATAGCCAAGGCACAATCACGAATTAGGACCTTTACCAAGTAGCTGGAGACTCAGTTCTATACAAAACGAGTTGAAGTAAGTGAGGATCCAGATGACCCTGATGAAGAAGAAGATCCCATGATGCAATCATTTGAAGTCCCTAATAAAGTAGAATCAATGGAGCCAAAAGCTAAACCTGATACTGAAACTTCAATGTTTAGAGCTCAACCGCCTAGGCTAGACCTTCGAGATGAGATATCAAAATTGATGGACTTAATGCAACATATGCAATGGTAGCAACAAGCCTACTGGAGATACTAAAAAAATAAGGGATGACTCGATGAGAAGTGCTTTTAAGAAAATATACAATAACCCGTTTATTTTTGTGCCTGAGTTTCCAGAGTTCATATTTGAACCATGGAGTCCATTATCAAAGAAGGAGCGAAGCGATTCATGCAAAGGCGATTGTGATGGAGTAAAAGATGAGTCAAATTCGGAAGGGTCTGAAAATAAATAAATGGGGGATCTTGACTTTACTTTATTTTTGTTCTTAGACTATTTTTAGGATTAAGTTTAATTAGGAATCTCTTATTTTTCGCATAATAAAACAAGAGAAGAAAATCACTAATAAAATGTGAACAAGTCACAAAGTATAAAGTGTGGTAATAGATATATACATATCTAGGATTGGATTTAGAAAGAGCTTGGTACTTAAGCAGTCAAATTGACTCACCTCCTCTTTTCTAAAATCCTACCTGGTGTGTAGTATCTATTCACTTTAAACAATGAGGACATTGTTCATTTTAAGTTGGGGGGACCAAAAATTTGAATTATTTCCACTCAGAATAATTTTTTTCTTTTAATTATGATTAGGATATATTTTGTTCAAAAATTTGAATTTTGTTAAGTATGCTTAATTTGAGTAGAAATAAAGTTCTATTATTTCAATAAATTATTATTTTAGCTTAATAATGACATGAATGTATTTTTAATAAAGCATGCAAATTCGTACCATAAAATTTTTAGTTCTTTAGGAAAGTTAGTTATGCATGAAAGTTTAAGTCTTTAGAATTGACTTAGTAGTTTGTTGAGGCGAAATCCTAGGGAGCATGGAACGTTGGAAATGATTTAGGCAACTATTGTTTGGACCGATTGAGCCTTTCAAGCCCACCGATTGAGACTATATGGCCTAATTTTATTTCGACCCCTGCAATAATTAGCCATTATTTTTCGCTTAATGATCTTAAAATTGTTCCAAACGCTAGACTCAGTAATATTCAAATGGACTTCGAAAATAAGTTTGGGGGAGTTGAAAAGAAGTATTGATTGCTCGAGAATTGTAATACACAAAGTAAGTGCTCTTGATTAAAAAAAAAAAGAAGAAAAAGAGCACATGTATTTGAAAGAGATGTACAAAAGAGCATATGAAAGTGAAGTTGTTGTATAGAAGGTAAAAACTCTGAAGGTTCGATTGACGCTGAGTCTAGGGTTTTTTAAACCAAAATTTATCCATCTTGCACCTACCCTTGGCCTAGCCACGTTACAACCTTGATAAAGACCTATTGATTCAAAGTCCTCTTGCTACCTACATTAGTGGAGAGAAATTGCTACAATCAACATATGAAGACATAAGTTAAGCTTAGTAATTGCAGCTTAGTCTTGAATAAAGGAATAAAAATCAAATTGGTAAGGGTTAACATGTCTTTGTTACAAAAGCATTTAGTCTAAATTTTGCTATTATGATAATTTGTTGAACTTAATTTGAACAATACGCATACTTAAGTAGCATAACTATCAGATTTATTGTCTTTGAGCATAAGTATTTTAAATACATAATTTTGGGGAAAATGTTGTTCTGAAGGAATTTTTCAAAGCTGTTTCCGAGAGATTCTTTTCAGAATTTGTGCATTACCCGGGACGAGCAATGAATTAAGTTTGGGGGTGTGGAAACACAAAAGTTTATATACTTTTTCATACCCATTTTTACTTAAATTCATGCAAATCCGGTTAAATCCTTATCGAAAAATAATTAAATATTAACATAATTAAATTGTGTTAAAAATATAAACATGGTGAATTTAGTTAATTTTATACTTAATTTTTATTAATTTTGACTATTTTCGACAGATTCGCACAAAGGGCGAAAATTGGCTCGGCTGACACTGCTGAAAGCACAAAACCGATAAGCAATTTCAAGTTTCGAGGCACAATAATTTCCAGCCTAAGACAATCTAGAAATGTGTTTTAATTCATAATTTAATTAATTTTAATTTATTCCACATTTACTTTGGGTTAAATAAATTATTTTTAATTAATTATGAAAAAGGGTCTAGTTGAACTGTACTGGTTGAACCATATTGAGTGAACCGAACCAGCCACTAATTGGGCAGCCCAGAATCGTCCATATTCTAACCCAAATCATCATTTTAGCTGATTAAATATGCTTTCAAAAAGGCCCTTGAATAACTATCAAAATGCATTCAAACCCCTCCTTTAATTGTGGCTTTATGAAACTGCCCCAAGCTTAAAATAGCAAAGTTGAAACTCTCAACTTTGCCATGTGTGTGGCCTGCCAAGGGAGGTCTCTTACGCTGATTTTTTTTTCTATTTTTAGCTGCCATATTCAGCTATAAAAGCCACCCCTTTCTGATCATTCAAAGCATCCCTCATCTATCCCTCATTCCACAACATTCTCTCATTCTCTCTTCTCCTCTCTCACTTTTTCTCTCATTTTTTCCATCCCATTTCCCTTATTGTTCAAGTACCGATTTCTTCTCTTGGGAAAGAGGCTCTCATAAGCAATTTTGGAGCAGCAATTAAATGTTCATAAGCCACCTTGATAGCCGAGGGCAATGAAGAACGAAGAACGGAGCAACTAGTCAAGCCACGGAGAAACACCGGATTTGCTTCTTGTTCCCCATCTCTCTAATTTTTGTTGTTGTTTTGATAAACATGTTTATGAATATTTATGCTATTTAAATGGTTATTTTAATCAATTTAGCTTAAATTAAGTTTGTGTTGGGTTGATTATATTCTACTTGCTTAAATTGTTAAAATGATGTTTATGCTGTTATAGGCCTTGGTAAATTGCTCAGTTAAGTAAAATCACGCCTAAGTTATTCTTGCGTTACGACTGTGAGGTAGATAATGAATTAATTATTTAAACGGATTGAAATTGTAATTAATTGACAGAGTACTTAATCAGTGCATGTTTATTCTTCTAAGGTAGCTGAAGGTTAAATTAGCAATGTATCTGGAGATATTATTGCCTTGCATAACTTGCAAGATTATTGTGATTAAACTATTTCAAGGTAGGGATGCCTTGTTACTTCACATAGTCTTTTATATGCTTATTAGATTAATTAATTGTTTGAATTGAAAGAGGGATATGTAAGAGATTCTTTTAGTTAATGAGTATGTATGTGCAATAACATGTTTGCTTACTAGAATTTGTTTAGTCAGTTGAATTGACGTAGGGATATGTCAAGAGATGAATAAATTTTAGTTTGTAAATTTGTTCATAAGTTAGCAAATGACCAGGTTGTTGTGAATTTATTAATAACAGTGTAAACATGAGTTTAATAATTCTGAGTTCAAGAAATATAATTAATCCAACACAAGTATGTTACCTTGATTAAATGTTATTCGAAATCGTGCATTAGAACTCCTTTGTTTTATTTTAATTATTTATTTAGTTTTTAATTAGTTTTTGACCACCTTTTTTAAAACCAAATTATTTTTACCTCACCAAATTGTTTTACAGTTAATTTCATAAATAATTCTTTTTACTGTCCCTGTGGGTACGATAACTCGACATTTACTTGTCACTTTATTACTTGTTGCGATTGTGTACACTTGCACATTTCCGTCATTCCAATAACCTACACCAAAATGAGCCAATTCCCCTGGCCATATACAAGTGAATATGTATACTTTTATAAGCCTTCATATTGGCTAATCAAATGACACATATAACAAAATAACAAAAGCCCTATACATGCCATTGAACAATAAGTGTATCTATATGCCAAAGCTAGACAAGATGATAATGTGTTGATTCTTCAACCGTCTCCCAATATTTGTGAGTCCACGAGCTCTGTAAGATAGGGAAAAGAGAGGGGTAAGCATTTAAATGCTTAGTAAGCCCGAATAACTAGAAAGTAAACTTACCGAGTAATTAACATGCATCCATATTAGGCAATAAAACCAACAAGCATGAAATAGTTTCCCTATCACATGCACTCAAACTGACAAGTTAGTTCCATAACAATACACCATGTAATTTGTCTTAGATGAACTCATCATCCAACATTTTCATTTTTCTATCTCATGTTAATCCCATGGAGTTCCTCAAAAATCTAGATGGATTATCCATTTACTGTCAACTCATAAGAGCGATCATCTCAAGTACACGCTCCCGTGAACCTCACATCATACGGCTGGATTACCAGTCTAGGCTAAATCCCCCGTAACGTAAACTCATAGGGTGATGTCGAGATTACCAGTCCAGGCTAAATCCCTTATAGCGACAAACACGTTTGATGAGATCGGATTCGAATTACCAATCCAGGCTAAATTCAGACCCTAATCGGATTACCCGTCTGGGCTAAATCCACAATGCACACATATTCTTCGAGAGGCTCGATCACTCAAGGAATACCCGTCCGGGCTAGGTCCTTTCTATATTTGAGATTAATGGATTACCCGTTTGGGCTAAATCCTTTTCTGCAACACATGCAGGATCTCAAGTCATGTAAGCCATGGCTTATCCATCAAATTTCCCTTTTGACTTCAACCGAGACGTTTATTATCATATCATTATTATTAACACATTTTAGGGATTTTCATGCTATCATTATAACCAATTACCATACATTCATAAAACATGCCATTAGACATATTAATAGTTTACTTAAAGTTATTCAAACTTACTTGGTACTCGTTTTGGTTTAGCGTTTCGGTTATTCTGAAACTTTTCATTTTCCTCGATAGACCTCCAAGATTTGTTCCTCAGGGTCTATAACAATAAAAATGAGTCATTAATACCTCACATTATTTACGATTTAGTCCCCAGGCTCGTATGATGAAATGCATGAAATTTCTACATTACCCAAGCCTAGTAGAAAGTTTTTCCCTCTTATGACAACCCATATTTTCCATTATTTTACATTTCTACCACATATTTTGTACCTTTTGCAAAAATGTCCTTTTAGGGATTTTTCATGAAAATAACCTAGGAAAAGTTATTTAACACACATCCAACTTTCATATTCTTCCATAAATCATCAAAGAATAAACATGTCATGCATGGGTCACTTTACATACATGAACCCTAACTCAAAATAAGGGTAGAAATGGAGAGAGTAAGTTACCGGGATTTCAAAAATACGAAGAACATTAAAAACGGGTCTAGAGAGCACTTCCTATTGAGCTTGGAAAGCTTGAAAACCCTAGATATGGAGGACCCCAATTTTCGGCAGCAACATGGAGAGAATGGGCTGATTTTTAGCTTATTTTCCCATTTTATTTCATTAATTAGCCAAATGACCAAAATGCCCTTAAGCTCTTTCTTTCAAATTTTATCCATACATGCCCATTTTTGTCCAAAAACTTAGAAATTGGGCAAATTGCTCTTTATGAAAAGCAAGTTCATGCAAATTGCTTCTAGAATCCAAGTTTTTCAATTTATTCAATTTGGTCCTTATTTTCCAATTAGACACCTTACTCATAGAATTTCTTCATGAAACTTTAGCACATGCTATTTTTATATTCTAGACCTCATAATAATCATAAAAAAAATTTCAACGTCAGATTTGTGGTCCCGAAACCACTGTTCCGACTATGCCATATTCTGGGATGTTACATTTCTCCCCCCTTTAGGGACTTTCGTCCTCGAAAGTCTTACCAGTAAATAGGTTCAGATATTGGCTTCTCATGGTTTTTTTTTGGCTCCCATGTAGCCTCTTCCACACCATGTCGATGCCATAAGACTTTTACCAAAGCTACATATTTATTTCTCAGCTGTTTAACTTCACGAGCCAGAATCTTTACCGGTTTTTCACCATCGGTCATGTTAGGTCTAATTTCAATATCTGTCGATGGAATCACATGAGAGGGGCTTGATCGATATCATCTTAACATAGATACATGTAACACATCATGAATCTTTTCCAGTTCTGGTAGCAATGCCAAGCGATAGGCTAATGGTCCAACTCTTTTAGTGAGCTCGTATGGTCCGATAAATCGCAGACTTAGTTTGCCTTTCCGGCCAAATATCAATACCGTTTTCCATGGAGATACTTTCAAGAATACTTTATCTCCAACTTGGAACTCAATCTTTTGTCTTTTCAAATCAGCATATGGCTTTTGTCTATCCGATGCCACTTTTAAGCAATTACATATTAGTTTAACCTTTCCTTCAGTTTCCATGATTAGATGAACTCTGTGAATCTGACTCTCCTTGAGTTCTGTCTAATATAAAGGAGTTTGGCATTTTCTGCCATACAAGGCTTCGTAAGGTGCCATCTTCAAACTCATTTGAAAACTATTGTTGAAGGCGAACTCTACCAATGGCAAGTATTTTTCCCAACTACCCTAAAATTCGAGGATGCAACATCACAACATATCCTCAAGAATTTGAATCATCTTCTCAGACTCACCATCGGTCTGGGGTGAAAAGCTGTAATAAAACTCAACCTAGTACCCAAGGCTTCTTGTAACTTCTTCTAGAATCTTGAAGTGAATCTCGGGTCTCTGTCTAAAATAATCAATAGTGGTACCCCCTGTAATCTCACGATCTCATATATGTACAAGTCGAAAAACTTTTCAAGTGAATAATCTGTTCTTACCGGAATAAAATGAGCTGACTTTGTCAACTTATCAACCACAACCGATATAGTATCTTTCTTTTTCGGGGTCAATGGTAATCCTGTCACGAAGTCCATAGTGATTATGTCCTACTTCCATTCGGGAACCATCACAGGTTTTAGTAAACCAGAAGCTACTTGATGTTCAGCTTTGACTTGCTAACATATCAAGCATTTCGATACAAATTCGGAGATGTCTCTTTTCATGCCGTTCCACTGGTACATTTTCTTCAACTCATTGTACATCTTGGTACTTCATGGATGAATAGACAAATGACTATCATGTGTTTCTTGCAAAATCCTCCAAATAATTTCATTGTTCCTCAGTACGCAAACTCTATCTTAAACATCAAGTATCCATCAGGACTAATGTGAAAATCTAATTCATTGCCCAAATCACATTGAGCTCTTTTAGCTTGCAGGACACTATCGTTAGTCTGAGCATCATAAATTTCTTGAAGAAATGTAGACCTATCCCTTAGCTTTGCCAAGACCAAACCATCATCAAACAACGCCAATCGAGCATTCATGGCCCTCAATGCAAACAAAGATTTTCTGCTTAACGCGTCAGTGACCACATTCGCTTTTCCCGGGTGATAATCGATGATCAGCTTGTAATCTTTAATTAGTTCTAACCATCTCCGCTGTCTCAGATTCAATTTTTTTTGAGTCATCAAATTCTTCAAACTCTTGTGGTCTGTGAATATACGACAAGTCTCACCATATAAATAATGCCTCCAAATTTTCAAGGTGAAGACAATGGCGGCAAGCTCTAAGTCGTGCATCGGATAATTCCTCTCGTGTGGCTTCAATTGTCGTCAAGCATAGGCTATCACTTTGCCATTTTGCATAAGCACACAACCTAGTCCATTTAAGGATGCATCACTATAGACCACAAACTCTTTTCCCAACTCCGGTAATACTAGAACTGGAGCTTCCGTCGCAATGTCTTCAACTTCTCAAAACTCTGCTGACACTTTTTTGACCATTCAAACTTAACATCTTTCTGTAGCAACCTCGTTATTGGAGTCGCTATCATTAAGAATCCTTTCATAAATTTTTGGTAGTAACCAGCTAAGTCCAAAAATCTTCTAACCTCGGTTATATTTTTAGGTGGTTTCCATTCAACAATGGTAGAGATCTTACTTGGATCAACTCGGATGCCATCACATGAAACAATATGACCCAAAAACCCTACTTCTTGGAGCCAAAATTCACTCTTGCTAAACTTAGCATACAATTATTTTTCCCGTAAAGTTTGCAACACAGTTCTCAGATGTTTCGCATACTTTGTCTCATCCTTGGAATAGATTAAAATGTCATCATTGAACACAACGATGAACTTATCCAAGTATAGCCGAAATATCCTATTCATTAGGTCCATAAATATGGCCGGTGCATTCGTTAACCCAAATGGCATGACAAGGAATTCATAGTGACATACCACGTCTGAAAGCTATTTTAGGCACATCCGATTCCTTAACTCGCAACTGATAGTAGTCAGATCTCAAGTCTATCTTAAAGAATACAGTGGCTCCCCTCAACTGGTCGAACAAATCATCAATTCTTGGCAAAAGATACTTGTTCTTGATAGTTACCTTATTGAGCTGTCGATAATCTATACATAGCCTCATTGAACCATCTTTCTTCTTTACAAATAATTCGGGAGCACCCCAAGGTGAAAAGCTCGGCCTTGCAAAACCTTTATCCGTCAGTTCTTGCAACTGTGCTTTTAATTCTTTCAACTCGGTTGGTGCCATCCTGTACAGACCAATAGAAATAAGAGTTGTTCCTAGCACCAGTTTAATACCAAACTCTATCTCTCTATCAGGAGGTAATCCGGGTAGTTCCTCCGGGAACACGTTTGGATATTCACATACTATTGGTACGGACTCAATCTTCAACTCTATTTCCTCAGTGTTCAGTACAAAAGCAAGGTAGGCTTAGTACCCTTTTCTCATATATCTTTGAGCAACCATTGTTGTGATTACAACCAGCAGTGTATCCAATTCTCTTGAATCAACCCGTAAAATCTCACCATCTGGGCACTTCAATTCAATATACTTGCTACCACAATTTACAATTACATCATGCAGGGCTAACAATCCATGCCAAGTATTACATCAAACTCATCAAATGGCAATAACATAAGGTTAGCCGGAAGACAATGACCCTAAATTGTCAAGGGACAATTCTTACAGACTTTATCAACCAGGACTGACTTGCCTAATGGGTTCGACACTCTGATAATAAATTCCGTAGGTTCAATGGACTAGCCACCAATCTCATGCAAATGTATGAATGCGTCGATCCCAGAACAATTAAGGTAACAACACAAGTATTAAGAAGAGAAAAAGTACCCGTGATGACGTCAGGAGCAGAGGCTTCGTCTCGAGCGCGTATTGCATACGTTCTTGTTGGGGCTCAAGCCTCTGATTTCGTAGTGTCTTTGATCGCAACTCGACTGCCACTAGCACTTCCAAGATATCTCGGAGGTCTACCTTGTGAAATAGGAGCACTCAATTTTAGGGCTACTTCTACCTCTTTATCGGTTTGCTCTGGGAAGTCTCTGAGGAAGTGGTCAAGAGAACCACATCTATAGCATACATCGCTCTTCATCCGACACTCTCTAAATTGAATTTTATTGCAACTTTTACACTTCGACTTTTGGTCATCTGCACTCCCCACACTAGTCACCATCGGGAAAGAAGACTTCTGGTTACGTCATTTGGAGCCTCTCACTCTACCCGAATATCCTACCGATGAAGTGGAACATTCAAGTTGGCTCCTTGATTTTTTTGTGGGAAATGAGAGCGTTTTACAATTGGTTCTCTTGCTTGTAACTCGAGCTTCTCTCTTACCTTGCTTCCTTTCATTATTGAGCTCCTCGACTTTTTTGGCCCAATCAGCTAATGCAGCAAACTCTCGTATCTCAAGAATCCCAATCAACAACTTGATTTCTCATCCAGACCTTCCTCGAAGCATTTACACATTTCTGACTCTGTTTGAACCTATTCAGTTGCATACTGACTTAGCCTTACAAACTTCCTTTCGTATTCTGCTATAGTCTTATTTCTTTATTTGAGTTCCAAGACCTCCTTTCGCTTCGAATTTAGGAACCTCTAACTGATGTATTTCTTCTTAAAATCCGCTTAAAAAAATTCCCAAGTGATGTTTTCCATTGGCACCACTGAAGATACAGTCTTACACAAGTGGTATGCAGTATCCTTTAAAAGAGATACAGCACACTTTAAACACTCCTTAGGTGTACAAGATAACTTGTCTAATACTCGTGCAGTGTTCTCGAGCCAGAACTCAGCTCGTTCAGCATCATCATCAATTTTAGCTCCAAATTCCTCAGCCCCATACTTTCTAAGCTTGTCCACCAAGGCTTTACGAAGTCTTACAGGTGTCATACCTCATGGCACTTCCTCATCAGGTCGGTCAGGGGGTGGGGGAGGTTGTGGTATGTTGGGGCGATTCCTCAAATAATCCTCAAACCACTCATCCATCCTGTCAAAGAAGGTGGCTCTAGCCTCTTCCCGGCCTTCAGACATAGGCCTTCTGCTACTACTAGAAACAACTCGTTCTACGAAAGTTGGAGCATGGATCTCGACTCCCTCGGACTCATCTTGCGCTTGATTGTAAGACATTTACTATATTCAAAGATGATTAAACAGTTAGGAGATTTCACACTATCAACGTTCATATAATGGCATGTACAGCTAAGCCCGATACACTCTACGATAGTCCTAGAACCAACTAAATAGTAGCTCTAATACCACTAAATGTACACCCCTTACCCATTCTCAAGATTGGGACCAGGTACGAGGCGTTACCAGACACATACTCAGATATTTTCGGGAAATACTGTTTATAAAAATTTGTTCCAATTTGAACCCAATCAAACAACATCTTAGTGTCCCTATTATGGGCCTACAAGGCCCAAAACATATATTGGAAATAGTCCGAGACTAAACTGAGGACCTAAGGAAATTTTAAGAAAATTTCTAGGTTAATGTCTCACACGCCCGTGTGGAGACAGTGCATATGCCCGTGTGCTTTGGGACACACTTGTGTCCCCTACCCGTGTGGAATTAATTGAATTTATTTCCTATTTCGAACCTACAGGGCTTTTCACACGGTCGAGCACATGCCCATGTCCTTGGCCCGCGCCTCTCACATGGCCTAGACATGCCCATGTGATTGCCGGTGTCCAAGAACTCGAGCATTCGGTTTATGACGTCAGCATGTATTTAGGGGTACACAGCCAAAACACACGCCCGTGTGCTAGGCCATGCCCTCCACACGGTTGAGACACACGATCTTGTGTTTGCCCGTGTATTTACTACCATGCATTTTGACTTAAAAGTTTTAGGTGTAGGGGACACACTGGCATACCACATGCCCATGGGGTGATTCTTGTATCACACATTGTGACAGCCCAAAATTGACCCTAGTCGGAATGTGGTTTCGGGACCACAAAACCGGGGCATAAAAATAATTAAAAATTTATTTTGATGCCTATAAAATGCGTGTGCTCATGTATGACATTTTATGATGATTGATTTAGTGTTATAAAGGTGAATTCCACTAGAAAGGACTTAGTAGTGAACTTTGAAAGTACGATACGGAAATGTGTGATGACTAATTAAAGCATGCATGCAAAATAATGGACTTGCATGTCAAATTCCCTTTTACAAGTGATGGCCGCCATGACAAAGAGATATGGGCTAAACATGTCATGAAACATGTTTTGTTGGGCATTAGGAGAAATAATAAACAAATAAGCATGGGTAAGAAAAGAATGAAAAAAAAAATGTGTGAGAGAGTAGCATTCCCCATTGCCGTGCAACCAAGAAGAGAAAACAAAAAAAAAATTGTTCATCCTTGCTCTCTCCTTTTGGCCGAAAATACTAAGAGGAAGAAGAGATTTTGCTTCGTTTCCTTTGTTTAGAAGAGATCTAGAAGGATATTTGGCTAAACTTGCATCAAGATTGAGGTATGTATGAGGTTGTGTCATGAGATTCATGCATGTTTTAGTTGCCAACTTGATGTTCATGTTAGCCATGGTTCAAATCCTTGTTATGCCATGGAAGTGGTATTTGGTCAAGGTTGGTATTGTGATAAAGCCATTGCATGTTAAGTGTGAAGCTTGATGATGATGCATGCAATGATGGATTGTCTACTCTTGAGATTTCTTTGTAGCCATCTTGAGTAAGACTTTGAGTTTTCTTTTGTTTAACCATGATTGAAGTTGAAAGGGCATGATTGTCATATTCGCCATGATGCATTCATGAGCATGGTTCATGCTTCTTGCATGTTAGTTAAAATTTGTGTTTTGGATGGCTATGGACACCTTGAAATTCGCCATGCTCATATATGTATATATATGTTTGCACATGATGTTTTGGTTATGAACTAAGTGATGAATATGTTTGTTTAAAGAAGAAGATGTTGAAGAATGATTATGAAATTGCAAGCACATTCGGCCTAGCACACATATGAGTGCTTGATGCTATATTATAAGTTTTGAGCTACAATATGCAAAGCATTACCTAGTAAAATGCATGCTGTTTTTGTGAGGTATTAAGTGCATAATTGGCCTCAACATGTACATGAATATTCGGCCTTGGGTAGCCTATTGAAGGCCTTAGCTTTTCCTTGATGCATTTGGCTATGTGAATGTATTGCTTTAATTAAAGCTGATTTTTATTCCTTGAGACTTACTAAGCAAAAAAAAATGCTTACCCCGTTGCTTTGGCTCTCTGTTTTATAGATTTCGCTCGATAGCAATCGGATTCGGGATCATTAAAGTCGAAGTCATCCACACTATCAACGCCTCTATTTTGGTATAAATTTTGGTTGAACTTTGAAATGGCATGTATAGGACTACCCTTGTTGGTTAAATATGTTGTGATGTATATGTACGGCCATGCGAAAATGGCTCGTAAAAGTGAAGTATCGACTTAGACTATTTGCGGTTTGTATATATATATTTGGTGTCATGATGTGACTATGGATTGAAATGGGAATGTTGGTCACATGATCAGCCATTGGCATGGTTAAAATGATCATATGTGGACCTATGTATGGCAAGACTAGTTGGTTCATGGAGACTACAAAATAGGTAAGACCTACCTTAAAAACAGATGCTGCCAGTTGCAGTGACGTGAATGTGAAAAATCACCAAAATTTGTAGGAATGGTATTAAATAGTGAATAAGCTATGTAAATGAACCTTGATGAGTCTATTTTCATATGGAAGAAACGAAATGGTCATAGGAGTTACATGTTAAGAGATATTAAAGCTATTGTGAGACAGGGCCAGAACGGTTTCTGGGTTCCCTGTCGCAACTTTAAAAATTTTCTATAAATTATCCAGAAAGAATTAGGAGTCATGCCTTATATGTACAGATTCCATTTTGAGTCTAGTTTCATTAGAAACAAACGGCACCAGTATTAAAGTCCTGTACAGTGAGATATTCAAGTTGTAACACGTGAAGGTCAGAGCAGTCGATCCCTGTAACATGGGTGACTTTAACTAATAAACTGTACCAATTGGCCCGACAAAAAATTCTAGAAATAAATCCATGGATGGATACATGAGTCTAAATTCAGGGAAAATTTACGAAACCAGTTTCCGAGTTTTGAAACTCGAGATATGATTTTTAAGGCGACGGTGACGCAGTTTTCCAGCCTGACTGGAAATGTCAAATTGGTGGGCAAAATATGTGAACTTGGCTTGTTAACCCCTCGTGTCCGACACCGGCGATGGTCTCGGGTTCGGGGTGTTACACACATGGCCTAGACACACGCCCGTGTGTCTACCTGTGTGGACCTTATTGGGCTATTTTCCAAGCCTTTGGTCACCCTCTAATATTCATATCCACTTATAGTTTTCAATAACAGTTAACATTGTCTAATTATACTCTTAAATGACCTTAATATACCTTATTGCATGTAAACCTCATTTCATTGGTTTTTATACATGCTAGGTTATCCCCTTTATATTAAGGATTTCCATGACTTGTAACTCAATTAAGCTTGGCTCGTTATCTTAACTCATTGCCAAATTGTGGCCTAACCTCCCCATGTGATTTGGTCATATTATATATGACTAACTATAACACCATATTTAATCATCACAAGAACATTGGAACATAACATGCACAATTTGGTAGGTCATAACCTACACCAAAATGAGCCAGTTCCCCTGGCCATATACAAGTGAATATGTATACTTTTATAAGCCTTCATATTGGCTAATCAAATGACACATAAAACAAAATAACAAAAGCCCTATACATGCCATTGAACAAAATAAGAGTATTTATATACCAAAGCTAGACAAGATGATAGTGTGTTGATTCTCCAACCGTCTCCTAATCGTCGCGAGTCCACGAGCTCTGTAAGACAGGAAAAAGATAAGGGTAAACATTTACATGCTTAGTAAGCCTGAATAACTGGAAAGTAAACTTATCGATTAATTAGCATGCATCCATATTAGGCAATAAAACCAACAAACATGAAATAGTTTCCTGTCACATGCACTCAAACCGACAAGTTAGTTCCATAACAATACATCATGTAATTTGTCTTAGATGAACTCATCATCCAACATTTTCATTTTTCTATCTCTTGTTAATCCCGTGGAGTTCCTTGGAAATCTTGATGGATTATCCATTTACCGTCAAGTTATAAGAGCGATCATCTCAAGTACGTGCTCCCACGAACCTCACATTATACGGCGGGATTACCAGTCTAGGCTAAATCCCCCATATTGTAAACTCATAGGGTGATGTCGGGATTACAAGTCGAGGATAAATTCCTTATAGTGACAAACATCCTTAATAAGCTCGGATCTGAATTACCAGTCCAGGCTAAATTCAGACCCTAATCAGTTACCCATCCGGGCTAAATCCACAATGCACACATATTCTTTGGGAGGCTCGATCACTCTAGGAACACCTGTCCAGGCTAGATCCTTTTTATAATTGAGATCAACAGATTACGCGTCTAGGCTAAATCCTTTTCTACCACACATGCAGGATCTCAAGTCACGTAAGTCATGGTTTATCCATCGAATTTCCTGTTTCACTTCAACCGGGACATTTATTATCATATCATTATTACTAACACATTTCATGGATTTTCATGCCATCATTATAACCAATTATTATACAATAAAAAAACATGCAATTAGACATATTAATAGTTTACTTAAAGTTATTCGAACTTACCTGGTACTCGTTTCGGGTTTCGCGTTTCAGTTATAGCGAAACTTTTCGTTTTCCTCGATAAACCTCTAAAATTTGTTCCTCAGGGTATATAACAATAAAAATGAATTATTAATACCTCACATTATTCTTTTCGTGTCTAAATTTCACCCCCGGACAAAACAACTGTTTTGCCCCTAACCTTTCACGTTATTTACGATTTAGTCTCTAGGCTCGTATGATGAAATGCATGAAATTTCTACATTACCCAAGCCTAGTTGAAAGTTTTTCCCTCTTATGACAGCCCACATTTTCTATTATTTCACATTTCTACCACATATTTTGTACCTTTTGCAAAAAGGTCCTCTTAGGGATTTTTCATGAAAATCACCTAGGAAAAGATATTTAACACACATCCAACTTTCATATTCCTCTATAAATCATCAAAGAATAAACATGTCACACATGGGTCACTTTACATACATGAACCCTAACTCAAAATATGGGTAGAAATGGAGAGAGTAAGTTACTGAGATTTCAAAAATACGAAGAACATTAAAAACGGGGTAAAGAACACTTACTATTGAGCTTGGAAAGCTTGAAAACCCTAGATATGGAGAACCCCAATTTTCGGCAGCAACATAGAGAGAATGGGCTGATTTTTGGCTTATTTTCCCATTTTATTTTATTTATTAGCCAAATGACCAAAATGCCTTTAAGCCCTTTCTTTCAAATTTTATCCATACGTGCCCATTTTTGTCTAAAAAACTTAGAAATAGGGAAAATTGATCTTTAAGGACTTCTAATTAATAATCTAAAGCAATTTCATGCAAATTGCTTCTAGAATCCAAGTTTTTCAATTTATTCAATTTGGTCCTTATTTTCCAATTGGACACCTTAGTCATAGAATTTCTTCATGAAACTTTAGCAGATGAATATTTTCATATTCTAGACCTCATAATAATCATAAAACAAATATTTCAATGTCAGATTTGTGGTCCCAAAACAACTGTTCCGACTAGGCCCTATTTTGGGATGTTAAAAATTTATCTCATGTTAATTGTATGTTAAATGTTTTTATGATGCTTATTATTTGCATAGGAACTTACTAAGCTTTAAATCTTACTCTCGTTTCTTTTCCCTTGTCTTATGATGTCACCAAGCTAGCTCAGATTTGGGGATCGTTGGAGACTCCATCACGCTATCAACTTATTATTTTGGGTACCAATGAATTCAACATTTTGAGTTATGGCATGTATGGGGTCTTGGTCCTTTTGTTATGTGTCATAATTAATTTGACCAAGTGTGTTGGCTTATGTTGGTTGATAATTCATTTTGTAAATGGCCATTGAAATTTGGCTAATATCGGTTTAAGTATATATGTATGTGATGATGTTTTCATGGATCTGGAAATTTGCATGGTTTGAGTTGATATGTATGTGATGCTTGTATGTGAAAAATGGTAGCATGTGAATGATGTGTGGATGTCTTGATTGTGGCTGAATTGGTTGAATGCAATTGCTTGGATTGATGTTTTGTTGTGTAGGTGAGTGCATTAAAGGATGACACAATGACTTGGTAAATAGCATTATTTTTGTCCATATAGGTAGACACACTGTTTGCCCCATGGGCGTGCTTTTTGACCGTGTGTCCCTTGTACCTTAATTGTTGTAAAACAGAATGCTTAGAATTGAGCACACGGGCAGAAACATGGGCATATGTCTCAGCCTTGTGGATGACACGGCCTCAGGCATGGGTGTGCGTCCTAGGCATGTGAAGTCTGCACCTAATTTATGAAAAATCAAAATTTTTAAATCGACCACACGGCCTAGCACACGAGCATGTGACTTGGTCATGTAACTTCAATTTGTTCTTGAGTGATAAACAGAGAGTTACATGGGTTAGGGATATGGGCGTGTATGACCACACGGCCTGCCTAAATGGGTGTGTCCCAAGCCACACGGGCATGTGACTCTTAAAACATGAAAAATTTTCTAAGTGTTATGAAATTTTCTAAAGTTCCCATTTTAGTCCCGAACTGCTTCCAATATATGTTTTGGGCCTCGTGGGCTTATTTTAGGGACGATATGAATGTATGTGAAAATTTTTAATTTTGGATGGAAATTTACATCTCTATTTTATATGATTGCTTGTGTATAAATTCGGTAATGCCTCGTACCCTGTTCTGGCGTCGAATACGGGTAAGGGATGTTACAGGTATTTGATTGTAAGAAATACGATGTGGACCTAAAAGGAAAAGAAATAGAGTTTCAGATTGGCAGTAAAATATTTTTGAAAGTTTCACTATGGAAGAAAGTTCTCTGGTTTGGCAGTAAAGGCAAATTAATTCTGTGGATTAATGGGTCATATGAGATCATTGAAAAGAATTAGACCTGGTGCGTATTGATTGGTATTATTATTAGAGTTCTACAGAATTCACAATGTGTTTATGAGTATATGTGTTATGACAATATCGATCAGATCCATCATCTACTGTTGCTTTGATAAATGTTAAATTTAGCCTGACACGACTTACAGTGAGGGACTAGTTGAAATTCTGGCATGTGAAGTGAAGGAAACGAAAATATAAAGGCAGCTTTGATAAAAGTTTTTTGACAATAACATGATATAGAAGAAGCTACCTAGGAGCTGGAGGAAATTATGAGAAAATAATGTCTAAATCTTTGTACTAGTAAAATTTTCGAGGACGAAAATTTCTTAAGGGGGAGAGTTGTAATAGCCCAATTTCAGTGAAATCGAAACAGTGGTATCAGGACCACAAATCCAAGCCGAGAAATGTAATTTATTTTTATTTTAATATATGGTTTGTATTATGATAGACATGTCATGTGAAAACTTTGATAAGAAAACTTTATCAATTAAGTGTTTCATTACGGGAAGGACATAATCACATAAAATGAAAAAGTTGAATTTTAGAAGCTAGAAGGATCAAATAGCTATGGAATTTAAAACTTAAGGTCCTTATATGGTAATTAGACCATTAATTAAAAGTAAGTAGATATTTTGGTGACTCATCCATGTAAATTTTGAAAAAGGGCAAGGACTAAATTGGAAAGTGAAAATATTTAATTTATTAAAAGATGATAAAAAAATGAAATATCATTTTATTTTGTTATTTTTTTCCCCAAAATTACATGGAAACCCTAGGACAGAGAGAAGAAACTTTCATGGCCAAATTGGATAAGTTTGCTTGGCCTATTTTTAGTAATTTTAATATTTTTGAAACTGGGATAGCTTAATTTATCTATTTGGGGGATCAATTTCAGAAGTTATCAAAGTATGGAAAGTAGGTCATGGATGTATATACTGAAAATTAGAAATTTATGGTAGAAAATGAGAGATTGTTGATAGATAAACAACTTTTACAATGTGATTTTTGATGAAAACATGAGTTAGGGACTAAAATGTGACATCCCTAAATTGACCCTAGACGGAAAGTGGTTTCGGGACCACTAAACCGAGTCATAATAATAATTAACCATCATAATTGATGCTCATTATATGCATATATGCATGTGTGAAAATTTCATGTTTGGATTTTGTTAATTGTAAGTGAATTTTTATCAAATAGGACTTATGTGAGAAAATTTAGAAATGTGCTAGGCAAATGTAAGGTGGCCTATTAATACATGTGGGAAAGTGTTGTCCTTGCATGTCAAATTAGCCAAAATGAAGCATGATGGCGGCCATGCTATGAGTGGAAACATGTTGCCAACATGTTTAGTTAGTGGATTATGTAGAAAGAATAAAGAAATGAAAAAAAAAAGAAAGAGAATATGATGAAAAACAAAGAAAAGGAAAAAAAGTGTTCATTCTCTCATTTTCTCCTTGCTTGGCCGAATGTACTAAGAAGAAAGGGGGAAAGCTTGAGAAAATCAGCCATGGAGTTTGCTAGACTAACGATGTTGATGTTATCCATGAGATCCATGCATGTTTTAGTTGATAGTTTGAGTTCCACCTAACCCATGGTCTAAACCTTTACCATGAAATGGGGATGATATTCGCCATGGGTGTTGTCTTCTTGGTATCATTGATGTTTGATGTTTGATGTTGTGGTGGTGAGGCATGAAGATGAGTTAAGTTTCGCTAAGGTGGGTTTGTGTGGATGTCATTTGCATGCTAAGTGTCAAGCTTTGTAATGATATATGTGTATGGTGTCTTTGATGTTGTGAATGGAAGTAGAAGAAAAGTAAAAGAAATTTATGTAGAAATGTGATGTATGTGGATTCATAGGATGTTACAAATAGGTGTGAAGCTATGCTAGAAGAGAAAAGAAATTCGCCAAGTGTTCATGGGAGGAAAACTAAGTGTTTGAAAGAATAAAAAATGATGCCATAATTGATAGTATAGGTATTCGCCATTTAATCAAGTTTGTAGGTGATGTTAGATCAATTTTAGCACATTCGCTATAGATAGGCATGTTGATAATCTCATTTAGACAATTAGACATAAAAGGGTGGTAATGAGGTTGAAAACTGTTGAATGGCTAGTTGGGTAATGAATGAAGCATTCGCCATATGGGGTAAAAATGGGTCATATGCTCATGAGATAAAATTTTGTGAATTGATGTATTAATGATGATAGTATAGTTGATGTCATGTATATATGTATAAATATTTGGCAAGACGGTTAAACTAGTTAATTTATTGACTAAGCTCAAGAAGCTCGAGGTGGAGAAACAAGCAAAGGCAAAGGAAAGAACATCGAGTAGCCGAGTTGGAACCATTTTGCCCAACACAAGGTAAGTCATTAAGCACATATGTTTGATATTGCTTAAATGATTGTAAAATCTATGCAATTGTATTTAATGGGATGCTATATATATATATAAATGAAATTGTATGTGTATGGAGTGATGACAATTGTTGTATGTAAAAGAAATAGTGAAATGTGTAGAAAGTTTGCTTTCGGCACTAAGTGTCTTGGGCAATACGTGTGTACGGTGACTAGATTGGCACTAAGTGTGCATGCTGGAAATATATGGCACTAATTGTGCATGCTGGAAAAATACTGACCTGGGTGTGCGAGCTCAAGGGTATGGCACTATGTGTGCGGGCTTAAATTGCGTGGCACTAAGTGTGCGAAATCGAGTATTAAGCACTCGTGTGTGCGTATTCTATATATATGGAGGGTGTGTCTCCATCGAGTTGAGTATGGACAGCGGATCGGTAAGTACCTCGAGCTCATGACGAATAGAAAATACGCTCATGCTCGGGGTTGAATTTGGTAAGCCTTAAATCTATGTGATGATTGAAATTGTATGATTGTGGTGGAAATGAGTTAGTGTGTGAAAATGCTTCAAATATCTTGTTGTGTAGAATATGAAATGTGGATGTATGACTTGGTATGAGATTGGACCAAAAGGTCCGAGGAATTATGGTATAGATTCGATATGGATGAGTACCTAGCCTCGCTTATTGTTCATGTTGTAGTAACTTTATCGGTGGATTGATGAATGCTTATGACTTCTGAGTTATAAACTCACTCGGTGTTTTCTTGTCACCCATTTTAGGTCTCTCGGACTCGTATTGTTTATGTGATCGAACCGTCGTTGAAGTCATCACACCGCTGAAATCTTTTGGTATTGTATTCGTTGTTGAAGAACATTTGGCATGTATAGGCTATTATATTTTGTTGAACTGGGTTGTAAACTTTAAGCCATGTGAAAATGGCCTATGTGGTCGCCGAGTGGGATGCTAGAACCTATAGCCACGAGTCTTAGAAACTTTAATTTTGATAAGGTGGCCATAATTTGTGTCATGTATGATGGATGATTAAGGCCAAGGAAAGATTCATGAAATTGGCATAGTCTACTGCAGTAACTGTTGCGGACAGCAGCAGTGAGATGAGATTGAAAAATCACTAAAAATAGTAGAAGTATAATTAAATAGTGAGTAAATTATGAAATTGAACCTTGATGAATTTATTTTTATATGGACGAAACGAAATGACCATATGAGCAGTATACTGAGAAATATTAAAGTTCTCGTGAGACAGGGCCAGAACGGTTTCTGGGTCCCCTGTCGCGACTTTGAAAATTTACCATAAATTATCCAGAAACAATTAGAAGTCATGCCTTATATGAATAGATTCCCCTTTGAGTCTAGTTTCATTAGAAACAAACGGCATGAGCATTAGAGCTCTGTACGAGATGATATTCAAGTTGTAACGTGCGAAGGTCAGTGTAGTCGACCCCTGTAACATGGGTGACTTTAACTAATAAACTGTACCAATTGGCCCGACCAAAAATTCTAGAAATAAATCCATGGATGGATATATGAGTCTAAATTCAGGGAAAATTTACGGAATCAGTTTCTGAGTTTTGGAACTTGAGATATGATTTTTAAGGCGACAGTGACGCATTTTTCCAGCCTGTCTAGAAATGCCAAATTGGTTGGTACCTTGAGAGGATTTGGCCCGTTAACCCCTCGTGTCCGACACCGGCGACGGTCACGGGTTCGGGGTGTTACATAAAATGTAAAGTTGTAAAACTTGATGAAAAATTCTAATTTTTTATGAATACATGTGCTGTAAATTTTGTAATGGGATTTTGGTTAGGCTTGGAAAAGGGAGTAAATTGCACAAGTTTCATTTTACGAGCCTAGGGACGAAATCAGAATTTATGGAAAAGTTAGGGGCAATATGGTCATTTTGCCTCGGACGTAAATTGAGTCCACCTAAATATGAATTATGATAAATTGATGTTAAATTTACTCGTATAGATCCGGATAGACCAAGGAGCTAGAACGAGGAAAGGAGGAAAATGTCGGATTAGTAGATTTATGTACACGAACATTTGTCGAGGTAAGTTCGTGTAACTAAATTGTATATGTTTTTTGCTTGAATTTAATGTTGTGTTTGTGAATTGTATAAATGCCATAAATATGTGAAATGATCAAATACTCGTTATAGCCCGATAAATGAAAGTGTCCGAGCAATAATAATGCTCGATATAATTGGAAATGATAAAAAAGTTACTTATATGCTTGAAATAAATGTGGAATGTGTCTATTTGAATTATATGTATGATTTAGATGTATGAAATAATCACACGCTTATTAATGCTTGAAAAATGTTAAATCCCATTTGAGTAAAGGAAGAATCGATGGATAAATGTGGTTCCCCGAAATGAATGATGTCCTGCATTTGTTGCTGACGGGATTTAGCTCAGACGAGTACTCCTATTGACTTCATTTATGAAAGGATTTAGCCTGGACGGGTAATCCAGATCAAGCTCCTTAGAGCATATGTCATAAAAAGGGTTTAGCCTGGACTGGTAATCTTATTGTATACATGTGTGGCTCGAGAGTGTACTCTCTGATTTATTACCTTATGGGTACCATTGGACATGAATTGACGGATTCTGATTCATACACCTCGAGTGTATTACCTGCGTATCCATTGATATTCTAAATAAATTCAACGGGTGACAATTCCAGACATGAGAAGTTATGAGTGATAAAATGATTTATTACATGTATCCGTCTAAAATACAAGTAAATGATGATACATGACATATGATATATGAAAACACGAGATGATGATATTTGAACATGGACTTTATTTGATGAATATATGTTCATTCTTGATTATAGACTTGTACACCTTGAGTGTGCTAATCGTGACCTTGATATTCCGAGTAATATGAGTAAAGTTCTAATATGAAATGACCTAAACTCGAAATTAACTATTATGAAATTATACTTGAAATAATGAGATAAATTATGCGTGTTTAATGAATTCATGTTGTGGAAAGCATATCTACTTGGAAACTTGATTGTTGTTGAGCCTATATATGATTTGATTTTATCATGGAATATATGACTAACAAGGGCAATGAGAATGTGTGTAGGGCTTGAGGTCAAATTGATTTATTATGCCTTACATGGTTACCTCAAAATAGAATGAATGGTAAGTTAAGTACCATGTTATACGAACTTACTAAGCATTTTATGCTTACTTAGTTTTATATCCCTATTTTAGAGTAAATTGTAAGCTCGTTGGATAGGAAGCTCGGGAGAGATCACTCACACTATCCATCGGCCCATTTTGGTATATTATGTTAAATCAATTATGGTTGTAATGGCATGTATAGGTTATATTGACCATATCGGCATGTCAATGTAAATGATGCTTGTAATCTAGCCATTGGAATGGCTAGTAATGGGTGTTCTGATATACTTGTAATGTCATGCTGTGGTAGCTAAATATATGTTAAGTAGTTGATCAAGTTATGACTAATATATGGAATGAACCAAGGTAAGATTGTAAACATGTATGAATGCAATGATATGCTACGTTGAATGATGGAAATTGCTTAATTTGAATGCTTGAAATGGTTGCAATGTGTTTGGTATGTTTTAGTGTAGGAAAATGGTAAATTTGGGTGAGAAATGTGGCTAGGAAATGGCTTTATTTTGTCTACACGGGCAGACACACGGGCGTGTGTCTAGATCTTGTGTGACACACGACTAGGTACATGGGTGTATAGTTAGGCCGTGTGTCCCCTGCATCTTAATTTTGAGAAACAGAATGCTCAAAATTAAGCACGCGGGCAAACACATAAGCATGTGTCTCAGCCGGGTGTGCTACATTGCCTAGAACACGGGCGTGTGTCTTAGTTGTGTGAAACCTGCACTGTAACACCCCTTACCCGTATCCAAGGCCAGAACAGGGTACGAGGCATTACCAGACTTAACCATACTTCAAAAATTTTCGAACACATGGATAGACTCATATTTAAAGACATATAACGTGGCATAAATGAGCATTTACACATCCATAATCATGCAATAACATGTCATTCATTTTAAACATATTTCCTTACCATCTTGTATATAATATACATTCTTACATTAACTAGAACTAGACATGCTAAATATTATTCTCATTTTATACCATCATAATGTAGTTACCAATTTGTCCATTAAACATCTATATTCAAGGCAACATTACTCATTTCCATTTAATTCATGATCCACTAGCTTGCATTTAACTTACCTGATGTATTACCAATCATGCATAACAAACAAAGCTAACTATATCATCACATCAAAACATAGGACATGGCATGATTAATTAAACTTACAAGCCATAATGGATAAGGACCACATCTCATGATCATATACAATAACTCAATGTAGAACGATACGTATGGTCAAAGTCATAATAATAATACATATCACAAACCAACTTCCTATACATGCCACTCACTTCATATTTCTAATATTTGAATTAATTCTCCCAAAAATGATAGTTTGATAGTGTGATTTTGCCTCTGACGATCTCCAACCCCGAGCCAACCTGCCAAAACTGAAGAAGTAGAGTAGTAAGTCCATATGAAGTTAATAAGCAATTACCCACATGTTTTTTTTTAAGGTCAAACATCATAATTGTACAATTATCTCTTGTTCAGGTTAAGTTGTTTTAAAGAGTTACAGTTACTAATTCATTTATATCTTGAGCTACGAGACTTCAAATTAATTTTTGTTAATTTACCTTGAAACTAGACTCATATACCTTTCTCTCATAAAATTTCCAGAATTTTTGGTTTAGCCAATTAGTACAGTTTATTCATTAAAGTTTCCCCTGTTTTTGTTGTCCAATAGTTCTGACCTTTCTTCACTAAAAATTATTTTACTCATAGTACAGAATTTGGATAATGCTTTCATCTATCTTTCTAGAGAATAGACTCATTAAGGATTTTAATAATATAAATTAAAACCCATAATTATTTTTATATAATTTTTAATGATTTTCTTAAATTAGAACAGGGGATTACGAAGTCATTCAGACTCTGTTTCACAACAATTTAAATATCTCATAATATAAATTTCGATTGCATATACTGTTTCTTCTATGTGAAACTAGAGTCATTGGGATTTAACCTCATATTTTAGTCAGCCCCTAATTTAATTTCCACAATTTATGGTGAATTTCCAAATTTGCACCACTGCAGTAACCCAAAACTGCCAAGGCTAAATTTACTCATTCATTACTATTATTCACCAAATCCATACAATATCATTTCATTCATAATGGTAAGAACACATAATTATGCTTCATAAGCATAAATCCATAATCTCAATATCATCAAGTATTAAAGACTTATTCCAAATCATGTCATATTCATAATATTCACCAAATACTATATACATCATAGATCATCACATGCCAAGGCATCACACATAAGTTTAGTGTACATACCTGTACAACTTATAACATAACTCAAAGACATACTCGCTAATGGCTTATCTGATTGGGATCATCAACGAAAACTTTTCCAAATTATCCGTTGAACACTCAGAATATAATCGGATACACGGAATGCATGCACATAAGTGCCATGCCCACAGCTAGACAAACTCAATAGCCTGCGGAATATATGCGTAGCCAAGCTACAATGTAATCCACCCATAAGTAAACTCGAACTCAACTCAACGAGCTCGGGTGTATGCATACTAAGTGAACTCAGGCTCAACTCAACAATTTCGGATGCCTAGTTACATCTCACGAATTCGGACTCTACTCAACGAGTTTGGAACTCAAATATCCTAATGACATGTCACTTGTATCCTAATCTATTCCTAAGGTTCAAATAGGATTTTCCTCGATCACACATCTTTGTCGTCTTCCACGGAATGTTGGAACCGATACTTGGTAGCATTTCATATTTACCAAGTAATTCACATAATTTGCATATTACTCAATAATAACCACAAAGCATAATATTTCATGAAAATAATCATCATATCATATAAATAACATTAAATTACTTAAAATGACAATTATGTTACTACATTTACAACTTAACTTACATCTCATTTAATATCAAGGCAATAACATTAAATTACACATTGCATTATTAAAAATCATATGAACTTACCTCGTATGCAAAAATGGCCATATTTACCATTTTGTCCACAACTTGATATTTTTCGATTTTAGCATGAATTTTGATTTTTCCTTGCTCTATCATTTCAAATATAGCCTAATTATGGCTCACATTATTCAAATTAACCCAAAATCATATTTTATCAAAATTACAATTTTGCCCCTAAACTTTGTTAAAATTACATTTTTGCCCCTAGGCTCGTAAATTAAACTTCATCCTATTTCCTTATGTTTTATGACATGATGATCATTTTTTCGTTCTATAGCAACATCAAATTCACACTCTAACATGTACTTATGAACATTAGGTATTTTTACCGATTATGTTATCTTACTCGTTTTCACATAAAATCGCTTAGTAAAAGTTGTTTAACACAATTTCAAGCTTCATATTCTACCATAAAACATCATAATAAACACATTTCACCTATAGGTATGTTTCCAAATATAAACCCTGGGTTAAATTATTGCTAGAATAAGCTTAACCAAGTTACCGGGATTTCAAAAATGTAAAGAACTTTAAAAACGGGGCTAGGGAGCACTTACAATTGAACTTGGGAGTTTGAAAAAACCTTAACCATGGCTGCTTCTGGTAGAAATGGTTGAATGAAGAAGATGATAGATAATTTGGCTTATTTCCCTTTTTAATTCTTTTAATTATTAGTTTACCAAAATACCCCTAACTTAAAAATATTTTATTACACCCATTTCATGTCTGTTTTTGTCCAGCAATTAACCAATGGTCTAATTACCATTTAAGGACCCTCAATGTAAAATTTCATAACAATTGGACACCTCTAGTATGTACAACTCAACTTTTTCACTTTTTACGATTTAGTCCTTTTGACTAAATTAAGTGCCCGAACGTCAAAATTTTCGAACAAAATTTTCCCGAAATTATTCCGTGAAATTTTACACCATAAAAATATAATAAAAAATAAAATTTTCATCGTCGGATTTGTGGTCCCGAAACCACTGTTCCGACTATGCCCAAAATCAGGGTGTTACATGCACCTAATTTCGAAAGAATTAATTGACCACACGGCCTAGCACATGGGCATGTGGCATGGCTGTCTGCACAAGTCAGAGAGTTACACGGGGTCAAACACAGCCTGGATCATGGGTGTGTCCCTTGGACCACATAGGCGTGTGAGCCCTGCACCTTGAAAAAATTTTGAACTGTCGTAAAAAATCCCTAGAGTTCCCGATTAAGTCCCGACTCGATTCTATTGCTTGTATTGGTCCTTGAGGGTCCAATTAAGGAATGTTTTGAATGATTTCGATTAATGAATAGTAATTTGCATAAATTATTTGTAAAATAATCTGAAAGTTCTGGTAATGCTCTGAAACCTTATTTCGACGACGGATACAAGTTAGTGGTGTTACATTTAGCGGTATCAGAGCTATAGTTTAGTCAGTTCTTTGATTGAACATAGCGTATGTAGAGTCTAGAAGTACATGCCATTATATAATCTGTGATAGTGTGATATCTCTCGAATCTAATGAAAATTGTTTTGCAAATAGACAGGGATGCTTTCCAACCTAGCTAATTTTGATACTACTGAAAGTGATACTCACGTGCCTGAGTAAAAATAAAATATTACTCATGATGGAATAGAAAGCGAAAAGGTACGGATAAATGTTTTATACTACATGAGAATGATATGTGTTATGTTATATGAGTATATATATGAAAGTTAAATTTTGAGGCTTACGATCTCCACCCCTTACCAGTACAGTTTTATACAATGAAATTCATAAGATTTATATGGATTGAGCTCATAAGTGTGAAAGAAGAGTTCAAAGGTTGACTGATTAATAATGTAGTCAGAATTGAGAATGGGTTAGTAAGTAAAGACGGTATTAAAAGAGTGTCAGATTTTTCTGAAGATTATTCTGAATATATGATGTCATTGTTAAAGAAGAAGATTATTCATGAGTAATTGACTTATCCAGATATGATTTTTACAAAAAGGATTAGCTAAAAATTTTTCTGAATTGACTCTTTTAGTGAACTGAATAATGTAAAATTATTGATGACTTTATTAGCCAGTGGAATAGCAATGAAATTGCAAGATATGTGAATACAGTTGTTATTATTGAGTATATTACAACAATGTTTTCTAGGTACTCTATAAGTTCTGTTAGTCTCAGAGGCATGTGAAATTGTACATGTTCAGATGCAATATTTATCGTATTGAAAGGCTGGCTAATTATAATAGATGGAATTACTGGAAGTCTGGTTGATTCATGAGCGGTATTGCCCTATTTTTCTTGGGTTTTCTAATTTATCATTATTGATATAAGATTTGATGATAAGGTTCATATGATACCATTTTCTACTTCTACTGATTGAGGCCCTGAATTGTGAATATGCAAGTACATTGTCTTTATCATAGTTGTTTCTACTAAGTATGCATGATATTACTCTTCTGAATTTTCTCTGAGATATCATCAATCTCTTTATTATGTAAACATGTGTTACTTGTGAAAGATATTCTTTGATCGAAGGTAATTACATTTATTACCGTTATAAATATTGACTCGATCATAAAGTATGGTGATAGAGATCACAGATTATAGAAATTGTGTCACTACATTGGTTATTATTGGGGCCACTTTCAGTTTCCCTCTTTTAAGTTGAGGTGCACTATTGATGTTGAAGTGTTGCTTTATCTATACAGCTGAAATGTCATTATTGTATAATGGTTTAAAATCTATCTGATGGTTGTGGTTTGGAAAAAAACTCAAAGCTTCAATATTAATAATTGAAATAGCTATATTGCTGACCCAGATATTACAGAAAAGAGGTGAGATTTGAATGGACTGATAAATATTAGTAAATTTTTGACCAGTTATAAGCTTTGTTGACCGAAGTATTAATTCTGGTTCAGCCTGAATTAGGTAAGGAGTTTGTTATTACAGAGATGTACTATTGAATGGGATTAGATTATGTTTTGATGCAGTAAGGCAGGGTAATAGCCTATACTTTCAAGCAGTCAAAAACCACATAGAAAGAATTACTCGATACATGATCTAGAATTTGCCGACTATTGTTTTTTCTATTGAAATCTGACAACATTACTTGTTTGGTGAAAAATGTCATATATTCAGCGATTATAAAAGTTTGAAGTATTTGATGTTGATATAAGATTTGAATTTGAGATAGCATAGATGGTTTGAAATGTTGAAAGATTATGATTTGATAATTATATATCACTTGGAAAGAATGAATGTGGTTACAAATATTCTGAGTAGGAAATCTTTGTATACTTTGCAAGCCATGGATACCGATTATGATTGTCTGATAATAGCCTAATTTTAGCTGAGTATAGAGCTAAACTGATGTTTCTACGACAGAACAATGAAACTCAAAAAAATGATAATGAGTTGTAAGTTAAACGAGTATAGAATGAAATAATTATTGAATCAAGATAGCAAATTTGAATTTGATGATTGTCTGTTATTCCAAGATAGAGTCTGTGTACTAAAGAATTTGGAGTTTATATAGAAAATTCTACATGAATGATCATGGTTGTACTATGTTTGTTTATCTTAGAAATGATAAAATGCACAAAGAATTGAAAAAGATGTACTGGTAGCTCGGAATGAAATGTTGTATTTTTGAATCTATATTTAAATGTTGGATGCATTAGCAAGATAGAGATGATACTTTCAAGATGGGTATATTCAGTGAAAATACCGAAATGGTAATGGGACAAAGTTACCATGAACTTTGTATCGGGATTATCCTTGTTGATGAAAAAGAAAGATACTATTTGAGTAATTTTTGATTGCTTGACAAAGCCTGCACATTCCATCCTGGTATGAGTGGATTCCCAACTTGATAGATTGCTTGACTAATTTGTTTTTTTAGATTGTAAGATTATATGATGTGCTAGCTTCTGTTATTTCTGACAGAGATCTATAGTTCATATTCCGATTCTGAAACAAGTTACAAGAAACTCTAGGTACACGGTTACATTTTAGTACCGTATTTCATTTTCAGATGGATGATCAATCTGAACATATGATTCAGATCTTAGAAGATACGCTTCGACGTTGTGTACTTGAATTTGAATATAACTGAGAAAAGTATTTGCCTTGGGTTGAATTTGCTTATTATAACTGTAACACCCCGAACCCGAGACCGTCGCCGGAGTCGAACACGAGGTGTTAACAGACTTCAACCCACTTATTGAGAGTTTCCAGACAAGCTGCCAATCTGTGTACTAGTCGCTCCAAAATTCATAACTTGAGTTTTACAACTCGAAAATCAGTTTCGCAATTTTTCCATGAAACTAGACTCATATTTCCATCTACATATTTTTTTCTAGAATTTTTGGTCGATCCAATTAGTACAGTTTATTAGTTAAAGTCTCCCCTGTTGCAGGGATCGACTACACTGACCTTTGTGCATTACGAATTGGATATCTCCCTGTACAGGGATTCAATACTGATGCCGTTTGTTTCTATAGAAACTAGACTCAGAGAGGAATCTACACATATATTGCATGACTCCTAATTATCTCTGGTTAATTTACAATGATTTTCCAAAGTCGGGACAGGGATCCAGAAACCGTTCTGGCCCTGTTTCACAAGAACTTTAATATCTGTTAACTTATAACTCATATGACCATTTCGTTTCTTCTATATAAAAGTAGATTCATCAAGGTACATTTACATAATTTATTTACTATTTAATACCATTCCTACTATTTTTAGTGATTTTCAATCTCACGTTACTGCTGCTGCCAGCACCTGTCACTAGAGCAACTATGCCTATTTCATGATTTCCCTTTGATCTAACTAGTGATTCATCATACATGTCACAAATCATGATCATGACTAGCCATACCAGAGGCTAATCATTATCCAACATCTCCCTACTACACTATTGCCATAACATGCATTTTAACACCAAAATAATCAACCATGGCATAAGGCATGGAAATCGAATTACCAAGACTTGTAACTTAACATTGGAGAACTAAATCCAACCGAGCATTTATGCCATTTTCGCATGGCTAAAAGTTTACATACCAAAGTTCAACAAAGCATATTAGCCTATACATGCCAAAATGTTCTCCTAAACCGACTACACAAAAAAATACCAAAAGTTGATAGCCGTGTGATGACTCCAATGACGATCACGAGCACGCAAAAAGGACGAGTCCGAGAAACCTAAAATGGCGACAAGCAAACACCGGGTGAGTATATAACTCAGAAGCCATAAGCATTATATTGCCGTTCAGATATAATATACCATAAAAGAAAATAATTAATGCGGATTAAAATCCTCCATCCACACCCCAAACGGTACTATAATTCTTTAGGCATTTCGGTTTGGTCACATACCAAGCCCTACTTGATATTTCATACATTACGCCATATAACATTGCATGCATTTATTTTCGAGCATAATCACCACATAGATCAAGACTTACCAAACCAAAATTCCAAATATAAATAAAATGTCCATTCCTCATGAGCTCAAGGTGTTTACTCGCATCGCTGTCCATGATTGACTCGGTAAGGCCGCGCACATAGAACATGTACGTTTATTAGAGGATGTGCAATAAGCCCGCACACTTAGTGCTTAATAGTCGAACTCGCACACTTAGTGCTATATAATCAAACTTGCACACTTAGTGCTGTATAATTTGAACCCGCACACTTAGTGCCAATTTGTGATTATAAATGTTTACACCCGCACACTTAGTGCCAAACCGATCATTCAATACATCTCACCTCTTTTCTTTCAATTCAATATTTTTATCACCACATACATACATGTTTATATATATATATTCTACCATTCCATTCAGCATCATTACTTGGACATTACAACCCTTTAAATTAGTACAAATAAGTGCTTAATGACTTACCTTATATCGGATGAAATGATTCCCAATCTACTACTCGATTATCTTTGCTTTGCCTTTGCTTGGTTCTCCTCTTTGATGTCTTGATCTAAAATGAATACATTTAGTAGTTTAATCTTCTTGCTGGATTTTTATGTGTATAACTTAATGGTTTTCACCCCATTTCACAACTATCTTTGTTCAAAATATCAAAATCTCAACCAACATTTGTTTAATGCTTCAAGGTCGAATGCATGGTCACCATTAAGCTAATCTAGTCTCAAGTATTTTAATCCTAACATACAACATCATGAATCAACTCAACCTTATAAGCCAATATTACTCCTACAACCGATTGTAAGGAGTTAACAAAGAAAATATATTTTTACAAACATATACACCCATATGGCCGATTTTACCAAATCAAATTTAACCTTACTTATCTCAAATTTTCATTTCATACTATCATCCCCATGACATAGCAAGGTTTTGAATCATGGACTAATTAGAACTAAAACTAGCAACTAAGAACATGCATGAATCTCATGGCACCATATTAAACATACCTTAATCTAGCTACAAGGATGGCCAACCTATTCCAAACCAACCATGAGCAAGGACCCTTTCTTCTCCCTTGAGATTTTCGGCCAAAGGATGGAAAAAAAGACGAACAAAGCTTTTTTTTGTTTTTCTTTCTCACTTGCACGGCAATGGGGAGGGAGGGAAAGCCTTCACACACACACTTTTTTTTTATTACTCATGCACCTTATTTTATTTATTTCAACATAAAACACTCACCCAACATGTTTCATGACATGTCTTGCCCATGCTTCCTTGTCATGGCCGGCCACTAGCACTTGGGGGATTTTGACATGCAAGTCCTCCTTTTGACTACATGTACTATTAGGTCCTTATAGATTAGCCTATCATTTTTCAAAAGTGACATACAAGTCCTACTAACTGAATTCACATGCAATCGACTAAACCGAAGCTTGAAATTTTTACACATTCGTAAATACATATTCTAGACAATAAATATTACGTTCAAACATTTCGGTGACTCGGTTTAGTGGTCCAGAAACCACTTCCCGACTAGGGTCAATTTTGGGCTGTCACAATAACAGCTAACAGTCAAGTATAAAATTGTACCGTCTTAGGATATGGTCACAAGCGCAAAAATCCATAGTTTTGGACTGAGCTCAGTGAGAAAAGATATATGTAGCAGGTTTGAATCCTTGAAATCGATGAAAGACGAAAATGATCTGAGACAGGTTAAAGGTGGTATTTGATTGTTAAAAATTCGATGTGGATCTAAAAGAAAAAGATATAGAGTTTCAGATTGGAGACAAAATATTTTTGAAAGTTTCGCCATGCAAGAAAGTTCTTCGGTTTGGCAGTAAAGGCAAATTAATTCTGTGGTTTAGTGGGTCATATAAGATCATTGAAAAGAATTAGACCTGTTAAGTATTGATTGGTATTATTAACAGAGTTCTACAAAATTCACAATGTGTTTATGAGTATAAGTGTCATGACAGTATCGATCAGACCCATCATCTGTTATTGCTTTAATAAATGTTAAATTCATCCTGACACGACTTACAGTGAGGGACTGGTTGAAATCCTGGCATGTGAAGTGAAGGAAACGAAAAATATAAAGGTAGCTTTAGTAAAAGTTTTCTGACAATAACCTGATATAGAAGAAGCTACCTAGGAACAGGACGAAAAAATGAGAAAATAATGTCTGAATCTCTTTACTGGTAAAATTTTCGAGGACGAAAATTTCTTAAGGGGGAGAGTCCCAATTTCAGTGAAATCAGAATAGTGGTCTCAAGACCACAAATTAGAGCCAAAAATATAATTTATTTGTATTTTAATATATGGTCTGTATTATGATAGACATGTCACGTGAAAATTTTTTATAAGAAAACTTTATTGATTAAGTGTTTAATTACGGGAAGGGCCAAATTGCATAAAATGAAAAAGTTGGATTCTAATAGCTAGAAGGATCAAACAACTATGGAATTCAAAACTCAAGGTCCTTATATGGTAATTAGACCATTAATAAAAAGTATTTAGATATTTTGGTGACTCATCCATGTAAATTTAGAAAAAGGGCAAGGACTAAATTGGAAAATGAAAATATTTAATTTATTAAAAGATGATAAAAAAAGAAATATCATTTTATTTTATCATCTTTTTCCCCAAAAATACATAGAAACCCTAGGAGAGAGAAAAAACTTTCATGGCCAAATTAGGTAAGTTTCCTTGGCCCGTTTTTAGTGGTTTTGATATTTTTAAAACCGAAATAGCTTAATCTATCTATTTGGGGATCAATTTGAGAAGTTATCAAATTATGAAAAATGGGTCATGGATGCATATGCTGAAAATTAGAAACTTATGGCAGAAAATAAAAGATTGTTTATAGATAAACAATTTTTACAAAGTGATTTTTGATGAAAACATGGTTTAGGGACGAAAATATAAAGTTGTGAAATTTGATGAAAAATTATGAAATTTTATGAATACATGTGCTGTAAATTTTGTAATGGGATTTTGGTTAGGCTTGGAATAGGTAGTAAATTGCACAAGTTTCATTTTACAAGCCTAGGGACGAAATCGAAAATTATGGAAAACTTAGGGGCAAAATGGTAATTTTTCCTAAGACATAAATATGCTTGAATTTAATGTTGTGTTTGTGAATTGCATAAATGCCATAAATATGTGAAATGATTACATACTCGTTATAGCCCGATAAATGAAAGTGCTCGAGCTATAATAATGCTCGATATAATAGTAAATGATAAAAATGTTACTTATATGCTTGAAATGAATGTGGAATCTGTCTATTTGAATTATATATATGATTTAGATGTATGAAATAATCAACACTTGTTAACGCTTGAAAAATGTTAAATTCCGTTTGAGTAAAGGAAGAATCGATGGATAAATGTAGTTTCCCAAAATGAACGAGGTCTTGCAATTGTTGCTGACGGGATTTAGCTCGGACGAGTACTCCTATTGACCTCATTTATGAAAGGATTTAGCCTAGGTGGGTAATCCTGATATAAGTCCACTCGAGCAAATGTTATAGATTGGATTTAGCCTGGACGGGTAATCCAGATCAAGCTCTTTAGTGCATATGTCATAAAAATGATTTACCCTGAACTGGTAATCCTGTTGTATACATGTGTGGCTCGAGAGTGTACTCTCTAAAAATAATACCTTATGGGTACCATTGGACATGAATTGACAAATCCTGATTTGTACACCTCTACGTATCCATTGATATTTCGAATAAATTCAACAGGTGACAATTCTAGACATGAGAAGTTATGGATGATAAAATGAGTTATTACATGTATCCGTCTGAAATACAAGTAAATGATGATACATGACATATGATATATGAAAACACGAGATGATGATATTTGTACATGGACTTTGTTTGGTGAATATATGTTCGTTCTTGATTATAGACTTGTACACCTTGAGTGTGCTAATCGTGACCTTGATATTCCGAGTAATATGAGTAAAGTTCTAATATGAAATGACCTAAACTCGAAATTAACTATTATGAAATTATACTTGAAATAATGAGATAAATTATGCATGTTGAATGAATACATGTTGTGGAAAGCATATCTGCTTGGAAACTTGATTGTTGTTGAGCCCATATATGATTTGATGCTATCATGAAATATATGACTAACAAGGGCAATGAGAATGTGTGTAGGGCTTAAGGTCAAATTGATTTATTATGCCTTACATAGTTACTTCAAAATAGAATGAATGGTAAGTTAAGTACCATGTTATATGAACTTACTAAGCATTTTATGCTTACTTAGTTTTATATCCCTATTTTAGAGTAAATCAGAAGCTCGTTGGATAGGAAGCTCGGGGGAGATCACCACGCTATCCATCGGCCCATGTTGGTATATTATGGTAAATCAATTATGGTTGTAATGGCATGTATAGGTTATATTGGCCTTATTGGCATGTCAATGTAAATGATGCTTCTAATCTAGCCATTGGAATGGCTAGTAATGGTTGTTCTGATATACTTGTAAGGTCATGCTATGGTAGCTAAATATATGTTATGTAGTTGATCAAGTTATGACTAATATATGGAATGAACCAAGGTAAGATTGTAAACATGTATGCATGCAATGATATGCCATGTTGAATGATGGAAATTGCTTAATTTGAATGCTTGAAATGGTTGAAATATGTTTGGTATGTTTTAGTGCAGGAAAATGGAAAATTTGGGTGACAAATGAGACTAGGAAATCACTTTATTTTGTCCACATGAGCAGACACACGGGCGTGTGTCTAGACCGTGTGTGACACATGGCCAGGTACATGGGCATACAGTTAGGTCGTGTGTCCCCTACACATTAATTTTGAGAAACAGAATGCTCAAAATTGAGCACACAGGTAGAGACACGGACGTGCGTCTTAGCCATGTGTACTACATGGCCTATTACACAGCCGTGGTCTTCGCCGTGTGAACCCTGCACCTAATTTCAAAAAGAATTAATTGACCACGCGGCCTAGCACACAGGCGTATGGCATGGCCGTTGCACAAGTTAGAGTGTTACATAGGGTTGAACTTGGCCTATAGCACAGACGTGTCTTAGGGTCACACGGGCGTGTCCTTTGGACCACACGGGCGTGGGAGCCCTGGACCTTGGAAAAATTTTGAAATGTCGCAAAAAATTCCTAGAGTTCCCGATTAAGTCCCGACTCGGTTCTATTGCTCGTATTGCGCCCCAAGGGTCTAATTAAGGGACGTTTCGAATTATTTCGATTAATGAATAGTAATTTACATAAATTATTTGTAAAATGTTATGAAAGTTTTGATAATGCTCCGAAACCCTATTCCGACGACGGATACGGGTTAAGGGTGTTACACTTTTCAGTTGTTTCCAATTTGGTCCCAAATTGTTTCTAAGGTATTTTTAGGGCCTCGAGGGCTCGATTAAGAGATGTTATGTATGTGATTTAATGTAATTAGATTATGTTTGAAATGATGTATAAAATAAATTAGTTTTTCATTTGTACGATAATGCTTTGTAACTCTATTCCAACGACGAATACGGGTTAGGGGTGTTACACGTTTCTTATAATTTTTATGTTTTTGAAATCCCCAGAACTTGATTTAGCTAGCTCAAGGACTATTTTGTGAAATTGTTAAAATTTTAGGGACTTACCATGAATGAACCCTATGTATTTTTTAATTTACTTGATAGGTTTATGAACTTGATGGTCAAATAGGAACATTTTGTAAAGTAGTTTTAATTAGTTTTGAATTTAAGGATTACATTGTTATAATCTTGAAATTGGCATGGTTTAATTGTAAATATTTTGTTGTTAAGGGTTGTAGAGGGACTATAATGAATTTGGCCTTGGGGTTTTTAGGCTAATTGTGAAATTTTTGAAATTTTTGATATAGGGACTAAATTGCATAAAAGGTGAAATTTTAGGGTAAATTTGTAAAATTTTAATAAAATGACTTATATGCATAAGTTTACTTGTCTAAGTTATTTTAAATGACTAATTGAGTTAAATTTATTATTTAGATGATGAAATAAATCAACTGGACATTAATCGTGGAAAAGGAAAGTTAGCGAAGTAATCGTTGGTGTTATGTTTGCTACAGATTCGATTTAGGTAAGTTCGTATATTGATTAAACTAATTAGTTGTTGTTCTTGTGATTTAGAAACTATATATATATATATATATATATATATATATATATATATATATATATATGTTGTGATTTGGTTTATTTTCTTGATAAATGGTAAGTGGTGAAATGGACTATGTAACAACCCTAACCCGTATCCGTCGCCGAACTAGGGTTAAGAGGCATTAGCGAACATAATAGGACATTTTACGATCATGAAAAACATAAATCATATTCATATATATATATAATGTATTACTAATGAAATAATAAACAAAATCATACTGCATAAATTATTCATATCTTAAAGTTCAACCGAATTCATATCAAGCATACATCATGTTCTCAAGTCAATAAACATGTCTCAATGTCTTATAATATACACTTTATAAATATATAACTCAACCTATATATTCATCACTATAATGGTATTCGAATACCCAAATAAAATAAATCAAACATTTTTCCCATTTCATAAATAGAAATTACATAAAGATATCTTTTAATGTAATTTAAAAGTTTAACTATCACTACGTAAACCATTATGCATTTGCTATAATATTAAATATTTCATTTTAATACTCTTGCACATACACTTATTGAAACTAATCAAACCAATATATATATACTCAAACCAATCACATATGCGACATTAGGAATCCAATAATATAACCAAATGTACATTTGATGTCAATGTTCAATATGCATTTTACTAAAGCACTAACCACCAACTTAAACATACTTGCCGAAATACATTCATACCCAAAACACTATTTACCAAATACCAAGTTTACTATAAATCATAATAATTATTTTCCTTTATCCACCGTACCTATATAGCCAACCAATTAAGCGTAAAACGTGTACCTACTTTGCCATTCATCACATCATCTATTTGGCCAGTATATTAACTTATATTATAATATCCACATGCATACTAGACATACATTTAAATTAATAACACACAACAAGCACTATGTCTAGATTGAATATTCCTTTTAACTCATCACAAATCTATACACATATGGTCGTATCAATTTGAGTCATTTTTGAACAGTCACTTTAAGTCATATCATGTCTTTTTCATATACTATGAAACATGTCTAAACATTACTAGTTTAACATCCAAAATCATTTACAATCCAAACCTAAATAATCAATTCAATTTCATACACATATAACATAAACTTTTCATCTACTTAATCATACCAACCCTCATGACTATATCATCATGCACATACCAAGTACATCATATACATATAATATGCATGCCGCTTTCAAAATAAGCTTAAACTATAAACAAATTACACAACCATTAGCAAATATGCCAAACACCTCACACATATATATATACCATGACTGAAATTTTCATAAACTTAAACATCATAATTGGCCATTTTCGCATGGCTTTATATTTAGAATTTCAAAACTAACCAAAACAAGTGCTAGACTATACATGCCAGAGGTTCAAAATTCAAGCTTTTAAAATATCGAAATAGTGATCGATAGGGTGATGGATTTCCTTAACTATCCCCGAGCTCGTAATTAGCTTCCAAAATATACAAAATAATGAACGAACACACACACAATAAGCTTGAATAGCTTAGTAAGTCATAAGCAGTTAAAACATTTCAATAACATACATAATTTAATTAAACTAAACTGAACCAAACAAACCTTAATCACATATACATCTATCATACTTGCAAATTCATATATCATCACATAAACATTAACATATTATACTAAACTTGACCAAATACAAACATGCTCATAAGCATATATAAATATCTCTTTTATCATGCATGATTCATGTATCCATCTCAAGTATATACTTACCTTACTTTCATAATCATATAACTTAGCACGTACCTAAACCTTTTAGCTCAATTTCACATTCGTTCTTAACTCAATATTGCTCGTTGAACCATTTAAAATTAATAAGGATACTCAGATAGTCGAAAGGCTTGTACAACGCCAACATCCCAGATGTGGTCTTACATGTAATCGCATATCGAAGCCACTATCCCAGACAGGGTCTTACATGAACTCATATACGATGCTGATGTCCTAAACATGGTCTTACACGTAAATCAAAAATCAATGCCAACGACCCAGACATGGTCTTACACAAAATCACATATCGAAATCCTATGTCATGACATATGTATCCTAACTATTCCTAAGGTTCGTACGGGGCTTTTGGACGTCGTAAATCAATCGATTCCATCTCACATATATTTCTCTCATGCTTATACTAATTCACCATCAACACATATATAGTTAATAATTTAATTCGGCACATATATTACATAAACATTCGAATTTAACGACATTTATTTACTTATGAACTTACCTCAGACAAAGACGAACGAACCGAAACGATTATTCGACAACTTTAGATTCCCCCGGCCCAAATCTGATTTCCTCTTTTCTTGATCTAATTCAATATAAATTTGACTTATTTAATCATATATTCATTCAAATTCATCCAAAAAACACATAAATGGGAAAATTACACTTTTTCCCCTAACATTTCATATTTTTCACAATTTAGTCCCTATTTCACAAAACACAAAATATTCAAAATTTCACCACACCCATGCTTGGCCGAATTTCACTAAGGTCCCTAGCAGACCATTTCTTTAATTTATTTGACATTTTGACCCCTCAATTTACAAAATTCACAATTTAGTCGCAAATAGGCATTTTTACTAAAAATCACTTAATTAAACATGAAAATCTATTAACACCTATTTATTTTTCATCATCAAACACAAAAATCATCAAGCTTTCAACAATGGAAAATCTCAAATTCATCATCAATTCTAAAAATAAAAGCATAGGCTACCTAAAACATGAAGCAACGATCTCAAAAACATAAAAATATAAAAAATCAAGCTCAACACATACCTAATTTGAAGAATACAAGGGACGAACATTTAAAACTCTTTTTTTTCTCTTTCCTTTTGAAGTTTCGGCAACCAAGATGAACACATGCATGTTTTGTTATGTTTTATTTTAATTTAATATCATTTTAACACATAATTTACCAAATTAACCTTTATAAATTAATTTGAAAACATTATAATCAATGTCCATAAACGTCCATGCATGTTTCCAAAGGTCAGATTACATCTTAAGGACTCCACATTATAGATACAATAGAAATGTAGCATTTTAAGAATTAGCTAGTCACTTTTACATTTGATGCAATAAAGTCCTTTTATTAAATTGAACACTCAAACGATGAAATTAAATCATGAAAATTTCACACATATAAATTAACATGCTGTAGACACCAAAAATAATATTAAAATATTTTTTGACTCGGATTTGTGGTCTCGAAACCACTATTCTGAATAGGGTCTAAACTGGGCTATTACAAATGAAGTTGCGTTGATACTATAGTTAAAGGTTATGACTGAAAATGGAAAACTATAAAGATGAATTCATGAGATGAAGTAACGTATATATAATTAAGTGATGTGGATGTGAAACATGACCTGTATGAACCTTGTGAATATTTAAGATATGAATGACATGTCATTAGGGTTATTACCGTTTCGAGTGCTAGTCTTGGATGTCCTATCGATGGCTAAGATTTTTCATTTGTTACAGATTCTTCACAGCTCGTTTGAGCAGGCCCATTTCACAGCTCATGTGAACAGTTACAGTCACAACTTGTATGAGCATTTATTGTCACCAGCTTGTGTGAGTATTATTCTCGTGTATCCAATGTTATTTCAGTATAGTTTATCAGGTGGAAAATGGTTATACGAAATGGTTAAATGGAAATAGATATATGATATGGCCTTTTGAAATGAATTCTTGATTAGAAAATGTAAAATGTTAAATGAATTTGTGATGGCTGACTTGTGTATCAAATGTGTTTACTTGTAAATGTTTTATGATATGATAAAGTTACATGTTTAACATATAGACTCACTAACCTTGCGAGACTTGTGATGTGTATAGGCAATTAATGAACTCATGACCTTGATTATGAATTTAATTGTGAAATGTTTAAGTTAAATCATTTACGGTAAGTTAAAGTTTGAGTTTAATACGACCTTACTAAGCAATGATTTGGTTATATCTGTTATGTTTGATTTCTTTGTAGATTATCAAAAGTTTTGGTCGGTTAGAAGTTAAGTCAAAGCTCACACTATCCGTTCAACGACTCGGTAGAGCTTTTAATCATTTTGGTTTAGGTTATAAGTGGTATGTAGTAAGTGGTTTAAATTTTATATGTATTTATCCAAGTTGTGATATGACTTTGGTTATGTAAATATGGTTGTTACTTTTTGGTATATAATCATGTATATACATATATGGGTGGTTTTCATCATGTTTGGTAGGATGGTTTTGATATGTGATAAGATAAAATGACCTAAAGGATAGGTATAAGTTTTGTGAAATGATGATTGATTAATGTGAAAGTGGTTAGGATATTGAATGATGTTTAAATGGTAATGTTTGATAGCTTCAAATTGTTTGTATTGAGGTGTCTTTTAAGGATTATTGGTTAGGAACTTAGGATGCTTGGTTATATGATGATTCTAGCATGTCTTAATGTGTTTTGGAGCAGGTTTGGATAATTGTTTCTTGTTGCTTGCAGCTTAAGAGAAATTAGTTTGGTTAACTTGTTGGATATGTGACCTTTTGCTGCACATGGGCTGATACATGGCTTGACACACGGCCGTGTGCCATACACGGGTATATGGCATGATTGTATGGTATGTTCAATTTAGGTGCAGGATGGTTTGCACGGCCATAGTTTGTTACATGGCCTGGCGACATAGCCATGTGACCCTTATCACATAGCATCAGATTGTTACAAGGTTTGAGGACACAAGCATGTGGCCTTGCACCACATGGTCGTGCGACCCCTATTTTACATTTTTTTTCCATTTTTTCTTAAATGTTTCAAATTAGTTACTTCTTTGTTTCGAATTTTTAGACTTCCGTAAGCTCAATTTAACCCTTATTATATGTATTTGACTACATGTTTGATGAATAAATTTTATTTAAAGAAAATTTAAATTCTTATAGCTCATTTATGTTCTGTTTGATTGGTAGCATTCTGTAACCTTAATTCAGTGATGGAGACAAGTGAGGGGTGTTACATGTGATCTTTACATTTTGGTTCTCGTTTGATCTCAGGTTAGTTTTTAAGCATCCATAAACTTGTTTAAGACCCAATAAAAGTTGTAAATCCTATCTAGTATATGAATGCATATGTTTTCATGTTATTGTTGTGAATTGAATGTTAAATGTCCAAAGTTATTCCAGTAATAACTGTAGCATCTTGTAGCTCAGACTCAGTGATAAGGTCGGGCAAGGGGTGTTACAATTTCACATACATATAATGATATATCACATAATTGGAGCTTCTTAAGCATCCATTCAATAGTTTATATTTTTCAATCTCAAACTTCAAGTCATATATTCATTTATTAGGATTTTCAAAAATATTTTTCACTTGCACCTTATCAACATTCTGTTATGATACAAGATAGCATATAATGATATGTAAACCATAATATTTTTCCATAGCGACATATTATCAATTTCTCAACATTAATACCATGTTTCATAAAATTTTCACATATACTAAATTACATTATTAATTATTCCATGGCAAAAAATTTTCCATAACGCATTATTAGTCAATATGACTTTAATAACCAAGTATTTTATCCCAACTTCTCAACTATGTATTTTAACACTTTTAAGCCATGATGTTTCATATTTTCATTATCATATCAAATTTTATATTTAATAAAAACATTCATAATCAATAAGGCATATATGACTAAAGTCTACAATGCCACCATCATTTTGAACCATTTATTCAACACATTAGGCTATGGAATATATATACATGTAACACCTGAAACCCGGCCTAGATGTTATGACCGGATCCGACGTGCCACATCAAAAACGTTAAAAACATTTTTCCGTTCTAAGTTCAGAAAATCATACTTGATGTTCAAAGGATTAATTCATTAAGGGTTAAAGTGAATGGAAGCTGTGCACCAGGTAGGAAACCAGAAAAGGAGGTGAGTCCATCGGACTGCTTAAGTACCAAGCTCTTTCGGATCCAATCCTAGACATGCACACCGCCATTGCCACACTCTAACATCGTGTATTTCTTTTAAGTTACCATTGTAATTATGTTCATTTTAAAATAAAGCATATTTAATTTTGGGAAAAGGTTATCACAGTAGAAGCCTTGTTCAAGATCGTGTTACTTTGAAATCAGTTTATGTTTTTGGAAAACGAACCCTAGATCTAGCCCATTTTGATAGTTAATATAATTTAATGTCATCATGATAAGTTGTAAATCGAAACCCAATTAAAAATAATCATAAGCGGCCTTATTACATAACAAAACTCAAATCATCAAAGTAAAGAAAATTGAAGTCCAAATCACCAGAAGAAATCCATATTGCAGAACGAGTGGCCACTCCGAATCCCTCACAGCTCCAAGCCCACTATGGCTGGGGATTACCTGCATGGATGAAAATAGGGGATGAGTTTGGGGAAACTCAGTGTGTAAAATTAACCCAACCATAGCCTATATCAGCTCAAACCACAGAAATAGAATAAATAGGCCTTAGTCCAGAACAGAATACAGACTTAAGCCCATAGGCCCATAATAGATCAGATCAAATATTTCATGTATATGCAAAACCCAACACATAACCAACCATATACACCCCCTTACCAACCTTTCACCATGTGGGGAGACTACTCGACCCACCCAACCGCTACACGCCACAGAATTATGCAGCATGGCTGCCAGAACAGATAATGTGACAGAGTCACCAGATACAGATAATCGTGGCAGAACCACCAGAACAGATATATGTGGCAGAGCCACCAGATCTGATAATTTGTGGCATAGCCACCAGGATGCTTCCTTCATAATATAACCCATGTCCCCATGCAACAAATATTCATTCATGGCATACATCATACAGATTTAAATCAACATGCTTTTCAGACAAAATTAACCCTAGGGGCATATTGGTCATTTACACCTAGGGGTATCATGGTAATTTTTCATACATAAGGGTATTGTAGTAATTTAGCTACCTTTAGGGTTTTTATGCATATCCTATCCATTTACGTACTATCAGAATACTTACCACAAGATACTTACCAAATTGAGCCCATGGCCCATGAACCCGATTTTTGGCCCATTAAGCCCAAATTATCAAAATGCACGAAATCGCACGTACTGCAGTTTATTACCTTCAGAATACCAAACATACAAACCCAACTATATTACGAGCATTCGCACACTCAAAAATTCCCTAAAATACCAACTTTCTGGCATTTCAGCTTTTCGGCTTTTGCCGATCTAGTCTATGAGAGGGTGTCAGTTACACACCTGTTTTATGATGATTCACTGACGAGATCCACGCATGAACTGCCTACAATTATAATACTACCACGTTAATCTTACTACCGAAACGAACTACATATTAACTTCTTACCATATTCGGCCAGCAACACCTTAGGCCTTAGCGTTCCTACCTTTGCCGAAAATAGTGTCTCGATCCAGATCCGTTCGCTCCACTTGTCCAAGACCTTGATCAACAGCCCCTTAATCACACTATTACCAAAATAATTCTATTATCACAACCCATTAGGGCTACAAGTCCAAGAAACGACAACCTCCCTAACCTTTTAGGGATTCTGGCTTTTCTTAAAATATGCAAGATAGACTAAGTTGGAAAGACTTACCACCGATTCTTCCAGTCAACGTTCCCCCTTAGTTCCTACTTGATTCTGATGAAGTTCTAAGCCCTCAAACGATAACAAAAGTCGAGCCCTCAGTGATCTCAGTATTCGGCTATGTCCCTAGGATAGTGCGGGAGTTTTGGCTTTTTACAAAAGTGTAGAGAAAGATAAGATATGAGGGTTTTTACTTGTGGTATTGCCGATAGAAACCTGGAGTTTAGAGGTTGAGAGAATCGGCCAAAGATGATGAGAAAAATAAGAGATTTGGCTAGGGAAAAATCGGTACAAAAGGAGTCAAGTTTTTGGGATTTCGAGATTTGAGGCAATCGGCTGTAGTCTTAAAAATAATTGAAGGAATGTGGTATAGAGTAGGGTGGCTGAAGGATTCGGCTATGGGGAAAAGAAGAAGAAAAGAATAAGTGGATGGAGAGAAGAGAAAAAGAAAAGAAGAAGAGAATGGTCAGGAAACGACACCACTTACCACTAATGCCGAATTTATACTGGCACTAACCCTAGCCGAAATTCCCATGCTAAAGTCCCTTGGCCGGCCACCTCTTGTTCCTTGATCAGCTCCTAGATTTCCTCCCTTATCTACTCCTAAATCCTATCGCTTTTCAACTCCAAAATCCTATCCCTTATCAACTCCTAAATCCTCTCCTGACAGACTTTCACTTCAGTTCCACTGCTTACCTTTTCTGAACATAAAAATAATAATTCCCTTAATATGTTGTCATTGTGACTTGAACCTCAACTCTCCCTAGCATCCACACGCCACTTTTATAGCCTTGCCAAGGCGCCACATGCCACTTGCCACTTGCTTCCTTATGTCTTATTTTACCCAAATAATATTTAAGACCCTCATTAACTGAACCCCTCTTTTCTTCTTATGGATTAAAATCACCTAAAATTTCTGGGTTTTAGCTTAAGCTTGGGCCTTCTAGAGCCCACTAACATAATTAAACCTACGCTAAACAGTCAAAACACAAAAATTCAAAAATTCACCAAAATTAACAGAAGTCCCGAAAATTGGGGCGTTACAACTCTACCCTCCTTAAAGAAATTTCATCCTCGAAATTTACCTGGTCCAAACAAATGAGGGTATTGCTGTTGCATCGCCTCCTCTGGCTCCCAAGTGGCTTCCTTTCTGCCATGATTACGCCAAAGCACCTTCACCAATAGGACAGATTTCCTTCTGAGGACCTTAACATCTCGAGCCAGTATCTGCACAGGCTCCTCCTTGAAGGTCAAATCAGTTTGAACGTCGATTTCTGCGACTGGCACGACATGAGCAGGATCAGAACGATAACGCCTTAACATGGAGACGTGAGAAACATCGTGAATCCTGTCTAGTTCTGGAGGCAATTCCAACTGATAAGCCACTGGCCCTACTCGCTTCAAAACCCGATAAGGCTCAATGAACCGCGGACTCAACTTGCCTTTCTTACCAAACCTCAATATCTTCTTCCAAGGAGAAACCTTTAAAAAGACCATATCCCCTACTGAGTACTCAATCTGCTTACACTTCAAATCTGCATACGATTTTTGCCTATCAGATGCTTCTTTCAAACGGTCCCTAATTATTTTGAACTTAGTCTCAATATCAGCCACCAATTCCGGTCCAAGAACTTGTCGCTCCCCTACCTCCGTCCAACAACTAGGTGTGCGACACATTCGACCATATAGTGCTTCATACGGTGCCACTCGAATACTCGTCTAATAACTGTTATTGTACGCAAATTCTGCCAATGGTAAGTAGTCCTTCCAACTACCTCGAAAGTCAATCACGCATCCCCTTAACATGTCCTCCAGAATCTAAATGACCCTTTCCGACTGACCATCAGTTTGGGGATGGAAAGCCGTACTGAAGTTCAACCGCGCCCCCAATGCCTCATGCAACTTTTGCCAAAACCGAGATGTGAATCTGGGATCCCGGTCAGAGATAATTGAAACTGGGACTCCATGAAGTTGCACAATCTCCGCCACATACAGTTTGGCTAACTTTTGAAGCGAAAAGCCGGTACGTAGTGGTATGAAATGGGCCGATTTGGTCAACCTATCCACAATCACCCATACCGAGTCTTTCTTCGACGGTGTCAACGGCAACCCACTTACAAAGTCCATGGTTACCCTCTCCCACTTCCAAAGTGGTATCTTCACCGGCTGTAACAGTCCAGAAGGTAATTGATGCTCAGCTTTCACTTGTTGGCATGTCAGAATTTTCCTACAAACTCCGTTACTTCTCACTTAAGTCCAGGCCACCAGTACAATTCTATCAAGTCGTGATACAACTTATTCCTTCCAGGATGCATGGCACATAGTCCCCCATGAGCTTCCTTCAATATTGTTTTCCTTAGATCAAAGTCCTTCGGAACACAAATTCTTCCTCGGAAACAAAGAACTCCATCACCATTTAAACTGAACTCCGAAGTTTCCCCTTCCTTAACTTGTTGAAAACGAGCGACCAAAGACTCATCTTCCAACTGCTTTTCCTTAATCTGGTCCACCCAGGTTGGCCTTACTTGCAATTCAGCCAACAAACTACCATCATCATACAGACTCAAACAAGCAAACATTGCTCTCAGATCAGATACGATTCTACGACTCAAAGCATCGGCTACCACATTAGCCTTTCCTGGGTGATACTCGATTGAACAATCATAACCCTTAAGCAACTCAATCCATCTCCTTTGCCTAAGGTTCAGCTCCTTCTGAGTCAACAAATACTTAAGACTCTTATGGTCTGTGTATATAATACACCTTTCTCCGTACAAGTAATGTCTCCAAATCTTAAGTGCAAAGACCACTGCTGCTAATTCCAAATCATGAGTAGGATAGTTCCCCTCGTGAGGCTTAAGCTGCCGTGACGCATATGCAACCACCTTACCCTCCTGCATTAACACGTAGCCCAAACCTACATGTGATGCATCGCTGTACATAGTAAAATCCTTCCCAGACTCCGGCTGAATTAACACAGGTGCTTCAGTCAAAACTTTCTTCAACTTTTCAAAAGCTTCTGCTGGGTCTCATCCATACAAACGGTACCCTTTCCTTATGAGTTTAGTCGAGGTGCACCAACACCGAAAAACCTTCCACAAACCTTCAGAGTATCCTCGCCAATCCCAGAAACTTCAGATCTCGATCTTCGACCTAGGCGGCTTCCACTCCAAAGCTACTTCAATTTTTCGAGGATCCACCATAATCCCTCAAGAGAGACCACATGTCCTAAGAAAGTTACCTCCTCAACCGAATTCACACTTGCTGAACTTTGCATAAAGTTCCTTCTCCTTAACACTTCTAGCACTATACGGAGATGCTTATCATGCTTTGCTTCCATTTCAGAATATACCAGAATATCGTCAATAAAGACGACTACGAATTGATCCAGAAATGGTTGAAACACCCGATTCATCATATCCATAAATACCGCAGAGCGTTAAATCCCAAATGGCATAACCAGAAATTCGTAATGACCATACCGAGTCCTGAATGCCGTCTTATGGATATCCGTCTCCTTGAACCTTAACTGATGATATCCAGATCTAAGGTCGATCTTAGAAAATATAGAAGCCCCCTTAAGCTGGTCAAACAGATCGTCAATCCTTGGCAGTGGATACTTATTCTTAATGGTCAGTTTGTTCAACTGGCGATAGTCAATGCACATCCGCATTGTACCATCCTTCTTCTTCACGAATAACACCGATGCTCCCCATGGAGACACGCTTGGCCTAATAAAGCCCCTATCCAACAACTCTTGAATTTGTGCCTTTAGCTCCACCAACTCCTTTGGTGCCATCCTATACGGTGCGATAGACACTGGCGCCGTTCCAGGCAACATGTCGATTCCAAACTCCACTTCTCTCTTTGGAGGTAATCCCGAAAGCTCTTCTGGAAAAACATCTTGAAACTCCTTTACGGTCCTGACCTTATCTACTGTCAATCCCTTCTCTTCTGACTGGATTACGAATGCCAAATAGGCCTCACAACCTTTTCAAATCCACTTTTCGGCCCTCAATGCCGACACCACATTAGACAAATAATCCCTTCGCTCACCTATCATCATAACCTCCTCACCCTCCGTGGTCCTTAACACCATTCGTTTTGCAACACAATCCAAAGTCGCCCTATGCTTAACAAGCCAGTCCATTCCCAGAATGAGGTCAAACTCTCCGAACGGCAACTCCATTAGATCTCCAGGAAAGATCCTACCTTGAGTTTCTAGGGGTACATCCCTATACAGTTTGTCTACCCTAACCGAGTGGCCCAAATGACTTAACACAGAGACCCCACTCACTATCTTTTCAGAATGCACACCTAACGACCCAGATATGGCACATGCAACATAGGAATGAGTAGATCCAATATCCACTAAAGCGATTACACAGATGCTAGAAACCAAAACGCATCAGTTATGACATCAAAAGTCGCCTTCCTCTCGACGACGAGCCGATACACCAACGCTGGCTGTCGAGCCTCAGCATTTCTGGCACCCTTGCCAGGTGCCCCTCGACCTCGACCATTTCCATTTCCGCCCCTACCTTGTCCACGTCCTCTCGGTGGTTGTGGTCCACCTCTCGCGGGTTGAACAACCCTCTCAGACAAAGAACTTTGAGCCCGATCGGCTCTCTGTAAGGCGATCCTTAACTCTATGCTCCATAGATCCGTATCGAAACAAGCATGAAACGTTTCCTACACTCGCCCAAATGTACCTTACCACAGTCTCCACAGATTGGTGGTCTAACCACATTCATCGGCACTGCTCGCACTGGTTCCTCTACTCTTTCTCTCTTAATAATATTATTGGCACCACCCGAGGGTCCTGAATCCCTCTGAAAATGGTTCCGATCTTTCTCACGATTTTGCCTCTCAGTACGCTTTACCTCCTCAGCTATCTTAGCTTTTTCCACCAGAACCGCGAAATCCCGCTCCCTCTACGGAGCAATCAGCACCTTAAAGTCATCTCTGAGTCCATCCTCAAAGTGAACGCTACGCTCATACTCCGTAGTGACTATCCCCACAGCATACCGGCTCAGCCTCAGAAACTCAGCCTCATACTCAGCAACAGTTTTACATCCTTGGACCAGATTCAGGAATTCCTTCCTGCGGGCATCCACATAACTTGCCCCGACGTACTTTCCTTTAAAGGCTATCTTAAACAGCTCCCAAGTAACTCTATCAGCTGGGGTTCCATCCCTCACAGTGAGCCACCACTGATAAGCCTCATCTCGTAACAGCGATACAGCCCCCTTCAGCTTCTGCTCCACCGAGCAGTCCAAGTAATCCATAATTCGTTCTGTGGCCTCCAACCAATATTCTACCACATTCGGAGCGATACCAGACACACCCCTAAAAATTTTCACTCCGTTGGCCCGGGGTCTTTCCGAAATGGACCCCCGAACTCCGTTGCCCGTACTTACCCCGGCAACCCTTTCTAGAACTCGAAGCATAGCCTGCGACAGGCCGTCATCCCCGGCACCACGATTATGAGACTCCACTTCTATTGCCGATGGTACTGGTGCATCTACCGCCGGCATATGTCCCGAAGATAAAGATACCGCTCGAGCCCTTCCTCGGCCACGTCTACGGCCTCTTCTACGAGTGGCTCTTGTACTCATATCGTATTATCTGATTATGAATTTTATGCATTAATATCATTCCAATGTTTATTACAGATGTTTTATGATTCAGACAGTAATTCAGAGTTGGTTTTCGCAGAATCGATGTCTACCTAAAGTTTCCGTCTTTTAGCAATTTTCCTAGGGTTTTAGTATCATCCTATCTAAAGCATCCTAGCAGAGTTTCAGTACAGATAAATAATCCAGAAAATATTCAGAGAAATTCAGAATGATACTTACAGGCTTGGGCTGGAGATTCGGAATGCCACCTTCAGAAGTTCTGATTTTAAAAACCAATTTTTTTTTGACAATCTTCGTTTTTGTAAACCCATTCCACAGCCAAGTTGTTGCAACTTGGCTCTGATACCACTAAATGTAACACCCCAAACCCGGCCTAGATGTTATGACCAGATCCGACGTGCCACATCAAAAACGTTAAAAATATTTTTCCGTTCTAAGTTCAGAAAATCGTACTTGATGTTCAAAGGATTAATTCATTCAGGGTTAAAGTGAATGGATGCTGTGCACCAAGTAGGAAACTGGAAAAGGAGGTGAGTCAATCGGACTGCTTAAGTACCAAGCTCTTTCGGATCCAATCCTAGACATGCACACCGCCATTGTCACACTCTAACATCGTGTATTTCTTTTAAGTTACCATTGTAATTATGTTCATTTTAAAATAAAGCATATTTAATTTTGGGAAAACGTTATCATAGTAGAAGCCTTGTTCGAGATCGTGTTACTTTGAAATCAGTTTATGTTTTTGGAAAACGAACCCTAGATCTAGCCCATTTTGATAGTTAATATAATTTAAGGTCATCATGATAAGTTATAAATCGAAACCCAATTAAAAATAATCATAAGCGGCCTTATTACATAACAAAACCCAAATCATCAAAGTAAAGAAAATTGAAGTCCAAATCACTAGAAGAAATCCATATTGCAGAACGAGTGGCCACTCCGAATCCCTCGCAGCTCCAAGCCCACTATGGTGGGGATTACCGCATGGATGAAAATAGGGATGAGTTTGGGAAACTCAGTGTGTAAATTAACCCAACCATAGCCCATATAAGCTCAAACCACGTAAATGAATAAATTGGCCTTAGCCTGCAATGAATCTGAATTAAGCCCATAGGCCCATAACAGATCAGATCAGATATTTCATGTATATGCAAAACCCAACACATAACCAACCACAAACACCCCCTTACCAACCTTTCACCATGTGGGGAGACTACTCGACCCACCCAACCGCTACATGCCATAGAATTATGCAAAGATGGTCGCTGCAGATAATGTGAGTCACCAGATACAGATAATCGTGGTAGAACCACCAGAATAGATATATGTGGCAGAGCCACCAGATCAGATAATTTGTGGCATAGCCACCAGGACGCTTCCTTCATAATATAACCCATGTCCCCATGCAACAAATATCCATTCATGGCATACATCATACAGATTTAAATCAACATGCTTTTCAGACAAAATTAACCCTAGGGGCATATTGGTCATTTACACCTAGGGGTATCATGGTAATTTTTCATACATAAGGGTATTGTAGTAATTTAGCTACCTTTAGGGTTTTTATGCATATCCTATCCATTTACGTACTATCAGAATACTTCCCACGCATACTTACCAAATTGAGCCTGTTGGCCCATGAACCCGATTTTTGGCCCATTAAGCCCAAATTATCAAAATGCACGAAATCTCACGTACTGTAGTTTATTACCTTCAGAATACCAAACATACAAACCCAACTATCTTACGAGCATTCGCACACTCGCAAATTCCCTAAAATACCAACTTTCCGGCATTTCAACTTTTCGGCTTTTGTCGATCTAATCTATGAGAGGGTGTCAGTTACACACCTATTTTATGACGATTCGCTGACGAGATCCACGCACGAACTGCCTACAATTCTAATACTACCATGTTAATCTTACTACCGAAATGAACTACATATTAACTTCTTACCATATTCGGCCAACAACACCTTAGGCCTTAGCGTTCGTACCTTTGCCGAAAATAGTGTCTCGATCCAGATCCGTTCGCTCCACTTGTCCAAGCCCTTGATCAACAGCCTTTTAATCACACTATTACCAAAATAATACTATTATCACAACCCCTTAGGGCTACAAGTCCAAAAAACGACAACCTCCCTAACCTTTTAGGGATTCCGGCTTTTCTTAAAATATGCAAGATAGACTAAGTTGGAAAGACTTACCACCGATTCTTCCAGTCAACGTTCCCCCTTAGTTCCTACTTGATTCTGATGCAGTTCTAAGCCTTCAAACGATAACAAAAGTCGAGCCCCCAGTGATCTCAGTATTCGACTATGTCCCTAGGATAGTTGGGAGTTTCGGCTTTTTGCAAAAGTGTAAAGAAAGATAAGATATGAGGGTTTTTACTTGTGGTATTGTCGACAGAAACCTAGGGTTTAGAGGTTAAGAGAATCGGCCAAAGATGATGAGAAAAATAAGAGATTTGGCTAGGGAAAATTTGGTACAAAAGGAGTCCAGTTTTTGGGATTTCAGGATTTGAGGCAATCAGCTATAGTCTTAAAAAAACGGAAGGAAGGTGGTATAGAGTAGGGTGGCTGAAGGATTCGGCTATGGGGAAAAGAAGAAGAAAAGAGTAAGTGGATGGAGAGAAGAGAAAAAGAAAAGAAGAAGAGAATGGTCAGGAAACGGCACCACTTACCACTAATGCCGAATTTATACAGGCACTAACCCTAGCCGAAATACCCATGCTAAAGTCCCTTGGCCGGCCACCTCTTGTTCCTTGATCAGCTCCTAGATTTCCTCCCTTATCTGCTCCTAAATCCTATCACTTATCAACTCCTAAATCCTATCCCTTATCAACTCCTAAATCCTATCCTGATAGACTTTCACTTCAGTTCCACTGCTTACCTTTTCTGAACATAAAAATAATAATTCCCTTAATATGTTGTCATTGTGACTTGCACCTCAGCTCTCCCTAGCATCCACACGCCACTTTTATAGCCTTGCTAGTGGCGTCACATGCCACTTTGCCACTTGATTCCTTATGTCTTATTTTACCCAAATAATATTTAAGACCCCTGTTAACCAGAACTTCCCTTTTCCTCTTATGGCTTAAAATCACCTAAAATTACCAGGTTTTAGCTTAAGCTTGGGCCTTCTAGAGCCCACTAACATAATTAAACCTACGCCAAACTGTCAAAACACAAAAATTCCAAAATTCACCAAAATTAATAGAAGTCCCAAAAATTGGGGCATTACAACTCTACCCTCCTTAAAGAAATTTCGTCCTCGAAATTTACCTGGTCCAAACAAATTCGGGTATTGCTGTTGCATCGCCTCCGCTGGCTCCCAAGTGGCTTCCTCTCTGCCATGATTACGCCAAAGCACCTTCACCAATAGGACAGATTTCCTTCTGAGGACCTTAACATCCTGAGCCAGTATCTGCACAGGCTCCTCCTTGAAGGTCAAATCAGTTTGAACGTCGATTTCTGCGACTGGCATGACATGAGCAGGATCAGAATGATAACGCCTTAACATGGAGACGTGAAAAACATCGTGAATCCTGTCTAGTTCTGGAGGCAATTCCAACTGATAAGCCACTGGACCTACTCGCTTCAAAACCCGATAAGGCCCAATGAACCGCGGACTCAACTTGCCTTTCTTACCAAACCTCAATATCTTCTTCCAAGGAGAAACCTTTAAAAAGACCATATCCCCTACTGAGTACTCAATCTCCTTACGCTTCAAATTTGCAGACGATTTTTACCTATCAGATGCTTCTTTCAAACGGTCTCTAATTATTCTGACCTTAGCCCATGAATTTGCTCATGGTGGCCTCTATGATTGAACACCCACGTCTATTCGCTTAGATTACCGCACAAGCAAGTGCATGCTCGTGTAGCGTCAATAGCCATACTTTTCTAGCTTGTGCTGATCTACGTTTACAGTAGTGTGGTTACACACCTGTTTACAGAAAACACGTACATAGTACTTGAGCATTCCAAACCTTGATCCAATCCACAACATTCAATCGGTCACGAGGTAATCAAATTAGTACTACTCCTCTCCATACCACTTATCCAAAGATCAATTGTCACATACCTTGTTTCGAACCCCTAAGCTTTTACATACCTAAATCGTTGACCAAGAATGATTTTCCCGTTCTTCGGTTATTATCGGCATATCAACCAAATCTACACAACCGTTTGAACCAAGCGTAAACCACTTACTGAAACATAAAACTGATTAAAGAGAAAGGAAGTAATCGGTCTACCTCCACAACAAACACCCTATGCGACGGAGGTAGAGGCTTAGCACAAGCCGCCCCTAACAAATATCGGTAGCCAAGAATACATTAGATGGAAACTATTAATACGACAGAAAAAGCAGAGAAGAGAGAATAACTCTGTGCACTTAAAATGAGAGCCAGACTTACCAATGCAAAACTGGTGAATAGAATGACTACAGAAATGGTAGATAGCAACGATGGGAAAGTCGGTCATAGTGAGGGTAAGAGTGGCAGGAGTATACGGCCAAGTATTATGATTGAGAGAGAGGGAATATAAGAAGAGAATCAGCCCGCCAAGAAATGATTGAGGGGAGAGGGAGAGTAGAAGGAATTGGTCAAGCATTAAGAGTTAAAAGCCGAAGAATTTGAGAGAGGGGAGTAGAGGGAACATTCGACCAAGGAGAACAACAAACAAAAAAAATAAAAGAAAGGTACTAGTCGTACCCACAACAATAATCGCTCTCTAAAAGAAAAAAATAGTTGGAAAAAATAGAAAATCAAAATGAAAAGTTTGGCACAATGGGAGAAAATGTGAGCTAATACCATCCCAAGCCGAATTCTTGAGACCCACCTGTAATAGCCCGATTTCGGGCTTAGTCAGAACAGTGGTTTTGGGACCACAAATCCGATGAGGAAATTTTTATTTTTATTATATTTTAATGGTCTACTATTTCACAAAATGATTTCGTGAAAATTTCGCTCGAAAATTTTGATGTTTGGGGACTCAATTTAGTAAAATGGACTAAATTGTAAAAAGTACAAAAGTTGAGTTTTATATGTTAGAGGTGTCTAATTGTCATGAAATTTTAAATAGGATTCCTTAAATGATAATTAAACCATTTTATAACTTTTTGGACAGAAATGGCCTTGTTTGGGTAAAATTTGAAAGAATAGTAAAAAGGGTATTTTGGTCATTTAGGGGTAAAATGAATTAAAAGACAAATTTTAAACCCCAAATGTGTCCCTTTCTTCTTGCTACAGCAGAATGTACCAAGAGCAGTCATCGTTAGGGTTTGGCCAAGCTTCCAAGCTTAATAGTAAGTGATTTCGAGCTCCGTTTTTAATGTTCTATGTATTTTTGAAATCTCGGTAACTTGTTCTACTTATTTCTACCATTAATTTGAGCTAAGGTTCATGTCTAAAAATTTACCCATGAATAATATGCATGTATTTTGATGTCTAATGATATAAAATGAAGGTTGGGTGTTAGATAAACGACTTTTGCTAAGCGATTTTACGTGAAAACGAGTAAAATGACATAATCGGTAAAAATACCTAATGTTCATAAATACATGTTAGAGTGAGAATTGGATGTTGCTATAGAATGGAAAAATGATCATCATGTCATAAAACATAAGAAAATAGGGTGAAGTTTAATTTCCGAGATTTGGGGCAAAAGTGTAAATATGTGAAAGTTTAGGGGCAAAATTGTAATTTTTTCAAAATATGATTTTGGGTCAATTTGAATAATATGAGTCCTAATTAGGCTATATTTGAAATGATAGAGCAAGGAAAATAGAAATTCGGGCTAAAATCGACAAAATACCAAGTTGTGGACAAAATGGTAAAAATGACCATTTTCGCATACGAGGTAAGTTCATATGATTTTAATAATGCAATGTGTATTTTAATGTTAATGTTATGATATTATCTGAATAGTAAGTATACATATATGTGAATAATTTGATATTATGTAAATGATGTAACATTACTATATGTTGTTGATGTATTTATAATGGTATGATGATTATTATTTACGAATTGTTGCATGTTATGATTATTGTTGAATTATTATACAAATTATGTGGAATACTTGAAAAATATGAGTTGCCATCGGAGTATCGATATTGACATCATGAGAAAGATGGCAAAGGCATATGATCGAGGAAAAATCCCGTTTGAACCTTAGGAATAGATTAGGATACAAGTGACATGTCACTAGGATATTTGAGTTCCAAACTCGTTGACTTGAGTCTAAGTTTGTGAGATGTAACTAGGCATCCGAACTCATTGAGTTGAGTCCGAGTTCACTTATGGATGCGAACACTTGAGCTCATTGAGTCCGAGTTCACTTAGGGGTGGGTTACATGGTAGCTTGGCTACACATATATTCCGCAGGCTATTGAGTTTGTCTAGCTGTGGGCATGGCACTTATGTGCATGCATTTCGTGTATCTAATTATATTCCGAGTGTTCAATGGGTAATTTGATGGAGTATTCGATAATGGTCCCAATGAGACAAGCCATTGGTGAGTATGTTCTTAAGTTAAATTACAAGTTGTACAGGTATGTACACTAAACTTATGTGTGATGCCTTGATATATAATGTATATAGTATTGGTGAATACTATGAAAATGACATGATAAGAAATAAGTCTTGATACTTGATGACATTGAGATTATGGATCTATGCCTATGAAGCATAATTATGTGTTCTTTCCATGATGGATGAAATGATATTGTATGGATTTAGTGAATAATAGTTGTGATTGAGTAAATTTAGCCTTGGCAGTTTTGGGTTACTACAGTGATGCAACTTTGAAAATTCACCATAAATTTTGGAAATTGAGTTAGGGGCTGAATAAAATATGAGACTAAATATAAATGAGTCTATTTTCATATAGAGGAAACGGTACATGCAATTGAATTTTATGTTATGAGATATTTAAATTGTTGTGAGATAGATTCTAAATGACTTTGAGATCCCCTATTCTTATTTGAGAAATTAACTAAAACTTCTGAAAAAATAGTTAGGAGTTATAATTTACATGTATAGATTCCTTATTGACTCTATTTTTAAGATAAATAAATTACATATCTCTTTGAATTCTATACAGAGAGAAAATTGATTTGTAGTAAACAGAGGTCAGAGTAGACAAATACTAAAATAGGGGAAATTTTAATGAATAAACTGTACTAATTGGCTGAGTCAAAAATTATAAAAATTTTATAGTAGAAAGGTATATGAGTCTAGTTTCAAATAAAATTAACAAAACTTAATTTGGAGTTTCGTAGATCCATACATAAATGATTTAGTAACTATAACTCAATAAAACAGCTTAACCTGAACATGTGTAATTGTACAATTATAGTGTTTTATCTTGAAAAGCATGTTAGTAATTGCTTATTAATTTCATGTGGGCTTACTAAGCATAAAGCTTACCCCTCCTCTCCATTTCTTTAGTATTGGCAGGTCAACTCGAGGTTGGAGATCGTCGGAGGCAGAATCACACTATCAAGCTATCACTTTTGGGAGAATTAATTCAAATATTAGAAATATCAAGTGAGTGGCATGTATAGGGACCTAGTTTTATAACATGTATGTTATAGGCTTCAAAGGCCTATATAAGGGACGATATGCATGTGTTTAAGATATTTCAATTTTGGACAAAAATTTTGTGGCTGGATTTTGCATGTTGTAAATGTTTAAGTCCGGTAATGCCTCGAACCCTGTCCCGGCGTTGGATACGGGTGAGGGGTGTTACACCACTAGTTCCAAAACCAGCTCCCTCTCCTACTCCTCTCCAATTCTGAATTTGGCAACCTGCAAATCCCACATTCAGCATGCTACTCTCTCTCTCCTCAACCTCCCTTGATTTTCTCCTACAACCTCTCCTCAAATCCCTCAACCGTCTCAACTACACAGTTCAAACTCCACTCCAACACCCACTACTCAAACTTTTAATGAAACACAAACTCTAGCCATCCAGCACTGCAAAATTTTAATCCCTTCGCTCATGCAGGGATTCGAACCTCAGACCTCAGGTATAAATGACACGCCTCTTATCCTCTAAACTAGCAAGCCCTTTTTTGTCATGTTTTTCCCCTATTTATTTAAAAGCCTACTGCCTAGAGACAGTGCTTATTCCTTTAAAAACAAAACTTTTTTGCACCTCCTTAGGCTTGAACCCAAGACTTCTCAGCCACTTCCCAGAACACTTAACCACTGAAACAGATGTGCAATTGTGTTACCTTCTTGCACAATTAAACATTTATGTGTTGTCTTCTAACTGTTCCCATACTCAAGACCTAATACTTCTAGGCCCAAAATTCAGGGCGTTACATCAAAGATCAATTTATTCACAAGTAAGCACTTAATCAATCAAATTCCGCAATTCATATTTAATAATTAATAAGAATCCTTGAATGGAAAAAATTATGCTTTTACCCTCATTTAAAATAATGGTAAAGTTTTTTTAGTCCATGTACTTTCCATTCTTTTTTATATCCTAATAGTGATTTTTATTACACCAAAACATATTACAACTTTTCCTATGCTAATTGATCAATAATAACTCGCATTTCCCATTATGGTCAAATTTGTACTTTAATCCTCAAACTTTTCAAATTGTGCAATTTAGTCTTTTTTACCACTTTCTCACCTCTAAAATAATTTTTGTTGTTCCCAAGCTCCAAAATCAACTTTTCCTTCCTAAGAATTTTATTTCTTACTCGTTTTTCAAAAAAAAAATTCACAAATTTAATGCATTCAATTCCAAAATAGTGTCATATGTCTAGTAAAAAATTTTGGTGTGTTACAAAAGAAGTTGAGGAAAGCTTTAACGAGAAAGAGAAAGGCGTTAGAGAGCTTTGATTGTTTTTCAGTTTATGGAACTCATTTTTCTGAATCATTTTATGTTAGTGACTAAATTAGATTATTTACATGTGTTTATGTCATTAATATTATGTTGTGATATAAAGATAATGTGCTTTGAGAATGTATGTTGAATGTAAATTATGTTTAGTAATGGTTAAAGGTATTGATGCCTATGGTTAAATGCTCATGCTATTGAATTTTTGGTGGTGTTGTATTGTTTTTGTTATCAAAATGAGTTAAATACAATAATTTGCTCATTAAACGATTTTGGATAGTTCTCGTATATAGTTTACATGCTATAATGTATTTTTTTAAGCTTTTGTGTTACATGTTTATAAAACCCCTAAACCATCTCTATCACCGAATTAGGGTTATAGAGTATTCTAATACAAATAAAAATATTCAATATCATATAGAAAACAAATATTCAAATTTAAATATTAACATTCAATTCCAATTTTCATTCATAGCATAAATACATTTACGGGCCTTAAACCAAGCCTATGAGGCCTTAAAATTAATTTGGGAATAATCAGGGACTAATTTGAAACAAAACAAAAAAATTATAGAAAATTTTGAAAATTTTCGAAATAGGGGTCAAACAGCCCTGTGACATAACGCAGGCCATGTGGCTCAGGGGCATGGTCGTGTGGCCAAACTGTGTACAATTCAGAATAGGGCTCACATGGTCGTGTCTCAACTCATGTGCAAATCGAAATAAGATCATACGGTCATGTCGCAAGTCATGTGCCAGACTATGTGAGCATTCAGAATAGGGTCACACGACCGTATCGTCAGGATACGTAACTTTCTAAGACCGTGTGAACAAACTTACACCTAAAATTAAAATCATACACGGCCATGTGGTGTGACCATGTGTTGTACACGACCGTGTGACAGCCCACGTCACAGGCTCTGTGCACCTAAAATGCCTTCCAAAACAAATCCCTTTTCTTAGATGCCAAGCCAAACCAAATTCATCCATTCACATGCCTTCAAAACACATTCAATCAAGCCTTAAATATGCCAAAACATTCAACCTAAGTGTCTAACCAATGTGCCTTGATTGACACCACATTCATTTGCCAAATCAAACATATATATCACACCAAGCTTACTTGCATTCAAGTTCACAATATCCAAATATAATCACATACCAAACTTACCATTCATTCATACCATTCATGTCTACTTTCATCATTTTAAATTCATGCATAAATAGATTAAACCAAAATACCAAAACACAGCTATGTATACATTTACAAACTAAAGCCATATATATACAAATAAGATAAAAGTAGGTTTAAAACAACATCATATTGAAAAATTAGCTTAAAAGTTCCTAGTAGATGTCATTTATAACCAACATCAAAAGATCAAAAAATCTACCGAGATGATGAACGGATAGTTTGTTGCTGCAACTTGAACTTCCAACTATCAAAGCTTTTCAAAATCTACAAGAGAAAAGTACAAATAACATAAGTAAATAATGCTTAGTAAGCTTGAATAGGATATAACATAATTCACTAAATAAAAATTATTTAGCTTAAAATATGCATTGTATTATAAATCATCTATAAGTTCATTTGATTCTTTTTTGTACAACAAGCCTCGAACCATCAATGAGGTATCCACTCTATTTGTGTACCTTCCAAATAATTCACAATTTGAAGGAAGCCATAGTATCTTCCAACCATGGTTTTTATACATTCCCGAAGTTGTGCCATAGTATCTTTCAACTATGGTCTTGTTCATTACCGATGTCATGCCATAGTATCTTTCAACTATGGTTTTATTCGTTTCTGGTATAGTGTCATAGTATCTTTCAACTATGATATTTCTCGTTCCAGGTATAATGCCATGGAATCTTTCAACCATGGTGTTTCTCATTTCTCAAATCAAAGAATTTGCTAAACCAAAACATATATAGATAAACATCAAATTACAAATCAATAACCAAATAATTACTTAAATTAACTTACAAACCTACCTAACCAAAAACGATTGTAGAATTAAGGCCGACAGCTATTCTACTACTTTAGCTTTTCCACGATCTTTTTTCGATGGATTTGTTTCTTGATCTAAATAATAAATTTAACTCAATTAACTATTTCAACCATATTAATTCGTTGCATTCATGCATAAAAGTCCTTTTATTATAATTTACATTATTGCCCTTAAACTTTACATTTTATGCAATTTAGTCTGTAAACCCAAAACCTTCAAATAAGTTGCATTTAATCACAACCCATGCTAGCCAAATTTCTTAAGGTCTCTACATGCCCCATAATTATCAAATTTCACAATAATTCCATGTAATTCACTACTTTAACAATTAAATCCCTTAACATTAAAATTACTAAAAATTACTTAACAAAATACTTATATTTAACTATTAAACTCAAGAATTTATCAACTAAATTCACAAACACACTATCTCATTCATGATAGGTCCCTAAAATTTTGATAGTTTTACGAATTAACCCCGGGTTAGCTAGATTAAGCTAAAATGATTACAAAAACGTAAAAATTATTAAAAACAGGCTTCAAAATCACACATATGCATTGGAGAGAACTTGGTCGAACCTTCTTTTCCCAAAAATGGTAGTTTTTCAGTTTGGAGAAGATGAACATAAAAGTTAAAAATGATTTGTATTCTTTATTTTATTTTAACTTCACTTTTGTTTTAATTTTATTTAATTAAAACATATAATTTTAAAATAAAACAAGCACTAATTGTATATACCATTTAATTATGGTATATTTGCAACATAAACCCTTCTACCTTTCTTATATTAATCAATTAGCTAATAGAAACAAACTTTTACAACTTTTACAATTTAATCCTTTTACTTAATTAACTATATAAACGTTAAAATTTCTTAACCAAATTTTAATAAGACACTATAATAACTCTATAAAATTTAACTGAATAATAAAATACTGACTTACTGGTCATTATTATGGTCCCAAAACCATTGTTTCTGACACCACTAAAAACGGGTTGTTACAATGTTTGCCTTGTGCACCAGAGAGATTCAAATGTGATGCTTTGCGTAACCTCAAGGATTGGTTGGATTAAGTCATGTTGTACATGCACTAGAGATTTGATATTGTGTACCTACTATTCGCACTTAGCACCTTTTGTAGGGGAATAGTTGGATATCCATGTATTCATCTACAATCTAATTTTAGTTAATTGGGCACTAAATTTATGTTAAAAGATCTTATGTTGCATTTTGAAATATGTTTATGTTATGTTGAAAAACGAAGAACCTTAATACGTAGTTGGAAATATTGTGATAATATAATATTTTTGAAAATATTATTGGAAGCATGCTTATTTGAATAATAATGTGATATATCTGTTGGAAAAAAATGGTTTAGAAAATAGTGCTTTTAGGCACCATGGAAGTTTAAATTTTTACTTAAAATCGAGACTTTTGATATTTATAGCAATAACTCCTTAACTAAAATTATACTTGTGCTTTGTATAGGGTGGTCTAAGTCAATTTTGGCTTTCTATCGAACGACCTTCTATACTATCATCGAACCCTGAATTGCTTTGAGTGTGGGCTCAAATAATATGAACCAAGTTCATAGAATGAAAAATTTTATTAACTTTCAATGGGAAATTTAATTCTCTCTATAACAAAAAAAAACTATAAGCTTTTCTAAAAAAAAAAGATAGAATTTATTCTATGAAATAAATTGCCACTATTTTGCAATAGAATAATGGTGCTCTCAAAGTTATGTAGTTGAGCTCATAATTATTATTTATAGAGAAATGATACAAAAGTTATGTCCAAATAAGGTCTAATTAAATAATAATAATTTAATAAAAAATATAAACTCTACTCTAAGTAGAATAGAGGGGGGCAACATCCACAGGGAATACTAGGGTTTGCTGCCCATATCATGTAACCAAGTCTAATTAGGTATTTCATGCATTGGTAAAATTATGTGTTATCAAAATTTTATCCAACACTTATAATTTATCCAATCTAATAACTATTTTTATTTCCTAAATATTATTTATTAATTTAAAATTTCTCAATTAAATTTTTACAACCCAATTCTAATTTTGTTAAAGTCATGGAAACTTTACTATATTAGATATAAAGAAATATATTTAATTGTCTCATCCAAAAAATTCACGATGACTAATTAATTTAATCTCACTTTGAACTTCAATTATTTAATTAAAATAAATTAAATAATAATTCAAAGAAATCAAATTAATTTCTAAGTCATATTTTGTACTTAGAGAGACAACACGCTCATTACGAATAGTGATACATTCAAACTATTTCTCTTACTTCATTATTTTCATTCTTTCCATATTATTGGCTCTACTAGCAATTCGTTTTGGGTTATCTCGAGCTATTGAAGGGATCGATTGGACATATATAATTAGGGCTCAAATAATTTGTATTTAAGTTCCGTCTCTTCGTCTATTAATTACGACATTATTTAATCATGGAGTCATTCCACTAAAGTACTATGATTGAACTCACCCTTATTATATACCATTACAAAATCTACTCGTCAATTGTTCATCCAATGGCCTTGTCATAAGTGTGTTACCCTCATAGGATATCCTTAATCTCCTTTGAATAAATTTGTTCTCCCAATGTGGTCTTATTTTCTCTCAAGGTAACCATTACACCTTCCATCAAGAAATTTGTGACAGCCCTAATTTGACCCTAGTCGAAAAGTGGTTTCGGGACCACAAAATCGGGTCGTAAAAATAATTAACCATTAAGTTTTGTGTTTATTGTATGTGAAATAGGCATGTGTGAAAGTTTCATGCTCCAATTTTGTCATTAGTATGTGAAATTATTAAATAGGACTTATGTGAGGAAATTTAGAAATGTGCTAGGCAAATGTTATAGTGGCCTATTAAAGCATGTTAGAAAATACTTGTACTTGCATGTCAAATTAGCCAAAAGTCTAGATGGTGGCCGGCCATGCTATGGGTTAAAACATATTATAAATATGTTATGTTAACATTTGTGTTAAAAATAATAAAATAAAGAGCATGGATAATAAAATAATAGTGGTTAGTAGGAGAAGAAACAAAAAAAAAAAAAAAAGAGTTAGCTAGGTTGCTCCTCCATTGCCGTAACTAAAGGAAGGCCAAGGTGGTTCTTTAGATTAAAGGTATGTTCAATGTTGCTTTTGGAGGTTTATACATCCTTTGGATGATTAGCCTAATTCTATCTATCTCATGGATGGAATTGCGGTTGTTGGAGAGTTAGGATTCAGCTAAGAGGCTTCAAAATTTTAGTTGATGCCTTGATACTACTAGCATGTTAGCTATATGGATGTGTTAAGTTACTTGAAATGTTAGATAAATTTGAACTCCCTACCAAATTCTTTAGACAACCCATGTTAGAAATTTCGGTATTGAGATGTCTAGAACTTTCGGCCATTGTACCTATGGAGAAATAAGGTTTTTGTTTCTTGTTAAATTTAGATGAACAAGGGTAGATGAGTGTTTGAACTATACAAATAATCATATGTGAGCATTAGGTGCTAAGGGAAAGGAATCGGCTACCTTATTAGGTACCAAGACCGAATGTGAATTTGATTAGGTTTGAGTAATTATTATGCTTAAAATCGATGTAGTTAAGTACCATGTTCTAGCCGAACATGTAGTTGTTTAATGTTGTGAACAAGTGCCATTTAGTTGTTCTAAAATTGTCTAAATTGGATGTTTAATCATCTAAGGGTTCGGCATTGTGCATTCTTGTTAAGAGTTTGATTTGAAATCATGAGATCTTGTTGACTTGTGTTTAAATGGCATTCGGTCATGGTCTGTGGGAGTTTACTAATCCGGTTTAGGTGCCAAATACTTTGTATTGGAAATTTTGATATGTAAGTAGAAATTAATTAAGATGATATTGAGACATTCGAAAATAAATATGTATTAAAGTTATATTTGTAGTAGTTTAATGTGATTTACCAAGTGCACAAATTTGAAAGCGAGAAGGTGATAGACTTAAGTGGTAATTGATTCAAATAAATTGGTTCTAAAATGTATATGAATGTCGTATGATTGTGTTTGATTGGGAGGTAAATTGTTTGATTTAGCTCAAGAGCTTAGAGGATCAACGTTGGATAGGGGAAAGGAAAAAGTAATTGAATAGCCGTTGAAGTCGTTCGACAACGTCCGAGGTAAGTCTTCAAGTAATGAAACTTAGTTTATGATTTGATTAAGTCATGACATATAAGCATAACAAATAAACGGTGATATAATGATTCTACTTGAATGATATATTGAGGTGATTAGTTTATACCTAGGACGGGTAGCCGAATGTGTATAGAGATCATGTTATAAAGCCAATCAAAATCATGCTCTTTGTATGTGGCTATTGAGCCAAAATTGGTAAGGTTTGATAAGTGTCTTGTGTTTGAGCTTTAGTAATGAAAATGAAATATGGATGTGTCATGATTTATTGATATATGTGCATGATTATTCGAATGATATCCGGGCTAAGTCCCGAAGGCATTTGTGCTATTGACTATATCCAGGCTAAGTCCCGAAGGCATTTGTGCTATTGACTATATCCGGGCTATGTCCCGAAGGCATTTGTGCTAGTGACTATATCCGGGCTAAGTCCAGAAGGCTTTTGTGCTATTGACTATATCAGGGCTAAGACCCGAAGGCATTTGTGCGAGTTGCTATATCCGGCTAAATCCCGAAGGTACTTGGGTTTGGAAATGAACGATCTTGCTGTAATAATTTCAATTAATACGCTCATAAAATCCAAACGATAAGGTATGTTTCGTATATGCATCGGAAAAGTTAATTCCTTTTTAGATAGTACGCGCTCTATTGATTAACAACTTCCGGCCTTTAGTTAGGTTCGATCCCCTGTGTATGAATATACTGGTTGAGGTGTGAAGTAAGTATGATTTTGGGAACATGCGTATATGCAACTATTCATTTAGTCATATGAACGCTATACTTTAGTCGTAAATAATTTCTTTACTTGAACTTACTAAGCATTAAAATGCTTACTCTGTTACTTTGATTCTCTGTTTTATAGATTTTGTTCGTCAGCTATCGGACTCGGGAGTGTCAAAGTCGAAGTCATCCACACTATCTAAGCCACTTTTTGGTACTCTTTTAGTTCAATTTTGAAAATGGCATGTATAGGGCTGACCCTTGTTGTTAATTAAGTACCCTTTGGTAATGTGTATTCGTATAGCCATGCGAAAATGGCTCGTATATTTTGAAGTATAACATTATGGTCTTGTGATATGGTTATTCAGTTTTGGTGGAAATGTTTGGTAATGACTAGCCATTGGAATGGCCAATCATGGTCCTATTGGCGCTACGTACGTCATGGCTAATCGGGATTACCCTTGATAATAATGTATGTCAATTTGCTAGTCGATTCATGGAAAATTATGAAATAGGTAAAATTTACCTTAATATAGATGCTGATAGCAGCAGTGACGTAAGTTGGAAAAATCACTAAAAATAGAAGGAATGGAATTAAATAGTGAATAAATTATGTAATCGAATCTTGATGACTATATTTTCATATGAAAGAAACGAAATGACCATATGAGCCGTATTTTATGAGATGTTTAAGTTTTTGTGAAACAGGGCCAGAGCGTTTTCTGGATCCCCTATTCTGATTTTGAAAATTTACCATAAATTAACCAGAGACAATTAGATTCATGTTTTGTATGTATAGATTCCTCTTTGAGTCTAGTTTCATTAGAAACAAACGGCATAAGTATTGAAGCTCTGTACAGGGAGATATCTAAGTCGTAATGCCTGAAGGTCAGAGTAGTCAAACCTTGAAACAGGGGAGACTTTAACTAATAAACTATACTAATTGGCTCGACCAAAAATTCTAGAAAACAATTTGTAGATGGACATATGAGTCTAGTTTCAGGAAAAATTTACGGAATTAGTTTTTGAGTTTTGGAACTCGAGATATGATTTTTAAAGTAACTGTGATGCAGTTAGCCAGCTTGTCTGGAAATTTTAAAATGAACTGTGTAAGTAAATGAATTAAGTCCGTTAACACCTCGTGTTCGACTCCGGAAACGGTCTCTGGTACGGGGCGTCACAACTTTATTGGTATCAGAGCTACGGTTTAGTCGATTCTAGGACTACCGTAATACGTTCGGGTTTAGCTATACATGCCATTATGTGTTTATTGATAGTGTGGTGATTTCTGACAGTTAAAAATGTGTTTACTTATAGTAATGGATCCCGATCCCAACCGAGCGGTAGCTGATGATGTTGAGAGTGTAGCGCCTGCTCCCGCGCAAGGGACAGCACCGGCAGACTCTCAACCTATTGCTAGTAATCAGAATGATGAAGCTAGACAGGCTTTTTATAGCGTAATGAATGAGTGGTTCAATCAGTACATTCGAACTAATACGGCTGTTCCACAACCCCCATTCCCGACCAATACAACCCCTGCACCTGCGATACCTCCGGTAACTGACCAGATAAGGTTAAATAAGCCTCCAGTTGACAGTGTAACACCCCGAACCCGAGACCATCGCCGGTGTCAGACACGAGGGGTTAACAAGCCAAGTTCACATGTTTTGCCCACCAATTTGGCATTTCCAGTCAGGCTGGAAGACTGCGTCACCATCGCCTTAAAAATCATATCTCGAGTTTCAAAACTCGGAAACTGGTTTCGTAAATTTTCCCTGAATTTAGACTCATATATCCATCCATGGATTTATTTATAGAATTTTTGGTTGGGCCAATTGGTACAGTTTATTAGTTAAAGTCACCCATGTTACAGGGATCGACTGCTCTGACCTTCTCGCGGTATAACTTGAATATCTCTCGGTACAGGGCTTTAATGCTGGTGCCGTTTGTTTCTAATCAAACTAGACTCAAAATGGAATCTGTACATATAAGGTATGTCTCCTAATTATTTCTGGATAATTTATAGTGAATTTTTAAAGTTGCGACAGGGGACCCAGAAACCATTCTGGCCCTGTCTCACAATAGCTTTGGTATCTCTTAACAAGTAACTCCTATGACCATTTCGTTTCTTCCATATGAAAATAGACTCATCAAGGTTCATTTACATAGCTGATTCACTATTTAATACCATTCCTACAAATTTTGGTGATTTTTCACATTCACGTTACTGCAGCTGGCAGCATCTGTTTTTAAGGTAGGTCTTACCTATTTTGTAGTCTCCATGAACCAACTAGTCTTGCCATACATAGGTCCACATATGATCATTTTAACCATGCCAATGGCTGATCATGTGACCAACATTCCCATTTCCAATTCATAGTCACATCATGACACCATATATATACATTCAAACCACAAATAGTCTAAGTTCATGCTTCCTTTTACGAGCCATTTTCGCATGGCCGTATACATATACATCGCCACATTTTTAAACCAACAAGGGGTAGTCCTATACATGCCATTTCAAAGTTCAACCAAAATTTATACCAAAATAGAGGCATTGATAGTGTGGATGACTTCGACTTTAATGATCCCGAATCCGATTGCTATCGAGCAAAATCTATAAGACAGAGAGCCAAAGCAACGGGGTAAGCATTTTTATGCTTAGTAAGTCTCAAGGAATAAAATCAGCTTTAATTAAAGCAATACATTCACATAACCAAATGCATCATTTCATTAATGCACATTCACATAATCGTACTTACTTCACCATCCCAACACTTATGTTCATACACAAATAACGGCTTCATTAAGGCCGATAACTCGCTCCATCATAGGAGCGGATATTCATCGCTCTTACTCCTAGCGCGCAAAGCACACACCGCACTTACCTTGTCATTGGGAAATTTCACAAGTGCATTAGCTGAAATTTTCCAGCAAGCTTATAATTTTCAAATCACATACCTTCGGAGTTTAACCGGACGTCGCTACTCGTTCAATCGCCTTGGGACATAGCCGGTTATGGTAACCCGCACCAAGGCCTACGGGACTTAACCCGGATATCACGATTTGCACAAATGCCTTCGGGTCTTAGCCCGGATTTAACAACTTGCACGAATGCCTTCGGGTCTTAGCCCGGATATAGCTACTAGCACAATTGCCTTCGGGTCTTAACCGGATATAATTTTCAGCATAATTGTCTTGGGGCTTAGCCCGGATATCATTCAACTTCTCATGCACACATACATCAATAATCATTGGACATACATATTTCATTTTCCTTACTAAGGCTCAAACACAATTATAATCATTAGCATATTCGCCTTCGGGACTTAGCCCGGGTGGAATTCAAATACTCATACACACATAATCAATAATCATACACATCCATATTTCATCTCACATAATTCAAGTAAGGTCACTTCTTGAGGACTTACCTCGGATGTTGTCGAACGGCTTTTACGGCTATTCGATCACTTTTTCCTTCCCTCGTCAATTGTGGACCTCTTAGCTCTTGAGCTAATTCAAACAAATTCAATTTATTAAAACCTCATTGTGCTAGCTTATGGCGAATATGACAAGGAATTTAAATGGTCATATGGCCACTCTTTAGCTTGAATACACAATGGTCATGCACATTTTATACTACATCAAGCAATTCAATACAATTTATTTGAGCATCAAGGAAATGCTAAGGCCTTCAATAGGCTACCCAAGGCGAATATTCATGTACATGTTGAGGCCAATTATGCACTTAATACCTCACAAAAACAGCATGCATTTTACTAGTTAATGCTTTGCATATTGTGGCTCAAAACTTATAATATAGCATCAAGCACTTATATGTGTGCTAGGCGATTTGTGCTTGCAATTTCACAATTATTCTTCAACATCTTCTTCTTTAAACAAACTTATTCATCACTTCCTTCATAACCAAAACATCATGTGCAAACATATATATACATATATGAGCATGGCGAATTTCAAGGTGTCCATAGCCATCCAAAACACAAATTTTAACTAACATGCAAGAAGCATGAACCATGCTCATGAATGCATCATGGCGAATATGACAATCATGCCCCTTTTCAACTTCAATCATGGTTAAACAAAAGAAAACTCAAAATCTTACTCATGAGTAGACAATCCATCATTGCATGCATCATCATCAAGCTTCACACTTAGCATGCAATGGCTTTATCACCATAACAACTTTGGCCAAATACCATTTCCATGGCATAACAAAGATTTGAGCCATGGCTAACATGCACATCAAGTTAGCAACCAAAACATGCATGAAACTCCTAACACAACCTCATACATACCTTAATCTTGATGCCAATTTAGCCAAATCACCTTCTAGATCTCTTCTAAACCAAGCATGAAGCAAAAATCCTCTTTCTTCCTCCTTATGATTTTCAGCCAAAAAGATGAGAAAGGATGAACACAACAAATTTTTTTCTTCCTTCTTTCTCAACTCACGGCAAGGGGGGGGATTACCACACTCACACACATTTTTTTTTCATTCTTTTCTTACCCATGCTTATTTGTTTATTATTTCTCCCTAATGCCCAACAAAACATGTTTAGCCCATATCTCTTTGTCATGGCCGGCCATCACTTGTACAAAGGGGAATTTGACATGCAAGTCCATTATTTTGCATGCATGCTTTAATTAGTCATCACACATTTCCCCATCATACTTTCAAAGTTCACTACTAGGTCCTTTCTAGTGAAATTCACCTTTATAACACTAAATCAATCATCAAAAAATGTCATACATGAATACACACATATTATAGGCATCGAAATAAATTTTAAATTATTTTTATGCCTCGGTTTTGTGGTCCCGAGACCACCTTCCGACTAGGGTCAATTTTGGGCTGTCACAACTCTCCCCCACTTAAGAAATTTTCGTCACCGAAAATCTTACCGGTAAATAGGTTTGGATATCGCTCTTTCATAGAGTTCTCGGTCTCCCAAGTAGCTTCTTCTATCCGTGCTTGAGCCATAACACTTTTACTAGCGGAACCCGCTTGTTTCGCAACTCTTTCACTTCTCGTGATAGGATACGAATCGGTTCTTCCTCATAACTCATATTAGCTTGAATTTCAATTTCTGATGGACTAATCACGTGCGATGGATCGGATCTATAGCGTCGAAGCATCGAAACGTGAAAGACATCGTGAACCTTTTCGAGTTCGGGGCAAAATCAAACGATATGCCATTTGGATCGACTCGCCGGATATCTCGTATGGCCCAATGAACCTCGGGCTCAACTTGCCCTTACGGCTGAATCGAGTATCTTTTTCCAAGGCGATACCTTGAGAAACACTTTATCACCCACGATACTCGATATCCTTACGCTTCAGTTCGCGTCGACTTCGACGATCGGAGGCTATCTTGAGACTTTCACGGATTACTTTCACTTTCTTTCAAGCATCTCTAATCAAATCCACCGAAAATCTTGCTTTCACCAAGCTCACCAAAACAATGGTGTACGGCATTTACGACCGTACAAGGCCTCGTAGGGTGCCATCTTAATACTTGATTGAAAGCTGTTGTTGTAAGCGAATTCAATCAATGGAAAATACCGTTCCCATGAACCACTAAACTCGAGGACGCAACATCTTAACATATCCTCAAGTATCTGAATTATCCATTCGGGTATCGTGATTGGCTGAAGTAATCCTGAAGGCACCTGATGTTCCGCTTTCACTTGTTGACATATCAGACACCTTGAAACAAATTCAGAAATGTCTCATTTCATATCGGGCCACCAAAATTGGCGTTTCAGGTCATTGTACATTTTAGTACTACCCGGGTGGATTGACATTCGACTACTGTGAGCCTCGCTCAAAATCATCGAAACAAGTTCCGAATTCCTTGGAATACATAATCGACCCTTGAACGTCAAGCAGTCATTGTCGTCAATCTGAAATTCCGATTCTTCATCCGAAACACATTCGGCTCGTTTAACGACCAATTCAGCGTCGACCTTCTGAGATTCAAGTATTTGATGAATCAATAACGGTTTGGCCTCTAATTCGACTACTAGCACCTCCTCGGGTGAAACGGATAAATGAGCATCCATCGCTCTCAAAGCGCATGTGCCTTGCGACTTAAAGCATCGGCCACCACGTTGGCCTTTCCCGTGATAATCAATGATGAGTTCATAGTCTTTCAACAACTCAAGCCAACGTCTTTGTCACGAGTTTAAATCTTTCGAGTCATCAAATATTTTAGACTCTTGTGGTCCGAATAAATATGACACCTTTCTCCAAACAAGTAATGCCGCCATATCTTCAAGGCGAACACTATGGTCGCTAGTTCAAGGTCATGGGTCGGATAGTTTCTCTCATGTGGCTTTAGTTGTCTCGACGCGTAAGCCACAACTCGACCTTCTTGCATCAACACACAACCTAACCCAAGCAAGGATGCGTCATCAGATATGACAAACTCTTTACCAGACTCCGGCTGTACTAGCACTGGGGCCTCGGTTAAACAAGTTTTTAGTCGATCGAAATTTTCTTGACAGCGTTCCGACCACTCGAACTCAACATCTTTTTGGAGTAGTTTCGTCATCGGCGCAGCTATCATCGAAAAACCTTTCACAAATCGTCGATAGTATCTGGCAAGCCCCAAAAAGCTCCTAACTTCGGTAACATTCCTTGGAGGTTTCCAATTGACTATGGCCGAAATTTTATTCAGGTCCACCCTGACACCCGATGCGGACACCACGTGCCCCAAAAAAAGCTAACCTCTTTCAGCCAAAATTCACATTTACCGAACTTTGCGTATAACTGCTTATCTCGTAAGATTTGCAACACTAGCCTCAGGTGTTCAGCATGTTCAGTTTCATCTCTCGAATTGACCTAAATGTCATCGATAAATACAACTACGAACCGATCCAAGTATGGCCTGAAAATTCTATTCATTAAATCCATAAACACCGCAGGGGCATTAGTGAGCCCAAACGGTATCACCAAGAATTCGTAGTGACCGTACCTCGTTCTAAAAGCGGTTTTGGGTATGTCCGATTCTCGGACCCTCAACTGATAGTACCCCGACCTTAAATCTATCTTTGAAAACACCAAGGCTCCCTTTAATTGATCGAACAAGTCATCGATACGTGGTAACGAATATTTGTTCTTTATCGTCGCTTTATTAAGCTGACGATAGTCGATGCACAGCCGCATGGTTCCATCCTTCTTCTTCACGAACAACACTGGCGCACCCCAAGGAGAAAAACTCGGTCGAGCGAAACCTCTATCCGTCAATTCTTGCAATTGGACCTTCAATTCCTTTAACTCCGTTAATGCCATACGATACGGAGCTATCGAAATTGGAGTGGTACCAGGTACCAATTCGATGCCAAATTCTACTTCCCAAACAGGTGGTAAGCCCGGCAATTCTTCGGGGAAAACATCCGGGTATTCACAAACCACGGGCACAGATTCGGGTTTCTTTTACGATTCCTTGTCATCGAAAGCACGTCGCAAGGTACGCTTCGCACCCTTTTCTTACATATTTACGGGCCAACATCGGCGATATTACGGTGGCAACTCCTTTAAGTCCGTAGACTCAACCCGTATTATCTTATTATTCGCTCCTCAAATCGATAGTCTTGCTCTTGCAATTTACAACCGCATCGTGCATGGTCAACCAATCCGGACCAAGAATAACGTCGATCTCATCGAGCGGCAAAAGCATCAAGTCCGCGGAAAACAAGAACCTCGGAACACTAGGGGACTTTTCTTGCACACTTTGTTGACAAGCACGTAATGACCCAAGGGTTTGATACGAATTAAAAACTCGATGAGACTCAATAGGCAAGTCTTCTTTGGATGCTAAGGTTTCACATATATAAGATTGAGTAGAACCGGGGTCAATCAAAGCAATCACATTAGTATTGAAAAGAGTGAAAGCACCGTAATGACATCCGGAGGCGAGATCCTCGCGTCTTGGCGTATGGCATAAGTCCTCGCAGAGCACGAGCCTCGGATCGATGGTAGCATCTCTAAATCCTCTCGACCGCCAACGACATTGCCCATATTTCTAGGTGGCCTACCTCGGCGATGGTAGCACCGGGTTTCCACTCGACTCACATTCTGCTCAAGCATCCTCGGGCAATCCTTCATAAAGTGGTCGGTGATCCACACTTATAGCGAGGCGATCACGAAACCAATAGCTCCCGAATGCCATTTGCCACAATGTTGACACTCCGCCCTCTCGGCGATCATTTCCACCATCGGGCGATCGAAGTGACTCGTGTGGTCACAGGGGTCGATCGCGTCCTCGTCTAGAAAAGCCCAAAGCGCCTCTAGACCGTTTCACATCATCTCGAAATCTCTTCGATGCCTGTTGAAGAGACTTTCCGAGGACCTCTTCGAATTCTCCGGTTCCCACATCAACTTTTTGTTTCTCCTTTCTAAGCTCTTGACTTTACAAGCTCACTCAACAAGTACTACGAACTCTCGTATCTCGAGAATGCCAACGAACATCCTTATATCATCATTCAGCCCATCCTCGAAGCATTTACACATAATAGCTTCGGACAAAAAGCATTCTCGCGCGTACCGGCTAAGCCTCACAAACTTTCGTTCGTAGTCGGTAACGGACATAGAACCTTGCTTAAGATCAAGAAATTCCCTTCGCTTTTGGTCGATGAATCTCGACTAATATACTTTTTGAACTTCGGTTTGAAAGAATTCCCAAGTCACTTGCTCTCTAGGCACCACAAGTCGAGTACTCCACCAATAGTAGGCGGACTCACGTAGCAAGGAGATGGTACACTTTAAGCACTCATCGGTGTACAGGATAGCTCATCGAGCACCGGATAGTGTTATCCAACCAAAATTCAGCTCGCTTCGGCATTATCATCATCCGTAGCCTTAAATTCAAGGGCCCCATGTTTTGAATCCTATCGATTGGGGCTTACTTGACCTTATTTGGTCGATCCACCGGAGGTATTGTGGGTCTGGGGTTGCATTTGTCGGGAATGGAGGTTGTGGAACAGTAGTGTTAGTTCGAATGTATTGATTAAACCATTCGTTCATCACACTATAAAAGGCTTGCCTAGCCTCATCATTCGGATTCTTGGCCATAGGTTGAGAGTCCGCCATGCCCCCTTGCGCGAGCAGCGCCACACTCTCACACCATCACTATCGCTTCGGTTGGGATCGGGATCCATTCTAATAATAAACACAAAGTCAAATTGTCGAAATCACCACACTATCGATTCATCATTTAATGGCATGTATAGCTAGACCCCAAACACATCACGGTAGTCCTAGAATCGACTAAACCGTGGCTCGATACTAATAAAATTGTAACACCCGAACCCGAGACCATCGCCGTTATCGACACGAGGGTTAACAAGCCAAGTTCACATGTTTTGCCCACCAATTTGGCATTTCGGTCGGTGGAAGATCTGCGTCACCATCGCTTTAAAATCATATCTCGAGTTTCAAAACTCGGAACCGGTTTCAATAAATTTTCCTAATTTAGACTCATATATCCATCCATGGATTTATTTCTAGAATTTAGACTCATATATCCAGTCAGGCCGATTTGTGCTTGCAATTTCACAATTATTCTTCAACATCTTCTTCTTTAAACAAACTTATTCATCACTTCCTTCATAACCAAAACATCATGTGCAAACATATATATACATATATGAGCATGGCGAATTTCAAGGTGTCCATAGCCATCCAAAACACAAATTTTAACTAACATGCAAGAAGCATGAACCATGCTCATGAATGCATCATGGCGAATATGACAATCATGCCCTTTTCAACTTCAATCATGGTTAAACAAAAGAAAACTCAAAATCTTACTCATGAGTAGACAATCCATCATTGCATGCATCATCATCAAGCTTCACACTTAGCATGCAATGGCTTTATCACCATAACAACTTTGGCCAAATACCATTTCCATGGCATAACAAAGATTTGAGCCATGGCTAACATGCACATCAAGTTAGCAACCAAAACATGCATGAAACTCCTAACACAACCTCATACATACCTTAATCTTGATGCCAATTTAGCCAAATCACCTTCTAGATCTCTTCTAAACCAAGCATGAAGCAAAATCCTCTTTCTTCCTCCTTATGATTTTCAGCCAAAAAGATGAGAAAGGATGAACACAACAAATTTTTTCTTCCTTCTTTCTCAACTCACGGCAAGGGGATTACCACACTCACACACATTTTTTTCATTCTTTTCTTACCCATGCTTATTTGTTTATTATTTCTCCCTAATGCCCAACAAAACATGTTTAGCCCATATCTCTTTGTCATGGCCGGCCATCACTTGTACAAAGGGAATTTGACATGCAAGTCCATTATTTTGCATGCATGCTTTAATTAGTCATCACACATTTCCCCATCATACTTTCAAAGTTCACTACTAGGTCCTTTCTAGTGAAATTCACCTTTATAACACTAAATCAATCATCAAAAATGTCATACATGAATACACACATATTATAGGCATCGAAATAAATTTTAAATTATTTTTATGCCTCGGTTTTGTGGTCCCGAGACCACCTTCCGACTAGGGTCAATTTTGGGCATCATGCATGTAATCCAAAACACGGGCTACTTAATTTAAGGCTACAGACAAATGATGATGCCGAGCAAGCTGAATTTTGGTTGGACAACACTATTCGGTACTTGATGAACTATCTTACACACCGATGAATGCCTTAAGTGTACTATCTCCTTACTACGAGATTACGCCTATTATTGGTGAAATCGTTGATTTACATTGTGCCCGAGAGCAAGTAACTTGGGAGTTTTTCCAAACCGAGTTTCGAAAAAAGTATATCAGCCAGAGATTCATTGATCAAAAATGGAAAGAATTTCTTGAACTTAAACAAGGTTCCATGTCGGTTACTGATTATGAATGAAAGTTTGTAAGGCTTAGCTGGTACGCTCGAGAATGCATTTCCTCAGAAGCCGTAATGTGCAAACATTTCGAAGATGGACTGAACAAAGATATAAAACTGTGTGTTGGCATTTTAGAAATCAGAGAATTTGTGGTACTTGTCGAGCGAGCTTGCAATGCCGAAGAGCTCAGTAAGGAGAAAAGAAAAGCTGATATGGGAGCAAAGGAGTTTCGTAAGAGATCTGCGGGAAAGCCCTTTCAACAGTCATCGAAGAAATTTAGAGATGATTCAGGCCGGTCTAAAGGCACTTCGGGCTTTTCTAGACGAGATCGTGATCGACCCCCTGTGAGTACACGAGTCGCCTTGTTGCCGTGTTGGAAATGATCGTCGAGACGAGCAGTGCCGATATTGTGGTAAATGGCATTCGGGAGTTGTAGATTCCATGATCACTCTGTTATAAGTGCGGATCAGCTGACCACTTTATCAAGGATTGCCCGAGACTGTCTGAACAGAATGTAAATCAGAGTGGGAAAACGGGTGCTACTACTGCTCGAGGTAGACCATCCAAAAATGTGGGGAATGCTAGTGGCGGTCAGAGAGGATCTAGAGATGTTACTACCAGATCTGAGGCTCGTACTCCTGCTAGAGCTTATGCTATACGTGCACGCGAGGATGCTTCTTCTCCAGATGTTATTACTGGTACTTTCACTCTCTTTGATACTAATGTGATTGCATTGATTGACCCTGGTTCTACTCATTCTTATATATGTGAGACTTTAGCATCCGGTAAGACTTTACCTGTTGAGTCTACTGAGTTCATTATTAGAGTGTCAAATCCCTTGGGTCATTATGTGCTTGTTGATAAGTTGTGTAAGAAATGTCCCTTAGTAATTTGAGGTTCCTGTTTTCCGGCGGACTTGATGCTTTTACCGTTTGATGAATTTGATGTTATTCTCGGTTTGGATTGGTTGACCGTGCATGATGCGGTTGTGAATTGCAAAAGCAAGACTACTGATTTGAAGTGTGCAAATAATGAGATAATCCGAGTTGAATCTCTGTCTTGAATGGATTGCCAACAATAATATCCTCGATGTTAGCTCAAAATATGTGAGAAAGGGGTGTGAGCGTATCTTGCATACGTGCTTGATAATGAAGAATCGGAAAGAAACTTGAGTCGGTACCGTGGTTTGTGAATATCCGGATGTTTTTCTCGAAGAATTACCAGGGTTACCACCTGTTCGGGAGGTAGAGTTTGGCATCGAACTTGTACCTGGTACTACACCGATTTCGATAGCTCTGTATCGTATGGCACCAACGGAATTAAAGGAATTGAAAGCTCAGTTGCAAGAGTTGATGGATAGAGGTTTCACTCGACCAAGTTTCTCACCTTGGGGTGCACCAGTATTGTTTGTGAAAAAGAAGGATGGAACCATGAGGTTGTGCATCGACTATCGTCAGCTGAATAAAGTGACAATAAAGAATAAATATCCGTTACCGCGTATTGATGATTTGTTTGATTAACTAAAGGGAGCCTCAATGTTTTCAAAGATAGATTTGAGATCAGGCTATTATCAGTTGCGAATTCGAGATTTGAATATACCCAAAACTACTTTCAGAATGAGATACGGTCACTACGATTTCTTAGTGATGCCGTTTGGGCTCACTAATGCCCCTGCGGTAGATTTGATGAATCGGATCTTCAGACCGTTTTTGGATCGGTTTGTAGTTGTGTTTATCAATGATATTTTGGTCTATTCGAGAAATGAAACCGATCATGCTGAACACCTGGGATTAGTGTTGTAGATTTTTCGGGATAGCGGTTATATGCTAAGTTCAATAAGTGTGAGTTACGGTTAAGAGGTTAGCTTCTTGGGTCATGTGGTATCTGCATCGGGTATTCGAGTTGATCCGAGCAAAATTGCAGCCATACTTAACTGGAAGCCTCCGAGAAATATTATTGAGGTTCGGAGCTTTTTGGGACTTGCCAGTTACTACAGACGGTTTGTAAAGGGTTTCTCAATAATAGTCACACCAATGACGAAGCTACTTCAGAAAGATGTTAAGTTCGAATGGTCAAAAAAATGTCAGAAAAGTTTCGATCAACTTAAAGCTTACTTGACTGAAGCTCCAGTGCTAGTGCAGCCTGAATCAGGCAAAGAGTTTGTCATTTACAGTGACGCATCCTTACTTGGGTTGGGTTGTGTATTGATGCAAGAAGGTCGAGTTGTAGCATATGCGTCGAGGCAATTGAAGCCACATGAGAAAAATTATCCAACCCATGATCTCGAATTAGCTGCCATCGTATTCGCTTTGAAAATATGGAGACACTACTTATTTGGTGAGAAGTGCCATGTATTTTCGGATCACAAAAGTCTCAAATATTTGATGACTCAAAGAGATTTGAATCTGCGACAAAGACGTTGGCTCGAGTTGTTAAAAGATTATGAGCTTGTCATTGACTATCACCCGGGAAAGGCTAATGTGGTTGCAGATGCCTTAAGTCGTAAATCACTGTTTGCTTTATGAGCGATGAATGTACATTTGTCGGTTCTATCCGATAATGTGTTAGTAGCAGAAATAAAGGCCAAACCATTGTTGATTCATCAAATTCGTGAAGCTCAGGAAGTCGATGATGAATTGGTTGCAAAACGGGCTGAATGTGTTTCGAATAAGGAATCAGAGTTTCAAATTGATGATGACGATTGTTTGAGGTTCAGAAGTCGTTTGTGGGTTCCAAAGAATTCAGAACTTATTTCGACAATTCTGAACGAAGCTCATTGTAGCCGAATGTTAATTCACCCGGGGAGTACGAAAATGTACAACGATCTGAGACGTCAGTTTTGGTGGCATGGTATGAAACGAGACATTTTCGATTTTGTTTCGAAGTGTTTAATATGTCAACAAGTGAAAGCGGAACATCCGATTGCCTCTGGATTACTTGACCGATCATGATACCCGAGTGGAAGTGGGATCGAGTCACGATGGATTTTGTATCTAGATTGCCATTGTCATCAAGCAAGAAAGATGCGATCTGGGTTGTTGTTGATAGACTGACAAAGTCGGCTCATTTTATCCCTGTACGTACGGATTATTCTCTTGACAAGCTAGCTGAAATGTATGTATCCCAGATTGTAAGGTTACATGGGGTACCAATTTCTATTGTATCAGATAGAGATCCGAGATTCACATCGCGATTTTGGAAGAAATTTCAAGAAGCTTTGGGTACCAAGTTACATTTTAGCACCGCATTTCATCCACAGACTGATGGTCAATCCGAGCGGATAATTCAGATACTCGAGGATATGTTGAGATGTTGCATCCTTGAGTTTAGTGGTTCATGGGAGTGGTATTTACCTTTGATTGAATTAAACACAACAATAGTTTTCAATCAAGTCTTAAGATGGCACCTTACGAGGCTTTGTACGATCGTAAATCTGTACACCGTGTTTTGGACCAAGCTCGGTGAAAGTAAAATTTTCGGAGTTGATTTGATTAAAGATCTTTGAGCGAAAGTAAAGATAATTCGTGAAAGTCTGAAGGCAGCATCAGATCGTCAGAAGTCGTACGCGGATTTAAAACAAAGAGATATTGAGTATCAGGTGGGAGACAAAGTGTTAAGAGATATTGAGTATCAGGTGGGAGACAAAATGTTTCTTAAAGTTTCACCTTGGAAAAAGATACTCGATTTGGTACGTAAGGGCAAAGCCGAGTCCGAGGTTCATAGGTAGTATGAAATATCCGAACGTGTTGGTCCAGGTGACATATAGATTGATTTTACCCCGATCTCGAAAAGATTCACAACGTTTTCACGTTTGATGCTTGACGTTCTGATCGATCCTTCGCACATAATTAATCCTTCCGAGGTTGAAATTCAATCTGATATGAGTTATGAAGAAGAACCGATTCGTATCCTAGCTCGTGAAGTGAAAGAATTACAAAATAAAAAGGTTCCTTTAGTAAAAGTGTTATGGCACAAGCACGGGGTCGAAGAAGCTACTTGGGAAGCCGAGAACTCTATGAAAGAACGATACCCAAACCTATTTACCGGTAAGATTTTCGGGGACGAAAATTTCTTAAGTGGGGGAGAGTTGTGATAGTCCTAATTTGACCCTAGTCAGAAAGTGGTTTCGGGACCACAAAACCGGGTCGTAAAAATAATTAACCATTAAGTTTTGTGTTTATTGTATGTGAAATAGGCATGTGTGAAAGTTTCATGCTCCAATTTTTTCATTAGTAAGTGAAATTATTAAATAGGACTTATGTGAGGAAATTTAGAAATGTGCTAGGCAAATGTTATAGTGGCCTATTAAAGCATGTTAGAAAATACTTGTACTTGCATGTCAAATTAGCCAAAAGTCTAGATGGTGGCCGGCCATGCTATGGGTTAAAACATATTATAAATATGTTATGTTAACATTTGTGTTAAAAATAATAAAATAAAGAGCATGTATAATAAAATAAAAGTGGTTAGTAGGAGAAGAAACCAAAAAAAAAAAAAAGAGTTAGCTAGGTTGCTCCTCCATTGCCGTAACTAGAGGAAGGCCAAGGTGGTTCTTTAGATTAAAGGTATGTTCAATGTTGCTTTTGGAGGTTTATACATCCTTTGGATGATTAGCCTAATTCTATCTATCTCATGGATGGAATTGGGGTTGTTGGAGAGTTAGGATTCGGCTAAGAGGCTTCAAAATTTTAGTTGATGCCTTGATACTACTAGCATGTTAGCTATATGGATGTGTTAAGTTACTTGAAATGTTAGATAAATTTGAACTCCCTACCAAATTCTTTAGACAACCCATGTTAGAAATTTCGGTATTGAGATGTCTAGAACTTTCGGCCATTGTAGCTATGGAGAAATAAGTTTTTTGTTTCTTGTTAAATTTAGATGAACAAGGGTAGATGAGTGTTTGAACTATACAAATAATCATATGTGAGCATTAGGTGCTAAGGGAAAGGAATCGGCTACCTTATTAGGTACCAAGACCGAATGTGAATTTGATTAGGTTTGAGTAATTATTATGCTTAAAATCGATGTAGTTAAGTACCATGTTCTAGCCGAACATGTAGTTGTTTAATGTTGTGAACAAGTGCCGTTTAGTTGTTCTAAAATTGTCTAAATTAGATGTTTAATCATCTAAGGGTTCGGCATTGTGCATTCTTGTTAAGAGTTTGATTTGAAATCATGAGATCTTGTTGACTTGTGTTTAAATGGCATTCGGTCATGGTCTATGGGAGTTTACTAATCCGGTTTAGGTGCCAAATACTTTGTATTGGAAATTTTGATGTGTAAGTAGAAATTAATTATGATGATATTGAGACATTCGAAAATAAATATGTATTAAAGTTATATTTGTAGTAGTTTAATGTGATTTACCAAGTGCACAAATTTGAAAGCGAGAAGGTGATAGACTTAAGTGGTAATTGATTCAAATAAATTGGTTCTAAAATGTATATGAATGTCGTATGATTGTGTTTGATTGGGAGGTAAATTGTTTGATTTAGCTCAAGAGCTTATAAGATCAACGTTGGATAGGGAAAGGAAAAGTAATTGAATAGCCGTTGAAGTCGTTCGAAACGTCCGAGGTAAGTCTTGAGTAATGAAACTTAGTTTATGATTTGATTAAGTCATGACATATAAGCATAACAAATAAGCGGTGATATAATGATTCTACTTGAATGATATATTGAGGTGATTAGTTTATACCTATGACGGGTAGCGAATGTGTATAGAGATCATGTTATAAAGCCAATCAAAATCATGCTCTTTGTATGTGGCTATTGAGCCGAAATTGGTAAGGTTTGATAAGTGTCTTGTGTTTGAGCTTTAGTAATGAAAATGAAATATGGATGTGTCATGATTTATTGATATATGTGCATGATTATTCGAATGATATCCGGCTAAGTCCGAAGGCATTTGTGCTATTGACTATATCCGGGCTAAGTCCCGAAGGCATTTGTGCTATTGACTATATCCGGGATAAGTCCCGAAGGCATTTTTGCTAGTGACTATATCCAGGCTAAGTCCCGAAGGCTTTTGTGCTATTGACTATATCCAGGCTAAGACTCGAAGGCATTTGTGCGAGTTGCTATATCCGGCTAAATCCCGAAGGTACTTGGGTTTGGAAATGAGCGATCTTGCTGTAATAATTTCAATTAATACGCTCATAAAATCCAAACGATAAGGTATGTTTCGTATATGCATCGGAAAAGTTAATTCCTTTTTAAATAGTACGCGCTCTATTGATTAATAACTTCCGGCCTTTAGTTAGGTTTGATCCCCTGTGTATGAATATACTGGTTGAGGTGTGAAGTAAGTATGATTTTGGGAACATGCGTATATGCAACTATTCATTTAGTCATATGAACGCTATACTTTAGTCGTAAATAATTTCATTACTTGAACTTACTAAGCATTAAAATGCTTACTCATTACTTTGATTCTCTGTTTTATAGATTTTGTTAAATCACTATCGGACTCGGGAGTGTCAAAGTCGAAGTCATCCACACTATCTAAGCCACTTTTTGGTACTCTTTTAGTTCAATTTTGAAAATGGCATGTATAGGGCTGACCCTTGTTGTTAATTAAGTACCCTTTGGTAATGTGTATTCATATAGCCATGCGAAAATGGCTCGTATATTTTGAAGTATAACATTATGGTCTTGTGATATGGTTATTCAGTTTTGGTGGAAATGTTTGGTAATGACTAGCCATTGGAATGGCCAATCATGGTCCTATTGGCGCTACGTACGTCATGGCTAATCGGGATTACCCTTGATAATAATGTATGTCAATTTGCTAGTCGATTCATGGAAAATTATGAAATAGGTAAAATTTACCTTAAAATAGATGCTGACAAAGAAGAGTGGCGTAAGTTGGAAAAATCACTAAAAATAGTAGGAATGGAATTAAATAGTGAATAAATTATGTAATCGAATCTTGATGAGTCTATTTTCATATGAAAGAAACGAAATGACCATATGAGCCGTATTTTATTAGATGTTTAAGTTTTCGTTAAACAGGGCCAGAGCGTTTATATGTATAGATTCCTTTTTGAGTCTGGATCCCCTTTTCTGATTTTGAAAATTTACCATAAATTAACCAGAGACAATTAGAAGTCATGCTTTATATGTATAGATTCCTTTTTGAGTCTAGTTTCATTAGAAACAAATGGCATAAGTAAAAAAAAGCTCTGTACAGGGAGATATCTAAGTCGTAATGCCTGAAGGTCAAAGTAGTCAAACCTTGAAATAGGGGAGACTTTAACTAATAAACTGTACTAATTGGCTCGACCAAAAATTCTAGAAAAAAATTTGTAGATGGACATATGAGTCTAGTTTCAGGAAAAATTTACGGAATCGGTTTTCGAGTCTTGGAACTCGAGATATGATTTTTAAAGTAACTGTGATACAGTTAGCCAGCTTGTCTGGAAATTTTAAAATGAATTGTGTAAGTAAATGAATTAAGTCCGTTAACACCTCGTGTTCGACTCCGGAAACGGTCTCGGGTACGGGGCGTGTGACAGCCCAAATAGACCTAGCCGGAATGTGGTTTCGGGACCACAAAACCGATGCATAACAATAATTTAAAATTTATTTCGATGCCTATAATATGTGAGTATTCATGTATGACATTTTTTGATGATTGATTTAGTGTTATAAAGGTGAATTCCACTAGAAAGGACTTAGTAGTGAACTTTGAAAATACGATATGGAAAGGGTGATGACTAATTAAAGCATGCATGCAAAATAATGGACTTGCATGTCAAATTCCCCTTTTACAAGTGATGGCCGGCCATGACAAAGAGATATGGGTTAAACATGTCATGAAACATGTTTTGTTGGGCATTAGGGAGAAATAGTAAACAAATAGGCATGGGTAAGAAAAGAATGAAAAAAAAGCTGTGTGTGAGAGTAGCATACCCCATTGCCGTGCAACCAAGAAGAAAAAAACAAAAACAAAAAAAAAATTGTTCATGCTTGCTCTCTCCTTTTGGCCAAAAATACTAAGAGGAAGAAGGATTTTGCTTCATTTCCTTTGTTTAGAAGAGATCTAGAAGGTGATTTGGCTAAATTTGCATCAAGAGTAAGGTATGTATGAGATTGTGTTGGGAGTTTCTTGCATGTTTTGGTTGCTAATTTGATGTGCATGTTAGCCATGGCTCAAATCTTTGTTATGCCATGGAAATGGCATTTGGCCAAAGTTGTTATGGTGATAAAGCCATTGCATGCTAAGTGTGAAGCTTGATGATGATGCATGCAATGATGGATTTTCTACTCATGAGTAAGATTTTGAGCTTTTTTTTTTTGTTGTTTTATCATGATTGAAGTTGAAAAGGAGCATGATTGTCATATTCGCCATGATGCATTCTTGAGCATGATTCATGCTTCTTGCATGTTAGTTAAAATTTGTGTTTTGGATGGCTATGGACACCTTGAAATTGACCATGCTCATATATGCATATATATGATTGCACATTATGTTTTGGTTATGAACTAAGTGATGAATATATTGGTTTAAAGAAGAAGATGTGAAGAATGCTTGTGAAATTGCAAGCACAATTGACCTAGCACACATATAAGTGCTTGATGCTATATTATAAGTTTTGGGCCACAATGTGCAAAGCATTAATTAGTAAATTGCATGCTGTTTTTGTGAGGTATTAAGTGCAAAATTGACCTCAACATGTACATGAATATTCGGCCTTGGGTAGCCTATTGAAGGCCTTAGCATTTCCTTGATGCTCGAATAAATTGTATTGAATTGCTTGATGTAGTATAAAATGTGCATGACCATTGTGTATTCAAGCTAAAGGGTGGCCATATGACCATTTAAACTCCTTGTCATATTCGCCATAAGCTAGTACAATGAGGTTTTAATAAATTGAATTTGTTTGAATTAGCTCAAGAGCTAAGAGGGCCACAATTGGACAAGGGGAAGGAAAAGGTGATCGAATAGCCGAAAAAGCCGTTCGACAACATCCGAGGTAAGTCCTCAAGAAGTGACCCTACTTGAATTATGTGAAATAAAGTATGGATGTGTATTGATTATTGATTATGTATGCATGAGTATTTGAATTCTACCCGGGCTAAGTCCCGAAGGCGAATATGCTTGTGACTATAATTGCGTTTGAGCCTTAGTAACGAAAATGAATTATGTATGTCCAATGATAATTGATGTATGTGTTCATGGGAAATTGAATGATATCCGGGCTAAATCCCGAAGACAATTATGCTGGAAATTATATCCGGGTTAAGACCCGAAGGCAATTGTGCTAGTGGCTACATCCGGGCTAAGACCCGAAGGCATTCGTGCGAGATATTCTATCCGGGCTAAGACCCGAAGGCATTTGTGCACGTGATTATATCCGGTTATATTCCGAAGAATCTTGGGCTGGAGGTGAGTGTTGGTTGCTGTAATGAATTCAATTAGTACACTCGAAAAGCCCAAAGGATAAGGTACGTTATATGTGCATTGGAAAGTCGACATGTTTGAGCAACATTCGCTCAATCGACTAATGAATTTCAGTTATTGAATTGATTGATATTTTGTGAAATTATATAATGATGAAGTGTGAAGTAAGAATGTGTATTAATGAAATGATGCATTTGGCTATGCGAATGTATTGCTGTAATTAGAGTTGATTATATTCCTTGAGACTTACTAAGCATAAAAAATGCTTACCCGTTGCTTTGGCTCTCGGTTTTCTAGATTTAAGCTCGAAGCAATCGGATTTGGGATCGTTGAAGTCGAAGTCATCCACACTATCAAGCCTCCATTTTGGTATAAATTTTGGTTGAACTTGAGATGGCATGTATAGGACTACCCTTGTTTGTTAAATATGTTGTGATGTAAGTATGTACGGCCATGCGAAAATGGCTCGAAAAGGAAACATGAACTTAGAATAATTGTGGTTTGTATGTTTATATTTGGTGTCATGATGTGGCTATGGCTTGGAAATGGGAATGTTGGTCATATGATCAGCCATTGGCATGGTTAAAATGATCATATATGAACCTATGTATGGCAAGACTAGTTGGTTCATGGAGACTACCAAATAGGTAAGACCTACCTTAAAACAGATGCTGCCAGCTGCAGTGACGTGAATGTGAAAAATCACCAAAATTCGTAGGAATGGAATTAAATAGTGAATAAGCTATGTAAATGAACCTTGATGAGTCTATTTTCATATGGAAGAAACGAAATGGTCATAGGAGTTACATGTTAAGAGATATTAAAGCTATTGTGAGACAGGGCCAGAATGGTTTCTGGGTTCCCTGTCGAAACTTTAAAAATTCACTATAAATTATCCAAAAATAATTAGGAGACATACCTTATATTTAGAGATTCCATTTTGAGTCTAGTTTCATTAGAAACAAACGGCACCAGCATTAAATCCCTGTACAGAGAGATATTGAAGTTATACCACGCGAAGGTCAGAGCAGTCGATCCCTGTAACATGGGTGACTTTAACTAATAAACTGTACCAATTGGCCCAACCAAAAATTCTAGAAATAAATCCATGGATGGATATATGAGTCTAAATTCAGGGAAAATTTACGAAACCAGTTTTCGAGTTTTGAAACTCGAGATATGATTTTTAAGTCGACGGTGATGCAGTTTTCCAGCCTGACTGAAAATGTCAAATGGATGGGCAAAACAAGTGAACTTGGCTTGTTAACCCCTCGTGTCCGACACCGCCGATGGTCTCGGGTTCGGGGTGTTACAATTTTATTGGTATCAGAGCCACGGTTTAGTCGATTCTAGGACTACCGTGATGTGTTTGGGGTCTAGCTATACATGCCATTAAGTGATGAATCGATAGTGTGATGATTTCTGACAATTTGACTTTGTGTTTGTTTATAGCAATGGATCCCGATCCCAACCGAAGCGATAGCTGATGATGTGGAGAGTGTGGCGCTGCTCTCGCGCAAGGGACAGCGCCAAGGACTCTCAACCTATGGCCAGCAATCCTAATGACGAGGCTAGGCAAGCCTTTTATAGTGTGATGAGCGAATGGTTTAATCAATACATTCGAACCAACACGGCTGTTCCACAACCTCCATTCCCGACAAATGCAACCCCCGCACCTACAATACCTCCGGTGACTGACCAAATAAGGTCAAGTAAGCCCCCGGTCGATAGGATTCGAAAACATGGGGCCACTGAATTTAAGGCTACGGATGATGATGATGCCGAAGCGAGCTGAATTTTGGTTAGATAACACTATCCGGTGCTTGATGAGCTATCCTGTACACCCGATGAGTGCTTAAAGTGTACCATCTCCTTGCTACGCGAGTCCGCCTACTATTGGTGGAGTACTCTGACTTCTGTGGTGCCTAGAGAGCAAGTGACTTGGGAATTCTTTCAAACCGAGTTCCGAAAAAAGTATATCGATCGAGATTCATCGACCAAAAGCGGAGGAATTTCTTGATCTTAAGCAAGGTTCTATGTCCGTTACCGACTACGAGCGAAAGTTTGTGAGGCTTAGCCAGTATGCACGAGAATGCATTTCGTCCAAGCTATTATGTGTAAACGCTTGAGGATGGGCTGAATGATGATATAAGGATGTTTGTTGGCATTCTCGAGATCGAGAGTTCGTAGTACTTGTTGAGCAAGCTTGTAAAGCCAAGAGCTTAGAAAGGAGAAACAAAAAGCTGATGTGGGAACTGGAGAATTCGAAGAGGTCCTCGGAAAGTCTCTTCAACAAGCATCGAAGAGATTTCGAGATGATGCGAGCCGGTCTAGAGGCGTTTGGGCTTTTCTAGACGAGGACGCGATCGACCCCTGTGACCACACGAGTCACTTGATCGCCGATGGTGGAAATGATCGTCGAGAGAGGCGGAGTGTCCACATTGTGGCAAATGGCATTCGGGGAGCTGTTGGTTTCGTGATCGCTCTGCTATAAGTGTGGATCGACCGACCACTTTATGAAGGATTGCCCGAGGATGCATGAGCAGAATGTAAGTCGAGTGCAAACCCGGGTGCTACCATTTGCCGAGGTAGGCCACCTAGAAATATGGGCAATGTCGATGGTGGTCGAGAGGATCTAGAGATGCTACCATCGGATCGAGGCTCGTGCTCTGCTAGGACTTATGCCATCTGCCGCACGCCGAGGATCTGCCTCTCCGGATGTTATTACCGGTACTTTCACTCTTTTCAATACAAATGTGATTGCTTTGATTGACCTGGTTCTACTCATTCATATATATGTGAAACCTTAGCATCCAGAAGACTTTGCCCATTGAGTCTCTCGAGTTTGTAATTCGGTGTCAAACCCTTGGGTCATTACGTGCTTGTCAACAAAGTGTGCAAGAAAAGTCCCTAGTGTTCCGAGGTTCTTGTTTTCCGGCGGACTTGATGCTTTTGCCGTTCGATGAGTTCGACGTTATTCTTGGTTTGGATTGGTTGACCATGCACGATGCGGTTGTAAATTGCAAGAGCAAGACTATCAATTTGAGGTCGCGAATAATGAAATAATTCGGGTTGAGTCTACGGACTTAAAGGGTTGCCACCGTAATATCGTGATGTTGGCCCGAAATATGTAAGAAAAGGGTGCGGCGTACCTTGCGTCGTGCTTTCGATGACAAGGAATCGAAAAGAAACCGAATCTGTGCCCGTGGTTTGTGAATACCGAATGTTTTCCCAGAAGAATTGCGGGTTTACCACATGTTCGGAAATAGAATTTGGCATCGAATTGGTACAGGTACCACTCAATTTCGATAGCTCCGTATCGTATGGCACCAACGGAATTAAAGGAGTTAAAGCTCGGTTGCAAGAATTGGTGGATAGAGGTTTTGCTCGCCTGAGTTTTTCGCCTTGGGGTGCGCCGGTGTTGTTCGTGAAGAAGAAGGATGGAATCATGCGATTGTGCATCGACTATCGTCGACAATAAAGCGACGATAAAGAACAAATATCCGTTGCCACGTATTGATGACTTGTTCGATCAAGCTGAAGGGAGCCTCGGTGTTCTCGAAAATAGATTTGAGATCGGGCTATTATCAATTGCGAATCCGAGATTGGACGTACCCAAGGCGCCTTGAGCGAGATATGGTCACTATGAGTTCCTAGTGATGCCGTTTTGGCTCACTAATGCCCTACGATGATTTATGAATTTAATGAATCGGATCTTTAGACCATATTTGGATCGATTAGTAGTCGTGTTCATTGATGACATCTTGGTCTATTCAAGAAATGAGACCGAACATCTTGAACACTGCGGTTAGTCTTTGCAAATTTTACGGGATAAGCAATTATATGCTAAGTTCAAGAAGTGTGAGTTACGGTTAAGAGGTTAGCTTCTTGGGTCATGTGGTATCTGCATCGGGTATTCGAGTCGACCGAATAAAATTTCAGCCATACTTAATTGGAAGCCTCAGAAATATTCTTGAGGTTCGAGCTTTTGGGGCTTCTTGGTTATTACCGACGATTTGTAAAAGGCTTCTCAACGATAGCCACGCCGATGACGGTTACTCCAAAAGGATGTTAAGTTCGAATGGACGGAGAAATGCCAAAAAGTTTCGATCAATGAAAACTTATTTGATGAAGCCCCAATTCTAGTGCAACCCGAGTCCGCAAGGAGTTTGTCATCTATAGCGACGCCTCTCTACTTGGGTTAGGTTGCGTATTAATGCAAGAAGGTCGAGTTGTGGCCTATCGTCGAGGCAATTAAAGCCACATGAGAAAAATTATCCGACTCATGATCTCGAATTGGCATATCGTATTCGCCTTAAAGATTTGGCGACATTACTTATTTGGTGAAAGGTGCCATGTATACTCGGATCACAAAAGTCTCAAATATTTGATGACCCAAAGAGACTTAAATCTGCGACAAAGGCGTTGGCTTGAGCATTAAAGGATTATGAGTGATCATTGACTATCACGGGAAAGGCGAATGTGGTTGCGGATGCCTTGAGTCGTAAATCGTTATTCACTTTACGAGCGATGAATGTGCACTTATCTCGTCCGATCCGACGGTGTGTTAGTGGCTGAATTGAAAGCCAAACCATTATTGACACACCAAATTCGAGAAGCTCGAAAAGTCGATGACGAGTTGGTTGCAAAAGCGGGCTGCGTGTGTTCGAACAAGGACTCGGAGTTTCAAATCGACGATGACGATTGTTTGAGGTTCAAAGGTCGTCTGTGTGTCCCAAAGAATTGAACTCATTTCGATAATTCTGAATGAAGCCCATTGTAGCGAATGGCAATCCACCGGGAGTACGAAGATGTACAATGAATTGAAACGTCGGTTTTGGTGGCATGGTATGAAGCGAGACATCTCCGACTTTGTTTGAGATGTCTAATATGTCAACAAGTGAAAGCGGAACATCGGTGCCTTGAGGATTACTTGACCAATCACGATACCCGAGTGGAAATGGGATCGAGTCACAATGGACTTTGTATCCGGACCGCCATTGTCGTGAGTAAGAAGGATGCGGTTTGGGTCGTGGTAGATCGATTGACTAAGTCGGCCCACTTTGTCCCCGTCGTCGGATTTTTCAATGGACAAATTAGCGGAATTGTACGTTTCTCAAATTGTGAGATTACACGGGGTGCCTATTTCTATCGTGTCGGATAGAGATCCGAGATTTACCTCGCGATTTTGGAAAAAGTTGCAAGAAGCTTTGGGTACCAAGTTGCATTTCAGCACCGCCTTTCACCCCAAACCGATGGTCAATCCGGCGGATAATTCGGATACTTGAGGATATGTTAAGATGTTGCGTCCTCGAGTTTAGTGGTTCATGGGAGCGGTATTTGCCGTTGATTGAATTAAACACAACAACAACTTTCAATCAAGTATTAAGATGGCACCCTACGAGGCCTTATGCGGTCGTAAATGCCGTGACGCCATTGTTTTGGACCGAGCTCGGTGAAAGCAAGATTTTCGGTGGATTTGATTAGGGATGCTGAGCAGAAAGTGAAAGTAATCCGTGAAAGTCGAAGATAGCCTCCGATCGTCGAGTAAGTCGACGCGGATCTGAAGCGTAAGGATATCGAGTATCGGTGGGTGATAAAGTGTTTCTCAAGGTATCGCCTTGGAAAAAGATACTCGAGTTCGGTAGTAAGGGCAAGTTGAGCCAGATTCATTGGACCATATGAGATATCGAGCGAGTCGGTCCAGTGGCATATCGCTTGATTTTGCCCCCGAACTCAAAAGGTTCACGATGTCTTTCACGTTTCGATGCTTGACGCTATAGATCCGATCCATCGCACGTGATTAGTCCATCGAAATTGAAATTCAAGCTAATATGAGTTATGAGGAAGAACCGATTCGTATCCTATCACGAGAAGTGAAAGAGTTGCGAAACAAGCGGGTTCCGCTAGTGAAAGTGTTATGGCTCAAGCACGGGATAGAAGAAGCTACTTGGGAGACCGAGAACTCTATGAAAGAACGATATCCAAACCTATTTACGGTAAGATTTTGGGACGAAAATTCCTTAAGAGGGGGGAGTTGTGACAGCCAAAATAGACCCTAGCCGAATGTGGTTTCGGGACCACAAAACCGAGGCATAACAATAATTTAAAATTTATTTCGATGCCTATAATATGTGAGTATTCATGTATGACATTTTTGATGATTGATTTAGTGTTATAAAGGTGAATTCCACTAGAAAGGACTTAGTAGTGAACTTTGAAAATACGATAGGAAAGGGTGATGACTAATTAAAGCATGCATGCAAAATAATGGACTTGCATGTCAAATTCCCCTTTTACAAGTGATGGCGGCCATGACAAAGAGATATGGGTTAAACATGTCATGAAACATGTTTTGTTGGGCATTAGGGAGAAATAGTAAACAAATAGGCATGGGTAAGAAAAGAATGAAAAAAAATGTGTGTGAGAGAGTAGCATACCCCATTGCCGTGCAACCAAGAAGAAAAAAACAAAAACAAAAAAAAAATTGTTCATGCTTGCTCTCTCCTTTTGGCCAAAAATACTAAGAGGAAGAAGGATTTTGGTTCATTTCCTTTGTTTAGAAGAGATCTAGAAGGTGATTTGGCTAAATTTGCATCAAGAGTAAGGTATGTATGAGGTTGTGTTGGGAGTTTCATGCATGTTTTGGTTGCTAATTTGATGTGCATGTTAGCCATGGCTCAAATCTTTGTTATGCCATGGAAATGGCATTTGGCCAAAGTTGTTATGGTGATAAAGCCATTGCATGCTAAGTGTGAAGCTTGATGATGATGCATGCAATGATGGATTTTCTACTCATGAGTAAGATTTTGAGCTTTTTTTTTTTGTTTTATCATGATTGAAGTTGAAAAGGAGCATGATTGTCATATTCGGCCATGATGCATTCTTGAGCATGATTCATGCTTCTTGCATGTTAGTTAAAATTTGTGTTTTGGATGGCTATGGACACCTTGAAATTCGGCCATGCTCATATATGCATATATATGATTGCACATTATGTTTTGGTTATGAACTAAGTGATGAATATATTGGTTTAAAGAAGAAGATGTGAAGAATGCTTGTGAAATTGCAAGCACAATTCGGCCTAGCACACATATAAGTGCTTGATGCTATATTATAAGTTTTGGGCCACAATGTGCAAAGCATTAATTAGTAAATTGCATGCTGTTTTTGTGAGGTATTAAGTGCAAAATTGACCTCAACATGTACATGAATATTCGGCCTTGGGTAGCCTATTGAAGGCCTTAGCATTTCCTTGATGCTCGAATAAATTGTATTGAATTGCTTGATGTAGTATAAAATGTGCATGACCATTGTGTATTCAAGCTAAAGGGTGGCCATATGACCATTTAAACTCCTTGTCATATTCGCCATAAGCTAGCACAATGAGGTTTTAATAAATTGAATTTGTTTGAATTAGCTCAAGAGCTAAGAGGGCCACAATTGGACAAGGGTTAGGAAAAGGTGATCGAATAGCCGAAAAAGCCGTTCGACAACATCCGAGGTAAGTCCTCAAGAAGTGACCCTACTTGAATTATGTGAAATAAAGTATGGATGTGTATTGATTATTGATTATGTATGCATGAGTATTTGAATTCTACCGGGCTAAGTCCCAAGGCGAATATGCTTGTGACTATAATTGCGTTTGAGCCTTAGTAACGAAAATGAATTATGTATGTCCAATGATAATTGATGTATGTGTTCATGGGAAATTGAATGATATCCGGGCTAAATCCGAAGACAATTATGCTGGAAATTATATCCGGGTTAAGACCGAAGGCAATTGTGCTAGTGGCTACATCCGGCTAAGACCGAAGGCATTAAATGCGAGATATTCTATCCGGGCTAAGACCGAAGGCATTTGTGCGTGATTATATCCGGTTATATTCGAAGAATCTTGGGCTGGAGGTGAGTGTTGGTTGCTGTAATGAATTCAATTAGTACACTCGAAAAGCCCAAAGGATAAGGTACGTTATATGTGCATTGGAAAGTCGACATGTTTGAGCAACATTAGCTCAATCGACTAATGAATTTCAGTTATTGAATTGATTGATATTTTGTGAAATTATATAATGATGAAGTGTGAAGTAAGAATGTGTATTAATGAAATGATGCATTTGGCTATGCGAATGTATTGCTGTAATTAGAGTTGATTATATTCCTTGAGACTTACTAAGCATAAAAAATGCTTACCCCGTTGCTTTGGCTCTCAGTTTTCTAGATTTCGCTCGAAGCAATCGGATTTGGGATCGTTGAAGTCGAAGTCATCCACACTATCAAGCCTCCATTTTGGTATAAATTTTTGGTTGAACTTGAGATGGCATGTATAGGACTACCCCTTGTTTGTTAAATATGTTGTGATGTAAGTATGTACGGCCATGCGAAAATGGCTCGAAAAGGGAAACATGAACTTAGAATAATTGTGGTTTGTATGTTTATATTTGGTGTCATGATGTGGCTATGGCTTGGAAATGGGAATGTTGGTCATATGATCAGCCATTGGCATGGTTAAAATGATCATATATGAACCTATGTATGGCAAGACTAGTTGGTTCATGGAGACTACCAAATAGGTAAGACCTACCTTAAAACAGATGCTGCCAGCTGCAGTGACGTGAATGTGAAAAATCACCAAAATTCGTAGGAATGGAATTAAATAGTGAATAAGCTATGTAAATGAACCTTGATGAGTCTATTTTCATATGGAAGAAACGAAATGGTCATAGGAGTTACATGTTAAGAGATATTAAAGCTATTGTGAGACAGGGCCAGAATGGTTTCTGGGTTCTCTGTCGAAACTTTAAAAATTCACTATAAATTATATAAAAATAATTAGGAGACATACCTTATATTTACAGATTCCATTTTGAGTCTAGTTTCATTAGAAACAAACGGCACCAGCATTAAAGCCCTGTACAGAGAGATATTCAAGTTATACCACGCGAAGGTCAGAGCAGTCGATCCCTGTAACATGGGTGACTTTAACTAATAAACTGTACCAATTGGCCCAACCAAAAATTCTAGAAATAAATCCATGGATGGATATATGAGTCTAAATTCAGGGAAAATTTACAAAACCAGTTTTCGAGTTTTGAAACTCGAGATATGATTTTTAAGGCGACGGTGACGCAGTTTTCCAGCCTGACTGAAAATGTCAAATGGATGGGCAAAACAAGTGAACTTGGCTTGTTAACCCCTCGTGTCCGACACCGGCGATGGTCTCGGGTTCGGGGTGTTACAGGGCGTCACAAAATTTCAATTAGCAAAAAATAGCAATTAAATAATTTTTCTCTAAGACAATTGACCTGTGGCAACATTACTTTTCATTTATCATGTAATGTTTGTAACAACTGGATTTCTAGTGGTGTCGAAAAACGCAATTGTGAGGCCTCATTTCCATAAGCCAAGCTATTAATAAAGTTATTAAGAAAATATATTGAAATTTGGTTAAGTAATTTAACCGAGAAAATAGTTAATTAAAGCTCAAGAACTAAATTGTAAAAATTCAATCACTATTGACTTTTAATTTAGAAAATGCTTGAGGGCCTAGATAGCAATTATCCAAAGGGAAAAAATGGTTATTAAACCATTTTATATTTAAAGTTAGTAGGAAATGATAATGAATGGCCCTTAGTTTTAAATTATGATTAAAATGCATAAAAATATCTTAATTAATGAATTAATAATGGTTAATCAAGTTAATTAAGTTTTAATCTTAGTATAAATATTTAGTTAGAGGGAAGAAAGATGAATAATCATCTTCTTTATCCCTGCTTTGGTCGTCCAACCTTAAGAAGAAAAGAAGAAAACCTTTCAACCTTTCCAACATTCAGCCATTAAAATCAAGTAAGTTCTTAAGTCGTTTTCTTTAAATTTTTATAGATTCTTGATCATGGGAGCTTGATTTAGCTAGCCCAAGTATCTATTTGTCCAACTGTTAAGTTTTTAACAAGTTTCCAATAGAGAGAAATTGATGAAATAAGCTTGAATTTAATAGTTAATAAGCTTGGATCATGATAAGGACTAAATTAGAAAGTAAATTGAACTTGTTAGATAGTTTTGCAACATTAAGGACTAAATTGAATAAATTAAAAAAATGCCATGAGATTATGTTGTAGATGAAAAGTATATTGCTCCTAATGAAAGAATGTGAAATTAGATTTTAATTCGATGTTGAATATAAAAAGATATGTGTGTCCTGAGTATAATGACTAAATTGAATAAATTGAAAAATTCCATGAGATTATGTTGTAGATGAAAAGTATAGGGTCCCTAACGAAAGAATGTAAAATTAAATTTTTATCCAGTGTTGAATACAAAAAAGATATGTGTATCTGAGTATAGGGACTCAGCTGAATAAAATGAAAAATATGTTTGATTATGTATTTGGCTGTGATTTGGAGGTAAACTGATATTGTTCCTATTATTGAATAATCAAATATAGCTAAAGATGACGCAGAGTCATCGTGAGAGAAGGGAAAAGTGAGAATTGTGGATGAGTAGTGGACAATTTCGGTTTTGTACTTTTCTGATTTGAGTTCAATACATAAATATATATACATATGCATATATACATCCATGTCATTGATGCAAATCTACCTATTGAGGAAGCATAGTATAATTGCATGATTCAATTTGTACTTGATGATATTAAATGTCAAGAATTCGAATAAATTGAATATAATAGAAACAAACATGTTATAATTTGTTAAATGATTCGTAATATGGTTGATGATGGAAATTGATATGAAATTATGATATTAAATATGAATTGATATGTAATTGAATCATTGGTACCTTATTAATTTTTTGAGTAAAGTCGTATATAGTTAGCATGCTATAGGATTGATTATGTATGGGTTTATGCATTTCGTGTGCCAGGATGCACTTCGTGTATCAATATGCACTTCATGTGCCATGATGCACTTCTGCTTGTATGCACTGTGTATCAGTATATTTACTCTAGCTTGTGTGTTGATGCACTATGTGTGCTATTATATTTCCTTTGGTTCATCTGATGAGGCACTATGTGCCAGTATGATTATTTCAGTTTATCTGATGATGTACTGGTAGTGCCAGGATGGTGTGTTTGTTGGATGATTCATGTATCTATCTTGAGTCTAATTCTGTTAATAGGGCTTATAAAGTACAAAATCGATAAATGATATTGAATTGAAATGATAGTATGAAATGATACCATATGTGCATATATGTGAAATGTGATTAAAGATAATAAGTGAAAGATCATGCGAATCGATTATTACAAGCCCCAAGGGCCGACATGGAAATGAATCAATTGAGCTGATAAAGATCGAATAAAAAGAAATGAATAGATAGTATGAGATAGAATGAAATGAATAAGTTATATTGTTGGCATTTAAGACCTAATAGATGTGTAAAGCTTGACTAAATGACTTTGTACATCATCTTAATATTTGGCATGATTAGTACATGAATTATTTGAATCTAGAATATGTTTTGAATGTGTTCATATTGCTAATGCTATTGAATTATTAACTTGAATCATGAAAGCACCATCGAGCTTTACCGCTCTGTGTAAGGTTTTGTTTATTCCGTGCATAGGTAGTTAGAAGAACTGAAGGTTTCAAAGAGTAATCTAGCATCTGACCCGTGACTCTCAACTCAGCAAAGTTTGTATAGTTTCCCTATGTTTTTAATAAATGGCATGTACATGTTTTAATTCGAATTTGTATCTAAATAGAGCCATTTAGAAAATTGCTAGCTAATGCCATATGAAATAAGCATATGTTGCAAATTGTTTATGTAAATGGTATAATATTGTAAGAACAGTTGAAATGCTATATTGAGTAACTTTTTTAAGTGTTTTGAATTGGCAATATATGGACCTTATGAAAATATCCTATCACATTGCAACATCGAGTCCATAATGTTGCAACGAGGAATAGTCAGTTATTTGTGTTGCGACTTGGAACCACTGAAGTCACAACGTCAACCTGATAAATTTTAATCTTTACATTTTAGTCCTTATTCAACCTTGGATTATTGAAAGAGCCTTTGTAAGCTTGTGTAAGACTTGTATATGATTATATATTATATTGTAATGATGTTTTCAACTAAATAATAAGTGTTAACTGTGAAATTTAATTGAATTTGATCATAGTTTCGATAACAAATGTGGTATCTTGTAACTGAAACTTGGTGATCAGGTCGGGTACGGGATGTTACAATATCAATGAAAGGATATCGTTTACCCTTTATTAAGCTATGAATTCCACTATTATGGAATGATGTTACATCATGCAGAAGTCATACTCAACACAATAGCTTTTTGTTCTTTATCTATTTAAACTCAAACTTTCATTTGCATCAAAGTATACAAGTCATGTATACATAGCTCATCATCCACTCAAGATTAAGGTATGCCACATTATGAACATCACAAGTGAATAAATCCATAAATGGGTCTAGGATCTATTCTACTTGGGTCCTGTCCGATGTACTATATTTCAGTCAGTCATATCATGTCTCTATCTTCTAGGAGTCATTTGCTTTGATACCCAAGACATGATATTTCCCTAAATTGGACTTGAGAGATGACATATTAGTTTTTCAATAGATTTTTTTCAATTTCTATTGGACTAAGGATGTGTTTAGATTATCTACTAATATAAGTTTTAATCATTATAAAATATTATCTTATTATAAAATAAATTTTGATTTTCAAAAAGAAATTGTAATATAATATTTTGTACAAATTTATTTATTTCGTGTTTGTTTCACTAAAACCAACTTTTAAAAAATGATTTCAGGAAATTTTGTCAAATAATAGAGAATATTTTATGCAGAATCATGCTAACACTAGAAAGTATAAGCTTTTCCAAAAAATTAATCCAGTTTCTGAAATTCATTTTTCGAATACTGTTTTTTAATGAAACAAATGGAATTTTAATAACCAAAGTATGTACATGATTTGATTTAAACAACACCACTACATTGGTCTTGAGGGATTCAATCCTCAAAATACTTCCTTAAGTATTTCTATAACACCCCTAACCCGTAACCGTCACCGGAACAGGGTTATAGAGCATTACCGGAGCTTACAAAATAAATACAGATAATTCATATCATTTACTATTCATATTCAAAAATAATCATACTGTTCCTTGAATGGACCCTCGAGGTCTAATTTAAACATTAGAATCAAGTCAGAACTAAATTAGGATCTCAGAGGATTTTTCGTGAAATTTAAAAATTTTTCTTATATACAGGGGTCACACACCTGTGTGAGTAAGACACGCGGCCAAGTGACATGCCCATGCCTCAGGCCATATGGGAATTTGGTGTGAGGCACACGGCCGTGTCCTAGCCCGTGTCCTTACCCATTTAACTCTCTGACTTGGGTCACACCACCTGCCATTGGCCCGTGTGCTAGGCCGTGTGGTCAATTTAATTTTCACAAATTAGGTGCAGGTTTCACACAGCCAAGACACACGCTCGTGTTCTAGGCCGTGTATGTAACAGTCTGATTTTGGGGCTAGTCAGAATAGTGGTCTCGAGACCATAAATCCAAAGTTAGAGAAATTATTTTATTATTATTTTGGAGTCATAGTATGTTTATATTAGTACGTGAAAAATTTGGTATGTTAATTTTGACATTTGTGAGCCCAATTGCAAAAAAAGACTAAATCGCATAAAATGTAAAAGTCCTAAATTGATAGTTAGAGGTGTCAAATAGCTAGAGAATAAAAATTGGAGGTCTTTAAAGGGCAATTAGACGCTATTATGATAGCATAGCCGGCCATGAGAAAAAGATGAGACCATTTTCAAGGTTAGGTGGAAATTGGGTGGCTTATTTGACTAAAAAAGGAAATAAAATAAAGAAAGATGATATCATCCCTTTTTCATCTTCTTACCCAACTGATTTTTAGCCATTTTTGGGGGTAACTTATCATCCCTAAAAGTAAGTGATTTCCATGTCCTTTGTTGATGATTTTTTTTTTTTTGAGACCCTTAAAGCATGAGCTTTCAAATGAGGGGTATATCTTGCAAAATGGTTGAAGGTCTAGGGTTTTTCCATGAGAGCATTTAGGGTGTTTTCTGAAATTTTATGGAAGAATATGAGTCTTAGTTCTGTAATAAACAACTTTTGTGAAAGGTGTTACCATGATAACACCTAAAGGGACTATTTTTCATAAGTTGTAAAATAGTTGATAAATGTTTAAAAAATGATGAATTTGGGGTTTTTATAAGAATAAAAAGAGTTTAACTAGGCTCAATATGCGAAGAAATTTGATAAAAATCAATTTTCGAGTATAGGGTAAAATGGTCATTTTGCCAAAGTCTAGGGGCAAAATGGTCATTTTGCCAAAGTCTAGGGGCAAAATGGTCATTTTGCCAAAGTCTAGGGGCAAAATGGTCATTTTATCGAAGATGTGAGTTTTTAATTTCTTAACTTTATTTAGTGACTAAATGAGTGTATTTTGATAATATAGATCAAGAATTGTCAAATCCGAACCTAGACCGGGGGAAAGCCAAACAAGTCGACTAAACCGACTAGTCGTATACATTTTATAATTCGAGGTAAGTTGTATGAAAATAATATAACTACATTGTTAATGTATGTATTGAATTGTATTGAGCTAATATAGCATGAATTGCTTGGTTGTGAAATTGAGAATGTATAATGATAATTGAGATAGTGGGAAATTCCGTTGTAACCTTAGGAAGTAAATCGGATATCCATGCCATGACGTTTGGGTCATTTGTGTGTGAGCTAGTGTAAGACATCTCTGGGACATGCATCAGCCACATTATGACAGCCAGTGTAAGACCATGTCTGGGACATGGCATCGGCATTGAGACGAGAGCTAGTGTAAGACATGTCTAGGACATGCATCGGCCTCGAGACATATGCCAGTGTAAGTCATGTGTGTAAGACATGTATGGGACATGCATCGCCTACAAGATGATAGTCAGTGCAAAACCATGTTTGGGACATGGCATCGACTTGAGATGTGAGCCAGTGTAAGACCATGTCTAGGACATGGCATCGGCACTTTACCTATGTTTGAGGCTTAATGAATATCCGATAGTGTTCCAAATGGTTCAACAGTGAATAAGCTAATGAGGAAAGTATAACTATGTTGTGAATTGTACAGGTACCTAATTGGTACATTTGAGATATGAGCTCTCTATATATATAACTTAAGATTTGTATGGACAGTAATGAGCAAGTTATACTTATGTCTACCTTGGTATTATGAGCATGCTAGTTGTTGGTATATTGTTGTTGTATACTTACTTATATGCAACTTACTAAGCTCTTATGCTTACTCCCTTTCCTTTCCATTTCCTTAGAGTGCCACCTAATTAGCTCAAGGATTCCAGAAGTCAGAGATATCGATCACACTATCAACCAAAGCATTCGGTATAGTTGGATTTATATTTTTGAATATGACATGTATAGGACTTAGACTTTATTATTTTGTGTCTTTGAGAATTGGCCAAATGTGTTGGCTTGGGTTGGATACCCTTCATTTTGTATTAAGCCCTGTTTAATGGCTAATATTCATTTTGAGTTTTATTAAAGAGGCATTTTTATAATTGGATGAATGTCTATTGTGACTGATTTAGTTTATGCTTGTTTTGGTATTGGTTGGTATTTGCATGGAACTAGGTATGTAAAGGTGGCAATAAGGCTTGGTAAATAGCCTTATCTTGTCTACATGGGTAGACACACGGGGGTGTGTCTAGGCCGTATGTGACACACGGCCTACCATATGGGCGTGTTGTCCGGTCGTGTGTCTCCTGCACGTAAAAATTTCAAGTCAGTATGCAAGGTAATAAACACACAAGTAGAGACACGGCCGTGTGTCTCAACTGTGTGGAGGACACAGCCCGGTACACTGGCGTGTGCCTTGGTTGTGTGACATCTTGAGCATGCTAACATCAGAAATAGAATGTCCATATTTTTGTACACAGCCTAGGACACGGGCGTGTCGTGGCCGTGTGAGGGACACGGGCCATTGACACGGGCGTGTGTCTGGCCGTGTGAAAACCCTGTAGGTGTGAATTAGAATTTAATTCTACACGGGTATGGGTCATGGGTGTGTCCCAGGGTGCTTAGGCCGTGTGAGCCACACGGACCATTAGCTCGACCATGTCGAAATGGTCACACGGCCGTGGTACTGTTCCACACGGGCGTGTGCCCTATTCTGAAGGCAAATTTCCTAAGGTTGCCTTAAGGACCCGAAATGGTTTCGAATGGTTTTCAACGGTCTATTTGAGGTTCGTAGGCACATAATAAGAAGACTAAAGTATAAATTGAAAAAGTTTTAATTTGGACCGAGTCTCGGTAATTTGAGTTGGGTTATATGCATGAGATCAAGTTGGGTAATGCCTTGTACTCAACCCTGACGTGGGTTATGGGTATAGGGTATTACAGTGTAGCATACATGGCTGAGACACACACCCGTGTGCCCAATTCTAAGCATTCTATTTCTCAATTTTAAGATGCAGGGGACACACGGCCAAACCACATGCCCATGTGCCAAGCCATGTGTCACACACGGTCAAGACATACGCCCGTGTGTCTACCTGTATGGACAAAATAAGGTCATTTCTTAACCTTATCTCTCACCCAAATTTAACTTTCAACCTACAATAACATTTGCATACATCTGCCAACCAATTCAAGTCATATAAATCAAACAAACATCATTAACATGTATGAAATAGTAACACATATTCACATGATCAAACTTACCTTCTTGTAATGATTTATATTTTACTCTAATTCAATTTAACCAAACCACATACATATAAGCTAAACATGATATATATCCTTATAATAACATGCCAAAATAATCAATTTTTAGCCATTCCAATGGCTAAGTTACAAACAACTATTTACATGCCAACACAGGCCAAGTCAACCTATACATGTCATTATATCAAAATAAGATTAGTTTTTATACCAAAACAAGCTGGAGGATAGTGTGATGATTCTTCGACCATTCTCCAACCTTAACGAGCTTCTAAAACACTATAAAACAAAGAAAATAAAACCTAGTACGCATTCAATGCTTAGTAAGTTTGTATAATGGAAAGTAAACTTACCAATCATATTCATTTAAATAAGCATAACAATAACACGCTTTCCAACAAATTAGCAAATTTTCCTAATCACATACATACAAATAAACAAGTTAGCCACATAATTCACATGTACATTAAGTAAGCATGGATGAGCTCATCATGCTGCACTTTTTTCAGGTATTTCAGAAGTATTTTGGAAATAACTCTTTTAATCTCATAAATTCTCATATCAGAATTTTTTCCAATGAATTATTAAAATATAGATGGATACTCGGGTAGTACACACAAGGTGTACAAAACTGTAAACCATCAATTCAAAATCAGGGGTAGCCATTAGGGCACTTAATCAGAGAGCACACTCTTGAGCCACATATCAGGATGCTCAGATGAGCCATGTAATAGGACATTTATCCAGGCTAAACAGAAAACTCATAAGAATTTTATTCAGGGAGCTCATAGAGCTTATCAAATAACTCTGAAGAGTTAATATCAAAGAGCACCGGATAAGGTAACAGGAAGTTCAAGCGAGACGTCCAGAAGCCCATAAGAGCTTATATCAGGATGCTCATGTAGAGTTGTGTTTATATCCGCATTACACACTGGATCACAACTGATCAAACCATGTAACAGGACGCTCACACAGAGCTGCGGTAGTGCGCAACACATACATGATCACTACCGATTAGGATGCTCGTAAGAACTGAATAGTGGTTTTGAGACCACAAATCTGAGATAGAAATAATTATTATATGATTCTTATGAGGTCTATGATATGAATGCATGCTTATGTGAAAGTTTCATGAAGAAATTCTATGCATAAAATGTCTAATTGAATTTTAGGGACCAAATTAAATAAGATACAAAACTTTCATTCTAGAAGCTTTTATCATGAAATTGCTTTAGATTATAAATTAGGAGGTCCTAATTAGCAATTTGACCAATTTATATAATTTTGGACAAAAATGGGCATGCATGGAAAAATTTTAAAAGAAAGACCCTAAGAGCATTTTGGTCATTTGGTAATTAAAAGAATAAAAAGGGAAAATCAAAGCATAAATGTGCTCATCTTCTCCAAGTGCTAGCCGAATTTCTCAATAGCCATAGCTAGGGTTTTGTTCAACATTTCCAAGCTTGATTGTAAGTGCTCCGTAGCCCCATTTTTAATGTTCTTTGTATTTTTGAAGTCTTTGAAGCATGATCTACCCATTTCTAGTTATATTTTGAGCTCGGGTTCATGTATGAAATTTGGCCCATATGTAACATTTGAAACACAAAAATTTATAGACTTTTTCATACCCATTCTTACTTAAATTCATGCAAATCTGGTTAAATTATTATCAAAAAATAATTAAATATTATAAAATAATTAAATTGTGTTAAAAATATGAACATGGTGAATTTAGTTAATTTTATACTCAATTTTGATTAATTTTGACTATTTTCGACAGATTCGCGCGAAGGGCGAAAATTGGCTCGGCTGACACTACTGAAAGCACAAAATTGAGAAGCAATTTGAAGTATCGAGGCACATGAATTTCCAGCCTAAGACGATCCAGAAAATGTGTATTAATTCATAATTTAATTAATTTTAATTTATTCCCCATTTAATTTGGGTTAAATAAATTATTTTTAATTAATTATGGAGAAAGGGTCCAGTTGAACTGCACTGCTCAAACCATATTGATTGAACCAAACCAGCCACTAATTGGGCAGCCCAGAACCGTCCATATGCTGACCCAAATAAACATTTTAGATGATTAAATATGCTTGCAAAAAGGTCCTCGAAAGACTTCTAATTTGCATTCAAACCCCACCTTTAATTGTGGCTTTGTAGATTAATTCCAGGCCATTTTTAGCAAAGTTGAAAGTCTCAACTCTTGCCAAGTAGATGGCCAGCCATAGGGGGCCTCTTTGGCTGCTGGAATTTTCTATTTTTAGCAGCCACAATCAGCTATAAAAGCCATCCCTTGCTGATCATTCAAACCATCCCTCATTCCACAACATTCTCTCATTCTCTCTTCTCCTCTCTCACTTTTCTCCCACTTTTTCCATCCCATTTCCCTTATTGTTCAAGTGTCGATTTCTTCTCTTGGGAAAGAGGCTTTCATCAGCCATTTTGGAGCAGCAATTAGGTGTTCATAAGTCACCTTGATAGCCGAGGGCAATGAAGAGCGAAGAACGGAGCAACTAATCAAGCCACGGAGAAACACCAGATTTGTTTCTTGTTCCCTATCTCTTTAATTTTTGTTGTTGTTTTGACGAACATGTTTATGAATATTTATTCTATTGAAATGTTTATTTTAATCAATTTAGCTTAAAATTAAGCTTGTGTTGGGTTGATTATATTCTGCCTACTTGAATTGTTCAAATGATGTTTATGCTGTTATAGGCCTCAGTAAATTGCTTGGTTAAGTAAAATCATGCCTAAGTTATTTTTGCAATATAATTGTTAAATAAATAATGAATTAATTATTTAAACGTATTGAAATTATAATTAATTGACACAATACTTAATCAGTGCATGTTTATTCTTCTAAGGTAGCTGAAGGTTAAATTAGCAATGTATCTGGCGATATTATTGCCTTGCATACTTGCATGATGATTGTGATTAAACTGTTTCAAGGTAGGGATACCTTGTTACCTCACATAGTCTTCTATATGCTTATTAGATTTAATTAATCGTTTGAATTGACATAGGGATATGCAAGAGATTAGTTGAATTTAATAAGTATGTATGTGCAATAACATGTTTGCTTATTAGAATCTGTTTAGTCGATTGAATTGACATAGGGATATGTCAAGAGATGAATGGTTTTTTGTATGTGAGTATGTTCAGAAGTTATCCAATTACTGAGTTGCCGTGAATTTATTCGTAACAATGTAAACATGATTTTAATTATTCTAAGTTAAAGGAATATAATTAATTCAACACAAGTATGTTACCTTGATTAAATCTTATTTGAAATCGTGCATTAGAACTCCTTTGTTTTATTTTAATTATTTCCTTAGCTTTTAAATAGTTTTTGACCATCTTTTAAAACCAAATTATTTTTACTTCACCAAAGTGTTTTACAATTAATTTCATAAATAATTCTTTTTACTGTCCCTGTGGGTACAATAACTCGACATTACTTGTCACTTTATTACTTGTTGCGATTGTGTACACTTGCACATTTTTTCGTTGTTCCAAGTTTTTGGCACCATTGCCGGGGATTGTTTTAAAAAGCCATTATTTGTTAATTTTCTAGTTTTACATTTTGGTTTATTTTTCTGTTTAATTTTTAACTTAATTAATTTTTCTCTGATAATTTTAGGTGTTTATGAATATTGACCAGATTATTGACTTACTCCCTGTAGACCCTGAGATAGAAAGAACCTTTCGACAGCGAAGAAGACAAGCGAACCAGAGAAAGATCAAAGAAATGAACTTTGGAAATCTAATCCAAGGAAATGGAGCAAACCCTGCTCAAAATCCTATCCTTATTGTTGATGATAGGGATAAAGCCTTAAGACAATATGTTGTGCCAGTATTTAATGATCTTAATCCGAGCATTAGGAGACCCGAAATTGAGGCACAACAATTTGAGCTGAAGCCAGTCATGTTCCAGATGCTTCAGACTGTGGGCCAATTCAGTGGAATGCCTACTGAAGATCCTCATCTTCACTTAAGACTATTTATGGAGGTGAACGAATCTTTCAAATTAGCTGGAGTACCCGAAGATGCATTATGATTGAAGCTGTTCCCGTACTCACTAAGGGACAGAGCTAGAGCCTGGTTGAATTCATTGCCACAAAACTCAATTTCTACATGGCAAGAGTTAGCCGAAAGATTTCTCATGAAGTATTTCCCACCTAGCAAGAATGCTAAGTTGAGGAACGAGATCACTGCCTTCCAACAAATGGATGATGAGTCCTTGTATGAGGCATAGGAATGATACAAAGAACTATTACGGAAATACCCTCATCACGGAATCCCACATTGTATCCGACTTGAGACATTTTATAATGGTCTAAATGCTCACATGAGGATGGTAGTGGACGCTTTTGCTAATGGTGCTCTCCTTTCTAAGTCTTATAATAAGGCTTACGAAATCATCGAGAGGATCACCAGTAACAATTATCAATAGCCAACCAATTGAGTCGCGTCAGGAAGACGAGTAGCTGGAATACATGAAGTGGATGCTCTCACTTCACTTGTGTCTCAAGTGTCTTCAATATCCTCAATGCTTAAGAATCTTACCACTAATAGGTCTATAGTTTTGTAGCCCAACCATCTCACCAATTTGAGAGTATAGCTTGTGTTTATTATGGGGAAGGACATTTGTTTGAAGAATGTCCATCAAACCCTTAATCCGTATATTACATGGGTAACCAAAACCAAAACCGAGGAAGGCAAGGACTGCAATCCAACTTTTATAACACATCATGGCAAAACCACCCGAATTTTTCCTGGAGTAAGTTGGAACCAGTAAAAACTACGCCCAATCTAGACTGACTCAGCCACCTAGTTTCTCCCAACAAGTTCAGAACCCAATTCAAGCTGAACCATCCAATAGCTTGGAGAATCTGCTGAAGGCACACATGGCAAAGAATGATGCCTTAATTTAAAGCTAAGCAGCTACAATGAAGAATCTAGAAAACCAAATAGGCCAGCTTGCAACTGAACTTAGGAACCGACCACAAGGTGCTTTACCTAGTGATACAGAGAATCCAAGAAACTTGGGGAAGGAATAATGCAAGCGTTAACATTGAGGAGCGGAAAGACAGTAGAGCCCAACACTACCGAAGCTGCAAAAGAGCTAGATGATGCTGAAGACTCAGAGGAAGTTCAACCGAGTGTTAAAATTCCAGTTTCACAAAACCAGAATCTGTAGAACCCGACGAGGTAATTCTAGAACCAGCTAATTCTGATCAACTAACAACTCTGTTAGATGCAGAATTGCAGCAGAAAATGAATCAACCAGCTCTAGTAAAGAAACATTCACCACCCTACCCTCAAAGACTTAAGAAGCAGAAGCAGGAAATTCAATTCAAGAAATTCCTAGACATACTCAAGCATTTTCAAATCAACATCCCGTTGGTTGAAGCACTTGAACAAATGCCAAACTACGTCCATGAATGATATCCTGTCCAAAAAATGAAGACTTGGAGAATTTGAGATGGTAGCTTTGACGAAGGAATGCAGCGCATATCTTCAAGACAAACTACCCCCAAACTTGAAAGATCCTAGATGTTTTACCATACCTTGTAACACTGGAGCAATGTATTATGGTAAGGCACTATGTAACTTGGGTGCAAGTATAAACTTGATGCCTATGCCAATATTTAGAAAGTTGGGGATAGGTAAAGTTAGACCTACTACGATTACACTTCAACTAGCAGATCGATCTTTAGCACATCTAGAAGGAAAAATCGAGGATGAATAGGTACGAGCAGATAAATTTATTTTCCCTACTGATTTTGTTATCCTAGACTTTGAATCTGACAAAGAAGTGTCGATTATCCTATGAAGACCGTTCTTAGCAACCGGAAAGACCCTTATTGATGTGCAGAAGGGCGAGCATACTATGCGTGTTCAGGATAATCAGGTAACATTTAACGTTTTTAAGTCTATGCGATTTCCTGACACAATTGATGATTGTTCTGCAGTATCCGATTTGGAGGATTAAATAGTGGAAAAGGAGCTCAACTATGTTGAGGATCTATAACAGTTTGATTTAGACCCTAATCGAAACAGTAGTCTCGGGACCACGAATCCGAGTCAAAAAAATATTTAAAATTATTTTCTGTGTTTATTATGTGTGAATTTATATGTGTTAAATTTTTGTGAATTAATTTTGTCGTTTGGGTGCCCGATTAAATAAAAGGACTTAATCGCATAAAATGAAAATTTGATGGCCAATTGAAAAAGGGTCAAATTATTGTTGTCTTTTTAAGTGGAGGCATTTAAGTTGCAATTAGACCAAAAATATTAAGTGTGGACGGTTGTAGAAAACCATTATCATTGTTTCATATTTTATTTTAAAGGTTAATTAGGTAAATTAAATAATTTGTTAATTTATATGTTATAATATATAAATCATAAATAAAATAAGCTTTCATACATCTTTATTTTTGCCGAATTAACAAAATAAGAAAAGAAAGAAACAAGTTAGGGTTCGCTCATTAGTAAAGCTCAATCAAGTTATGTAACTAGCTCGATTTTTTTTAATTTTTACGTTTTTGAGATCGTTGCTTCGAATACTATCGACCCATGCTAGAATTTCTAATTTTGATGAATATTTTAAATTATACCATTGATGAATATTTGTGTTTTATGATGTTTGATAATGAATTATGAAATATAAGTTTTGGACTAATATGTTTTGTATTGGAATTTTTGATGAATTTGAGTAATTAGGGCTAAATTGTAAAATGTAAAATAAATGAAATATATGGACAAGTATGAGTATAAGGAAAATTCGACATAACTATGTTGTTGTAAGATTTTGCATATTTTGTATTTTATGCAATAGGGACTAAATTGTGAACAATGTAAAATATCAGGGTAAAAGTGTAATTTACCCATTTGTGTGTTTTTGGATGAATTTGGTTGAATATTTGATTTAATAAGTTTAATTTATATTAATTTAGTGTAACGCCCCAATTTTTGGGAATTCTATGGATGTTGGCAAATTTTAAATTTTTGGTGTTCTGTCTGCTTGGTGTAGATTTAAACAGGTTAGTGGGGCTCTAGAAGGACCAAGCTTAAGTTAAAACCCGATAATTTTAATTAGTTTTGATTCCATAGGAAGAAGGGGTTCTGGTTAATTGGGCTTTTAAGTATTAATTGGGAAAAATTAAACACAAGGAAGCAGGTGGCAAAGTGGCATGTGACGCAACTGGGGAGGCTATAAAGGTGGCGTGTGGATGCTAGGGAGAACCAAGGTTCAAGTTACAACGAAAGCATATTAAGGGAATTATTTTTATGGTTGGAAAGGGTAAGTAATGGAACTCAAGTGAAAGACTGTCAGGAGGAGTTTAAATTGCTCAAGGGATTGAGTAAGGAGGGGATAAGGGAGAGGATTTAGGAGCTGATTAGGAAGAGCAGTATTGGCCGAATGGTGGACTCTTGGGGAGCAAGAGTTGGCTGGCCAAGGGTTTGCTTAGGGGGCAAATTTCTGCTAGGTTAAATGCCAAGTATAAATTCGGCATTTAGGGGTAAGTGTGTCATTTTTCTGACTATCTTTCCTCCTCCTCCTTTCTTTTCTTTTTCTCTCCATCTACCTTCTCCTCTTCTTTTCTCCATAGCCAAATCCTTCTATCACTCTTCCCTACACCACTTCCTTACTATTATTTCTAAGCCTTATAGCCGAATATCACAAAAGCCGAAATCCCGGAGGTTCATATTGTTTGTGCCGAATTCTCCTAGCAAAACCTACTAATATTTCTTCATCCTTTTTGATCAATTCTTTTTTTTTCTGAACCCCAAACCTCTATCGACAAAGCCACTACAAAACCCTCACCTTTTCTTCACTGTTGCAAAATGCCAAAAACGCATAGCCTTAAGGACATAGCCAAATTCTGAGTTCTCTAAGGGCTCGACTTTTGTTATCATTTGAGGGGTTAGATCTGCATCAGAATCGAGTAGGAGTTAATTGGAATCATTGACCGAAGGAACCTGTGGTAAGTTTTGAACTTAATCTTTATTTCAGGTTTTAGAAAAGGCCGAAACCCCCTAAAGGTTAGGGAGGCTGTCGATTTGGGCTTGTAGCTCTAAGGATTGTTATAATTGTTTTATTTTGGTAATAGTGTGATCTAGAGGCTGCTGATCGAAGGCTTGGACAAGTGGAATGACTGGATCTAAACCTAGTCGCTAATTTCGACAAAGGTAGGATCGCTAGTGCCTAAGGTGTTTTTGGCCGAATATGGTAAGGGGGTTACTATGTAGTTCGTTTTAATAGTTAGATTAACGTGTTAGTAATCCAATTGTAGGCAGTTCGTGTGTGGATCTTGTCAGCATATCATCCAAACAGGTGTGTAACTGACACCCTTTCATAGTCTAGATCGGCAAAAGCCGAAAAGCCGAAATGCCGAAAAATTGGTATTTTGTGGACTTACGAGTGTGCGAATACTCGTGAGGTAAATTGATTAACGTTTTTGGTAAACTACAATGTTTAGACTGCAGAGTGCATGATTTCTGTGCCTTCGATATTTTTGGGCTTTATGGGCCAAAATTGGGATAGTGGGCCAACGGGCCCAATTCGGTAAGAACCCTCGATAAGTGTTTCTGTTAGTACATGAAAGGTGGGAATATGCATGAAAACCCTTAAAACTGATAAAATGACTTAAATACCTTTATAAGTGGACAATTTACAGATTTACCCCTAAGAGTAAAATTACTGATATACCCCTAGGGTTAAGGTTGACTTGAACGCATGTTTGACTGCTATTATTTACTGCATGCCATGTTATTATCATCTGATGTATGGGACTGGGTTACTGATAGAGGAAGTACTAAAAGTGGCTTATCCACATACTGGAGGCTTTGCCTCAACTTACTGATCACTGAGCAGCAATGCTGCAACTGTGGAGTGTAGGGCTGGGTGGGTTGAGCTATTCCCCACATAGAGTGTAGGGCTGGTACGGGTGGAGTTTAGCGATTGGTTATAGGCTGGGTTGGGCTTGCATACACGAACATGTCTAATCTGTTCTGGAATGGGCCTTTGGGCCATACTGTTATCTGAAAATGGGGCTAAGGTCCAGTTTATTGTATTCTGAAAAGGGCTTCAGCCAAATACACACTATTATCTGAATGGGCTTAGGCCCAATGGGCTTGAGCTGACTTAGGCTTTGGATGGGTTTTCCTTACACACTGAGTTTTCTAAACTCACCCCTCTCTCTTCCATCCTTGCAGGTGAGCCCTAGTTGGTAGACTTGGAGCTGGGCGGGATTCAGAGTGGCCACGAAGATTAATTTCTATTTTTTTTAAGTTTCGCATTTATTATTTTGACTATTTTCATTCTGGTTTAAGTTGTAATAACGCCGCTCTTCTTATTATTTCTATTATTTTGGGTTATTGAATTGGTTAGCTCTAGGGCGTGGTTTATAAAAGTTACTTATTTTCAAAATAACACGATAACCGAGCAAAGCTTCGGCAATGTAAACGTTTTCAAAGGAAATGAATATTTTAAATAGACTTAAACTTAATTAATTATTCATGGACTAGTAACAGGCTTAAAGTGTGGCAATGGATGTGTGCATGTCTAGGATTGGATCCGTGAAGAGCTTGGTACTTAAGCAGTCCAACAGACTCACCTCCTCTTTTCTGGCTTCCTACCTGGTGCACAGCTTCCATTCACTTTAACTTAAAACAAAACATTCTTCAAACCCTAAGAAAGATTTTTGGATAAAACATAACTTCTTTAGTAACATTCTCCATGTGACACGCTGAATTCGGTCATAACGTCTGGGCCGGGTTTGGGGTGTTACATTTAGTCGTATCAGAGCCCGATTGCAACAACTCGGCTGTAGATCGGGTCCAAAAAGGTTTTCAAAACTTTGAGCCCAAAGAGGGTATTTTTGAAAAATCTAATTTTTGAAAACAAATTTTTTGTTGAAAGGAGATAATTTCCAAACCTGTTTTCTTTAAACCAAAGGTGAGAGAAATGGATTTCAAAAAGGCCTAAATCTTTTGAGTTTGTCTGAAAATTGATGAGGTGGCACACTGAATCCCCGGCATCAAGTCCTGTAAGTATCTTTCTGTTTTATATACTGAACTGTACTGTAGATAGTACTGAGCCTTAGAGATAGTACTATAGATAATGTAGCATTAAGGCTACAAAACTGAGAATATAGAGTAAACTAAGCCCTAGGGAATTGAGACAGTAGCAAAATTGCTGTCGCGCGAGAACAACTCTGAAACTTTATCTGTTCATAAGATATTCTATAATAAATAGTGTAAACAATAAACTAACGGCATAAAATTCATAAATAGATAAATCGATATGAGTACGAGAGCTACTCGGGGAAGAGGCCGTGGTCGAGGCCGAGGTAGTACTCAGGCTGGATCTTCGTCTTCTGAACACATACCAGCTGGAGTGGCACGACCACCACCGGTGGATGAAAATGGGCCGTATGATCGGGCCGCGGGGGACAACGCTCTGTCCCAAGCCATGTTAAGAGTTTTGGAAAGGGTGGTCGGAGCTAATGTTGGGCCCATGAGTAGGGGGTCCATTTCTGAGCGACTTCGGGCCAACGGAGTGAAGGTTTTTAGGGGTATATCTGGAGTAGCCCCAAACGTGGCTGAGTATTGGCTGGAAGCCACGGAGTGGATTATGGATGACCTGGACTGCTCAGTGTAATAAAAGTTAAAAGGGTCGGTGTCATTACTGCGGGACGAGGCGTATCAGTGGTGGATCACTATGAGAGAGGGTACACCAGCTGAGAGGGTAACTTGGGAGTTGTTCAAGCAGTCCTTCAAGGAGAAATATGCCGGAGCTAGCTATGTGGATGCACGAAGAAAGGAATTCCTAAACCTGACCCAGGGTAGTAAGACCGTTGCTAAATATGAGGCAGAGTTTCTGTGATTGAACCGGTACGCTAGTGGCATTGTCTCCACTGAATATGAGCACAGTGTTCGTTTGGAGGATGGCCTCAGGGATGAGCTAAGGGTGCTCATAGCTCCGCATAGGGAGCGTGATTTTGTTGCACTGGTAGAGAAGGCTAAGATAGCCGAAGAGGTGAAGCAAGCCGAACGAAAGAACCGCGACAGGGATTGAAACTGATTCAAGAGGGATGCTGGACCAACTGGTGCTACAAACCGAAATGTTAAGGGAGCTAGGATGGAGGAACCAGTTCGAGTAGTTCCGGTGAACACAGTTAGACCACAAGCTTATGGAGATTGTGGTAGAATGCATCTGGGGACAAGTGGAATGACTGGATCTAAACCTAGTCGCTAATTTTGGCAAAGGTAGGATCGCTAGTGCCTAAGGTGTTTTTGGCCAAATATGGTAAGGGGTTAATATGTAGTTCATTTTAACAGTTAGATTAACGTGTTAGTAATCCAATTGTAGGCAGTTCGTGTGTGGATCTCGTCAGCATATTGTCCAAACAGGTGTGTAATTGACACCCTTTCATAGTCTAGATCGGCAAAAACTGAAAAGTCGAAATGTCGAAAAATCGGTATTTTGTGGACTTTCGAGTGTGCGAATGCTCGTGAGGTAAATCAATTAACGTTTTTAGTAAACTACAATGTTTAGACTGCAGAGTGCATGATTTCTATGCCTTCGATATTTTTGGGCTTTATAGGCCAAAATTGGGATAGTAGGCCAACGGGCCCAAATCGGTAAGAACCCTCGGTAAGTGTTTCTGTTAGTACATGAAAGGTGGGAATATGCATGAAAACCCTTAAAACTGATAAAATTGCTGAAATACCTTTATAGATGGACAATTTACAGATTTACCCCTAAGAGTAAAATTACTGATATACCCCTAAGGTTAAGGTTTACCTGAATGCATGTTTGACTGTTATTATTTACTGCATGCCATGCTATTATTATCTGGTGCATGGGACTGGGATACTGATAGAGGAAGTACTGAAAGTGGCTTGTCCACGTACTAGAGGTTTTACCTCAACTTCGATAATCGAGCATCATTCTTTAAATTGTGGAGTGTAGGGCTGGGTGGGTTGAGCTATTCCCCACATAGAGTGTAGGGCTGGTACGGATGGAGTTTAGCGGTTGGTTATAGGCTGGGTTGGGCTTGCATACACGAATATGTCTGATCTTTTCTGGAATGTGCCTCTGGCCATACTGTTATCTGAAAATGGGGCTAAGGTCCAATTTATTGTATTCTAAAAAGGGTTTCAGCCAAATACACATTGTTATCTGAATGGGCTTAGGCCCAATGGGCTTGAGCTGACTTGGGCTTTGGATGGGTTTTCCTTACACCTTGAGTTTTCCAAACTCACCCCTCTCTCTTCCATCCTTGCAGGTGAGCCCTAGTTGGTGGACTTGGAGCTGGGCGGGATTCAGAGTGGCCACGAAGATTAATTTCTATTTTTTTTAAGTTTCGCATTTATTATTTTGACTATTTTCATTCTGGTTTAAGTTGTAATAAGACCGCTCTTCTTATTATTTCTATTATTTTGGGTTATTGAATTGGTTAGCTCTAGGGCGCGGTTTATAAAAGTTATTTTCAAAATAACACGATAACTGAGAAAAGCTTTCGTAATGTAAACATTTTCAAAGGAAATGAATATTTTAAATAGACTTAAACTTAATTAATTATTCATGGACTAGTAACAGGCTTAAAGTGTGGCAATGGATGTGTGCATGTCTAGGATTGGATCCGTGAAGAGCTTGGTACTTAAGCAATCCAACAGACTCACCTCCTTTTTTCTGGCTTCCTACCTGGTGCACATCTTCCATTCACTTTAACTTAAAACAAAACATTCTTCAAACCCTAAGAAAGATTTTTGGATAAAACATAACTTCTTTAGTAACATTCTCCATATGACACTCTGAATTTGGTCATAACGTTTGGGCCGGGTTTGGGGTGTTACATTTAGTGGTATCAGAGTCCGGTTGTAATAGCCTAAAATTGGGTTTAGTTTGAACAGAGGTTTCGGGACCACAAAATTTTAGATAAAAATAATTATTTTATGATTATTTTGAGGTCTATGATATGATTGCATGATTGTGTGAAAATTTCATGAAGAAATTTTATGCATAAAGTGCTCAATTTGAAGTTAGGGACTAAATTGAATAAGTTGCAAAACTTGCATTCAAGAAGTTTCTAGTATGAAATTGCTTTGAAATATTAATTAGGAGGTCTTAAATAGAAACTTGACCAATTTCTAAGTGATGGAAAAAAATTGGACATGGATGGAATTTTTGAAAGTTTAGTAAGGAAGGGCATTTTGGTCATTTGGTAATTAAAAGAAATAAAAAGGGAAAATAAAGCCAAAAATTGACTCATCTTTCTCATGGAGGCCGAAATTAGCATGGGGGAAACCATGGATAGGGTTTTCAAGCTTTCCAAGCTCAATAGCAAGACCGTTATAACCCCGTTTTTTAAGTTCTTTACGTTTTTGGAATCCCGGTAATTTGATTAAGCTTATTCTAGCAATAATTTCAGCTAGGGTTCATATTTGGAAAAATACCATAGATGAAATGTGTTTTTTGTGCTATTTTATGATAGAATATGAGGTTTTAAATTATGTTAGACAACTTGTGCTACTCGGTTTTGAGTGAAAACGAGTAAAAGGGCCTAATCGGTAAAAATACCTAATAGTCATAAGTATATGTTAGAGTGAGAATTTGATGTTGCCATAGGGGAAAAGTGATCAGCATGTCATAAAATATAAGAATAAGGGATGAATTTTAATTCCCAAGCCTAGGGGCAAAAGTGTAAATATGCAAAAGTTTAGGGGCAAAACTGTAATTTTTCCAAAGTTTGAGTTAAGGACTGTTTTCAATAGTACATTAATTAAATAAGTAAAATATGATGCTTTAGATCCTGGAAAATGAGATTTGAACCTAGAATGAGAGAAAAATCAAAAATTGGGAAAGTTGGGAAAATGATCGTTTTAGTATCGAGTAAGTTCATATGTATAATAAGCATTAATTTATGCATGTTTCAATGTAAAATTGATATATTCATTATGATTTCCGAGGTGTTGAAAGTATGTAAGTTGGTATGATAATAATACTGACAATAATCTTGTAATTTATATTTGAAAGTTAAATTTAGTGAATTAATTGAATTATATTAAATTAAATGATTATGGTGCCAAGTTTATGAGCTGATTTAAAAATATGTCTATGGTACATGAAGTGCATTGAATTATCATACATAAATGTGATTTCTATGATTATGGATATTATGGGAAATTGTAAGTTCATATGATTTTAATAAGGCAATGTGTAATTTAATGTTATTGCCCGATATTAAATGAGATGTAAGTTTATATGTAAGTAATACATCAATATTACTTGTATTATGATATTTTATAATAATATTGGAAATATGTTTGTGGATAATTACTTGATTGGTGGAATTGTTGGAAAAGAGATAGAAATCCCGGTTGAACCTTTGAAAATATTGGATGATACAGATAGTATGTAGCTAGGTCACATGTATTGTGCTGAGTGCACATCATGTGTACAAGAGAGCTACAAGGCATTATGATGTAGCTAGGTCGCATAGGTGATACTATGTGTGCACCATGTAGACAAGAGAGCTAGGGATATATGTAGCTAGGTCGCGTGCGTGGCTCCAGGTGAAGGACACCATGTAGACAAGAGAGCTATGAGATAAATTGGCTAGGTCACATGGGTGGTACTGAGTGTTCACCATGTGTACAAGAGAGCCGAACTATATGATGGGTGGAGCTATGTGCTGAAACCACCAAGTATCGAGGATTGATCCGAAGTGTTCAACGAGAGACTCTCTATGTATTGCTTTGTGAGTTTTGTGATGAATAAGTGTAGGAACTTGATTATGTGAATGAGGTGTTTATTAAGTGACCAGGATGTGGTGAGGTTATAAACAAGTAAGTTATACATGAGGATGATTTTATGGTGACCTTGTGATCATGGGCGTATACTTGTGATGTATGAAATGTGGTGAAAATCATTTGTGATATGTATGTTAAAATGAGGTTAATACAAAGAAAGTGTGAAAGAGTGAATTAGCAATAAAACTGTTTTAGACAGTAGCAGTGATGTGATTTTAGAAAAGCACCAAAAATGGTATAAATTGAATAAGAGACCAGATTAGATATCAAATTAAATCTTAATGAGTCTATTTTCATATAAAATAAATATAGCAAGAAAAGGAGTTCTATATTTTGAGATATTTATGTTTTTGTGAGACTGGTTCAGAATGATTACGTGATACCCTATTCTGATTTTGGAAAATCACAAAAATTTGGATAAAAATAATTAGAGGCTTAAATTTATATTTTTAAAATCCCTAATAAGTCTATTTTCAGGATAAATCAACAAGAACATTATTTGATTCCTGTATTATGAGATAATTAATTTTTAGTGAAGAGAGGTCAGAACTGTCAGAACGTGAAACAGGGGAAAGTTTAATGAATAGAATGTACTAATTTGCTAAACCAAAAATTATGAAAATTTTATGGCGGAAAGATATGTGAGTCTAGTTTCAAAGGAAATTTATGGATCTTAATTTGGAGCTCTGTAGCTCGAATTATAAATAAGTAAGTGACTATGACTTGTGTGGACAGTTTGATGTAAGCATTTATTAGTAAATTGTGAAATCGTACTTACAAGAATGCTATATACATTAAGGATGTGGAATGGAGAGGAGGAGGAGGAAAATAAATATATGTGAAATACATGGAAACTATGGTATATGAAATATTGATATAATGAAATAAATGATATGTCTTTATAAGAAAACAGAAAGAGAATGATATGTATCATGACATGTATATATATATATGACTAGTCTCAATGTAATGCTTGTTGGGTATGGAGTTGAATTGAAATGTTTCAGGCAAACATATTATTTTGCGTATCTGAATTGTGGTATTTTATAAAGATATGATCTAGTTTTAAATATGAATGCTTGATGATTAAGCTGAAGATATTTGGTAAGATGATAATCTTGGTATAAATGTATAAGTGGTACTATAATAAACAAGGTAAAATGAGTATGAGAGACACACGTATGATGACATACAAATGCTATGTTTGTGGTTTAATTGAGAATATTTAATCATTAAATGAATACCATGTTATATGCTTTTGATTTTGTATAAGTGTGTAAGAGATTAAGGTTGACCAAAGCTTAGAAAATAGCCTAGGTATATTCCACACAGGCAGAGACACGACCATGTGTCTCAGCCGTGTATGGAACACGACTTTGGGACACGGGCGTGTAAAGCCTTAAAGCATGAAATTTCCAAGATTTTCGTAAGTTCTCGGTTTAGTCTCGAACCCTTTCTAAAGTATGTTTTGTGCTTCGTAGACTCAAATAAGGGACTATGTGTAAGTGAATGAATGTTTTGAAATATGAATGAAATTTTATGGCCCGTATTTTAGTTTAAATATTGTATGTTTGTCCGGTAACGCCTCGTACCTTATCCCGGCCTCGGGTACGAGTAAGGGGTGTTACATTTAGTGGTATCAGATTAGGTTTAGTCAATTTTCAGACTAACATAGCAAGTGTGAGAGTTTAGTTATACATGCCACAAATATGTGACAGTGTGATGTCTTCCGACACTAATGAGGACCATTTTGTTTAAAATGAAGTATTCTCCAACTGAGCTACATCTGACCATTTAATAGTAGTATTAAAGTATTTGAATAAAGTGTAGCTATGATGTGTTAAACTCGGGAAGGTATGAATAAGAATTAGTGATATATATATATATATATGTGATAATATGTCAGATGAAAGTTTATATAGTGATATGTTTATTCATGTTTGTTTGGCCTAAATATGCTGTTGCATGCTTGACTAAATTAATTAGTAAATGTGATGACTAAAGTTATTCAAAATTCATAGAATGTATGAGTGAGTGCACTTGTTTGAAATGAGATAATTGGAAATTTTATGTAAGATAGATATGAATAATAAATTGTTTGAAGTGGATAGTATGATTATAATGATATATATGGATAATGAAAAAAATGTGTCATATAGATATACGTCAGAATCGAGTTAGAGACTGTACAACCTCACCCTCTTACCGATGAGGTGTATATAATGGAAATTCATGAGAATCATGTTGACTAAGTTCCTAAGTGTGGAATCAAAGTGTTCAGTGATAAAATAATTATAGATATGACCAGAGACTGAGAATGGTTGACAAGTGAAGGACACAGTTAGAGAAATATCAGAGTTGACTGAGTTATCTTGGGATTCAAATTGATGACAGAGTGTTTCTGAAAGTATTGTCTTGAAAAAAATTTAGTTAGTAATGCTGGAAATTATGAGAAAGATACTAAACTTCACTTCGGTAAGATTTTCGAGGACGAAAATCTCTAAAGGGGGGAGAGTTGTAATAGCCCAAAATTGGGTCTAGTTGGAACAGAGGTTTCGGGACCACAAAATCTAAGATAAAAATAATTATTTTATGATTATTTTTAGGTCTATGATATGATTGCATGATTGTGTGAAAATTTCATGAAGAAATTCTATGTATAAAGTGCTCAATTTGAAGTTAGGGACTAAATTGAATAAGTTGCAAAACTTGCATTCTAGAAGTTTCTAGTATAAAATTGCTTTGAAATATTAATTAGGAGGTCTTAAATAGCAACTTGACCAATTTCTAAGTGATGGACAAAAATTGGACATGGATGAAATTTTTGAAAGTTTAGTAAGGAAGGGCATTTTGGTCATTTGGTAATTAAAAGAAATAAAAAGGGAAAATAAAGCCAAAAATTGACTCATCTTTCTCATGGAGGCCGAAATTAGCATGGGGGAAGCCATGGCTAGGGTTTTCAAGCTTTCCAAGCTCAATAGTAAGTCCGTTATAACCCCGTTTTTCAAGTTCTTTACGTTTTTGGAATCCCGGTAATTTGATTAAGCTTATTCTAGCAATAGTTTAAGCTAGGGTTCATATTTGGAAAAATACCCATAGGTGAAATGTGTTTATTTTGCTGTTTTATGATAGAATATGAGGTTTTAAATTATGTTAGACAACTTGTGCTACTCGGTTTTGAGTGAAAACGAGTAAAAGGGCTTAATCGGTAAAAATACCTAATAGCCATAAGTATATGTTAGAGTGAGAATTTGATGTTGCCATAGAAGGGAAAAGTGATCAGCATGTCATAAAACATAAGAAAAAAGGGATGAATTTTAATTCCCGAGCCTAGGGGCAAAAGTGTAAATATGTAAAAGTTTAGGGGCAAAATTGTAAATTTTCCAAAGTTTGAATTAAGGACTGTTTTCAATAGTACATTAATTAAATAAGTAAAATATGATGTTTTAGATCCCGAAAAATGAGATTTGAACCTAGAATGAGAGAAAAATCAAAAATTGGGAAAGTTGGTAAAATGATCATTTTAGTATCGAGTAAGTTCATATGTATAATAAGCATTAATTTATGCATGTTTCAATGTAAAATTGATATATTCATTATGATTTCGAGGTGTTGAAAGTATGTAAGTTCGTATGATAATAATACAAACAATAATGTTGTAATTTATATTTGAAAGTTAAATTTAGTGAATTAATTGAATTATATTAAATTAAATGATTATGGTGCCAAGTTTATGAATTGATTTAAAAATATGTCTATGGTACATGAAGTGCATTGAATTATCATACATAAATGTGATTTCTATGATTATGGATATTATGGGAAATTGTAAGTTCATATGATTTTTAATAAGGCAATGTGTAATTTAATGTTATTGCCTTGATATAAAATGAGATGTAAGTTTATATGTAAGTAATACATCAATATTACTTGTATTATGATATTTTATAATAATATTAGAAATATGTTTGTGGATAATTACTTGATTGGTGAAATTGTTGGAAAAGAGAGAGAAATCCCGGTTGAACCTTCGAAAATATTGGATGATACAAATAGTATGTAGCTAGGTCACATGTATGGTGCTGAGTGTACATCATGTGTACAAGAGAGCTACAAGACATTATGATGTAGCTAGGTCGCATGGGTGAATCTATGTGTACACCATGTAGACAAGAGAACTACGGGATATATGTAGCTAGGTCGAATGCGTGGCTCCAGGTGAAGGACACTATGTAGACAAGAGAGCTACGAGATAAATTGGCTAGGTTACATGGGTGGTACTGAGTGTTCACCATGTGTACAAGAGAGTCGAACTATATGATGGGTAGAGCTATGTGCTGAAACCACCAAGTATCGAGGATTGATCCGAAGTGTTCAACGGGAGACTCTCTATGTATTGCTTTGTGAGTTTTGTGATGAATAAGTGCAGGAACTTGATTATGTGAATGAGGTGTTTATTAAGTGACCAGGATGTGGTGAGGTTATAAACAAGTAAGTTATACATGAGGATGATTTTATGGTGACCTTGTGATCATGGGCCTATACTTGTGATGTATGAAATGTGGTGAAAATCATTTGTGATATGTATGTTAAAATGAGGTTAATACAAAGAAAGTGTGAAAGAGTGAATTAGCAATAAAACCGTTTTGGACAGTAGCAGTGATTTGATTTTGAAAAATCACCAAAAATAGTATAAATTGAATAAGAAACTTTATTAGATATCAAATTAAAGCTTAATGAGTCTATTTTCGTATAAAATAAATAGAGAAAGAAAAGGAGTTCTATATTTTGAGATATTTATGTTTTTGTGAGACTAGTTTAGAATGATTACGTGATCCCCTTTTCTGACTTTGGAAAATCACAAAAATTTGGATAAAAATAATTGGAGGCTTAAATTTATATTTTTAAAATCCCTAATGAGTTTTTTTTCAAGATAAATCAAGAAGAACATTATCCAATTTATGTATTGTGAGATAATTAATTTTTAGTGAAGAGAGGTCAGAACTGTCAGAACGTGAAACAGGGGAAATTTTAATGAATAAAATGTACTAATTGCATAAACCAAAAATTATGAAAATTTTATGGTGGAAAGATATGTGAGTTTAGTTTCAGGGGAAATTTATGGATCTTAATTTGGAGCTCTGTAGCTCGAATTATAAATAAGTAAGTGACTATGACTCGTGTGGACAGTTTGATGTGAGCATTTATTAGTAAATTGTGAAATCGTACTTACAAGAATGCTATATACATTAAGGATGTGGAATGGAGAGGAGGAGGAGGAAAATAAATATATGTGAAATACATGGAAACTATGGTATATGAAATATTGATATAATGAAATAAATGATATGTCTTTATAAGAAAACAGAAAGAGAATGATATGTATCATGACATGTATTTATATATATATGACTAGTCTCAATGTAATGCTTGTTGGGTATGGAGTTAAATTGAAATGTTTCAGGCAAACATATTATTTTGCGTATCTGAATTGTGGTATTTTATAAAGATATGATCTAGTTTTAAATATGAATGCTTGATGATTAAGCTGAAGATATTTGGTAAGATGATAATCTTGGTATAAATGTATAAGTGGTACTATAATAAACAAGGTAAAATGAGTATGAGAGACACATGTATGACGACATAAAAATGCTATGTATGTTATTTAATTGAGAATATTTAATCATTAAATGAATACCATGTAATATGCTTTTGATTTTGTATAAGTGTGTAAGAGATTAAAGTTGACCAAAGCTTAGAAAATAGCCTAGGTATATTCCATATAGGCAGAGTCACGACCATGTGTCTCAGTCGTGTATGGAACATGACTTTGGGACACGGGCGTGTAGAGCCTTAAAGCATGAAATTTCCAAGATTTTCGTAAGTTCTTGGTTTAGTCTCGAACCCTTTCTAAAGTATGTTTTGGGCTTCGTAGACTCAAATAAGGGACTATGTGTAAGTGAATGAACGTTTTGAAATATGAATGAAATTTTATGGCCCGTATTTTAGTTTAATGTTTGTATGTTTGTCCGATAACGCCTCGTACCTTATCCCGACCTTGGGTACGGGTAAGGGTGTTACATCGGTTGCAACAACTCGGCTGTGGATCAGGTCCAAAAAGGTTTTCAAAACTTTGAGCGCAAAGAGGGTATTTTTGAAAAATCTGATTTTTGAAAACAAATTTTTTGTTGAAAGGAGATAATTTCCAAAGTTGTTTTCTTTAAACCAAAGGTGTGAGAAATGGATTTCAAAAAGGCCTAAATCTTTTGAGTTTGTTTGAAAATTGATGAGGTGGCACATTGAATCCCCAGCACCAAGTCTGTAAGTATCTTTCTGTTTTATATCTTGAATCGCATCAGAGATAGTCTTGAGCCTTAGAGATAGTACTATAGATAATGTAGCATTAAGGCTACAAAACTGAGACTATAGGGTAGACTAAGCCCTAGTGAACTGAGACAGTAGCTAAATTGCTGTCGCGCGAGAACAACTCTGAAACTTTATCTGTTCATAAGATATTCTGTAATAAATAGTGGAAACAGTAAACTAACGGGATAAAATTCGTAAACAGATAAATCGATATGAGTACGAGAGCTACTCGGGGAAGAGGCTGTGGTCGAGGCCGAGGTAGTACTCAAGCTGGATCTTCGTCTTCTGAACACATACCAGCTGGAGTGGTATGACCACCACCGGTGGATAAAAATGGGCCGTATGATCGGGCCGCAAGGGACGACGCTCTGTCTCAGGCCATGTTAAGATTTTTGGAAAGGGTGGCCAGAGCTAATGTCGGGCCCATGAGTAGGGGGTCCATTTCTAAGCGAATCTGAGCCAACGAAGTTTAGGTTTTTATGGGTATATCTGGAGTAGCCCCAAATGTGGCGGGGTACTGGCTGGAAGCCACACAGCAAATTATGGATGACCTGGACTGCTCAGTGGAACAAAAGTTAAAAGGGGCAGTGTCATTACTGCGGGAGGAGGCGTATTAGTGGTGGATCACTGTGAGAGAGGGTACCTCAGCTGAGAGGCTAACTTGGGAGTTGTTCAAGCAGTCCTTCAAGGCGAAATATGTCAGACCTAGCTATGTGGATGCATGAAGAAAGGAATTCCTGAACCTGACCCAGGGTAGTAAGACCGTTGCTGAAATGAGGCAGAGTTTCTACGATTGAACCGGTACGCTAGTGGCATTGTCTCCACTGAATATGAGTGTAGTGTTCATTTTGAGGATAGCCTCAGGGATGAGCTAAGGGTGCTCATAGCTCCGCAGAGGGAGCGCAATTTTGCTGCACTGGTAGAGAAGGCTAAGATAGCCGAAGAGGTGAAGCAAGCCAAACGAAAGAACCACGACAGGGATCGAAACTGATTCAGGAGGGACACTGGACCAGCTGGTGCTGCAAACCGAAATATTAAGAGAGCTAGGATGGAGGAACCAATTCGAGTAGTTCCGGTGAACACAGTTAGACCACAAGCTTGTGGAGATTGTGGTAGAATGCATCTGGGGGAATGCTAGAAGCGTTCTGGGGCTTGTCTTCGTTGTGGATCAAAGGAACATAGGATCAGGGATTGTCCTAGGAGGCCAGCTCAGACTCAAGTGGCTGAACAAGGGGCTATGCAACCTGTCCAACCAGCGCGAGGTGGACCGCCGCCGCCGAGAGGTCATAGCCAAGGTCGCGGTGGCAATGGTCGTGGACGTGGAGCACTTGGCAGGGGTACTGTTAATGTTGAGGTTCGTCAACTAGCTTTGGTATATGCTGCTCATCGCCGTGAGGAGGGTGACACACCTGATGTCATAACTGGTACATTTTTTATCTCTGGCGTACCTTATACTGCTCTGATAGATGTGGGGTCAACTCATTCGTATGTTGCATGTGACATTTCTGGGGCATTGGGTGTTCACTTTGAGGAGACTGTGTGTGGGGTAACTGTGATAAGTCCTTTAGGTCACTCGGTTAAAGTAGAGAAACTCTTTAGGGAGGTGCCTTTAGAGACTCAAGGTAGGATTTTCTGTGGAGACTTGATGGAGTTACCGTTCGGACAATTCGATTTGATCCTAGGGATGGATTGGTTGACCAAGCATAGGGCAGTGCTGGATTGTGCAGTTAAGAGGTAATGATTATTGGAGAACGAAGATATTACTTTTCCAATGTGGTATCAGCTTTGAGGGCTGAGAAACTGATGCGTAAAGGATGCAAGGCATATTTGGCTTTTGTAAGCCAAGTTGAAACTGAGAATCTGACTGTGGAGACCGTCAAAACTGTTAGGGAATTCCGGGATGTTTTCCCAGAAGAGCTTCTTAGATTACCTCTGAATCGGGAAGTTGAGTTTGGAATCGATTTGCTGCCTGGAACAGCTCCAGTATCCATTGCACCCTATAGGATGGCACCGAAGGAGTTAGTGGAACTGAAAGCTCAAATCCAAGAGTTGTTGGATAGAGGCTTCATTAGACCTAGTGTGTCTCCATGGGGAGCACCGGTCCTGTTTGTGAAGAAAAAGGACGGGACGATGCGCATGTCCATCGATTATCGCCAGCTGAACAAACTGACGAAAAAAACAAATACCCACTGCCAAGAATTGATGATTTATTTGACCAACTTAGAGGACCTTCGGTATTTTCTAAGATAGACCTTCGATCTGGATACCATCAGCTAAGGGTAAAGGAAGTGGATATTCATAAGACAACATTCAGAACTCGATATGGTCATTACGAGTTCCTGGTTATGCAGTTTGGGCTGACGAACGCACCTGCCGCTTTCATGGATTTAATGAATCGAGTATTCTAACCTTACTTGGACTGATTCGTGGTAGTTTTCATCGATGATATTCTGGTATATTTGGAAACCGAGGAGAAACATGAGGAGCATCTATGTATTGTGCTGCAAGTGCTGAGAGAGAAGCAACTATATGCGAAGTTTAGTAAGTGTGAATTCTGGTTGCGATAAGTGGCTTTTCTAGGTCATGTGGTTTCTGCTGAAGGAATTAGAGTGGATCCTCGGAAAATTGAGGCAGTTCTAGGATGGAAACCACCAAAGTCAATATAAAAAATTCAGTATTTTCTAGGTTTGGCAGGCTATTATCGACGGTTCGTAGAGGGATTTTCTTTGATTCTTTGCACCATTGACGTAAAATCATAAGGAAAGGGTAGAATTTTTCGGGTCGAGAAACAAAAAAAGCTTTTGACCATTTGAAAAAGGTAACGACTTAAGTGCCAGTGCTGATTCAACCGGAGTCTAGGAAGGACTTCACTGTGTACAGTGATGCGTCGCATGTGGGGTTAGGATGTGTACTGATGCAAGAGGGTAAGGTGGTCGCTATGCTTGCGATGCCTTAAGCCTCTGAAACAAACTACCCAACGCACGATTTAGAGCTAGCAGCAGTGATCTTCGCGTTGAAAATCTGGAGACATTACTTATATGGAGAAAAGTGTATCATATACATAGACCATAAGAGCCTAAAATATCTGTTGACTCAGAAGGAGTTAAACCTTAGGCAATGAAGATGGGTAGAGTTTCTTAAGGATTACGACTGTTCGATTGAGTACCACCCAGGTAAGGCTAACGTGGTGGCTGATGCATTGAGTCAAAGGGTTGTTACTGATTTGAGAGCCTTGTTTGCACGTTTGAGTCTGTTCGATGATGGAAGTCTGTTGGCAGAATTGCAAGTGAGGCCTACTTGGACTGAGTAGATTAAAGAAAAACAGTTAGAGGATGATTCGTTAGTTCTTCGGTTTCGATAAGTTGAGAATGGTGAGGATGAGGATTTTGGACTGAACACTGACAGAGTTCTATGCTTTCGTGGAAGAGTTTGTATTCCGAAAGACCCTGAATTGAGGCGGTTAATTTTAAAGGAGGCTCATGGTGGATCCCATGCCATGCATCCTGGAGGGAATAAGTTATATCGAGATCTACAAGAGCTGTACTGGTGGCTTGGACTGAAACGGGAGGTGATTGAATTTGTTGGGAAATGTCTAACGTGCCAGCAAGTTAAGGCCGAGCACCAATTGCCTTCTGGATTACTGCAACCGGTGAAAATTCCACTATGGAAGTGGGAGAGAGTAACTATGGACTTTGTGAGTGGGCTACCTTTGACACCCACCAAGAAAGATTCTGTGTGGGTAGTTGTGGATAGGTTAACAAAATCTGCACATTTCATACCGATTCAGATCGATTACTTATCGCAAAAATTGGCGGGTTGTATGTGGCGTAGATAGTGCGATCGCATGGAGTGCCGTGTCGATTATTTCGATCGAGACCCTAGGTTTACATCTCGATTCTGGCAGAAGTTGCAGGAGGCATTGGGTACACGATTGGATTTCAGTACTACTTTTCATCCTCAGACGGATGGACAGTCGGAAAGGGTTATTCAAATTTTGGAGGATATGTTAAGAGGTTGTATCATCGATTTTTGTGGTAGTTGGGAGGACTACTTGCCATTGGCGGAGTTTGCATATAACAACAGCAACCAAACAAGTTTTCAGATGGCTCCATATGAGGCACTTTATGGGCGGAGATGTCGTACGCCTACGTGTTGGACGGAGTTGGGTGAACGACAAGTGCTTGGACCGGAGTTAGTGGTAGATACTGAAAGTAAGGTTAAGTTGATAAGAGATCGATTAAAGGAGGCATCTGATAGACAGAAGTCGTACGCGGATCTAAAGCACAAAGAGATTGAGTTCGCTGTTGGGGATATGGTTTTCTTAAAGGTTTCACCTTGGAAGAAGATCTTGAGGTTCGGTAAGAAAGGAAAATTGAGTCCGCGATTTATAGGGCCTTATCGGATTCTTAAACGGGTAGGGCCAGTAGCGTATCGGTTAGAGTTACCACCAGAGTTGGACATAATCCATGACGTCTTTCATGTGTCTATGTTGAGGCGATATCGATTGGATCCTTCACATGTTGTGCCAGTGGAGGAGATTGAAGTAAAGACTGATTTGACCTTTGAGGAAGAGCCCGTGCAAATTGTGGATAAAGAGGTTAAAGTTCTAACAAGCAAGTCGGTTCCATTGGTAAAAGTACTGTGGCATAATCATGGAAGGGAAGAGGCTATTTGGGAGTCAGAAGAGACTATGCGTCAACAATACCCTCAATTATTTGGATTAGGTAAATTTCGAAGCCGAAATTTCTTTTAGGGGGGTAGAGTTGTAACGCCTCAATTTTTGGGAATTATGTGGATGTTGGCAAATTTTAAATTTTTGGTGTTCTGTCTGCTTGGCGTAGATTTAATCAGGTTAGTGGGCCTCTAGAAGGACCAAGCTTAAGTTAAAACCCGATAATTTTAACTAGTTTTGATTCCATAGGAAGAAGGGGTTCTGGTTAATTGGGCTTGTAAGTATTAATTAGGAAAAATTAAACACAAGGAAGCAGGTGGCAAAGTGGCATGTGACGCCACTGGGAAGGCTATAAAGGTGGCGTGTGGATGCTAGGGAGAACCAAGGTTCAAGTCACAATGAAAGCATATTAAGGAAATTATTTTTATGGTTGGAAAGGGTAAGTAATGGAACTCAAGTGAAAGACTGTCAGGAGGAGTTTAAATTGCTCAAGGGATTGAGTAAGGAGGGGATAAGGGAGAGGATTTAGGAGCTAATTAGGAAGAGCAGTATTGGCCGAATGGTGGACTCTTGGGGAGCAAGAGTTGGCCAGCCAAGGGTTTGCTTAGGGGGCAAATTTCGGCTAGGTTAAATGCCAAGTATAAATTCGGCATTTAGGGGTAAGTGTGCCGTTTTTTTTACTATCTTTCCTCCTCCTCCTTTCTTTTCTTTTTCTCTCCATCTACCTTCTCCTTTTCTTTTCTCCATAGCTGAATCCTTCTACCACTCTTCCCTACACCACTTCCTTACCATTATTTCTAAGCCTTATAGCTGAATATAACAAAAGCCGAAATCCCAAAGGTTCATAGTGTCTGTGCCGAATTCTCCTAGCAAAACCTACTGATCTTCCTTTATCCTTTTTGATCAATTCTTTCTTTTTCTGAACCCCAACCTCTGTCGACAAAGCCACTACAAAACCCTCACCTTTTCTTCACTGTTGCAAAAAGCTGAAAACGCATAGCCTTATGGACATAGCTGAATTCTGAGATCTCTAAGGGCTCGACTTCTGTTATCATTTGAGGGGTTAGATCTGCATCAGAATCGAGTAGGAGTTAATTGGAATCATTGCCCGAAGGAACCGGTGGTAAGTTTTCGAACCTAATCTTTATTTCAGGTTTTAGAAAAAGTCGAAACCCCCCTAAAGGCTAGGGAGGCTGTCGATTTGGGCTTGTAGCTCCTAGGGTTTTTATAATTGTTTTATTTTGGTAATAGTGTGATCTAGAGGCTGCTGATCGAAGGCTTGGTGTGACAGCCCTAAATTGACCCTAGTCGGAAAGTGGTTTCGGGACCACTAAACCGAGTCATAAAAATAATTAACCGTCATAGTTGATGCTCATTATATGTACATATGCATGTGTGAAAATTTCATGTTTGGATTTTGTTAATTGTAAGTGAATTTTATCAAATAGGACTTATGTGAGAAAATTTAGAAATGTGCTAGGCAAATGTAAGGTGGCCTATAAATGCATGTTGTGAAAATCTTGGGTTTGCATGTCAATTTACCCAAAATTTAAGCATAGTGGCGGCCATGCTTATGAATGGAAACATGTTGCAAACATGTTTAGTTAGTGGTTATGTTAGAAAGAATAAATAATGAAAAGGAATATGATGAAAACAAAGAAAAGAAAAAAAAGTGTCCATCCTTTCACATTTTGTTGGCTTGGCGAATGTTCTAAGAAGAAGGGGGAAGAGCTTGAGAAAATCAGCCATGGGAGGTTGCTAGACTAAGGTATGTTTGATGTTGTCCATGAGATTCATGCATGTTTTAGTTGTTACTTTGAGTTCTACCTAGCCCATGGTTTAAATCTTTGCTATGAGATGGGGATGATATTCGCCATGGGTGTTGTCTTCTTGGTTGATGTTTGATGTTTGATGTTGTGGTGATGAGGCATGAAGATGAGTTAAGTTTTGGCTAAGGTGGATTTGTGTTGATGTCATTTGCATGCTAAGTGTGAAGCTTTGTAACGATACATGTGTATGGTGCTTTTGATGTTGTGAATGGAAGTAGAGGAAAAGTAAAAGAAAATTTATGTAGAAATGTGATATATGTGGATTTATAGGATGTTACAAATATATGTGAAGCCATGGTAGATTAGGAAAATTCAGTCAAGTGTTCATGAGATGAAATTTTGTGTTTAGGTGAATTAAAGATGATAGTATAGTTGATATTATATATATATATATATATATATGTATGCATATTCGCCATCAAATTAAGAGCATAGGTGATGATGAGTCTAAGCTTTGTACATTCGCCATATATATATATATATATATATGCATGTGTGATTGGATTATTGATAGTAGGGCGATAGCATATGGTTATTAGCCAATAGCTAAGAGCATAAGGTAGCAAGATAAAAATTTTACCATGCCGTTCGTATGTCATAAAATCATTAAAATGTGAATACCAATATATGTAGCAAAGCGGTTGAATGAGTTAATTTATTTGTTTAAGCTCAAGATCTTAAAGGAGAGGCATCCAACAAGGGAAATCAAGGTCATCGAGTAGCCGACTTGGAATTATTTTACCCAACACAAGGTAAGTCATTAAGCATATAGTTGGTATTGATTTAAATGATCGTAATACCTATGCAATTGTGTTTAATGAGATGAAATGTATACAAATGTATATGTATGTAGAGATGAAATTGTCGAATGTAAAAAGGAAGTGAAGTGTATATAGTGGCTGGTTTTCGGCACTAAGTGTGCGGACAATAAGTGTTCACGGTTGAGAGAATGGCACTAAGTGTGTGGGCTTGAAATGCATGGCACTAAGTGTGCGTGGTTGATTATTAAGCACTATGTGTGCGAATCCACTATATAAATATATATATATATATTTTCTATCAATTATTTATATTAAGGGTGCGACCTTACCGAATCGATTTGAACAATGGAAAGGGTAAGTACCTTGAGTTCATGGCTAATAGGTGCTATGTTTATATATGGAGTTGAGCGTGGTAAGTTTTGAACCTATGTGATGATTATAATTGAAGTCACGTACATAAGGTTCATCGTGGAATAGGTGAAAGTTCGTTTAGTTGTATGATTGTAACGAAAATAAAAATGATGTATGGAAATGCCTCAATTATCCTATTGAATAGCGTATGAAATGTCAATGTAGGACCTGGAATGAGATTGAATCGTAAGGTCTAAGAAACTATGGCATAGTTCGGTATGGATGGAGTACTTAGCCTCATTTCGTTGTTTCCTCTTGTGAAAATTTTATTAATGGATGGTAGTGTAATGCTTATGACTTACTGAGTTATATACTCATTCGGTGTTTGCTTGTCACCCATTTTAGGTTTCTTGGACTCGACTTTTTGCGTATTCGGGACCGTCATCGAAGTCATCACACCAGCTTGCAACTTTTTGGTATCTTCTTCTTAGTTGGTCTAAGAGAACATTTCGGCATGTATAGGCTATTATGTTTGTTTGAACTTTGGTATGTAAAACTTTGGATAGCCATGCGAAAATGGCTTATATACGTTTTTAGCATAGTACAATAATCGTTTGTATGTTGATCACTAAGATGTATGGAAATGTTTGGAAACGATTAGCCATTGGAATGGTTAATCATGATTATAATTTGTGCTATGTATGCAAAAAGGGCTAATTGAATCATGGAAACTATGAAATAGGTAAAGTCTACCTTAAAGGCAGATGCTGACAGCAGCAGCGATGTGGCTGTGAAAAATCACTAAAAATAGTAGGAATGGAATTAAATAGTGAATAAATTATTTAAATGAACCTTGATGAATCTACTTTCATATGGAAGAAACGAAACGGTCATATGAGTTGTATGTTAAGAGATATTTAGGTTTTCGTGAGATAGGGCCAGAACGGTTTCTGGATTCCCTGTTCCAACTTTGGAAATTCATTATAAATTAACCCGAGACATTTAGAAGTCATGCCATATATGTATATATTCCTTTTTGAGTCTAGTTTCTATAGAAGCAAACGGCATCAGTATTGAAGCGCTCTACAGGGAGATATCCAGGTCGTAATGCATGAAGGTCAGTGTAGTGCCACCCTGGAACAGGGGAGACTTTAACTAATAAACTGTATTAATTGGCCCGACCTAAAATTCTAGAAAAATATTTGTAGATGGATATATGAGTCTAGTTTTAGGAAAAATCACGAAACTGATTTTTGAGTTGTAGAACTCAAGATATTATTTTAAGGTGACAAGTGACACGTTAGCCATTGTCTGGAAAATTTTTTTTATGAACGGTGAAATTAAGTGAACGAAGTCATTAACCCCTCGTGTCCGACCCGGCGACGGTCTCGAGTGCACGGGTGTTACAATTTTATTGGTATCGAGCTATGGTTTAGTCGGTTCTAGGACTACCATAGCGCCATATGAGTCTAGCTATACATGCCTTAATGTTAGTGCTTAATAATGTGATGACTTGTGACGGTTAAAATTTTTGTTTTGATTTGCAAATGGAACCCCGGGTAGAGAGACCCTTAGCGGATGACGTTGAAAGTGTAGCGGATGCTCCTGCGCAAGGGACACCGCCTGTTGAACCTCAGTCATCTGCAAATAATCGGATGAGGGGCAAAACAAGCCTTCTTCACCATGATGAATGAGTGGGTCGCGCAATATGCCCGAACCATTCCGTCTGCCCAACCATTCCCGAATTTGAATAATCCACCCCAAGAGCCCGTAATGCCATCGCCATCGATCCTGTGAGGCTGAGTAAACCACCTGTAGACTTGATTAGGAAGCGCAGAGCCGAGGAGTTCAAGGCCATAGTTACTGATGATGCCGAAAGGGCCGAGTTCTGGCTTGATAACACCATTCGGTGTTCGATGAACATGCACATGCACACCGATGAATGTCTAAAGTGTGCTATATCCTTGTTAAGAGACTCACCTACTATTGGTGGAGGACCTTGATTTCCATAGTCCCAAACGAACGAGTTACTTGGGATTTCTTCCAAGCGAATTTCAAAAGAAATATATTAGTCAACGGTTCATCGATCAAAAGCGTAAGGAATTCTTGGAACTCAAGCAAGGTCCGTATGACAAGATCTCAATCGAACATGAGTTCGTAAGACTCGATCGGTATGCCCGGAGTGTGTGGCTGATGAGGTTGCTATGTGCAAGAGATTTGAAGAAGGATTGAATGAAGATTTAAAGCTACTAGTGGGTATTTTGGAGATAAAAGAATTCGTAACACTAGTTGAACGAGCACGCAAGGCGGAAGAACTTGGAAAGGAGAAGAAGAAGGCTGAATTTAAAGCTAGAGACTATCGTAAAAGATCGATGGGTAAAGCTCCATTCTCATTGTAAAGAAGTTCCGGAGGACACTATTAAATCGAGGACGATCAGGGAATTTCCATTAGAGCACGACCATCGACGGACTCCGAGCTACTTCGGTAGCTAGTGTGGAAATAATCGCCAAGAGAAACCTGAATGCCCCAATGTGGAAGACGACACATAGGTGAATGTTGGGGTAAGTCTACTAACAGGGCCTGCTACGAATGCGGTTCGAAGGACCACTTCATTAGAGATTGCATGGAGCTTGATGAGAAGAATAGGATGCAAGGTGCAAGACCTAGTGGAATGACAGCTAGAGGTAGACCACCGAGAATTTCAGGAGGTAGGGGTGGTAGTCGAGAGGGCCTCGGATACGGTGTCCGATCCGAGACTCAGACTCTGCTAGGGCATATGCCATCCGTACGAGAGGAAGCATCCTCCCCGATGTTATCACCGGTACTTTCACTCTTTTGACACTAATGTAATTGCATTAATAGACCACGGCTCTACTCATTCTTATGTATGTGAGACTTTAGCATCCAAGAAGACTCGCCTATTGAGTCTCTCGAGTTCAATAATTCAGTGTCAAATCCTTTGGGTCAATATGCGCTTGTTGACAAAGTGTGTAAGAGATGCCTCTAATGATCCGAGAATCTGCTTTCCGCCAATTTGATGCTTTTACCATTTGATGAATTTGATGTTATTCTTGGTATGGACTGGTTGACCGTATATGACGCAAAGAGTGAGTTGCAAAAGAAAAACCATTGATTTAAGGTGCGCAAATAACGAGATAATCCGAGTTGAGTCTACGGACTTAAAGGGTTGCCACCGTAATATCATCAATGTTGGCTCGAAATATGTAAGAAAGGGTGCGAAGCATACCTTGCGTATGTACTTGATGACAAAGAGTTAGAAAAGAAACCGAATCTGCGCGTGGTTTGTGAATACCCGGACATTTTTCCCGAAGAATTACCGGGTTTACCACCTGTTCGGGAGGTAGAGTTTGGTATTGAGCTTGTACCTGGGACTACTCCGATTTTGATAGCTCCGTATCGTATGGCACCAACCGAGTTAAAAGAGTTGAAAGCTCAGTTGCAAGAATTGACGGATAGAGGTTTCGCTCAACCAAGTTTCTCACCTTGGGGTGCACCAGTATTGTTTATGAAAAAGAAGGACGGAACCATGAGGTTGTGCATCGACTATCGTCACCGAACAAAGTGACAATAAAGAATAAATATCCGCTATCAGCGTATTGATGATTTGTTTGATCAACTAAAGGAGCCTCGGTGTTTTCAAAGATAGATTTGAGATCGGGTTATTATCGATTCTGGATTCGAGATTCGGATATACCCAAACCGCTTTTAGAACGAGATACGGCCACTCACGAATTCTTAGTGATGCCGTTTGGGCTCACTAATGCCCTCGGTATTTATGGATTTGATGAATCGGATCTTCGACATGATTTGGACCGGTTCGTAGTTGTGTTCATTGACGACATCTTGGTCTATTCAAGAGATGAGACCGAACATGCCGAGCACCGAGATTAGTGTTGCAAATTTTACGGGATAAGCGGTTATATGCTAAGTTCGATGAAGTGTGAGTTCGGTTAAGAGAGGTTAGCTTCTTGGGCCATGTGGTATCTGCATCGGTATTCGAGTTGACCGAGCAAAATTTCAGCCATACTTAATCGAAGCCTCCAGAAATATTACTGAGGTTCGAGCTTTTGGGACTCGCCGTTACTATCGACGGTTTGTAAAAGGTTTCTCGATGATAGCCACACCTATGACGGCTACTTCAAAAGATATTAAGTTTGAATGGACGGAAAAATGTCGAAAAGTTTTGATCAATGAAAACTTATTTGACTGAAGCCCCAATTTTAGTGCGGCCCGAATCGTGCAAAGAGTTTGTCATCTATAGTGACGCCTCCCTACTTGGGTTAGGTTGCGTGTTGATGCAAGAAGGTCGAGTTGTGGCCTATGCGTCGAGACGCTTAAAGCCACATGAGAAAAATTATCGACCCATGATCTCGAATTAGTCGCCATCGTATTCGCCTTTGAAAATATGGCGACATTACTTATTTGGTGAGAAGTGCCATGTATTTTCGGATCACAAAAGTCTCAAATATTTGATGACTCAAAGAGACTTAAATCTTCGACAAAGACGTTGGCTTGAGTTGTTGAAAGATTATGAGCTTGTCATTGATTATCACTCGGGAAAGGCTAATGTGGTTGCGGATGCCTTAAGCTGGAAATCACTGTTTGCTTTACGAGCATTGAATGTACACTTGTCTGTTCTACCCGACAATGTGTTAGTAGCCGAATTAAAGGCCAAACCATTATTGATTCATCAAATTCGTGAAGCTCAGAAAGTCGACGATGAGTTGGTTGCAAGACGGGCTGAATGTGTTCCGAATATGGAATCAGAATTTCAAATTGATAATGACGATTGTTTGAGGTTCAGAAGTCGTTTGTGTGTTCCAAGAAATTCAGAACTCATTTCGATGATTCTGGATGAGGCTCATTGTAGCCGAATGTCAATTCACCCGGGGAGTACGAAAATGTGCAACGATTTGAGACGTCAGTTTTGGTGGCATGGTATGAAACGAGACATTTTCGATTTTGTTTCGAAGTGTTTAATATGTCAGCAAGTAAAGGCGGAACATCAAGTGCCTACGGGTTTACTTCAGCCGATCATGATACCTGAATGGAAATGGAATCGAGTCACGATGGATTTTGTGTCTGGGTTGCCATTGTCGACAAGTAAGAAAGATGCGATTTGGGTTGTTGTTGATAGACTGACTAAGTCGGCTCATTTTATCCCCGTACGTACGGATTTTTCATTGGATTAACTAGCTGAATTGTATGTTTCTCAAATTGTGAGATTACACGGGGTACCGATTTCTATTGTGTCAGATAAAGATCCGAGATTCACCTCATGATTTTGGAAGAAATTTCAAGAAGCCTTGGGTACCAAGTTGCATTTTAGCACCGCTTTTCACCCCCAAACCGATGGTCAATCCGAGCGGATAATTCAGATACTTGAGGATATGTTGAGATGTTCCATCCTCGAGTTTAGTGGTTCATGGGAACGGTATTTACCTTTGATTGAATTCGCTTACAATAATAGTTTTCAGTCAAGTATTAAGATGGCACCTTACGAGGCTTTGTACGGTCGAAAATGCCGTACGCCATTGTTTTGGACCGAGCTCGGTGAAAGTAAAATTGTCGGAGTGGATTTGATTAAAGATGCTGAATAGAAAGTAAGTATAATTCGTGAGAGTCTGAAGGCAGCATCAGATCGTCAGAAGTCGTACGCGGATTTAAAACGAAGAGATATTGAGTATCAGGTGGGAGACAAAGTGTTTCTCAAGGTATCACCTTGGAAAAAGATACTCATATTTGGCCGTAAGGGCAAATTGAGTCCGAGATTCATTGGGCCGTATGAGATCTCCGAACGAGTTGGCCCAGTTGCATATAGGCTGCTTTTACCCCCTGAACTCGAAAGGATCCACAACGTTTTTCATGTTTTGATGCTTCGACGTTACCGATCCGATCCTTCGCATGTAATAAACCCCTCCGAGATTGAAATTCAAGCCGATATGAGTTATGAAGAAGAACCGATCCGTATCCTAGCTCGTGAAGTGAAAGAGTTGCGAAACAAAAGGGTTCCGTTAGTGAAAGTGTTATGGCTCAAACACGGAATGGAAGAAGCTACTTGGGAACCTGAGAACTCTATGAAAGAACGATACCCAAACCTATTTATCGGTAAGATTTTCGGGGACGAAAATTTCTTAAGTGGGGGAGAGTTGTGACAGCCCTAAATTGACCCTAGTCGGAAAGTGGTTTCGGGACCACTAAACCGAGTCATAAAAATAATTAACCGTCATAGTTGATGCTCATTATATGTACATATGCATGTGTGAAATTTTCATGTTTGGATTTTGTTAATTGTAAGTGAATTTTATCAAATAGGACTTATGTGAGAAAATTTAGAAATGTGCTAGGCAAATGTAAGGTGGCCTATAAATGCATGTTGTGAAAATGCTTGGGTTTGCATGTCAATTTACCCAAAATTTAAGCATAGTGGCGGCCATGTTATGAATGGAAACATGTTGCAAACATGTTTAGTTAGTGGTTATGTTAGAAAGAATAAATAATGAAAAGGAATATGATGAAAACAAAGAAAAGAAAAAAAAGTGTCCATCCTTTCACATTTTGTTGGCTTGGCGAATGTTCTAAGAAGAAGGGGGAAGAGCTTGAGAAAATCAGCCATGGGAGGTTGCTAGACTAAGGTATGTTTGATGTTGTCCATGAGATTCATGCATGTTTTAGTTGTTACTTTGAGTTCTACCTAGCCCATGGTTTAAATCTTTGCTATGAGATGGGGATGATATTCGCCATGGGTGTTGTCTTCTTGGTTGATGTTTGATGTTTGATGTTGTGGTGATGAGGCATGAAGATGAGTTAAGTTTTGGCTAAGGTGGATTTGTGTTGATGTCATTTGCATGCTAAGTGTGAAGCTTTGTAATGATACATGTGTATGGTGCTTTTGATGTTGTGAATGGAAGTAGAGGAAAAGTAAAAGAAAATTTATGTAGAAATGTGATATATGTGGATTTATAGGATGTTACAAATATATGTGAAGCCATGGTAGATTAGGAAAAATTCAGTCAAGTGTTCATGAGATGAAATTTTGTGTTTAGGTGAATTAAAGATGATAGTATAGTTGATATTATATATATATATGTATGCATATTCGGCCATCAAATTAAGAGCATAGGTGATGATGAGTCTAAGCTTTGTACATTCGGCCATATATATATATATATATATATGCATGTGTGATTGGATTATTGATAGTAGGGCGATAGCATATGGTTATTAGCCGAATAGCTAAGAGCATAAGGTAGCAAGATAAAAATTTTACCATGCCGTTCCGTATGTCATAAAATCATTAAAATGTGAATACCAATATATGTAGCAAAGCGGTTGAATGAGTTAATTTATTTGTTTAAGCTCAAGATCCTAAAGGAGAGCGTCCAACAAGGGGAAATCAAGGTCATCGAGTAGCCGATTTGGAATTATTTTACCCAACACAAGGTAAGTCATTAAGCATATAGTTGGTATTGATTTAAATGATCGTAATACCTATGCAATTGTGTTTAATGAGATGAAATGTATACAAATGTATATGTATGTAGAGATGAAATTGTCGAATGTAAAAAGGAAGTGAAGTGTATATAGTGGCTGGTTTTCGGCACTAAGTGTGCGGACAATAAGTGTTCACGGTTGAGAGAATGGCACTAAGTGTGCGGGCTTGAAATGCATGGCACTAAGTGTGCGTGGTTGATTATTAAGCACTATGTGTGCGAATCCACTATATAAATATATATATATTTTCTATCAATTATTTATATTAAGGGTGCGACCTTACCGAATCGATTTCAACAATGGAAAGGGTAAGTACCTTGAGTTCATGGCTAATAGGTGCTATGTTTATATATGGAGTTGAGCGTGGTAAGTTTTGAACCTATGTGATGATTATAATTGAAGTCACGTACATAAGGTTCATCGTGGAATAGGTGAAAGTTCGTTTAGTTGTATGATTGTAACGAAAATAAAAATGATGTATGGAAATGCCTCAATTATCCTATTGAATAGCGTATGAAATGTCAATGTAGGACCTGGAATGAGATTGAATCGTAAGGTCTAAGAAACTATGGCATAGTTCGGTATGGATGGAGTACTTAGCCTCATTTCGTTGTTTCCTCTTGTGAAAATTTTATTAATGGATGGTAGTGTAATGCTTATGACTTCATCGAGTTATATACTCATTCGGTGTTTGCTTGTCACCCATTTTAGGTTTCTTGGACTCGACTTTTTGCGTATTCGGGACCGTCATCAAGTCATCACACCAGCTTGCAACTTTTTGGTATCTTCTTCTTAGTTGGTCTAAGAGAACATTTCGCATGTATAGGCTATTATGTTTGTTTGAACTTTGGTATGTAAACTTTGGATAGCCATGCGAAATGGCTTATATAATGCTTTTAGCATAGTACAATAATCGTTTGTATGTTGATCACTAAGAGGTATGGAAATGTTTGGAAACGATTAGCCATTGGAATGGTTAATCATGATTATAATTTGTGCTATGTATGCAAAGAGGGCTAATTGAATCATGGAAACTATGAAATAGGTAAAGTCTACCTTAAAGGCGATGAATCAAAGAAGAATGATGTGGATGTGAAAATCACTAAAAATAATAGGAATGGAATTAAATAAATAAATTATGTAAATAAACCTTGATGAATCTACTTTCATATGGAAGAAACGAAACGGTCATATGAGTTGTATGTTAAGAGATATTTAGGTTTTCGTGAGACAGGGCCAGAACGATTTCTGGATTCCCTGTTCCAACTTTGGAAATTCATTATAAATTAACCCGAGACATTTAGAAGTCATACCATATATGTATATATTACTTTTTGAGTCTAGTTTCTATAGAAACAAACGGCATCAGTATTGAAGCGCTCTACAGGGAGATATCCAGGTCGTAATGCATGAAGGTCAGTGTAGTCGCACCCTGGAATAGGGGAGACTTTAACTAATAAACTGTACTAATTGGCCCGACCAAAAATTCTAGAAAAAAATTTGTAGATGGATATATGAGTCTAGTTTCAGGGAAAAATCACGAAACTGATTTTTGAGTTGTAGAACTCAAGATATGATTTTTAAGGTGACAGTGACACAGTTAGCCAGCTGTCTGGAAAAATTTTTTTTTATGAACGGTGAAATTAAGTGAATGAAGTCTTTTAACCCCTCGTGTCCGACCCCGGCGACGGTCTCGGGTACGGGGTGTTACACTTGGACAAGTGGAACGACTGGATCTAAACCTCGTCGCTAATTTCGGCAAAGGTAGGATCGCTAGTGCCTAAGGTGTTTTTGGCCGAATATGGTAAGGGGGTTAATATGTAGTTCGTTTTAATAGTTAGATTAACGTGTTAGTAATCCAATTGTAGGCAGTTCGTGTGTGGATCTCGTCAGCATATCGTCCAAACAGGTGTGTAACTGACACCCTTTCAAAGTCTAGATCGGCAAAAGCCGAAATGCCGAAATGCCGAAATGCCGAAAAATCGGTATTTTGTCGACTTACGAGTGTGCGAATACTCGTGAGGTAAATCGATTAACGTTTTTGGTAAACTACAATGTTTAGACTGCAGAGTGCATGATTTCTATGCCTTCGATATTTTTGGGCTTTATGGGCCAAAATTGGGATAGTGGGCCAACGGGCCCAATTCAATAAGAACCCTCGGTAAGTGTTTCTGTTAGTACATGAAAGGTGGGAATATGCATGAAAACCCTTAAAACTAATAAAATTACTGAAATACCTTTATAGGATGAACAATTTACAGATTTACCCCTAGGAGTAAAATTACTGATATACCCCTAGGGTTAAGGTTGACCTGAATGCATGTTTGATCATTATTATTTATCGCATGCCATGTTATTATTATCTGATGCATGGGACTGGGATACTGATGGAGGAAGTACTGAAAGTGGCTTGTCCACGTACTAGAGGCTTTGCCTCAACTTACTGATAACTAAGCAGCAATGCTACAACTGTGGAGTGTAGGGCTGGGTGGGTTTAGCTATTCCCCACATGGAGTGTAGGGCTGGTACGGGTGGAGTTTAGCAGTTGGTTATAGGCTAGGTTGGGCTTGCACACACGAATATATCTGATCTGTTCTGGAATGGGCCTCTAGGCCATACTATTATCTGAAAATGGGGCTAAGGTCCAGTTTATTGTATTCTGAAAAGGGCTTCAGCCCAATACACACTGTTATCTGAATGGGCTTAGGCCCAATGGGCTTGAGCTGACTTGGGCTTTGGATGGGTTTTCCTTACACACTGAGTTTTCCAAACTCACCCCTCTCTCTTCCATCCTTGCAGGTGAGCCCTAGTTGGTGGACTTGGAGCTGGGCGGGATTTAGAGTGGCCACGAAGATTAATTTCTATTTTTTTAAGTTTCGCATTTATTATATTGACTATTTTCATTCTAGTTTAAGTTGTAATAAGGCCGCTCTTCTTATTATTTCTATTATTTTGGGTTATTGAATTGGTTAGCTCTAGGGCGCGGTTTATAAAAGTTACTTATTTTCAAAATAACACGATAACCTAGCAAATCTTCCGTAATGTAAACGTTTTCAAAGGAAATGAATATTTTAAATAGGCTTAAACTTAATTAATTATTCGTGGACTAGTAACAGGCTTAAAGTGTGGCAATAGATGTGTGCATGTCTAGGATTGGATCCGTGAAAAGCTTGGTACTTAAGCAGTCCAACAGACTCACGTCCTCTATTTTGGCTTCCTACCTGGTGCACAGCTTCCATTCACTTTAACTTAAAACAAAACATTCTTCAAACCCTAAGAAAGATTTTTGGATAAAACATAAATTCTTTAGTAACATTCTCCATGTGACACGCTGAATTTGGTCGTAACGTCTGGGCCGGGTTTAGGGTGTTACATTTAGATCAAGAAAAGAGAAAATTGGATTTAGATAGGGGGAAAACTAAAGTTGTCAACTAGCTGATCCGTGCCAGTTTTTCATCGTCCGAGGTAAGTTTATAAGCAAATAGATATCATTAATTCTAATTATGTATAAGTTAATATGCTGATTTGGAATTCATAGATTTATATTAGAGTTAGCCGATTATGATTAAGCATGAAAATATTATATTTGAGTTTAATCCGACTGAGTTATAATGTTTGAAAGTCCGTATGAACTATATGGAATATCTGGAATTTTTTATATATGAATTGTTATGAGACAACTTTATCATAGTGATATTCGGGCTTTGAGCCTAGCAAGCCTTGTGCTGGTGAATTAAATTGGGATTATACCTAGCAGGCTTATTGCCGGTGTATAAAATTAGACTTTTAGTCTAGCAGGCCTTGTGCTAGTGTGAGATACAGGCTTAGGCCTAGCAGGCTTTATGCCGGTGAATTATTATAAGTTTATGCCTAAAAGATTTATTGCTGATGTGGTAATTGAATACGTTAAACGAACTAAAACGATCAGGCACGTGATAGTTGATTTCCTATTTGAAAATAGGGTGAATTGATTTCTTGATATGTGATGAAAAAGGATACATGAAGTTGTGGTAGTACATGTGTTAATATGAAAGGTATATTTGGCCTTATAGTTGTATATCGATGCAATGTTAAAGTTTGAGTGATGAATATATGTCTATAAATATATATGTATATATTCGATTATATAAGACAATATGGTTTTGAAATTTGAGAAAATATTGATGAGGTATAGATGTATATTCGCCAAGGAGAAATTATTCTATAAGAGTATATGCTATATATGTATGGAATTTAAAGCTTGAAATTATATGTGATTACAAATGCATGAGTTTATTTATTTCATTGAATGATTCTTGGAATATGTATATATGTACAATCGGTTAAGGTAAAGCTATTTATGAAAGCATATGTTAATTATGAAATGTTAAACTTGAGATTAAATGTGACTATGTTAATATAACTTGGTTTGGTTAAAATAGGTTAATAATGTCATTGAGTTGTTATTTGCTTATGACTTACAAAGCTTTAATAGCTTACTATGTGTTATGTTTACCTCTATTTTATAGATTTCGAGATCTAGTTACGAGCTCAGGGATCGCCAGCAAAGTCCATCACATTATCGACTATTTTTGGTATTTGATAAGTTTAAATTTGAAACTATGGCATGTATAAGCTAGTTATATGTTTGAATTTGAAGTTCTATATATATTAAGCCATGCGAAATTGGCTAAGTATAAAGTTTAAATTTAAGCATATTTTGGTTTTGGTACATATATATGTATGTAAGGTATTTGACATATTTGCTAATGGTTGTGTAATTATGGTTATGGTTTAAGTCTATTTTGAAAGCTTCACGCATGTTATTTGTATATGGTATATTTAGAATATTGATGATGGTATAGTCATGTGAGATGATATGAGTAAATTGGTAAAAGTTTATGTTATATATGTACGATATGATTTAATATGATTATTTGAGTATAACTCAAATTGATATAATTATATGTGCATAAATTTGTGATAAGTAGAAAGAAATATTTAATTTTAATATATTGCTTGTTATGTGTATAAAAGTATGATAAACATGCTGTGTGGATGTTATATATATATATTGGCCGTACAGATGATGTAAAGAGTGGCAAAGTATGTGTATGTCTTAGGATTAATTGGTTGGCTAATATGTGATGTGAATATATGAAATTTTAGTCAAGTTTATATGTGTTTTATGCACTAAAAATGGCTGATAATTTTGGGTATGTGTTTGGTTGATTCGGCTATGGTTCGTGCATAAAAAAAAATTATATGAGTACTTGATTGCTATGCTTTGTTAAAGTATCATAAATAGCCTATGTTTAGCTTATTTCTGATAGGTTTGATGTATAGTATTTTTTATCTCTGTAAATGGTTTATTAATTTGGTTTAGTATTGAACTGAAATAATAAGTTATTTTATATTAAAAATTATTCCAATGCCTTAAATGTTAAGTATATATATATAAACGTTTGGTATGTGAAATGACACATATACTTGGTTATGAATTTAACATTCGAGTTTCTCGATTCTTTGATTGTATTTATTAAATGTAAAACTTGGAAAATATATGAATTATAGAATTGAAGTACGTTTGTTTGGATTAAAATTTTATTTAGATGATTAATACTAAAATCAAAGCTTGTTCTGAGTGGTATTTTGTTTGGTAATGCCTCGTAACATTAATCCGGTGACGGATACGGGTTAGGGGTGTTATATTTTATTGGTATCAGAGCTACGGTTTTGTCAGTTATAGGACTAAGGTAACGTGTGTGAGTCTAGCTATACATGTCATATTATATATTGTGAGAGTGTGATGACTTCTGACATTTAAAAATGTGCTTTCATATAGTAAATGGATCCCAGCAGAGCTGTAGCAGATGATGTCGAGAGTGTAGCACCTGCTCCAGCGTAAGGGACAGTGCCAATTGATTCTCGGCCGAACTCGAGTAACTAAGAGGGAAAGGCTAAGCAGGCCTTTTACCAAATGATGAATGACTGGTTTTCTCAATATATCCGGACTAATCGGGCTGCACAACAACATCCACCCCCAACTAATCCATCTTCGATACCTGCTATACCTCAAGTGAGTAATCTGTTGAGATTGCCTAAGCCACCTATTGATAAAACCAGAAAACACGGGGCTAAAGAATTCAGAGCTACTGATGATGATGATGCTGAGCGAGCTGAATTCTGGCTTGATAATACCATCCCTGTGTTTGATGAGTTATCGTGTACCCCGGATGAGTCTTAAAATGTTCCATATCCTTGTTACTAGACGCCACATATCACTGGTGGAATACACTAGTATCGGAGGTTCCGAAAGAGCGAGTGACCTAGGAATTCTTTCAGACTGAGTTTCGTAAGAAATATATCAGCTAGAAATTCATTTATCAGAAGCACAAGAAATTTCTCGAACTAAAACAGGGTCGTATGACTGTGACAGAATATGAGCGGAAATTTGTGAGACTCACTCGATATGCCCTTGAGTGTGTTTCAACTGAAGCTATCATATGTAAAAGATTCGAAGACGGTTTGAATGAATACATTAAATTGCTGGTTGGCATACTTGAAATCAAAGAGTTTTTGGTACTTGTTGAGTGAGCTTGCAAGGCCGAAGAGCTCGGGAAAGAGAAAAGAAAAGCTAATTTTAAATTTAGAGATTCTCGTAAAAGATCATCGAGTAAGACTTTTCACTCACCATCGAAGAAGTTTAGAGTTGATTCTAGTCGATCTAACGATACTTCAAACTTTTCTAGACGAGATAGAGATTGACCTCTTGTGAGTTCACGAGCCACTTCAATTGCTAGTGTTGGCAGTGTTCGGCAGAATAGACTCGAGTGTAAGCATTGTGGTAAATGGCATTCCGAAACTTGCAAATTGCATGTTTGGTCTTGTTTTAAATGTGGATCGATGGGTCATTTTATCCTAGATTGCCCGATGTTTGCTGAGTAAAACACTGTTCAGAACGCGAGACCGAGTAATATGTCAGTACGAGGCAAACCACCCAGACATTTGGGTAATGTGAGTGGCAGTCAGAAAGGGACGAAAGATACAGTAGTTCGATCTGAGGCTCGTGCACTTGCCAGAGCTTATGCTATTCGGGCACACAAAGAGGCTTCATCCCCAGGTGTTATTATTGGTACATTCTCTCTCTATGATACTAGTGTAATTGCATTGATTGATCCTGGTTCGACTCATTCTTATGTGTGTGAGACTTTATTATTCAATAAGACTTTGCCTGTTGAGTCTACTGAGTTTGTGATTAGAGTATCAAACCCCTTGGGCCGGTGTGTTATGGTTGATAAAGTATGTAAGAATTTCCCCCTGATGATTCGAGTTTCGTGCTTTCCGGCTAATCTGATGTTGTTGCCATTTGATGAGTTTGACATAATTTTGGGTATGGATTGGTTGAATTTGCATGATGTTGTTTTAAATTGCAAGAGAAAGACTATTGATTAATAGTTCCAAAATGATAAGATTATTCGAATTGAATCTAATGATCTGAATGGTTTACCGGCAGTGATGTTTTCGATGTTAGCTCAAAAATATGTAAGAAAAGGTTGTGAAGCTTACTTTGCATATGTGCTTGACAGTAAAATATCCGAAAGAAAGATTGAATCAGTACCTGTTGTGTGTGAGTATCCAGATGTGTTTCCTGAAGAATTACCAGGTTTGCCACCTATTCGAGAGGTTTATTTCAGTATTGAATTAGTGTCAGGGACTACTCCGATATCAATAGCTCCGTACAAAATGGCACCTACTAAATTAAAAGAATTGAAAAATTTGTAGCAAGAATTGACAAATAGAGGTTTCGTGAGACTGAGTTTCTCTCCTTGGGGTACACTGTAACACCCCATACCCGAGTCCGCTGCCGGAGTCGGAAACGATGTAACACCCCGAACCCGAGACCATCGCCGGTGTCGGACACGAGGGGTTAACAAGCCAAATCCACATATTTCACCCACCAATTTGACATTTCCAGACAGGCTGGAAATCTGCGTCACTGTCACCTTAAAAATCATATCTCGAGTTTCAAAACTTGGAAACTGATTCCGTAAATTTTCCCTGAATTTAGACTCATATATCCATCCATGGATTTATTTCTAGAATTTTTGGTCGAGCCAATTGGTACAGTTTATTAGTTAAAGTCACCCATGTTACAGGGATCGACTGCTCTGACCTTCGCGCATTACAACTTGAATATCTCTCTGTACAGGGCTTTAATACTGGTGCCGTTTGTTTCTAATGAAACTATACTCAAAATGGAATCTGTAAATATAAGGAATGACTCCTAATTATTTCTGGATAATTTATAATAAATTTTTAAAGTTGCGACAGGGGACCCAGAAACCGTTCTGGCCCTATCTCACAATAGCTTTAATATCTCTTAACATGTAACTCCTATGACCGTTTCGTTTATTCCACATGAAATTAGACTCATTAAGGTTCATTTACATAATTTATTCACTATTTAATACCATTCCTACAAATTTTGGTGATTTTTCAAAACCACACCACTGCTGCTGCCAGCATCTGTTTTCAAAGTAACCATTACCTATTTCATGATTTCCACGATTCAAATGGCCCTTTTTGCACACATAGCACAAAGTGTGATTATGATTAACCATTCCAATGGCTAATCCTTTCAAACAATTTCATACCCCATAATGATTATCATACAACCTATTATAGAATCATACTAAAAACGATATAAGCCATTTTCGCATGGCTATCCAAGCTTACACAAACCGAAAGGTACATGACCTTCAACATTAGGGTAGTCCTATACATGCCATTTCAAAGTTCAACCAAAATTATACCAAAATGGAGGCTTTGATAGTGTAGATGACTTCGACTTTAATGATCCCAAATCCGATTGCTACCGAGCAAAATCTATAAAACAGAGAGCCAAAGCAACGGAGTAAGCATTTTTATGCTTAGTAAGTCTCAAGCAATAAAATCAGCTTTAACCAAAGCATTACATTCACATAGCCAAATGAATCATTTCATTAATACACATTCACATAATCATACTTACTTCACCATCCCAACTCTTATGTTCATACACAAATAACGGCTTCGCTCAGCCGATAACTCGTTCCATCATAGGAGCGAATATTCATACGCTCTTACTCCTAGCGCAAAGCACACACAACACATACCTTGTTATTGGGAAGTTTCACAAGTGCATTAGCTGAAAATTTTCCAGCAAGCTTATAATTTTCAAATCACATACCTTCGAGTTTAACCGGATATAGCTACTCGTTCAAACGCCTTCGGACATAGCCCGATTATGGTAACCCGCACAAAGGCCTTCGGACTTAACTCGATTTCACAATTTGCACAAATGCCTTGGTCTTAGCCCGGATGTAGTCACTAGCACAATTGCCTTCGGGTCTTAACCCGGATGTAATTACCAGCATAAATGTCTTCGGGACTTAGCCCGGATATCATTCAATTGCTCATGCACACATATACATCAATAATCATTTCCCATTCATATTTCATTTTCGTTACTAAGGCTCAAACACAAACATATCACTAGCATAATCGCCTTCGGAACTTAGCCCGGGTATCATTCAAATACTCATACACACATAAATCAATAGTCATTACACATCAATTTTTTTTCATTTCACATAATTCGAGTAGGGTCATTTCTTGAGGACTTACCTCGGATGTTGTCGAATGGCTTTGACGGCTATTCGATCACTTTTTCCTTCCCCTTATCCAATTGTGGCCCTCTAAGCTCTTGAGCTAATTCAAACAAATTCAATTTATTAAAGTCTCGCTTGCTAGCCTTGGCCGAATACACATATCATTGATTCAACATCACCTAACTAAGCACTTTAGTCAATTTTCTTTAACTACGCACACATTCGGCCTTAGCTCACAACAAGTTAGCCGATTACCTAAGTCAAGAATAGGCATCATTAAGCTTGCCTCTAACCGAATGCATGCACAATTATTCCCCTCATGTGGCCGATTATGCTTAGTCATTCTTGCATAAAATCAAAATAAATTGCAAGATTTTCACATCATATGTGTACTAGGCGAATGTACATGCAAATTTCACAACATTCTTCAACAAACTTCTTCTTTAAACAACATATTCATCACTTTCTTCATAATCAAAATATCATGTGCAATCATATATACACATATAAGTGCAAGGTCAATTTCAAGGTGTCCATAGCCATCCAAAACACAAATTTTAACTAACATGCAAGAAGCATGAACCATGCTCATGATCGCATCATGGCCGAATACATCACAATCATGCCCTTTCAACTTCAATCATGGTTAAACAAAAAAACTCAATGTCTTACTTAAAATTGGTACAAAGAAGTTTCAAGAGTAGTCAATCCATCATTGCATGCATCATTAGCAAGCTTCACATTTAGCATGCAATGGCTTTAACACAATAACAACTTGGCCAAATGCCATTTCCATGGCATAACAAGGATTTGAACCATGGCTAACATGCACATCAAGTTAGCAACCAAAACATGCATGAAACTCCTAACACAACCTCATACATACCTTAATCTTGATGCAAATTTAGCCAAATCTCCTTCTAGATCTCTTCTAAACCAAGCATGAAGCAAAAATCCTATCTCCTCCCTTAGTATTTTCGGCCAAAAAGGAAAGAACAAGGATGAACAATTTTTTTCTTGTTTTTCTTTCACTTGCACGGCAATGGGGGAAAGGATGAGCTATTTTTTTGATTTTTTTGTTTCTCATCCAACATCATTAATTATTTTATCATTTAATTCATCATGCATTAACAAAACATGTTTCAACATGTTTTCTTTGCCCATAAGCCATGTCATGGCCGGCCACTAGCTTGTTTTGGGGAAATTTGACATGCAAGTCCATAGTTTTGCATGCATGCTTTAATTAGTCATCACACATTTCCCTATCGTACTTTCAAAGTTCACTACTAAGTCCCTTCTAGTGAAATTCACCTTTATAACACTAAATCAATCATCAAAAATGTCACACATGAGCACACACATATTATAGGCATTAAAATAAATTTTAAATTATTTTTATGCCTCGGTTTTGTGGTCCCGAAACCACATACCGACTAGGGTCAATTTTGGGCTGTCACACACGAGGGGTTAACGGCTTAAACCATTCACTTCCGCAGTCCATTTTAAAAATTTTCCAGGCAGTTGGCTAACTGCATCACTGTCACTTTAAAAATCATATCTTGAGTTCCAAAACTTGAAAACCAGTTTCGTAATTTTTCCCTGAAACTAGACTCATATATGCATCTACAAATTTTTTTCTAGAATTTTTGGTCGGGCCAATTAGTACAATTTATTAGTTAAAGTCTCCCCTGTTACAGGGTGCGACTACACTGACCTTCATGCATTACGACCTAGATATCTCCCTGTACAGGGCTTCAATACTGATGCCATTTGTTTCTATAGAAACTAGACTCAAAGAGGAATCTATACATATATGGAATGACTCCTAATTATCTCTGGTTAATTTAAAATGAATTTACAAAGTCAGAATAGGGATTCCAGAAACCGTTCTGGCCCTGTTTCACGAAAACCTAAATATCTCTTAACATACAACTCATATGACCGTTTCGTTTCTTCCATATGAAATTAGATTCATCAAGGTTCATTTACATAATTTATTCACTATTTAATTTCATTCCTACTTTTTTTAGGGATTTTTCACATCCACATCACTGCAGCTGTCAACCTCTGTCCTTAAGGTAGATTTTACCTACTTCATAATTTCCTTGATTCAACTAGCCCTTTTAGCATACATGGCACAAGGATGATCACGATTAACCATTCCAAGGGCTAATCGATTCCAAAAATTTCCACATCTCTTAATGGACAACATACAAAATGATTATGATACCATGCCAAAGTGTATACAAGCCATTTTCGCATGGCTATCCAAATTTATACAAAATCAAAGGGTCTATGACCAACAAACGAAAGAGTAGTCCTATACATTAACCAAAATATCCTCTCACTACTAGTCTATTCTATACATGCCATAAGATATTCCAAAACATAGCAGTACCAAACAAAGGATAGTGATAGTGTGACTAGTTGTTGACGATCCTCGAGCCTCAGAGCTTCGAATGAGACCTATAAGGCGAGGAAACAGAGTAAACTGAGTAAGCATTACAATGCTTAGTAAGTTTTAAGCAAAGGCCAACAGATAACAATCGAATTATAACATAGTTGTTCGTATTTTTATTTCACTCTTCCTTCGGCATACCGTCCCTTTACCGAATATGCACATCTTATCATATACAATAGGCGATAAACTCTCACATAAAAGTGAGCTCATGTGACATAGATATATCGTATGATTTCACATAACCTCTCACACTAATCCGATGTCACATAATCATAGGAATAGTCCCATAGGTTGCTCTCGTATGCATCATATATAAACTTGGAGTACATACTGTTTAACCTTTCGCATTATGCGTATTTATAAGCAATTCTTATTACGAAGTCTTACCCGACATAATCTCCACACGTAGTCATCGGGTCTCACCCTAACATATTTCCAAGTTTCATGTACACTTAATCACATGTTACAACATTCACATTAGCCATTCGGCTTTACCACATATATATATATACACTTTCACATTCATCACGTCGGCCATTAGGCCTTATCACATATATATACATTTTCACATTCATCACATCGGCCATTAGGCCTTATCACATATATATACACTTTCACATTCATCACAGCCTTATCACATATATATACACTTTCACATTCATCACGTCGGCCATTAGGCCTTATCACATATATATATACATTTTCACATTCATCACATCGGCCATTAGGCCTTATCACATATATTATTATGTATGACTTGGTCTTGGCGAATCTACATCAATCATTTTCCAACGAATAATTCAATTTCACGCCATACTATCATTTCATATTCGAATACTCATAAACTTACAATTTCACAAATTTTGATATCAAAGATCCATCTAACACTTATGTATCATTTTACAATATCACAATTTAGAATTCAAGTATGGGATCAATCAATAGCTTATGAGCAACTAAAACAAGTTTTTATCCATGTTTACAACAAAATCACATATTTGCTACGAGCTGTTTTCCTGAGCAATGGTCACTAAATTATTTATACCCGGAGCTACAAGACTCCAAATCACTTGCCGTTAATTTTCTCAGAATATAGACTCATATATCTTCCATCCATGAAATTTTCAGAATTTTTGGTTTGGCCAATCAATACCAGATTTTTCTTAAAGTTTCCCCTGTTTCACTGTTTGACTAATCTGACCACTCTTCGCTACGAATCAAATTTTTCATTGTACAGAATTCATAATGTGTTCTATTTGATTCCATTTGAAACTAGACTCATTAAGGAGTCTAAGCATATAAATCTTATCTTATAACCATTTTTGTACAAATTATAATGATTTTCAAAATACAGAACAGGGGATTTCGGAGTCATTCCGACACTGTCCCGCACAACTTTAAATATCTCTTTATAGGAAATTTCTTTGCTTCCACGGTCTCTTTTATAAGAAACTAGACCAACTAAGCTTTGATTACATATTTTATTCAGCCTATAATTCCACACCAACAATTTATAGTGATTTTCTAAAATCACATTACTGCTGCTGTCCAAGCAAACTATTACTATTTGCTTTTAAACTTCCAAGTCCAAACACTTATGAACTTACCATTTGGGTTTAAGACATATCATGGCCACATCATATCTTATTAAATCAACTCATTATGTCCTATTATGATTGAATTACTCAACGTTTAATCACTTAAAACTTACCTCGAAGTGGTCGATTTACTAGATATCCACGGCTATTCGTTTACTTTCTCTTTTCCCTTATCCAACTTTGATCCTCTAGGCTCTTGAGCTAAATCAAACAATTTACTTCCCAATCAAACACAATCACACGGCATCCATATACATTTTAGAACATTCTTAACATATTTACTACTCAAGCATGTAACTTAACAACTTAACCATTAGTTGCCGAACCACAAACAAAACATATTCATACGTCAATATCTCAAACCTTACCATAACAACCAATATGCAAGATATCACATATACATAACTTAGCTTATGAGAACATATGTATTACTTCATAAACACATCTTTAAGCATTCTTTTATTCCATCAGCTCAAAACAAATTCATCCCTCTCAATAACTAAACTCAAATTCGGCAATGGCCTCCAATATAGTGACCGATTCTTCTCAACTAGCACCTAGTGTACACACATGATCATTAGTTTGATTCAAGCACCTATCCACCAAAAATTCATCCAAATTTACAAGAACAACAACCACATTCTTTGTTATCTACCATGACCGAAACCCATATTCGTTCACCAAATATCAAAAATTTATCATCAATTTGACATATAAGGACATAACCAAATGTTTCTTGCAACACAAAACTCAAAAATTAACACATGGGTCATGTTATGAGCACCAAAACAAACTCAACTTCACAAAAATTCCAAAAGAATCACATGATGTCATGCCTTAATCTAACAACCACCATAGCCGATTTTCTCAAGCTCTTCCCCTTCCTTCCTTTCCTCTATTCGGCCAAGGATGTTCAACAATGAACATTTTTTTCATTTTTTTGTTTTCCTTCCTTCAACTCACGGCAAAAGGGGGGGGGGGGAAACATGGATGAGACAACTTTGTTCTCATCACCCCTCCCATTCATTTCTTTATTACTAACCCTTTGTTTTATTCTTTCTCCCATAACACACTAACACAACATGTTTCCAACATGTTTCACCCCATAACATTTTGTCCATCCTCATGCTCATGGCCGGCCACTACATATTAGCGGGGAAAAATTGACATGCAAGTCCTCCCTTTTGATTACATGCACTATTAGATCCTTGTAGATTAGCCTATCACATTTCAAAAGTGTCACACAAGTCCTTTTGACTAAATTCACATGCAATTTACTAAATCAAAGCTTAAAATTTTCGCACATTCATATTCACATATTTTAGACCATAAATATCACATCCAAATAATTTGGTGACTCGGTTTAGCGGTCCCGAAACCGCTTTCCGACTAGGGTCACTTTAGGGCTGTCATATGCACCAGTTTTATTTGTTAAAAAGAAAGATGGAACTATGAGAATGTGCATCGATTATAGACAACTCAATAAGGTGACTGTAAAGAAAAAGTATCCGTTGCCAATGATTTATGATTTGTTTGATCAACTGAAAGGAGCCACAATGTTTTCGAAGATAGATTTGAGATCATGCCACTATCAGTTGCGAGTTACAGAATCTGATGTGCCAAAGACTGCCTTTCGAATGAGGTACGGACATTATGAGTTTCTGGTAATGCCTTTTGGACTTACTAATGCACCTATTGTTTTTATGGATTTGATGAATCGGATCTTCAGACAATATCTGGATCGGTTTGTAGTTGTGTTCATAGATGACATTTTAATTTACTGCCATGACGAAACTGAACATGCCGTGTAACACCCCTAACCCATAACCATCATCGAATTAGGGTTACGAGTCATTACCAGATAGACACAACATTTCAGACCAATTCAGAATCACAGATATCACATAACATTAATACATAGGCAATCATCTATAATTCATCTCTTATGAAGGTCTACGAGACCTAAATCATATTTTTAAGGACAGTCGGGACTAAACGGAACACATTCATAAATTTCAAAACTCAGAAAAATTTTCAATTCTATTGATGTCACACGCCCGTGTGACTAGGCCGTGCCAAAACAAGGCATACATACTGACTTTCATCCACGGCCAACAGACATAGCCATGTGATAATTAGCTAGCTACTGACTTAAGCCCATGGCCATATGACACGCCCATGTGTCTTAACCATGTGGTCTTAGGAGGTTACTGCTTTGCATGCACAGCAACAAGGCACACCTGTGCCTCGGCCATCTTGACACAATGCGAGCTTGGTTTAAACCAAATTGCCTCCCCTTTTTGGGTCATTCCTACAAGCAACATTAAACAACATTTATACCAAAATTTTCAGCCAATTCCATGCTCAAAACATGCTTTACTATAACTAAATCATCATCATTCAATAACTTATTCAAATCCATACCAAAACTAAGCACAAACATATCATTTGCTAGCCAACTCTCATAGCATAACATATATACATATCAAAACTTAAATACATAGATATTTCAGCCTATAAATGCCATACTTAAAATATTTACACTTTCAAAAGTACCAAAATGAGTTCGATAGAGTGGAGACAATCCTCAACTATCCCCGAGCCTTCAGTAGCTACGATAACTGTAAAATAGACAGAAATCAGACAGAGTAAGCTACAAAGAGCTTAGTAAGCCAAATTCAATTGGTTTAACTATTAAATCATATAAAGTACAAATCAATAGCAAGAATTCATAACCATTTCACAGAATAGTTCATGAGCCTAACCATGCTCATTTGCTTGTATACATGTCATATTTCATTTCCATGATTTCATACATACTTCGCATTCATTATTTCACAGAAACAGAGTCTTTCATATTTAGAAATTTTGTATGATAGAAACCTACCTGTATAGATTATACCTTTTATATATTTATTCCCATATCTCGTATTCTATCATCAGATGATTCAGAAACGATATAGACACTCAGAAACGGGTACAATGCCGACGTCTCGGACGTTGTCCTACATGTAATTCAGTTTTGATGCCTCTGTCGCAGACTGGGTCTTACACGAAATCAGATGCGATGCCTATGTTCCAAACATGGTCTGACACGTAAATCTCAAATCGAGGCCTGTGTCCCAGACACGGTCTTACACGATATCTTAGATCAATATCAATGTTCTTTTAGAAACATACAGAGCTTTTCAGATACTAGCATATTATTGGAGTTTACTCGAAATTTATTCATCAAGCTCTCAAGTCCAACACAGATTACAATTTGTATGCGTAGAATTTATTTAATTTAACACGTAATTGTAATTTGACTTACCTCGTATAAATTTCAGACGGAAACAAGTCGAATATTTAACTATTTTGGACTTCCCTCGATCTAAGTCCGAATTTAGTCCATTTTTCACAAAATCACAAATATGCAAAATTCACCAAGACTATAGCTTGGCCAAATATGCATAGCTTCCATACAAGCCCAAATAACATATTTAATTCACAATTTAGTCCTTCAAAAACTCATTTCAAATTAGCCAAAATAGCTCTATTCCATCAAAAATTCAAGAACAAAGTATGATAATCTCACATATATCTTTCATAATCCATATAAAAACATTACAGAGCTCATATAATCATCAATGGCACATTTAATAACCTTCAACAGAAACAGTAATTCAGACATGGGTTTTGAAGAACACGAAGCAACGATGACAGAAATGTAGAAATTATCAAAAACAAACGAAAATTCATACCTTAATCAAGAATTAAGCTAGCCGAAACCTAGCTTGATCTTTTCTATTCTTTTTCTTTCAAATAATCGACCAAAAAAGGTGAAAATGCCTAGCCATTTTATGTTTTCTTTATTATACAACAATTTATTACACAAATGACTATTTTAACCTTAACTATTTCATTTTAAAATCCACCAACTAATGTCCATATTTGTTCACCATTAAAACAAATGGTAAATTTGACATGCAAGGACCCTCACTTAAATAAGCCAAATCAAATTGGTACTTTTAACATCTAGCACACATTACACTTTACGCGATTAGGTCCTTTTTACAAATTAATCACAGAAACTTCACAGATATAAATTCACGTATCACTGACACAGAAAATAATATTAAAATATTTTTTTAGAATCAGTTACGTGGTCTCAAACCACCGTTCTGACTTTGGTCTAAATTGGACTGTTACAATTCTCCCCTTTAAGAATTTTCGTCCCCGAAAATCTTACCATTAAACAGATTCGGATATTGTTGTCTAATAGCATCTTCAGACTTCTACGTGGCCTCTTCAACACCATGTCGATGCCACATCACTTTAACTAATGGAATTTTCTTATGTCGTAACTCTTTAACCTTACGGGCTAAAATACGGACCGGCTTTTCTTCATAAGTCATATCAGATTGGATTTCAATATCATATGGGAAAATTATATGCAAAGGATCAGATTTGTATCGTCGAAGCATCGATACATGAAACACATTATGTGTCTTTTCTAACTCAGATGGTAGCCTCAATCTATAAGCAATCGGCCCAACTCGTTCGACTATTTTATACGGTCCGATGAACCACAGACTCAACTTGCCCTTTTTACCAAATCAGAACAGTTTCTTCCACGGAGATACTTTCAGAAACACTTTATCACCGATCTCAAATTCGATATCTTTTCGTTTTAAATCCGCATAAGATTTCTAACGATCAGAGGCAGCTTTCAAACTATCTCGGATTACTTTCACTTTTTGTTCTGTTTCTTTTATCAAATCAATATCGTAAATCTTATTCTCACTGAGCTCAGACCAATATAACAGAGTTATACACTTTCTACCATATAAGGCTTCATACGATGCCATTTTGATGCTCGACTGAAAACTGTTATTAAAAGCAAATTCAATCAAAGGTAGATACTGATCCCACGTACCTTCAAACTCAAGAATGCAACATCTCAACATATCCTCGAGTATCTAAATAATCCATTCAAATTGACCATCTGTTTGCGGATGAAAAGTAGTGCTGAAGTGCAATTTTGTGCCCAAAGCCTCTTGTAATTTCTTCTAGAAACGCGAAGTGAATCATGGATCTCTATCAAACACGATAGATATAGACACACCATGCAATCCCACGATATCAGAAATATATAACTCAGCTAATTTATCAAGTGAGTAATCAGATCGAATCGAAATAAAATAAGTTGATTTCGTCAAGCTATCAACTACAACCCAAATTGCATCTTTCTTTCTTGGAGACAAGGGAAACCCGAAATAAAATCCATGGTTACTCGATCCCACTTCCACTCAGGAATCATAATCGGTTGTAACAAACCAGATGGTACCTGATGCTCAGCTTTAACTTGCTGACAGATTAAACATCTCAGAACAAAGTCAGAAATATCTCTTTTCATTCTCGGCCACCAGTATAGTTGTTTCAAATCGTTATACATTTTCATACTTCTTGGATGTACAGAAAATCTACTACTGTGAGCTTCACTCAAAATCGTCTGAATTAACTCCGAATTTCTCGGAACACAAAATCTATTTCTGAATCTCAAATAATCATCAACATCAACTTGAAATTCAGAATCACACTGAGCTCATTTTGCTATTAATTCATTATCAGACTTCTGAGCCTCGCAGATCTATTGTATGAACAAGGGTTTTGCTTTTAGTTCGGCAGAAACCAAGATATCATCAGACAAAACTAAATGAGCATTCATTGTACGTAAAGAAAATAACGATTTTTGACTCAAAGCATCAGCAACAACATTTGCTTTCCCGGGTGATAATCAATAACAAGTTCATATTCTTTTAATAACTCTAACCATCTCCTCTGTCGTAGATTCAGATCTTTTTGCGTCATTAAATACTTCAGACTTTTATGATCAGAAAACACGTGAAATTTCTCACCAAATAGATAGTGACACCAAATCTTCAAGGCAAACACAATAGCAGCTAACTCGAGATCGTGAGTCGGATAGTTCTTTTCATGCGGCTTCAACTGTCTCGAAGCATAAGCAACAACTTTATCTTCTTGCATTAGAACACAATCGAGTCTGTTCAATGAAGTGTCATTGTAAACAATGAATTCTTTACTTGATTCAGGTTGCATAAGTACGGGAGCTTCAGTTAACAGATCTTTTAACCGATCAAAAATTCTCTGACATTTCTCAAACCATTCAAATTTCACATCTTTCTAAAGTAACTTTGTCAACAGAGTTGCTATCACATAGAAATCTTTTACAAATCGTCTGTAGTAACTAGCAAGTCCCAGAAAACTACAGACTTCAAAAACATTTCTCAGAGGCTTCCAATCCAGAATAGCAGAAATTTTGCTAGGATCAACTCGGATAACGGAGGCTGATACAATAACCCAGGAAACCAACTTCTCGCAACCAGAATTCACATTTACTGAACTTTGCATACAACTGTTTATCTCACAGAGTCTGTAGCACTATTCTCATATGTTCGACATGCTCAAATTCATCACGTAAATAAATCAATATGTCATCAATGAATACCACAACAAATTGATCTAAATACGGTATGAAAATTCTATTCATTAAATCCATAAAGACAGCAGGTGCATTCGTTAATCTAAAAGGCATAACTAAAAATTCATAATGCCTGTACCTCGTTCTGAAAGCAGTTTTTAGAATATCAGAGTCCTTTACTCGCAACTCATAGTAACCTGATCTCAGATCTATCTTTGAAAACATGGTAGCACCTTTCAACTGATCGAATAAGGCATCAATTCTGGGCAAAGGATATTTGTTCTTTATAGTCACTTTGTTAAGTTGACGGTAATCAATACGCATTCTCATTGTGCCATCTTTCTTTTTCACAAACAGAACAGGAGCACCTCACGGTGAAAAGCTCGGTCTAGCAAATCCTCGATCGGTCAATTCTTGCAACTGAGATTTTAATTCCTTTAGCTCGGTCGGAGTCATTCTATATAGAGCTATCGAAATCGGAGTAGTACCAAGTACTAATTCAATGCCAAACTCGACTTCTCGAATTGGAGGCAAACCCGGTAATTCTTCAGGAAACACATCAGAGAATTCACAGACAACAGGCACTGATTCGACTTCCTTATCATTCACTTCGAGTCTAACACATAAGCTAAATAGGCTTCATAGCCTTTCTTCACATATTTCTGTGCTTTCATTGCAGATATCACAGTTAGTAGTCCATTTAGATCACTAGACTCAATTCGAATTATCTCATCATTCTTACAACTTAAATCAATGACTTTTCGTTTGTAATTCACAATAGCATCGTGCAATGTTAACTAGTCCATTCCCAGAATTATATCAAATTCGTCGAAAGGTAGAAGCATCAGATCAGCAGGAAAACAGATATCTCGAATCAATAACGGGCAATTCTTGCAGACTTTATCAACCAAGACACTTTTACCTAAGGGGTTCGATACTCTAATTACGAATTCAGTAGACTCTAAGGGCAAAGTCTTACTGTGCACTAAATTCATATAGATATAAGAATGCATTGATCCAGGGCCTATCAATGCAATCACAGAAGTATCATAAAGAGTATGTAACACCCCTTACCCGTATCCAAGGCCGGAACAGGGTACGAGGCATTACCAGACTTAACCATACACATAGACAAAAACTGGGCCATAAAATTTCATTTAATTCAAAACTTTTCGAACACATGCATAGACTCATATTTAAAGGCATATAAAGTGGCATAAATGAGCACTTACACATCCATAATCATGCAATAACATGTCATTTACTTTAAACATATTTGCTTACCATCCTGTATATAATACACATTCTTACATTAACTAGAACTAGACATGCTAAATCTTATTCTCATTTTATACCATCATAATGTAGTTACCAATTTGTCCATTAAACATCCATATTCAAGGCAACATTACTCATTTCCATTAAATTCATGATCCACTAGCCTGCATTTAACTTACCTGATGTATTACCAATCATGCATAATAAACAAAGCTAACTATATCATCACGTCAAAACATAGGACATGGCATGATTAATTAAACTTATAAACCATAATGGATAAGGACCACATCTCATGATCATATACAATAACTCAATGCAGACTGATACGTATGGTCAAAGTCATACTAATAATACATATCGCAAACCAACTTCCTATACATGCCACTCACTTGATATTTCTAATATTTGAATTAATTCTCCCAAAAATAATAGCTTGATAGTGTGATTTTGCCTCCGACGATCTCTAACCCCGAGCCGACCTGCAAATACTAAAGAAATGGAGAGGATTGGTAAGCTTTACGCTTAGTAAGTCCATATGAAATTAATAAGGAATTACTAACATGCTTTTCAAGATAAAACACTATAATTGTACAATTACACATGTTCAGGTTAAGCTGTTTTATCGAGTTATAGTTACTAAATAATTCATATCTGAAGCTAAAAAACTCCAAATTTAGTTTCATTAATTTTTCTTGAAACTATACTCATATACCTTTCACCCATAAAATTTTCATAATTTTTGGTTTATCCAATTAGTACATTTTATTCATTAAAGTTTCCCCAGTTTTGCTGTCCAACAGTTCTGACCTCTCTTCACTAAAAATTATTTATCTCATATTTCGGGACTCGGATGATGTTCCTATCCATTCCTCCTGAAATTAGACTCATTTAGGATTCTATTCATATAAATTATAACTCATAATTATTTTTGTACAATTTTTAACTATTTTTCCAAATCAAAATAGGGGATCTCGAATTCATTCTGACACTGTCTCACAAAAATTAGAATATCACATAATATAGAACTCTTTTGCTCCCCTTTTTCTTTTATATGAAAATAGACTCATTAATATTTAATTCCATAAATTTTTTGAAATTTAATTCAACTTACACAATTTTTGGTGAATTTTTAAAGTCACGCAACTGCTGCTGTCCAACACTATTTTACTATTAAAATTCACTCTTACATAATTTCACTTAATCCATTTTGTCTTATCGAAGTTCACTCAAATATCGAGCACATTGCTCATAATTTTCATAAAAATATACCTGCACTTATTCATCATATAATCATGTTCACATGTATTTTTACTTAATCGATTTTCCCGTTGAACTCTTCTGAATAATAACTGATACTCAATTGCCTGCACATATTTTCACACTTATAGACAAGGCTATCTGGTACGCATAGTAGCCTGCACTTAGTACTACACATGCGACCAATTATCTGGTACACGTAGTAGCCTGCACTTAGTACTATGCACGTGATCGAAGTTATCAGGTACGCATAGTAGCCTGCACTTAGTACTACACATGCGACCAATTATCCGGTACACGTAGTAGCCTGCACTTAGTACTACACACGTGACCTCACAATAGATCATTCATATCGTTTCTATTCCAAAGACTCAACCAAGAAATTTCTCACTTTCCAACATGTTACAAATTTATTCATAGTCCTTTTTCAATTTGCAATTTACAACAAATAATCATTCTATAGGCAACCACATTTCATATGATAACAAAATATAATAAAATAAAAAAATCGATAAATTATTTACGTAAAAACTTGTCGAAATCTCATCAGGTACAACCGTGTAGCAATTCATACAACCCATGTAATAGTAATTTAACATTCAATTCATATAACAATAATTTGCCATTCAATTTCACATGTCAAACAAGCAACACATTTTCCATGTCATACACACCATCCATCAACTTCTCCTAAACATATTAAATCATACAATTTATGCCATAACAATAAAAAATTACAATGCAAGTATGGTATTGCATTATTATTAACACAAGAACTTACCTCATATACGAAAATGACCATTTTTACCATTTTGTCCACAACTTGGTATTTTGCTGATTTTAGCCCGAATTTCAATTTTCCTTGCTCTATCATTACAAATATAGCCTAATTAGGACTTACATTATTCAAATTGACCCAAAATCATATTTTGGAAAAATTGCAATTTTGCCCCTAAACTTTGTCAAAATTACATTTTTGCCCCTAGGCTGGTAAATTAAACTTCATTCTATTTTCTTATGTTTTATGATATGATGATCATTTTTCCCTTCTATAGCAACATCAAATTCACACTCTAACATGTGCTTATGAGCATTAGGTATTTTTACCGATTATGTCGTTTTACTCGTTTTCACGTAAAATCGCTTTAGTAAAAGTTGTTTAACACAATTTCAAGCTTCATATTCTACCATAAAACATCAAAATAAACACATTTCACCTATGGGTATTTTTCCAAATATAAACGCTAGGTTAAATTATTGCTAGAATAAGCTTAACCAAGTTACCGAGATTTCAAAAATGTAAAGAACTTTAAAAACGGGGCTAAGGAGCACTTACAATCCAGCTTGGGAGTTTAAAAAAACCTTAACCATGGTTGCTTCTGGTAGAAACGGTTGAATGAAGAAGATGATAGTTAATTTGGCTTATTTCCCTTTTTAATTCTTTTAATTATTAGTTTACCAAAATACCCCTAACTTAAAAATATTTTATTACACCCATTTCATGTCTATTTTTTTCCAGCAATTAACCAATGGTCTAATTACCATTTAAGGACCCCCAATTTAAAATTTCATAACAATTGGACACCTCTAGTATGTAGAACTCAACTTTTGCACTTTTTATGATTTAGTCCTTTTGACTAAATTAAGTGTTCGAATGTCAAAATTTTTGAACGAAATTTTCATGAAATTATTTCGTGAAATCGTAAACCATAAAAATATAATAAAAAATAAAATTTTCGTCGTCGGATTTGTGGTCCTGAAACCACTGTTCCGACTAGGCCCAAAATCAGGGTGTTATAGAGTAAAAGTACCAATAATCACATCTGGAGACGAGGCTTCCTCACGAGCTCAGATAGCATAGGCTCTGGTAGGTGCTCTGGCCACAGATCTAACAACAGTATCTCTACTAGCTCTTTGACCACCACTTGCATTTCCTTTATTTCTGGAAGGTCTACCTCTAACTGAGGTGTTGCTCGGTCTCAAGTTCTGTACATTCTCTTGCTTAGCAGGTTCAGAACAATCTCTTACAAAATGGTCCAGAGATCCACATTGAAAATAGGCTCGGTCATTCAATCTGTAATTTCTCGGATGTCTTTTACCACAGTTTTTACATTCAAGTTTCTCAGATCGGACATTCCCGACACTTGGAACAGAAGTAGCAGGAGCTCTGAAATTTGAATGTGATCTAGCTCGATCTCGGTTCGAATGTCCTACATTAGCATTTGAACAGCTATTATCATCTTGGAATTTCTTTGACACAGACTAAAATGATCTACTCAAAGATCTCTTTCTAACATCTCTAGCTTCAGAATCAACTTTTCTTTTCTCTTTACTTAATTCTTCAGATTTACAAGCTCGCTCAACGAGCACTACTATTTCTTTAATCTCCAAAATCCCAACTAACAGACGGATATCTTCATTTAGTCCATCTTGAAACCTTTTTCACATTATTCCTTCATTTGATGCACATTCCCAAGCATACTGACTCAATCTCACAAATTCAAATTCGTATTCAGTAACAGACATACAGCCTTGTTTAAGCTCGAAAAACTCTTAACGTTTCTAATCAATGAATCTCTGACTAATGTATTTCTTCTGAAATTCAGCTTGAAAGAAATCCCAAGTAACCCGTTCACTCGGAACCACAGATATTAAAGTTTCCACCAATAGTACGTCGTATCTCTCAGAAGTGAAATGACACATTTTACACAATCCTCAGGATTCAGAGACATTTCATCAAACACTCTTATTGTATTCTCTAACTAAAATTTGGCTCTTTCAGCATCATCATTCGTTGTAGCTCGAAACTCTTCAACCCCATACTTTCTAATCTTATCAACTGGTGGTTTAATCAACTGTATCAGATTCACTCGTGGCATATCAGAAGTTTGAGGAGGATTAACTGGGGGTAGAGGTTGTTGTACAGCCAGATTGGTTCTAATGTATTGTGTGAACCATTCATTCATCATCTGATAGAAAGCTTGTTTAACCTCATCATCACAGCTACTCATAATCAGTCGAGAATCAGCTTGCACTGTCCCTTGTGCGGGAGCAGGCGCATTGCTTTCCACATCGTCAGCTATAGCTCTATCGGGATCCATTTGCTATATAAAAGCACATTTCAATGTCAGGATTCATCACACTATCGCAGTTTCAGATATATGGCATGTATAGCTAGACTCACATACACTATGGTAGTCCTAGAACTGACTAAACCATAGCTCTAATACCAATAAAAATATAACACCCCTAACTTGTAACCGTCACCGGATTAGGGTTACACGGCATTACCAGACAGACAAAACATTCCAGACCAATTCAGAATCATAGATATCACATAACATTAATACATAGGCAATCATTTACAATCCATCTCTTATGAAGGTCTACGAGACCTAAATCATATTTTTAAGGATAGTCGGGACTAAACCGAACACATTCATAAATTTCAAAACACAGAAAAATTTTCACTTCTGTTGATGTCACACGCCCGTGTGACCAGGCCGTGCCAAAACAAGGCATACATTCTGGCTTTCACCCATGGCCAACAGACACGGCCGTGTGATACTTAACTAGCTACTGACTTAAGCCCACGGCCATATGACACACCCACGTCTCTTAACTTTGTGGTCTTAGGAGGTTACTGGTTTGCATACATGGCCACAAGGCAGGCCCGTGTGCCCTGGCCGTGTGGCACAATGCAGGCTTGGTTTAAACTAAATTGCCACCCCTTTTTGGGTCATTCTTATAAGCAACATTAAACAACATTTATACCAAAATTTTCAGCCAATTCCATGCTCAAAACATGCTTTACTATAACTATATCATCATCACTCAATAACTTATTCAAATCCATACCAAAACTAAGCACAAACATATCATTTGCTAGCCAACTCTCATGGCATAACATATATACATATCAAAACTTAAATACATAGATATTTCAGCCTATAAATGCCATACTTAAAATATTTACACTTTCAAAAGTACCAAAATGAGTTCGATAGAGTGGTGACAATCCTCAACTATCCCCGAGCCTTCAGTAGCTATGATAACTGTGAAATGCATGTAAATCGATGAGTAAGCTACAAAGAGCTTAGTAAGCCAAATTCAATTGGTTTAACTATTAAATCATATAAAGTACAAATCAATAGCAAGAATTCATAACCATTTCACAAAATAGTTCATGAGCCTAACCATGCTCATTTGCTTGTATACATGTCATATTTCATTTCCATGATTTCATACATACTTCGCATTCATTATTTCACAGAAACAGAGTCTTTCATATTTAGAAATTTTGTATGATACAAATGTACCTGTATAGATTATATCTTTTATATATTTATTCCCATATCTCGTATTCTATCATTAGACGATTCAGAAATGATATAGACACTCATAAACGGGTACAATGCGACGTCTCGGACGTGGTCTTACATGTAATTCAGTTTTGATGCCTCTGTCGCAGGCTGGCTCTTACACGAAATCAGATACGATGCCTATGTCCCAGACATGGTCTTACACGTAAATCTTAAATCGAGGCCTGTGTCCCAAACATGATCTTACACGATATCTCAGATCAATATCAACGTTCTTTTAGAAACATACAAAGCTTTTCAGATACTAGTTATTATTGGAGTTTACTCAAAATTTATTCATCAGGCTCTCAAGGCTGTCCAACAGAGATTACAGTTTTTATGTGCATAATTTAGTCAATTTAACACTTAATTGTAATTTGACTTACTTCGTACGAATTTCGGACGGAAATGAGTTGACTATTCAACTATTTTAGACTTCCCTCGATCTAAGTCTGATTTTCTTTGTTCTTGATCTATTACAGTTCTAATTCAACCATTTAATCATTCATTTCTTTCAAAATAATCCATGAACACATATTTAGGGCACTTTGCATTTTAACCCATACATTTTCACACTTTGACAATTTAGTCTATTTTCACAAAATCACAAATATGCAAAATTCACTAAGACTATAGCTTGGCCAAATATACATAGCTTCCATACAAGCCCAAATAACATATTTAATTCACAATTTAGTCCTTCAAAACCTCATTTTCACAAATTAGCCCAAATAGCTCTATTCCATCAAAAATTTCAAGAACAAAGTATGATAATCTCACATATATCTTTCATAATCCATATAAAAACATTATAGAGTACATATAATCATCAATGGCACATTTCATAACCTTCAACAAATACAGTAATTCAAACATGGGTTTTGAAAAGCACAAAGCAACGATCACAGAAACGTAGAAATTATCAAAAATAGACGAAAATTCATACCTTAATCAAGGATTAAGCTAGCCGAAACCTAATTTGATCTTTTCTATTATTTTTCTTTCAAATAATCGGCCAAAAAAGGTGAAAATGCCTAGCCATTTTATGTTTTCTTTATTATAAAACAAATTATTACACAAATGACTATTTTAACCTTAACTATTTCATTTTAAAATCTACCAACTAATGTCCATATTTGTCCACCATTAAAACAAATGGTAAATTTGACATGCAAGGACCCTCACTTAAATAAGCCAAATCAAATTGGTAGTTTAAACATCTAGCACACAACTTTTACACTTTACGCAATTAGGTCATTTTTGCAAATTTATCACAGAAACTTCGCAGATATAAATTCACATATCACAGACACAGAAAATAATATTAAAATATTTTTTTCAGAATCAATTTCATGGTCTCGAAACCACTGTTCAGACTAGGTCTAAATCAAATTGTACATGCCGAGCATTTGAGACTTGTGTTACAGACTTTGAGAGATAAGCACTTGTATGCGAAGTTCAGTAAATGTGAGTTCTGGTTAAGCGAAGTTAGTTTTCTAGGCCATGTTGTATCAGCATCGGGTATTCAGTTGGATCTGAGCAAAATTTCAGGTATACTTGCTTGGAAACCTCCGAGAAACGTTTTTGAAGTTTGAAGTTTTCTGGGACTTGCTGGTTACTATAGGTGGTTCGTGAAAGGTTTCTCTATGATTGCAACCCCGATGACAAAGCTATTATAGAAAGATGTTAAGTTTCAATGGTCAGAAAAGTGCCAGAAAAGGTTTGATCAGTTGAAAGCCCTTTTGACAGAAGCTTCAATGCTAGTTCAGCCAAAATCGAATGAAGAATTTATTATTTTTAGTGATGCATCTTTTAATGGTTTGGGCTATGTTTTGATGCAAGAAGGAAAAGTTATAGCTTATGCCTCAAGATAGTTAAAGTCGCATGAAAAAAAACTATCCGACGCACGATCTAGAATTGGCAACTATTGTGTTTGCATTTAAAATTTGGCGCCACTATTTGTTCGGTGAAAAATGTCTTGTTTATCCCGATCACAAAAGTTTGAAATATTTGATGACTCAGAAAGATCTAAATTTGAGATAGCATCGATGGTTAGAGTTGCTAATGGAATATGAATTAGTAATTGACTACCATCTAGGAAAAGCTAATGTTGTTGTTGATGCTCTAAGTCGAAAATCCTTGTTTGCTTTGCGTGCAATGAATGCACATATGGTTATATTAAATGATGGTGTGATAATAGCCGAGTTAAAAGCAAAACCATTATTTATTCAGCAGTTTTGCGAAGCTCAGAAGGTCGATAATGATTTGATAGTAAAGTGGGTTCAATATGGTTCGAACGTTGATTCAGAATCTCAAGTGGATGCTAAAGGATGTTTGTGGTTCAAAAACTGAATATGCGTTCCGAAAAATACAGTGTTGATTCAGATGATTTTGAACGAAGCTCATAACAGTCGGCTATCTGCTCACCTGGGTAGTACGAAGACGTATAATGATCTGAAATAGCACTATTGGTGGCAATATATGAAAAGAGACATTTCTGACTTTGTATCGAAATGTTTAGTCTGTCAGCAAGTAAAAGCTGAGCATCAGGTACCTTCTGGATTGCTTCAGTCGACTATGATACCAGAATGGAAATGGGACAGAGTTAATATGGATTTTGTATCTGGTTTACCGTTAACGCCAAGCAAGAAAGATGCAATCTGGGTTATTGTTGATAGATTAACTAAATCAGATCATTTTGTTCCGATACGTACAGATTACTCGCTTGATAAACTGGCTGAATTATATGTTTCTCAGATTGTGAGGTTACATGGTGTGCATATATCTATTGTTTCAGATAGAGATCAAAGGTTTACATCGCGATTTTGGAAGAAACTACAATATGCACTAGGTATGAAATTACATTTTAGCTCTACTTTCCATCCACAAATAGATGGCCAGTCTGTTCGAATCATTCAGATACTTGAGGATATATTGAGATATTGTATTCTCGAGTTTGAAAATACGTGGAAACGATACCTACCTCTGATTGAATTTGCGTATAATAATAGTTTTCAATCGAGTATCAAAATGGCACCTTATGAGGCTCTATACGGTTGTAAATGTCATACACCATTGTACTGAACTAAGCTCAGTGAAAATAAGATACACAAGGTTGACTTGATCAGAGAAACTGAGCGGAAAGTGAAATGATCAGTGAAAGTTTAAAAGCAGTATCTGATTGTCAGAAATCATATGCGAACTTGAAACGTAAAGATATAGAGTTTCAGATTGGGGATAGAGTATTTTTGAAAGTTTCACCGTGAAAGAAAATACTCAAATTCAGTCGTAAAGGCAAATTGAGTCGGAGATTTATTGGGCTGTATGAGGTTATAGAGCGGATTGGGCCAGTTGTGTATAGACTGTTGTTGCCACCCTAGCTAGAAAAGATCCACAATTTATTCCATGTTTCGATGCTTCATAGATATCGATCTGATCATTCACATGTGATTAGTCTGTCTGAGATTGAGATTAAGCTCGATGACATACGAGGAAGAGCTGATTCGTATTCTAGCTCGTGAGATTAAAGAGTTGTGAAATAAAAAAATTTCGTTGGTTAAAGTATTGTGGCATAAACACGGAGTTGAGGAAGCAACGTGGGAACCAGAAGATGTAATGAGAGAACACTATCGGAACCTATTCACCGGTAAGATTTTTGGGGACGAAAATCCCTAAGGGGGAGAGTTATAACAGTTTAATTTAGACCCTAATCAGAATGGTGTTTCGGGACCACGAATTCGAGCCAGAAAAATATTTAAAAATTATTTTTTGTGTTTATTATGTGAGAATTTATATGTGTTAAATTTTTGTGAATTAATTTTGTCGTTTGGGTGCCCGATTAAATAAAAGGACTTAACGCGTAAAATGAAAATTTGATGGTCAATTGAAAAAGGGCCAAATCGTTGTTGTCTTTTTAAGTGGAGGCATTTAAGTTGCAATTAGACAAAAAATATTAAGTGTGGACGGTTGTAGACAACCATTATAATTGTTTCATATTTTATTTTAAATGTTAATTAGGTAAATTAAATAATATGTTAATATATATGTTATAATATATATATCATAAATAAAATAAGCTTTCATACATCTTTCTTCTTTCCGAATTAAAAAAAATAAGAAAAGAAAGAAACAAGTTAGTGTTTAGTCATTAGTAAAGCTCAAACAAGGTATGCAACTAGCTCAGTTTTTGATAATTTTTACGTTTTTGAGATCGTTGCTTCGAATACTATCTGACCCATGCTAGAATTTTTGATTTTGATGAATATTTTGAATTATGCCATTGATGAATATTTGTGTTTTATGATGTTTGGTATGTGAAATGACACATATACTTGGTTATGAATTTAACATTCGAGTTTCTTGATTCTTTGATTGTATTTATTAAAAGTAAAACTTGGAAATTATATGAATTATAGAATTGAAGTACGTTTGTTTGGATTAAATTTTATTTAGATGATTAATACTAAAATGAATGATTGTTTTGAGTGGTATTTTATTTGGTAATGCCTCGTAACCTTAATCCGGTGACGGATACGGGTTAGAGGTGTTATAGGATCCGTTGGAACAAATTTTGACATCAGATCCTCCAGATGATGAAGAGGAGGATGAATTCGTAGCTTTGTTAGAAGCTAATCAAAAGGGTTTTAATCTGAAATCCCGCTTTGAATCTTTAGAGTTAGAGAAAAGGGATTATGCCCAACCAAAAATGTCAATGGAGGAGTCACCTAAATTAGAACTGAAGGTACTTCCCTCACATTTGAAATATGTTTTTTTAGGTAACTCTTCTACTCTGCCTGTGTTTGTTTCAGCAGAGTTAACTACTAAGCAAGAAGAGAAACTCATCTTGGTGTTGAAACAATTCAAGGAGGCTATCGGATGGACCATAGCCAATATCTATGGTATTAGTCTATCTGTATGCATGCACAAAATTATCCTGGAAGATGGCGGAAAAGGGACGGTTGATAGACAACGAAGACTGAACCCTATCATGAAGGACGTAGTGAAAAAAGAGATTATCAAGTGGCTAGATGTAGGTATCATTTATCCCATCTTAGATAGTTCGTGGGTAAGTCCAGTCCAGTGCATGCCAAAGAAGGGAGGTATCATAGTCATAGAGAATGACAATAACGAATTGATACCAACTAGAATAGTTACGGGATGGAGGATTTGCATCGATTTCCGGAAGCTGAATAAGGCGACTAGGAAAGATCACTTTCCTTTGCTGTTCTTAGACCAGATGCTGGATAGACTTTCGGGGCAAAACTATTACTGTTTTCTCGATGGATACTCAGGGTATAATCAGATTACAGTAGCACTAGAAGATTAACACAAGACAATGTTCACTTGCCCGTACGGTACATTTACATTTAGACGCATGCCATTTGGTTTATGTAATGCACCTGCTACATTTCAACGATGTATGATGTATATTTTTACTGACATGGTTGAGAAGTACTTGAAAGTTTTTATGGATGACTTTTCAGAATTCGGAGATACTTATGATGATTGCTTAGCCAATCTAGCTAGGGTACTAAGACGATGAGAAAAAACGAACCTCGTACTTAATTGGGAGAAGTTCCATTTCATGGTACTTGAAGGAATTGTTCTAGGGTATCGAATAACGAGACATGGAATCAAGGTAGACAAAGCAAAGGTAGATGTTATTAAGAAGCTCCCACCTCCAACATCTGTAAAGGGTGTTAGGAGCTTTTTAGGCCACGCCGGTTTCTATCGAAGATTTATCAAGGACTTCTCCAAAATTGCTAAACCCTTATGCAAATTATTGGAGAAGGACACGACGTTCAATTTTGATGATGAATGCTTAAGAGCTTTCAAGGACCTGAAGAGTTGATTCGTTACTACACCCATAATCGTCACACCAGACTGGGATTTGCCATTTGAATTAATGTGTGACGCAAGCGACTTCGCTATAGGAGCTGTCATGGGCCAGTGAAGGAACAAAGTTTTTCATCCCATCTATTATGCAATTTGGGCTCTTACAGGAGCTCAATTGAACTATACAGTAACAAAAAAAGAGTTACTTGCTATTATATTTGCTTTTGACAAGTTCCTATCTTATCTTGTAGGTACCAAAGTAACTGTCTATACAGACCACTCAGCAATTAAGTATTTGCTTCCCAAGAAAGACGCTAAGCCAAGACTGATCCAATGGGTACTTCTACTTCAAGAGTTTGATCTAGAAATTCAAGATCGAAAGGGGGTAGAAAACCAAGTAGCAGATCACTTGTCCAGATTGGAGCCGCAAGAAGGGAATTCTCCTATTATACCAATTTAGGAAACATTTCCAGATGAACATATACTGAAGTAAGTCATGTCCATAATACCCCTTGGTTTGCTGATATTGCTAACTATTTAGCTTGTGGTTTGATGCCAATTGATAAGACTTATCAACAAAGGATAAAGTTTTTTCACAATGTGAAGTACTATTTCTGGGAAGAGCCATAGTTGTTTAAAAGGTGTGCAAATCAGATGATTAGGAGATGCGTAGCAGAAGATGAAGTACAAAATACTTTATACCATTGTCACTCAGATCCGAGTGGGGGATACTTCGGAGGTACTCGTACAGCGGCCAAAGTATTGCAAGTCGAATTCTTTTGGCCAACACTATTCAAGGATGCATATGCATACGTAAAGAGTTATGACCGATGTCAAAGGGTTAAAAATGTCACCAATAGAAATGAGATGCCTCAAACAAACATCATTGAGGTAAAATTGTTCGATGTATGAGGTATTGACTTTTTTGGTCCTTTCCCTCCTTCTTTTGGTCACAAGTATATATTGATAGCAGTGGACTATGTGTCCAAGTGGGTCAAGGCTGAAGCTTATCCGACAAACGATGCTAGGGTTGTAATTAAGTTTTTGCAGAAAAACGTGTTCACAAGGTTTGGAACCCTAAGAGCTATCATTAGTGATGAAGGGTCCCACTTCATGAGCAAGTGGTTAAAATGGTTATTAGACAAGCACGGAGTGAAGCACAAGGTTGCAACAGCTTACCATCCGTAGATGAATAGGCAAGCTGAACTGGCAAATGAGGAGATCAAAGGCATACTTAAGAAGGTAGTTTGCCCAAATTAACGATATTGGTCCAAAAGGCTGGACGATGCTTTATGGGCTTACAGAACAGCATACAAGACACCTTTGGGGATGTCACCCTACAGGTTAGTCTTTGGGAAAACATGTCATCTACCCTTAGAGTTAGAGCACAAGGCTTACTGGTCTCTTCGACAACTCAACTTGTATCCTAAGCTTGCTAAAGAGAAACGGATGCTCCAACTCAATGAGCTAGAGGAACTCTGGATGTTCTCCTACGAAAATGCCAAATTACTCAAAGAAACACTTAAGAAATGGCATGACAAGTACATTCAAGTTTGAGAATCTGAAGTAGGTGAGTGAGTCTTGTTATTTAATTCCAGACTAAAGTTCTTTCTAGGTAAGCTAAAATCACGTTGGTTCGGTCCATTTAAGATTCATCGCGTCTATCCATATGGAGTTGTCGAGCTTCAAGGTAAGGGAGGTAATTTTCAAGTTAATGCTCAGCGCCTGAAACACTATTGGGGAGATAAGATTGAACGGAATGAAATTTCGTTCATTTTATCGAATGTTTAAAATTTTCTTATTTTCCTTTTTAATAAATGATTTAGGGTATATTTTTTATATTAGTATGTTTAAATAAATTCTATTTAGGAGATTGGAACTTAAGCGGGACCGCTTGTGACCCCTCAATCTTTCCTGGGAATTGATTTTAACATAATTTTCAGAAAAATTATTCTCTAAATAGAATTTTCAATTTTTGATTTTTCAAATAAAATGGTCAATTTTGATCCAAGTCTTAAATTGCAACTCAATTCCAAATTTTCATTAAGTCTAGGGACTTAATTGAATCATTTCTAAAGTTTGGTTGCTCTTTTCGTAAATAATAAAAACTAAATGCCTCTTTTTGTAAATATTTTTAAAAGGCTTCTAGAATAAATGTTTTAGTTTAATAAAAATGATAATTATTAATATATAATTATATCCATTATAATATATATTAATTATTATCAATTTTAGGATTAGTGTTAATTTAATCATACTTTATTTGATAAGTTTTTAATAATAATAATAAGATGATAATCTTTAATATATAATTATATCTATTATAATTCATATATTAATCTTTATCAATTTAGCATAGAATTAGGATTAGTCTTAATCATATTTTATCTTTGTTTAAATAATTAAATAGCAATTAATAATTTAATATGCATATATCTAATTATTAATTGTTGTTATCTTTGTATAGGATTAGAACTTAGAATTTTATTAATTAAATTGTTTTAAGAATTCTACTCTAATTCCTATTTTTTTCCTCAATAAATTCCACCCACTTCCCATTCATCTATCACTAAAAACCCAAAGCACTAAAACACCAAAGTGCCAAAACCCTTTGCCCAGTAGCCACTCGGTTAGCAGCACAGGCCGCATGTCCTACCAGGCCGCAAGCACGTCCAGCTTCATTAGTCGCTTGCCGCACCAGCCTCAGCTCACGCCAGGCCTTCATCTTGCGCACTATACCTACCTTCTGCACCATCTTGCACGCGCCCAATTGCTACCTCAGCCGAACGCCTGTCAGTGTCATTTGCTTCCAATTTCATCTCGCCCATCACTGCTCCCACATGCACCACGCCTGCACGCCCTAGATACTTGTGCGCCATTCTTCATTCATCCATCCTAAGCCACAAACCCTCCAACCCTCCTTTTAAATTGCCATATTTTCCTTCATTATTATTATTTCTTTTTTTATTTTTTCTACACAAAAGGTGGTAAGACCTAGTTTTCTCTTAATTTTTAATTTTATTCAATTAGTTAATTTTTCAATTCATTGAATTATTAATAATTTTTATTAGTTTTTTTTGAGAAAATAATTCTTTCATCTTATGATCAGGTTAAACATGCCTCGCAAGAGAACTCGTGCTTCTGCTCAAATTGATAAAACACAAAACAAGTTCTACTGTGAAGAAGCTAGAGTGAGATATGAAAGTATCTTCAAAAATCAACAAATGCATCCAGAGAAAGGCTTTACATTAAAAGAAAGTAACTATAGAGACTTTATGGCAAGTATTTGTCAAGTTGCTGAAACTCTCAATTGGGGGCTATTTTGTGAAAAGAGACTTAGTATGGACAAGGAGCTAGTTCATGAGTTCTATGCGGATTTAACTTCAAGCGAGATGACAGAAGTTCCAGTTCATGGAATCAAGGTACCAATAAATTCAAATGCTATTAATGAGTTATTTGAATTACCTGATTTTGAAAATAATGAATATTCTACATTAATGAGCAATATCAAGCCTGAAAATTTGCAAGAAATTTTCGAGGAACTAACAGTTTAGGGTTCTACATGGACTGTGTCAAAACAAGGAATCCACACTTGTCAAAGAGAATATTTGACGCCACTCGCAAAGGTATGGTTTTACTCCATCCGATTCAGCCTTATACCTAGCCCACATGGGATTACAATATCATTAGAGCGAATGGTCTTATTGTACTCAATCCTAACTGGTAAGACCATTGATGTAGGGAAGATCATCTTGAGGGAAATACAGAATTATTTTGTTAAATGCTCTAGCCCTGCTCACTTCCCCTTTACAATAACAATTTTATGCTTGAAAGCTGAAATTCTTGCGAATGTAAGGAAGATAGGGTATAGCCAAGGCACAATCATGGATTGGGACCTTTACCGAGTAGCTGGAAACTCAGTTTTATAGCAACGAGTTGAAGTAGGTGAGGAACCGGAGGACCCTGATGAAGAAGAAGATCTCACAATGCAATCATTTGAAGTCCTTGATAAGGTAGAATCAATGGAGCCAGAAGTTGAACCTGATGCTAAAACTTCAATTTTTAGAGCTCAATCGCCTAGCCCAGACCTTCGAGATGAGCTATCAAAATTGATGGACTTAATGCAACATATGAAATTGTAGTAACAAGCCTACTCGAGATACTCAAAAATAAGGGATGACTCGATGAGAAGTGCTTTTAAGAAAATATACAATGACCCGTTTATTTTTGTGCCTGAGTTTCCAAATTTCATATTTGAACCATGGAGCCCATTATCAAAGAAGGAGCGAAGCGATTCGTGCAAAGGCAATAATTATGGAGCAAAAGATGAGTCTAGAACGGAAGGATTTGCAAATAAATAAAAGGGAGGGATCTTGAATTTACTTTATTTTTGTTCTTATTTTTGTTCTTAGACTATTTTTAGGATTAAGTGTAACACCCCAAACCCGTGACCGTCACCGGATTTGAAAACGTGGTGTTACATTTTATTGCTCTGATACCAATAAAATGTAACACCCCAAACCCGTGACCGTTACCGGATTTGAAAACGTGGTGTTACCGAGCTTACTTCCCTTATTTCTCTCTTTGTAATATCTGATTGCTGTTCCAGGCAGGCTAGCTAACTGCGTCACTGTCGCCTTAAAAATCATATCTCGAGTTTCAAAACTCGGAAACTGATTCCGTAAATTTTCCCTGAATTTACACTCATATATCTATTCATGGATTTATTTCTAGAATTTTTGGTCAGGCAAATTGGTACAGTTTATTAGTTAAAGTCACCCATGTTACAGGAGTTGACTACATTGACCTTTGCCCGTTACAACTTGAATATCTCTCTGTACAGGACTTTAATACTGGTTCCGTTTGTTTCTAATGAAACTAGACTCAAAATGGAATCTGAACATATAAGGCATGACTTCTAATTATTTCTGGATAATTTATAGTAAATTTTCAAAGTCGCGATAGGGGACCCAGAAACCGTTCTGGCCCTGTCTCACGAGAACTTTAATATCTCTCAGTATACTGCTCATATGGTCGTTTCGTTTCGTCCATATAAAAGTAGATTCATCAAGGTTAAACTTCATGATTTATTCACTATTTAATTCTACTTCTACTATTTTTAGTGATTTTTCAATCTCATCTCACTGCTGCTGTCCGCAACAGTTACTGCAGTAGACTATGCCAATTTCATGAATCTTTCCTTGGCCTTACTAATCATCCATCATAGATGACACAAATTATGGCCACCTTATCAAAATAAAAGTTTCTAAGACTCGTGGCTATAGGTTCTAGCATCCCACTCGACGACCACATAGGCCATTTTCACATGGCTTAAAGTTTACAACCCACAATTCAACAAAACATAATAGCCTATACATGCCAAATGTTCTCCTAGTTCAACTACGAAGACAATACCAAAAGGTTTCCAGCCGGTGTGATGACTTCAACGACGGTTCCGAGCACGCAACAATACGAGTCCAAGAGACCTAAAATGGGTGACAAGAAAACACCGAGTGAGTTTATAACTCAAGAAGTCATAAGCATTCATCAACCATCCATTAGTAAAATTTTCACAACATGAAACAGTAAACGAGGCTAGGTACTTCATCCATATTGGAACTATACCATAATTCCTCGGACCTTTCGGTTCAATCTCATTCCAAGTCATACATCCACATTTCATATTCTATACAATAAGATAATTGAGGCATTTTACACACCAACTCATTCACACCACAATCATACAATTGCAATCATCACATAGATTTAAAGCTTACCATGCTCAACCCCGAGCAAGAACGTATTGCCTATTCGTCATGAGCTCAAGGTACTTACCCGATCCGCTGTCCATACTCAACTCGATGGAGACACACCTCCATATAATTGTTCGATCGGAGATATATATATAGAGAGTACGCACACACAAGGCTTAATACTCGATTTCAGATACTTAGTGCCATGCGATTTAAACCCGCACACACAAGCCATACCCTTCGAGCTCATACACTTAGTGCCATATATTTCCAGCATGCACACTCAGTGCCATATTTTTCCAGCATGCACACTTAGTGCCAATCTCACACCGTACACTCAGATTGCCCGACACTTAGTGCCGAAAGCAACTTTCTACACATTTCACTATTTCTTTTACATTCAACAAATGTCATCATTCCATACACATACATTTTCATTTGTAAATATATATATCATCCCATTAAACACAATTGCATAAATTTTACAATCATTTAAGCAATATCAAATACGTGCTTAATGACTTACCTTGTTTGGGGTAGAACGGTTCCAAATCGGCTACTCGCTTGCTTTCTCCTTTCCTTTGTCCAATTTAGTTCCCTTTGCTCTTGAGCTTCTTGTATCAAAACACCTTAGTCTAGTAAGCTCCATGGCTGATTTTCTCAAGCTTTTTCCCCTTTCTTCTTAGTATATTCGCCAAGCAAGAAAAAGATGAGAGGATGGACACTTTTTTTTCTTTTGTTTTCATCATATCCCTTTTTTTTTCAATTTCATTTCTTTATTCTTTCAAGCATAATCCATTAACTAAACATGTTTGAAACATGTTTTCTCTTGCCCATCACTCTTGACATGGCCGGCCACTAACCTTAGGAATGGGCTATTTGACATGCAAGTCCATTTATTTTACTTCATCCTTTTATTAATCTCTTAAAATTAGCCACATATATTTAAATCCTTTCACATGAGTCCTTTTTCTTTCAATTCACAATCAAATTAACTAAATCAAAGAATTCAAAATTCACACATGCATTTTCACATATTCTAGACAATAAATATTACGTTCGAACATGTCGGTGACTCGGTTTAGCGGTCCCGAAACCACTTCCCGACTATGGTCAATTTTGGGATGTCACATTAAGTTTAAATAGGAATTCTTTTTTTATTTTTTCATAATAAAACAAGAGAGGAAAATCACTAATGTGAGCAAGTTACAAAGTATAAAGTGTGGCAATAGATATATACAAGTCTAGGGTTGGATTTAGAAAGACCTTGGTACTTAAGCAGTCAAATTGACTCACCTTTTCTTCTCTAAAATCCTACCTGGTGTATAGTATCTATTCACTTTAAAAAATGAGAACATTGTTCATTTTAAGTTTGGGGGACCGAAAAATTGAATTATTTCCACTCAGAATAAATTTTTCTTTTAATTATGATTAGGATTTTTGTAACGCCCCAATTTTCGGGAATTTTGTGGATGTTGGCAAATTTTAAATTTTTGGTGTTCTGTCTACTTGGCGTAGATTTAATCAGGTTAGTGGGCCTCTAGAAGGACCAAGCTTAAGTTAAAACCCGGTAATTTTAATTAGTTTTGATTCCATAAGAAGAAGGGGTTCTGGTTAATTGGGCTTTTAAGTATTAATTGGGTAAAAATTAAACACAAGGAAGCAGGTGGCAAAGTGGCATGTGACGCCACTGGGGAGGCTATAAAGGTGGCGTGTGGATGCTAGGGAGAACCAAGGTTCAAGTCACAATGAAAGCATATTAAGGGAATTATTTTTATGGTTGGAAAGGGTAAGTAATGGAACTCAAGTGAAAGACTGTCAGGAGGATTTTAAATTGCTCAAGGGATTGAGTAAGGAGGGGATAAGGGAGAGGATTTAGGAGCTGATTAGGGAGAGCAGTATTGGCCGAATGGTGGACTCTTGGGGAGCAAGAGTTGGCCGGCCAAGGGTTTGCTTAGGGGGCAAATTTCGGCTAGGTTAAATGCCAAGTATAAATTTTGCATTTAGGGGTAAGTGTGCTGTTTATTCTGACCATCTTTCCTCCTCCTCCTTTCTTTTCTTTTTCTCTCCATCTACCTTCTCCTCTTCTTTTCTCCATAGTCGAATCCTTCTACCAATCTTCCCTACACCACTTCCTTACTATTATCTTTAAGCCTTATAGCCGAATATCACAAAAGTCGAAATCCCGAAGGTTCATATTGTCTGTGCCGAATTCTCCTAGCAAAACCTACTGATCTTTCTTAATCCTTTTTTGATCAATTATTTCTTTTTTTGAACCCCAAACCTCTATCGACAAAGCCACTACAAAACCCTCACATTTTCTTCACTGTTGCAAAAAGCCAAAAACGCATAGCCTTAGGGACATAGCCGAATTCTGAGATCTTTAAGGGCTCGACTTTTGTTATCATTTGAGGGGTTAGATCTGTATCAGAATCGAGTAGGAGTTAATTGGAATCATTGACCAAAGGAACCGGTGGTAAGTTTTCAAACCTAATCTTTATTTTCGGTTTTAGAAAAAGCCTAAACCCTCTAAAGGTTAGGGAAGCTGTCAATTTGGGCTTGTAGCTCTAAGGGTTGTTATAATTGTTTTATTTTGGTAATAGTGTGATCTAGAGGCTGCTGATCGAAGGCCTGGACAAGTGGAACGACTGGATCTAAACCTAGTCGCTAATTTCGGCAAAGGTAAGATCGCTAGTGCCTAAGGTGTTTTCGGCCGAATATGGTAAGGGGGTTAATATGTAGTTCATTTTAATAGTTAGATTAACATGTTAGTAATCCAATTGTAGGCAGTTCGTGTGTGGATCTCATCAGCATACCATTCAAACAGGTGTGTAACTGACACCCTTTCATAGTTTAGATCGGCAAAAGTCGAAAAGCCGAAATGCCGAAAAACTGGTATTTTGTGGACTTGCGAGTGTGTGAATGCTCGTAAGGTAAATCGATTAACATTTTTGGTAAACTACAATGTTTAGACTGCAGAGTGTATGATTTCTGTGCCTTCGATATTTTTGGGCTTTATGGGCCAAAATTGGGATTGTGGGCCAACGAGCCCAATTCGGTAAGAACCCTCGGTAAGTGCTTCTGTTAGTACGTATATGCATGAAAACCCTTAAAACTGATAAAATTACTGAAATACCTTTATAGGTGGACAATTTACAAATTTACCCCTAGGAGTAAAATTATTGATATACCCCTAGGGTTAAGGTTGACCTGAATGCATGTTTGACTATTATTATTTACTACATGCCATGTTATTATTATCTGATGCATGGGACTGGGATACTGATGGAGGAAGTACATAAAGTGGCTTGTCCACGTACTGGAGGCTTTGCCTCAACCTACTGATAACTAAGCAGCAATGCTGCAACTGTGGAGTGTAGGGCTGGGTGGGTTGTGCTATTCCCCACATGGAGTGTAGAGCTGGTACGGGTAGAGTTTAGCGGTTGGTTATAGGCTGGGTTGGGCTTGCATACACGAATATGTCTGATCTGTTCTGGAATGGGCCTCTGGGCCATACTGTTATCTAAAAATGGGGCTAAGGTCCAGTTTATTGTATTCTGAAAAGGGCTTCAGCCCAATACCCACTGTTATTTGACTGGGCTTAGGCCCAATGGGCTTGAGCTGACTTAGGCTTTGGATGGGCTTTCCTTACACACTGGGTTTTCCAAACTCACCCCTTTCTCTTCCATCCTTGCGGTGAGCCCTAGTTGGTGGACTTGGAGTCAAGCGGGATTCAGATCGCCACGAAGATTAATTTTGTTTTTTTAGTTTCGCATTTATTATTTTGACTATTTTCATTCTGGTTTAAGTTGTAATAAGGCCGCTCTTCTTATTATTTTTATTATTTTGGGTTATTAAATTGGTTAGCTCTAGGGTGCGGTTTATAAAAGTTACTTATTTTCAAAATAACACAATAACCGAGCAAAGCTTCCGCAATGTAAACTTTTTCAAAGGAAATGAATATTTGAAATAGACTTAAACTTAATTAATTATTCGTGGACTAGCCACAGGCTTAAAGTGTGGAAATGGATGTGTGCATGTCTAGGATTGGATCCATGAAGAGCTTGGTACTTAAGCAGTCCAACAGACTCACATCCTCTTTTCTGGCTTCCTACCTGGTACACAGCTTCCATTCACTTTAACTTAAAACAAAACATTCTTCAAACCCTAAGAAAGATTTTTGGATAAAACATAACTTATTTAGTAACATTCTCCATGTGACACGCCAGATTCGAGCCAAACTTCCAGGCTGGGTTTGGGGTATTACATTTAGTGGTATCAGAGCCCGGTTGCAACAACTCAGCTGTGGATCGGGTCCAAAAAGGTTTTCAAAACTTTGAGCCCAAAGAGGGTATTTTTGGAAAAATCTGATTTCTGAAAACAAATTTTTTGTTGAAAGGAGATAATTTCCAAACCTGTTTTCTTTAAACCAAAGGTGTGAGAAATGGATTTCAAAAAGGCCTAAATCTTTTTAGTTTGTCTGAAAACTGATGAGGTGGCACACTGAATCCCCGACACCAAGTCTGTAAGTATCTTTCTATTTTATATACTGAACTGTACTATAGATAGTACTGAGCCTTAGAGATAGTACTATGTAGCATTAAGGCTACAAAACTGAGACTGTAGGGTAAACTAAGCCTTAGGGAACTGAGACAGTAGCTAAACTGCAGTCGCGCGAGAACAACTCTAAAACTTTATTTGTTTATAAGATATTCTATAATAAACAGTGGAAACAGTAAACTAACGGCATAAAACTCGTAATCAGATAAATCGATATGAGTACGAGAGCTACTCGGAGAAGAGGCCATGGTCAAGGCCGAGGCAATACTCAAGCTGGATCTTCGTCTTCTGAACACATACCAGCTGGAGTGGCACGACCACCACCGGTCGATGAAAATGGGCCGTATGATTGGGCTGCGGGGGACGACACTCTGTCCTAGGCCATGTTAAGAGTTTTGGAAAGGGTGGCAGGAGCTAATGTCGGGCCCATGAATAGGGGGTCCATTTCTGAGTGACTCCGGGCCAACGGAGCGGAGGTTTTTAGGGGATTATGGATTAGCCCCAAATGCGGATGAGTACTGACTGGAAGCCACGGAGTGGATTATGGATGACTTGGACTGCTCAGTGGAAAGAAGTTAAGAGGGGCGGTGTCATTACTGCGGGACGAGGCGTATCAGTGGTGGATCACTGTGAAAGAGGGTACCCCAACTGAGAGGGTAACTTAGGAGTTGTTCAAGCAGTCCTTCAAGGCAAAATATGTCGAAGCTAGCTATGTGGATGCACGAAGAAAGGAATTCCTGAACCTAACCCAGGGTAGTAAGACCGTTGCTGAATAAGAGGCAGAGTTTCCGCGATTGAGCCGGTACACTAGTGGCATTGTCTCCACCGAATATGAGCGCAGTGTTCATTTTGAGGATGGCCTCAGGGATGAGCTAAGGGTGCTCATAGCTCCGTAAAGAGAGCGCGATTTTGCTGCACTGGTAGAGAAGGCTAAGATAACCGAAAAGGTGAAGCAAGCCCAACGAAAGAACCGCGACAGGGATCAAAACTGATTCAGGAGGGATACTGGACCAGCTGGTGCTGCAAACCGAAATGTTAAGAGAGCTAGGATGGAGGAACCAGTTTGAGTAGTTCCGGTGAACACAGTTAGACCACAAGCTTGTGGAGATTGTGGTAGAATGCATCTGCGGGAATGCTGGAAGTGTTCTGGGGCTTGTCTTCGTTGTGGATCAAATGAGCATAAGATTAAAGATTGTCCTAGGAGGCCAGCTCAGACTCAAGTGGCTGAACAAGGGGCTGTGCAACCTGTCCAACCAGCACGAGGTGGACCGCCGCCGCCGAGAGGTCGTGGCCAAGGTTGCGGTGGCAATGGCCATGGACGTGGGGCACCTGGCAAGGGTACTGTTAATGCTGAGGCTCGTCAGCCAGCTTTGGTATATACTGCTCGTCTCCGCGAGGAGGGTGACACACCTGATGTCATAAATGGTACGTTTTTTATCTCTGGCGTACCTTATACTGCTCTGATAGATGTGGGGTCAACTCATTCGTATGTTGCATGTGACATTTTTGGGGCATTGGGTGTTTACCTTGAGGAGACTGTGTGTGGGGTAATTGTGATAAGTCCTTTAGGTCACTCGGTTAAAGTAGAGAAACTCTTTAGGGAGGTGCCTTTAGAGACTCAAGGTAGGATTTTCTGAGGAGACTTGATGGAGTTACCGTTCGGAGAATTCGATTTGATCCTAGGGATGGATTGGTTGACCAAGCATATGACAACGCTGGATTGTGCAACTAAGAGGATGGTGTTAAGGACTGTTGAGGATGAAGAGGTAATGATTATTAGAGAACAAAGAGATTACTTGTCCAATGTGGTATCGGCTTTGAGGGCTGAGAAACTGATGCGTAAGGGATGCGAGGCATATTTGGCTTTTGTAAGCCAAGTTGAAACTGAGGATCTGACTGTGGAGACCGTCAGAACTATTAGGGAATTCCGGGATGTTTTCCCAGAAGAGCTTCCTGGATTACCTTCGAATCGGGAAGTTGAATTTGGAATCGATTTGCTGCCTGGAACAGCTCGAGTATCCATTGCACCCTATAGGATGGCACCGAAGGAGTTAGTGGAACTGAAAGCTCAAATCCAAGAGTTGTTGGATAGAGGCTTCATTAGACCTAGTGTGTCTCCATGGGGAGCATCGGTCCTGTTTGTGAAGAAAAAGGATGGGACAATGCGCACGTGCATCGATTATCGGCAGTTGAACAAACTAACGATGAAGAAAAAATACCCACTGCCAAGAATTGATGATTTATTTGATCAACTTAGAGGCGTTTTGGTATTTTCCAAGATTGACCTTCGATCTGGATACCATCAGCTAAGGGTAAAGGAAGTGGATATTCATAAGACAACATTCAAAACTCGATATGGTCATTACGAGTTCCTGGTTATGCCGTTTGGGTTGACGAACGCACTTGCCACTTTCATGGATTTGATGAATCGAGTATTCCAACCTTACTTGGACCGATTCGTGGTATGTTTCATCGATGATATTCTGGTATATTTAGAAACCGAGGAGAAAAATGAGGAGCATCTACGTATTGTGCTACAAGTGCTGAGAGAGAAGCAACTGTATGTGAAGTTTAGTAAGTGTGAATTTTGGTTGCGAGAAGTGGCTTTTCTAGGTCATGTGGTTTCTGTTTAAGGAATTAGATTGGATCCTCAGAAAATTAAGGCAGTTCTATGATGGAAACCACCGAAGTCAGTATCAAAAATTCAGAGTTTTCTGGGTTTGGCAGGCTATTACCGAAGATTCGTAGAGGGATTTTCTCTGATTGCTACACCATTGACGAAACTGTTAAGGAAAGGGGTAGAATGTGACAGCCCAAAATTGACCCTAGTCGGAATGTGGTTTCGGGACCACAAAACCGAGGCATAAAAATAATTAAAAATTTATTTTGATGCCTATAATATGTGTGTGCTCATGTATGACATTTTATGATGATTGATTTAGTGTTATAAAGGTGAATTCCACTAGAAAGGACTTAGTAGTGAACTTTGAAAGTACGATAGGAAATGTGTGATGACTAATTAAAGCATGCATGCAAAATAATGGACTTGCATGTCAAATTCCCTTTTACAAGTGATGGCCGCCATGACAAAGAGATATGGGCTAAACATGTCATGAAACATGTTTTGTTGGGCATTAGGGAGAAATAATAAACAAATAAGCATGGGTAAGAAAAGAATGAAAAAAAATGTGTGTGGAGAGTAGCATCCCCCATTGCCGTGCAACCAAGAAGAAAAACAAAAAATTTGTTCATCCTTGTTCTCTCCTTTTGGCCAAAAATACTAAGAGGAAGAAGGATTTTGCTTCATTTCCTTTGTTTAGAAGAGATCTAGAAGGTGATTTGGCTAAATTTGCATCAAGAGTAAGGTATGTATGAGGTTGTGTTGGGAGTTTCATGCATGTTTTGGTTGCTAATTTGATGTGCATGTTAGCCATGGCTCAAATCTTTGTTATGCCATGGAAATGGCATTTGGCCAAAGTTGTTATGGTGATAAAGCCATTGCATGCTAAGTGTGAAACTTGATGATGATGCATGCAATGATGGATTGTCTACCTATGAGTAAGATTTTGAGCTTTCTTTTTGTTTTATCATGATTGAAGTTGAAAAGAAGCATGATTGTCATATTCGCCATGATGCATTCTTGAGCATGATTCATGCTTCTTGCATGTTAGTTAAAATTTGTGTTTTGGATGGCTATGGACACCTTGAAATTCGGCCATGCTCATATATGCATATATATGATTGCACATTATGTTTTGGTTATGAACTAAGTGATGAATATATTGGTTTAAAGAAGAAGATGTGGAAGAATGCTTGTGAAATTGCAAGCACAATTCGGCCTAGCACACATGTAGGTGCTTGATGCTATATTACAAGTTTTGGGCCACAATGTGCAAAGCATTAATTAGTAAATTGCATGCTGTTTTTGTGAGGTATTAAGTGCAAAATTAACCTCAACATGTACATGAATATTCGGCCTTGGGTAGCCTATTGAAGGCCTTAGCATTTCCTTGATGCTCGAATAAATTGTATTGAATTGCTTGATGTAGTATAAAATGTGCATGACCATTGTGTATTCAAGCTAAAGGGTGGCCATATGACCATTTAAACTCCTTGTCATATTCGGCCAAAAGCTAGCACAATGAGGTTTTAATAAATTGAATTTGTTTGAATTAGCTCAAGAGCTTAGAAGACCACAATTGGACAAGGGGAAGGAAAAGGTGATCGAATAGCCGAAAAAGCCGTTCGACAACATCCGAGGTAAGTCCTCAAGAAGTGACCCTACTTGAATTGTGTGAAATAAAGTATGGATGTGTATTGATTATTGATTGTGTATGCATGAGTATTTGAATTCTACCCGGGCTAAGTCCCGAAGGCGAATATGCTTGTGACTATAATTGCGTTTGAGCCTTAGTAACGAAAATGAATTATGTATGTCCAATGATAATTGATGTATGTGTTCATGGGAAATTGAATGATATCCGGGCTAAATCTCAAGACAATTATGCTGGAAATTATATCCGGGTTAAGACCAAAGGCAATTGCGCTAGTGGCTACATCCGGCTAAGACCAAGGCATTCGTGCGAGACATTCTATCCGGCTAAGACCAAGGCATTTGTGCACGTGATTATATCCGGTTATATTCCGAAGAATCTTGGGCTGGAGGTGAGTGTTGGTTGCTGTAATGAATTCAATTAGTACACTCGAAAAGCCCAAAGGATAAGGTACGTTATATGTGCATCGGAAAGTCGACATGTTTGAGCAACATTCGCTCAATCGACTAATGAATTTCAGTTATTGAATTGATTGATACTTTGTGAAATTATATAATGATGAAGTGTGAAGTAAGAATGTGTATAAATGAAATGATGCATATGGCTATGTGAATGTATTGCTGTAATTAGAGTTGATTATATTCCTTGAGACTTACTAAGCATAAAAATGCTTACCCCGTTGCTTTGGCTCTCGGTTTTCTAGATTTCGCTCGAGGCAATCGGATTTGGGATCGTTGAAGTCAAGTCATCCACACTATCAAGCCTCCATTTTGGTATAAATTTTGGTTGAACTTGAGATGGCATGTATAGGATTACCCTTGTTTGTTAAATATGTTGTAATGTAAGTATGTACGGCCATGCGAAAATGGCTCCAAAAGGGAAGCATGAACTTAGACTAATTGTGGGTTGTATGTATATATTTGGTGTCATGATGTGGCTATGGCTTGGAAATGGGAATGTTGGTCATATGATCAGCCATTGGCATGGTTAAAATGATCATATATGAACCTATGTATGGCAAGACTAGTCGAATCATGGAGACTACCAAATAGGTAAGTCCTACCTTAAAAACAGATGCTGCCAGCTGCAGTGGCGTGAATGTGAAAAATCACCAAAATTCATAGGAATGGAATTAAATAGTGAATAAGCTATGTAAATGAACCTTGATGAGTCTATTTTCATATGGAAGAAACGAAATGGTCATAGGAGTTACAGGTTAAGAGATAATAAAGCTATTGTGAGACAGGGCCAGAATGGTTTCTGGGTTCCCTGTCGCAACTTTAAAAATTCACTATAATTTATCCAAAAAGAATTAGGAGACATACCTTATATGTACAGATTCCATTTTGAGTCTAGTTTCATTAGAAACAAACGACATCAACATTAAAGCCCTGTACAGAGAGATATTCAAGTTATACCGCGCGAAGGTCAGAGCAGTCGATCCCTGTAACATGGGTAACTTTAACTAATAAACTGTACCAATTGGCCTGAACAAAAATCCTAGAAATAAATCCATGGATGGATATATGAGTATAAATTCAGGGAAAATTTACGAAACCAGTTTCCGAGTTTTGCAACTCGAGATATGATTTTTAAGGCGACAGTGACGCAGTTTTCCAACCTGACTGGAAATGTCAATTTGGTGGGCAAAACATGTGAACTTGGCTTGTTAACCCCTCGGGTCCGACACCGGCGATGGTCTCGGGTTTGGGGTGTTACAATTTTATTGGTATCAGAGCCACGGTTTAGTCGATTCTAGGACTACCGTGATGTGTTTGGGGTCTAGCTATACATGCCATTAAATGATGAATCGATAGTGTGATGATTCTGACAATTCGACTTTGTGTTTGTTGTAGCAATGGATCCCGATCCCAACCGAGCGATAGCTGATGATGTGGAGAGTGTGGCGCCTGCTCCCGCGCAAGGGACAACGCCGGCGGACTCTCAACCTATGGCCAGCAATCCTAATGACGAGGCTAGGCAAGCCTTTTATAGTGTGATGAACGAATGGTTTAATCAATACATTCGAACCAACACGGCTGTTCCACAACCTCCATTCCCGACAAATGCAACCCCCAGACCTACAATACCTCCGGTGACTGACCAAATAAGGTCAAGTAAGCCCCCAGTCGATAGGATTCGAAAACATGGGGCCACTGAATTTAAGGCTACGGATGATGATGATGCCGAGCGAGCTGAATTTTGGTTAGATAACACTATCCGGGTGCTTGATGAGCTATCCTGTACACCCGATGAGTGCTTAAAGTGTACCATCTCCTTGCTACGCGAGTCCGGCTACTATTGGTGGAGTACTCGACTTGTGGTGCCTAGAGAGCAAGTGACTTGGGAATTCTTTCAAACCGAGTTCAAAAAGTATATCGATCGAGATTCATCGACCAAAAGCGGAGGGAATTTCTTGATCTTAAGCAAGGTTCTATGTCCGTTACCGACTACGAACGAAAGTTTGTGAGGCTTAGCCAGACGCGAGAATGCATTTCGTCCGAAGCTATTATGTGTAAACGCTTGAGGATGGGCTGAATGATGATATAAGGATGTTTGTTGGCATTCTCGAGATACGAGAGTTCGTAGTACTTGTTGAGCGAGCTTGTAAAGTCAAGAGCTTAGAAAGGAGAAACAAAAAGCTGATGTGGGGATTGGAGAATTCGAAAGAGGTCCTCGGAAAGTCTCTTCAACAAGCATCGAAGAGATTTTGAGATGATGCGAGCCGGTCTAGAGGCGTTTGGGCTTTTCTAGACGAGGACGCGATCGACCCCTGTGACCACACGAGTCACTTGATCGCCATGGTGGAAATGATCGCCGAGAGAGGCGGAGTGTCCACATTGTGGCAAATGGCATTCGGGAGCTGTTGGTTTCGTGATCGCTCCGCTATAAGTGTGGATCGGCCGACCACTTTATGAAGGATTGCCCGAGGATGCATGAACAGAATGTAAGTCGAGTGCAAACCCGGTGCTACCATCGCTCGAGGTAGGCCACCTAGAAATATGGGCAATGTCGGTGGCGGTCGAGAGGATCTAGAGATGCTACCATCGATCCGAGGCTCGTGCTCTGCTAGGACTTATGCCATACGCTCACGCGAGGATCTGCCTCTCCGGATGTTATTACCGGTACTTTCACTCTTTTCAATACAAATGTGATTGCTTTGATTGACCCGGTTCTACTCATTCATATATATGTGAAACCTTAGCATCCAAGAAGACTTTGCCTATTGAGTCTCTTGAGTTTGTAATTCGGTGTCAAACCCTTGGGTCATTACGTGCTTGTTAACAAAGTGTGCAAGAAAAGTCCCCTAGTGTTCGAGGTTCTTGTTTTCCGGCGGACTTGATGCTTTTTCCGTTCGATGAGTTCGATGTTATTCTTGGTTTGGATTGGTTGACCATGCACGATGCGGTTGTAAATTGCAAGAGCAAGACTATCGATTTGAGGTGCGAATAATGAAATAGTTCGGGTTGAGTCCACGGACTTAAACGGGTTGCCACCGTAATATCGCCGATGTTGGCCCAGAAATATGTAAGAAAAGGGTGCGAAGCGTGCCTTGCGTATGTGCTCGATGACAAGGAATCAGAGAAGAAACCCGAATCTGTGCCCGTGGTTTGTGAATACCGGATGTTTTCCCAAGAATTGCCGGGTTTACCACTGTTCGGAAATAGAATTTGGCATCGAATTGGTACCGGTACCACTCCAATTTCGATAGCTCCGTGTCGTATGGCACCAACGGAATTAAAGGAGTTGAAAGCTCGGTTGCAAGAATTGGTGGATAGAGGTTTTGCTCGCCTGAGTTTTTCGCCTTGGGTGCGCCGTGTTGTTCGTGAAGAAGAAGGATGGAACCATGCGATTTGTGCATCGACTATCGTCGACTTAATAAAGCGACGATAAAGAACAAATATCCGCTGCCACGTATTGATGACTTGTTCGATCAACTGAAGGGAGCCTCGGTGTTCTCGAAAATAGATTTGAGATCGGGCTACTATCAATTACGAATCCGAGATTCAGACGTGCCCAAGACGCCTTGAGCGAGATATGGTCACTATGAGTTCCTAGTGATGCCGTTTGGGCTCACTAATGCCCTCGGTATTTATGGATTTAATGAATCGGATCTTTAGACCATATTTGGATCGATTTGTAGTCGTGTTCATTGATGACATCTTGGTCTATTCAAGAAATGAGACCGAACATCTTGAACACCTGCGTTAGTGCTGCAAATTTTACGGACAAGCAATTATATGCTAAGTTCAGCAAGTGTGAGTTCGGTTAAGAGAGGTTAGCTTCTTGGGTCATGTGGTATCTGCATCGGGTATTCGAGTCGAATTCGAATAAAATTTCAGCCATACTAAATTGGAAGCCTCAGAAATATTACCGAGGTTCAAGCTTTTGGGGCTTGCCGGTTATTACCGATGATTTGTAAAGGCTTCTCAACGATAGCCACGCCGATGACGGTTACTCCAAAAGGACGTTAAGTTCGAATGGACGGAGAAATGCCAAAAAGTTTCGATCAATGAAAACTTATTTGATCGAAGCCCCAATTCTAGTGCAACCCGAGTCCGCAAAGAGTTTGTCATCTATAGCGACGCCTCTCTACTTGGGTTAGGTTACGATTAATGCAAGAAGGTCGAGTTGTGGCCTGTCGTCGAGGCAATTAAAGCCACATGAGAAAAATTATCCGACTCATGATCTCGAATTGGCCGCCATCGTATTCGCCTTAAAGATTTGACGACATTACTTATTTGGTGAAAGGTGCCATGTATACTCGGATCACAAAAGTCTCAAGTATTTGATGACCCAAAGAGACTTAAATCTGCGACAAAGACGTTGGCTCGAGTGTTAAAGGATTATGAGCTGATCATTGACTATCACCCGGAAAGGCGAATGTGGTTGCGGATGCCTTGAGTCGTAAATCGTTATTCACCTTACGAGCGATGAATGTGCACTTGTCTATCCGATCCGACAAAGGTGTTAGTGGCTGAATTGAAAGCCAAACCATTATTGACACACCAAATTCGAGAAGCTCGAAAGTTGATGACGAGTTGGTTGCAAAACGGGCTGCGTGTGTTCGAACAAGGACTCGGAGTTTCAAATCGACGATGACGATTGTTTGAGGTTCAAAAGTCGTCTGTGTGTCCCAAAGAATTCAGAACTCATTTCGATAATTCTGAATGAAGCCCATTGTGACAACCCGAATTAGGGCCTAATCGGAATAGTGGTTTCGTGACCACAAATCCGAGATAGAAATAATTGTTTTATAAATATTTTGGGGTTTATGATATGATTGCATGATTGTGTGAAAATTTCGTGATGAAATTCTATGCCTAAAGTGTTTAAATTGAAAGTAGGGACTAAATCGAATAAGTTGCAAAATTTGCATACTAGAAATTTTTAGTATGAAATTGTTTTGAAATATTTATTAGGAGGTCTTAAATAGCAATTCTACCAATTTTAAGTTCATGGACAAATTTAGGACATGGAAGGAATTTTTGGAAAGTTTAGTAGTAAGGGTATTTTAGTCATTTTGATATTAAATGAAATAAAATGGGAAAAATAACACAAAATAGTCATCTTCCCCATTTAGTTGCTGCGAAACTTCACTCTCTCCATAGCTAGGATTCTTCAACTTTCAAGCTCCATAGTAAGTGATTCTAAGCCCGCTTTTAATGTTCTTTACGTTTTGGAATCCGGAAGCTCGATTAAGCTTATGCTAGTAATAATTTAACCTAGGGTTCATATTTGGAAAAATACCCATAGGTGAAATTTGTGTATTTTGATGTTTTATGATAGAATATGAGGTTTTAAATTGTGTTAAATAATTTGTGCTACTCGGTTTTAAGTGAAAACGAGTAAAAGCAAGCATAATCGGTAAAAATACCTAATGTTCATAACTATATGATAGAGTGGGAATTTGATGTTGTTGTAGAAGAGAAAATGTTCAGCATATCATAAAACATAAGAATAAGGGCTGAAATTAAATTCCGAGCCTAGGGGCAAAATTGTAATTTTGTAAAAGTTAGGAGGCAAAATGTAATTTTTCTACAATGTGATTTTTGGATTGAAATAAATAGTATGAGTATTAAATGAGCTAAATGTGTTATTATAGATCAAGAAAGGCGCTGAACCGACCTCGAGCAGGGGGAAAGAAAAAGTTTTGGACTAAATTGCAAAATTTCCATATTTTGCACCAAGGTAAGTTGTATGTAAATATTACAATAATTTCATGTACATTCTTATATTTCAGCCTATTATATGTATATACTAGCTGATGTTGAAGTATAAATTGACTATTGGAAGAATGGAAATAAATACGAGAGAGAGATCCGGTTGAACATTGGAGAGATCGAATGAAATAGAGGGCGTAGCTAGGTCACATGTATGATGCTGAGTGCACATCATGTGTACAAGAAAGCTACGAGACACCTCAGTAGTAGCTAGGTCACATGCGTGATACGAGATGTATCCCATGTAGACAAGAGAGCTACGTGAAAGATAAATGTAGCTAGGTCGCATGCGTGATTCCAAGTGAAGGACACCATGTAGACAAGAGAGCTACGTGAAAGATAAATGTAGCTAGGTCGCATGCGTGATTCCAAGTGAAGGACACCATGTAGACAAGAGAGCTACGAGACAAATCGGCTAGGTCGCATGAGTGGTACTAAGTGTTCCCCATGTGTACAAGAGAGCCGAACTAAATGAAGTATGATGGTGGGTGTGTCTTTGAAACCGTTAAATATCGAGGATTGATCCGAATTGTTCAACGGGATGGTTTTGTGGTGACATTGTGGTTTGGACCTACACTTAAAGTGAATGAAATGTGGTGAAAATGAATTGTGGCATATACATATATACGATAAAATGAGGTTAGCATAAAGAATGTGTGAAAGAGTGAAATTAGTATTAAAACTGTTTTTAGATGGCAGCAGTGACGTGATTTTGAAAAATCACCAAAATAGGAGGAATATAATTAGAGGTTGAATGAGATGTGAAATTAAAGCTTAATGAGTCTACTTTCATATAAAAGAAGCAGGGCAAGCAAAGGAATTCTATATTTTGAGATATTTACAATTGTAACTGACTTGCTCAGGATGAATACGTGATCCCCTGTTTCCACTTTGAAAAATCATTAAAAATTGTACAAAGCAAACTAAGAAATATAGTTTACATGCCTAAATTCCTTATTGAGACTAGTTTTAAAACAACAGACTTCAGGGTTGTTTGAGTTATGTACTGAGAGAAATTCAATTCGTAGTGGACAGAGGTCAGGCCAGTCGAGCTGTGTAATAGGGAAACTTTAACTAATAAACTGTACTAATCTGCTGAACCAAAATTATAAAAAAATTTAGCAAGAAGCTTTATGAGTCTAGATTCAGGAAATTTTACAGATATGAATTTCGAGTTTTGTAACTCGAGTTATGATTTATTTAGTGAATATGACACAGCAGAGACAGCTTAATCGAAGTGGAATAAGTAGTGAAGTTAAAGTAGACATACTTGAATTGTTGTGTAAACATGTTAGATTCTTAAATTAGTATTTACATACTACTTACTAAGCTATAAGCTTACTTCGTTTTCTCTCTTTTGTCTTATAGTGTTCTCCACTTGCTCAGAGTCAAGGATCGTGAAGATCTACCCGCACTATCATACTTTGGGGTATTTGAACTAAATGTTTTGAATTATGGCATGTATAGTAGGCAAAAATTATTTTGTTATGTGTCATATTTGTCTAGGTTTAAAATATTAGTTACTGATTTTCGACCGATTACTTTGTACAAGCCATAAAAGTTGGCTAATATTGTTCAAGATATATGTTATACGATGCATTATCAAATGGGATGACATATTTCTATCTTGGTATATGTTATGTTCGGTAATACCTTGTATCTGCTCCTACGATGACGATAACAGGTAAGGGTGTTACATTTAGTGGTATCGAGCTATGGTTTAGTCGGTTCTCGGACTAATAAAGTGTGTGTAAAAGTCTAGCTATACATGCCATAAAAATATTGTGATAGTGTGGTGACTCGATTATTCTAAAGCTGTGTTTTGTTTTAATATAGTAATGGATCCTGAAGGAACTGCGGTGATGATGTTTGCTAGTAATGCGCCGGCTCCCGCACAAGGGACCGCTACTGTGGAAAGTAGACTGAGACATTGGGACAAGGAGATGAGGCTCGGGGCGCCTTTCTCCAAATGATGAACAATTGGTATCTTGAATTTATTCGAGCAAATCCAAATGCTCAACCTCCTCCACCCCTCCTATACCTCGGGATTCTGTAGTGCTCAAGGTATAAATTTGGTAAGAATGAACAAGCCTCCGGTTGACAAGATTAGAAAACAAGGGGTCAAGAGTTTAGAGCAAAGGTTGATGATGATCCCGAGAAAGCGGAATTCGGCTTGAAAATTCTACCCGTGTATTTGATGAGCTCTCATGTACACCGAGGAATGCTTAAAGTGTCTTTGATCACTTTTGAGAGATTCGCCTACCACCGGTGGAAGACTTTGGTTGCAGTGGTGCCAAAAGAAAAGTTACTTGGGATTTCTTCCAGGAAGAATTTAGAAAGAAATACATAAGTCAGCGATTTATTGATCAAAACGGAAGGAGTTCCTTGAATTGAAGCAAGGAAAATGTCTGTCGCAGAGTATGAACGCGAATTTGTAAGACTCAACAAGTATGCCCAGAATGTGTGTCCACCGAGGCCATTATGTGTAGAAGATTTGAAGATGGGCTGAATGAGGACATTAAAGTGTTTGTAGGGATTTTGGAGTTGAAAGAATTTGTAGTATTGGTTGATCGAGCTCTTAAAGTCAAGAATTGAACAAAGAAAGAAGAAAAGTCGCTATTGAGGCTCGAGATGTCGAAAAAGACAGATAAGTAAGCCATTTCAATCTCAACCAAAGAGGTCCAAAGAGACAAACCCTCGAATGACAGCTTCAATTGGGGATTTACAGAGATCGTGGTAGAGCATATTCGGGTCTAAAGCTCAAGCTACTTGATGGCAAGTGTGGGTAATGTGCGACCTAGAAAGCCCGAGTGTCGACAATGTGGCAGCAACATTATGGTGAGTGTTGGGGACCGAGCGAGCTTGTTTCAGTGCGCTTCATGAGCATTTTATTAGAGACTGTCCGGAGAAGGTTAAAGAAGAAAGATTTGAGTGTTAGATGAATACCACCGCTAGTAGAGGTAGACCACCGAGAAATACTGGAGGTGGGACTAGTAGTAGAACTGTGATGAAAGATTTAACGGCAAGATCAGAAGCTAGAGCACCTGCTAGAGCTTATGCTATACGTGCTCGAGAAGATGCATCATCTCCGATGTCATTCCTGGTACATTTTCTCTTTATGATACTATTGTTATTGCATTGATTGATCCCGGGTCCACCCATTCCTATATTTGCATGAATTTAGTATCCAATAAAAAGTTGCCTGTTGAATTTACTGAGTTTACGATTAAAGTGTCGAACCCTTAGGCCAATATGTGCTAGTTGACAAGGTTTGCAAGAATTGCCCATTAATGATTCAAGGTCACTGCTTTCCGCCAACTTGATGTTTGTTACCATTTGGTGAGTTTGACGTTATCTTGGGAATGGACCGGTTAACATTGTATGATGCTAAGGTAGATTGTAAACAAAAGACACTAGAGTTAAAATGTGAAAATGGAGAAATTCGTGGGTTGAAAAGACGAATCAAATAAATTGCCTATGGTGATTTCGCACATGTCTGCATGTAAATACATGAGAAAAGGGTGTGAAGCTTATCCGCTTATGTAATGAATGTTGAGATGTCTCAACTGAAATTTGAATCAGCACCTATAGTCCGTGAGTTTCGGATGTATTTCGGAGGAATTGCAGGTTGCCTCCAAGCGAGAGATAGATTTTGCCATTGATTTGTTGCCGGCATCGCACCGATCTCGATTGCTCCATATAGAATGGCTCATTGAATTAAAAGAATTGAAGGCTCGATTGCAGGAGTTAACGACAAAGGGATTTGTGAGACCGAAGTTTCTCTCCTGGGTGCTCTGTATTATTCAGAAGAAGAAGGATGGTTCAATGAGACTTTGCATTGATTACCGTCGACTTAATAAGGTGACTATAAAGAACAAGTACCCATTGCCGAGGATTGATGATTTATTCGATCGGTTAAAGGGGCCACAGTGTTTTCAAAGATTGATTTGAGGTCCGGTTACTATCGCCTAAGAGTTAAGGAGTCGGATGTGCTTGAAACCGCCTTTAGGACAAGGTATGGACATTATGAGTTTCGGTGATGCCTTTTGGCTTAACAAATGCTCCACCATATTTATGGACTTAATGAATCGGATTTTCCGGCCATATTTGGATAAGTTTGTAGTAGTGTTTATAGATGACATTTTAATTTATTCTCGAGATGAGTTTGAACATGCGAACACTTGAGAACTATATTGCGATCTTGAGAGAAAAGAAACTGCTTGCCAAGTTTAGTAAAAGTGAGTTCGCTTCGTGAAGTCGGATTTTTGGGGCATATAGTCTCGGTGATGGTATTCGGTGGATCCAAGCAAGATTTCTGCGATCGTTGATTGGAAACCGCCAAGAATGTATCTGAGGTTAGAAGCTTTTTAGGCTTGGCCGGGTATTATAGGCGTTTTGTTGAAGGATTTTCGATAATTGCCTCTCCTATGACTAAATTGTTGCGAAGAATGTTAAGTTTGAATGGATGATAAATGTCAACGAGCTTTGAAAAGTTGAAAGCACGATTGATCAAGCACCAATTTTAGTACAAACCGAGTCGAAAAGGAGTTCGTAATTTATAGTGATGCATCATTGATGTGCCTTGGATGTGTGTTGATGCAAGAGGGCAAAGTAGTAGCTTATGCTTCGAGGCGCTTAAAACCGCATGAGAAGAACTATCCTACACATGATTTGGGCGGCATTGTTGTTTTTGCCTTGAAGATTTGGCGACATTATTTATACGGTGAAAAATGCCGAATTTTTACCGATCACAAAAGTTTGAAGTACTTGATGAATCAAAAGGACCTAAATTTGCAGCGAAGATGGCTTGAATTATTAAAGGATTATGATCTAGTGATTGATTATCATCCGGAAAAGCAAATGTAGTTCTTGACGCCTTGAGCGTAAAATTTCTTTTCACTTTGAGAGCCATGAACACGGGTTAGCATTGTCGATGACGGGTCAATTTTAGCGAGATGAGAGCTAAACCGTTATTTCTCCAGTTGATTTGTGATGCTCAAAAGAATGATAGTGAGTTGCGGATCAAGAGAACTCAATGCGAATCGAGTTATGACTCGATTTTCGAGTTGGACCAGATGATCTGCTTGATGTTTCGAGACGAATATGTGTGCCGAAAAATGATAAATTGATTCGAAAATATTACATGAGGCGCACAATGGTCGTTTATCGCTTCACCCCGGTAGCACAAAAATGTATAATGATTTAAAGAAGTCATTGGTGGCTGGTATGAAAAGGACATTTCAATTTGTAACTAAGTGTTTGATCTGTCAACAAGTAAAAGTGAACATCAAGTACCTTCGAGATTACTTCAACCGGTAATGGTGCCCGAGTGGAAATGGGACAAGATTACCATGGATTTTGTAACCGGTTTGCCTTTAACTCCTAAAAGAAGGATGCTGTTTGGGTAGTGGTTGATAGATTAACAAAGTCAGCCCACTTTATACCAAGACGCACTGATTACTCACTTGATAAATTAGCGAATTATATATTGCTGAAATTGTGAAGTTGCACTGAGTACCTATGTCTATAATATCGATAGAGATCCAAGATTTACCTCGAGATTTTGGAAAAAGTTACAAGAAGATTTGGGTACAAAATTGAACTTTAGTACCGCATTTCATCCACAAACAGATGGTCAAACGGAAAGAGTAATCCGGTACTCAAGATATGCTTAGATGTTGTGTTTTAGAATTTGGAGGTAGTTGGGAGAAATATCTATCTTTGATTGAGTTTGCCTACAATAACAGTTATCAATCAAGTATACAAATGGCACCGCATTTAAGCCTTATATGGTCGTAAGTGTCGGACTCCTTTGTATTGGACCGAGCTTAGTGAGAAACAGATTCACGAGTTGATCTAGTTAAAGAAACCAAGAGAAAATAAAAGTAATTCGGGATTGCTTGAAAGTCGCTTCAGATCGACAAAAGTCATATGCGATTTAAAAGAAAAGAGATTGAATTTCAAGTGGGTGATAAAGTGTTCTTGAAGGTGTCACCATGGAAAAAGATTCGAGATTTAGTCGAAAAGGCAAGTTGAGTCCGCGCTTTATTGGGCGTCTGAGATTCTTGAGAGAATTGGACCATGGCATATCGGTTGGCCTTACCGGCAGAGTTAGAAAAGATTCATAACGTGTTTCATGTATCAATGTTGCGACGTTATCGTTCGATCCTTCACATGTGATTTCCCAACGAAATTGAGATTCGATCGGATATGACCTATGAGGAGGAACCAATAAAGATTTTGGCTCGAGAAGTTAAGCAGTTAAGAAACAAAAGTATAGCCTTAGTGAAAGTATTGTGGCACGACATGGGATAGAAGAGGCTACGTGGGAACCCGAGGAAGCTATGAGGAAATAAAACCCGAACCTCTTTACCGGTAAGATTTTCGGGGACGAAAATCTCTAAAAGGGGGAGAATTGTGACAACCTGAATTAGGGCCTAATCGGAATAGTGGTTTCGTGACCACAAATCCGAGATAGAAATAATCGTTTTATAATTATTTTGGGGTTTATGATATGATTGCATGATTGTGTGAAAATTTCGTGATGAAATTCTATGCCTAAAGTGTTTAAATTGAAAGTAGGGACTAAATCGAATAAGTTGCAAAATTTGCATACTAGAAATTTTAGTATGAAATTGTTTTGAAATATTTATTAGGAGGTCTTAAATAGCAATTCTACCAATTTTAAGTTCATGGACAAATTTAGGACATGGAAGGAATTTTGGAAAGTTTAGTAGTAAGGGTATTTTAGTCATTTTGATATTAAATGAAATAAAATGGGAAAAATAACACAAAATAGTCATCTTCCCATTTAGTTGCTGCCGAAACTTCACTCTCTCCATAGCTAGGATTCTTCAACTTTCAAGCTCCATAGTAAGTGATTCTAAGCCCGCTTTTAATGTTCTTTACGTTTTTGGAATCCGGAAGCTCGATTAAGCTTATGCTAGTAATAATTTAACCTAGGGTTCATATTTGGAAAAATACCCATAGGTGAAATTTGTGTATTTTGATGTTTTATGATAGAATATGAGGTTTTAAATTGTGTTAAATAATTTGTGCTACTCGGTTTTAAGTGAAAACGAGTAAAAGCAAGCATAATCGGTAAAAATACCTAATGTTCATAACTATATGATAGAGTGGAATTTGATGTTGTTGTAGAAGAGAAAATGTTCAGCATATCATAAAACATAAGAATAAGGGCTGAAATTAAATTCCCGAGCCTAGGGGCAAAATTGTAATTTTGTAAAAGTTAGGAGGCAAAAATGTAATTTTTCTACAATGTGATTTTTGGATTGAAATAAATAGTATGAGTATTAAATGAGCTAAATGTGTTATTATAGATCAAGAAAGGCGCTGAACCGACCTCGAACGGGAAAGAAAAGTTTTGGACTAAATTGCAAAATTTCCATATTTTGCACCAAGGTAAGTTGTATGTAAATATTACAATAATTTCATGTACATTCTTATATTTCAGCCTATTATATGTATATACTAGCTGATGTTGAAGTATAAATTGACTATTGGAAGAATGGAAATAAATACAGAGAGAGAGATCCCGGTTGAACATTCGGAGAGATCGAATGAAATAGAGGGAGCGTAGCTAGGTCACATGTATGATGCTGAGTGCACATCATGTGTACAAGAAAGCTACGAGACACCCTGTAGTAGCTAGGTCACATGCGTGATACGAGATGTATCCCATGTAGACAAGAGAGCTACGTGAAAGATAAATGTAGCTAGGTCGCATGCGTGATTCCAAGTGAAGGACACCATGTAGACAAGAGAGCTACGTGAAAGATAAATGTAGCTAGGTCGCATGCGTGATTCCAAGTGAAGGACACCATGTAGACAAGAGAGCTACTGAGACAAATCGGCTAGGTCGCATGAGTGGTACTAAGTGTTCCCCATGTGTACAAGAGAGCCGAACTAAATGAAGTATGATGGTGGGGTTGTGTCTTTGAAACCGTTAAATATCGAGGATTGATCCGAATTGTTCAACGGGATGGTTTTGTGGTGACATTGTGGTTTGGACCTACACTTATAGTGAATGAAATGTGGTGAAAATGAATTGTGGCATATACATATATACGATAAAATGAGGTTAGCATAAAGAATGTGTGAAAGAGTGAAATTAGTATTAAAACTGTTTTAGATGGCAGCAGTGACGTGATTTTGAAAAATCACCAAAATAGGAGGAATATAATTAGAGGTTGAATGAGATGTGAAATTAAAGCTTAATGAGTCTACTTTCATATAAAAGAAGCAGGGCAAGCAAAGGAATTCTATATTTTAGATATTTACAATTGTAACTGACTTGCTCAGGATGAATACGTGATCCCCTGTTTCCACTTTGAAAAATCATTAAAAATTGTACAAAGCAAACTAAGAAATATAGTTTACATGCCTAAATTCCTTATTGAGACTAGTTTTAAATACAACAGACTTCAGGGTTGTTTGAGTTATGTACTGAGAGAAATTCAATTCGTAGTGGACAGAGGTCAGGCCAGTCGAGCTGTGTAACAAGGGAAACTTTAACTAATAAACTGTACTAATCTGCTGAACCAAAAAATTATAAAAAAAAATTTATCAAGAAGCTTTATGAGTCTAGATTCAGGGAAATTTTACGGATATGAATTTCGAGTTTTGTAACTCGAGTTATGATTTATTTAGTGAATATGACACAGCAGAGACAGCTTAATCGAAGTGGAATAAGTAGTGAAGTTAAAGTAGACATACTTGAATTGTTGTGTAAACATGTTAGATTCTTAAATTAGTATTTACATACTACTTACTAAGCTATAAGCTTACTTCGCTTTCTCTCTTTTGTCTTATAGTGTTCTCCACTTGCTCGAGAGTCAAGGATCGTGAAGATCTACCCGCACTATCATACTTTGGGGTATTTGAACTAAATGTTTTGAATTATGGCATGTATAGTAGGCAAAAATTATTTTGTTATGTGTCATATTTGTCTAGGTTTAAAATATTAGTTACTGATGACTCGACCAGTTACTTTGTACAAGCCATAAAAGTTGGCTAATATTGTTTAAGATATATGTTATACGATGCATTATCAAATGGGATGACATATTTCTATCTTGGTATATGTTATGTTCTGGTAATACCTTGTATCCTGTTCCGGCGACGGTAACGGGTAAGGGGTGTTACACCCATTGTAGCCGAATGGCAATCCACCCGGGGAGTACGAAGATGTACAATGATTTGAAACGTCGGTTTTGGTGGCATGGTATGAAGCGAGACATCTCCGACTTTGTTTCGAGATGTTTAATATGTCAACAAGTGAAAGCGGAACATCGGTGCCTTGAGATTACTTGACCAATCACGATACCCGAGTGGAAATGGGATCGAGTCACAATGGACTTTGTATCCGGACTGCCATTGTCAGCGAGTAAGAAGGATGCGGTTTGGGTCGTGGTAGATCGATTGACTAAGTCGGCCCACTTTGTCCCCGTACGTACGGATTTTTCAATGGACAAATTAGCGGAATTGTACGTTTCTCAGATTGTGAAATTACACGGGGTGCCTATTTCTATCGTGTCGGATAGAGATCCGAGATTTACCTCGCGATTTTGGAAAAAGTTGCAAGAAGCTTTGGGTACCAAGTTGCATTTCAGCACCGCCTTTCACCCCCAAACCGATGGTCAATCCGGCGGATAATTCGGATACTTGAGGATATGTTAAGATGTTGCGTCCTCGAGTTTAGTGGTTCATGGGAACGGTATTTGCCGTTAATTGAATTCGCTTACAACAACAGCTTTCAATCAAGTATTAAGATGGCACCCTACGAGGCCTTGTACGGTCGTAAATGCCGTACGCCATTGTTTTGGACTGAGCTCGGTGAAAGCAAGATTTTCGGGGTGGATTTGATTAGGGATGCTGAATGAAAGTGAAAGTAATCCGTGAAAGTCTCAAGATAGCCTCCGATCGTCGTAAGTCGTACGCGGATCTGAAGCGTAAGGATGTCGAGTATCAGGTGGGTGATAAACTGTTTCTCAAGGTATCGCCTTGGAAAAAGATACTCAGGTTCGGCCGTAAGGGCAAGTTGAGCCCGAGGTTCATTGGACCATATGAGATATCAGAGCGAGTCGGTCCGATGGCATATCGCTTGATTTTGCCCCGAGCTCAAAAGGTTCACGATGTCTTTCATGTTTCGATGCTTGACGCTATAGATCCGATCCATCGCACGTGATTAGTCCATCATAAATTGAAATTCAAGCCAATATGAGTTATGTGGAAGAACCGATTCGTATCCTATCACGGAAGTGAAAGAGTTATAAACAAGCGGGTTCCGCTAGTGAAAGTGTTATGGCTCAAGCACGGGATAGAAGAAGCTACTTGGGAGACCGAGAACTCTATGAAAGAGCGATATCCAAACCTATTTACGGTAAGATTTTCGGGACGAAAATTTCTTAAGTGGGGAGAGCTGTGACAGCCCAAAATTGACCCTAGTCGGAATGTGGTTTCGGGACCACAAAACCGAGGCATAAAAATAATTAAAATTTATTTTGATGCCTATAATATGTGTGTGCTCATGTATGACATTTTATGATGATTGATTTAGTGTTATAAAGGTGAATTCCACTAGAAAGGACTTAGTAGTGAACTTTGAAAGTACGATAGGGAAATGTGTGATGACTAATTAAAACATGCATGCAAAATAATGGACTTGCATGTCAAATTCCCCTTTTTACAAGTGATGGCCGGCCATGACAAAGAGATATGGGCTAAACATGTCATGAAACATGTTTTGTTGGGCATTAGGGAGAAATAATAAACAAATAAGCATGGGTAAGAAAAGAATGAAAAAAAATGTGTGTGGAGAGTAGCATCCCCCATTGCCGTGCAACCAAGAAGAAAAACAAAAAATTTGTTCATCCTTGTTCTCTCCTTTTGGCCAAAAATACTAAGAGGAAGAAGGATTTTGCTTCATTTCCTTTGTTTAGAAGAGATCTAGAAGGTGATTTGGCTAAATTTGCATCAAGAGTAAGGTATGTATGAGGTTGTGTTGGGAGTTTCATGCATGTTTTGGTTGCTAATTTGATGTGCATGTTAGCCATGGCTCAAATCTTTGTTATGCCATGGAAATGGCATTTGGCCAAAGTTGTTATGGTGATAAAGCCATTGCATGCTAAGTGTGAAACTTGATGATGATGCATGCAATGATGGATTGTCTACCTATGAGTAAGATTTTGAGCTTTCTTTTGTTTTATCATGATTGAAGTTGAAAAGAAGCATGATTGTCATATTCGCCATGATGCATTCTTGAGCATGATTCATGCTTCTTGCATGTTAGTTAAAATTTGTGTTTTGGATGGCTATGGACACCTTGAAATTGCCATGCTCATATATGCATATATATGATTGCACATTATGTTTTGGTTATGAACTAAGTGATGAATATATTGGTTTAAAGAAGAAGATGTGGAAGAATGCTTGTGAAATTGCAAGCACAATTGCCTAGCACACATGTAGGTGCTTGATGCTATATTACAAGTTTTGGGCCACAATGTGCAAAGCATTAATTAGTAAATTGCATGCTGTTTTGTGAGGTATTAAGTGCAAAATTAACCTCAACATGTACATGAATATTCGGCCTTGGGTAGCCTATTGAAGGCCTTAGCATTTCCTTGATGCTCGAATAAATTGTATTGAATTGCTTGATGTAGTATAAAATGTGCATGACCATTGTGTATTCAAGCTAAAGGGTGGCCATATGACCATTTAAACTCCTTGTCATATTCGCCAAAAGCTAGCACAATGAGGTTTTAATAAATTGAATTTGTTTGAATTAGCTCAAGAGCTTAGAAGACCACAATTGGACAAGGGAAGGAAAAGGTGATCGAATAGCCGAAAAAGCCGTTCGACAACATCCGAGGTAAGTCCTCAAGAAGTGACCCTACTTGAATTGTGTGAAATAAAGTATGGATGTGTATTGATTATTGATTGTGTATGCATGAGTATTTGAATTCTACCCGGCTAAGTCCCGAAGCGAATATGCTTGTGACTATAATTGCGTTTGAGCCTTAGTAACGAAAATGAATTATGTATGTCCAATGATAATTGATGTATGTGTTCATGGGAAATTGAATGATATCCGGCTAAATCCGAAGACAATTATGCTGGAAATTATATCCGGTTAAGACCAAGGCAATTGCGCTAGTGGCTACATCCGGGCTAAGACCAAGGCATTCGTGCGAGACATTCTATCCGGCTAAGACCGAAGGCATTTGTGCACGTGATTATATCCGGTTATATTCCGAAGAATCTTGGGCTGGAGGTGAGTGTTGGTTGCTGTAATGAATTCAATTAGTACACTCGAAAAGCCCAAAGGATAAGGTACGTTATATGTGCATCGGAAAGTCGACATGTTTGAGCAACATTCGCTCAATCGACTAATGAATTTCAGTTATTGAATTGATTGATACTTTGTGAAATTATATAATGATGAAGTGTGAAGTAAGAATGTGTATAAATGAAATGATGCATATGGCTATGTGAATGTATTGCTGTAATTAGAGTTGATTATATTCCTTGAGACTTACTAAGCATAAAAATGCTTACCCGTTGCTTTGGCTCTCGGTTTTCTAGATTTCGCCGAGGCAATCGGATTTGGGATCGTTGAAGTCAAGTCATCCACACTATCAAGCCTCCATTTTGGTATAAATTTTGGTTGAACTTGAGATGGCATGTATAGGACTACCCTTGTTTGTTAAATATGTTGTAATGTAAGTATGTACGGCCATGCGAAAATGGCTCGAAAAGGGAAGCATGAACTTAGACTAATTGTGGGTTGTATGTATATATTTGGTGTCATGATGTGGCTATGGCTTGAAATGGGAATGTTGGTCATATGATCAGCCATTGGCATGGTTAAAATGATCATATATGAACCTATGTATGGCAAGACTAGTCGAATCATGGAGACTACCAAATAGGTAAGTCCTACCTTAAAACAGATGCTGCCAGCTGCAGTGGCGTGAATGTGAAAAATCACCAAAATTCATAGGAATGGAATTAAATAGTGAATAAGCTATGTAAATGAACCTTGATGAGTCTATTTTCATATGGAAGAAACGAAATGGTCATAGGAGTTACAGGTTAAGAGATAATAAAGCTATTGTGAGACAGGGCCAGAATGGTTTCTGGGTTCCCTGTCGCAACTTTAAAATTCACTATAAATTATCCAAAAGAATTAGGAGACATACCTTATATTTACAGATTCCATTTTGAGTCTAGTTTCATTAGAAACAAACGACATCAACATTAAAGCCCTGTACAGAGAGATATTCAAGTTATACCGCGCGAAGGTCAGAGCAGTCAATCCCTGTAACATGGGTAACTTTAACTAATAAACTGTACCAATTGGCCCGACCAAAAATCCTAGAAATAAATCCATGGATGGATATATGAGTCTAAATTTAGGGAAAATTTACGAAACCAGTTTCCGAGTTTTGCAACTCGAGATATGATTTTTAAGGCGACAGTGACGCAGTTTTCCAGCCTGACTGGAAATGTCAATTTGGTGGGCAAAACATGTGAACTTGGCTTGTTAACCCCTCGGGTCCGACACCGGCGATGGTCTCGGGTTTGGGGTGTTACATAGAATTTGTCTGGACTGAGAAACAGCAAAAAGCTTTTGACCATTTGAAAAAGGTATTGACTGAAGCGCCAGTGTTGATTCAACCGGAGTCTGGGAAGGACTACACTGTGTACAGCGATACGTCGCATGTGGGGTTAGGATGTGTACTGATGCAAGAGGGTAAGGTGGTCGCTTATGCTTTGCGACAGCTTAAGCCTCATGAAGCGAACTACCCTATGCACGATTTAGAGCTAGCAGTAGTGATCTTCACGTTGAAAATCTAGAGACATTACTTATATGGAGAAAAGTGTATCATATACACAGACCATAAGAGCCTAAAGTATCGTTGACTCAGAAGGAGTTAAACCTTAGGCAACGAAGATGGGTAGAGTTGCTTAAGGATTACGACTGTTCGATTGAGTACCACCCAGGTAAGGCTAACGTGGTGGCTGATGCGTTGAGTCGAAGGGTTGTTACTGATTTGAGAGCCTTGTTTGCACGTTTGACTCTGTTCAACGATGGAAGTCTATTGGCAGAATTGCAAGTGAGGCCTACTTAGACTGAGCAGATTAAAGAAAAACAGTTGAAGGATGATTCGTTAGTTCTTCGGTTTTGGCAAGTTGAGAATGGTGAGAATGAAGATTTTGGACTGAACACTGACGGAGTTCTATGCTTTCATGGAAGAGTTTGTATTCTGAAAGATCCTGAATTGAGGCGGTTAATTTTAAAGGAGGCTCGTGGTGGATCCTGTGCCATACATCCTGGAGGGAATAAGTTATATCGAGATCTACAAGAGGTGTACTGGTGGCCTGGACTGAAACGGGAGGTGACTGAATTTGTTGGGAAATATCTAGGGTGCCAGCAAGTTAAGGCCGAGCACAAATTGCCTTCTGGATTACTGCAACCGGTGAAAATTCCACTATGGAAGTGGGAGAGAGTAACTATGGACTTTGTGAGTGGGCTACCTTTGACACCCACCAAGAAAGATTCTGTGTGGGTAGTTGTAGATAGGTTAACAAAATCTGCACATTTCATACCATTTCGTTCTGATTACTCATTGCAAAAATTGGCCAGGTTGTATGTGGCAGAGATAGTGCGACTGCATGGAGTGCCAGTGTCGATTATTTCTGATCGAGACCCTAGGTTTACATCTCGATTCTGGTAGAAGTTGCAGGAAGCATTGGGTACATGATTGGATTTTAGTACTGCTTTTCATCCTCAGACAGATGGATAGTCGGAAAGGGTTATTCAAATTTTGGAGGATATGTTAAGAGGTTGTATCATCAATTTTCGTGGTAGTTGGGAGGAATACTTGCCATTGGCGGAGTTTGCATACAACAACAGCTACCAAACAAGTATTCAGATGGCTCCATATGAGGCACTTTATGGGCGAAGATGTCGTACGCCTACGTGTTGGATGAAGTTGGGTGAACGACAAGTTCTTGGACCGGAGTTAGTGGCAGATACTGAAAGTAAGGTTAAGTTGATAAGAGATCGATTAAAAGAGGCATCTGATAGACAGAAGTCGTATGCGGATCTAAAGTGCAAAGAGATTGAGTTCGCTGTTGGGGATATGGTTTTCTTGAAGGTTTCACCTTGGAAGAAGATCTTGAGGTTCGGCAAGAAAGGCAAATTGAGTCCGCAGTTTATAGGGCCTTATCGGGTTCTTAAATAGGTAGGGCCAGGAGCGTATCAGTTAGAGTTACCACCGGAGTTAGACAGAATCCATGACGTCTTTTATGTGTCTATGTTGAGGCGATATCGATCGGATCCTTCACATGTTGTGCCAGTGGAGGAGATTGAAGTAAAGACTGATTTGACCTTTGAGGAAGAGCCCGTGCAAATTGTGGATAGAGAGGTTAAAGTTCTAAGAAGGAAGTCGGTTCCGTTGGTAAACGTACTGTGGCGTAATCATGGAAGGGAAGAGGCTACTTGGGAGTCAGAAGAGACTATACGTCAACAATACCCTTAATTATTTGGATCAGGTAAATTTTGAGGCCGAAATTTCTTTAAGGGGGTAGAGTTGTAACGCCCTAATTTTCGGGAATTCTATGGATGTTGGAAAATTTTAAATTTTTGGTGTTCTGTCTACTTGGCGTAGATTTAATCAGGTTAGTGGGCCTCTAGAAGGACCAAGCTTAAGTTAAAACCCAATAATTTTAATTTGTTTTGATTCCATAGGAAGAAAGGGTTAACCAGGTTCTGGTTAATTGGGCTTTTAAGTATTAATTGGGTAAAAATTAAACACAAGGAAGTAGGTGGCAAGGTGGGATGTGACACCACTGGGGAGGCTATAAAGGTGGCGTGTGGCTGCTAGGGAGAACCAAGGTTCAAGTCACAATGAAAGCATATTAAGGGAATTATTTTTATGGTTGGAAAGGGTAAGTAATGGAACTCAAGTGAAAGACTGTCAGGAGGAGTTTAAATTGCTCAAGGGATTGAGTAAGGAGGGGATAAGGGAGAGGATTTAGGAGTTGATTAGGGAGAGCAGTATTGGCCGAATGGTGGACTCTTGGGGAGTAAGGGTTGGCCGGCCAAGGGTTTGCTTAGGGGGCAAATTTCGGCTAGGTTAAATGCCAAGTATAAATTCAGCATTTAGGGGTAAGTGTGCCATTTTTTCTTACCATCTTTCCTCCTCCTCCTTTCTTTTCTTTTTCTTTCCATCTACCTTCTCCTCTTCTTTTCTCCATAGCCGAACCCTTCTACCACTCTTCTCTACACCACTTTCTTACTGTTATTTTTAAGCCTTATAGCCGAATATCACAAAAACTGAAATCCCGAAGGTTCATATTGCCTGTGCCGAATTCTCCTAGCAAAACCTACTGATCTTTCTTCATCCTTTTTGATCAATTCTTTCTTTTTTTGAACCCCAAACCTCTGTCGACAAAGCCACTACAAAACCCTCACATTTTCTTCATTGTTGCAAAAAGCCGAAAACGCATAGCCTTAGGGACATAGTCGAATTCTGAGATCTCTAAGGGCTCGACTTTTGTTATCATTTGAGGAGTTAGATCTGCATCAGAATCGAGTAGGATTTAATTGGAACCATTGACCGAAGGAACCGGTGGTAAGTTTTCGAACCTAATCTTTATTTCGGATTTTAGAAAAAGCCGAAACTCCATAAAGGTTAGGGAGGCTGTCGATTTGGGCTTGTAGCTCTAAGGGTTGTTATAATTGCTTTATTTTGGTAATAGTGTGATCTAGAGGCTACTGATCAAAGGCTTGGACAAGTGGAACGACTAGATCTAAACCTAGTCGCTAATTTCGGCAAAGGTAGGATCGCTAGTACCTAAGGTGTTTTCGGCCGAATATGGTAAGGGGGTTAATATGTAGTTCATTTTAATAGTTAGATTAACGTGTTAGTAATCCAATTGTAGGCAGTTCGTGTGTGGATCTCGTCAGCATATTGTCCAAACAGGTGTGTAACTGACACCCTTTCATAGTCTAGATCGGCAAAAGCCAAAAAGTCGAAATGCCGAAAAACCAGTATTTTGTGGACTTGCGAGTGTGCGAATGCTCGTGAGGCAAATTGATTAACGTTTTTGGTAAACTACAATGTTTAGACTGTAGAGTGCATGATTTATGTGCCTTCGATATTTTTGGGCTTTATGGGCCAAAATTGGGATAGTGGGCCAACGGGCTCAATTTGGTAAGAACCCTCAGTAAGTGTTTCTGTTAGTACTTATATGCATGAAAACCCTTAAAACTGATAAAATTACTGAAATACCTTTATAGGTGGACAATTTACAGATTTACCCCTAGGAGTAAAATTACTGATATACCCCTAGGGTTAAGGTTGACCTGAATGCATGTTTGACTGTTATTATTTACTGCATGCCATGTTATTATTATCTGATGCATGGGATTGGGATACTGATGGAGGAAGTACTAAAAGTGGCTTGTCCACGTACTGGAGGCTTTGCCTCAACTTATTGTTAACTGAGCAGCAATGCTACAACTGTGAAGTGTAGGACTGGGTGGGTTGTGCTATTCCCCACATGGAGTGTAGGGCTGGTATGGATGGAGTTTAGCGGTTGGTTATAGGCTGGGTTGGGCTTGTATACACGAATATGTCTGATCTGTTCTGGAATGGGCCTCTGGGCCATACTGTTATCTGAAAATGGGGCTAAGGTCCAGTTTATTGTATTTTGAAAAGGGCTTCGGCCCAATACCCACTGTTATCTGACTGGGCTTAGGCCCAATGGGCTTGAGCTGACTTGGGCTTTGGATGGGTTTTCCTTGCACACTGAGTTTTCCAAACTCACCCCTTTCTCTTCCATCCTTGCAGGTGAGCCTTAGTTATGGACTTGGAGCTGGGCGAGATTCAGACTGGCCACGAAGATTAATTTTTGTTTTTTTTTTAGTTTCGCATTTATTATTTTGACTATTTTCATTCTGGTTTAAGTTGTAATAAGGCCGCTCTTCTTATTATTTTTATTATTTTGGGTTATTAAATTGGTTAGCTCTAGGGTGCGGTTTATAAAAGTTACTTATTTTCAAAATAACACGATAATCGATCAAAGCTTCCGCAATGTAAACGTTTTCAAAGGAAATGAATATTGTAAATAGACTTAAACTTAATTAATTATTCGTGGACTAGTCACAGGTTTAAAGTGTGGCAATGGATGTGTGCATGTCTAGTATTGGATCCGTGAAGAGCTTGGTACTTAAGAAGTCCAACAGACTCACCTCCTCTTTTTTGGCTTCCTACTTGGTGCACAACTTCCATTCACTTTAACTTAAAACAAAACATTCTTCAAACCCTAAGAAAGATTTTTGGATAAAACATAACTTCTTTAGTAACATTCTCCATGTGACACGCCAGATTCGAGCCAAACTTCCAGGCCAGGTTTGGGGTGTTACAATTTTTTGTTTAAAATTTTGAATTTTGTTAATTATGCTCAATTTGAGTATGAATAAAATTCTATTATTTTAATAAATTATTATGTTAGCTTAATAATGACATGAATGTATTTTTAATAAAGCATGCAAATTCGTACCATAAAATTTTTAGTTCTTTAAGAAAGTTAGGCATGCATGAAAGTTTAAGTGTTTAGTATTGATTTAGTAGTTCTTAAGGCGAAATCCTAGGGAGCATGGAGCATTGGAAATGTTTCAGGCAACTATTGTTTGGACCGTTTGAGCATTTCAAACCCTCCATGGTAAAATTTTATCCTTTGAAACACAACTTTGAGACTATATGGGCTAATTTTATTTCGACCCTTGCAATGGTTAGCCATTTCTTTTCGCTTAATGATCTTAAAATATTTCCCAAACACTAGACTCAGTAATATTCAAAATGTACTTCGAAAATAAGTTTGGGGGAGTGGAAAAGAAATATCAATTGCTCGAGTTAACTAAAAAAAAAGAAGAAAAAAAGAGAGGGCACATGTATTTGAAAGAGATGTACAAAAGAGCATATGAAAGTCAAGTCGGTGTATCGAAGGTAAAAATTTTGAAGGTTCGATTGATGCTGAGTCTAGGGTTTTTAAACCAAAATTATCCATCGTTCACCTACCCCTAGCCTAGCCACGTTACAACCTTGATAAAGACCTATTGATTCAAAGTCCTAATGCTACCCACATTAGTGGAGAGAAATTGCTATGATCAACATATGAAGACATAAGTTAAGCTTAATGATTGCAGCTTAGTCTTGAATAAAGGAATAAAAATCAAATTGGTAAGGGTTAACATGCCTTCGTTACAAAAGCATTTAGTCTAAATTTTGCTATTATAATAATTTGTTCAGTTTAATTTGAACAATATGTATACTTAAGTAGCATAACTATCAGATTTCTTGTCTTTGAGCATAAGTATTTTAAATTCATAATTTTGGGAAAAATGTTGTTTTGAAGGAATTTTTCAAGGATGTTTTCGAGAAATTCTTTTCAAAATTTGTGCATTACTCGGGACGAGCAATGAATTAAGTTTGGGGGTGTGGAAACACAAAAATTTATATACTTTTTCATACCCATTCTTACTTAAATTCGTACAAATCCGGTTAAATTCTTGTCAAAAAATAATTAAATATTATAAAATAATTAAATTGTGTTAAAAATATGAACATGGTGAATTTATTTAATTTTATACTCAATTTTGATTAATTTTGTCTATTTTCGACAAATTCGCGCAAAGGGCGAAAATTGGCTCGGCTAACACTGCTGAAAGCACAAAACAGAGAAGCAATTTGAAGTATTGAGGCACATGAATTTCCAGCCTAAGACGGTCCAGAAAATGTGTATTAATTCATAATTTAATTAATTTTAATTTCCTTCCCATTTAATTTGGGTTAAATAAATTATTTTTAATTAGTTATGGAGAAAGGGTCCAGTTAAACCGCACTAGTCGAACCGTATTGAATGAACCGAACCAGCCACTAATTGGGAAGCCTAGAACCGTCCATATGCTGACCCAAATCATCATTTTATCTGGTTAAATATGCTTGCAAAAAGGCCCTCAAAAGGCTTCTAATTTGCATTCAAACCCCACCTTTAATTGTGGCTTTGTAGATTTTCCCCAAGCCATTTTTAGCAAAGTTGAAAGTCTCAACTCTTCCAAGTAGATGGCCAGCCATAGGGGGGCTCTTTGGCTGCTGGAATTTTCTATTTTTAGCAACCACAATCAGCTATAAAAGCCACCCATTGCTGATCATTCAAACCATCCCTCATTCCATAACATTCTCCCATTCTCTCTTATCCTCACTCAGTTTTCGCTCAGTTTTTCCATCCCATTTCCCTTATTGTTCAAGTGCCAATTTCTTCTCTTGGAAATGAGGCTTTCATTAGCCATTTTGGAGTAGCAATTAGGTGTTCATAAGCCACCTTGATAGCTGAGAGTAACGAAGAACGGAGCAACTAGTCAAGCCACAGAGAAACACCGGATTTGCTTCTTGTTCCCTATCTCTTTTATTTTTGTTGTTGTTTTGACGAACATGTTTATGAATATTTATGCTATTGAAATGGTTATTTTAATCAATTTAGCTTAAAATTAAGTTTTTGTTGGGTGGATTATATTCTGCCTACTTGAATTGTTAAAATGATGTTTATGTTGTTATAGGCCTCAGTAAATTGTTTAGTTAAGTAAAATCATGCCTAAGTTATTTTTGCAATATAATTGTTAAATAACTAATGAATTAATTATTTAAATGGATTGAAATTATAATTAATTGACACAATACTTAATCAGTGCATGTTTATTCTTCTAAGGTAGCCGAAGGTTAAATTAGCAATGTATCTGGCAATATTATTGCCTTGCATAACTTGCAAGATTATTGTGATTAAACTGTTTCAAGGTAGGGATGCCTTGTTACCTCACATAGTCTTCTATATGCTTATTAGATTTAATTAATCGTTTGAATTGACATAGGGATATGTAAGAGATTAGTTCAATTTAATGAGTATGTATGTGCAATAACATGTTTTCTTATTAAAATCTGTTTAGTCGATTGAATTGACATAGGGATATGTCAAGAGATGAATGGAATTTTGTATGTGAGAATGTTCAGAAGTTAGCCAATTACCGAGTTGCCGTGAATTTATTCGTAACAATGTAAACACGAGTTTAATTATTCTAAGTTAAAGGAATATAATTAATCCAACACAAGTATGTTACATTGATTAAATCTTATTTGAAATCGTGCATTAGAACTCCTTTGTTTTATTTTAATTATTTACTTAGTTTTTAAATAGTTTTTGACCATTTTTTAAAACCAAATTATTTTTACCTCACCAAAGTGTTTTACAATTAATTTCGTAAATAATTCTTTTCACAATCCTTGTGGGTACGATAACTCGACATTACTTGTCACTTCATTACTTGTTGCAATTGTGTACACTTGCACATTTTTCCGTCGTTCCAAACATGCATGTATTTTGTTGATTAATGAAGGAATATGAATGTTTGATGCATGATAAACATCTTTTACTAGGTGATTCTTAGTGAAAACACCTAAAAAGGGGACTTGTTTGTAAAAGTGTAAAAGTGGGTAGTAATAATGTGAAATAAAGGAAAATATGGGCTGATATGAGCATAGTAAAGTTTGGCTAGGCTTGGGTAACCAAGAAAATGCATGCATTTCATTTTACGCGCCTAGGGATTAAATTGTAAATAATTGAAAAGTTAGGAGTAAAAAGGTAATTTTATCAAAGCATGAATTAAGGATTTATTTGAATAATGCAATTGATAAACAAGTTAAATTTGGCATTATAGATCAAGAAAAACATGAACTAAGTCTTGATCGAGGAAAGAATAAAGTATACAACGATTAGGCTCGATTACCATCATTTTGTACCGAGGTAAGTACATGTATAAATTATGTGACAATGTGGTATGTTATGTTGTGTTAACATTATGTGATAATTATTTTATTGCTTATTATGTATGCTATGTCTAATGGAACTATTGTAAGCATGAATGATGTTATGGTCGTTATCCACGATGTCATGAGCAAGTGCAATAGTGGTGCAATGTGCAAGTGAGAAAAACCCCGTTTGAACCTTAGGAATACTTAGGATATAAGTGACATGTCACTAGGAATTAAGAAGTCCGAACTCGTTGAGTGGTCTGGGTTCGTGATATATGTGGCATCCGAGGTCGTTGAATGGTTCAAGTTCATAATGGATGCAATACATGTGATTGAGTTTCGAGCAATGCTTTTGTGTGTCCTACCGGTGGCTAGGTAATCCTTGAATGGTCAGATACCTGACAGCTTTTGTGAGAAGCCCTTATAGTTACACCTTGATCGATAGCTTATATGAGCAAGCCCATGAGTAGCTCCATTGCGAGCATTGCATGATATGAGGTAGCTCTAGCTACGTATGTTTATGTGGCACTTATGTACAAGTTTTTGTGTATCCAATAGTATTCCAAGTGTTCAATAGGTATTATAAAGGATGATGCGATGAAAGTCCTAAGATAGGCATGGTAATGAAGGTAAAGTTATTTGATATGCTACGGGTATGTACAGATATGTACGTTATACTCATGAGTGATGCCTTGTTACAGGATGATATGTGACGAGAAAGTACATTTAGACATATATATATATGAATACTTGATAAATGAGCTAGAATGCTTGAATGATGAATAATCTTGGTGGTTATGTTATTATGTCTTGTATGATTATGGTTTACTAATATTGCATACTATTTGCATGTGGACTTACTAAGCTTAAATGCTTACTCCCCTCTCTTTTCCATCCTTTGTTGTTTCACCAAGCTAGCTCAGGGATCGGAAGTTGTCAGAGCATTCGATCACACTATCAAAAGAATATTGGGTATAGTGAATTTGTTATTTTGAGTATGGCATGTATAGGGTACTTGGTCATTTTGTGATATGTGTCATCCTATTTGGCCAAATTGTGAAGGCCTATGATGTTGATGATTCATTTTGTAATAGCCATGTGACATGACTCATGATTGATTCTTGGGTTGTAATATCTAATTGTTCATGCATGCATGTGTTGATGCCTTGATGATGTGCTATGTGGTTTGTGTAATGAGATATTGTCTTGACGATATGGAATACGATTGCTTGGTGAATGTATGAAGATGTATGGATTAAATACTATGAGATAAGGAATGGTATAATAACCTAAGATGACAATAGTTATAAATGTGCAACTTGAAATTTTGATAAATAAGTTGATATGCATGAAGTTTGTATAGAATGCTTCCAAATGGTGTGATTAAGGGAATGTGCAATAGGATGATATTAAAAGATACGAAAGTGCTATGGTGTTAAATATTGAGTGTCTAAGTATGTCATATTGCATGCTATGAAATATGCTTAAGTGCGTGAGTGATTAAGGGTGGCAATTGGCTTGGAGAATAGCCTTCAAATTGTCCACGTGGTTAGACACACGGGCATGTGTCTAGGCCGTGTGTGACACACGGTCTGTCCCACTGGCGTGTTGAATGGTCGTGTGTCCCCTGCACCCTAATTTTGCAAGTCAGTATGCTCAGTAGTAAAGACATGGGCTAAGACACGGGCGTGTGTCTTGGCTGTGTGTGAGGCACGGCCTACCCACATAGGCGTGTACTCTAGCCATGTGAAGTCTGCACCTTTTTATGAAAAATTTATTTAATTCTAATTGACTACACGGTCTGGCCGCACGGGTTTGTGATACGGCCGTGTGACCTAAAATTGGTGCTAACTTCATAGTTAAAGAGTTACATGGCTGGAAGACACAGGCATGTCGTGAGCACACGGGCATGTCCCCTGTTTCACACGGGTGTGTGGCTCTGTATTAAGGAAAATTTCTCAAACTCTTCTAAAAGTTCCCGATTTAGTCCCGGTCCTTTTTTGTATGGTTGTTTTGGGCCTCGTAGGCCCATATTAGGGACAAATTGTGTATGTGTGAATGAAATTGATTTGAAGAAAAAATTTATAACTCGGTTTTGCATGAATGACTGTGTTTGTTTTCGATAATGCCTCGTACTCTGTCCCGACGCAGGACATGGGTAAGGAGTGTTACACTTTAATAGGATTGCTCACTCGAGCTATATTCTATCTGCAACATATGCAGGACCACATGTAATATGGGAAATCACATATATCCATCTAATTTCATTATTCAAACGAAACTTATTATTTTTCGGATATGATTGAATATATGATTATTTCATTTATTTTTAACATTTATATAATTAATAGAATCACATACCACATTCAATTCAAATATATAATTAAACACAATTCTGTTACACAAACTTAACTTGACACTTGTTTGTGTATGAAAATCTACTAATTTGAAACTTTTTCTTTTCCTTGATCTATCTTCGAATTTGAGTTGTCCAGATCTATGAAAATGAATTTAATCATCAATTTATCACAGTTCATATTCAATTGGATTCAATTTAAACCAATTTCGTCCCTAGGCTTGAAAAATGAAATTCATGCAATTTAATCCTTATTCCAAGCCTAGTAGAAATTTCATAAAAATTCAAAATTTTCTATGAATTTTACATCTTTACAATTTAGTCTTAATATCATAATTTCATCAAAATTCACTTTACAAAAGTTGTTTATCTATCAACAACCTTTCATTTTCTACCATACTTTGATATCTTTTCAAATTAATCCCCAAAATAGATAGATTAGACTATCCCGATCTTAAAAATATAAAAAAAATACCAAAAACGATACAAGAAAACATACCTAATTAAGCTTGATTAGTTTCATTTCTCTATCCTAGGGTTTCCATGCAAATTTTGGGGATGAAGATGATATAAAATGATAATATTTCTATTTAATTATTTATCATCCATTAATTTTTCCACTTTCCAATTTAGTCCTTACCTTTTTTCTAATTTTCCATGGATGATTCATAAAAAATATCTACTAACTTTTCTTTAATAGTCTAACTACTAGAACTCAACTTTTGTATTTTATGCAATTTGGTCCTTTTCATAATTAAGCATATAATCGATAAAATTTTCTTATCAGAATTTTCATACAACATTCCTATCATAATACTTACCATGCAATAATATTAAAATAAATTTTATTTCTGGCTCGGATTTGTGGTTCCGAAACCACTGTTCTGATTTCACTGAATTTGGGTTGTTACAATTTTATTGCAATATTATTTTGACAATACGATGATTTATGATTAATCTAAAATTTCTTATATTTTAGAACACCCTCGGCCATCCGATCAACCTCCTCTAAGAGCAGAGCTTCCTCTTTAGGGTTTCAATTATCACATTATTTGTCTCATGAACCATTTTTATTTACTTTCATATTTTATTAAATATTAAGGATAAAATACCAATGTGTTGAATTATTAAAATAATAAATACACTTAGCTTTTGAAGTTTCAAACAAATAATCATTGATGATATCTTTGAAACTCAAATGAAAATTTATTAGAATTTACTTTTTAGTAAGTGTGCTTTTAGCTTCTCCTAACCTTCATTTTAATTGTTTAATATTTTAGATTTAGAATTACAAAAAAAGATTAGATGAAAGCTTAAAAGAACAAAACTCTTCATCTTTTTAGTCTTACCTATCCATCTCTCTAGTTTCTTTGATTTTCATTTTCATTTAATTTTTAAAAAAAATTAAGGTGATTGAAGATATTTCTTTGATCCTTAAAAACAAAATCTCTCTTGAGCTTACTTGGCTTTTCATTTTTCAGTCTCTTATTCTTTTTACTTTCATGGAACCTTAATTTCTTGACTATTTCAAAAACTTTTCAATATTTTGGAAATAAGCATGAAGTGTAATAAAGGCAGATGTTAAAGGATAAAATGATTTCAAGGATCGTAGCCTTTAGATCATTTATTTAGCTCTGGACTTCCTGTTTCTTTCTCTTACTTCTTTTTCCTTTTCCCCTTTTCTGGGTTTAGCAATATATAAAATCAAAGGTTGAACTTTAATTTTTAGTTGTACAAGATTTCGGCGGTGTTTTCAGTTTTTGGTTCCTATTTTTCTCTATCTGTTGCAGTTCATATTTTTTTAGTATGACTTGTTGACTCTGGATTAAATTGATTGACATGATCTGATGTACCTTATAAAAATTATATGCATGAATATGAATGCTATATAAAAATAATAAGAAAATTATCACTAAGGCCACGTTTTGGTTAGGGGGAATGGCATAGCCATTCCCTCCCTATTCTCAGATGAATAGTACTATTGTTGTTTGGTTCACGGTTTCTTCATTCGGTTGAATCACTTAAAGTGTTTCTATTCCCTCAAATGCGTAACATGAATTCAGTGGTGATGGCTTTGAGTAGCTATTCTGACCATCACTGAATAGAAATAAAGAAAATTCTTCCCAAAATCTCCTTCACACTTTCTCTGCAAATGCGTTCAAAGTTGCTTCCTTTCTCTGCAAATGCGTTCAAAGTTGCTTTTTTTATCACAACAATGCACTTTCAGGTTGGCAGATTTTTCTTTTCAAGTTTAATTTTGTTTAGTTTCTATTCTTGAAATCATCAAATTTTGCTTTAGAAGGGGTTTCTAGTAATGGGTTTTCTTTAAATTTTCTAAAAAATAAGCTACAACTCAACTCCCAAATCACTGTCTTTTAGGGGAGATGATGTTTCTTTTTCTCTTATGGGTACATAGGATTATAAAATTTAAAGAATTCAAGATGCCATGCAAAAAATGATGCTGAAAACCGTCACTTTCAACTGTTGTAAGAATAACTCTTATTTTGTTTTGTGTTGTTTTCTTTGTTTGTGCGTTCAATTTGCATTTTATTTTAGTTTTATTCTTTTCCTCGTTCTTTGTTGACTTTCTTGTGTAGAATCTTTTTAATGTTCCCTAGTTGGGGATATTAAGGGACATCTGATATTAGTATCAGTCTGCCAATATTTATAATTGCAGAATGTGCCTTAATATAACTAGATCCAAAGTCAAGTTGTTCTATCATTGGTCGGGCATTTAGAACTTTTTCAACAACAATATTTTTCTTGTATGAGCAGGTTTTTTATTTTTCTGAAATCCAACATCATTACCTCCTCTTTTTTGTTGGTTGCGGCTTCCTGCTAGTGTTCCTTTCTTGAATGCTTTCCCTTTTGTGTCTATTAAGGTTGAAAAGAACATTGAATTTACAATTTTTGGTCTTTGTCAATAGGTTCATTTGGATGATGTGTTTGGGCATCAAATGATAAGAATTTTGATGTGAAACCATCCTACTTTCTTATTTTCATCTATTATGAGTTGGCTTAATTCTGTGAGTGAATTAGTTATTTCTCAATAAGTTGTTTGCGCGCATTTTTAACCTATAGAAATTTTGTATTGTTTTAAATTCTTTTGGTGTTAGATTGAAACTTAAAAGATGTTTAGCTAGGTTGGAATGTTACAGAACGTCCTCTTTTCTCCTCTCTCTATCTTTGGCTAAAATTTTTTTATAGAGCACCGATTTTTCTCTTTGGTTGAAATGCAATAAATTTTGAACTTAGAGATTAAAACATATTACAGTCAATACCTTTTATTTATTTGCAATCGTGGAAGTAAAAAGGAGAAAATTGGGAGCTTGGATGAATTGATGTTGGTTTATACAAAGAAACACTAGTTATTAGTTGAAAATCAATACCTCTTTGCTCACATTTTTTTTCAGAGTCGAGGCTATGCACTTTTGGGTATTTTTGCTACGCCAACTTTGCTAGCAAAGGAAAAAATATTTCTTGATCAAGGATGGCATGTATACAACTATATATTATCTTTTAATTTTTGCTTGACACCATATCTTATTTTTTATTTTTTATTTACATAACTTTTAATGTCAATGATATGGGAGTTAGGCTATGAATATATCTGCTGGTTTATTTATTTTATGGAACATATTTTCTTGGTGCCTTTAGAGTGTCATGTCTTTTATGGTAAGCATGGTAGTGTCTCTAACCCAAAAGAACATAGTAATGAACAATATAAAGTCCAGGTTCAGCCTAGACAGAGCTAATAATTTAGCAATTATTAGTCCATTCCCTTTCCCCTTATCTTCCTCATAACTTCTAAAATGAACTTTTAATTGTAGAAATAAGACATCATAGAATAAAGTTTCCCTCCAATCTTACCTTATGTCCTGAGTGAGATTCTTTCTAGGGCATGCTTTTATATATATGTGAGATTCAACCATAAGAGGCTAAAAGGTCGTATTGGAGAAGAAGACTCTCGTATGGCTTTCTCTACTCTTTGTAATGCATGTACTATTTTTTTCATTTTTGTAGTGGCAAATCATTGCTTCTAACCTGCTATCATATGTTCAGCAAAAGTCACAGCTTATTTACATGCTTAGAAATATGCACTATAGTTTTAGGTGCTTCAAACTTCATGTAAAGTTATGGCCCCCTTTACACCATTTTTCACTGAGGCTCTTTATCAAAACATGCAGAAAGTTTATGATAGAGTAGAGGAAAACATTCACTATTGTATTTTTCCTCAATAAGAAGGAAAGGTATTCTTCATCTTTGTTGTAATTATTCTAATTTTTTCTGTAACACCCCAAACCCGGCCTGGAAGTTTGGCTCGAACTTGGTGTGTCACATTGAAGTGTTTTTCGAAAACCATGTTTCCATTAAAAACCCTTCTTAATAATTAAAAACTTATACCCTTTTTAAACCTTGTTAGAAAACCTCAGCTGAATAACATTCTTAACAACTTTGTAAAAATCTTGGTAGTTGCAGAAACTTACTTTAAAAACAATTGTGGTTACGTGATGTTTTAAATAACAGTAGTTGCTTTGGAAAATCGTGTTCTAATACTAGCAATTATAAGAACAATAAATAAAATTTCAAATTTGAAATCTAGAAAATTACAACGGCTTTACTACAACCCACATAAAATAATTTAAAGGTAATAATCAAAACTGTAACATAAACAGTGTGTATGGCTTCCTGAGCCCCTAGCAACCCCAATCCATCTAAGGTGGAAATAACTGAAGGTTAATAAACGGGTGAGTTTACTAAAACTCGATGTGAAATCCCTACTATAGAAAGGAACGATCAGTCATCTAAAAGAATTAAAAGTCCTGCCCCACCTTACTTACAATTTCAAGTACCAATCGGTCTTAGCCCATTACAACAGACAGATACAGATGGACCTTAGCCCATTACGTAATAAGAAACATTATCGAATTGGAACCAAAATGAGAATCGAAATCGAAATCGATAATAGAATCGAATCGAATCAATATTAGTAATGAATTAGAATCGAATCGAAATTAGGTGACGAATCAAAATCGAAATCGATGTGAATCGAATCGAAATCGAATTAGGTGACGTAATCGAATCGAATATGAATGCAATCCCAACCCAATCCACCAGTATACACCCCGTACCAACCCTACACTCCATGTGGGAATAGCTCAACCCACCCACCCACTCCACGATTCTTGACATTTGCTGCTCGATTATCGATAAATTGAGGCAAAGGCTCCAGTACGTGGACAAGCCACTGAACAGAATAAGTGGCACAAAGCCATAGATAACTATAATAACTTCGGCACATAGCCATCAGTTACAGTAATATAACTGGCGCACAGCCTTCGGTAAATATGATCGACACAGAGTCGTCAACAAATATGTTAGGCACATAGCCACAGGTAAATACGTTTGGCATGAAGCCATAGTCAAGATGGCACAAAGCCATATTTAGGTTGGCACAGAGCCATTTATAACGGGTCTATAATCGATACGAAGCCCACAATAACGGCACACAGCATTCGGTAACATGATCGGCACTCAGCCATCGATCGGTCAACAAACATTGTGACAGAGTCACCAGATACAGATATTGTGGCAGAGCCACCATAACAGATATTTGTGGCATAGCCACCAGAACGCTTCCTCCGTACAAAATCCCAACCCATGCAACATGTCATGTATGCAGAATGTCATGCCCATATTTGAATCAAACAATCACAGTCAAGTCATTCATATCACCAACATATATTCACAATCAAATCCGTCAACCACACAGTCCAAGTCAGTCACTTGCCCACAAGGGCAAAACAGTCATTTAACACCCTAGGGGCAAAATGGTAATTTTACCCCACAAGGGTATCTCGATAATTTTACCCTATAGGGGTATTTCGGTATTTCTACCCTACAAGGGTATTTCAGTAATTCTACCCTACCGGGGCATTTCAGTAATTCTACCCTACAGGGTATTTCAGAAATTCTACCCTACATGGGTATTTCGATAATTCTACCCTACCGAGGTATTTCGGTAATTCTACCCTATAGGGGTATTTTGGTAATTCTACCCTACAAGGGTATTTTAGTAATTCTACCCTACAGGGGTATCTCGATAATTCTACCCTATAGGGGTATTTAATAATTTTGTAAATTGAGGGTAAAATGGTTATTCTGTAAATCGAGGGTAAAACGGTAATTTTATAAATCGAGGGTAAAACGATAATTTTGTAAATCGAGGGTAAAACGACAATTCTGTAAATCGAGGGTAAAACGGTAATTCTGTAAATCGAGGGTAAAACGGTAATTCTATAAATCGAGGGTAAAATGGTAATTCTATAAATCGAGGGTAAAACAGTAATTCTGTAAATCGAGGGTAAAACGATAATTCTGTAAATTGAGGGTAAAATGGTAATTCTTTAAATCGAGGGTAAAATGGTAATTTTATAAATCGAGGGTAAAACGGTAATTTTATAAATCGAGGGTAAAACGGTAATTTTGTAAATCGAGGATAAAACGGTAATATTGTAAATCGAGGGTAAACCAGTAATTCTGTAAATCAAGGGTAAAACAATAATTCGATAAATCGATGGTAAAACGGTAATTCTGTAAATCGAGGGCAAAACGATAATTCTGTAAATCGAGGGTACTTTGGTAATTTTACAAGTCGAGGGTATTTCAGTAATTTGGTAGACTAAAGTATTCTAAACAGGGATAATAATACGAATGGCCCTAATGCCCATTCTCATTAAATAGGCCCACACTCGTGTGGCCCTTTTAGCCCAAATCTAGCCATAGATATGAGATTCACCTAGCCTAGTCCAATATTTACTATACAATCAAACAACTTATCCAACTGGGCCCGTAGGCCCATTGGGCCCACATAGCCCCTTTAGGCCCATCGCGGCCCTAAGTAGCCATCCTACATCTAGAGTAGTGAGAAATACACACCTGATTGGAGACCTGAGTTAATCCACACTCGAGCACTCTTAGCCGACGCCCAACCCAAACGAGCACGCCATAAAGCGAAAGGATCGACCAAGAAAGGTACCTTTACTCTCCTCATGGTTCTCTCTATTTAAAGCCACCTTCCTATCCACTCTTATGTTAGCTTCGATGTGGGATCCTTCAACATCGAGTTTAAATTCAATACCAACTCTTGTCACCTGTTAGCAAAATAAATGCTCTTTGCTTGCCATGGATTCAAACCCATGCCTCCCTCAAATGCTCCACACGCCACTTGCCACTAAGCCATAAGGTTTTTGTGCCACAATTTCTCCAACAATATTCTTAAGGCCTACCTACTACACCTGTGGTTTGATTCACCTTAAACCAAATTTTTTGCTAGAGTCCGTGTTTAAACCGGGACTTCTCCAACACTTCTCGACACACTTAACCACTAAAACAAGCCTTCATTAACGAAATTTGCATGCACAATGAATATTATAAGTCGCCTTCAACCGCTCCCATGCTCAAGGCCCAAAACTTCTAGGCCCAAATTGAGGTGTTACAACTCTACCTCCCTTAAAGAAATTTCGCCTCGAAATTTCCATCTAACAGTGTAGTCGTAACATCTACCCCACTACGCTATCATTGCAAGACTCGATCCTACTATCACTATCACACTTCAACTAGAACTTGAAACATCTCATACATACAACACTTATTCACTAAAGCAGACACATATATACAATTGCTATATCCAAACATCACATCCACATAAAATAAATACCAAATTTAAATTCAGACCAATATCTAAGGAATCCATAGTATTTCAATTTCTAAATAGACAAAAGTATTCAGAAGACTTACAGATTCGGCGCCGGAGACTCGGTGTGCCACACTTTTTAAGAGAAATACTTCAAACAGACCACGTGGTTGAAAATAATTTTCTCAAATTCAACCTTTGAAAACCCAATCAACAGCCGAGTTATTGCAACCCAGGCTCTGATACCACTAAATGTAACACCCCAAACCCGGCCTGGAAGTTTGGCTCGAACTTGGTGTGTCACACTGAAGTGTTTTTCGAAAACCATGTTTCCATTAAAAACCCTTCTTAATAATTAAAAACTTATACCCTTTTTAAACATTGTTAGAAAACCTCAGCTGAATAACATTCTTAACAACTTTGTAAAAATCTTGGTAGTTGCAGAAATTTACTTTATAAACAATTGCGGTTACGTGATGTTTTAAATAACAGTAGTTGCTTTGGAAAATCGTGTTCTAATACTAGCAATTATAAGACCAATAAATAAAATTCCAAATTTGAAATCCAAAAAATTACAACGGCTTTACTACAACCCACATAAAATAATTTAAAGCTAATAATCAAAGCGTAACATAAACGATGTGTGTGGCTTCCTCCGAGCCCCTAGCAACCCCGATCCATCTAAGGTGGAAATTACGAAAGGTTAATAAGCGGGGTGAGTTTACGAAAACTCGATGTGAAATCCCTACTATAGAAAGGAACATCGGTCATCTAAAAGAATTAAAAGTCCGCCTCACCTTACTTACAATTTCAGACCAATCGGGTCTTAGCCCATTACAACAGACAATGCAGATGGACCTTAGCCCATTACGAATAAGAAACATTATCGAATTGGAACCAAAATGAGAATCGAATCGAATTAATGTAATCGAAATCGAATCAATATTAGTAATGAAATCAAAATCGAAATCGAATTAGGTGACGAATCGTAATCGGAATCAATAATGAATCGAAATCAAAATCGTAATTAGGTGACGTAATCGAAATCGAATATGAATGCAATCCCAACCCAATCCACCAGTATACACCCCGTACCAACCCTACACTCCATGTGGGAATAGCTCAACCCACCCAACCCTACACTCCACAGTTCTAAAATTCTGTTGCTCGGTTATCGATAAATTGAGGCAAAGCCTCGATCGACGGACAAGCCACCGAATGAATAAGTGGCACAAAGCCATAGATAACTATAATAACTTGCACATAGCCATCGATTCTGATAATATAATCGGGCGCATGACCTTCGGTAAATATGATCGACACAGAGTCGTCAACAAATATGTTAGGCACATAGCCACAGGTAAATACGTTTGGCATGAAGCCATAGTCAAGATGGCACAAAGCCATATTTAGGTTGGCACAGAGCCATTTATAACGGGTCTATAATCGATACGAAGCCCACAATAACGGCACACAGCATTCGGTAACATGATCGGCACTCAGCCATCGATCGGTCAACAAACATTGTGACAGAGTCACCAGATACAGATATTGTGGCAGAGCCACCATAACAGATATTTGTGGCATAGCCACCAGAACGCTTCCTCCGTACAAAATCCCAACCCATGCAACATGTCATGTATGCGAAATGTCATGCCCATATTTGAATCAAACAATCACAGTCAAGTCATTCATATCACCAACATATATTCACAATCAAATCACAACAACACACGGTCCAAGTCGGTCCACTTGCCCACAAGGGCAAAATCATTTAACACCCTAGGGGCAAAATGGTAATTTTACCCCACAAGGGTATCTCGATAATTTTACCCTATAGGGGTATTTCGGTATTTCTACCCTACAAGGGTATTTCAGTAATTCTACCCTACCGGGGCATTTCAGTAATTCTACCCTACAGGGTATTTCAGAAATTCTACCCTACATGGGTATTTCGATAATTCTACCCTACCGAGGTATTTCGGTAATTCTACCCTATAGGGGTATTTTGGTAATTCTACCCTACAAGGGTATTTTAGTAATTCTACCCTACAGGGGTATCTCGATAATTCTACCCTATAGGGGTATTTAATAATTTTGTAAATTGAGGGTAAAATGGTTATTCTGTAAATCGAGGGTAAAACGGTAATTTTATAAATTGAGGGTAAAAAGGTAATTCTGTAAATCGAGGGTAAAATGGTAATTCTATAAATCGAGGTAAAACGGTAATTACAGAAATCGAGGGTAAAAGCAGTAATTACAGAAATCGAGGTAAAACGGTAATTCTGTAAATCGAGGGTAAAACGGTAATTCTATAAATCGAGGGTAAACCAGTAATTCTGTAAATCAAGGGTAAAACAATAATTCTATAAATCGATGGTAAAACGGTAATTCTGTAAATCGAGGGCAAAACGGTAATTCTGTAAATCGAGGGTACTTTGGTAATTTTACAAGTCGAGGGTATTTCAGTAATTTGGTAAACTAAAGTATTCTAAACAGGGATAATAATACGAATGGCCCTAATGCCCATTCTCGGGCCAAATAGGCCCACACGCTCGTGTGGCCCTTTTAGCCCAAATCTAGCCATAGATATGAGATTCACCTAGCCTAGTCCAATATTTACTATACAATCAAACAACTTATCCAATTGGGCCCGTAGGCCCATTGGGCCCACATAGCCCCTTTCGACCCATCGCGGCCCGAAGTAGCCATCCTACAGCTAGAGTAGTGAGAAATACACACCTGATTGGAGACTGGAGTTAATCCACGCTCCGAGCACTCTTAGCCGACGCCCAACCCAAACGAGCACGCCATAAAGAGAAAGGGATCAGCCAAGAAAGGTACCTTTACTCTCCTCATGGTTCTCTCTATTTAAAGCCAGCTTCTCATCCACTCTTATGTTAGCTTCCCGATATGGGATCCCTCCAACATCAGAGTTTAAGTTCAACACCAACTCTTGCCGCCCCCTGTTAGCAAAATAAATGCTCTTTGCTTGCCATAGGATTCGAACCCATGCCTCCCCTCAAATGCTCCACACGCCACTTGCCACTAAGCCATAAGGTTTTTTGTGCCACAATTTCTCCAACAATATTCTTAAGGCCTACCTACTACACCCAGGGTTTGATTCACCTTAAACCAAATTTTTTTGCTAGAGTCCAGGTTTAAACCCAGGACTTCTCCAACACTTCTCAACACACTTAACCACTAAAACAAGCCTTCATTAACGAAATTTGCATGCACAACAGAATATTATAAGCTGCCTTCAACCGCTCCCATGCTCAAGTCCCAAAACTTCTAGGCCCAAATTCAGGGTGTTACATTTTCAGTATATATGCCTCATCAGTTACTTATTGATCAATGTTATTTGTTCCAAATTTTTTCTGGTTGAAGTTATTTGGACATTTTATTATCTTAATTATAACTTGCTCAAAGCCTACAGGTTTATCTTCTATCAAGAGAATACTATTGTTTGAAGTTGGAGTTTGAACATGGAAATGGGCAAGTTTGTTTTGGTTATGAAGAAGGGGTTGCATAATTGGAGAAATTTAGATGGATTGAAATATGTTAACCAGTGAGGTGAATAAAGGAATAAGATGAAGGTAGAATGAAGGGAATGAGTCTGAAGGTTAGGAGGAAATTATGGTTTTGTGGAGAGAAATCAGAGATTCTGCCAAGGGAGGTTGAGAAGAAAAGAGAAACCAATGTGAGCTGTTTACATGGTCCTTTCACGGTGGTGACAAATTTAGTTATGTGTTTTAAGATTGTTGATGTTGTAACACCCTAACCCCGGCCTAGACATTATGGTTGAATCTGTGATGTCACATTGGAGTGAGTTTTGAAAAGCGTAGTTTTACTGGAAAAGTCCATTTGTGTTAAAACCTCATTTGTGTTCTTTAAGAGAAGTTAACTTATTTGTTCATTTGTTAATTTATAGGTTTGATTAGCAAAACATGACCCATACTAAATTGTTATTACGCTTTGAAAATGTTGTTCGGAGCGGAAGCTTTTAAAACAAGTTGTGTAGCTTGGTAGTTGAAAATCATTTACTTTTCGAAAACACTTGTCCTACTACTAGCAGATATAAGTCAATTTAAATAAATCCCCAATTAAAAATAAAAACTTAAAACGACCTTATCACATGAACTTTACCCAAAAAAACTACTTTTACCAAAAATCCAAAATGAAACATAAACAGTGGTGTGGCCATCCTCGAGTCCCTCGCAGCACCGACCCACCTAAGGATTACCTGTACAGATAGGCAGAAAATGTGAGTTTATGAAAACTCAGTGTGTAATCTATATTTAGCAAACAATCAAACATACAGTGTTGAACAGTCTAGGCCTAAGCCCATATCAGTCGCAATATCAGTATGGGCCTTAGCCCAATACAGTAACAGTATCAGTGTGGGCCTTAGCCCATTTCAGTACAGTATCCACAATGCATACAAAGATCCTACCCATCCATCCTCTACACTCCACTCTGACCAGCCCTACACTCCTTGTGGGAATAAAATCGACCCACCCATCCCTACACTCTAAAAAATAGTATCGGTTGTGGCACTAACAGTATTTTAGTAGAGTTACCAGTAATAGGCTTATAGCCTTTCAGTACACTTCCTCCAATATCATATGTCCCACCCCATGCAATGCAACATAATATAAATGTACATACAATAAAGATGGCATGCTCAAACGTTCATATATCACATAGGGGTTTTTTCGTCATTTACCTCATAAGGGTATAACAGTAATAACATAAATTAGGGTCTAGGTGTACTTACCGACCCAATAGTAGGTCCACAGTTGTCTCATGCAACCCGTGAAACCTTAAAAATTCAAACAACAAAAATGGACCCAAGCCCATTGTAACACCCCGAACCCGAGACCATCGCCGGTGTCGGACACGAGGGGTTAACAAGCCAAATCCACATATTTCACCCACCAATTTGACATTTCCAGACAGGCTGGAAATCTGCGTCACTGTCACCTTAAAAATCATATCTCGAGTTTCAAAACTCGGAAACTGATTCCGTAAATTTTCCCTGAATTTAGACTCATATATCCATCCATGGATTTAATTCTAGAACTTTTGGTGAGGCCAATTGGTACAGTTTATTAGTTAAAGTCACCCATGTTACAGGGATCGACTGCTCTGACCTTTGCGCGTTAAAACTTGAATATCTCTCTGTACAGGGCTTTAATACTGGTGCCGTTTGTTTCTAATGAAACTAGACTCAAAATGGAATCTGTAAATATAAGGCATGACTCCTAATTCTTTCTGGATAATTTATAATAAATTTTTAAAGTTGCGATAGGGGACCCAGAAACCGTTCTGGCCCTATCTCACAATAGCTTTAATATCTCTTAACATGTAACTCCTATGACCGTTTCGTTTATTCCACATGAAAGTAGACTCATTAAGGTTCATTTACATAATTTATTCATTATTTAATACCATTCCTACAAATTTTGGTGATTTTTCAAAACCATACTACTGCTGCTGCCAGCATCTATTTTCAAAGTAACCATTACCTATTTCATGATTTCCACGATTCAAATGGCCCTTTTTGCACCATAGCACAAAGTGTGATTATGATTAACCATTCCAATGGCTAATCCTTTCAGACAATTTCATACCCCATAGTGATTATCATACAAACTATTATAGAATCATACTAAAAACGTATATAAGCCATTTTCGCATGGCTATCCAAGCTTACACAAAACCGAAAGGTACATGACCTTCAACATTAGGGTAGTCCTATACATGCCATTTCAAAGTTCAACCAAAATTATACCAAAATGGAGGCTTTGATAGTGTAGATGACTTCGACTTTAATGATCCCGAATCCGATCGCTAACGAGCAAAATCTATAAAAGAGAGCCAAAGCAGCGGGGTAAGCATTTTTATGCTTAGTAAGTCTCAAGCAATAAAATCAGCTTTAACTAAGGCATTACATTCACATAGCCAAATGAATCATTTCATTAATACACATTCACATAATCATACTTGCTTCACACTTCATCATTGTATACTTTCACAAGATATCAACCAATTCAATAGCTGAAAATTCGTTAGTCGATTGAGCGAATGTTACTCAAACATATCGACTTTTCCAATGCACATATAAACATACCTTTTCCTTTGGGCTTTTCGAGCGTACTAATTAAATTTATTACAGCAACCAACGCTCACCTTCAGCCCAAGCTTCTTGAATACAACCGGATATAACCACATGCACGAATGCCCTCGGTCTTAGCCGGATAGAACGACTTGCGAATGCCTTGGTCTTAGCCTGGATGTAGTCACTAGCACAATTGCCTTGGTCTTAACCGGATATAATTTCCAGCATAAATGTCTTGGGACTTAGCCGGATATCATTCAATTGCTCATGCACACATATACATCAATAATCATTTCACATTCATATTTCATTTTCGTTACTAAGGCTCAAACACAAACATATCACTAGCATAATCGCCTTGGGACTTAGCCCGGTATCATTCAAATACTCATACACACATAAATCAATAATCATTACACATCCATATTTCATTTCACATAATTCAAGTAGGGTCATTTCTTGAGGACTTACCTCGGATCTTTGTCGAGCGGCTTCAACGGCTATTCGATCACTTTTTCCTTCCCTTTGCTCTTGAGCTTAACGAATGCAAGTAGAAGTATTCAATATTTTCTCAATAATGTTTACTTGTTAATCACATTCAGCATCTCATATCAACTCATTTTATTATAAACTATCAATCGACTTTTAAACCAAAACGCCATTATAAGGCCGATTGTTCTTGGTCATACATACACGAAATCAAAAATAAATTCCAAGGTTTTCACATTATAAGGTACTAAGCCGAATACACTTGCTAGGTTCACATACATTCTTCATCAATTTCTTCTTTAAACAAACACATTTAAGCATTCCTTTCAGATTATCAACTCCAACCACATTCATTACTCAAGTATAGTAATTTCACATTCGGCAATAGTATTACATACAATAGTGATTCTTCTTACTTTGTATTTGTGCATCTATTTGATCATTAGTTTAGTTCAAACACCCATACACCAAGATTCATCAAGTTTAGCATGAAACACAAACCTTAATCCTCAATGACCACTATGGCGAAAATCCTAGTCAACCCAAAATCACAATTTCTAGCATGGGTTACCTAGAGAACTTGGTAACTAGCTCAATTTCATCTAACGTTTCAAGAATTCACATGAATTTCTCACTTTATTTATAGCTTAGAAACCGAATGGTTGCTCCTTAGAATCGGCCAAGAAGAAACAAGAAACAAAAACTTGTTTCTTTAACCCATCCACCATTTCTCCTTAAAGCAGAAGACAACAATCATTTTCCTCCATTTCTTCCATGGCCGATTACCCACTATCACCACACAATCAAGATCTTGACAAGGCTAAGTAGAAAACTTAGTAACTAGCTTGATGTATGCTAATATTTCAAGAACTAACATGAAATCACTTACCTTGTTCCAAGCTTAAGGGTGACCGATTGGCTATCTCCCTTCTTCCTTTGAGGTTCGCCAAGCTAAGGAGGATGAACACTTTTCTTCCTTTCTTTTTTTTTTTTTTCTTTGTTTTTGTTTCTCTCATGTACGGCAAAGGGGGGGGAAAGCATCCACACTCATTTTTTTTTCATTCCTTTACCCATGCTCTTATTTTATTATTTCTAACATCCACCACTAGCAAAACATGTTTAAGACATGTTTTCTTTTGCCCATCTTCATTACCATGGCTGGCCACTTCCTTTTCTTTGGGTAAATTGACATGCAAAACCATTCTTTTGCATGCATATACTATTAGACCATTGAAAGATTAGCCTATCACCTTTCAACAATGTTTCATATAAGTCCATTTTAATAAATTCACATAGAAATGATCAAATTAATGCATGCAACTTTCACACATGCATTTACTAACATCATAAACATAGAATATAACTTTTAATTACTTATAAGACTCGGTTTAGTGGTCCCGACACCACTTTCCGACTAAGGTCAAATTAGGGATGTCACAACTCTCCCCACTTAAGAAATTTTCGTCCCAGAAAATCTTACCGTAAATAGGCTCGGTATCGCTCTTTCATAGAGTCCTCAAGCTCCCAAGTGGCTTCTTCAATTCCGTGTTTATGCCACAACACCTTCACTAACGGGATTTTCTTATTACGCAACTCTTTCGCTTCACGCATCATAATGCTAATCGGTTCCTCTTCATAGCTCAAATTAGGCTGAATCTCAATCTCGGACGGAGCGATCACGTGCGATGGATCGACCTATATCGTCAAGCATCGAGACATGAAAACGTTGTGGATCCTTTCAAGCTCGGGGTAAAATTAATCGATATGCGATCGCCCAACTCGTTCGGATACTTCATATGGCCCGATGAACCTCGGACTCAATTTGCCTTTACGACCAAATCTAAGCACCTTCTTCCAAGGTGAAACTTTGAGAAAGACCTTGTCTCCAACCCGATATTCGATATCTTTTCTTTTCAAATCCGCATCGACTTTTGGCGATCCGGCGACTTTCAAACTATCACGAATTACTCGAACTTTTGCTTGGCATCCTTAACCAAATCAACCTCAAGATTTTTCCTTCACTAAGTTCACCAGAATAATGGGGTACGGCATTTACGACCGTATAAAGCCTCGTAGGGTGCCATCTTAATACTTGATTGAAAGCTTTGTTGTTGTAAGCGAATTCAATCAACGGCAAATACCATTCCATGAACCATCGAACTCGAGGATGCAATATCTCAACATATCCTCAAGTATCTCATTATCCGCTCGGATTGACCATCGGTTTGGGGGTGAAAGCGGTCTTTGAAATGCAACTTGGTACCCAAAGCTTCTTGCAACTTTTTCCAAAATCGCGAGGTAAATCTCGGATCTCTATCCGACACGATGGAAATAGGCACCCCGTGCAATCTCACAATATGAGAAATGTACAGTTCGGCTAGTTTGTCCATTGGAAAGTCCGTACGTACGGGGACAAAGTGAGCCGACTTAGTCAATCTATCTACAACGACCCAAATCGTGTCCTTCGTACTCACTGACAATGGCAGTCCGGATACAAAGTCCATTGTGACTCGATCCCATTTCCACTCGGGTATCGTGATCGGCTGAAGCAATCCTGAAGGCACTTGATGTTCCGCTTTCACTTGTTGACATATTAAACATCTCGAAACAAAGTCAGAGATGTCTCGTTTCATACCACGCCACCAAAACCGACGTTTCAAATCGTTGTACATCTTTGTACTCCCCGGGTGGATTGCCATTCGGCTACAATGGGCTTCGTTCAGAATTATCGAGATAAGTTCTGAATTCTTTGGAACATACAAACGATTTTTGAACCTCAAACAATCGTCATCGTCGATTTGAAACTCCGAGTCCTTGTTCGGAACACACTCAGCCCGTTTTGCAGCCAACTCGTCGTCGACTTTCTGAGCTTCATGAATTTGATGTATCAATAATGGTTTGGCTTTCAATTCAGCTACTAACTCACCGTCGGATCGAATGCACAAGTGCACATTCATTGCTCGTAAAGCGAATAATGATTTACGACTTAAGGCATCCACAACCACATTCGCCTTTCCTGGGTGATAGTCAATGACCAGCTCATAATCTTTTAACAGCTCGAGCCAACGTCTTTGTCGCAGATTTAAGTCTCTTTGGGTCATCAAATATTTGAGACTTTTGTGATCCGAGTACATGGCACCTCTCACCAAATAAGTAATGTCGCCAAATCTTTAAGGCGAATACGATGGCGACCAATTCGAGATCATGGGTCGGATAATTTTTCTCATGTGGCTTTAATTGCCTCGACGCATAGGCCACAACTCGACCTTCTTGCATCAATACACAACCTAACCCAAGTAGGGAGGCGTCACTATAGATGACAAACTCTTTGCGGATTCAGTTGCACTAGAATTGGGGCTTCATCAAATAAGTTTTCGATTGATCGAAACTTTTCGACATTTCTCCGTCCATTCAAACTTAACATCCTTTTGGAGTAACCGTCATCGGCGTGGCTATCGTTGAGAAACCTTTACAAATCGTCGGTAATAACCTAAGAAGCCCCAAAAAGTCGAACCTCGTAATATTTCTGAGGCTTCCAATTAAGTATGGCTGAAATTTTATTTGGGTCGACTCGAATACCGATCTGAGATACCACATGACCCAAGAAGCTAACCTCTTTAACCGAACTCACACTTGTTGAACTTAGCATATAATTGCTTATCCCGTAAAATTTGCAAGACTAACCTCGGTGTTCAAGATGTTCGGTCTCATTTCTTGAATAGACCAAGATGTCATCAATGAACACGACTACGAACCGATCTAAATATGGTCTCAAGATCCGATTCATTAAATCCATAAATACCGCAGGGCATTAGTAAGCCCAAACGGCATCACTAGGAACTCATAGTGACCATATCTCGCTTCAAGGCGGTCTTGGGTGCGTCCGAATCTCAATTAAGTAGTTGATAATAGCCCGATCTCAAATCTATTTTCGAGAACACCGAGGCTCCCTTCAGCTTGATCGAACAAGTCATCGATCGTGGTAACAGATATTTGTTCTTTATCGCGCTTTATTAAGTCGACGATAGTCGATGCACGACCTCATGGTTCCATCCTTCTTTTCACAAACAACACTGGCGCACCCAAAGGCGAAAAACTCGGGTGAGCAAAACCTCTATCCACCAATTCTTGCAATCGAGCTTTCAACTCCTTTAATTCCGTTGGTGCCATACAATACGGAGCTATCGAAATTGGAGTGGTACGGTACCAATTCGATGCCAAATTCTATTTCCGAACAGGTGGTAAACCCCAAAACTCTTCAGGAAAACATCCGGTATTCACAAACCATCGGCATCGATTCGGGTTTCTTTTACGATTCCTTGTCCTCGAGCACATATGCAAGGTGCGCCGCACCCTTTTCTTACATATTTCGGGCCAACATTGCGATATTACAACCGGCAACCCTTTTAAGTGCGTAGACTCAACCCGAATTATCTCGTTATTCGCGCACCTCAAATCGATAGTCTTGCTTTTGCAATTTACAACCGCATCGTGCATGGTCAACCAATCCAAACCAAGAATAACATCAAATTCATCGAACGGCAAAAGCATCAAGTTGGCCGGAAAACAAGAACCTCGGAACACTAGGGGACTTTTCTTGCACACTTTGTTGACAAGCACGTAATGACCCAAGGGTTTGACACCGAATTACAAACTCGAGAGACTCAATAGGCAAAGTCTTCTTTGGATGCTAAGGTTTCACATATATAAGAATGAGTAGAACTAGGGTCAATCAAAGCAATCACATTAGTATTGAAAAGAGTGAAAGTACCGGTAATGACATCCGGAGAGGCAGATCCTCGGCGTGCGGCGTATGGCATAAGTCCTAGCAGAGCCCGAGCCTCGGATCGATGGTAGCATCTCTACATCCTCTCGACCGCCACTAACATTGCCCATATTTCTAGGTGGCCTACCTCGGCGAAGGGTAGCACCGGGTTTCCACTCGACTTACATTTTGTTCAAGCAACCTCGGGCAATCCTTCATAAGGTGGTCGGCCGATCCACACTTATAGCGGGAGCGATCACGAACCAAAAGCTCCCGAATGCCATTTGCCACAATGCGGACATTCCGCCTCTCTCGGCGATCATTTCCACCATCGGCGATCGAAGTGACTCGTGTGGTCACGAAGTCGATCGCGTCCTCGTCTAGAAAAGCCCGGCGCCTCTAGACCGGCTCACATCATCTCGAAATCTCTTGATGCTGTTGAAGAGACTTTCCGAGGACCTTTTCGAATTCTCCAGTTCGCACATCAACTTTTGTTTCTCCTTTCTAAGCTCTTCGCCTTTACAAGCTCGCTCAACAAGTACTACGAACTCTCGTATTTCGAGAATGCCAACGAACATCCTTATATCATCATTCAGCCCATCCTCGAAGCGTTTACACATAATAGCCGGACGAAATGTATTCTCGCGTCTGGCTAAGCCTCACAAATTTTCGTTCAGTAGTCGATGGCGACATAGAACCTTGCTTAAGATCAAGAAATTCCTTCGCTTTTGGTCGATGAATCTCGATGATATACTTTTTTCGAACTTGGTTTGAAAGAATTCCCAAGTCACTTGCTCTCTAGGCACCACAAGTCGAGTACTCCACCAATAATAGGCGGAATCGCGTAGCAAGGAGATGGTACACTTTAAGCACTCATCGGTGTACAAGATAGCTCATCGAGCACCGGATAGTGTTATCCAACCAAAATTCAGCTTGCTCGGCATCGTCGCTATCCGTAGCCTTGAATTCAGTGGCCCCATGTTTACGAATTACATCGATTGGGGCTTACTTGACCTTATTTGGTCAGGCTACGGAGGTATTGTAGGTGCGGGGTTGCATTAGTCGGGAATGGAGGTTGTGGAACAACTGTGTTAGTTCGAATGTATTGGTTGAACCAATCATTCATCACACTATAAAAGGCTTGCCTAGCCTCATCATTCGATTCTCGCCATAGGTTGAGAGTCCGCCATTATTTGTCCCTTGCGCTGGCAGCAGCACCACACTCTCCACATCATCACTATTGCTCGGTTGGGATCGGGATCCATTGCTATAAACAAACACAAAGTCAAATTGTCGAAATCACCACACTATCAATTCATCATTTAATGGCATGTATAGCTAGACCCCAAACATATCACGGTAGTCCTAGAATCGACTAAACCGTGGCTCGATACCAATTAAATTGTAACACCCGAACCCGAGACCATCGCCGGTTATCGGACACGAGGGGTTAACAAGCCAAATCCACATATTTCACCCACCAATTTGACATTTCCAGACAGGCTGGAAATCTGCGTCACTGTCACCTTAAAAATCATATCTCGAGTTTCAAAACTCGGAAACTGATTCCGTAAATTTTCCCTGAATTTAGACTCATATATCCATCCATGGATTTAATTCTAGAACTTTTGGTGAGGCCAATTGGTACAGTTTATTAGTTAAAGTCACCCATGTTACAGGGATCGACTGCTCTGACCTTTGCGCGTTAAAACTTGAATATCTCTCTGTACAGGGCTTTAATACTGGTGCCGTTTGTTTCTAATGAAACTAGACTCAAAATGGAATCTGTAAATATAAGGCATGACTCCTAATTCTTTCTGGATAATTTATAATAAATTTTAAAGTTGCGATGGGGACCCAGAAACCGTTCTGGCCCTATCTCACAATAGCTTTAATATCTCTTAACATGTAACTCCTATGACCGTTTCGTTTATTCCACATGAAAGTAGACTCATTAAGGTTCATTTACATAATTTATTCATTATTTAATACCATTCCTAAAAATTTTGGTGATTTTTCAAAACCATACTACTGCTGCTGCCAGCATCTGTTTTCAAAGTAACCATTACCTATTTCATGATTTCCACGATTCAAATGGCCCTTTTTGCACCATAGCACAAAGTGTGATTATGATTAACCATTCAATGGCTAATCCTTTCAGACAATTTCATACCCCATAGTGATTATCATACAAACTATTATAGAATCATACTAAAACGATATAAGCCATTTTCGCATGGCTATCCAAGCTTACACAAAACCGAAAGGTACATGACCTTCAACATTAGGGTAGTCCTATACATGCCATTTCAAAGTTCAACCAAAATTATACCAAAATGGAGGCTTTGATAGTGTAGATGACTTCGACTTTAATGATCCCGAATCCGATCGCTAACGAGCAAAATCTATAAAACAGAGAGCCAAAGCAACGGGTAAGCATTTTTATGCTTAGTAAGTCTCAAGCAATAAAATCAGCTTTAACTAAGGCATTACATTCACATAGCCAAATGAATCATTTCATTAATACACATTCACATAATCATACTTGCTTCACACTTCATCATTGTATACTTTCACAAGATATCAACCAATTCAATAGCTGAAAATTCGTTAGTCGATTGAACGAATGTTACTCAAACATATCGACTTTTCCAATGCACATATAAACAGACCTTTTCCTTTGGGCTTTTCGAGCGTACTAATTAAATTTATTACAGCAACTAACGCTCACCTTCAGCCCAAGCTTCTTCGGAAAACAACCGAATATAACCACATGCACAAATGCCCTCGGGTCTTAGCCCGGATAGAACGACTTGCACGAATGCCTTCGGGTCTTAGCCCGGATGTAGTCACTAGCACAACTGCCTTCGGGTCTTAACCCGGATATAATTTCCAGCATAAATGTCTTCGGGACTTAGCCCGGATATCATTCAATTGCTCATGCACACATATACATCAATAATCATTTCACATTCATATTTCATTTTCGTTACTAAGGCTCAAACACAAACATATCACTAGCATAATCGCCTTCGGGACTTAGCCCGGGTATCATTCAAATACTCATACACACATAAATCAATAATCATTACACATCCATATTTCATTTCACATAATTCAAGTAGGGTCATTTCTTGAGGACTTACCTCGGATCTTTGTCGAACGGCTTCAACGGCTATTCGATCACTTTTTCCTTCCCTTTATCGGATTTAGCTCCCTTTGCTCTTGAGCTTAACGAATGCAAGTAGAAGTATTCAATATTTTTCTCAATAATGTTTACTTGTTAATCACATTCAGCATCTCATATCAACTCATTTTATTATAAACTATCAATCGACTTTTAAACCAAAACGCCATTATAAGGCCGATTGTTCTTGGTCATACATACGAAATCAAAAATAAATTCCAAGGTTTTCACATTATAAGGTACTAAGTCGAATACACTTGCTAGGTTCACATACATTCTTCATCAATTTCTTCTTTAAACAAACACATTTAAGCATTCCTTTCAGATTATCAACTCCAACCACATTCATTACTCAAGTATAGTAATTTCACATTCGGCAATAGTATTACATACAATAGCCGATTCTTCTTACTTTGTATTTGTGCATCTATTTGATCATTAGTTTAGTTCAAACACCCATACACCAAGATTCATCAAGTTTAGCATGAAACACAAACCTTAATCCTCAATGACCACTATGGCGAAAATCCTAGTCAACCCAAAATCACAATTTCTAGCATGGGTTACCTAGAGAACTTGGTAACTAGCTCAATTTCATCTAACGTTTCAAGAATTCACATGAATTTCTCACTTTATTTATAGCTTAGAAACCGAATGGTTGCTCCTTAGAATCGGCCAAGAAGAAACAAGAAACAAAACTTGTTTCTTTCACCCATCCACCATTTCTCCTTAAAACACAAGACAACAATCATTTTCCTCTATTTCTTCCATGGCCGATTACCCACTATCACCACACAATCAAGATCTTGACAAGGCTAAGTAGAAAACTTAGTAACTAGCTTGATGTATGCTAATATTTCAAGAACTAACATGAAATCACTTACCTTGTTCCAAGCTTAAGGGTGACCGATTGGCTATCTCCCCTTCTTCCTTTGAGGTTCGGCCAAGCTAAGGAGGATGAACACTTTTCTTCCTTTCTTTTTTTTTTTTCTTTCTTTGTTTTTGTTTCTCTCATGTACAGCAAAGGGGGAAAGCATCCACACTCATTTTTTTTTCATTCCTTTACCCATGCTCTTATTTTATTATTTCTAACATCCACCACTAGCAAAACATGTTTAAGACATGTTTTCTTTTGCCCATCTTCATTACCATGGCCGGCCACTTCCTTTTCTTTGGGTAAATTGACATGCAAAACCATTCTTTTGCATGCATATACTATTAGACCATTGAAAGATTAGCCTATCACCTTTCAACAATGTTTCATATAAGTCCATTTTAATAAATTCACATAGAAATGATCAAATTAATGCATGCAACTTTCACACATGCATTTACTAACATCATAAACATAGAATATAACTTTTATTTACTTATAAGACTCGGTTTAGTGGTCCCGACACCACTTTCCGACTAAGGTCAAATTAGGGATGTCACACCCATAATACGACCCATGTGGGTCCACACACTCATTTGGCCCAATAAGCCTAAATAATGGCCTTGGTTGTGTAAACAACACAGCCGGCCCGATAATCACCACACATCTGTGCGGTTTACCCTTGTGGGGCCCATGACCCCATGGGGCCCATATGGCCCATTTCGGCCCATCGTGGCCCAAAAAGACCTAAGCCCACGGAATCGCTCATGGTGGTCTTTGCGATCACATGCTTGCACTTATGTGTTTAGTTCACTCGCTCGGCATTGATGGTCCCAGTTTTCTGGCTTTTGCCATTTAACGGATGAAACAGTGTGGTTACACACCTATTGCGATTTGGAGTGAATCCGCACCGCTGACACTCTAATGCCTAAAGAACAATTCATAAATTGATCACTCAATTTGTAACTCATGATTTAAAAGAAACTAATGGAGTTCCAACGATTATGGTCTTCTTACCAAAAGTCCCCAAAATCGCACCCTTGGTCCCCCCCAAGGAATATATCAATCAACTTGACCACTATCTACACCAAAGGCATCATTTTCCAACATTAGACTCGCACTAGAAGCATAACAACATCAAAACCGAACCATACTTACCACAAGAACCGAGCAGAGTACAGACTGTTGAAGTAACGCACACGAAAGCCCGTAAAGATTTATCTGAACGGTAAAGATGATAATTGACAAGAAGATATAAGGTTAGAAGATGGATTAACAAGGTGAAACAAACCTAAAGGAAGAGAAAAGGAATCGAGCTTACCCAACAATGTTCGACCAACACAAGAATACTAGAGTAGGAGACGAGAATCGTTCTTAACCTAACCGGTCACACCACACTTGCTAATTGAAAGCAAAATAAAGAAGTAAGATGGTATTCAACCAAAGTACTAATATGATAAGGAAAGAATACAGAGGAGGACAAGAGATGTGGGAGAAGCAAAGAAAGTACACTCGGTTAAAGAAGGAATTGTTGGGGGTAAGAGGAGAGGAAAGAAGGAGTCGGCTATAGCCAAAGCAGAAATATTCGACCAAAGAGACCTAATTACAAGAGGGAAGAGTAAGCCGGTAATCGATCAACCAAAAATTTTGAGAACAACCCAAAAAGACCAAAACGAAGAAAAACCCCGAATGCTCACCTCTACAAAACCATCACACCCAAAAGAAAGAGAAAAAAATACGAAGCAACCAAACCAAAGAAAATGAGAATTCAGCACTATGGCTTAAGTGAGCTAGCAACCGATTTTTGGCAAACAAAGACTCCCCCTCACGGCATAAGACTCCCACGGTTTCCACAACTCCTTAATTTTCTCTACAATCTACTCCTCAAATCTCTCAACCGATCTCTATCCCAAATCCCCCATGATCTCTCCTAAATTTCAGCCACTCACTCCCCACTCCCCTAAACACTCTCAACCATCCATGACCATCAATATCCTACTAATATTCAACTACTTACACGGCACAACATCAAAAAGACACGCCTTGCGCACAAGAAGACTAGAACCCAAGACCCTTAAGTATCCCAACACGCCCCCTACCAATTGGCTAGTAGGCTTTTTATGATGAAACCTCCCCACAATTAATTAATAAGTTCACCAACAGGAGACAGGGTTCATTCATGCCAAAATTCAAAATTTTACACAAGCCAAGACTTGAACTCAGGATGTCTCCCATAGTCCTCAAAACACTCAACCACTAAAGCAAGCATACATTTATGTAACACAACACACAAAAATAAATTTCAAAATTTTGGGGCGTTACAACTCTACCCCATAAAAGAAAATTTCGGCCACGAAATTTACCTGGTCAAAATAGATGGAGGTATTGCTATTGCATCACCTCCTCAGGTTCCCATGTGGCTTCCTCAGAACTGTGATTATGCCATAGCACCTTAACTAGTGGAACCGACTTCCGCCTCAGAAATTTCATATCGCAGTATAAAATTTGAACCGGCTCTTCCTCAAAAGTCAGATTTGGTCTAACCTCAATCTCCTCAGTCGAGACGAAGTGTGTAGGATCAAAGCAATATCGCCTCAACGTAGAGACGTAAAACACATTATGAATCCAATCCAACTCTGGAGGTAACTGAAGTTGATAAGTAACTGGTTCCACACGCTTCAATATACGGTATGGCCCAATGAACCTAAGGCTTAGCTCTTCCTTCCGACCAAACCTCAGTACTTTCTTCCATGGCAAGACCTTGAGAAATACTAAATCCCCCACAGAATACTCAATCTCCTTACGCTTTAGATCCGCATATGACTTCTATCTGTCTGAATCCACCTTCAGTCGATCCCAAATCAGTCTAACTTTATCCTCAGTATCAGAAATCAATTCAGGACCCAACATACACTGCTCATCCAACTCAGTCCAACACGATAGAGTACGACCTCTATGACCATACAATGCCTCGTAAGGTGCCATCTGTATGCTAGTCTAGTAGTTATTATTATACGTAAACTCTGCTAATGGCAAGTAATCCTCCCAACAACCTAGAAGTCAATCACACAACTCTTTAACATGTCCTCCAGTATCTGAATCACCCTCTCTGACTGACCATCTATCTGAGGATGGAACGTAGTACTAAAGTCCAACCTTGTACCATTGCTTCATGTAAATTTTTCCAAAACTGAGACGTAAAGTGAGGATCTCTATTAGATATAATAGAAACCGGTACCCCAAGCAGTCGCACTATCTCAGACACATACAGCTTAGCTAGTTTCTGCAGCGAGTAATCAGTACGAACAGGTATAAAGTGAGGATTTCATCAGTCAATCTACGTTAACCCATACCGAATCTTTCTTAGTAGGCGTTAAGGGCAACCCACTAACAAAGTCCATAGTCACTCTTTCCCACTTCCACAACGGAATCTTAACTGGATGAAGTAACCCTGAAGGTAATTGATGTTCAGCCTTAACTTGCTGACAAGTAACGCATTTACTCACAAATTCGGTAACCTCACGCTTGAGACCCAACCACCAATATTACTCACGAAGGTCTCGATACATTTTATTTCTGCCAGGGTGCATAGCGTAAGGGCTACTATGCGCCTCTTACAGTATAGACTGCCTCAAATCAGTATCTGATCGCAGTGATTCGTAACAAGTAATAAATATTTATAATGAAGATCAAACCTAGACTAACTATTATCACAACAAAAAGGCAACCGCACCTATCGAACAATAGTATAGTATCAGCAAGATCGAGATATCTACCTAAGGGAACAAAAAGTACTAGTAATAACTATCTTTTTATTATCTAGCCTAAGAATAAAAGGGTTTGTTTATTAAACTAATTATCTAAACTAATTAACTAATTTAATTAAAGCGAAGAGAGAATTTGGAAAAAGACTTGAAGAGAAACAGTTAATAAAGACGACACCCAAGGAGGAATCCACCTAGATTTCACTTGTTATCTGACTCTGAACCGGACGATTTATTCACTTGACTTGTTCCGTAGAGATCTCCAAGTTAAGTTATTATCCCTATTCAAGACTAATAACATCTAATCCCTAGATTGAATAACTGAGACTTTTCTCTAATTAACACTCTAGGGTTGCATTAACTCGATCTATGGATCCCCTTATTAGGTTTCACCCTAATCCGTCAAAATCTCGTAACCCTATTTCTAGGTGTTCGATCAACTCCGCTTAATTATGCCAAATCTACTTGTAGGCAGGGTCTATTCCTCCTCTACATAAGCACATCAAATCATGAATTAATACCCGGAATATTAACTCAAGCATTAAGAACACATAATTAAGAACAAATCAAGTATTTATCATACAGTTCAGACAATAATAACAAGATCCATCATAGGTTTTATCCCCCCTAAGTATCTAAGGGGTTTAGTTCATAATAAAATAATAGTACATCTTTAAAGTTTGAAAATAACAAAACATAAAGAAAACTCTAAAACCCCTGAAGGAATTCTGAGAGAGATCTTCAGTCTTGGAGTAGCTCCGACTTTTAAGATGGATCGTCTGGCTTCCTTCAAGTAATTCCCAACGTGTAGTTCTGTGTTCCAGAAAAGTTCTAGAGAGCCCCCTTTCTAGGTCATACTTAGGGTGTTTATATAGGCTTTTGATTGGCTTTCTTCCCCCCTCAGTATCCTTTTTCCGTGTAGAATACAACTCCTTAAAAAAGGGACATGCCCGTGTGCCACAGCCGTGTGACGTGGTTGCCAGGCTGTGTGTGATCCGTTAAATTGCCACGGTCGTGTGGGCTCAATGGCCAGGCCGTGCGAGTCGTGTAAACCTTGGTCGACACGATATAAAGGCATTGGCGTGTGAGTTGCCTGTGTGCCAAGGCTTAGTCCGTGTGGGTCTTCTCGATTTGGTCCGTTTTGTCCCTTTTTAGCTTGTTTTTGGCTTCTTTTGAATCTTGGTGCTCTCCTGGGTACAAAACATGAAATAACCGGATTAAAAGCACCAAAATCCACAAATCTAGTAGTAAACATCCATAAATATGCTAAGTATTTGAGGTAGAAACATGTATCATTTGGCGTTTATCAAATACCCCCACACTTAAGAATTTGCTTGTCCTCAAGCAAAATTCTCACTTACTGCTAGAATTCATTCTTTTCAATCACAATATCATTATTGATAATGTTACAAACTATTCCACGGAAAATTATACAGTGAGAATTTAACTATAGGGGCATTAAAGCCTCAAACAATCTAAATCAGATATTTCAATAATAAAATTATAGGTAAGCTCCTTTTAAGTAATTAACTTTAGTCCTAAATACACAAGAGATGACATCCTCACTAAAGATTCACTCAAATCACTCAAAGTGTTTAAGGGTCAAGATTAAGCACTCGATTGTCTAACATGAAAAGTTATTACCATAGACTTGCCTGAAAATCAAATCTCCACCACCTGTAAATGATATGATACACTAATCAAAAGGTCTTTGCATGGTTGTAATGGGGTTTAGGTTACAGGTATGGATACAGGTCGATGAAAAGGGTTAGAATTGAGATAATTTCAATATGTTACCCCACTATCAAAAACATAATTACTGAATCACAAACAAATAGCTAGAACTATTTTACATGAGTTCATAACAACTTTAGCTTGCTGAGAATTACACACATTTTTTTTATTTTTTTTAAGAACAAATCAAGTTAATACAATACAGAAATTATACTTCCTGATTCAGTAACAAAAAATGATGAACATAGTGAGGTAACAATATTAAATTCAATCTTGATAAAAAGGGTCAAATTAAGTAAGAGGATTTCAACAATAATGGGTTAATGGGTTAATAATGAGGGTTAATCAAAGAAAAAGGTTAATAGGTTCAAAAGGGGTTCATTAAGGGTTTAATTATATGGGAAAGCTTTTTATGGAGTAAATGGCTTAAATTCTAAGTGCCTTTATCATCTCAGTATATCAAATCATACGTGTGATCTCGACATGTATAATCGAAGCAAGTTCTAGAATAATAGTTCAATGTTGACACACTCAAACCACAAAAGAAGTGAGCAAGAAAGAAAGCTATATGCTCAAAAGGCTCAAAAATCTCACCAAAAATTCAAGTTTTTGATGTCAGTCCTGTATACTTAAGATTTCAAGATAATACCTCAATTTAGGAAAATAATCTAAAAATTTTAGTTTTCAAAATATCAACTTATCATGCTCGATTCTTTAATGTCCTATAATCAAATAATCCTGCACAATTCCCATGGTCTAATTCATGACATACCAACAATAGTTATAGATCAATCAGAATTCATTCTATCAAAATTATGAGAAAATCACTTAAGCATAAGACCAAATTCAGGGATTTGAGAATAATGCAAAAAATTAGGTTCCATGTTCACCCCCCACACTTAAGATGTACATTGCCCTCAATGTACAAAGATAGACTAGTCAACATAAAGAAAATCCTAAGAGGGAAAGAGGTGAAACTCTCTGTTAGAAGGATGCGGAGCTTGATTCTGAGGCTAGAGTGTTTGGGGAAAATGGTAGCGGCCACTGTTCTTGGCTAGATGAAGAAATTGGGTCGTTGAACATGGCACTTGTTAGGTATTGTTCCATGTTTGTTTCCTCATTGCGTAAAATATTCCTAGCATCTTTGCTTGGAAGTCTGTAGAATCATGAAGAGCTTATTAAGAGTTGGTGTGGAAGAGAGTGTAGGGGAATTACTTGTTAGAAATACCAGAAAATGGAAAATAAAAATTTACTAATATAGATATGTCTTTCAAAATAAGAAAATTGAAATGAAAATAAAAATCAAAAGAAAAATAAGAATAAAATAAATAAAAGAAAATAAAAATAAATAGGAGGATTCAATGATCCTCGTCGGTAGGGCCCTCAGGTGGTGGTGCTGGAGGTGCGATGTAGAAGTGCTAGCACAGCTGCTGCATCATGGCCTGCATATCGTCCATCTGTCGGTCTCGTCGCCGATCTCACTCGTGGATCATCTCAAACTGCATAGTGCAGTACTGCTCGAAATGGGCGAGTCAGTCAGAAAGATGTGCCAATGAAGCAACTGCAAGAACTGGTCGTTCCCTAGGTGGCGCGGTCGAAGGCTCCTTGTGCTGTGGGGGAACATTATCAGGAATGTCCTCAAGATCCTCCTTGTCAATGGCATGCAAGAGACGGTACTGAGAAGGATTGGTCCCACGTCAGCGCTCGATCATCTGCATGTGTAACATAGTCGTGATGCCCTGTGGGGACATCTGACCTATCAGTGTAAACGCTGATGTCTAGGCCGTGGTGTTAAGGAGGCCGAAGTGTCTGGCAAGGCGTGTCACGTAGGGGCTGATGGAGATCACTCCCTTCCTATGCCGCTCGGTCTGATGGCGAATGGCGAAAGCAATGAAGTAGGCCAAGTCAGTCACGTGTGTATTCGCAATGCACCATAAATAGTAGGCGTCGTGGATGGTGATGACGCGGGTGCTCTCTCTCCTCCTGATCAATGTGTGTACCAAGATGGCATATAGTTAGCGTAGGGAAGGAGCGAGGGCTGAGGCCTTCGAGCGGCTTGGGTCGTAGGTGGATGAGAGTGGTGCCAAAGCCTTTCAGCATAAGGAGGGGGAGATGTGGAGATTGCGTGGTAGTGTATTCATGTCCTCCTCCTCCATAAATTCATTGGTGTAGAGTCCCAGAGAAACTCTAAACTCTAGGACACTCATCGCACGAACTAAACCACCTAATCGGAAGTGAATGGTACCTGGGTCGTCATTGTTCGTCATCACCACCTGTAAATGAAAAGTAGAGCATAGTTCTAGAGTTAGCTCTAAATAAGTGGGTTCGGTAATAGCGAAGATGTGACAGCCCAAAATTGACCCTAGTCAAAATGTGGTTTCGGGACCACAAAACCGAGGCATAAAAATAATTTAATTTAAAATTTATTTTGATGCCTATGATATGTGTTAATTTGTGTGTGACATTTTTGATGATTGATTTAGTGTTATAAAGGTGAATTTCACTAGAAAGGACTTAGTAGTGAACTTTGAAAGTATGAAGGGGAAATGTGTGATGACTAATTAAAGCATGCATGCAAAACAATGGACTTGCATGTCAAATTCCCCTTTTTATAGGTGGTGGCCGGCCATGACAAAGAAATATGGGCTAAACATGTCATGAAACATGTTTTGTTGGGCATTAGGGAGAAATAATAAACAAATAAGCATGGGTAAGAAAAGAATGAAAAAAAAAATGTGTGTGAGTGTGGTATCTCCCCCATTACCGTGAGTTGTAAAGGAAGAAAGAAAAATTTGTTCATCCTTTCTTTGAGCCAAAACTAAGGAAGAATGAGGGATTTTGCTCCATTTTTGGTTTAGAAGAGATCTAGAAGGAGATTTGGCTATACTTGCATCAAGATTAAGGTATGTTGAGGTTGTGTCATGAGATTCATGCTTGTTTTGGTTACTAACTTGATGTGCATGTTAGCCATGGTTCAAATCCTTACTATGCCATGAAAAATGGTATTTGGCCAAGGTTGATATTGTGTTAAAGCCATTGCATGCTAAATGTGAAGCTTGTTGATGATGCATGCAATGATGGATTGACTACTCTTGAAATTTCTTTTTAGTGCTCTTGAGTAGGACATTGAATTCTTTGTTTAACCATGACCGAAGTTGAAAGGGTATGGTTGTGATGTATTCGGCCATGGTGCATTCATGAGCATGATTTATGCTTGTTACTTGATTGGTAAAAAAAATTTGTGTTTGGATGGGTATGAACCCCTTGAGATTGACCTTGCACCTATATGTGTATACATGTTTGCACATGATGTATTGGCATGACATATATACTATTTCAAGGTATATATTTGCTTGTGATGATGTTTTGGTTATGAAGTACATGAGAGATGTGTATTGAGCTACAATATGTAATCGTTAGTTAGTAAAATGCATGCTGTTTTTGTGTGGTATTAAGTGCATAATTGGCCTCAACATGGACATGCATATTCGCCACATGAGGGGAAATTGGTGTGCATGCATTCGGTTAGAGGCAAGCATATTGATGCCTATTCTTGGCTTAGAAAATTGGCTAAGAGGAATATTAACTAATGTGTTGAGTTCGATTAGTGATTTCGTACATATGCGACTTTGATGCCTAATGAGTATATGTATTGGCTAGGTATCTTGAATTCCCTTCGATGCTCAAATGATAAAACCAATTTATTTGTTAAATTAAGCTCAAGAGCAAAGGGAGCTAAATCCGATAAGGGAAGGAAAAAGTCGTCGAATAGCCATCGAAATCGTTCGACCACGTCCGAGGTAAGTTTTCGAGTATCGAAACTTAGATTTTGATTCGATTGAATGAAGTAATAAGCAATCGAAATTGTGCCTTTGTATGTGGCCATTGAGCGAAATGATATTTTTGCTAAGTGAATTGTGCATAAAAGTTGTGTTATGAAATTGAAACAAAGATGTGTATAAATATTCGAGTGATATCCGGGCTAAGCCCGAAGGCAATTGTGCGAGTTATGATATCCGGGCTAAGCTCGAAGGCAATTGTGCGAGTTGTGATATCCGGGTTAAGTCCCAAGGCATTTGTGCGGGTTACCATAACGGGCTATGTCCCAAGGCGTTTGAATGAGTAGCTATATCCGGATAAACTCGAAGGTATGTAATTCGAGAACTTTGAACTTGCTGTAAAAATTTTCAGTTAATACGCTTGTGAAATTCCCAACAACAAGGTACGTTTCGTGTGTGCTTTGCACACTATGAGTAAGTGTATGTGCGTATTCGCTCCGATGATAAATGCGTTATCGGCCTTGACTAAGCCGTTATTAGTGTATGAATATAAGAGTTGGGATTGTGAAGTAAGCATGTCTTTGAGAAATTGTGCATATGAATTATTGTTTAGCTACTTGAATGCTATGCTTTGGTTGTGTGTATATTATGGCTCAAACTTACTAAGCATAAATTGCTTACTCCGTTTCTTTGTTTCTCTGTTTATAGATTTTGCTCGTTAGCGATCGGATTCGGGATCATAGAAGTTGAAGTCAACCACACTATCAAAGCCCTTTTTGGTACTCCTTTAGTTGAGTTTTGGATATGGCATGTATAGGACTACCCTCGGTTGTTTTTAAGTACTTTGTGATGTATATGTGTGCGGCCATGCGAAAATGGTTCGTAAAAGTGGAGTATGGAATTTGACCATATGTGGTTTGTAATTATATTTGGTTTCATGATGTGATTATGGTTTGGAATGAGAGAGTTGGTCACATGATCAGCCATTCGAATGGCTAAATATGATCATATGTGGACCTAAGTATGACTAGACTATAGTTGGTCCATGGGAACTACAATATAGGTAAAGCCTACCTTAAAAACAGATGCTGCCAGCTGCAGTGACGTGGATGTGAAAAATCACCAAAATTTGTAGGAATGGTGTTAAATAGTGAATAAATTATTCGATCGAACCTTGACGAGTCTATTTTCATATGAAAGTAACGAAACGATCATATGAACAGTATACCGAGAGATATTAAAGTTCTCGTGAGACAGGACCAGAACGGTTTGTGGGTCCCCTGTCGCGACTTTGAAAATTTACCATAAATTATCCAGAATGAATTAGAAGTCATACCTTATATGTGCAGATTCCTTTTTGAGTCTAGTTTCATTAGAAACAAACGGCATCAGTATTGAAACCCTGTACAAAGAGATATTCAAGTTGTAACACGCGAAGGTCAGTGTAGTCGACCCCTGTAACATGGGTGACTTTAACTAATAAACTGTACCAATTGGCCCAACCAAAAATTCTAGAAATAAATCCATGGATGGATATATGAGTCTAAATTCAGGGAAAATTTATGGAATCAGTTTCCGAGTTGTGAAACTCGAGATATGCTTTTTAAGGCGACAGCGACGCAGTTTTCCAGCTTGCCTGGGAATGTCAAATTGGTCGGTGCCATAAGTGGTTTTGGCTTGTTACCCCTCGTGTCCGACACCGGCAACGGTCTCGGGTTCGGGGTGTTACAGAAGAACCGTTCCCATGGGTCTATGGATAGGAGGGCATGGATGGCATCAGTGAGCTGGACTTGCTCGACGGCAGCCCAATCAGTGTAGTGACCTATGGTGATGGGTCGTGCGCGTAGTATTTGAAATAGCTTCTCCTGCGAAGCTTGTGGAAATTCAAGGAACGCGTACCAAACTTCGACTGTAGCTTATACCGAGGAAGAACTCAGTCCCTATGTCTTTTTAAGGAAGGGACCGCGACCTTCTTGCCCCTTGATGACGACATAATATACCTGAAAATATATGAGCATTGATAGAATCCAAGATACATTAGTAACAATATCTATGTAAAGCATGAAAAATACTAATGTAACAACACAAATTGGAAAAACAAGGTTAAGAAATGCCATTGATTTTGAATGTATCGGAAAATTCAAGAAAATTTGCCAAGTGCGTGTTAGGATCCTCATCCTGCAAACCATCAAACTGAACAAACTATTGTATCATCTGAATTGTGTTAGGTTTTAGTTTGAAATTATTCGCAGCAATAGCAGGTCTAACTATACTAGACTCAGTTCCTGTTAAAGAAGGTTTAGCATAACCATACATAGTACGTAGAGCAGGATTTGGATTAGCTGTAATTGCGGAGGCAGCTGATCTCCTGGATTTTCGTCCATCTCTTCAGTTGGGGTTTGAGTATCGTCTTCTCGCTCGTTCTCCGTGTATCATAAGCTACGCCTTATTTCTCTTTGATTTTTGCGAATTGTACGATTGATTTCTTCGTCAAAAAGTAATGGTCCTAACGGGTTTCTTCTAGTCATAAACTATAAAAATCTGCAAAGAGAGAGAAAAAGTAAGTAATAAATAATAAAATAAAATAAAATTCCAAGAAAATAAATTGCTAAAGTAATAAAAATTAAGTGTTCCTAATATTTCAGTTCCCCGGCAACGGCGCTAAAAACTTTATCACATTGATTCGTAACAAGTAATAAATATTTATAATGAAGATCAAACCTAGACTAACTATTATCACGACGAAAAGGCAAGCGCACCTATCGAACAATAGTATAGTAACGGCAAGATCGGGATATCGTACCCAAGGGAACCAAAATTACTAGTAATAACTATCTTTTTATTATCTAGCCTAAGAATAAAAGGGTTTGTTTATTAAATTAATTATCTAAACTAATTAACTAAATTAATTAAAGTGAAGAGAGAATTTAGAAAAAGACTTGAAGAGAAGCAGTTAATAAAGATGACACCCAAGGAGGAATCCACCTAGATTTCACTTGTTATCTCACTCTGAACCGGACGATTTATTCACTTGACTTGTTCCTTAGAGATCCCTAAGTTAAGTTATTATCCCTATTCAAGACTAATAACATCTAATCCCTAGATTGAATAACCGAGACTTTTCTCTAATTAACACTCTAGGGTTGCATTAACTCGATCTATGGATCCCCTTATTAGGTTTCAGCCTAATCTGACAAAATCTCGTAACCCTATTTCTAGGTGTTCGATCAACTCCGCTTAATTCCGCCAAATCTACTCTTAGGCAGGGTCTATTCCTCCTCTACATAAGCACATCAAATCATGAATTAATACCCGAAATATTAACTCAAGCATTAAGAACACATAATTAAGAACAAATAAGTATTTATCATATAGTTCAGATAATAATAACAAGATCCATCATAGGTTTTATCCCCCTTAGGTATCTAAGGGGTTTAGTTCATAATAAAATAAGAGTACATCTTTAAAGTATGAAAATAACAAAACATAAATAAAACTCTAAAACCCTTGAAGGAATTCTGAGAGAGATCTTCAGTCTTGGAGTAGCTCCGGCTTTTGAGATGGATCGTCTGGCTTCCTTCAAGTAATTCCCGGCATGTGGTTTTGTGTTCCAGAAAAGTTCTGGAGAGCCCCCTTTCTAGGTCATACTTATGGTGTTTATATAGGCTTTTGATTGGCTTTCTTCCCCCCTAAGTATCCTTTTTTCGTGTAGAATACAACTCCTTGAAAAAGGGACATGCCTGTATGCCACGGCCGTGTGACGTGGTTGCCAGGCCGTGTACGATCCGTTAAATTGCCACGGCAATATGGGCTCAATGGCCAGGCCGTGTGAGTCGTGTAAACCTTGGTCGACACCCTCGAAAGGCACGGACGTGTGAGCTGCCCGTGTGGCAAGGCTTAGGCTGTGTGGGTCTTCTCGATTTGGTCTGTTTTGTCCCTTTTTAAGCTCATTTTTTGGCTCCTTTTGACTCTTGGTGCTCTCCTGGGTACAAAACATGAAATAACCGGATTAAAAGCACCAAAATCCACAAATCTAGTAGTAAACATCCATAAATATGCCAAGTATTTGGGGTAAAAACATGTATCATTTGGCGTTTATCAGTATCTTTTGGTACACAAATTCTCCCACGGAAACAAAGTACCCCTTCACTATTCAGTCTAAAATCTGAAGTTTCCCCATTCTCTATCTGTCGAAAACGAGAACTCGGAGACTCATCCTCCAAATGCTTACCTTTAATCTGTGACAGCCCAAAATTGACCCTAGACGGGATGTGGTTTCGGGACCACAAAACCAAGGCATAAAAATAATTTAAAATTTATTGTGATGCCTATGGTATGTGTTAAATTGTGTGTGACATTTTTGATGATTTGATTTAGTGTTATAAAGGTGATTTCACTAGAAAGGACTTGTGTGAGAAAACTTAGAAATGAGATAGGCAAATGTTGAAGTGGCCTATTGATGCATACTAGGAAATGTTGTCCTTGCATGTCAAATTTCCCAAATTTGACTATAGTGGCCGCCAAGGTGGGTATGATGGGCAAGGAAAACATGTTTCCAACATGTTTGGTTAGTGAGTTATGTATGAAGGAATATAATAAAATTAGCATTAAAAAATGAACAAAAAAAAGAAAGATGAGCATGGATGCCCCCTTGTTGCCGTGAGTAGAGGAAAAAGAAAGGAGAAATTTTTGTTCATCCATTTTCACTTCTTGGCCGAATATACTAAGGAAAAAGGGGGAGGATTTTTGCTTCATGCTTGGTTTAGAAGAGAACTAGAAGGAGATTTGGCTATACTTGCATCAATATTAAGGTATGTTTGAGGTGGTGTCATGAGATTCATGCTTGTTTTGGTTGCTTACTTGATGTGCATGTTAGCCATGGTTCAAATCCTTGTTATGCCATGAAAATGGTATTTAGCCAAGGTTGATATTGTGTTGAAACTATTGCATGCTAAATGTGAAGCTTGCTATTGATGCATGTAATGATGGATTAACTACTCTTGAAATTTCTTTTAGTATTCTTGAGTAGGGCATTGAGTCCTTTGTTTAACCATGACAAAAAAATTTAAAAGGGCATGGTGTGTGAGGTATTCAGCCATGGTATGCTCATGAGCATGGTTTATGCTTCTTGCATGATATTAAAATTTGTGTTTTGAATGGTTATGGACACCTTAAAATTGACCTTGCACCTATGTGTGGATATATGTTTGCACATGATGTTTTGGTTATGAAGTAAATGATAAATGTGTTTGCTTAAAAAATAAATTGTTGGAGAATGTTTGTAAAATTTCAAGTATATTCGGCCATTGGGTGAGTATGTAAGTGATGTTGAATCAAGTTTTTGGTGCATATTTGGTGATGTGTATAATCGACCAAATGGGTGATTAGTAAAAAAATGGTTGCGAATATACAAGCATACATATGCATGTGTAGTTGAATTATGAATGTTTAGCAAGATGGTTAAACTAGTTGATTTATTGATTAAGCTCAAGGAGTTAAAGAAGGAGAATCAAGCAAGGGAAAGACGAAGGTCATCGAGTAGCCGACTTGGACTGTTTTACCCAACACAAGGTAAGTCATTAAGCATATATTTGGTGTTGATGTAAATGACCATAATATATACTCAATTGTGTTTAAATGAGTTGATGTGTAAATGGAAATGTATGTGTATGGAATGATGCCATTGTTGAATGTATAAAGGCAGCAAAATGCATAAGGTATTGGTCTCGGCACTAAGTGTGCGGGTATAAATGGACACGGTGACAAGATTGGCACTAAGTGTGCGGGTTTTAAATTGTACAGCACTAAGTGTGCGAGTTTGATTATGTAGCACTAAGTGTGCGAGCTGAAAATATATAGCACTAAGTGTGCGAGCTGAAAATTATATAGCACTAAGTGTGCGAGCTGAAAATATATAGCACTAAGTGTGCGGATTCACTATATGCTCTTGTATTACAATTGGCACTTGAGTGTGCGACATTATCGAGTTAATCCGGACAGCGGATCGGGTAAGTACCTTGAGCTCATGACGAATAGGCAATACGTTCATGCTCGGGTTGAGCTTGGTAAGCTTGAAATCTATGTGATGATTGCAATTGTATGATTGTGGTGCGAATGAGTTGGTGTGTAAAATGCCTCAAATATCTTATTGTATAAAATATGAAATGTGGATGTATGACTTGGTATGAGATTGAACCGAAAGGTCCGAGGAATTATGGTATAGTTTCGATATGGATGAAGTACCTAGCCTCGTTTATTGTTTGATGTTGCGAAAATTTTATTAATGGATGGTTGATGAATGCTTATGACTTACTGAGTTATAAACTCACTCGGTGTTTTCTTGTCACCCATTTTAGGTCTCTTGGGCTCGTATTGTTGCGTGCTCGGAACCGTCGTTGAAGTCATCACACCGGCTGGAAACCTTTTGGTATTGTCTTCGTAGTTGAACTAGGAGAACATTTGGCATGTATAGGCTATTATGTTTTGTTGAATTGTGGGTTGTAAACTTTAAGCCATGTGAAAATGGCCTATGTGGTCGTCGAGTGGGATGCTAGAACCTATAGCCACGAGTCTTAGAAACTTTAATTTTGATAAGGTGGCCATAAATTGTGTCATGTATGATGGATGATTAGTAAGGCCAAGGAAAGATTCATGAAATTGGCAGTCTACTGCAGTAACTGTTGCGGACAGCAGCAGTGAGATGAGATTGAAAAATCACTAAAAATAGTAGAAGTAGAATTAAATAATGAATAAATTATGAAATTTAACCTTGATGAATCTATTTTTATATGGACGAAACGAAACGACTATATGAGCAGTATACTGAGAGATATTAGAGTTCTTGTGAGACAGGGCCAGAACGGTTTCTGGGTCCCCTGTCGTGACTTTGAAAATTTACTATAAATTATCCAGAAAGAACTAGAAGTCATACCTTATATGTGCAGATTCCATTTTGAGTCTAATTTCTTTAGAAACAAACGACACCAGTATTAAAGCCCTGTACAGAGAGATATTCAAGTTATAACGCGCGAAGGTCAGTGTAGTCGACCCCTGTAACATGGGTGACTTTAACTAATAAACTGTACCAATTGGCCCGACCAAAAATTCTAGAAATAAATTCAGGTATGGATATATGAGTCTAGTTTCAGGAAAAATTTACGGAACTGATTTTCTAGTTCTGGAACTCGAGATATGATTTTTAAGGTGACAGTGATGCAGTTAGCTAGCCTGCCTGGAACTGAAATCAATTATTGTCAAGAGAGAAATAAGGGAAGTAAGCCCGGTAACACCACGTGATCAAATCCGGTGACGGTCACGGGTTTGGGGTGTTACATAATCTGTTCAATCCACCTCGGTTTAACTTGAAGTTCGGCCAGCAAACTACCATCATCAAATAAGATAAGATGAGCAAACATTGCCCTCAAATCAATAATAGTTCTACGGCTCAATGCATCGGCTACCACATTAGCCTTACCAGGATGGTACTCAATCGAACAGTCATACTCCTTGAGCAACTTTATCCATCTATGCTACCTAAGGTTTAACTCTTTCTGAGTGAGGAGATACTTAAGGCTCTTGTGATATGTGTAAATGATACACTTCTTACCATACAGGTAATGCCTCCAAATCTTAAGTGTGAAAACCACCACTTCCAACTCCAAGTCATGCGTCGGGTAGTTCGCTTCATGTGTCTTAAGCTGATGAGACGCATATGTCACTACCTTACCCTCTTGCATCAACACGCATCTCAAGCCAACATGTGATGCATCGTTGTAGACAGTGAATTCCTTCCCAGATTCTAGTTGAATTAAGACAAGAGCCTCAGTTAGAACTTTCTTAAGTTTCTAAAAACTTTCCTGTTGCTTATCAGCCCAGTTAAACGGTACCCCTTTACGCAACAACTTAGTCAAAGGTATAGCAATCAATGAAAATCCCTCAACAAACTGTCTATAATACCCTGCCAAACCCAGAAAACTTCGAATCTCAGATACTGACTTAGGTTGCTTCCAATCCAGAACCGCTTCAATTTTCCAAGGATCAACCCTAATCCCCTCAGTAGACACCACATGACCCAGAAAAGTTACCTCTCGAAGCTAAAATTCACACTTACTAAATTTAGCATACAATTATTTCTCCCTCAAAATCTACAGAACAACAAGGAGATGTGCGTCGTGCTCCTCCTCAGTCCTCGAATACACCAAAATGTCGTCTATAAACACCACTATGAACCAATCCAGATAGGGCTGGAACACTTTGTTCATCAAACCCATAAAAGCCGCTGGTGCATTTGTCAATCCAAACGGCATCACTAGGAACTCGTAATGACCTAACGAGTCCTAAATGTTGTCTTGTATACATCAGTCTCCTTGACCCTCAGATGATGGTACCCCAAATAGGAGATCAATTTTAAAAACGACTGAGGCTCCTCAAAACTAGTGTAATAGATCATCAATCCTCGGTAAGAGATACTTATTCTTAATAGTCAATTGTTCAGTTGTTGGTAATCGATGCATATACGCATGGTTCCATCCTTCTTTTTCATGATCAAAACTGGTGCTCCCCACGGAGACACACTTGGGTAGATAAACCTTCAATCCAAAATCTGAGCCTTAAGCTCTACGAGCTCCTTCAGTGCCAATCTACAAGAGGCGATAGACACCGGAGCTGTACCAGGCAAGAGCTCTATCCCAAACTCAACTTCACGATTAGGAGGTAACCCCAATAACTCATAAGAAAAGACATCCAAAAAATCCTTAACTGTTCTGATATCTTTCACAAACGAAACCTTAGAACTTGAAGCATTAACGTAGGCTAAATACGCCTCACATGTAACACCCCGTACCCGAGACCGTTGTCGGAGTCGAACACGAGGTGCTAACAGACTTATTTCATTGTAAAACACAGTTCATTTAAAATTTCCAGACAAGCTGGCTAACTGCGTCACTGTCACCTTAAAAATCATATCTCGAGTTCCAAAACTTGAAAACCAGTTCCGTAATTTTTTTCTGAAACTAGACCCATAAGTCCATCTACAAATATTTTTCTAGAATTTTTGGTCGGGCCAATTAGTACAGTTTATTATTTAAAGTCTCCCTTATTTCAGAGTTTGACTGCTCTGACCTTCATGCATTACGACTCATATATCTCCCTGTACAGGGCTTCAATACTTATTCCATTTGTTTATAAGGAAACTAGACTCAAAAAGGAATCTATACATATATGGCATGTCTTCTAATTATCTCTGGTTAATTTATAGTGAATTTCCAAATTCAGATTAGGGGATCCAGAAATCGCTTTGGCCCTGTTCCACGAAAACTTAAATACCCCTTAAAATACGACTCATATGATCGTTTCGTTTCTTCCGTATGAAAGTAGATTCATCAAGGTTCGATTACATAATTTCTTCACTATTTAATTCCATTCCCACTATTTTTAGTGATTTTTCAAATTTACGCCACTGCTGCTGTCAGCATCTGCCTTTAAGGTAGACTTTACCTATTTCATAGTTTCCATGATTCAACTAGCCTTTTAGCATATATAGCACAAATTATGATCATGATTAACCATTCCAATGGCCAATCATTGCCAAGCATATCCACACCTCTCAATAACCATATACATACAAAATGATTATAACACTATGCTTAAAATATATAAGCCATTTTCGCATGGCTATCCAAATATATACAACACCGAAGTACTTGACTAATAACACAAGGGCAGTCCTATACATGCCATTTTCAGAGTTCAACCAAAAGTGTACCAAAAAGGGCTTTGATAGTGTGGACGACTTCGACTTCGACAATCCCGAGCCCGATAGCTAACGAACCAAAATCTATAAAACAGAGAATCAAAGAAATGGAGTAAGCATTTAAGTTTTGAGCAATGAAATCATGCACAACTGAAGTATAGCATTCATACGACTAAACGAATAATTTCATATACACATATTCTCACAATCATACCTACTTCACATTTCCAACCCTTATATTCATACATAAGGAATCAACCTGACTAAAAGCCGGAAGCTTGTTAATCGATTGAGCAAATACTATTTAGAAGGAATCAATTATCTCAATGCACATACGAAACATACCTCATCGTTGGGATTTTACGAGCGTATTAATTGAAATTATTACAGCAAGATCGCTCATTCCCAAACCCAAGTATCTTCGGGATTTAGCCGGATATAACAACTCGCACAAGGCCTTCGGGTCTTAGCCCGGATATGGTCACTAGCATAAATGCCTTCGGGTCTTAGCCCGGATATAGCAACTCGCACAAATGCCTTCGGGACTTAGCCCGGAATTAGTAACTCGCACCAATGCCTTCGGGACTTAGCCCGGAATTAGTAACTCGCACAAATGCCTTCGGGACTTAGCCCAGAATTAATCACTAGCACAAATGTCTTCGGGACTTAACCCCGTTAGTATCCGAATATTCATGCACATATCAGTAAATCATGACACATCTTTATTTCGTTTTAATAACTAGAATTCAAACACAAATCAATTATTAAGCATTCCCATTTTCGGCTCAATAGCCACATACGAACAGCATGATTCGGTTTCCTTCATGATATGATTTCTATGCACATACGGCTACCCATCATACGTATAGACTAATTAACTCACATATAATTCAAGTAGAATCATTATATCACCGTATATTGTTATGATTATACGTCATGACTTAATCAAATCGTAAACTAAGTTTCATTACTCGAAAACTTACCTCGGATGTTGTCAAACGATTTTGACGGCTATTCGATCACTTTTTCCTTCCCTTTATCGGATTTAGTTCCCCTTTGCTCTTGAGCTTAATTTAACAAATAAATTGATTTAATCATTTGAACATTAAAAGAGAAACTCAAGGTACTTAACCCATATATACATTAGACATTAGAGTCACATATATATGAAATCATGAATCAACTCAACATATTAGCCCACACTCTCTTTTAGCCGATTATCTAAGCCAAGATAAAAGCATCAATATGCTTGCCTCTAACCGAATACATGCAACACCAATCTACCTCATGTGGCCGAATATGCATGTCTATGTTGAGGCCGATTATATGCTTAATACATTCTACAAATATGGTCTCTTGTATTGACTAATTACCATTTTGTTTCAAGTTCAAAGCTCGGCTAAAACACCTATATACACTAGTAATCAAATACTAACATTTGCACTTCACCTTAATAGCTAACTTAGCAACCGTTATTTTAACATATAATTGTTCATAACAAAATTAGAGCATCCTCTCCATTCCATCAATTCAAAACACATACATTACTCAATAATATTCAAAGTCACATTCGGCCTTAGCACACAACTTCTCTACTTCATCTAACATGAACAACAACTATATTTCTCTTCCACTTCCTACCATGGCCGAATGCCTCATGAAGTTGCTAAGACCTACCTTTTTCAAATTCTCACACACACTCACATCCAATCCTTTTTGTTGAGCACTCAAACTCTATCATCTTCCTACCTCATCAACACAACATCACACCAACCAAGAAGACAACACCCATGGCCGAGTATCATCTCCCTCATATAGCAAAGATTTAAACCATGGGCTAGGTAGAACTCAAGCTAACAACTAAAAATATACATGAATCTCATGGAGCAACATCAAACATACCTTAGCCTAGTTACATGCATGGCCGAACCTCTTCAACCTTTCTTCTTCCTTCCTCCTTAGAATTTTCAGCCAAGGATGAACATTTTTTTTCTTTTCTTGTCTAGTCACGGCAATGGGGAGTAAGGGGGGACAACTTTGGTTTCTCCTCCCACTCACCTCATGTTTTATCATTATTTTATTTTCTAAACCCATAATGCTAATAGGAAATTCATATTATCATCTATGACCCATCCATGGCCGGCCACTACTCAAAATAAATGGATATTTGACATGCAAACCCTTCATTCTTATAACTTGCATTAATAGGCCACTTACATTTGCCTAGCACATTTCTAAATTTTCTCACATAAGTCCTATTAACTAAATTCACATGCAATCGACCAAATCGAAGCTTAAAACTTTCACACATTCATATTCACATATTCTAGACAATAAATATCACATTCAAATACTTCGGTGACTCGATTTAGCGGTCCTGAAACCACTTCCCGACTAGGGTTAATTTAGGGCTGTCACATCACAACCCTTACGCACCAACTTCTCAACCCTAAGTGTAGAAATCACATTTGAAAAATAATTTCGACGCTCTCCAACCACAATTACCTCATCACCCTTTTTTAGTTCTCAATATGATCCGCTTTGCAGCACAGTCCAAATTTGCCGATGCTTAACCAGTCAGTCCATGCCCAATATTATGTCGAATTCCTCAAAAGAAAGTTCTATTAAGTCAGCTAAAAAAATCATTTTTTGAACCTCCAAAGGTACATCCTTAAACAATTTGCTCACTCTCACTGACTGCCCTAATGGACTTAACACGGTAACCTCACTCGTAGTGTTTTCAACCATTATACCCAAAGTCTCAGACACAGTGCATGTTATATAAAAGTGCGTAGATCCAATATCAATCAATGTAGTATAAGGTACATTATGAATAAAGAACATACCATAATAACATCTGGGGCATCTCCATCCTCTCAATAATGTACAGCATAAATCAATGTTGGCTGCCTCGCCTCAGTATGAATAGCACCTCTACATGGTGCTCCACGACCCTTACTATTTCCACCTCTGGCCTGACCACGGCCTCTTGGTGGCTACTGAAAACCTCTTTGTGCCTGAACAGTACCCATACCAGTAGCTTCCATCTAATCGGCCCTCCTTGGATAATCCTTAATACGGTGCTCCATAAATCTGCACCTCAAACATGCCCCTATCCATACCCAGCACTCACCCTGATAGTGTTTCCCACAAACAGTACATAGTTGCAACCCAAAAGTAGCAACAGGGGGCCCAACTCTGAAAGGCCTGTCAACTCTGGCCTTTTTCTTAGGCCTCAAAGCTGAACTTGAGGGCTCCCAAACCCTCTTGTTCCTTCCCCTGTCTACCTCACAATTCCGACGCTCAGCGTATTTCACATCCTCAGCGATTTTCGCCTTTTCTACTAACACAGCAAAATCTCGCTCCCTCTGAGGAGCTATCAAAACTCGTAGATCATCTCTGAGACAGTCCTCAAAATGCACACAGTGCTCATACTCAATTGCCACCATACCTCCGGCATAGTGGCTCAATCGCAAAAAATTCCACCTCATATTCAGCCACAGACTTATCCCCTTGAGTCAGATTCAGAAACTCCTTCCTGTGGGCATCCACATAACTAGCACCCACATATTTCCCTTGGAATGCATTCTTGAAAAACTCCCAAGTCAATCGATTAGGCTGAGTACCCTCTTTCACAGTAAGCCACCACTGATAGGCTTCATCTCTCAACAATTACACTGCACATTTTAGTTTCTGCTCTGAGGTGCAGTCGAGGTCATCCATGATCCTCTCTGTGGCCTCTATCCAATATTCAACCACATTAGGGGCAACTCCAGCGATACCCCTAAAGATCTCGGCCCCATTAGACCTGAGTCCTTTCGTTTCCGACCTACAGCCTACAGTACCAGTATTGGGACTAGCTACCCTTTCCAGAATTCGTAGCATAGCTTGGAATAGTGCGTCGTCCCTAGCTACCCGATCGTGTGACCCAATTTCAATCACAGGTGAAGTTCTCTCACCTCAACGTTAGGTATATGACCCGATGCCGAAGACCCAGCCTGAGCACCTCCACAGCCTCTGTCGTGGCCTCTTGTACCCCTTCCACAAGTACCTCTGGTGCTCATTATCGATTTGCGTATTATCTGTATTAATAGTTTTATGTATCAGTTTTACAATTTCAGTGTTTATTAACGGATGTTTTATGAAAAATAGCATTAATAATTTAGAGTTGTTTGTTTTCGCAGTTCGTGGTCTTACTACAGTTTCAGGTTACCCTAAAGGTTTTTGTATAGTATATTATCTACAGTAATCTCAGTACTTCAATTGAGTCAAACAGTAATTTTAGAGAACTTACAGGATCGGTATCGCAGATTTGGTAGACCTCACATTCAAAAGCATCACTTCAAAAATTCTTTTATACTATTTGCAACAGTCCCTTTTGAAAATTTTACGTTTTTAGAGAACACCCAAATACACAGTCGTGTTTTGTAACCTGACTCTGATACCACTAAATGTAATGCCCCAACCCCGGCCTAGATGTTATGGTCGAAGCTGTGATGTCACATTGGAGTGAGTTTCTAAAAGCGTTGTTTTACTGGAAAAGTCCAATTGTGTTAAAACCTCATTTGTGTTCTTTAAGAGAAGTTAACTTATTTGCTCATTTGTTAATTTCTAGGTTTTGATTAGCAAAACATGACCCATACTAAATTTTTATTAAACTTTGAAAACATTGTTCGTAGCGGAAGCTTTTAAAACAAGTTGTGTAGCTTGGTAGTTGAAAATCATTTACTTTTTGAAAAACCCTTGTCCTATTGCTTGCAGATATAAGTCAATTTAAATAAATCCCCAATTAAAAATAAAAACTTAAAACGGCCTTATTACATAAAATTTACCCAAAAAAACTACTTTTACCAAAAATCCAAAATGAAACATAAACAGTGGTGTGGCCATCCCTGAGTCCCTCGCAGCACCGACTCGCCTAAAGATTACCTGCACAAATAGGCAGAAAATGTGAGTTTATGAAAACTCAGTGTGTAATCAACATTTTCCAAACAGTCAAACATACAGTGTTGAACAGTCTGGGTCTTAGCCCATATTAGTCGCAATATCAGTGTGGGCCTTAGCCCATTTCAGTACAGTATCCACAATGCATACAAAGATTCTACCCATCCATCCTCTACACTCCACTCCGACCAGCCCTACACTCCATGTGGAAATAAAACCGACCCACCCATCCCGACACTCTAGAAAATAGTACCGGTTGCGGCACTAACAGTATTTGCAGCAAAGCTGCCAGTAAAAGGCTTATAGCCTTTTAGTAGACTTCCTCCAATATCATATGTCCCACCCAATGCAATGCAACATAATATAAATGTACATACAATAAAGATGGCATGCTCAAACATTCATATATCACATAGGGGTATTTTCGTCATTTACCTCATAAGGGTATAACAGTCATAACATAAATTAGGGTCTAGGTGTACTTAATGACCTAACAGTAGGTCCACAGTCGTCTCGTGCGACCCGCGCAACCTTAACAATTCAATCAGCGAAAATAGGCCCAAGCCCATAATACAGCCCATGTAAGCCCACACACTCGTATGGCCCAATAAGCCCAAATAACGGCGTTGGCCGTGTAAACAACACAATCGACCTAATAATCTCCACACATCTGTGCAGTTTACCCATGTGGGGCCCACAAGCCTGTGGGCGCACACGGCCCATTTTGGTCCATCGTGGCCCAAAAAGACCTAAGCCCACGAAATCGCTCGTGGTGGTCTCTGCGATCACATACTCGTACTTATGCATTTTAGCGACCACACGAGTGAGCGCACACTCACGCGGCATCGATGGTCACAGTTTTTCAGCTTTGCCATTTAACGGATGAAACAGTATGATTACACACCTGTTGCGATTAGGAGTGAATCCACGCCCCCAACACTCTAATGCCTGAAGAACAATTCATAAATCGATCACTCAGTTAGTAAATCATGATCCAAAAGGAACTAATAGAGTTCCAACGATTATGGTTTTCTTACCAAAAGTCCCCAAAATCGCACCCTTGGTCCATCCTAGGGAATGTATCAATCAACTTGACCACTACTTACACCAAAGGCATCATTTTCCAACATTAAACTCGTACTAAAAGCATTACAACATCACAACCGAACCATACTTACCACAAGAACCGAGCAAAGTACAGACTATTGCAGTAACGTACACGGAGGCCCGTAAAAATTTATTTGAATGGTAAAGATGATAATTGGAAAGAAGATATAAGGTTAGAAGATGGATTAACAAGGTGAAAAAAATCGTAAGAGAAAAGGAACCGAGCTTACCCAACAATGTTCGGCCAACACAAGAATACTTGAGTAGGAGATGAGAGTCGCGCTTAACCTAACCAGTCACACCATACTTGCCAATCGAAAGCAGAACAAAGAAGTAAGATGGTATTCAGCCAAAGTACTAATATGAGAAGGAAAGAATAGGGAGGAGGACAAGAGATGCAGGAGAAGCAAAGAAAGTACACCCGGTTAAAGGAGGAATCATTGGGGTAAGGGGAGAGGAAAGAAGGAGTCGGCTATAGCCAAAACAGAAATATTTGGCCAAAGAGACCTAATTACGAGAGGGAAAAGTAAGCTGGCAATCGATCAACCAAAACTTTTGAGAACAACTTGGAAAGACCAAAAAGAAGAAAAACCTCGAATGCTCACCTCTACAAAATTGTCACACCCAAAAGAAAGGGAAAAAAATACGAAGCAGCCAAACCAAAGAAAATGAGAATTCGACACTAAGGCACAAAGACTCCCCCTCACGACATAAGACTCCCACACTTTCCACAACTCCTAATTTTCTCCACAATCTACTCCTCAAATCTCTCAACCGATCCCTATCCCAAATTCCCCCATGATCTCTCCTAAATTTCGGCCACTCATTCCGCACTCCCCTAAACACTCTCAACCATCCATGAGCATTAGTATCTGACTAATATTCAACTACTTACACAGCACAGTAGCAAAAGGACACTCCTTGCGCACAAGAGGACTCAAACCCAAGACCCTTAAGTAACCCAACACGCCCCCTACAAATTGGCTACCTGTAACATCCCGAAATAGGGCCTAAACGGAACAGTGGTTGTGAAACCACAAATTCGAGGTAGAAAATTTTATTTTATTATTATTTTGAGGTTCATGATATGATTTCATGATTGTGTGAAAATTTTGTGATGAAATTCTATGCATAAAGTGCTTAAGTTGAGATTAGGGACTAAATCGAATAATTTGTAAAACTTGCATTCTAGAAGTTTTTAGTATGAAATTGCTTTGGAATATTAATTAGGAGGGTTTAAATAAAAATTTGACCAATTTCTAAGTTCATGGAAAAAATAGGACATGGATGGAATTTTTGAAAGTTTAATAAGGAAGGCCATTTTGGTCATTTGGATATTAAATGAAATAAAAAGGGAAAAATAACACAAAATTCATCATCTTCTTCATTAGCACGAAATTTCAAGGGTTCTCCATAGCTAGGGTTTGTTTCAAGCTTTCAATCTCCATAGTAAGTGATTCCAAGCCCCGTTTTTAATGTTCTTTACGTTTTCGGAGTCCTGGTAGCTCGATAAAGCTTATGCTAGCAATAATTTAAGTTAGGGTCCATATTTGGAAAAATACCCGTAGGTGAAAAGTGTTTATTTTGATGTTTTATGATAGAATATGAGGTTTTAAGTTATGTTAGACAACTTGTGCTACTCGGTTTTAAGTGAAAACGAGTAAAAGGGCTTAATCGGTAAAAATACCTAATAGTCATAAGTACATGTTAGAGTGTGAATTTGATGTTGTCATAGAAGGGAAAAATGATCATCATGTCATAAAACATAAGAAAATAGGATGAAGTTTAAATTACGAGCCTTGGGGCAAAAGTGCAAATATGTGAAAATTTAGGGGCAAAAATGTAATTTTGCCAAAGTTTGGGTCAAGGACTGTTTTGATAAATTTGAATATTAAATAAGTTAAATTTGCTATTATAGATCAAGAAGAGCGAAATTCGGGAGTAGATCGGGGAAAAGAAAAAGTAAAGGACTAAATTGTAAAGTTTAGTCACATTTTGTATCGAGGTAAGTTTACAGTACATAAATGCAATATTCTTTTATTTTACATTATTATTGTCAATTTCCAGTATTTATATACTTATTTTTTGAGAATATTTAAAGTCGAATTAAAGGCTAAGTGATGAGAAAAAGCATTAGGAAGCCCGTTTGAACCTTAGGAATGCTAGGATATTGGAGTTGACAGACGGATAGGATGTAAATGAGCCATGTAAGTCCATATCAGATATATGGCTTTGGAGACAGGAATGAGCCATGTAAGCCCATATTAGATATATATATATGGCATTGGAGACAGGAATAATTCATGTAAGTCCATGTCGAAGACATGGCATTGGCAGGTTATTGATAGACAGGAATGACCCTAGTATCCTTAGTATTCCGAGTGGTTCAACGGGTCATTGTACATGTTAAATTACAGTGAATTATCATCAAAAAGGGAAGGTAGATTATATTTATGAATAGTGAAAGGTCAGGTAAGAAAGAAGGTAAGTGAGTAAAGGACAAGGTAGAAAATCAGAATGTAAAGAAAGTTTATGAGGCTAGGTGACATTATGTATATTTATTCATTATGTTGAATGTTTTAATTTATTTGGCTGTAAGCTTACTAAGCCTAGTGCTTACTCTCTTTATTTTCTTTTTCTTATATTTTTTATCTAGCCACTCAGGGATCAAAGGAAACGTCGAAGACCCGATCACACTATCGAAGAAATCACATTGGTATAGTTAGATGTTTCGTTTTGTGTATGGCATGTATAGGAACTTGGTTTCTTTTGATATGATATGATCAATGAATGATGTGTAAATACTTTCTAGTGATTAACTAATAGAATGGCTGATGATATACATGTTTAATAGTATGTATGATTAAGTAGTAACTATCACATGAAAACTAAGAAAAATGTAAAAGTAACTTAAAAACAGATTCAAGTATCAGAAATAACGTGATTTTGAAAATCACAAGAAATTGTAGAGACATGGGTTGTTGGTGAATAATATATGAAATTAAAGCTTATTGTGTCTATTTTCATATGCAATTAGCAAAACAGGTAAAGCTTTTGTATTTTATAAGATATCTAAGTTTTGGTGAAATAGGGCCAGAGCAATTTTTGGATCCCCTATTCCAACTTTATAAATTAACCATAAATTTTAAAAAAATAATTAGGTGGTGTACTTTATATGGTTATAATCCTTACTGAATCTAGTTTTAAAAGAAAGAAACGGTATAGTCATATGATTTTTTTATAGAGAGAAAAGTGGTTTGTAGTAAGTAGAGGCCAGTGCAGTCAAATTCTGAAACAGGGGTAACTTTAATTAATAAACTGTACTAATTGGCTAAGGAAAAAATTCTAGAAAAAAAAATAGTAGATAGGAATATGAGTCTAGTTTCAGGAAAAATTATGGATCTTAATTTCAAGTTTTGAAACTCGAGAAATGAATTTTTAAGCCACCATGACGCAGAAAAATAGTTTATTCCGAAAATTAAAATAAGTGGTTTAGAGTTGTTTAAAAGGTAAGATAAGTTTAGTAACACCTCAGGCTTGACTCCGGTGATGGTTTTGGGCGTGGGGGTGTTACATTTATTGGTATCAGAGCAGGTTTAGTCGATTCTCGGAACAGTTAGTGTGAGTAAAAGTCTAGCTATACATGCCATACCTGTATTTTGATAGTGTGACGACTCTTGACGATTTTTAGATATTTTGTTTTATAGTAATGGATCCCGAGCGAGCTGGTGATGATGATGTAGAAAGTAATGTGCCTGCTCCCGCAGAAGGGTTAGCCTCATCTGAGAATAGGCCAGTAACAGTTAATCAGGGAGGAGTGACTCGAGAAGCTCTCTTCCAAGCTTTGAATGATTTGTTTGCCGAGTTCGTTCGTACGAATCCGGCAGTTAGACCTTCACCCCCTCATGATTCTCAGGCTACCCATGTAGCTCAAGCTCCCCCAGTCATAGGTACAGTGATAAGAGAAAAGCCACCAGTTGATAGAATCAGGAAACAAGGGGCAGAAGAGTTCCGAGCAACAAAAGATGATGATGCAGAAAGAGTAGAATTTTGGTTAGAAAATACTATCAGAGTCTTTGACGAATTATCTTGTACACCTGAGGAATGTATGAAATGTGTAGTATCACTTCTTAGAGACTCAGCCTACTACTGGTGGAAGACACTTGTATCAGTTGTACCAAAAGAGAGGGTCACTTGGGATTTCTTTCAGGAGGAATTTCGTAAAAAGTACATCAGTCAGAGGTTTATTGATCAGAAGAGAAAGGAATTCCAGGAATTGAAACAAGGTAATATGACGGTGACCAATTATGAGCGCGAATTTGTTAGGCTTAGTAAATATGCTCAAGAATTTGTGTCCACAGAGGCTATCATGTGTAAAAGGTTTGAGGATGGGTTAAATGATAATATCCGACTGTCAGTGGGTGTCCTAGAAATAAAAGAGTTCGTTATTTTAGTTGTGAGCCTGTAAGGCAGAGGAGCTATTAAAAAGAAAAGGCAAAGTTGAGACAGACACAAGATACAAGGAAGAGACATATGAGCAGGTCATTCCAGGCTACATCCAAAAGGCCAAAGGAGTTTTCTACGGATCTAGTTTCTCGGTAGGGTATTCTAGTCGAATAGAGGCGTGATTTAAGGATTCAAGGCTCAGAACACCTCGACTGTGAGTGTAGGTAATGTTGGATAGGGTAGATCAGGGTGTCCACGGTGTGGTAGACTTCATTATAGTCCTTGTCGGGCAGGCAAAAATGTTTGTTATAAATGCGGTGCTCTAGATCATTTTGTACGAGAATGTCCAAAGGTGGCTAATCGAGAGATAACATAGAGTGCTAGATCCAGAAATGCTCCTACTAGAGGCAGATCACCGAGGCAACTGGGAGTAGGAGCAAGTGTGAGGTACCTCAAGAGATTCAAATTGTGAGACCGGATGTTAGAGCCCCTGTAAGGACTTATGCTATTCGTGCACGCCAAGAGGCATCCTTCCTCAAGTGATTACGGTACATTTTCTCTACATGATATTAATGTCATTACTTTGATTGATCCGGGTTCAACTCATTCATATGTTTGCAAGAAATTGATGCCTAGTATAAGTATGCCTATAGAATCTACAGAATTTATGATTAAAGTATCGAATCCATTAGGCAAGCATGTATTAGTAGATAAAGTATGTAGAAATTGTCCTTTAATGATTAGAGGCTACTGTTTTCCGGCCGATCTCATGCTATTGCCATTTGATGAGTTTGATGTGATTCTTGGTATGGATTGGTTGACTACACATGATGTGATAGTGAATTGTGGAAAGAAATTCATTGAGTTGAAGTGTGAAAATGGTGAAATTCTTCGGGTTAATTCAGAAGAGTCAGATAGTTCATTTCCCATAATTTTTGTTATGTCTGCTCAGAAATGTTTGAGAAAAGGGTATAAAGCTTATCTTGCTTTTGTGTTGAACACTAAAGATCCAGAATTGAAAATTGAATCAATGCTTGTGGTATGTGAGTTTCCCGATGTGTTTCCGGAAGAACTACCAGGTTTGCCTCCTGTTAGAGAAGTTGAGTTTGGTATTGAGTTGATTCCAGGTACCACGCCCATTTCTATTGCTCCTTATAGAATGGCTCCAATAAAATTAAAAGAATTGAAAGCTCAGTTATAGGAATGAACAGATAAAGGCTTTGTAAGACCCAGTAGTTCACCATGGGGTGTACCAGTGCTATTTGTGAAAAAGAAAGACGGATCGATGAGATTGTGCATAGATTATCGACAACTTAACAAAGTAACAGTAAAGAACAAGTATCCATTGCCTAGAATTGATGATCTGTTTGATTAATTGAAGGGAGCTACTGTGTTTTCCAAGATAGATTTGAGATCCGGAGACTATCAGTTGCGAGTTAAAGAGTCAGATGTCTTAAAGACTGCTTTCCAGACTAAGTATGGTCATTATGAGTTCCTTGTGATGCCATTTGGCTTGACTAATGCTCCTGCCATTTTCATGGACTTAATGAACCGAATTTTCAGACCGTACTTGGATAAGTTTGTAGCTGTGTTCATTGATGATATCTTGATTTATTCTCATGATGAGACTGAGCATGCAGAGCATTTGAGAACAGTTTTACAGATTCTAAGAGATAATTAGTTGTATGCCAAGTTCAGTAAAAGTGAGTTCTGGTTACGAGAAGTTGGTTTTCTTGGACATATTGTCTCAAGTGAAGGTATTAAGGTCGATCCGAGCAAGATTTCTGCCATTGTTGATTGGAAGCCTCCTAGAAATGTATTAGAAGTTAAAAGTTTTCTTGGTCTTGCTGGATATTATAGGCGATTTGTAGAGGGATTTTCCATGATAGCTACCCCACTGACAAGATTGTTACGAAGGGATGTCAAGTTTGAATAGACTGAGAAGTGTCAATAGAGTTTTGACAAGTTAAAAGCATTGTTGACTAAAGCTCCTATTTTAGTACAACCAGAACCAGGTAAGGAGTTTGTGATTTACAGTGATGCGTCCATGAATGGACTTGGTTGTGTACTTATGCAGGAAGGGAAGGTAATTGCTTATGCCTCTAGACAGCTAAAGCCACATGAGAAGAACTATCCGACACATGATTTAGAGCTAGCTGCCATTGTTTTTGCACTGAAGATTTGGAGACCTCATTTGTACAGTGAGAAGTGCCACATATTCACTGATCACAAAAGTTTGAAATATTTGATGACTCAAAAAGATTTGAATTTGAGGCAAAGAAGATGGTTAGAGTTAATAAAGATTATGAGCTAGTGATCGATTATCACCCAGGTAAGGCAAACGTTGTTGCTGATGCTTTGAGTAGGAAATCTTTATTTGTATTAAGAGCTTTGAACACTAGTCTAGCCTTATCAGATGATGGTTTTATCTTAGCTGAGTTGAGAGCTAAACCGATGTTTCTTGAAGAAATTTGTGAAGTTCAAAAAATGACAGTGAGTTGTTAGCCAAAAGAGATCAGTGTGAGTCGGATATAGTGTCATATTTTCAGATCAGTTCTGACGGTTGTTTGATGTTCCGAGATAGGGTATGCGTACCGAAGAATGATGAGCTTATTCGAAAGATCTTACAGGAAGCACATAGTAGTTCTTTCTCTATCCATCCAGGTAGTACAAAGATGTATAATGATTTGAAGAAAATGTACTGGTGGGTAGGAATGAAAAGGGACATTTCAGAGTTTGTTTCTAGATGCTTGATCTGTCAGCAGGTAAAGGCCGAACATCAGGTACCTTCAAGTTTATTGCAGCCTGTGCTAATCCCTGAATGGAAATGGGATCGAGTTACTATGGATTTTGTGACAGGATTGCCGCTTACACCGAAAAAGAAAGATGCAGTATGGGTTGTGATTGATAAGTTAACGAAGTCGGCTCATTTTATCCCAGTTCGTATGGATTATTCACTTGACAAGTTGGCCGAGTTGTATATTTCAGAGATAGTCAGACTACACGGGGTACCATTATCGATCATTTCAGACAGAGAACCAAGATTTACTTCACAGTTTTGGAAGAAATCACAGAAGGATTTGGGCACAAAGTTGAGTTTTAGTACAGCTTTTCATCCTCAAATCGACGGTCAGTCAGAGAGAGTTATTCAGGTACTTGAAGATATGCTTAGATGTTGTGTACTGGAATTTCAAGGCAGTTGGGAAAAATATTTACCATTAGTAGAGTTTGCCTACAATAATAGTTATCAGTCGAGTTTGAAGATGGCACCTTATGAAGCTTTGTATGGACATAAATGTCGCACACCTTTGTATAGGACAGAGCTTAAGGAAAATCAGATTTACGGGGTTGATCTAGTTAAGAAAACAGAAGAGAAAGTAAAAATCATCAGAGATTGCTTGAAAGCAGCCTCAGACAGACAAAATTCATATGCAGATTTGAAGAGAAAAGAGATTGAGTATCAAGTTGGTAACAAAGTTTTTTTGAAAGTATCCCCGTGGAAGAAAGTTCTCAGATTTGGCAAGAAAGGCAAACTAAGGCCACGTTTTATTGGACCGTTTGAAGTGATTGAGAGAGTCAGACCATTAGCATATCGGTTAGCTTTGCCGATTGAGTTAGAGAAAATTCATAATGTATTTCATGTGTCTATGCTACATCGTTATCGTTCAGATCCGTCACATGTGATTTCTCAGACAGAGGTTGAGATTCAGCCAGACATGACTTACGGTGAAGAACCGGTAAAGATTCTAGCTCGAGAGGTAAAGCAATTAAGGAACAAAAGTATTGCACTTGTGAAAGTACTATGGAATATACATGGGGTAGACGAGGCTACATGGGAACTCGAAGAGGCTATGCAAAAACAGTACCCAAATCTCTTCACAGGTAAAATTTTCAGGGACGAAAATCCCTAAAGGGGGGAGAAATGTAACATCCCGAAATAGGGCCTAAACGGAACAGTGGTTGTGAAACCACAAATTCGAGGTAGAAAATTTTATTTTATTATTATTTTGTGGTTCATGATATGATTGCATGATTGTGTGAAAATTTCGTGATGAAATTCTATGCATAAAGTGCTTAAGTTGAGATTAGGGACTAAATCGAATAATTTGTAAAACTTGCATTCTAGAAGTTTTTAGTATGAAATTGCTTTGGAATATTAATTAGGAGGGTTTAAATAACAATTTGACCAATTTCTAAGTTCATGGACAAAATAGGACATGGATGGAATTTTTGAAAGTTTAATAAGGAAGAGCATTTTGGTCATTTGGATATTAAATGAAATAAAAAGGGAAAAATAACACAAAATTCATCATCTTCTTCATTAGCACGAAATTTCAAGGGTTCTCCATAGCTAGGGTTTGTTTCAAGCTTTCAAGCTCCATAGTAAGTGATTCCAAGCCCCGTTTTTAATGTTCTTTACGTTTTCGGAGTCCTGGTAGCTCGATAAAGCTTATGCTAGAAATAATTTAAGTTAGGGTTCATATTTGGAAAAATACCCGTAGGTGAAAAGTGTTTATTTTGATGTTTTATGATAGAATATGAGGTTTTAAGTTATGTTAGACAACTTGTACTACTCGGTTTTAAGTGAAAACGAGTAAAAGGGCTTAACGGTAAAAATACCTAATAGTCATAAGTACATGTTAGAGTGTGAATTTGATGTTGTCATAGAAGGGAAAAATGATCATCATGTCATAAAACATAAGAAAATAGGATGAAGTTTAAATTACGAGCCTTGGGGAAAAGTGCAAATATGTGAAAGTTTAGGGCAAAATGTAATTTTGCCAAAGTTTGGGTCAAGGACTGTTTTGATAAATGTGAATATTAAATAAGCTAAATTTTCTATTATAGATCAAGAAGAGCGAAATTGGAGTGGATCGGGAAAAGAAAAAGTAAAGGACTAAATTATAAAGTTTAGTCACATTTTGTATCGAGGTAAGTTTACAAAGAAATAAATGCAATATTCTTTTATTTTACATTATTATTGTCAATTTCAGCATTTATATACTTCTTTTTTGAGAATATTTAAAGTCGAATTAAAGGCTAAGTGACAGAGAAAAAGCATTAGGAAGCCCCGTTTGAACCTTAGGAATGCTAGGATATTGGGGTTGATAGGACAGGACAGGACAGAAATGAGCCATGTAAGTCCATATCAGATATATGGCTTTGGAGACAAGAATGAGCCATGTAAGCCCATATTAGATATATATATATGGCATTGGAGACAGGAATAATTCATGTAAGTCCATGTCGAAGACATGGCATTGGCAGGTTATGATAGACAGGAACGACCCTAGTATCCTTAGTATTCTGAGTGGTTCAACGGGTCATTGTACATGTTAAATTACAGTGAATTATTAGCAAAAAGGGAAGGTAGATTATATTTATGAATAGTGAAAGGTCAGGTAAGAAAGAAGGTAAGTGCGAAAAGGAGAAGATAGAAAATGAGAATGTAAATAAAGTTTATGAGGCTAGGTGACATTATGTATATTTATTCATTATGTTGAATGCTGTAATTTATTTGCATGTAAGCTTACTAAGCCTAGTGCTTACTCTCTTTATTTTCTTTTTCTTATAGTTTTTATCAAGCCACTCGGGGATCGAAGGAAACGTCGGAAACCGATCACACTATCGAAGAAATCATATTGGTATAGTTAGACGTTTCATTTTGTGTATGGCATGTATAGGAACTTGGTTTCTTTTGATATGATATGATTAATGAATGATGTGTAAATACTTGCTAGTGATTAACTAATAGAATGGCTGATGATATACATGTTTAATAGTATGTATGATTAAGTAGTAACTATCACATGAAAACTAAGAAAAATGTAAAAGTAACTTAAAAACAGATTCAAGTATCAGAAATAACGTGATTTTGAAAAATCACAAGAAATTGTAGAGACATGGGTTGTTGGTGAATAATATATGAAATTAAAGCTCATTGTGTCTATTTGCATATGGAATAAGAAAAACAGGTAAAGGTTTTGTATTTTATAAGATATCTAAGTTTTGGTGAAATAGGGCCAGAGCGATTTCTAGATCCCCTATTCCAACTTTAGAAATTCACCATAAATTTTAAAAAACTAATTAGGTGGTGTAATTTATATTTTTAGAATCCTTATTGAATTTAGTTTTAATAGAAAGAAACGGTATAGTCATATGATTTTTGTACAAAGAGAAAATTGGTTCGTAGTAAGTAGAGGCCAGTGCAGTCGAATTCTGAAATAGGGGTAACTTTAACTAATAAACTGTACAAATTGGCTAAGGAAAAAATTCTAGAAAAAAAATTAGTAGATAGATATATGAGTCTAGTTTCAGAAAAAATTTACAGATCTTAATTTTGAGTTTTGAAACTCGAGAAATGAATTTTTAAGCAACCATGACGCAGAAAAACAGTTTATTCTGAAAATTAAAATAAGTGGTTTAGAGTTGTTTAAAAGGTAAGATAAGTTTCGTAACACCTCAAGCTTAACTCCAGTGACAGTTTCGGGCGTGGGGGCGTTACACTACCAGGCTTTTTATGATGTAACCTACCAACAATTAATTAAGAAGTTCACCAACAGGAGACAGGGTTCATTCAAGTCAAAATTAAAAATTTTACATAAGCCAAGACTTGAACTCAAGACCTCTCCCACAGTCCTCAAAACACTTAACCACTAAAGCAAGCATACATTTATGCAACATAACACACAAAAATAAATTCCTAAATTTTGGGGCATTACAAATGTGGATGTCTGAATTTCACCGGGTTATGGTTCGCGAATCAATTGTAGGGTACTTGAACTAGCTGTGGGTCCGCGATATCGTTGGCTTCTTTGGAAAACATGCGTCAAGTTTCTCTGAGTAATTTGTAAGGTTTGCTACCTAGGGTGTAATAAGATATTATTTTATTTTTTGGTTTTGTAGAATTGAAGGTAAAGTTGAATGCATTGAAAATCAAGGTACAAGTGACTCACGGAGAACTTGTCTTCTTGACTGTGGGTGACTACTATTTGGCGGACAAGAAGGGATGTTTATAATTACATTTTCTAATACATGCATATATGTGTATATATTACAAGTACATGTTGGACTGAGCAGACCAAAGCAGCAAAGCAAGGGAAGGGAAGGCAACAATTACTCCTTATTCATACAATTGCTCTATGCAACGCTACGCTGCATTTATAGTGTAAAGTTATGAATGCATATGTAAATATACATAATAGGATGTTTGTAATCCTTATTATTTTTAAATATATATATGTATGTATGTATGCATATATTATAAGTATTTTAGGCTAAACTAATTTCTAAGTTTTTGTATATATATATTTTTGTATTTTTTGTAAAATAGAGAATGAAAAATTTGACTTTTAATACATTGGATAGTTGGTTTTACCCTACCACAAAAAGAAAATAAAAATGGAAAATTAAATTAAAATGATGATCATAATTATATTAAAAATAAAAATTCTTTTTATATTTGGTCGTGGTCCTAATCATTCTATTTTTATTTTGTTGAGGTCATGTTATTCAGTTTAGTTCGACTCATGTTCCTTTCTATTGAATCAAACAATTGAATTAAGAATGTTATTAAATTATATAGTATTTCATTAAATTTTATTTAATAATTATGTTAAAATATGATTAAATTATTTATTTTTATTTTTATTAAATTATATTTAATAATAATCTTATTAAAATTTAATAATAATAACAATAATTATCTATTTAACAAAACTTCGGTAAGGGTACTCTGGTCATTTAAGTCTTTTTCCTTATGTTATTACAACATCTATTCTATTCAACCAAACTTAAAAATATTATTACAGCTCTACTTCATTCCATTGAAGCAAACAATTGAATTTGTAACAACTCATTTTTTAGTGAAATAGGAATAGTGGTTTCGGGACCACAAATCCGACCCAAAAATAGGGTTTATTTTTATTTTATTATATGGTCCATAATGTGGTAGATATATCGTGTGAAAATTTTGATACGACAATTTTATCGATTTAGTGCTTAATTACGAGAAGGACTAAATCGCATAAAATGCAAAATTTGAATTCTAGTAGCTATAAGGATCAAATAGCTATAGAATTCAAAACAAGAGGTCCTTATATGGTAATTAGACCATTAAAGAAAAGTATGTAGATTCTTGTTGACTCATCCATGGAAAAAATTAGAAAAGGTCGATGACTAAATTGGAATTTGGAATAATTAAATTAATTAAAAGATGATAAAAGAAAATATCATATTATTTTTTGTCATCTTCAACCTAAAATTCTATGGAAACCCTAGGAGAGAGAGAGAGAGGAAACTTTTAAGGCTTAATTGGGTAAGTTTTCTTGTCCCGTTTTTAGTAATTTTGATATTTTTGAAACCGAGATAACTTAATCTCTCTATTTGAGGGATTAACTTGAAAAGTTATCAAGGTATGAAAAATGGGTCATGGATGTATATGCTAGAAATTAGAAATTTATGGTAGAAAATGAATGATTATTGATAGATAAACAACTTTTACAAAGTGATTTTTGATGGAAACATAATTTATGGACTAAAATGAAAAGTTGTAAAATTTGATGAAAAATTCTAAAATTTTATGAATACATGTGTTTTAAAATTTGTAATGGGGCTTTAGTTAGGCTTGGAATAGGGAGTAATTTGCACAAGTTTCATTTTCCGAGCGTAGGGACAAAATAGAAATTTATGGAAAAGTTAGGGAAAAATGGTAATTTTGCCTAGGACGTAAATTGATTCCATTTAATTATGAAATGTATGAAATTAATGGTTAAATTCATTTATATAGATCCAGACAACACTAATTTGAGGTTAGATCGAGGAAAAGAAAAGGTTTCGAATTAGTAGACTTTTTATGCGAACAAGTGTCGAGGTAAGTTCGTGTAACTTAATCGGGCATGTAATATGTTTGTATTGAATGTTGTATGTATGGAAAGTGACTTATATTGATGTACATTACTTGAATGCTATAATGAGAAAATTTATATATGCTTGATATGGTGAAAAAGCGGTTTAAGTCCCGATTGAACATTGATTTTCGATGAATACATACACTTTCCCTGAAACGAATAAGGTCCTGCATTTGTTACATACGAGATTTAGCTTGGATGAGTAATCACATTAACCTTGTTATATAAAGGATTTAGCCTGAACGAGTAATCCTGATATAATACCTCTCGAGCATACATTATGATTAGGGTTTAGCCTGGACTGGTAACCCTAATTGAACTCTTTAAGCATACATCATATAAAGGATTTAGCCTGGACTGGTAATCCTGTTATACGATATGTGGCTCGAGAGAGTGTTTCTTAGTTAAGTACCCTAAGGGGTAACCTCGATAAGAATTGACAGATTAACAAATCGTACACCTCGAGTGTACTACATGAGCTTTCATAGGAATTTCAATGATTCAACAGACGTAGGACTCTTAACATGGCATGAGAACCTTGAGATAAAATGATAATGACTTAAAGTAATATTACTTGATGAGCTCATCTATGTTACTTGATTGATACGAATATTTTGGTGACTAGCATGTTTGATTGAATGTATATGATTAGGAAATTTAGCCAAACAGATGGAAACATAACATTGTATGCCTAGATTTTAATAAACAACGTTGGTAAGTTTAGTTTCCGTTATACAAACTTACTAATCATGTAATGCTTAATCCATTTATTTTTCCTATTTTATAGTGCTCGGAAGCTCGTGAAGGTTGAAAGATCATTGGAACATCGTCACACTATCAACTAGCTATTTTGGGTTTATATAGAGAAATCATTTTGGTATAATGGCATGTATAGGACAACTTGGCCATTAGTGGCTTGAAATGCTATTTTGGAATCTAGTCATTGGAATGGCTAGTAATGGTTCATTTTGTTATGACTAAGTAGATTATTATGACATATATATATACACACATGTGTGATGTTAAAAACATGTGATTAATGTTGTGAATGCCTAAGTTAACTAAGGTAAGGTGGTGATCATGTATGCTAGTAATGATATGTCATGTTAAATGATGAAATTGCCTATTTTAAATGCTTGGAATGGTTGGTATTGGTTCTATGTTTCAAGTGCAGGTCTTGGGTGAAATTTTGGGTGAGAAATGAAGCTAGAAATGGCTTCATTTTGTCTACATGGATAGACACACGGGCGTGTGTCTAGACCGTGTGTGACACACGGCATGGTAACATGGGCATGTGGTTAGGCTGTGTGTCCCCTGCACTTTAATTTTGAGAAACAAAATGCTCGGAATTGGGCACACTGGCGTGTATCTCAGCCGTGTATGTCACACGACCTAGCACAAGGGCGTGTGTCTTGGCCCTGTAAAACCTGCACCTATTTTCGAATTGAATTAATTAACTACACGACCTAGCACATGGGCGTGTGGCATGGCCATGTATACAAGTCAGAGAGTTACACAGGATCGAACACGGCCTCCAACACAATCATGTCCCAGGGTTACTTTGGACCACACGGGCGTGTGAGCCCTACACCTTGGAAAATTTTTGAAAAGTCACGAAAAATTCTTAAAGGTCTCGATTAAGACCCGACTCAATCTAATGCTCGTATTGGGCCTCAAGGGCCCAATCATGGGACGTTATGAATGATCTTGATAAATGAATAATAATTTACGTAAATCAATTGAAAAATATTTTGAATGTTCTGGTAATGCTTTGAAACCCTATTTCAGTGACTGATACTGGTTACGAGTGTTACATTTAGTGGTATCAGAGCTACAGTTTAGCCGATTCTGAGATTTGATATAGCAAACACAAGTTTTTCTATACATGCTATTATATAGCTTATGATATTGTGATGACTCTTGATCATTTTAAATGTGTTTTTCATATAGTTATGTCATCCAACAAAGCTAAAGCTGAATTCGAGGAAGCTAAAAGCAATGCTTCAACTTCAATTAAAAGATTTGCGTCTGCATCTGGTAGTGAAAGCCCTGTGTTTGAGGGCCGAAGTAAGGAGGCGAAACAAGCCTTCTTCCAAATGATGAATAAATGGTTTACACAGCACTTGAGAACAAACCCTGTTGTACAACAACCTCTCCCACCTACTCCCCAACCGATTCTTAAGGTACCATAAGGTGTCGAACCTGTTAGAATTGGTAAGCCTCTGATAGATAAAATCCGCAAGCATGGGGCGGAATAATTTAGAGCTACTGCAGATGATGATCCAGAAAGGGCAGAGTTTTGGCTAGAAAATACTATCCAGGTTTTTGATGAACTATCCTGCACACCTGTCGAATGTCTGAAATGTGCAGTATCCCTACTAAAAGATACAGCTTATCATTGGTGGAATACCATAACTTCAGTAGTACCAAGGGAGAATGTCACATGGGAATTCTTACAAGCTGAATTCAGGAAGAATTATGTGAGTCAAAGATTCATGGATCAGAAAAAGAAAAATTTTTAGAGCTCAAACAATGAAATATGACTGTATCCGAATATGAATAGGAATTTATTCGGTTGAGAAGTATGCCAAGGTATGGGTTTTAACTGAGGTTAAAATGTGTACACGCTTTGAAGAGGGCCTAAATGAAGATATCAAGTTATTGATTGGGATTCTCGAAATAAGGGAATTTGAGGTGCTAGCCGGCAGAGCACACAAAGCTGAGGAACTGACTAAAGAAAAGAAATAAGCCAAAAAAGAGGCTCGGGTTTTCGAAAAAAGAACTATGAGTAACTTACAATTGTTTTCTTATAAGAAATTAAAGAAGTATTATGATTGTGTGACCACCTCTATTGGATATCCTGGAAGAGAGCGGGGCTCTCAGCGTTCTAACCTGAGGTCTTCATCTCCGTCTCTGACTAGTGTGTTAGTGTCGGTAATCCCAAACTGAAATGTAAACATTATAACAAATTTCATCATAGGGAATGTCGGTCTAGAATTTGAGCTTGTTTCGGATGTGGCTCACTTGACCATTTTCTCAGGGATTGTCCTGAAAGATTTAAAAAATAGATAAAACTAGCTCTGAGGCCGAGTAATCCTATCTTGAGGGGCAGAACACCCCTCTATCCCTTCAATTTTAGCGGTAGTCGATGTACTTCCAAGGATACAATAGTTAGATCCGAGGCACAAGCACTTGCAAGGACATATGATATTCGTGCTAGAGAAGATGCCTCTGCGCCAGACGTCATTATTCTTGATACTGATATTACTGCATAGATTGATCCTGGTTCCACACATTCATACATATGCACGAATCTAGTGTCTGTTAAAAATTTACTTATTGAATTCATTGAATTTGTGGTTAAAGTTTCAAACCCTCTAGGCCAGTGTGTTATGGTGGATAAAGTTTGTAAGAACTATCCGTTGATGGTAAAAGGTTATTGCTTTCCAGCTAACTTGATGTTATAGGCATTTGATGAATTTGATGTGATCTTGGGAATAGATTGGTTAACCCGATATGATGCAGTGGTTAATTGTAAGCAAAAATATATTGTAGTGAAATGTTAGAATGGTGAATTGCTTCGTGTTGAATCTGATAAACTGGATAGATTACCTAATGTGATTTCAGCAATGTCAGCACAGAAATATGTTAGAAAGGGGAGTGATACTTATCTCGCATATATGTTGGATACTAAAGTATCTGAGTTAAAGATTCAATCAATGCTGGTTGTATATGAATTTCCTAATGTGTTCCTAGAAGAATTACTTGGTTTACCACCGGATAAAGAAGTGGAATTCTCTACAGATCTTGTTTCGGGTACAACACCTATATCTATAGCACCTTATAGAATGGCTCCTACTGAATTGAAAGAGCTGAAAGTACAGTTGCAAGAGTTGATTAACAGAGGTTTTGCTCGACCTAGTTTTTCACCTTGGGGTCTGCTGTTTCTTTTCGTAATGAAGAAGGATGGATCATTGAGGTTGTGCATTAATTATAGACAGCTCAACAAAGTTACAGTAAATAACAAGTATCCATTGCCTCATATTGATGACTTGTTTAAACAGTTAAAATATGCTATTGTGTAACACCCCTAACCCGTATCCGTTGCCAGAGTAGGGTTACAAGGTATTACCGATCAATACATAACGTATAACATACATTTATCAACCATAAAGCATTCATTATCATAAATCATTCAACACAATCACATTGTTCCTTATAAGGGCCTACGAGGCCTTAAATATGCTTTAGAAGTGGGTCAGGACTAAACCGATATCATACGAAAATTTTGGAAACTTAGTAAAATTTCAATCATACAGGGGTCACACGCTCGTGTGAACAGGCCGTGTGCCTCACACGGCTCCAAACACACCCGTGTCTCAAGCTGTGTGGAAACAGGGCATACATACTGACTTGCATCACATGGCCAAGGATGTAACATCTCGATTTTAGGCCTGGTTGAAATAGTGGTTTCAGAACCACTAACTCCAGGTTATAGAAATTATTTTTTTTTATATTATTTTATGTGTTATAGCATGTTTATATGAGTGCATGAAAATTTTGGTGAAATAATTTTAGCGATTGCATACTAAATTGCGAAAAATAACTAAAACGCATAAGGGACAAAGTTTTATTTCATTAGCTAAAGGTGTCAAATAGCTAGAGAACCAAAATTAAGGGTCTTTAAAGAGAAAATAGGCCTTTATTAATGGCATGGCCAGCCATAGGGACAAGAAAATCAAAAAGGTCAAAATTAGGTGAAATTTGGTGACCAATTTTACTAGAATAAAATAAAATAAGGAAAAGCTATCATCTTTTTTTCTCTTCTTCTCTCTCTACCAAAATTTTCAACAAGGAAGAGGTCTTAAAAGCTTGAAATTTTCATCCATTAAGTTCTCTCATAAGTATGTGATTTTGATGACTTTTCTTGATAATTTTTTGTACTTTTGGGACCCTTATAGCATAAGCTAACTAATGAGGGGACTATTTTGCAAAATGGTTGAGGGTCTAGGGTTTTTCCATGAGAGTATTCATGTTTTTTGCTGAATTTTTATGGAAGAAAATGAATCTTGGTTGTTAAACAAACAACTTTTGTGAAGTAGTTTTCATGGAAACCCTAAGGACCATTTTGCATAAGTTATAAATTATGTGGTAAATGTGTGAAATAATGGGAATTGTGGGCTACTTATAGTATAAAAAGAATTCAGCTAGGCTTGGGTAGTGAGAAAATTTGATAAAAATCATTTACGAGCCAAGGGGTAAAATAGTAATTTTGTGAAAGTCTAGGGGCAAAATGGTCATTTTACCAAAATATGAATTAGGAAATACATTGATTAATATGATGACTAAATTAGTGAATTTTTATCATTTTAGATCAAGAAATATGAAACCCAGTCCTAGATAGAGGGAAGGCTAAGCAAGTAAACTAAAGCCAATTAGTCGTCTACTTTTTGTATACCGAGGTAAGTTGTACGTAAGTAAGTCAGCTTTATCGCTTTTATGTGTCGAATGATTGATTTTGCATAATATGTTTGAACATGAGTATGAATAATGCGTGATGAAATTAATGGGGTAAATTCCCGATTGAGCCTAGGAACAGATTGGATATCCATGCCATGACATTTGGGTAACATGTGTGCCAGTGTAAAACCATGTCTGGGACATGGCATCAGCCATGATATGAGAGCCAGTGTAAGACCATGTCTGGTACATGGCATCGGCATTGATATGTGCGATAGTGTAAGACCATGTCTGAGACATGGCATAGACCACACTATAAGAGCCAGTGTAAGACCATGTCTGGGACATGGCATCGACATTGAGACTAGAGCTAGTGTAAGACCGTGTCTGGGACATGGCATCGACATTGAGACTAGAGCTAGTGTAAGACCATGTTTGGGACATGGCATCGGCCTCGACATGTGAGCCAGTGTAAGACCATGTTTGGAACATGGCATCGACAATTCACCCTTTTGTGTAAAGCTTGTCAGATATCCTTTAGTATTCCAAATGGTCTCACGGATTATTTTGAAGCTTATGATAATGATATGGAATGATATAATCATGTTGTGAGTGGTACAGGTTCTTATTCGAAATTGATGAGATATGAGTCTAGTTATGTCGCATTGATGGTAACAAAGACATGAGTAAGTTCCAGCTATGAAATGATTTTGAGACGATATTGAAATCTTTGGTTTATACTTGTGATATATAAGCATGTAGTGATATCTACCCATGTTCACTCAAGAATGTTATATTGATTTATAATATACATGGCTGATGTTGTTACTTATTTATATGCAACTTACTAAGCTTTATGATTACTCCCTCTCCTTTCCATTTTCTTATAGTGTTGCCAAGCTAGTATCAAGGATCAAGAGACGTCAGAGGCATCAATCACACCGTCACCTGAAGCTTTTGGTATAGCTACTTTAATTGTTTTCATTGTGGCATGTATAGAGACTTGAATATTTTGTTTAGAGTCTTGTTAGTTTAGCCACAAGTGTTGCCTCATATGATGGATGTGATATTCATTTTGTTTAGGCCATTAATGTTGGCTAATATTGCTTATTATTAAATGCATTTGATGCAAATTTCTCATGGTTGTGGTTGATTTTGTTATATGTGTTATGCTTGGATTGGTTGGTTAATATTGTGTAGGTTGGTACATGTAAGGGTGGCAAAGAGGCTTACTAAATAGCCTTATTTTTGTCCACACATGAAGACACATGAACGTGTGTCAAGGCCATGTGTGACATACGGTCTACCCGACGGGCATGTAGTTTAACCGTGTGTCCCCTGCACCTTAATTTTACAAGTCAATATGCATGGTAGTAAACACACGAGTAGAGACACGGCCATGTGTCTTAGTCATGTGGAGGACACGGCCTAACACATGGGCCTGTGCCTTGGCCGTGCGCCCTTAATTGGTTAATGACGTTAAAAACAGAATGTTGAGGTTTTTGTACACGGGCTGAGACACGGGCGTGTCATGGCCATGTGAGAGACACGGACCATGGACACGGGCGTGTGTCAGGCTGTATGAAAACCCTTGTAGGTTCGAATCAAAAAATAAATCCACACGAGTCAGGGACATGGTCGTGTCCAGATATGCCCAGGTCATGTGAGCTACAAGGGCCTTCAGCATGACCATGTTAAGATGACACACGGGCGTGTCACTTTTCCACACAGGCGTACGCCCTGTTTACCTTGAAATTTTCAATGTTTTCCAAAGTACTCAGTTAAGTCCCGAATCTTTTTTGAAACATGTTTTGGGCCTCGTGGGCTCGTATTAGGGCCTTTATGTTTGATTTTCAAAAATTTTTAATTTGGATAGAAATTTATGGCACAAAAATGTTTGTAAGCATGTGTTTAAGAATGGTAACACCTTGTATCCTGTTCCAACGTTGAACTCGGGTAAAGGGTGTTACAGAGGACATGCTCGTGTGCCAGACCGTGTGAAAATTAGAGGGTATACTGACTTATGCAATACGGCCATGTCACATGCCCGTGTGTTAGGCTGTGTGCCAATTAGGGGGTATACTGACTTGTACCACACGGTCAATCACACGCCCGTGTGTGAGACCGTGTGGAGCATACTGACTTCATTTTAATAAGAACACCAAGGGACACACGACTGTATAACACGACTATGTGTTGCACACGATCGAGACATGGTCAAGATAAACGCTCATGTCTCTACCGTGTGGACCAAAAATAGGCATTTGCAAGGCCAATTTTCCACCCCAACTCATGCTCACCTAAACAAACAAAATGGTACCATTTCATCCTTTAATTAAGCAGCCAAAATCATCAACCAGAAGCACAATTCATATAATATCCATTTCAACCAAATTCAATACTCATTCAATGCCATTTACCTAATCAAATACTTATCAATTCAACTTCTAAAATCATACTTCATCAAAGCATTTCTCAAGCATTTATACTCCACAAAACAATTAACCATATTCATACCAAACATGCCAAAATAAGCCATTTCTGTAATATCCTGATTTTGGGCCTAGTCGGAATAGTGGTTTTGTGACCACAAAATCCGAGATATAAATAATTATTTTATGATTATTTTAAGGTCTATGATATGATTGCATGATTGTGTGAAAATTTCGTGAAGAAATTTTATGCATAAAGTGCTTAATTTGAAATTTGGGACTAAATTGAATAAATTGCAAAACTTGTGTTCTAGAAGTATTTTGCATAAAATTGAATTAGATTATTAATTAGAGGTCCTTAAAGAGTAATTTTACCAATTTCTAAGTCTATGGACAAAATTGGACATGGATGGAATTTTGGAAAGTTTAGTAGTAAGGGCATTTTGGTCATTTAGGGTAAAATGAATTAAAATACAAAATTAAAAGCCAATTTTGCTCATCTTCAACCCCATGGCCGAATATAGCAAGGAGAAACCATGGCTAGGGTTTTCAAGCTTCCAAGCTCGATTGTAAGTTCGTTCTAGCCTCGTTTTAATGATTTTTACGCTTTTGGAGTCCCAAGAGCTCGATTTAGCTTATGCTAGCAATAATTTAACCTAGGGTTTATATTTGGAAAAATACCCATAGGTGAAATTTGTGTATTTTGGTGTTTTATGATAGAATATGAAGTTTTAAATTATGTTAGACAACTTGTGCTACTCGGTTTTAAGTGAAAACGAGCAAAAGGGCTTAATCGGTAAAAATACCTAATAGTCATAAGTACATGTTAGAGTGAGAATTTGATGTTGCCATAGAAGGGAAAAATGATCAGCATGTCATAAAACATAAGAAAATAGGCTGAATTTTAATTTACGAGCTTTGGGGCAAAAGTGTAAATATGCAAAAGTTTAGGGGCAAAATTGTAATTTTTCAAAAATATGATTTTGGGTCAATTTGAATAATGTGAGTCCTAATTAGACTATATTTTAAATGATAGAGCAAGGAAAACTGAAATTCGGGCTAAAATGGGGAAAATACCAAGTTGTGGACGAAATGGTAAAAATAGCCATTTTCGCATACGAGGTAAGTTCATATGTAAATGTTGGTAACATAGTTATTATTTTAAATGTTTTAATGTTTTTTTAAATGATATGATAATTATTATGAAATATTATACTTGTGATAATTGTTTGATAATATGTCAAATTATGTGATATACTTGGAAAATATGAAATACTACCGAGTATCGGTATCGGCATTCCGTAGAAGATGGTTGAGACACATGATTGGGAAAAGGTCCCGTTGAACCTTAGGAATGGATTAGGATACAAGTGACATGTCACTGGGATATTTGGGCATCCGAACTCGTTGAGTTGAGTCCGAGTTCACTTATGGATGCGAGCGTCCGAACTCGTTGAGTTGAGTCCGAGTTCGTGAGATGTAACTAGGCATCCGAACTCGTTGAGTTGAGTCCGAGTTCACTTATGGATGCGAACGCCCGAGCTCGTTGAGTTGAGTCCGAGTTCACTTATGGGCGGGTTACATGGTAGCTTGGCTACATATGTGGCACTTATGTGCAAGTTATCCATGTATCCGAATTATATTCGATGTGTTCAACGGGTAAAGTTCTACTCAAATGGAGGAATACTCAAGATGAAAGGGACGTATTGGTAAGTGTTGTGAAATGGATACTTTGAACAGGTATGTACTTAACCCTCGGGTTGAAAACTCGATATAACAACAATATGGTAAGATGATAAATGAAAAGGTGATATGAATGTCTTGGTGATAATTATGCAAATGATGTTTTATGTTTGCTTATATGGTTATGTTACTTGCTATTTGCATGTGAGCTTACTAAGCATTTATGCTTACTCCCTCCTTTTCATTCCTTGTAGTGTTGACAAGCCAGCTCGGAAATCGGAAACGGTCGGAGGCACGCTCACACTATCCGTATACCATCTTGACATAATGGCTTGTATATTTTGAGTATGGCATGTATAGCATTATAATCATTTTATATGTATGGTCTTATGATATGGTTATTGAGTGGTATGGAAATAGAAATGCTTGGTAATGATTAGCCATTGGAATGGCTAATCATGATCATATTTGGTATTATGTATGTCAAATTGCTAGCTAATCCATGGAAACCATGAAATAGGTAAAATTTACCATAAAATAGATTCAGACAGCAGCAGTGACGTGAGTTTAAAAAATCACTAAAAATAGTAGAAATGGAATTAAATAATGAATAAGTTATGGAATCGAAGCTTGATGAGTCTATTTTCATATGGAATAAGCGAAACAGGTATATGAGCTATATTTTATGAGATGTTTAAATTTTTGTGAAACAGGGCCAGAGCGATTTCTGGATCCCTGTTCTGACTTTGGAAATTCACCATAAATTTTACAAAGATAATTAGAAGTCACGCTTTATATGTACAGATTCCTTATTGAGTCTAGTTTTATTAGAGATAAACTTCATAGTCATTGAAGCTCTGTACAGGGAGATATCTGATTCGTAATACACTGAGGTCAGAGTAGTTGAACCCTGAAACAGGGAGACTTTAACTAATAAACTGTACTAATTGGCCCAACCAAAATTCTAGAAAAAATTAGTAGATATATATATGAGTCTAGTTTCAGGAAAAATTTATGGAATTGGATTTCGAGTTTCGTAACTCGAGATATGATTTTTAAAGCGACTGTGATGCAGTTAGCCAGCTTGTCTGGAAATTTTTAAAATGAATTGTATGAGCTGTTTAATTAATGAATTAAGTCCGTTAACACCTCGTGTTCGACTCCGGCAACGGTATCGGGTATGGGGTGTTACAATTTCGATTAGCCAAACATACATCAATATTAACATCATTTACAAGCGAACACTCATGGCTATAATCACAACCAAAATACCACATCTAGTCTATACATGCCATATACTAAATATATACAACTCAAAAGTACCAAAGAGATGTTTGATAGTGCGATGATGTTCCTGATGACTTCCGGATCTAAGCTAGCCTTGATTCACTAAAAACATATAAAAATAACACGAAGTAAGCTTAATAGCTTAATAAGCTCGTATGTAAATAACTTAATTCATCGAATAAATGTAAATCAACCAATTTCATATTAGCTATAAACCTTTGTTATGTCTTAAAACATGATTAAATACCATCTCATTGAACTTTCTCTATTTAATACTTAATTAGCTTCTATACATACCTGTCTCGCCTCGTCCTAACCTATTTCTTGACCTCATCATTTGTTTACCCATTGAACCATTAGGAATAGAAATTGGATACTTAATAGTCTTATACGATAAGTACCTATACCATGGCCCGTAGCCAAATCAAGGTAACTTATCCGAAGAACAATTATCATGGCCCGAAGCCAAATCATCTGATATTCATGCCCAAAGCCAAATCGGTATAACCCGCACCCAAAGTGCTAATATCATGGCCCAAAGCAAACTCAACTTATCATCTAATAGCATGACACTAGTGTCCAAATATATTCCTAAAGTTCAACCGAGCTTTCACATTTTTTGTTTCTATCATCGAATGCATTCATAAAGTCGTTCTCATAATTTGAACATTATTCATAATCTCATAATCACAGTTTATGCAATATCAAAGCTTTTAACATACTTTTATAATGAAATTACCACATACGAACTTACCTCGTATTAGGAATTGACAAATTGGATCGACTACTTGATAACCTTGCTTTTCCTTCGATCTAATTTCGGATTCCTCTTTTCTTGATAATTGAGCTAAGAAATGACTGAACCCTTAAAACCATAAACTGGTATTCTTTCCTCTTGAATTTCGACAATTGAAGAAGATGAAAGCAATTAAATTTTGTTTGTGTTATTTATTATCATATTAATAATCAAATTACCCAAATAACCTTTAATAAAACATTTAAAAACACCTAATCATATGTCCATATAAGTCCACTAATGCTTCAAATGGTTTAATTACCATTCAAGGCCATCATATTTAAAAGCCAAAGCTATTTGACACCTTTAATAAGTACAATGCAACTTTTGCATTTTACACGATTAAGTCTTTTTTATCAAATTAACCCACCAATAGATAAAATTACTTCAGGAAATTTTCATACCAACACAATTTCATACTGTAAATGTTAAAATAATAGTAAAATAAATATTTTAACCTCAAATTTGTGGTCTCAAAACCACTGTTCCAATTTGACTAAAAATGGGTTGTTACACACTGTATTTTCGAAGATTGATCTCCGTTTTGGTTACTATCAACTATGGGTAAAAGAATTGGATGTGCCAAAGACAGCTTTCAGAACCAGGTATAGGCACTATGAGTTTCTTGTGATGCCATTCGGCTTGACAAATGCACCTGCAGTGTTTATAGATTTGATGAACAGAATTTTTAGCCCTTATTTAGATAGGTTTGTGGTGGTATTTATAGATAACATTTTGGTTTATTCCCGAGATGAAAATGAACATGCTGAGTACTTGAGAATAGTGTTGCAAACTCTACGAGAAAAAAATTGAATGCTAAATTCAAAAAATGTGAATTTTGGTTACGAGAAGTTAGTTTTCTTGGGCATATAGTATCTGCTGAAGGTGTTAGAGTAGATTGAAAAAAAATTCAACCATTGTTAATTAGAAGCCACCGAAGAATGTGTCTGAACTCTAAATTTTTCTGGGACTAGCTGGTTGTTATTATAAATTTCTAAAAATTTTTTCAATGATAGCTTCCTCAATGACTCATTTACTGTAGAAAGATGTAAAGTTCGAATGGATTGATAAATGCCAGCAGAGTTTTGACAAATTAAAAGCTTTATTGACAGAAGCACCAATGTTAGTTCAGCCAGAATCGGGTAATGAATTTGTAGTTTATAGTGATGCATCATTGCATGGTTTAGGCTGTGTTTTGATGCAAGATGGTAAAGTAGTAGCCTATGCTTCAAGGCAGCAAAAGCCACGTGAAAGGAACTACCCGACATATGATCTTGAATTGGCAACAATAGTGTTTGCATTGAAAATCTGGCGGCATACTTGCTTGATGAAAAATGTCACATATTCACTGATCATAAAAGTCTGAAATATTTGATGTCATAGAAATATTTGAATTTGAGATAGCGCGATGGCTTGAGTTATTGAAAGATTATGATCTTGTTATTGACTATCATTTGGGAAAAGCCAATGTGGTTACTGATGCTCTGAGCAAAAAATCCCTGTTTCCTTGCGAGCTATGAATACTCCATTTTCATTGTCTGATGGAGGATCAATTATAACTGTAACACCCTTTACCCGTATCTGACACCGAGACAGGGTCTGAGGCGTTACCAAACTTAAACACAAATATTCATACAAAACCGGGCCATAAAATTTCATTCAATTTAAAACCATTCATAAACATGCATCTCATCCATTATACGGGCCCACGAGGCCCAAAACATACATTGGGTGTGGTTCGGGACTAAATCGAGAACTTTCGAAACTTTTGTGACACTTAGAAATTTTTTTTTTGTTTTTGAGGGTCATACGCCCGTGTAGGTAGGCCATGTGGTCACACACACTCGTGTGGGTAGGCCGTGTGGTCACATACGCCCGTATGGGTTGGGATACGCCCGTGTCCTCTGCCTGTGTAACTCTCTGTTTATGACATCATCAACCAAATAGAGTCACACAACCAAGTTAAATGCTCGTGTACTTAGGTCGTGTGGCGAATTAAATTCCAAAAATCAAGTGCAGACTTCACATGGCCTGGGCACACGCCCATGTCCTGAGGCTGTATCCTTCACACGGCTGAGACACACGGTCGTGTCTCTGCCTGTGTGTTTACTACTGGGCATTTTGTTTTACCTAATTAGGGTGCAGAGGACACACGGCTAGATCACACCTCCATAGGGTAGACCGTATGTCACACACTGTAACATCTTGAATTAGGGCCTAGTCGGAACAATGGTTTTGAGGCCACAGATTCGAAGATAGAAATAATTATTTTATGAGTCTCATGAGGTTTATATTATGAATGTATGCTTGTGTGAAAGTTTCATGAAGAAATTATATGCATAAAATGTCTAATTGCATTTTAGGGACCAAATTGACTAAAGTGTAAAACTTGCATTCTAGAAGCTTTAAGCATGAAATTGCTGTAGATTATGAATTAGAGGGTCCTAATTAGTAATTTGACCAATTTTTAAAATTTTGGACAAAAATGGGCATGCATAGGAAAAATGTAAAAAAGAAACCCTAAGGGCATTTTGGGCATTTGGTAATTAAAAGAATAAAAAGGGAAAATCAAAGCAAAAATATGTCCATCTTCTTCAAGTGTTGGCTGAATTTCGCAATAGCCATAGCTAGGGTTTTGTTCAACATTTCCAAGCTTGATTGTAAGTGCTCCCTAGCCCTGTTTTTAATTTTCTTTGTATTTTTAAAGTCCTTGAAGCATGATCTACCCATTTCTAGCTATATTTTAATCTAGGGTTCATGTATAAAATTTGACCCATGTGTAACATGCATGTATTTTGATGATTAATGAAGGAATATGAATGTTTGATGCATGATAAACATCTTTTACTCGGTGATTTTTAGTGAAAACACCTAAACAAGGGACTTGTTTGTAAAAGTGTAAAAGAGAATAGTAATAATGTGAAATAAGAGAAAATATGGGCTGATATAAGCTTAGTAAAGGCTCTGCTATGCTTGGGTAACCAAGAAAATGCATGCATTTCATTTTACGAGTCTCGGGACCAAAGTGTAAATATGTGAAAGTTTTGGGATCAAAATGTAAAATTTCAAAAGTATGATTTATGGACCCATTTGAACAATTTGAATAATAAATAAGATAAATTTGGTATTATAGATCAAGAAAAACATGAACCAAGACTTGATCAAGGAAAGAACAAAGTACACAACGATTAGGCTCGATTATCATCATTTTGTACCGAGGTAAGTACATATTGAAATAATATGGTGTTGTAGTATGTTTTAATGCTTTAATATATTGTAATAAATGTTTTATTGTAATTATGAGTTATATACTTGCTGATTGTTATGAAAGCATGAATGTTATTATGGTCGTTATCCACGACGTTACGAGCAACTACGATGGAGACACTATATGCAAGTGAGGAAAAATCTCGTTTGAACCTTAGGAATAGTTTAGGATACAAGTGACAAGTCACTAGGAACTAAGACATTCGAACTCGTTGAGTGGTCCGGGTTTCTGAGTATGTGGCATTTGAGCTCGTTGAGAGATTTGAGTTCATTATGGATGCGAGCATCCGAGCTCGTTGAGAGGTCCGAGTTTATTATGGATGTATTACATGTTATGTGGTAGCTTTGGCTACGTTTGTATATGTGGCACTTATGTGAAAAGTTTCCGTGTATCCAATAGTATTCCGAGAGTTCAACAGGTAATGTAATGAATGTAATGAGAGTCCCGAGAAGGACATATGAAAGAGGTATGGTTATGGATACTTTATGATGAGTACCGGTATGTATGCTAAACCTATGAGTAATGCCTTAATAAAGATCAATTTATGTAACGCTCGGGTTTGTGCAAGTGTACACAGTCGTTATCAAGTAATAAGTAAGTATCGAGTTATCATCTCCACAGGGATTGTATTTGTGCTAAGTCACTTAATTTGTAAAAGTGTATTAACAATTTGATAAATAAAAACAATATAATTGAGAAGTGATGAAAAATTAAGTATATGAAACTAAATGCAATGATCCCTAATGCAATTTATCCTAAGTACGCAAACTATATGAATGAGATAGATTTTAGCAGAATTAATGCAATAAGCAACAATTATAACATAAATAAGCTACGACAATTACTTTAATTAAACTCAAATTATTATCAACATGCTTATCAATATTCGGAAAAACATTCCATGGCAACTCAATCTTTCATGAGTTTGGAAACCACGTTAGGTCCTTTCGGAATCCTTTACTTAGTAAATACGCATTTTACTGATCTTTATTTACTAAGGGTTTCTTAGTATTCGTGCGAGGTAATAGGGACGAGTTAGGTTTGAAATAGTTTAATCACACAAATCTAAAAACTATGCAAATAACATAGCCTGGTTAGGGATGTTATGCAACCTGCAATTTAATCGGGTTAGGATCTAAATTGAGCATACATGTGACAACCCGAATTAGGGCCTAATCGGAATAGTGGTTTCGTGACCACAAATCCGAGATAGAAATAATTGTTTTATAATTATTTTGGGGTTTATGATATGATTGCATGATTGTGTGAAAATTTCGTGATGAAATTCTATGCCTAAAGTGCTTAAATTGAAAGTAGGGACTAAATCGAATAAGTTGCAAAATTTGCATCCCAGAAGTTTTTAGTATGAAATTGTTTTGGAATATTAATTAGGAGGTCTTAAATAGCAATTTGACCAATTTTAAGTTCATGGACAAAATTAGGACATGGAAGGAATTTTGAAAGTTTAGTAAGGAGGGCATTTTGGTCATTTGGATATTAAATGAAATAAAATGGGAAAAATAACACAAAATTGATCATCATCCTCCTTAGTTGCTGCCGAATTCTCCCTCTCTCCATAGCTAGGGTTTCTTCAATTTTCAAGCTCCATAGTAAGTTATTCCAAGCCCGCTTTTAATGTTCTTTACGTTTTGGAATCCTAAGCTCGATTAAGCTTATGCTAGTAATAATTTAACCTAGGGTTCACATTTGGAAAAATACCCATAGGTGAAATTTGTGTATTTTGATGTTTTATGATAGAATATGAGGTTTTAAATTATGTTAAATAACTTGTGCTACTCGGTTTTAAGTGAAAACGAGTAAAAGCAAGATAATCGGTAAAAATACCTATTGTTCATAACTATATGATAGAGTGAGAATTTGATGTTGTTGTAGAAGAGAAAATGTTCAGCATATCATAAAATATAAGAATAAGGGCTGAAATTAAATTCCGAGCCTAGGGGCAAAATTGTAATTTTGAAAAGTTAGGGGCAAAATGTAATTTTTCCATGATGTGATTTTGGATTGAAATAAATAGTATGAGTATTAAATGAGCTAAATGTGTTATTATAGATCAAGAAAGACGCGAATTGATCTCGAACGGGAAGGAAAAAGTTTTGGACTAAATTGCAAAATTTCCACATTTTGCACCAAGGTAAGTTTGTATGTAAATATTACAATAATTTCATGTACATTCTTATATTTCAGCCTATTATATAAATATACTAGCTGATGTTAAAATATAAATCGACTATTGGAAGAATGGAAATAAATATAGAGAGAGATTAGGTTGAACATTGGAGATCGAATGAAATAGAGGGCGTAGCTAGGTCACATGTATGATGCCGAGTGCACATCATGTGTACAAGAAAGCTACGAGACACCTGTAGTAGCTAGGTCACATGTGTGATACGAGATGTATCCCATGTAGACAAGAGAGCTACGTGAAAGATAAATGTAGCTAGGTCGCATGCGTGATTCCAAGTGAAGGACACCATGTAGACAAGAGAGCTATGTGAAAGATAAATGTAGCTAGGTCACATGCGTGATTCCAAGTGAAGGACACCATGTAGACAAGAGAGCTACGAGACAAATCGGTTGGGTCGCATGAGTGGTACTAAGTGTTCACCATGTGTACAAGAGAGCCGAACTAAACGAAGTATGATGGTGGGGTGTCTTGAAACCATTAAATATCGAGGATTGATCCGAATTGTTCAACGGGATGGTTTTGTGGTGATATTGTGGTTTGGACCTACACTTATGGTGAATGAAATGTGGTGAAAATGATTTGTGGTATATACATATATAAGATAAAATGAGGTTAGCATAAAGAATGTGTGAAAGAGTGAAATTAGCATTAAAACTGTTTTTAGATGGTAGCAGTGATGTGATTTTGAAAAATCACCAAAAATAGGAGGAATATAATTAGAGGTTGAATGAGATGTGAAATTAAAGTTTAATGAGTCTACTTTCATATAAAAGAAACAGAGCAAGCAAAGGAATTCTATATTTTGAGATATTTACAATTGTATGTGACTTGCTCAGGATGAATACGTGATCCCCTGTTCCAACTTTGAAAAATCATTAAAAATTGTACAAAGAAAATTAAGAAATATAGTTTACATGTCTAAATTCCTTATTGAGACTAGTTTTAAATGAAACAGACTTCAGGGTTTTTTGAATTGTGTACTGAGAGAAATTCAATTTGTAGTGAACAGAGGTCAGATCAGTCGAGCTGTGTAACAGGGGAAACTTTAACTAATAAACTGTACTAATCGGCTGAACCAAAAATTATATAAAAACAATTAGCAAAAAGCTTTATGAGTCTAGATTCAGGAAAATTTTACGGATTTGAATTTCGAGTTTTGTAACTCAAGTTATGATTTATTTAGTGAATATGACGCAGCAGAGACAGCTTAATCAAAGTGGAATGAATAGTGAAGTTAAAGTAGATATACTTGAATTGTTGTGTAAACATGTTAGATTTTTTTTAATTAGTATTTACATACTTACTTACTAAGCTATAAGCTTACTTTGTTTCTCTCTTTTGTCTTATAGTGTTCTTGACTTGCTCGGGAGTTAAGGATCGTGAAGATCTACCCGCACTATCATACTTTAGGTATTTGAACTAAACGTTTTGAATTATGGCATGTATAGTAGGCTTAATTATTTTGTTACGTGTCATATTTGTCTAGGTTTAAAATATTAGTTACAGTACTCGACCAGCTAATTTGTACAAGCCATTAAAGTTGGCTAATATTGTTCAAGACATATATTATACGATGCACTATCAAATTGGATGACATATTTATATTTCGGTTATGTTTAATGGTATGTGCTATGTTCTGGTAATACCTTGTATCCTGTTCCGGCGACGGTAACGGGTAAGGGGTGTTACAATACACATTTCAATTATGTATCCATTAGCCGTCGTCTAGTTAGGATCGCTCAGCTAATTCAGGTGCATTTCAATCACGTATGAACGAAATACAGACTTGATTTTAATTGAAAACGTGATCGATTGAGGCACAAATATTATACGCATGAATCAAATAATTATTATTAAACCAAAGCAATCATCCTAGCTTAGATAAAATTAAGCTATCTGTAACACCCCTTACCCGTATCCGAGGCCGGGCTAAGGTACGAGGCACTACCAGACAAACATACAAACATTAAACTAAAATACGAGCCATAAAATTTTATTCATATTTCAAAGCGTTCATTCTCTTACACATAGTCCCTTATTTGAGTCTACGAGCCCAAAACATACTTTAGAAAGGGTTTGGGACTAAACCGAGAACTTACGAAAATCTTGGAAATTTCATGCTTTAAGGCTCCACACGCCCATGTCCCAAAGTCGTGTTCCATACACGGCTGAGACACATGGTTGTGTCTCTGCCTGTGTGGAATATACCTAGGCTATTTTCCAAGCTTTGGTCAACCTTGATCTCTTACACACTTATACAAAATCAAAAGCATATAACATGGTATTCATTTAATGATTAAATATCCTCAATTAAACCACAAACATAGCATTTGTATGTCATCCTACATGTGTCTCTCATACTCATTTTACCTTGTTTATTATAGTACCACTTATACATTTATACCAAGATTATCATCTTACCAAATATCTTCAGCTTAATCATCAAGCATTCATATTTAAAGCTAGATCATATCTTTATAAAATACCACGATTCAGATGCGCAAAATAACATGTTTGTCTGAAACATTTCAATTCAATTCCATACCCATCAAGCATTACATTGAGACTAGTCATATATATATATATATATATATATATATATATACATGTCATGACACATAACATTCTCTTTTTGTTTTCTTATAAACACATATCATTTATTTCATTATATCAATATTTCATATACCATAGTTTCCATGTATTCCACATATATTTATTTTCCTCCTCCTCCTCTCCATTCCACATCCTTAATGTATATAGCATTCTTGTAAGTACGATTTCACAATTTACTAATAAATGTTCACATCAAACTGTCTACACGAGTCATAGTCACTTAATTATTTATAATTAGAGCTACAGAGCTCCAAATTAAGATCCGTAAATTTCCCCTGAAACTAGACTCACATATCGTTCCACCATAAACTTTTCATAATTTTTGGTTTAGCCAATTAGTACAGTTTATTCATTAAAATTTCCCCTGTTTCACTTTCTGACAGTTCTAACCTCTCTTCACTAAAAAATAATTATCTCATAGTACAGAACTCAGATAATGTTCTTGTTCATTTATCTTGAAAATAGACTCATTATGGATTCTAAAAATATAATTTTGAGCCTCTAATTATTTTTGTCCAAATTGTTGTGATTTTCCAAAGTAAGAACAGGGGATCACATAATCATTCTGAATCAGTCTCACGAAAACATAAATATCTCAAAATATAGAACTCCTTTGCTTTCTATGTCTCTTTTATATGAAAATAGACTCATTAAGCTTTAATTTTATATCTCATTCAGTCTATGATTAAATTTATACTATTTTTTGTGATTTTTCAAAATCACGTCACTTCTACTGTCCAAAACAGTTTTATTCCTAATTCACTCTTTCACACTTTCTTTGTGTTAACCTCATTTTAACATACATATCAGAAATCATTTTCACCACATTTCATACATCACAAGTATAGGCCCATGATCACAAGGTCACCATAAAATCATCCTCATGTATAACTTACTTGTTTATAACCTTACCACATCCTGGTCACTTAATGAACACATCATTCACATAACCAAGTTCCTGCACATATTCATCACAAAACTCACAAAGCAATACATAGAGAGTCTCCCGTTGAACACTTCGGATCAATCCTCGATACTTGGTGGTTTCAGCACATAGCTCCACCCATCATATAGTTCGGCTCTCTTGTACACATGGTGAACACTTAGTACCACCCATGTGACCTAGCCAGTTTATCTCGTAGCTCTCTTGTCTACATGGTGTCCTTCACTTGGAACCACGCATGCGACCTAGCTACATATATCCCGTAGCTCTCTTGTCTACATGGTGTACACATAGTATCACCCATGCGACCTAGCTACATCATAATGTCTTGTAGCTCTCTTGTACACATGATATGCACTCAGCACTATACATGTGACCTAGCTACATACCATCTGTATCATCCAATCTTTCCGAAGGTTCAATCGGGATTTCTCTCTCTTTTCCAACAATTGAACCAATCAAGTAATTATCCATAAACATATTTCCAATATTTTTATAAAATATCATAATACAAGTAATAGTGATGTATTACTTACATATAAACTTACATCTCATTTAATATCAACGCAATAACATTAAATTACACATTGTCTTATTAAAAATCATATGAACTTACAATTTCCCATAATATCCATAATCATAGAAATCACATTTATGTATGATAATTCAATGCACTTCATGTACCATAGACATATTTTTAAATCAATTCATAAACTTGGCACCATAATCATTTAATTTAACATAATTCAATTAATTCACTAAATTTAACTTTCAAATATAAATTACAGACATTATTGTTGTATTATTATCATACCAACTTACATACTTTCAACATCTCGGAGATCATAGTAAATATATCAATTTTACATTGAAACATGCATAAATTAATGCTTATTATACATATGAACTTACCTTGATATTAAAACGGCCATTTTACCAACTTTCCTAATTTTCGATTTTTCTCTCATTCTAGGTTCAAATCTCGTTTTCCGGGATCTAAATCATCATATTTTACTTATTTAATTAATGTACTATTCAAAACAGTCCTTAACTCAAACTTTGGAAAAATTACAATTGTGACCCTAAACTTTTGCATATTTACACTTTTTCCCCTAGGCTCGGGAATTAAACTTCATCCCTTATTCTTATGTTTTATGACATGATGATCACTTTTCCCTTCTATGGCAACATCAAATTCTCACTCTAACATATATTTATGACTATTAGGTATTTTTACCGATTAAGCCCTTTTGCTCGTTTTCACTTAAAACCAAGTAGCACAAGTTGTCTAACATAATTTAAAACCTCATATTGTATCATAAAACACCAGAATACACAAATTTTACCTATGGGTATTTTTCCAAATATGAACCCTAGGTTGAATTATTGCTAGCATAAGCTAAATCAAGTTACCGGGACTCCAAAAACGTAAATAACTTGAAAAACGGGGTTAGAACGGACTTACAATTGAGCTTGGGAAGCTTGAAAACCCTAGCCATGGAGTCTCCCTTGGTATACACGTCCATGGTGAAGAAGATGAGCAAAATTGGCTTTTAATTTTGTATTTTAATTCATTTTACCCTTAAATGACCAAAATACCCTTACTACTAAACTTTCCAAAAATTCCATCCATGTCCAATTTTTTGTCCATAACTTAGAAATTGGTCAAATTTCTATTTAAAACCTCCTAATTAATATTTCAAATCAATTTCATACTAGAAACTTCTAGAATGCAAGTTTTGCAACTTATTCAATTTAGTCCCTAACTTCGAATTAAGCACTTTATGCATAGAATTTCTTCACGAAATTTTCACACAATCATGAAATCGTATCATAGACCTCAAAATAATCATAAAATAAGTATTTATATCTTAAATTTTGTGGTCCCAAAACCTCTGTTCCAACTAGACCCAATTTTGGGCTATTACAACTCTCCCCCCCTTCAGAGATTTTCGCCTCGAAAATCTTACGAGTGAGGTTTAGTATCTTTCTCATAATTTCCAGCATTACTAACTAATTTTTTCAAGACGATACTTTCGAAACACTCATCATCAATTTGAATCCCAAGATAACTCAAGAACTCGATATTTCTCTAATCGTGTCCTTCACTTGTCAACCATTCTCGGACTCGGTCATATCTATAATTATTTTATCATTGAACTCTTTGATTCCACACTTAGGAACATAGTCAACATGATTCTCATGAATTTCCGTTATATACACCTCATCGGTAAGGGGTGAGGTCGCATGCAGTCTCTAACTCAATTCGACATATATCTATATGACACATTTTTTCATTATCCACATATGTCATTATAATCATACTATCCACTTCAAACAATTTATTATTCATACATCTTACATAAAATTTCCAATTATCTCATTTCAAACAAGTGCACTCACTCATACATTCTATGAATTTTGAATAACTTTAATCATCACATTTACTAATTAATTTAGTCAAGCATGCAACAAATATGAAGGCCAAACAAATATGAATAAATATATCACTATATAAACTTTCATCTCACATATTATCACATATACATATATCACGAATTCTTATTCATACCTTTCCAAGTTTAACACATCATAGCTACACTTTATTCAAATACTTCAATATCGCTATCAAATGGTCAGATGTAGCTCGGTTGGAGAATATTTCATTTTAAATAAAATATTCCTTATTAGTGTCGGGAGACATCACACTATCACATATTTGTGGCATGTATAACTAAACTCTTACACTTGCTATGTTAGTCCGAGAATCGACTAAACCTGCCTCGATACCACTAAATGAAACACCCTTACCCGAATCCGAGGTTTGGGCTAAGGTACGAGGCTTTACCAGACAAACATACAAACATTAAACTAAAATACGAGCCATAAAATTTTATTCATATTTCAAAGCGTTCATTCTCTTACACATAGTCCCTTATTTGAGTCTACGGAGCGCAAAACATACTTTAGAAAGGGTTTGGGACTAAACTGAGAACTTACAAAAATCTTGAAAATTTCATGCTTTAAGGCTCCACACGCCCGTGTCCCAAAGTCGTGTTCCATACACGGCTGAGACACATGGTCGTGTCTCTGCCTGTGTGGAATATACCTAGTCTATTTTCCAAGCTTTGGTCAACCTTGATCTCTTACACACTTATACAAAATCAAAAGCATATAACATGGTATTCATTTAATGATTAAACATCCTCAATTAAACCACAAACATAGCATTTGTATGTCATCATACATGTGTCTCTCATACTCATTTTACCTTGTTTATTATAGTACCACTTATACATTTATACCAAGATTATCACCTTACCAAATATCTTCAGCTTAATCATGAAGCATTCATATTTAAAGCTAGACCATATCTTTATAAAATACCATGATTCAGATGCGCAAAATAACATGTTTGTCTGAAACATTTCAATTCAATTCCATACCCAACAAGCATTACATTGAGACTAGTCATATATATATATATATATATATATACATGTCATGATACATAACATTCTCTTTTTATTTTCTTATAAACACATATCATTTATTTCATTATATCAATATTTCATATACCATAGTTTCCATGTATTCCACATATATTTATTTTCCTCCTCCTCCTCTCCATTCCACATCCTTAATGTATATAGCATTCTTGTAAGTACGATTTCACAATTTACTAATAAATGTTCACATCAAACTGTCTACACGAGTCATAGTCACTTAATTATTTATAATTCGAGCTACAGAGCTCCAAATTAAGATCCGTAAATTTCCCCTGAAACTAGACTCACATATCGTTCCACCATAAACTTTTCATAATTTTTGGTTTAGCCAATTAGTACAGTTTATTCATTAAAATTTCCCCTATTTCACTTTCTGACAGTTCTGACCTCTCTTCACTAAAAAATAATTATCTCATAGTACAGAACTTGGATAATGTTCGTGTTGATTTATCTTGAAAATAGACTTATTATGGAGTTTAAAAATATAATTTTGAGCCTCTAATTATTTGTCTCCAATTTTTTGTGATTTTCCAAATTCAGAACAGGGGATCACGTAATCATTCTGAATTAGTCTCACGAAAACATAAATATCTCAAAATATAGAACTCCTTTGCTTTCTATGTTTCTTTTATATGAAAATAGACTCATTAAGCTTTAATTTTATATCTCATTCAGTCTCTGATTCAATGTATACTATATTTTGTGATTTTTCAAAATCACGTCACTGCTACTGTCCAAAACAGTTTTATTCCTAATTCACTCTTTCACACTTTCTTTGTGTTAACCTCATTTTAACATACATATCAGAAATCATTTTCACCACATTTCATACATCACAAGTATAGGCCCATGATCACAAGGTCACCATAAAATCATCCTCATGTATAACTTACTTGTTTATAACCTTACCACATCCTGGTCACTTAATGAACACATCATTCACATAACCAAGTTCCTGCACATATTCATCACAAAACTCACAAAGCAATACATAGAGAGTCTCCGTTGAACACTTGGATCAATCCTCGATACTTGGTGATTTCAGCACATAGCTCCACCCATCATATAGTTCGGCTCTCTTGTACACATGGTGAACACTTAGTACCACCCATGTGACCTAGCCGCTTATCTCGTAGCTCTCTTGCCTACATGGCGTCCTTCACTTGGAACCACGCATGCGACCTAGCTACATATATCCGTAGCTCTCTTGTCTACATGGTGTACACATAGTATCACCCATGCGACCTAGCTACATCATAATGTCTTGTAGCTCTCTTGTACACATGATGTGCACTCAAGACTATACATGTGACCTAGCTACATACCATCTGTATCATCCAATCTTTCCAAGGTTCAACCGGATTTCTCTCTTTTCCAACAATTTCACCAATCAAGTAATTATCCACAAACATATTTCCAATAATTTTATAAAATATCATAATACAAGTAATAGTGATGTATTACTTACATATAAACTTACATCTCATTTAATATCAATGCAATAACATTAAATTACACATTGTCTTATTAAAAATCATATGAACTTACAATTTCCCATAATATCCATAATCATAGAAATCACATTTATGTATGATAATTCAATGCACTTCATGTACCATAGACATATTTTAAATCTATTCATAAACTTGGCACCATAATCATTTAATTTAACATAATTCAATTAATTCACTAAATTTAACTTTCAAATATAAATTACTGACATTATTGTTGTATTATTATCATACCAACTTACATACTTTCAACACCTCGGAGATCATAGTAAATATATCAATTTTACATTGAAACATGCATAAATTAATGCTTATTATACATATGAACTTACCTTGATATTAAAACGGCCATTTTACCAACTTTCCCAATTTTCGATTTTTCTCTCATTCTAGGTTCAAATCTCGTTTTCCGGGATCTAAATCATCATATTTTACTTATTTAATTAATTTACTATTCAAAAAAGTCCTTAACTCAAACTTTGGAAAAATTACAATTGTGCCCCTAAACTTTTGCATATTTACACTTTTGCCCCTAAGCTCGGGAATTAAACTTCATCCATTATTCTTATGTTTTATGACATGATGATCACTTTTCCCTTCTATGGCAGCATCAAATTCTCACTCTAACATATATTTATGACTATTAGGTATTTTTACTGATTAAGCTCTTTTGCTCGTTTTCACTTAAAACCGAGTAGCACAAGTTGTCTAACATAATTTAAAACCTCATATTGTATCATAAAACACCAGAATACACAAATTTTACCTATGGGTATTTTTCCAAATATGAACCCTAGGTTGAATTATTGCTAGCATAAGCTAAATCAAGTTATCGGGACTCCAAAAACGTAAAAAACTTGAAAAACGGGGTTAGAACGGACTTACAATTGAGCTTGGGAAGCTTTAAAACCCTAGCCATGGAGTCTCCCTTGGTATACACGTCCATGGTGAAGAAGATGAGCAAAATTGGCTTTTAATTTTGTATTTTAATTCATTTTACCCCTAAATGACCAAAATACCATTACTACTAAACTTTCCAAAAATTCCATCCATGTCCAATTTTTGTACATAACTTTGAAATTGGTAAAATTTCTATTTAAGACCTCCTAATTAATATTTCAAATCAATTTCATACTAGAAACTTCTAGAATGCAAGTTTTGCAACTTATTCAATTTAGTCCCTAACTTCGAATTAAGCACTTTATGCATAGAATTTATTCACGAAATTTTCACACAATCATGCAATCATATCATGGACCTCAAAATAATCATAAAATAATTATTTATATCTCAAATTTTGTGGTCCCAAAGCCTCTGTTCCAACTAGACCCAATTTTGGGCTATTACACTATCATTGTTGTAAACAAGAACAAAAACACATAGCAAACATTCTTGAATTAAATTAAAGTAAGAAAGATTAAACCCAATTAAGAGTTGTTGTCACCCAAGACTCTGACTGATGAAGGCTCCTTCGTTCCTTTGCTTTGCTCCTTTGCTGATGGCTCTTCGAGGTGGCCGACCAAGGGTTCTTTAAGAGTCTAATTTGTTCAAAATCTTTATGCAAAGATGATGATAGGCGTGAGGGCTAAGAAAACTAAGAGAATTGAGAGAGGAGAGAATGATTAATGAGTGAGGGTGAATGAGGGATGAGGGATGTTTGAAAAAGTGAGAAAGGGGCTCTTATTTATAGGTGAGGCATGGGAGCTAGTTTGCTAAAAATAGGAGTGTCCATCTTTCAAAACTCCTTCCAAGGGTGGTCGGCCATGAATTGAGGGGATGTGGATAATTTTGCTTGATTATTTGTCAATTTGAGTGCCACAACAACTCAGGACTAAGACTCGGTCACCAGCAAATGTTTGGGCAAATCTCTGATTTCTTCAACTCTTCAAGGACCTTGTGTAATTAAACCAAAAGATGGTTTATGAACCTCCATATTCAGCTGAATTTTGGGTTGACTTGGCCCTCCATTTGGACGGTTTTGTAATCAAATCAAAGCTCTCAGACCTGTCCAAAAATAAATCAATAAGTTAGAGGACTAAAGAATTAAAATTTACCAACTTAATTAAATTAATTAAAACCCAAACTATTAATGAAATATTTTAAAATGAATTATTAAATATAATTTTATTTTTTTATTTAATTTAATCATGCATGGCCCACTTTATGTCATAAAAATATAAAATGCTCAATATAATATAAAATAAGTCATTTTATGCATGAAAATTATATAATAAAGCATAAAATCACATTTTAATAATTTTTATGTCATGTTTTCATATTTTCACATATTTCATTAATTTATTAAACAATTACTTGGTTTTAACAACAAATTTAAGTAAAAAGGTGATAATTTTTATAGGAAAAATCCTATATATTTTTCAGTTTACACACTTCCAAACTTAAATCATTGCTCGTCCCGAGCAATGTTCATGCACAGCACAAGGTCTTGCTAAAGCAAAATTGCTAAAAGTGTAAGCAGCATCAATCATTGCCCCATAATCATGTATTAATAAATTCATGCTCATCGATCTTCTTCATTAACAAGTAATTCATATGCAACCATTTTGAAAATTTTATACTAAGTTTCAAGGTATGCCAACATGAATCATAGTATGTATAGTCATTATAGCCATAGATAATATTCTTTCATTCAACATAATTTCTTATCAATCAAGCAAAACAATCATAAGGCTTATTTATAATCTTCATATGTTGAACTTAGGACTTCCTCTCCACTAATGTAGGTGACATAATCATCAAATCAATAGGTCTTTTATAAGGTTGTAATGGGGCTCGATCAAAGGTAGGGATTTTAAGAGATGGGATATTTCGGTTTCAAGATCTTAACCTTTAATTTTTGTCTTGGTTTTCTCGTAATACAACCTTTTTCTTTACGTGAACCTTTGGAACACCCCCAAACTTATTTTGAACTTAAGCTCATACATTTTTTTCCTTTTTGAAGACTGAGCAAACTTTTGTTCGCCCTTTTTTTTTTTTTATAACCATGAGCACATACATCTTTATGAAAATTTCCTTAAATGTTGATTATCAAGATAACTTAAGATAGGTGCACAAAATTAGGATAACTTAGAAAGATGGTAATGTGGCTTGTAATGTAGATTCATTACAATAAACAGGCCTTTAAGGTCAAAATTATAGTTTCAAGGGTCTAATATCATAAGGTGGGCTTGAAAAACCTCAAACAATCCAAAGAAAATGGTGCCTATATCATTTTAGATTTTTATGTCTCCTAGGATTTCACCTCAAGAAAGTTACTAACTCAATTCTAAAGATATAAACCTTCATGCATGTCTAATCTCAAAAGAAACTAAGTTTTCATGGCAAACATTACCGAAAACTAAGATCATACAACCATTTCATTCTTCATGATAACATACAGTCATTTAGATAAAATCATCATTCATGCTTGCATACAAGCTATCTTATTAACAATGAATTTCTCTAAACATTCATTTATTAAAACATACTCATGAAAGAAATAATTGAAACACACTTAAAACTTTAGGCAGCAATTATTTGCCTTACCTCTTTTAAAAAGAAGCAATGTTCTCATTGCAAGAACAAAGTAATGAATGAAAACTGAACACCAGGTAGGGTTAAAAAAAAAGAGAGGTGAGTCATTAAGACTACTTAAATACCAAGTCTTTCCTCCTAATCCAATCCTAGACATGTTCATTCCCATTACCACATCAATTAGTCTTTTTCTTTCTAAAGGAAGCATTTATTCATGCTTGCTATGTTTTATTTTGCAGAAATTAAATCCTAGTTACTAACGAAACAAATTCCTAAAGACCTAAAATAAATAAATAAAAAGACAAGAATCCCTCATTTTATTCTTTTGACTCATTCCCCTTTTCTTCTTTAGCTCATTTTCCACTTGAATAGTCAGTATCGTCTATCCATGTCTCAAGATAGTATCTAGGAACTCAGGAACAAAAGTGTTAGAGATATTATTAAAAGTATTTCGAATCAAATCATCTCTAATTTTTGCATATTTCCAGTAAGTTTGTTGTTGATTGTGCATGAACTTGGACATATCCATCAACATTGACAACTCTGATTTCCTTGAAGTACTTGCAAAAGTCGGCAAAGGAGTTATATATTCAGGTTCAACAATTAGCTTGACTGGTTCTTCTTCTGGCTCAACCCTTGGTTCAGGGTCTTCAACGGGTTCCTTATCAGATTCTTCTTCTTCAATGTTTGAAATTGATTCAGTTTCAGTTTCGTTTGTTAGCACCTCAGTACCTGGCTCAGTTGGTTCTTCTTGCTCACCTTCATTCAGCTCATGCACCTTCTCTATTAACCTTTCCAGATCATCACTTGTAATGCACCCTTGGACATATTGCCCCTTCAAATTCGCTTGTGTTTTAACACGAGCCCTTAAGCAAAGTGAAGTGATTAATGATGGGAAATAAGCACTTCCTGTCTTCTTTTTAGCACAGTCATAAATCTCCTTGAGAATGATTTTCCCAACATTAATGACTTTTCTGTCAAGATTGCATATAACAAGAGCATTCGTTCCATCGAGATGGTGGAACTGTGTGAGATAGGCATAAAACTGTAGCGAACAAAATAAAACCATACCTTTGCTACTGGTTTTATGTATTACCTTCAGCAAGAATGGCTCCCATACATTCTTATAATGCATTGGGATCTTGAATTTGTTACAACATCAAGCACTTGTTGAAGAAAATCCCAATTGATGTTGTTCATCAAAGGGTAGTACTCATCTTCTTCAACATCAGGTAAGTTAAACAAATCATTGATGGACTTAGAGGTAAGAGGTACCTTTTTCTTCCGAACGATGACCTCAGTGGCATCTTGTGTGGTCAAACTTGCATAGAACTCTCGAACTAGTTCATTATCGTGAAGTGAATGAAGATCACAAAATCGTTCCCACTTGAGAGTATTGATTGCATTTCTAATTGGCATAGAGACAACCATCAAATCATTACTCTTCAAGTTAAAACCTTCTTCTGGCATCATAGGTTGATGCTTGAAAATTGAATCAAATCTCTCTTTCACTTCTTCATCGATCACAATCGGGTTTTCAGAAGTAGTCTTTGATGATCTAGTTCTTTTACGAGACATGGTATTTTCTCAAAAATTAGGCAAAGTTCTACTTACAGGGGAAGAAGAGAAATCGGCAAGTGGGTAGGACTTGCTCGATAAACCTTGCGACGGCGAAGAGGTTGCGGCAGCAAAGGTAATGTGCGGCAACAATGGTGGTGTGTGGCGACGATAATGGCTATGTACAACAGTGACGTTGATGCCCCAGTGATTTCTTTGTGGCGGCAATAGATTTTGGCAAAGGGGAAAAGAACTAGGGTTTCTTTCAGGATTTGAGGTTGACGGCACAAGAGAAAAGTTTAGGGATTTTTTTTGGGGATTAAGCAAATTGCTTTGAGGGATATGAAAAATAGTAGAATGAAGACGGGTTTATATAGGGAAAATTTAGGGCAACATGTTGCAAAAACTTAGCTACATTAGGGTTACTTGGGCGGCAAGCAATGGAAGTGGTGGCAATAGGTGTTGAATTTTTTCTCTTTTTTCTATCTTGGGCCTCAAATTCAGACTGTATCTTACTAAAGAAACTGATTAGTACTTAGGCCAAATTTAACCCCTTTTATTAACATAAAAAATTAAATTTTAAACAAAACAAATGAAACTAAAAGAAATTTTAAATATTAATTAGAAAATTTATTCTTAATAAATTACATTAAATTAATTCCCAAGAAGGTTAGAGGGTCACAATGGTCCCACTTAAGTTCCAATCTCCTTAGACAGAATTAATTAAATGTACTACATTAAGAAAATAAATCCTAATTATTTATTTATTTACAAAACAAGTTTGTGAAAAATCAAGGGTCTATTAGTTTGAACGAGGATTCAACTCACTCAACTTCACCATCCCAATAATGTTTGAGACGTTGACCATTAACTTTAAACATACCTCTGTGATTGTCGTATAATTCAACAGCTCCATAAGGATAAACTCGATAGATGGTATAAGGTCCTTTCCATCAGGATTTCAGCTTCCCAGAAATAACTTCAGCCTTGAATTGAACAATAAAACCTTCTGACTTTCTTTAAACTCGCGAGGTCGTATATGACTATCATGCCATATTTTTTTATCTTTCATTACACATTTAAGCATTCTCATAGGAAAACAACCTCAACTCTTCCAACCTATCCAGTTGTAACATCCTTCTCTCACAGGCTTGCTTAAGATCTAATTTCAATTTCTTCAAAGCCCAATGAACACTATTCTCCAACTCTAATGGCAAATGACATGCCTTCCCAAAAACCAACCGATAAGGAGTCATTCGTAACGGTGTCTTAAATGCTGTTCGATAGGCCCATAATACATCATCGAGCCTTCGAGACCAATCTTTTCTGCTAGGGCATACTACCTTTTCAAGGATACCTTTGATATCACGGTTCACTCTTTCAACTTTCCCATTAGACTGAGGGTGATAAGCAGTAGTGATCTTGTGTTTCACATCATATTTGTTAAGCAACCACTTAAACCATTTGTTCACAAAGTGAGAACCTTCATCACTAATAATAGCTCTTGATGTCCGACATCGTGTAAACACATGCTTTTGTAGGAATCGCATGACTACCTTAGCATCATTTGTAGGGTATGCTTCAGCTTCAACCCACTTGGACTCATAATCCACATCGACTAAGATGTATTTGTTCCCATATGAAGAAGGAAACGGTCTTAAGAAGTCAATGCCCCATATGTCGAATAATTCAATCTCTAAAATGTTTTTTAAGGGCATCTCACTCCTCCGTGACATGTTCCCATTCCTTTGGCATCTATCACAGTTCTTCACATAAGCATAAGCATCTTTAAATAGTGTAGGCCAAAAGAAACCTGCTTGCACAATCTTTGCTGCGGTACGTGCACCACCAAAGCGTCCCCCACTTGGAGATGAATGGCAATGATGTAAAATCTCAGCAATCTCATTTTTAGCTACACACTTTCAGATTATATTGTCTCAACACTATTTAAACAAGAACGGGTCGTCCCAGAAATAATACCAATTTTCATGAAGGAATTTCTTACTTTGTTGGTATGTCAATTCTCGAGGAATTATTCCATATGCAAGATAATTAGTAAAAGCAGCAAACCAAGGTGTTTCATGAATTCGAATCACCTCAAATAAGTGCTCATCTGGGAAATTCTCGCTGATAGGCACATGCGATCGAGTTTCCTCATCTTGCTCCAACCTCGACAGATGATCAGCTACTTGATTTTCAACACCTTTTCTGTCTTGGACCTCAATGTCAAATTCTTGGAGTAAAAGTATCCAATGAATTAGCCTCGGTTTCGCATCTTTCTTCAAGATCAAGTATTTAATGGTCGCATGGTTAGTAAATACTATAACTTTGGTACCTATAAGATATGAGCAGAATTTGTCAAAAGCAAAAACTATAGCAAATGGATCCTTTTCAATTACCGTATAATTGAGTTGGGCTCCCATCAAGGTTTTACTTGCATAGTAAATAGGGTGGAACATTTTATTCCTTCTTTGACCCGTCACAGCTCCAACAGCGTAATCACTTGCATCGCACATCAACTCAAAAGGTGTGCTCTAATCGGGTGTAATGATTATTGGGGCTGAGATTAACCGTTTTTTTAGCTCTTTAAAAGCTTCTAAACATGCTTTTTTGAAATCGAACACTGTATCTTTCTCTAACAACGAACAAAGTGGTTTAGAAATTTTTGAAAAATCTTTGATAAACCTTCGGTAAAAACTGGCATGGCCTATGTGACATCCCTAAATTGACCCTAGTCGAAAAGTGGTTTCGGGACCACTAAACCGAGTCATAATAATAATTAACCATCATAATTGATGCTCATTATATGTATATATGCATGTGTGAAAATTTCATGTTTGGATTTTGTTAATTGTAAGTGAATTTTTATCAAATAGGACTTATGTGAGAAAATTTAGAAATGTGCTAGGCAAATGTAAGGTGGCCTATTAATACATGTGGGAAAGTGTTGTCCTTGCATGTCAAATTAGCCAAAATGAAGCATGATGGCCTACCATACTATGGGTGGAAACATGTCTCCAACATGTTAGACTAGTGATGCATGTAGGAAACAATAAATTAAGAAAGTTAGCATTAAAGAAATGGAAAAAAGATAATGATGATAACAAAAAAAAAAAAGAGTGTGGATGCTTTCCCCCCTTGCAGTACATGGGAGAAACAAAAACAAAGAAAGAAAGAAAAAAAAGTGTTCATTCTCTCATTTTCTCCTTGCTTGGTGAATGTACTAAGAAGAAAGGGGAAGCTTGAGAAAATCAGCCATGGGAGTTTGCTAGACTAAGGTATGTTGATGTTATCCATGAGATTTATGCATGTTTTAGTTGATAGTTTGAGTTCCACCTAACCCATGGTCTAAACCTTTACCATGAAATGGGGATGATATTCGCCATGGGTGTTGTCTTCTTGGTATCATTGATGTTTGATGTTTGATGTTGTGGTGGTGAGGCATGAAGATGAGTTAAGGTTCAACTAAGGTGGATTTGTGGATGTTATTTGCATGCTAAAGGTAAAGCTTGTAATGATGCATGGTATGGTGTTGTATGGCATTTGGCCATGGTAGGAAATAAAAGGAAACTATGTTCGTTGTTCATGTCATTTGAATGAGAAGTGCTAGTAAGGTGAAGTACAAATGTTAGTGTTTGATTTACTAGTGTATATATGCATACTAACCTAGTTGTGAACTTGAATCAAATTGGTGTTAAGTCGATACAAGCGACCTTACTTGTTGAATGTATCAAGTGTGGAAATCGGCCTTAACATGAATGTGTATGTTCGGCCACATGAACGAATACATATGTTGATGTGTATATTCGGCCTTAGGTAGCCTATTGAGGGCCTTAGCTTTTCCTTGATGCTTGAATGAATTGTATTGAATTGCTTGATGTAATATAAAATGTGCATGACCAATGTGTATCCAAGCAAAAGGGTGGCCATATGACCATTTAAACTCCTTGTCATATTCGGCCATAAGCTAGCATAATGAGGTTTTAATAAGTCAAATTTGTGTGAACTAGCTCAAGAACTCAAAGGATCAAAGTTGGACAAGGGGAAAGACAAAGTAATCGAATAGCCATTGAAAACGTGCGACAACATCCGAGGTAAGTCATTAAGCATAAATTTTGTATTGATTTAAATGATCATAATATATATGCAATTGTGTTTAATGAATTGATGTGTAAATGAAAATGTATGTGTATGAAATGATGCCATTGTTGAATGTATAAAGGCAGCAAAATGCATAAGGTATTGGTCACGGCACTAAGTGTGCGGGTATAAATGGAGACGGTGACAAGATTGGCACTAAGTGTGCGGGTATAAAATTGTACAGCACTAAGTGTGCGAGTTTGATTCTATAGCACTAAGTGTGCGAGCTGAAAATATATAGCACTAAGTGTGCGGATTCACTATATGCTCTTGTATTACAATTGGCACTGAGTGTGCGACATTATCGAGTTAATCCGGACAGCGAATCGGGTAAGTACCTTGAGCTCATGACGAATAGACAATATGTTCATGCTCGGGGTTGAGCTTGGTAAGCTTTAAATCTATGTGATGATTGCAATTGTGTGATTGTGGTGAAAATGAGTTAGTGTGTGAAAATGCCTCAAATATCTTATCGTATAAATATGAAATGTGGATGTATGGCTTGGTATGAGATTGAACCGAAAGGTCCGAGGAATTATGGTATAGTTCGATATGGATGAAGTACCTAGCCTTGTTTCATTGTTTCACTTTGTGATGAATTTAGCTAATGGATAATTGTAAAGTGCTTATGACTTACTGAGTTATAAACTCACTCGGTGTTTTCTTGTCACCCATTTTAGGTCTCGTGGACTCGTATTGTTGCGTGCTCGGAACCGTCGTTGAAGTCATCACACCGGCTGAAATATTTTGGTATTGTCTTCGTTGTTGAAGAACATTTGGCATGTATAGGCTATTATATTTTGTTGAACTGTGGGTTGTAAACTTTAAGCCATGTGAAAATGGCCTATGTGGTCGTCGAGTGGGATGCTAGAACCTATAGCCACGAGTCTTAGAAACTTTAATTTTGATAAGGTGGCCATAATTTGTGTCATGTTTGATGGATGATTAAGGCCAAGGAAAGATTCATGAAATTGGCATAGTCTACTGCAGTAACTGTTGCAGACAGCAGCAGTGAGGTGAGATTGAAAATCACTAAAAATAGTAGAAGTAGAATTAAATAGTGAATAAATTATGCAATTGAACCCTGATGAATCTAGTTTAATATGGATGGAACGAAACAACCATATGAGCAGTATATTGAGAGATATTAAAGTTCTCGTGAGACAGGGCCAGAACGGTTTCTGGGTCCCCTGTCGTGACTTTGAAAATTTACTATAAATTATCCAGAAATAATTAGAAGTCATGCCTTATATGTGCAGATTCCATTTTGAGTCTAGTTTCATTAGAAACAAACGGCACCAGTATTAAAGCCCTGTAAAGAGAGATATTCAAGTTTTAACGTGCAAAGGTCAGTGTAGTCGACTCCTGTAACATTGGTGACTTTAACTAATAAACTGTACCAATTGGCCCAACCAAAAATTCTAGAAATAAATCCATGGATAGATATATGAGTCTAAATTCAGGAAAAATTTACGGAATCAGTTTCCGAGTTTTTAAACTCGATATATGATTTTTATTACGACAGTGACGCAGTTTCCCAGCCTGTCTGGAAATGCCAAATTGGTTGGTACCTTGAGAAGATTTGGCCCATTAACCCCTCGTGTCCGACACGGCGACGGTCACGGGTTCGGGGTGTTACAGCCTAAGAAACTTCTGGCTCCTTTCACATTCATTGGGGCTGGTAATCTTTCAATTACGTCCACCTTTGCTTTGTCAACTTCAATTCCTTTCTTTGAAATTCTATGCCCTAAGACAATCCCTTCTTTAAACATAAAATGGCATTTCTCTGAATTAAGGACTAGATTCGTCTCTTCGCATCTCTTCAATACTTTAGCTAAATTACTCAAACAAATATCATAAGTGTTACCAAAAATAGAAAAAGCATCCATGAAAACCTCAACAAAATTTTCAACCATATCAGTGAATATAGCCATCATGCATCGTTAGAATGTTGTAGGTGCATTGCATAAACCAAAAGGCATTCGCCTAAAAGAAAATGTACCGTACGGACAAGTAAAGGTTGTTTTATGTTGGTCTCCCAGAGCGAAAACTATTTGGTTATATCCCGAATAACCATCTAAAAAATAATAGAGTTCATTACCTGCCAGTCGATCTAACATCTGATCCATAAAAGGCAATAGAAAATGTTCCTTCTGAGTGCCTTTATTCAATTTTCTGTAGTCAACACAAATTCTCCAACCAGTAACAGTTCTTGTTGGGATCAATTCGTTACGCTCATTCTCAACAATCGTAATTCCACCTTTCTTCGGCACACACTGTACCGGACTTACCCACGAACTATCTGAAGTAGGATAGATGATTTCTACATCTAGCCATTTGATCACTTCCTTTCTCACAACTTCCTTCATAATAGGATTAAGCCTCTTTTTCCCATCAATTCAAGCTTTTTCACCTTCCTCTAGAATAATTTTGTGTATGCAAAATGAAGGGCTTATACCTCGAATATCAGCTATAGTCCAACCAATTACTTTTTTAAATTTCTTTAGAATAGAAATTAATTGCTCCTCTTGATCTTTTGTCAGTTCGGCTGAAATAATCACAGGCAAAGTAGAACAATTACCTAAATAAACATATTTCAAATGGGAAGGAAGTACATTTAGTTCAATTGTAGGTGGCTCTTCGATTGACAATTTGGGTTGCATAAATTCTCTAACTTCTAACTCCAACAGTTCAAACCGTGTGGGTTGAATAAAATTCCTCAGGTTGGCGTCCATCACAACCATGTTTTCTTCACCTTCTTCATCCTTCAAAGGGTCAAACCCTAAGGCTTTCTCCAATGCATCTTCTTCAAGATGGCTTTCCATAGAAATCAAGGTTTCTATTTCTTCCATAACTGAGCACTCTTCTATCAAATCGGGAAATTTCATCTCTTTAAGAATGTTAAAAGTTACCTGATCATTTTGAACTCGCATGGTGAGTTCACCTTTTTGCACATCAATTAACTTTCTTCCCATAGCTAGGAAATGTCTCCCAAGGATAATTCGCACTTCCTTATCTACTTCAAAATCTAGAATAATGAAATCAGTAGGAAAAATAAATTTATCGACTCTTACCAAAACATCCTCGATCTTTCCTTCGAGGTATGCTAAAGATCAATTCGCTAGTTGGAGCATCACAGTTGTAGGTCTTACCTCTCCTATCCTTAGCATCTTGAAAATAGACTTAGGCATCAAGTTGATACTTGCTCCTAAGTCACACAAAGCTTTACCATAACAAGATTCACTAATGTTACAGGGTATCGTAAAGCTTCCTGGATCTTTCAATTTAGGTGGCAGCTTGTTCTGCAAGAACGCACCGCACTCCTTTGTCAGAGTGACAGTCTCATACTCACTCAATCGTTTCTTCTTGGATAGTATATCCTTTATAAACTTCACATAATTTGGCATTTGTTCTAAAGCCTCACCAATGGAATATTGATGTGTAATTGCTTCAGAACATCCAAAAACTTCTTGAATTGCACCTCCTATTTCTGCTTGTACTGCTGCAATCTTTGTGGATATGAAGGTGATGGAACTTTTGGTTGAACCGGTCAACTCTTTTAAGTAGGTAAATCTGCATCCAAAGAAGATATTAAAGTATCTGAATTCACTAAGTTAGGATTTACCTTGTCAGCCTTTGCAGATTTTGACTCTTTTGGTGTAGGGACTTCAATAGTTGGTTGACTTTCCCCCTTTTCAACAGGCTCGTCCTCAACATCAATCAATCGGGGTTCCAGAATTTTACCACTTCGCAATGCCACTGCCTTGATATGTTCTTTTCCCAAATTTCTTGGATTCTCAGTATTGCTTAGCAAGGTTCCTTGTGGTCTATTACGAAGCTCTGTAGCTAACTGACCCATTTGGTTTTCCAAATTTTTCAGTGTTACTACTTGACTCTAAAACAAAGTGTCATTCTTCGTCATGTATGTTTTCATCAAGTTCTCCAAACTATTTGATGATTCAGCTTGAGGTGGTTTTGGAGCTTGCTGATTAAACCCCTAGAATTGGTTGTGTCTATGCTGCATAACGTTGCTGTTTGGTCCATTTCCTTTGTTGCTCCAAGAAAAGTTGGGGTGATTACGCCATGAAGGATTATAGAAGTTGGACTAGGGTCCTTATCCACTCCTATTTTGATTTGGTTCCCCACATAGTATACTGACTCAGGATTCAATGGGCAATTCTCAAAAGAATGACCTTCCCCACAGTACACACAGGAAACTACTTCAAACGGGCTTGGTGGCTAAGCTGCAAAATTATTAGCACCATTAGCAGTAAACTGCTTTAACATAGAGGAAATAGACGATACCTGAGCTGATAACGAAGTGAGAGCATCAACTTCATGAACTCCAGGTACACGTCTTCCTGAAGCTGTTCGATTTGTTGGCCATTGATAGTTGTTGCTCACGATCCTCTCGATGATTTCATAAGCCTCATTATAAGACTTAGACAAAATTGCACCATTCGCAAAAGCATCGACCATCAATCTTGTATGTGCATTGAGACCATTATAGAATGTCTCCAACTGGATAAAATGAGGAATCCCATGATGAGGACACTTACGAAGTAACTCCTTGAATTGCTCCCAAGCCTCATACAAAGACTCGTCATCTAATTGTTGGAAAGTTGTGATCCCGTTCCTCAACAAAGCATTTTTTGGTAGGCGAAAAATACTTAACCAAAAATCTCTCTGCTAATTCTAGCCATGTAGATATAAAACTTAGTGGTAATGAATTGAGCCATGCTCGTGCTCGATCTCATAACAAGTACGAAAACAACTTCAACCTCAACACATCTTCAATCACACCAGCTATCTTGAATGAGTCACTCACCTCCATACACAATCGAAGGTGGAGATGTGGATCTTTCGTGGGCATACCACTAAATTGGCCCACCATTTGTAGCATTTGAAGCATCACTGGTTTCAATTCGAATTGGGTTGCCTCAATATCTGGCCTTCTAATTCCTGGATTTAACTTACTGAAAAGTGGCACAGCACATTGTCTGATGCATCGATCCCTATCATCAGCAATGAGGATAGGATTTCGTACATGTTCGGCTTCATTACCTTAGTTCTGATTTTGATTTCCAAGGTCCATCTTGTTCTGTCCCTGAGCTATTCGTTTACATCTTTTTTGTCTAAAAGTACGCTCAATTTCAGGGTCTACTGGGAGTAAATCGATAATCCGATCTATGCTCATAAACACCTGGAAAGAAAATCGATAATCCGATCTATGCTCATAAACACCTGGAAAGAAAATTACAAAATTAAAAAGAATAAGTTAGTACTGTTAGAAATAACTAAATTGAAAATAAATAATTTCATAAAAAATGACTATGGCAACCGTTGACAATCCCCGGCAATGGCGCCAAAAACTTGTAACGCCCGAGTTTGTGCAAGTGCACACCGTCGTTATCAAGTAATAAGTAAGTATCGAGTTATCATCTCCACAGAGATTGTATTTGTGCTAAGTCACTTAATTTGTAAAAGTGTATTAACAATTTGATAAATAAAAACAATATAATTGAGAAGTGATGAAAAATTAAGTATATGAAACTAAATGCAATGATCCCTAATGCAATTTATCCTAAGTACGCAAACTATATGAATGAGATAGATTTTAGCAGAATTAACGCAATAAGCAACAATTATAACATAAATAAGCTACGACAATTACTTTAATTAAACTCAAATTATTATCAACATGCTTATCAATATTCGGAAAAACATTCCATGGCAACTCGATCTTTCATGAGTTTGGAAACCACGTTAGGTCCTTTAGGAATCCTTTACTTAGTAAATACGCATTTTACTGATCCTTATTTACTAAGGGTTTCTTAGTATTCATGCGAGGTAATAGGGACGAGTTAGGTTTGAAATAGTTTAATCACACAAATCTAAAAACTATGCAGATAACATAGCCTGGTTAGGGATGTTATGCAACCTGCAATTTAATCGGGTTAGGATCTAAATTGAGCACACACATTTCAATTATGTATCCATTAGCCGTCGTCTAGTTAGGATCGCTCAGCTAATTCAGGTGCATTTCAATCACGTATGAACGAAATACAGACTTGATTTTAATTGAAAACTTGATTGATTGAGGCACAAATATTATAAGCATGAATCAAATAATTATTATTAAACTAAAGCAATCATCCTAGCTTAGATAAAATTAAGCTATCATTGTTGTAAAGAACACATAGCAAACATTCTTGAATTAAATTAAAGTAAGAAAGATTAAACAGAATTCAGAGTGGTTGTCACCCAAGACTCTGACTGCTGAGGGCTCCTTTGTTTCTTCACTTTGCTCCTTTGCTGATGGCTCTTCGAGGTGGCTGACCAAGGGTTCTTTAAGAGACTAATTTGCTCAAAATATTTATGCAAATATGATGATAGGTGTGAGGGCCAAGAAAGCTAAGAGAATTGAGAGAGGAGAGAATGATGAATGAATGAGGGATGAATTAGGAATGAAGGATGATTGAAAAAGTGAGAAAGGGGCTCTTATTTATAGATGAGGCATGGGAGCTAGTTTGCTAAAAATATAAGTGTCCATATTTTAAAACTCCTTCCAAGGGTGGCCAGCCATGAATTGAGGGAATGTGGCTGATTTTACTAGATTCTTGGTCAATTTGAGTGCCACAACAACTTAGGACTAAGACTCGGTCACCAGCAAATCTTCTGGCAAATCTCTGATTTCTTCAACTCTTTAAGGACCTTGTGTAATTAAACTAAAAGATGGTTTATGAACCTTCATATTCAGCTGAATTTTGGGTTGACTTGGCCCTCCATTTGGATGGTTTTGTAATCAAATTAAAGCTCTCAGACCTGTCCAAAAATAAATCAATAAGTTAGAGACCAAAGAATTAAATTTTACCAACTTAATTAAATTAATTAAAACCCAAATTATTAATAAAATATTTTAAAATGAATTATTAAATGTAATTTTATATTTTATTATTTAATTTAATCATTCATGGCCCACTTTATGTTATAAAAATATAATATGCTCAATTTAATATAAAAAAAGCCATTTTATGCATGAAAACTATATAATAAAGAATAAAATCACATTTTAATAATTTCTATGTCCTATTTTCATATTTTCACATATTTCATTAATTTATTAAACAATTACTTGATTTTAACAAGAAGTTTAAGTAAAAGGTGATAATTTATATAGGAAAAATCCTATATATTTTTTAGTTTACAATTTACGACGAGTAAGTATATATGTACGTATGATGAGTAAGTGGAAAGGTTTGAATGATGAATAATCTTTATGTATATGTTGCTATGTTTCTGCATGTTGATTCCTTACTACCATTTCATATTATTTGTATGTGGACTTACTAAGCTTTAATGCTTGCTCCCCTCTCTTTTCATCATTTGTTGTTCCGCCAAGCTATTTCGGGGATTAGAAGCTGTCGGAGTATTCGATCACACTATCAAAAGACTTTTGGGTATAGTGAAATTATTATTTTGAGTATGGCATGTATAGGAAACTTGGTCATTTTGTGATATGTGTCATGCTATTTGGCCAAATTGTGAAAGCCTATGATAATGATGATTCATTTTGTAATGGCCATGTGATATGGCTCATATTTGATCATTTGGGGTTGTAATCTAATTACCCATGCATGCATGCGCTAGTGTTTTGATGGTAGGATATGTTGTTGATCGATAAATGTCTGGTAAAGTATAAATTGGGTGCTAAAGGATCAGGGAAGTCCTAATGGCTCAAAATAACTATATGCATTAATGCGCAATTTGAAGTTATGGTAACAAGTTTAATAATGCATGAAATTGGTGTGCAATGCCTTTAAATGGTACAACAAATGAAGATGTGAGAGTGCCATGGTGGGGAATATTTGAGTGTTTGAATATGTCATGTTGCATGTTATAAAGTATGTTTGAATGTATGAGTGGTTGTGGGTGACTAGTGGATTGGAAAATAGCCTTTAAGTGGTCCACATGGGTAGACACACGGGCGTGTGTCTAGACTGTGTGTGACACACGGGCCACCCCATGGGCACGTTGAATGGTCATGTGTCCCCTGCATCTAAAATTTCTAAGTCAGTATGCATGGTAGTAAATGAACGGGTAGAGACACGGCCATGTGTCTTAGCCGTGTGGAGGACACGGCCTAGCGCAAAAGCATGTGCCTTGGCCGTAGGCCCCTAAGTGAACGCTGACGTCATAAACAGAATGTCTAGGTTTTTGGACACGGGCAATGACAAGGGCGTGTCTAGGCCGTGTGAGGGGCACGAGCCAGGGGCATAGGCGTGTGCTCAGCCGTGTGAAAACCCTTGTATGTTCGAAATGAAAAATAAATTCTAAAAATTCCACACGGGTATGGGACACGGGCGTGTCCCAAAGCACACAGGCGTGTGCATTACCTCCACATGGGAGTGTGAGGCTTAAACCTAGAATTTTTCTTAGAATTTTTCTTAAGTTCTTGATTTAGTTCCAGATTGCTTTTAATGTACATTTTGGACCTCGTAGGTCCATAATAAGGATAATATGATCTTTTTTGATCGGTTTTAATTTGGAATGAAATTTTTTAACCTGATTGTGCATGTTTGTGAATGTTTAAGTCCGGTAACGCCTCGAACCCTGTCCCAGCATCAGATACGGGTAAGGGGTGTTACATTTAGTGGTATCAGAGCTATGATTTAGTCGATTCTCAGACTAACCTAGCGTATTTAAGTCTAGCTATTCTTGTCATACATATATATACATATAAATAATGATAGTGTGACGACTGTTGACAATATTAAAATGTGTTTTCATATAGAAAATGGATCTCAACAGGCAGTGGCGAATGACGTAGAAAGTAACGCGCCTGCTCCAGCGGAAGGAGCGGTGCCATTTGAAAGTAGGCCCGAAACTGTCAGTAGAGGGGAAAGAGGCAAAAAGGCTTTCCTCCACATGATGAATACATGGTATATGGAGTTCGTTCGAATGAACCCGAATGCTCAACCTCTCCCACCTCCCCCAAATCCTCAACCCACATCTGTGATGGCTCAACATATGGATTTCATGAGATTTGCTAGCACATCTATTGATAGACTTCGAAAACAAGGTGCTGAAGAATTTAGGGCAAATGCCAATGATGACCCCAAAAGAGCGGAGTTCATGTTAGAGAATTTGATACGGGTATTTGATGAATTGTCATATACACTTGAGGAGTGTTTAAAATGTGTCATATCCCTATTGAGAGATGCAGCGTATCATTGGTGGAGAATGTTGATATCTGTAGTACCACCAGAGAGGGTTACTTGGGAATTCTTTCAAGGGGAATTTCTAAAGAAATACATTAGTGAAAGATTCATCGAACAGAAGTGTAAAGAATTCCTGGAATTGAAACAGGGTCGTAGGACAGTCAGTGAATATGAGAGAGAATTCGTTATACTTAGCAAATATGCTCGGGAGTGTGTACCCTCCGAAGCTAAGATGTGTAGAAGATCTAAAGATGGGCTCAATGAGGATATTAAGACATTAGTGGGTATTCTCAAGTTGAAAGAATTTGTGGTACTTGTTGAATGGGTTTGTAAAGCCAAAGACTTGGTTAAAGACAGGAAGAAGGCCGAGTGTGATGCAAGAGTTACAAGAAAGAGGTATATAAGTACGTCATTGCCATCTCATTCTAAGAAATCTAAAGAGATGTATTCTCATTCACATGTGTCAGCTGGACATTCATACGGGAATCGTAAAAAATAGAATTCAGGGTTTAGATCTCAGGCTACGTCTGTGGCAAGCGTGGGTAACTCTAAACCTTCCAAGGTTGAATGCCAGCAATGTGGTAGACGTCATTCTGGCAACTATAGAGTGAGTGAAGGATCTTGTTTTAAATGTGGTTCTCTAGACCACTTTATTAAGGATAGTCTCGAGATGAAGGAAAAAGAAAGATTTTAGAGTCCAAGACCGAGTGGCACAGCTTTTAGGGGAAGACCCTCGAGAAATGCTAGGAATGGGTCTGGTAGTAAGAATGTGATGTGAGACACAGCAGTGAGGTCTGAAGCTAGGGCTCCGGCTAGAGCCTATGCCATACATGCACGCAAAGAAGCAACTTTTCCTAATGTGATCTCTGGTAAATTTTCTCTCTATGATACTAATGTTATTGCTTTGATAGACCCTGGCTCTACTCATTCATATCTGTGTATGAAATTGGCATCTAGTATGAATATACCTATTGAGTCTACAGAATTTGTAATTAAGGTGTCTAACCCGTTAGGAAAGCATGTGATAGTTGATAAAGTATGTAAGAAATGTTCGTTGATGGTCAAAGATCATTGTTTTCTGGCCGACTTAATGTTGTTTCATTTGACGAATTTGATGTCGTACTGGGTATAGATTGGTTGACACTACATGAGGCTATAGTGAATTGTAGACAGAAAGTTATGAAACTAAAATATGAAAATGGTGAAATTCTTCGGGTTGAATCAGATGATGCAGATAAGTCGCCAATGATGATATCTTCGATGGTTGCTCAGAGATATATGAGAAAACAATATGAAGCTTATTTGGCATATATATTGAATACAAAGGAATCCGAATTGAAAATCAAATTAGTACCAGTTGTATGCGAGTATGCGGACGTATTTCCAGAGGAATTGTCGAGTTTACCTCCAGTTAGAGAAGTTGAATTCAGTATTAAGCTAATGCCAGGGACGACACCCATCTCTATTGCCCCATATAGGATGGCCCCAACTGAACTGAATTAATTGAAATCACAATTGCAAGAGCTAACCGACAAGGGTTTTGCGAGACCAAGCTTTTCACCGTGGAGTGCTACCATACTATTCGTGAAAAAGAAGGACGGCTCTATGAGATTATGCATTGACTACCAGCAGCTCAATAAGGTGACAGTAAAAAATAAGAATCCTCTTCCAAGAATTGATGACTTGTTTGATCAACTGAAAGGAGCGACGTGGTTCTCTAAGATAGACTTGAGGTCCGGATACTACCAGTTACGAGTGAAAGAGTCTGATGTGCCTAAGACTGCCTTTAGAATGAGGTATGGTCACTACGAGTTTCTTGTTATGCCATTCGAATTAACAAATGCTCCTACCATGTTTATGGATTTGATGAACTAAATTTTTTTACCATATTTAGATAAGTTTGTTGTGGTGTTTATCAATGATATTCTGATTTATTCTAGAGATGAGGCAGAGCATGCCAAACACTTGAGAATTGTTTTGCAAACTCTGAGGGATAAATAGTTATATGCCAAGTTTACTAAAAGCGAGTTTTTGCTTCGAGAGGTTGGGTTCTTAAGCCACATTGTTTGAGAAGATGGTATACGAGTTGATCCTAGTAAGATTTCTGCTATTGTCGAATAGAAAACGCCAAGGAATGTAACCGAAGTTAGGAGCTTTTTGGGTTTAGCCGGTTATTACAGACGGTTTGTGAAAGGATCTTCGATGATAGTCACCCCAATGATGAGGTTGTTGCAAAAGGATGTTAAGTTCAAATGGATGGAAAAGTGCCAACAAAGTTTTGAGAAACTAAAAGTGTTGTTAATCGAGGCACCAGTGTTAGGAAAACCAGAATCAGGGAAAGAACTTGTGATTTATAGTGATGCATCCTTGAATGGATTAGGTTGTGTCCTTATACAAGAAGGTAAAGTAGTAGATTATGCTCTGAGGCAACTGAAGCCCCATGAGAAGAACTATCCTACGCATGATTTAGAATTAGCCGCTATTGTATTTGCTTTGAAGATTTGGTGGCATTACCTATTCGGGGAGAAATGCCATGTCTATTCAGACCATAAAAGTCTTAAATATCTGATGACTCAAAAGGACTTGAACTTGAGGCAACGAAGATGGCTTGAATTGTTAAAATATTATAAACTTGTGATTAATTATCACCCCGATAAGGCAAATGTGGTTGCCAACGCCTTGAGCAGAAAGTCTTTATTTACTTTGAGAGCTATGAATGCACGGTTAACCTTATCTCATATGGTACAATTCTAGTAGAGTTAAGAGCTAGACAAACTTTTCTTCAATAGATTTGTGATGCTCAGGAAGCTGATAAGGAGTAACAAGCTAAGAAAGTTCAGTGTGAGTCGAGCAGTAAATCAGATTTCCAAAGAGATTATGATGGTTATCTGAGGTTCCGTGGAAGGATTTGTGTTTCGAAGAATGCTGAGTTGATTCAGAATATTTTGCATGAGGCTCATAATGGAGGTATGTCAGTTCACTCGGGTAGCGCAAAAATGTACAATGATTTAAAGAAAATGTATTGGTGGAATGGCATGAAAAGAGATATATCCGAATTTGTATCGAGATGCTTGATTTTCCAACAAGTATAGGCCGAACACCAGGTACTTTCAGGTTTACTTCAGCCTATCTTAGTTCCTGAATGGAAATGGGACAGAATTACTATGGACTTCATGACAGGCTTACCGTTGACACCAAGAAAGAAGTCGTATGGGTAGTGGTTGATAGATTAACTAAGTTGCTCATTTTATACTGGTACGCGTTGATTATTCACTTGATAAGTTAGTCGACCTGTATATTTCTGAGATTGTGAGACTTCATGGAGTACCTTTATCGATTATTTTGAATAGGGATCCGAGGTTCACTTCGCGGTTTTGGAAGAAGTTACAAGAAGCTTTAGGTACGAAGTTGAAATTTAGTACCGCTTTTCATCCACAGACTGATGGACAATCCGAGAGAGTAATTTAGACACTTGAGGATATGCTTAGATGTTGTGTTCTTGAATTTCAAGGTAGTTGGGAAAAGTACCTACCTTTGGTTGAATTTGCCTATAACAATAGCTATCAGATGAGTTTAAAGATGGCACCTTATGAAGCATTGTATGGATGTAAATGTCATACACTATTGTATTGGACTGAGCTCAAGAAGAATAAGATTCATGGGATAAATTTGATTAAGGAAACTGAGAAAAAATTGAAAGTAATTCATGATTGTTTGAAAGAAACGTCAGATAGACAAAAGTCATATGCGGAATTGAAAAGGAAAGAAATTGAGTATCAAGTTGGTGATAAGGTATTCTTAAAAGTATCCCCATGGAAGAAGGTTTTGAGATTCAATAGAAAAGGCAAGTTGAGTCCTCGTTTTATAGGACCGTATGAGGTTATCGAAAAGATAGGGCCTGTTGCTTATCGATTGGCTTTACCGACTGAATTAGAAAAGATTCACGATGTATTTCATGTGTCCATGTTGCGCCGCTATAGATCTGACCCTTCACATGTGATTGTACCGACTGAAGTTGAAATCAGACCGGATATGACTTATGGTGAAGAACCTATTAAGATCTTGGCTCGGGAAGTCAAGTAATTGAGAAACAAAAGTGTTGCTCTTGTGAAATTTTTATGGCAAAGACATGGGGTTGAAAATGCTACATGGGAGCCTGATGGGGCCATGAGGAAACAATATCCAAACCTTTTCATCGGTAAGATTTTCAGTGACAAAAATCCGTAAAATGAGAGAGTTGTAACATCCCGAATTAGGGCCTAGTCAGAACAGTGGTTTTGAGACCACAAATTCGAAGATAGAAATAATTATTTTATAATTCTCATGAGGTTTATATTATGAATGCATGCTTGTGTGAAAGTTTCATGAAGAAATTCTATGCATAAAATGTCTAATTGCATTTTAGGGACCAAATTGAATAAAGTGCAAAGCTTGCATTCTAGAAATTTTAATTATGAAATTGCTTTAGATTATGAACTAGAGGGTCCTAATTAGAAATTTGACCAATTTTTAAAATTTTGGACAAAAATGGACATCCATAGGAAAAATGTAAAAGAGAAACCCTAAGGGCATTTTGGTCATTTGGTAATTAAAAGAATAAAAAGGGAAAATCAAAGCAAAAATGTGTCCAACTTCTTCAAGTGTTGGTCAAATTTCTCAATAGCCATAGCTAGGGTTTTGTTCAACATTTCAAAGCTTGATTGTAAGTGCTCTCTAGCCCCGTTTTTAATGTTCTTTGTATTTTTGAAGTCCTTGAAGCATGATCTACCCGTTTCTAGCTATATTTTAAGCTAGGGTTCATGTATAAAATTTGACCCATGTGTAACATGCATGTATTTTGATGATTAATGAAGGAATATGAATGTTTGATGCATGATAAACATCTTTTACTAGATGATTTTTAGTGAAAACACCCAAACAATGGACTTATTTGTAAAAGTGTAAAAGAGAATGGTAATAATGTGAAATAAGAGAAAATATAGGCTGATATAAGCTTAGTAAAGGCTTGGCTAGGCTTGGGTAACCAAGAAAATGCATGCACTTCATTTTACGAGTCTTGGGACCAAAGTGCAAATACATAAAAGTTTAGGGATCAAAATGTAAAATTTCAAAAGTATGATTTATGGACCCATTTGAACAATGTGAATAATAAATAAGTTAAATTTGGTATTATAGATAAAAAAAAAAGTGAACAGGGACTTGATCGAGGAAAGAATAAAGGACACGACGATTAGGCTCAATTATCATCATTTTGTACTCAGGTAAGTACATATGCAAATAATGTGGTGTTGTAGTATGTTTTAACGCTTTAATATATTGTAATAAATATTTTATTGTAATTATGAGTTATATGCTTGCTGATTGTTATGAAAGCATGAATGTTATTATGGATCGTTATCCACGACGTTACGAACAAGTACAATGGAGATACTATATGCAAGTGAGGAAAAATCCCGTTTGAACCTTAGGAATAGTTTAGGATACAAGTGACATGCCACTAGGAACTAAGACATTCGAACTCGTTGGGTGGTTCAGGTTCGTGAGATAATGGCATCTGAGCTCGTTGAGAGGTCCGAGTTCATTATGGATGTGAGCATCTGAGCTTGTTGAAAGGTCTGAGTTCATAATGGATGCGATTCATGCAACATCCGAGCTCGTTGAGAGGTTCGAGTTCATTATGGATGTATTACATGTTATGTGGTAGCTTTGGCTATGTTTGTATATGTGGCACTTATATGCAAGGTTTCCGCGTATCCAATAGTATTCCAAGAGTTCAAGGGTAATGTAATGAATGTAATAAGAGTCCCGAGAAGGACATATGAAAGAGGTATGGCTAAGATACTTTACAATGAGTGCAAGTATGTATGCTAAACTTATGAGTAATGCCTTAATAAAGATCGATTTACGACGAGTAAGTATATATGTATGTATGATGAGTAAGTAGAAAGGTTTGAATGTACATTTATTTTAATGTACGTTTTGGACCTCGTAGGTCCATGATAAGGATAATGTGATCTTGTTTGATCGATTTTAATTTGGAATGAAATTTTTTGACCCGATTTTGCATGTTTGTGAATGTTTAAGTCCGGTAATGCCTCGAACCCTGCTCCGGCGTCGGATACAGGTAAGGGGTGTTACACACACAGTCTTGGCACACACCTATGTGCCTACCCATGTGGACAACTTTGAGGCTATTTTCCAAGCCTTTTGTCACCCTCAATAAAACATGCACACTTACACATCTCAATGACATCCTACATAGCATAAATGAGCACTTACACATTCACAAACATGGCTTATGCATATCAACTTCTTATCAATTTATACCTGCTTAAGACTTCATATTTTATTTAGACCAAGCTTACCAAATCACATGCAGTATGAAACATCAATTTACTTCCATTTCATACATTCATGCCTTAGTTGTTATTATGCCATTTACTCACATTTCCCATCATCAAAAATCCATGATCATATCCACAATTCATCCTTGCCAAATGAATTTAACCACAATATAAGTGACCATAGCACATGTATGCATGTATGAATAGGAATACATCCCCATAATTAATATTGGCCAAATCTCATGGCCATATACAAAATGAATCATTAAAGCATTATAAGCCAACACATTTCGCTACACAAATATGACATATAACAAAAAGACCAAGTCTCTATATATGCCATACTTAAAATACTTGAATTTTACTATACCCAAAAGATTAGTTTGATAGTGTGAATTGAGCTCTGACATCCTTCGATCCCTGAGCTAGCTTGGCAATACTATAAGAAAATGAAAAAGAAATGGGAGTAAGCATAAAGCTTAGTAAGTTTGCATGTAAATAATTAACAACATTCACCATGCATTATTATACACATAACACAATAATATTTATCACATTGTCATCAAGTATCATAGGTACTTTTTAAGGCATGTCATTTACATAATGTACAAAAAAAGTCATGATCATAATTCATTCATTCACTTCTTCTGAGGTCTCATCGATTCATAATCTCAATATTTATGAGCTTTGTGTACGTACCTGTATCCTTTCAACATGATCATTCCTTGTCATCTCTTTGACATAATCGTTGGATTACCCGTTGAACTACTTGGAATCCTAAAGGATACTCGGGAACTCTCATACACATGGTAGGATGCCAATGCCATATCTCGGGTATGGTCTTACATGGGATCACATATCGATGCCAATGCCATGTCCTAGATATGGTCTTACATGGGATCACATATTGATGCCGATAGTCCAGCTATGGTCTTACACGAAATTACATATTGATGCCAAAGCCATGTCCCAAACATGGTCTTACATGGGATCGCACATAACCTTAATGTCATGACATTTGTATCCTAACTATTCCTAAGGTTCAACCGGGGTTTCGAGATATCAAACTTCGTCGAATTGTCATCGAGTCATCATTAATTAAATCCATAAAGACAATTACACAATCCATGCAATATTAAAGCATTAAAAACGTAATAATGTAATATTGCATTATTTACACACGAACTTACCTCAGTACCAAAATATGGCTAACTATTTAATTTAGTCCACAACCTTGTTCTTTCCTCGGTTTAGGTCCAGACTTTGTTTTTCTTGATCTATAATAGCAAATTTAACTTATTTAATTATCACATTGTTCAAATCAGTCCATAAATCATACTTTGGAAAAATTTTAATTTTACCCCTAAACTTTCACATATTTACAAATTAGCCCCTAGGCTCATAAAATGAAATGTGTTCATTTTTTTTGTTACCCAGTTCATAGCGGCCCACATTTCTCATTAAAGCATACGTCTTAATACTCATTTTACAAACTTTATAAATAAGTCCTTTTTAGCTATTTTCACTGGAAATCACTTGGTAAAAGATGTTAAACACACATCAAACTTCCATAGTCTACCATGAAACATCAAAATACATGCACGTCATACATGGGTCAAATTTCAAACATGAACCCCACTTCAAAATATGGGTAGAAATAGGTAAATCTGGTTACGAGGGTTTCAAAAGTGTAAAGAGCATTAAAAACGGGGCTAGGATGCACTTACTCTTGAGCTTGAAAGTTGAAGAAACCCTAGCTATGGAACCCTTAGAATTTTTGACATGCATGAAGAAGATGGACATCAATTTTGACTTATTTTTCCCTTTTTAATTTTTTTATTAACCAAATGACAAAAATGCCCTTAAGGCCTTTCTTTCAATTTTTTTCTATCCATGCCCATTTTTGTCCATAATTATAGAAATTGGGAAAATTGCTATTTAAGGACCTCTAATTAATAATCCATGGAAATTTCATGCTTAAAGCTTCTAGAACTCACATTTTGCAACTTTTGCAATTTAGTCCTAAATGTCAAATTGGACACTTTATCAATAGAATTTCTTCATAAAATTTTCACACAAGCATGCAATCATATCATAGACCTCATAAGAATCATAAAATAATTATTTCTACTTCAGATTTGTGGTCTCAAAACCACTATTCCAACTAGCCCCTAATTCAGAATGTTACAATAGTTGAGTTGAAAACTAGATCAACGTTTTTGCAATAGATCTCTGAAGCTCAGAAACATGATAGTAAGTTACAAGAAAGATGGGTACAAAGTGAATTGACTCCGGATTTAGAATTTTAGATCGGGACTGATGATTGTTTGTTATTCAGAGGCAGAGTATGTGTACTGAAAGGTTCAGAACTAGTACAGAAGATTTTGAATGAAGCTCATGATAGTAACATGTCTATACATCCTGGTAGTAATAAAATGTATAATGATTTGAAAAAGATGTACTGGTGGCTGGGAATGAAACGAGATATTTCTGAATTCGTATCTAAGTGTTTGATATGTCCACAAGTAAAAGTTGAACATCAGCTGCCTTTTGGACTATTACAGCCGGTTACGATACCAGAATGGAAATGGGAAAGAATTATAATGGACTTTGTAACGGGATTACCCCTGTCTCCAAAGAAGAAGGATGCCATTTAGGTAATCATTGATCGATTGACAAAGTCTGTACACTTTATTCTGGTACATATGGATTATTCCTTGGATAGATTAGCTGAATTATATGTTTTTAAGATTGTTAGGTTGCATGGAGTGCCTGTCTCCATTATTTTAGATAGAGATCATCTATTTACATTTTGATTCTGGAATAAATTACAAGAAGCTTTGGGTGCTTAGTTACACTTTAGTACTGCATTTCATCCCCAGATAGAGGGTCCATCTGAATGGGTAATACAAATCTTGGCAGATATGCTTCAGTGTTGTGTACTTGAGTTTGAAGGTAACTGGGGAAGGTATTTGCCTTTGGTTGAATTTACTTATAATAACAGTTACCAATCTAGTATTAAAATGGCATTGTATGAAGCATAGTATTAAAATGGCATTGTATGAAGCCTAGTATGGATGCAAATGTAGAACTCCATTGTATTGGACATAACTCAGTGAGAAAAAGTTACACGGAGTTGACTTGATCTGAGAGCCTAAGGAAAAAGTGAAGGTAATTCGAGACAGCTTGAAAGTAGCCTCTGATCGTCAAAAGTCCTACGTTGATTTGAAACAAAAAGAAATAAAATTTCAAGTCGATGACAAAGTATTCTTAAAAGTGTCGCCTTGGAAGAAAGTTCTCCGGTTTGGACGCAAAGGAAAACTGAGTCCACGGTTCATTGGACCATATGAAATTACAGAAAGAATTGAACCGGTTGCATATTGGTTAGCTTTACCACCAGAGCTTGATTGGATTCATAATGTTTTTCATGTGTCTATGCTATGGCGGTACCGATCTGATCCTTCACATGTTATCTCTCCGACAGAAGTAGAGATTCAGCCTGATATGACATATGGTAAAGAACCAATCGAAATCTTAGCTCGCGAAACAAAAGAGTTAAGAAATAAAAAGGTAGCTTCAGTAAAAGTTCTTTGGCAACGACACGGTATAGAAAAAGCTACCTAGAAGCCAGAGGATACTATGAGGAAGCTATACTCGAATCTTTTTACTGGTAAGATTTTCGAGGACTAAAATCCTAAAGGGGGAAGAGTTGTAACAGGCCATTTTTTAAGTGAAATCAGAATAGTGGTTTTGGGACCACAAATCCAACCCAGAAATAAGGTTTATTTTTATTTTATTATATGGTCCGTAATGTGGTAGATATGTCATGTGAAAATTTTGATACGAAAATTTTATCGATTTAGTGCTTAATTACAAGAACGACTAAATCGCATAAAATGCAAAAGTTGAATTCTAGTAGCTATAAGGATGAAATAGTTATGGAATTCAAAACTAGAAGTCCTTATATGGTAATTAGACCATTAAAGAAAAGTATGTAGATTCTTGTTGACTCATCCATTGAAAAATTAGAAAAGGTTAATGACTAAATTGGAATTTGAAATAATTAAATTAATTACAAGATGATAAAAGAAAATATCATATTATTTTTGTCATCTTCAACCTAAAATTCTATGGAAAGAGAGAGAGAGAGGAAACTTTCAAGGCTTAATTGGGTAAGTTTTCTTTTCCTGTTTTTAGTAATTTTGATATTTTTGAAACCAAGATAACTTAATCTCTCTATTTGAGGGATTAATTTGAAAAGTTATCAAGGTATGAAAAATGAGTCATGGATGTATATGCTAGAAATTAGAAATTTATGGTAGAAAATGAAAGATTATTGATAGGTAAACAACTTTTACAAAGTGATTTTTGATGAAAACATGATTTAGGGATTAAAATGAAAAGTTGTAAAAATTTGATGAAAAATTCTAAAATTTTATGAATACATGTGCTGTAAAATTTGTAATAGGGCTTTAGTTAGGCTTGAATAGGGAGTAATTTTCACAAGTTTCATTTTTTGAGCCTAGGGACAAAATCGAAATTTATCGAAAAGCTAGGGGAAAAATGGTAATTTTGCCTAGAACATAAATTGAGTCCATTTAATTATGAAATGTATGAAATTCATGGTTAAATTCATTTATATAGATCCGGAAAACATTAATTTGAGGTTAGATCGAGGAAAAGAAAAAGTTTCAGATTAGTAGACTTTTTACACGAACAAATCGAGGTAAGTTCGTGTAACTTAACTAGTCATGTAATATGTTTGAATTGAATGTTATATGTATAGAATGTGACTTATATTGATGTGCATTACTTGAATGCTACAATGAGAAAATTTATATATGCTTGATATAGTGAAAAAGGGGTTAAGTCCCGATTGAACATTGATTTCTGATGAATACATGCGCTTTCCCCGAAACGAATAAGGTTCTGCATTTGTTGTGGTTAGGATTTAGCTTGGACGAGTAATCCCATTAACCTTGTTATATAAAGGATTTAGCCCGGACAGGTAATCCCAATATAATACCTCTCGAGCATGCGTTATGATTAGGGTTTAGCCTGGATTGGTAACCCTAATTGAACTCTTTAAGCATACGTCATATAAAGGATTTAGCCTGGACTGGTAATCCTGTTATACGATATGTAGCTCGAGAGAGTGTTCTTTAGTTAAGTACCCTAAGGGGTAACCTCGATAAGAATTGACGAATTAATGAATTATACACCTCGAGTGTACTACTTGAGCTTTCATTGGAATTTCAATGATTCAACAGGCATAGAACTCTTAACATGGCATGAAAACCTTGAGATAAAATGATAATGACTTGAAGGAATATTGCTTGATGAGCTCATCTATGTCACTTGATTGATATGAAAACCAACATGTTTGATTGAATGTATGTGATTAGCCAATTTAGCCAAATGGATGGAAACATAACATTGTATGCTTAGATTTTAATAAACAAGATTGGTAAGTTTAGTTTCCATTATACGAACTTACTAAGCATGTAATGCTTACTCCGTTTATTTTTCCTATTTTATAGTGCTCTGAAGCTCGTGAAGGTTGGCAGATCATTGGAGCATCGTCACACTATCAACTAGTTATTTTGGGTATATATAGTGAAATCATTTTGGTATAATGGCATGTATAGGACAACTTGGCCATTAGTGGGTTGAAATGTTATTTTGTAATCTAGCTATTGGAATGGCTAGTAATGTTTCTTTTTGGTATGACTAAGCAGATTATTATGATATATACATATACACATGTGTGATGTTAAGAACATGTGATTAATGTTGTGAATGCTAAGTTAACTAAAGTAAGGTGGTGATCATGTATGCTTGTAATGATATGTCATGTTAAATGATGAAATTGCCTATTTTAAATGCTTAGACTTGGTTGGTATTGGTTGTGTGTTTCAAGTGTAGGTCTTAGGTAAAATTTTAGGTGAGAAATGAAGCTAGAAATGACTTCATTTTGCCCACACGGGCAGACACACGGGCGTGTGTCTAGACCGTGTTAACATGGGCATGTGGTTAGGCTATGTGTCCCCTGCACCTTAATTTTGAGAAACAGAATGCTCAGAATTGGGCACACAGGCAGAGGCACCGGCGTGTGTCTCAGCCGTGTATGCCACACGGCCTAGCACACAGGCATGTGTTTTAGCCATGTGAAACCTACACCTATTTTTGAATTGTATTAATTAACCACACGGCCTAGCACAGGGACATGTGGCATGGTCATGTGTGTAAGTCAGAGAGTTACACGAGTTCGAACACGGGCGTGTCCCAAGGTCACACGGGCGTGTAACATCCTAATTTTGGGCTTAGTCGGAACAGTGGTTTTGGGACCACAAATCCGATGAGGAAAATTCCATTTTTATTATATTTTTATGGCCTACGATTTCACGGAATGATTTCGTGAAAATTTTGTTCGAAAATTTCGACGTTTGGGCACTCAATTTAGTAAAAAGGACTAAATTGTAAAAAGTGCAAAAGTTGAGTTCTACATGTTAGAGGTATCAAGTTGTTATGAAATTTTAAATGGGAGGTTCTTAAATGATAATTAAACCATTGTATAACTTGTTGGACAAAAATGGCCTTGATTGGGTAAATTTTGAAAGAATAGTAAAAAGGGCATTTTGGTCATTTAGGGGTAAAATGAATTAAAAGACAAATTTTAAACTCCAAATGTGTCCCTTTCTTCTTGCTACAGCAGAATGTACCAAGAGCAGCCATGGTTAGGGTTTGGCCAAGCTTCCAAGCTTAATAGTAAGTGATTCCGAGCTCCATTTGTAATGTTCTATATATTTTTGAAATCCCGGTAACATGATCTGCTCATTTCTACCATTATTTTGAGCTAGGATTTATGTTTAAAAATTTACCCATGAATGATATGCATGTATTTTGATTTTTAATGGTAGAATATGAAGCTTGAAATTGTGTTAAATAACTTTTGCTAAGCGATTTTAAGTGAAAACGAGTAAAACGGTATAATCGGTAAAAATACCTAATGTTCATAAGTACATGTTAGAGTGAGAATTTGATGTTGCCATAGAAGGGACAAATGATCAGCATGTCATAAAACATAAGAAAATAGGAAGAAGTTTAATTTCAGAACCTTGGGCAAAAGTGCAAATATGTAAAAGTTTAGGGGTCAAAATACAAATTTGTAAAAATATGATTTTTAGACCCATATGAACAGTGTAACTAATTAGTAGGCTAAATGTGATATTATAGATCAAGGAAATCGAGATTTGGGCTTAAATTGGGAAAATACAAGGTTATGGACTAGAATGGTAAATTGTCATTTCTGGATCCAAGGTAAGTTTGTACGCAAATAATTTCTCGATTCTTTTTATTTTATTATATTTTGTTATCATATGAAATGTGGCTGCCTATAGAATGATTATTTATTGTAAATTGCAAATTGAAAAAGGACTATGAATAAATTGTAACATGTTGGAAAGTGAGGAATTTCCCGGTTGAGCCTTCGGAATAGAAACGATGCGAATGATCTATTGTGAGGTCACGTGTGTAGTACTAAGTGCAGGCTACTACGTGTACCGGATAATTGGTCGCATGTGTAGTACTAAGTGCAGGCTACTATGCGTACCCAATAACTTCGATCACGTGTGTAGTGCTAAGTGCAGGCTACTACGTGTATCAGATGGTTAGGTCATGTGTGCAGTACTAGCAGGCTACTACGAGTACCGGATAATTGGTCGTATGTGTAGTACTAAGTGCAGGATACTATGCGTACCAGATAGCTTTGGCTACAAGTGTGAAAATATGTGCGAACAATCGAGTATCGCTTATTATTCTGAAGAGTTCAACGGGAAAATCGATTAAGTAAAAATACATGTGAACATGATTATATGATGAATAAGTGTAGGTATATGTTTAAGAAAATTTTGAGCAATATGCTCGATATTTGAGTGAACTTCGATAAGACAAAATGGATTAAGTGAAATTATGTAAGAGTGAATTTTAGTAGTAAAACAGTGTTGGACAGCAGCAGTTGTATGACTTTGAAAATTCACCAAAAATTGTTGTAAGTTGAATTAAATTTCAAATAAATTATGGAATTAAATCTTAATGAGTCTATTTTCATATAAAGGAAACAGGGGAAGCAAAAGAGTTGTATATTATATGATATTCTAATTTTTGTGAGATAGTGTCAGAATGAATTCGAGATCCCTTGTTCTGACTTGGAAAAATTGTTAAAAATTGTATAAAAATAATTATGGGTTATAATTTATATTATTAGAATCTTTAATGAGTCTAATTTTAATATAAACAAACGGGAATATTATTCGAGACTCGTACTATAAGATAAATAAATTTTAGTGAAGAAAGGTCAAAGCTGTTAAACAGCGAAACAGGGGAGACTTTGAATAATAAATTGTACTTATTGGCTGGACCAAAAATTCTGAAAATTTTACAATGGAAAGATATATGAGTCTAGTTTCTGGTAAAATTTATAGATCTTAATTTAGAGTTCCGTAACTCCAGATATAAATGATTTAGTGACTATGACTCAAGAAAGCAACTTAACCAGAACATGTGTAAATGTACAATTGGGTTAGTTTTACTATGGAAAGCATGTTAGTAAATTGCTTATTATTATTTCATGCGAACTTACTAAACGTAAAGCTTACCCCCTCCTTTCCATTTCATTTAGTGTTGTTAGGTTAGCTCAGGGTTGGAGATCGTCGGTGGCAGTATCACACTATTAAGCCAATACCTTGACAGTATAAACACATATGCTAGAATTATCAAGTGAGTGGCATGTATAGAGACCTAGTTTTATAACATGTGTTATTATAATTTGGCCAAATATATTGGTCTTTAGTGAGCTAATGATTCTGACTTATAAATCTAGCTATTTATGTTATGTTTGATATTGGTGATGTGCATATGCTTGTTTGCCATGCATGGTTGGTAATATGTTATGTGTTGTTGTGAATGTTTAAGTCCGTTAACGCCTCGAACCCTATCCTGACGTTGGATACGGGTGAGGGGTGTTATAGGGCGTGTGAGCCCTACACCTTGGAAAAATTTTTAAAAGTCGCAAAAAATTTTTAGTGGTCTCGATTAAGTCCCGACTCGATTCTAATACTCGTATTGGGTCTCGAGGGCCCAATCAAGGGACGTTATAAATTATCTTGATAAATGAATAGTAATTTACGTAAATTAATTGAAAAATATTCTGAATGTTCTGGTAATGCTCTGAAACCCTATTCTGGCGACAAATACAAGTTAGGGGTGTTATAGAATTACTGATTTCAATTCTATTCCATTACAGTCCTATTTCATTCACCTCAGCCAAATGTGGTGTAAGTTTGTTTGACATTACTTTTAAGGGTGAAAAAGTGTTTTTTAACCCAAAAACAATGTCAAACATTGATTCTTGAAGCTAGAAGTGTGTGGACTGCAAAAGTTGAGTTTAGCTATTTTTTAACTTTTTGATTTTTTTTTTGTGCTTTGAAATGCAAATTATTATAATATCATTATTTGTATTAATTATTTAAAATGTATTTAAAAATTTAGAGTAATTTAATTATATATATTATTATAATAAATTATTTAAATATTATTCATTATTATATTTAAACTTTTAAAATATTTTATTTATAATTAAATATACAAATAATTTATTAATTATTAAAAAGTATTTAAAATATATTTTTTATGTATGATTATATTAATTTATTTAAATATTATTTATTTTAAATTTTCAATATAATATATAAAATAGACCACCGCAATTTTTTATATTAATACCAAAATTAATAAATTACACTTTTTCACACACTCCAAACCGAGATTTTCAAAAAATCCATTGTTAACAATACCAAACTGACCTGAAAACGGGTGCATGGGCAATTTTCATAGAAGCCAAGGGCAATAAATGATATTTTAAGAAATCTCAGGGCCTTATTCTTAATTAAGTTAAACGGCTTTTTTGGTCAAAAGTTAAACGAGTTTTAACTTTTAATTCGGCTATAAGTATGAAGAATTATTTGACATAAATGATCTGATTAGGGCTTTGGAAAAGAAGTAAAGCTTCGCCCAAGAACCCTCAAGAATAAACACTTATCAAAGTTGCTTTTACAAATCAACAATGGCGGACGACGATTATAATGACATGGACATGGGGTTCTCTCTCTTTCTCTGTTTTCATTTTTTCTTTATCGATTGCGACGATTGGAGTTTGTAGTTAGTTTCTGTTGAAGTTCGGATAAATAAAGGCAATCCCAGAATTGGGCCTTTTATTTTCTTTTTCTATCGTTAAGGAATCTTGGGAAACCAATGGTTTTTTTTTCTTGATTTTCTCGTTGGGAAAGGGTATTTTTCTCTTTGGAACCCATACTTTTCTAAGCAACCGAACTGAGGGTGAAGTGTTTGCCTCATCTCTGGTTTGCTGTTGTCTTTATTGTTGAAATTACAGCATTTTGACTCTGTGTTTTGATTCCCAAAAACTTAAGCCTGTATTGCTGAAATTGTTGCTACAGATATGAGGATGAGCCACCAGAGCCTGAGATTGAAGTGAGAATCCAATTTCGTTTTCTTAAAAAAATACTTTACATTGTTTTCAAAACAGAAATTCAACGTGAGCAATGAGGTTATTTGCTGTCTAATGAATTGTTGTCTTTTTTTTTGGATGGACAGGAAGGAGCCGAGGAGGAGGTGGAAAACAATAACAATGATGATGTTCCCGTTGATCTGGTTGAAACTGAAGAAAAAGAAGACGAAGATGCTAATGACAAAATTAGTCGCAAAACATCAAAGTACATGACCAAATATGAGCGTGCTAGAATCTTGGGTACACGTGCCCTGCAAATCAGGTGAATTTAATAAGCTTTAGATCCTTTTATTGCGTTTCCAATTGTTTAACCTTTTCTTCTGAGCAGCATGAATGCACCAGTAATGGTTGAGCTGGAGGGTGAGACTGACCCGCTTGAGGTAAGCCTAAATTTTTTACTACATTTCCTGTCTTGCACTGCTTCTTTATTATATTCTTCTATATAGAAAGTTGATAAAACTGTGGGTTAGCTTGCCATTAAACCTGTCGAATACTTATTTGAGATTGCTGCTTTTGACAATACAAGTTCTGAGTATCGATATGCATAAAATGAACATTGGGTTCTCTATTTCATCTTGTTTATTTATTGCTGTAAATGAGTTTTTACATTGTATAGGAAACTGGGCTTCCATGTTCATGTTTGGCTGATGATTTGTAGAGAATTGTGATAATAATAATTAATAATAAAGAATGGGGAAGTAAGATACTTTGCATTTGATTCAATTATTTTTCTACTTATGAAACTTTTATTATTTTATAGAAGTTATGTATGTGAATTAAATATAACAAATATTATTTATATATTGAAACTAAATTTTAAAAACAATTTATATTAATTGCTTAAATTTATTTAAATATGACATGTGATATATCATAATATTAACGAATTTGAAAATCATTTTAATTAACATATTTTTACTTTACAAAATTGTGTCTAAAATTGACATTAAAACCTTTCACATCACTTTTTGATAACAATGCTAACACTTGAAATTTTAAAACACACTTTTCAAAAGCATATTTCTACAGTAATTTTCAAGAAGCAGTGCTAAATGTTGTGCTTGGTAGGGTGGAAAGAAAATTGGAAGGATGGAAAATTGAAGGGGTGGAAAACTAGAAGGATGAAAAACATAATTTTTCTTTCCATGGTTGTGCTTGTTACGAGAGATGGAAAAATGAAAAGAAAATTATTTTTCTTTCCAGCCATTGCTTGGTAGAGTTGAAAATTGGAAGTAAAGAAAATAAAACATTTGGAAAATACATAATTTTGAACTAACATTACACATCCCTCTCAGTTTCTCTCTTCTCATCATTTCAATTTGGGATGATTGATTTTTATGCATTAGGAGCAAAAATGATCACCTTTCCTATTTTCTTTCCTCTTGCTTTTCTTCCTAACCAAGTACACTAAAAAATTACTTTCTTTCCAGTTTTTCACTCCCTCCTCTCATCTCTCTACTTTTTCACCCAACCAACCGCACCCATAAAAGTAACTATTGAGAGATTACTATTTCTTCAACTTGGCTTTGGAGGGTATTATGTAGCTCTGTTGAAGAAGTTTTCTATTCGTATTACCCAAATGTAAGTTATATTATTATGAGGGTGATTTTGTTTGTATACATATGATTTTTAAAATAAAATCAATAAGAACTCGCACATGGTAAGATTTGAATCTAAAACATAATGAATATTAAATCTTTAACTTTACCATTTCAACTAAAACTTCATTTGATTTTTATATAAACTTCTAATATATATTTATTTTATAAACTTTTTTCGCCCAAACTGTGAGTGTGCTATAATCTAATTTATATAATAATAGTTAATCAATCTATATATAAATACTTGCACACACAACACTGCCAACAACATTCAAAGTGATCCCTTGTATCTTGTTTAGTTCTGTGATATTGACCAGTTGCAGCATGTAGCTTGTTCAACTCTTTGCTCAGGGAATGTGATAGGCAAGCATCCAATATCATAATTCCTTAATCAAATAAACAACAAATTTGGCCCTGGTTTTATTCTCATTTTGTGTCTTGTTCAGTTTGAAAGCATTGTTGATTCAATTTCAATCATGTGCTTTTCCTTGTTTTTCTCATTTTAGCAGTTGCTTTTCCTGGTTCTATCTTCTTTACTCCGTTCACCCACTTTGTTTCTAATATCTCATGCTTGGCTTTGACAATTTTAAACTTATACGCAAGTTGCTTGTAGTCACTTTCTTTCTCTTTCTGATCTACATTACATGTTTGGTGAGAATACTCCATTTCATTTTTCCAACTGCCTAATATTTCATTGCTGACTCTATTTATTTTGTTTGTTTAGATTGCCATGAAGGAGCTTCGGGAGCGGAAAATCCCCTTCACCATTCGTCGGTACTTGCCTGGTGGGAGGTGAGATTTTGTCGTGAAAAATAAAAATTGTGTCCTATGTAAAGATCAATGGAACATCAGGCCCTTTTATGGTAGTTTTGCTTTGAACTTTGGGGGAAGAGTGGAAAGTAAAGGAGGGAAACAGGGGTGGGGTGACATTTGGTGATTGTGATCATTCATGCCTTTGTTTACTCGCTTTCTTTTTAGCGTATCTGATGGATTAACATTTGATAAAACATTTCAGTTATGAAGACTGGGGAGTTGATGAGTTGATTGTGGAAGACTCATGGAAGAGACAAGTGGGAGGCAATTGATGACCACGTTTTATTCGAGGAACATGGAAAATTACTGTTTACGTGATGCCTTTTTCTTGTTCTTTTTAAATTATTTCATATATTTGGAGCGTCATTGGAGATCTTTGAACTCATATCTGAGCAAGTTTAGTATGTGGGCTTCAAAAAAAGAAAAACAAAGGAGAGAAAATAAAGATGTCTTGTCAACATTATCTTCTTTTCTTGCTAAGTTCATATGCAAGCTAGCTATTTTTAAGCATCGCGATGAGGTAGACTAAGGTCGCAGTAGGAATGAGGTAAGTCCTTCCGTTATAATTTTAAATAATTTTAGCTTAGGACCCTACGTATTTGGTTTGGTATTGCTACCGTGCATTACTTGCCACATAATATTTATCTTGGGGCTTTTTTCAAAATAATTTAAATAAATTAATTATTTACAAATGTATCTCATTTGTAAAATAAAAAAGTACTCCTTTTGAACAGTGAATTTTGGTGCTACCGTCGACATTGGTGGCATTATCCTTCATAATAGGACAATCATCGGTTAATTTAAAAAAATAATTTATTTTGGGTGTGCTGCTGTTATTTACAATATTAGATTGAAGTGTGATTATATAAAAAGTTAAAGATTGGATGAAAAAGGGAGTTATCATGAGTGCGGCGATTAAATGCTTTTAACATTATGATTTATTTGCCGATTAGGTTTGTCTCATTTTAAAATTAAAATTAAATAAATTTTTTATTTTTTTAAAAACAATAAACATAAAAATTAAATAAAATTTTATTTAAATTACTTTAAAATATAGCAAGAAGTAAAAAAATTCTTATTTAAAACTTGAGAAAAATTTTTGAGAAATATGTTTAGGTAATTTAAATAAGAATTTTATATAGTTTTTAAGTTTATTGTTTTTTAAAAATGAAAATAGTATATTTTTGTTATTTTTATATTTTTAAGGGCTATTTAAATTTAATTTCAAAGGAACAATCTAATGAAACAATAAATATACACAATGTGGGAAATAATAGAGTTACATGAATCTAGAAATCTAGTATATACATAGTTTAAATGCTCCTTTCTTGGTGCACAAGCTTCATATCCAAGTTGGTGTAAGGAGGCAAGGGAGGAATGTTGCCTATGATGATGAAAAGAAGACACAATATAAAATGTTTTGCTTTCGGTATGACATTCTGGTGCAAACTGTGACTAGTAAAAACCTGATCTTGCAGGGGAACGTGTGCGTGTTCGAAAACGAGGAGGAATGTTAGGGGTTATGGAGGTTATAACCGATAAACAAATTTGATAAGTGATGAAGATACATACAAAATGGTTCTTTGGATCTAGGATTAGAAGCTAGCACAAGGAATGGAGTACGTGAGAAAAAAGGTGTATATGTGTAAAATAATAAGTGTAGCATTAAATGTAAACAGTATATCCAACAGTTATATAAAGGTAGTCCGCGAAAATGGCGTACATGTAGAGCAATTGTGCTAGTGTTCGTCATATGTGAGTTTCCTAACAAATAGTGTCCGTCAATAGGTTGAGTCTGATTTTGATAGTATACGCCAGCGGATTCTTCAGATCAGAGAGAGTTGTATTCGCCAAATATGGGTGTGCTAGTCTATCAGTTTGAGTCTAATCTTTTAATGTTTGATGATATTTTATTGTAGGATTATATTTCCTAGGAACTCACTAAGTTCTCACGAACTTACCTAGTTTTTCCTTCTTTTTAGGTCGCAGGTTGAATGTGGTAGTAGCAAGGAAACAACCAGATTAGAGCGCATTTGTGGGCGTTTTTTTATTTTTCGTGTGTGACATGTATTTGTTGGGGATATTATGACAATCGTTAGATGCCACCATTTGAGAGGCATCAAATTGTATTTTGAAAATAATATTTTCTATATTTGTAGTGCCGGCTTATTATTAAATATGACTACTTATTATCGGATTATTTTGAGTTGAGTTTTTAAATTACCGCCTGAGCAGTAACTCGATAGGAAAATTTCATTTAAGCTTATGGGTATTTTTTAAGCTTTCACAAACAACTATTTACTTGAGTCCTAAATCTTATAAAGTATCACTGTATTATATTAAGTTTGTTTTCAACCACAGACATTTTAACAATTTGACTCGTGATGCTCCATACCTGAATTTGATGATCAAGTTTGGTGTAAGATGTTATAATAAACATCATTATTCAATGAAAATTTAGTAAGAAAGATAAAAAGTTATTCACAATAAAATATATTTAAGTTAATTCATATAATATCACAGAATTTTAATTTCACTTCCATTTTAATTATTTTATATAAAATAATTTTATTAAATATATAGTTTATTTTAATAATTCATATAATATCATAGAATACTAAAATTCACATCCACTTCAATTATTTCATAAATTAATTTTATTAAATATATATTATTTATGTTTTTTATAAGTTAAATTTGTTATAGCCCACCCACGAGCCCAAATATGAAAAAAATCGAACTAAAAGAACTATTTTGAAAGAGCCGAAAAAATCCGAAGCCATACAATTCAGGGCTCTGAGTAAGCCCCAATTTGCCAGCTCCATTGACAATACACGGAATGAATCATAAACACGGTCCGATGAAACATGTAATATATCATATTATGAGAGAATGAAATCTGTTCTCAAGTTCGTTCAGTAGATTACACTTGCAAGACTTGAAAACTGGAAAAGCTTGGAAAATAAAGGAGTCAGAAAGGAAAAAGATCACTAAATACCTACTGCAGAACAAAGCTAGTGGTGTCACAGGGATGGCATGTTAAAAGAAGCCAGAGAAGAGAAAAACAATAGAGAAGAAAAGCGCAGCTATTTCAAAATTTCTGTACAACGATTTGCCAATACTCGCCCATCAGAAGCAATTTTTAATTGGTGTTGAGCCAAACCACGTTTACTTATGCCTTCCACCCATAACCTTGCTCATCGTCAAGGTCACTGTTAAAAAAACCATTTTCTGTAAACTCATGAGCTATATCTGGAACTATATCATCCTGGAAATGGAGATGATTCTGAAGCAAATCTGGTGCTCCCCGCTTGAATACATTGTTGCCACCAGTAGCTGAAGAGTCGCTGTTTGAAGCAGCTTTAAAACTGTTGCTTTGACTTGGTGCAGGGCCTGCAACACCTCCTGATACATTAGAGGTAGCTACAGCAGAAGCAGGGGCATTACTTCCAAAGCATACTCCATTTCTTCCCTCACTTCCAGTCCCATTATGCCCACTCAAGGATTGCTGTTGACCTCCCGTATTGTTATTAGACATCTCATGGAGTAGCCGGTGGATCATTTGTTGTTGTAAAACCTCGTTATCCTGAGAAGACTCTGGGTGGTTCTGTTTTATTAAGTCATTAGTGCTGGCTGTAGGCTGGTGAGCTGCTAAATTGGGGCTTGATAGGCCACTAACAGGCAGGGACTGCATCGATCCTGGTAACAAGGCCACAGACCCTTGGAAATTTGATGGACTATGAACAGAATTATTGAAGGAAGACAAAGCTTCCTGATGATGTGAGTTAGGGCTTGAATTAATTGAATTCTGCCTACAGAGCAGATTCCAGTGGTTAGTAAGTGCCAAAGCAGCTTGAGCTGAACCACTTGAGGCTCCTCCACCAGCAATGTGATTGCTGCTGCCCATTGGATTGTTTATTCCAGGATGCAATGCCATCAGTTTGTTGTGGGTATTCCTATCAGTTGGCTGACCCTGAGCATTTGCTAGCTGCTCCATTTCCTGCATTTGGAGCTTGGCTGCAGTGGCATGTTTAGGATAGTTTCTCAAGCCCCCTGCACATATTGTGTTAAGCAAGCAGGTGGTTAGAATCAAAGGTTATATACCCCCCCCCCTTCTCTTTTCTTCCCCTCTTCTGATTTCACATACCAGCCAACTGAATAGAAACATCAAAATCCCAGAGGTCAGAAACGCAAATATAAAACTTACCAATTGGCCCAAACTTGTGTTCTCGACAAAAATCCATCAGATCTTTCATGCTATTGACAACCTCAGCAATCTATGACAAATTATATGAAAACTGTAAGGAAATCCAAAAGCAGAAAATGAATACTGATTTACCAGATTTTAAATGCACAAAGCTAAACTGTACCTGCAAACATCTCACATATCTCTTTGAAAAACCCAAGTCATTCAGTGACTGTAACTCCAAACTCTTCATAAGCTGACGTCCACCAGTCAGAACCCTGGGAGAAAGCAATCAATGTTGCATCAGCAAAATTCTAATGACCAGGTAATAGATCCTGAGCAACATGCAAACCGAAAATAAAAACCTTCACTAATTAAAGGACCTATCCACTCAATACTCCTGTAACAAAAAGTTACTTGCTATTTCAAGACCCTGAAAAAACACTCTATGGGTTGTGTCCCTCTAGCTTACAACCACATAAGATATCACAAGGGCTTTCATATTTCTAAGGTTTCTCAAGTAATGACTTGGAGCAACTTATTTGCTTAAAATATTAAGGGCTCTAACCGAAGGAACCGGATAAGTAAATACATCAATTCATGGAATAAAAGAATTTGACATTTGAGACACTTGTATGATCAACACACATATTGCTGTTCGTTTGCAAGTCCTCCTGAGAAAACCCCTCAGATCCACCTTCGCAAATTGTGCTCTGGCATTTTTGTGCCACCTGAAGTAACTGATTTACCTGAATGGTATACAAGTACAAGTTATATCATGTCTTTAAAGAACTTCAAACAAAATGAACAAATGATCAGGAAATGGAAAACCCAAATGTTTTCATTTTATTTTATTTTATTTTTTCCAGAATAATTAAAGAGAACCTCTTACATCAAAAGAGGAAACTCTTATACAAACCAAAGGCATGCAGTTTTAGAATTAAAGGACTAAAATGAAAGCGAAAAAAACAATTTACATCTTTGGCCTTCTCTTAAAGGTACATGTAAACTGGATAACACTATTTTAGGATTTCTATTCTACTCTCCTTAACATGACCAACGGATTCAGAGCTACAGTTAAGGCGTGTTTGGATAGAAAGGGACTAAGGGAAAGCAGACTGAAATGAAGTAAAGGTTTACACTACTTGTGGACTAAACTAACCTCCTATTTTACCCTCCTATTCGAAGAGTTGAACTAAGTATTCCACTTAGGATCTTAATTGCAGTCATTTCCAACTTAAAAAAATATATATTCTAGTAATGGTTTAAATAGAGATAAGGCATAATAAGCATATAAACTCTCTAGTTTACTCTAATTTCCTTTCCACTCCCAAATATTTTAGAGAGACTTTATTAACTATACTCTTCTAACCTTTCAACTCATTTATCCTCAGGTCTCAAACACACAGTTAAAAAGCTTCAAGCTCCTCCATTTCTCTTTTGTGTGAATTTTAAATATCGCTAATATTCAAGCATGGCATTGAAAGTAAGTAATATTACATATCCGTCTTTCTTATTATATAGATTCCATACACATGGCCAACAATTAGCATCAATCACCTCTAACAAAGTAAAGCCCTTGCACAAATTAAATGAAATGTTTAGTCCCGAGTTTGTTATCTCAAAGCAAGATAGTTTAACAGTTTACACGGTAAAATTTATGAAGGGGGAAATATTTTATGTTATCTAAGATTGTTTTATGTTTTACGGGTTTGATTGTAATCTTTACAAGTATTTAAGTTTTTTTATACTAATTAGTGCCTTATTTCTGTTTTAAGTACTTGGTTTTTTGGGGTTAAACTTGATGTTTTGCAGTTTATTTAGGTTTTGGTTTGGTTATAAAAAATTATGTTATTTTAGTATCAAGTAGGTTTTAGATGCTGAATATTTGAGCTTTAAAATATTGGTTATTGAGATTTCTCCTTTTATTGATTCCTTCTCGTTCTCTCCCTAAATCCTCACTAATTGTTTCTGTTTATTTCTGTTTTTCCCTCTAAACATTGATTCCCATCATTTCCCTTGTTCTTCACCGATATGGTATCAAAGCCATGCAAACCCAGGTAAAGAAAACAAGGCAAGTTATACTAAAGTCACTTGCAATATGAATATGGGCGCAATGTTAACAACTTCCAATTATCCTACTTTTGCACACTCTTCTTCTTTAAAAGCTCAAATACAACCATATGTTCTATAAAACATAATTATAACAATTATATTGAATTTATCAACCAAAAAATAAAAAGAAAATCATCTTAAGGAACATAAATAAATCGAATTGCATGGTAACATTTAGTATGGCAATGATATTAAATTTCTGGTAAAAGAAAAAGAAAAAGGAAAGAAGCGAGAATTAATTTACACAGGAATCATCAATAATTTAGAGCTATATGTGCAAAGTTTAGTACCTGAGGTGTAACTAAACGACGAGGCAAAAGTTCTTCATGTCTACGTGCACAAAACTCCCAGGACAATATCTGCAACACAGAAAGAGTCAACAGGTTATCATAAATTACATCAAAAACAACTACTAAATGTAAAACCTTCTGTTGACCTTTAAATCCTGAGTGAATATGATACGAAGCTGGCCCTGACGAACAACACGAAGCTGCTCGTATACACTCTCCTGAACTGCTTTTCCATATTCCAGCATCATTATTCCAGAAGGAAATCTACATTCACGAGGCAAATCCAAAAACAGAAGCTCATCAATCACTCCGCTCCCAAATTTGATTTCATTAAATCTGGGGAGAACTTCAAAAGTTGCCTCTGTGAACATCAGAGTAATTAGCTAGGTCAAATTCAAGCAAGTGGTCAAATGCTAAGCTGCAAGCGTGATTAGAAGGAATTTTTGAAATGAAAAATTAGATTGAAGCCACAGGCACAAGGCATTTGTTCTCTAGCTAGTTACGCAAAATATGGGTATTAGTGCCAACTTGTAAGAACAATTATAGATGACTGAAGCGAAAAGTAGACAGAAGCCTCAGCTACAAAGCCTATGTTCTAAAACTAGGGAGACAGAATATGGGAATTAATTATAGAGTAGGTAAATCTAGAAAATGTTGAGAAACCATATATATTGATTTCAAGCCACTGGTATATTTATTATTGTTCAATTGAAAGAACAATAAACGAAAAAGCTTACCTGAAAGTTTTAAAGTGAAAGAATACAAACAATACTAAAGCCCAGAACCCAAAAAATTCAAGACATTGCATTTCCCTCTTCAATCCAATATGTCAACATGGAGAGAGAAAAATGATATTCTATAATCTCAGGAATCTGAAGGTGATAAAACTGAAATCAATGAAAAGAAGGTAATGAATTTACTGCAGATAGCACTCTCTAACAAACACAGACCAAGGAATGTCTTTTTCTCATACCCAATTTCAAAAAAGTTTTTTCTACCAAATCAACTAAGATGAATTTCCATTCTAGAACAAAGTAAATAGTCATTAATCTTTACCAAACCCTCTTCCAGATTTAGACCCACAAATATCACACTGCCAGGTATCCTGAAAAAAATAAAATAAAATAAGAATTTTACATATTAGAATACAAGCATGTAATTTAAGAAGCCAAGTAATGCAGAATATTGTTCATGCAGAAGAATGCATGCACGCTAATCTGCACATCGCAGTAGAAAGGCCTAAACTTCATAAAAAAATGGTAAATTCCCCACATTAAAAACTAGAAAAAAGAAGCAAAAGGACTAACCATAGCTGCTTGAGGGAAAATGCCATGTGCATGACTCCCAACATTATCATACAAAGATAAACACCACCTTTTCTTGGCACGAGGAGAATAATATTCTGCCACAAATTTCCTCCAATATGCAATGGTATTATCCTACAAATCCAATAAGGCGTAACAGTATTCAAAACACTTTGAACCTCTGCAATTACTAAGTTAAATATAGTTTATCTGAAGACTTCAACAATGAGAAAGAGAGCATGCATAAAAGCATACAGTAAATTTCTACACTAAGTTAAAAATTACATAACTTCGACTGCAACAAGACAATTGAGCCTGCATAAGGGGATAGCAGAATTACACAAAAAGATGCAATAGGATTGAAACTGCTAAATTAAAACAATTAAAATACAAGACTCTGCCATGCAGTTAATAATTAAAAAACATAAACTCACAGATGGCCTTTGGCTTTGATGATATAGGTATTGCATTAGCCGGCGAGCACATACACCATCAGAGGGACGCTTTATTGAGGCTACTTGCTGCATGTCCTGTTGTTGCAACTGCTGCCTCAACTGCATTTGTTGCTGCAAGTGGGCTCTCTGCAAAGGCGGCATTGACTGCAACATTTGTTGTTGCCTAAGTCTCTGCTGCTGGATCAAGGCTTGTAATTGAGGGTTTCGACCTGGCAACTGCATGGAATCCTGTCTTTGCAGCAGTTGTTGCAACACCTGCTGCTGCAGAATGTCTTCTTGCTTAACATCTACTCGAGTTTTTTTCTGCACCTGGGATAGAATATTAGGGTCTTGCACAAAAGTCCCTGGGCCTCGTGGACCCATAGTAAGTGAAACTTGCCCAGTTTGTGAAATGGGCAAAGATGAAGCACTTGAGGTCCCCTGCTGCAGCTGCTGACTCTGCTGCATTTGTTGGACGCTGGGGTCTTGATGTGAGCCATGCTGGCCAATAGAGGATCCACCAATGCCCGATGAGCCTGACATGTTTATATTGGTGGAAGAAAATGACATGGGCGATGCTGGCAGGCGCATATATGAATCTGCATTTATGCTAGCACTTCTCTGCAAATGGGGACCTCTTGAAAATGCCAAATTTGCATCTTTGACAAAAGAACTTGCCCCAACACTAGGTCCTGAGTTCGCCACATTATTCAAGACAGCACTGCTCATGTCCCCCGAAACAGGAGCCAGATTAGGATGCCCAGTTCCAGGAATTGAATTAGATGAGTTCTCATAAGGTGAGCACAAGCGAGTGTTAACTACAACCTGGGACTGTCCATCTCCTTGGAAGAAAATTCCAGAACTTGAGGAAGATTGAGTTAACCCTGCAGCTACTCGTGAAGGTGCCATTGAATGTACTGCCCCCTGGTGGCTGGAGTTTAAATAGCTGTCCAGAGCCAGGCCTTTCTGATAACAAATACGCCCTCAACAATTTGCGCCGAGATCTAAAAGCAATGCATACTAGAAAAACCAGATAATAATAGTTAGAATCCGAATTGCACATGCTTCAAGAGAAAAAAGTTACAACGTTTCAAACGTTATTCCACTAAGACAAAATTAATCAAGACTGAAAACAAAAAAAATAAATAAATAAATAAAAAATCCAATAAGCCTTCCAAGCTTAATCTCCACAATTTTAAGGAAACGAACTTCCTGAACTCCCCCTTCTTCCCAAAGCCACACACCCCCCTGAATAAAAACCCTAATTTTGGGACCCAAGTCACTAAGCCAAGAATGTATAACTGAAAACCTAAAACCCTTCTACCTTAAAAGAACATATCAGCAATCACGAGACCTACATCACGAAACGAACTACTAATTAAATTCTAATTGAACTTGAGTATCAAATAGATTACACGCATTAAAAATTCAGTGTAATTGAATTCCAATTACAAAAATAAAGTTCGGAGCAACAGATTAAGCATAATTAAAACTTCATAGCAACTTAAACAGCAGTAATCACTTCAAATTACAAATGAAAATGAAAAACCGGTAAATTTTCCTGCTTTTGTGATCGATCAAAGCAAGTTGGAACCCATGATATGATTTACACTATCAACAAAAAATGAAGAAGAAATTACTGCTTAAAGAAAAAGAGAGAAGCTACTAACCTCAAAATCACAATACGAAAGGCAAAACGTTACTTTTGACTGTTTTTGTTTTTTTTTTAAATGACTTGATTTGGGAAAAAAAAAAAAAAGGACAGTGAGTGTTTTCAAGAAGTCTACTTATATACCTAGCGGGAACGGTAGAGAGGGAGTTACCGGCTGCACCGGTAATTTTGCCCTATGTCACCGAATGTGTTGTATCACAAGGAGGACACGTGTCCTTCCCTTGATAGCACAACGAAGTCGATGTTAGATAGCAAAGTGGCGACGCGAGCTCGCAACTAACGTGGCTAGATCTCATTCGTTGACCCTAAGGCGGCTTATGATATATCGTGAGTTGATGTCATTTTGGGTTATGTTTTTATTCCACTTTAAATATGATTTTTTTTCTTTTTTTGGGTTTTCGCTCTTTGTTGCTTATTGGTCCTGTCTTTTCCATTCGAATTGAACATATTTTTGGTGAAATAGTGGACAATCTAAAAGCTTACAACAATAAATGGTGTCTACCAGGTCATTGAAAACCGAAGAACATTGAAGGCTTTTGTCAAAAGATAGAGCTGGAAATGATTAGTGTTGACAACAAAGTATGTTCGCCTAGTCAATTTCGAGTTTTTTGAGCTTTGATTTTATTGAATTATGATATTATTTAGATTTTTTGATTAAAATTAACCTTTTAAATTAATTTTGAAGTAGAATCAAATTTTGTTTGACTTTTGAGTTAGGATTAAAAGTTTAGTATCAAAATAAAGGTTAAAACTTGAAATTACCTGAATTGCTGAGGGAAAATTATATTTTTTATTCTTGGAATTGGGTCATTCATTGTACAAAATTGAACTTGATTTTTATTTTCTTTAGCCCAGTTTGTTAAGGCCTAATGGTTACTGGATCAATTTTAAATTTGAATCCCAATTCATTTTTGAAGCTCAGATTCATTTCAGGTCTAATTTAAAACCTATTATTGGACTAGATCCGTTTTAAGCGTGTGAACACTTCGTAAAAAGGACCTAAATTTTCAACCAAGCAAATTAACAGTACAATAAGCAGTACAAGAATTAAAAAACAAGTTTTGGAATACAATTTCGAAACAAAAACAGATAAAACACTAATAACATAAGATTTACAGATTAAACAAAAGTAATATTAACGCTAACACAGATTAAGAGAACTGCAGCCACCAATTTTCTGTTAATAATTAAAAAATTAAAAAATCAGGTTAACGATTTTATTAAAGTATGAAACTTTGAGCTTTAAGAAAAACACAATTTTTTTTAAAAGGAAGTTTATTATTATTATTTTTTTGCTAGGTATGAATAGAGGTGATCATGGGCCGGGCCGGGCCGAGTTCGGGCCGGGCCGGGCTGGGTTTGGGCCTGGCCCAAATAAAATTTTAGGCCCGTATACTAGGCCCGGGCCCGGCCCGGCCCGAAATATGTGCCTAAAATTTTACCCAAGCCCGGCCCGAAATAAAATTACTAAGCCCGAGCCCGGCCCGGCCCGGCCCATATTAATTTTTTTTTCTTATTTCATTAAATAAAAAAATTAAAAATATAATAAATCAAATATATTTAAAACATAAAATAAATATTAAAACAAATAAAAATAATACTAAAACAATTCTTAAAACAATACACAAATTAACAATATAATAAAAAATAGTTATATTAAAAATTTAAAATAATTAAAAATAAAATAAAAAATATATATTAATATATAATTCGGGCCGGGCAGGCAGGCCCGGCCAAAAACTCCTACTGAGGCCCGCCCGTTTTTAAACGGGCCTCGTTTTTTGCCCAAACCCATTTTTCGGGCCTATATTTTTACCCAAACCCTCCCATTTTTCGGGCGGGCCTTCGGGCCGGGCCGAGCCGCCTAGCCCATGATCAGCTCTAGGTGTGAATGGCTTTTTCGTAAAGAAATTTCAAAGTCTCTTTAAAAATGATAATTTTAAATTCTATGTTGAAATCCAAAAAAAAAAAAAGATATGAGAGTTAGTTACGCGTAGGGCGTGTTATAAAACCCGTACAACATTCAAAATTAGTACATTCATAATTACGCAGTTGTCAAAAAAAATTCAAAATTCAAAATTTAAATGTTGAAAATTTAATGTTTAATTGTGATTCCTTGAAATAAGACACTTTTATTTTTCGAGTGAATTAAGTTTTGAAGTAAAAAATTTTTCTGTATCTCCTGATGTCTTGGAAAATACTAAAAATTAATTTTTTATAGAAAGCAAAATACATGAATTCACTCAATTTAGACAAGGATATTTTATTATCCGTAAGGATCAATAAAATCCTTCTCTACGATGAAAGAATCATTGATGAAATTCATTCAAGTTATTATCACATTATTTAAAAAATATATATGTAAAAATATTTTACTAAATATTCTAATTTTTATTTTTAAAAATTGATGGAATGTTATGTTTAGATTTAGTGCCTTAAGTGTAGTGATTCCGTCTATATACTTGTATTATTAATAAAAATCATTTGTATTATTAATATATTTTGTATAATGTCCTCTACGGTTTTTCCATACAAAGCAAAATGAAAGCAAATATTACATCGTTGATTATCTAATGTTTAAACTAATATTAAACGACATTATGTGGTCAGATCGTAATTCGAAAAGACAACTTATATTAGTAGATAATCTAAACACATCCTTAGTTTAATCAAAATTGAGCAAATCGATTGAAAGTTTAATATGTCATTTATTAAGTCCAAATGGGAAGATACATTGTCTTAGGTATTGGAGTGGATGACTCCTAGAAGATAGAGACATAAATGTGACTGGCTAGACTAATAATACATTGGACAGGACTCAAGTAGAATAGATCCTAAATTTGTTACGGATCTATTCACTTGTGACATATCTTAATCCTGAGTGGATAGTGGACTATGTATGCATGACTCGTATCCTTTGATGTAAATAAAAGCTTGAGTTTAAATAGATGCAGGGCCTATTTGGACAGCACAGAGTAATTGAATGAAAGTGCAATTACTAAGGTAATAATTACACTCTCTAATAATTACAAAGAATTGTAATTCCCTAGACATGTTTGGTTGATAGAGTGTCATTACATCGTAATTCACTATGTCATATTTTGCAGTACAAATAATAATTACATAGTTACATAATTTATATTTAAAAAAATATTAATTACTAAAAAACAAAAATTAAAACTAAATCATCATATGTATCATGTTAGTCTAAAAAAGTAGATAATAATAAGATTACTAATAAAAATAGTAAGAATCAAATCATCGTATGCATCATGTTAGTCTAAGAAAAGTAGATGATAATATGATTACTAATAAAAATAGTAAGACAAATAAACATTATATGCAATTTTATCTAGTTGTTCTAGTGCATATTTGTTGGGTTATTCCATCTTTAATATTTAACATATGCTTCTAATAATCATTTGTTAGTCCTTAACGGAGTTCATCATTATCTGAATTTGAATTTGCATCATTAAAATTATCAAAATCTTATTCTTCCATGTATTCTTTGAAGTATATGGATCATGTCAATTCCACCTCTGATTGAAGTTATAAAATATGCAAATGTTAGTACGATCTACCTTGTTTTTTTTTTTTTATGTTATTCTAATGTGATGTTGTTAATATGATAAATATTATTTTAGAACAACAAATTTCTTCTCAACCACATTTCAAAGCCTTGAATGTGCCAAATGAAAAGGTTCACGAATTGTCTATAGTGCTTGTGTCTAGCACTATTATTTCAAATGGTATCATACCACATGATATGATATAAGAAACCTTTTCTATTTGCATAATTAACATAAACCTTATAATTTTGCTTTACATTCCAAATAGTTTGTAGTTTTAATTATAAAACTTATATAAACTTAATTTGAAGAAACACTTATGCTAGGTTATATCTCTTTTTATAATATAATATTTATAATATTTAACATTTATAAAAATATTTTATAAATTGCCCAAAATTTTCTTAACACTTCTTATAAATAATATAATTTTTATCATAATTTTTAAAGTTATTTTTATAAATGAATTATGATAAAAATTATAACATTTTTTTATAAATAAATATATTATTTTATAATATATTTATGTATAAAAATTTTATAACATGTAAATTATTTTTATAATAAATTTTTGGCCATAATTTTAAATTTTTTATAATATATTTTTAGGTTTTATAATCTATTTTTTTTGCCATAACCATCTCAAACCCTCATACATGTTATGTTTATAATATAATTTTATAACTTGTATAAAATAATTTTTAACATTGAATTTGGGTGTAATTATCTACGTAATTAGTCCAATTCTCACCCTCCTCCTATGAATTGAAAAGTGTAATTGGGAGTACTCCAATTACACTAAATTCGGTGAGACCTACCAATTATAATGGTTACCCAAGCATGTCATCCTTGTGTAATTGCAACTAATTACACTCAAACCTAATTACTAGGTGGCTTTCCAAACACTACCATACAGGTTACCATGAGATAAAATAAGATCATATTTGGAGAACGGATTTATCCTAAATAGATTAAGTATATCCCATGAGAGTAACATACTTATGACAATGTCATTGGATGAACACTTAATGAGTGACTTTCGTAATGGTATATAATCAGGGATAGTTTAATCATGATACTTTAGAGGAATGACTTCATGATTAAATAATGTTGTAATTAATAGGCAAAAAGTTGAAACTTAATTACAAATTATTTGAACACTAATTATATATGTTCAACCAATCCCTCCGCTAGCTCGAGATAACCAAAAAATAAATTGAATAATATGAAATGAATGAAAATAATTAAGTAACAGAAATAGACTGCATGTACCACTTTCCACAGTGAATGTTTTTTCTCACTAAGTATAAAAGATGACTTAGAAATTAATTTAAAATTTTCAAATTATTATTTAATCAATTAATTTAATTTTGTGAAAACAAGTTATATAGGGTCAAGTTGCGACACTGCGAAGAGGGTGTCATGACACTAACTGATGTCGCGACATTGAGGTGCTGGTGTCACGACATTGGGTAGTGGGTGTCACGACACTAACAGATGTTGCGACACTGGGATGCGAATGTCATGACACAAAAAATAGATTGCTCTAACTACAAGTCCAATGTCGCAATACCGATTTCTAATGTCATGACACTGGAGATAGATTGCCTGAAACATGTTTAAAATGTCTAAAATCAAGTTTCAACTATCATCAACCATTCCAAATCACTTCTAAACATCATAAAACATAAATCTCCATCAAAACATGATATGATTCCATATCTAACTCAATCAAAATTTAACAAGTTTGTAAGGTTAACAAAATGATCAAGACTCTTTAAGTATTTTCACTAGAAATCTTGTTTATATGTTTTGCATTAACCTATGTACATGCCAAAATGTATAAAAAAAAATATCAAAATCATACTCTTTTCCAATCCTTGAGATGTGATGAGTTGAGATGATATCTTCCCTTCATAGCTTCAACATGAATCTCTACCTATGCGTTGAAAAATAACACATTAAGCTTATATAAGCTTAGTACGTACATGACCACCTTCCAACGTGCGAACGTCGAGAGTGTGAATACTACAAAAAAAGATATAGTGTAACACCCCTTACCCGTATCCGTCGCCGGAACAGGGTACGAGGTATTAACAAATTATAGTATATACTATTAAATAAAACCCAACAAAAATATGGCGTGCAATTTGATCATGAATCATTATAACATATGCCATTAACAATACAAACCAATTTCAAAGGCTTCGTACAAAATGATTAGTTTGATACTATAATTAGTATTTTAAACCTAGACAATTATGACACGTAACAAAATAACTAAGTCTACTATACATGCCATATTTCAAAATGTTTTGTTCAAATACCAAGAGTATTGATAGTGAGAGCGGATCTTCAACGATCTCTAACTCCTGTGCTAGCTGGATGACACTATAAGACAAAGGAGAGAAAAGAAAGTAAGCTTATAGCTTAGTAAGTATATAAATAACAAATAAGGAATCTAATATGTTTACAACATAACTCAATTATATCATATTTTTAATTTTACTATTTACTCCGATTTGATCAAGCTGTCCCTCCTGCATCATGATCACTAAATAAATCATAACTCGAGTTACGAAACTCGAAATTAAAATCCGTAAAATTTCCCTGAATCTAGACTCATAAAAATTCTTACTAATTTTTTTATAGAATTTTTGGTTCAGCCAATTAGTACAGTTTATTAGTTAAATTTTCCCCTGTTACACAGCTCAACTGATCTGACCTCTGTTCATTACGAATTGAATTTCTCTCAGTACACAATTCAAATAACCATGAAACCTGTTTCATTTAAAACTAGACTCAATAAGGAATTTATGCATATAAACTATATTTCTTAATTTGTTTTTTAAAATTTTTAATGATTTTTCAAAGTTGGAATAGGGGATCATATAGTCATCCGGAGCAAGTAACACACAATTGTAAATATCTCAAAATATAGGATTCCTTTGCTTGCTATGTTTCTTTTATATGAAAATAGACTCATTAAGCTTTAATTTCACATCTCATTCAACCTATAATTAAATTCTTTCTTTTTTTGGTGATATTTCAAAATCACGTCACTGCTACTGTCCAAAATAGTTTTAATGCTAATTTCACTCTTTCACACATTCTTTGTACTAACCTCATTTTAACTTATATATATATATATATATATATATCACAAATCATTTTCACCACATTTCATACATCACAAGTATAGGCCCATGACTACAATGTCACCATAAAGGCATCCAGTTGAACAATTCGGATTAATCCTCGATACTTGATGGTTTCAGCACACAGCCCCACCATCATATTTCATTTAATTAGGCTCTCTTGTACACATGGTGAACACTTAGTACCACTCATGCGACCTAGCCGATTTGTCTCGTAGCTCTCTTGTCTACATGGGATACATCCCGTATCACACATGTGACCTAGCTACTACATAGTATCTCGTAGCTTTCTTGTACACATGATGTGCACTCAAGCACCATACATGTGACCTAGATATGCCTCTATTTTATTCGATCTTCCAATGTTCAACTGGGATCTCTCTCTATTACTTATTTCCATTCTTCCAATAGTCGATTTATACTTCAACATCAGCTAGTATATATATATAATAGGCTGAAATATAAGAATGTAAATGAAATTAATGTATTATTTACATACAAACTTACCTCGGTGCAAAATATGGGAATTTTGCAATTTAGTCCAAAACTTTCTCCTTCCCTGCTCGAGGTTGATTCCACGCCTTTCTTGATCTATAACAACATATTTAGCTCATTTAACACTCGAACTATTTATTTTAATCCAAAATCACATTATACAAAATTACATTTTGCCCCTAACTTTTACAAAATTATGATTTTGCCCCAAGGCTTGGAAATTTAATTTCAGCCCTTATTCTTATGTTTAATGACCTACTGATCATTTTTCTCTTCTATAGCAACACCAAATTCTCGCTCTAACACATAGTTATGAACAATAGGTATTTTTATCGATTATGCCGTTTTGCTCGTTTTCGTTAAAAATCGCTTAGAAAAGATCATTCTCCTAACTTCAAACATTTATATTCTACCATAAAACAACAAAATACATGCCTATCATTAATGGGTAAATTTTTAAACATAAACCCTAACTCGAAATAATGGTAGAAATAGGTAAACCGAGCTACGAGGATTTCAGAAATGTGAAGAACATTAAAAACGGGGCTTGAAATCACTTACTATGAAGCTTGAAAGTTGAAGAAACCCTAGCTATGGAGGAGAGAAAATTTTGGCAACAACTAGTGAAGATGATGACCAATTTTGTGTTATTTTTCCCATTTTATTTCATTTAATATGCAAATGACCAAAATGCCCTTACTACTAAACTTTTAAAAAATTTCCCTCCATGTCCAACTTTTTTCCATAACTTAGGAATTGGTCAAATTGCTATTTAAGACCTCCTAGTTAATATCTCAAAGCAATTTCATACTAAAAACTTCTAAAACACGAGTTTTGCAATTTATTCGGTTTAGTCCCTAATCTCAACTTAAGCGCTCAATGCATAGAATTTCATCACGAAATTTTCACGAAATCATGAAATCATATTATAAACCCCAAAATAATTATAAAACAATTATTTCTATCTTAGATTTGTGGTCACGAAACCACTATTCCGATTAGGCCCTAATTCGGGTTGTCACAATTCTCCCCCCCTTTAGAGATTTTTGTCCCTGAAAATCTTACCGGTAAAGAGGTTCCGGTACTGTTTCCTCATAACTTCCTCAGGTTCCCATGTAGCCCCTTCTATCCCATGTCTGTGCCACAATACTTTCACTAAGGCTATACTTTTATTTCTTAACTGTTTAATTTCCCGAGCCAAAATCTTTATTGGTTCCTCCTCATAGGTCATATCCGTTGAATCTCAATTTCGTTGGAGAAATCACATGTGAAGGATCGAACGATAACGTCGCAACATTGATACATGAAACACGTTATGAATTCTTTCTAACTCTGCCGGTAAGGCCAACCGATATGCCACTGGTCCAATCCTCTCAGTAATCTCGTACGGCCCAATAAAACGTGGACTCAACTTGCCTTTTCGCTAAATCTCGAATCTTTTTCCATGGTGACACCTTCAAGAACACTTTATCACCCACCGAATTCAATCTCTTTTTTTAAATCGCATCGACTTTTGTCGATCTGAGCGACTTTCAAGCAATCCCAAATTACTTTTACTTTCTCTTCGATTTCTTTAACTAGATCAACTCCGTGAATCTGTTTCTCACTAAGTTCGGTCCAATATAAAGGAGTCCGACACTTGCGACCATACAAGGCTTCATACGATGCCATTTGTATACTTGACTGATAACTGTTATTGTAGGCAAATTCAATCAAAGATAGATATTTCTCCCAACTACCTCCAAATTCTAAAACACAGCATCTAAGCATATCCTCGAGTACCTGGATTACTCTTTCCGACTGACCATCTGTTTGTGGATGAAACGCGGTACTAAAGTTCAATTTTGTACCCAAAGCTTCTTGTAACTTTTTCCAAAATCTTGAGGTAAATCTTGGATCTCTATCTGATATTATAGACATAGGTACTCCGTGCAACCTCACAATTTTAGCAATATATAATTCAGCTAATTTATCAAGTGAGTAATCGGTACGTACTGGTATAAAGTGGGCTGACTTTGTTAACCTATCAACCACTACCCAGACAACATCCTTCTTTTTAGGAGTCAAAGGCAAACTGGTTACAAAATCCATGGTAATCTTGTCCCATTTCCACTCAGGCACCATTACCGGTTGAAGTAGTCCTGAAGGCACTTGATGTTCAGCTTTTACTTGTTGACAGATCAAACATTTGGTTACAAATTTAGAAATGTCCCTTTTCATACCTGGCCACCAATACAACTTCTTTAAATCATTATACATTTTTGTGCTACCAGGGTGAACTGATAAACAACCACTGTGCGCCTCATGTAATATTTTCTGAATCAATTCATCGTTTTTCGGTACACATATCCTGTCTCGAAACATCAAACAGTCGTCTGGTCCAACTCGAAAATATGAGTCGTAACCTGATTCGCATTGAGTTCTCTTGGTTCGCAACTCACTATCATTCTTTTGAGCATCACAAATCAGCTGAAGAAATAATGATTTAGCCCTCATCTCTGCTAAGATTGACCCATCATCAGACAATGCTAACCCCGTATTCATGGCTCTCAAAGTAAAAAGAAATTTCCTGCTCAAGGCATCAGCAACTACATTTGCTTTTCCCGGATGATAATCAATCACTAGCTCATAATCCTTTAATAATTCAAGCCATCTCCGCTGTCGCAGATTCAAATCCTTTTGATTCATCAAATACTTCAAACTTTTGTGATCAGTAAAAATTCAGCAATTTTCACCATACAAATAATGTCGCCAAATTTTCAAGGCAAAGACAATAGCGGCCAATTCCAAATCATGTGTAGGATAGTTCTTCTCATGTTGTTTTAACTGTCTTGAAGCATAAGCTACCACTTTACCCTCTTGCATCAACACACATCCAAGGCCTGTCAATGATGCATCGCTATAAATTACGAACTCCTTCCCTGGCTCGGGCTGTACTAAAATTGGTGCTTCAGTCAATTGTGCTTTCAACTTTTCAAAACCCTGCTGACATTTATCAGTCTATTCAAACTTAACATTCTTTTGCAACAACTTAGTCATAGGAGAGGCAATCATCGAAAATCCCTCAACAAAACGTCTATAATACCCGGCCAAGCCTAAAAAGCTTCTAACCTCGGATACATTCTTTGGCAGTTTCCAATCAACGATTGTGGAAATCCTGCTTGGATCCACCCGAATACCATCACCTGAGACTATATGTCCCAAAAATCCGACTTCACGAAGCTAGAACTCACTTTTACTAAATTTAGCAAACAATTTCTTTTCTGTCAAGATCTGCAATATGGTTCTCAAGTGTTCGGCATGTTCAGACTCATCCCGAGAATAAATTAGAATGTCATCTATAAACACTACTACAAACTTATCCAAATATGGCCGAAAGATCCGGTTCATCAAGTCCATAAATATAGCTGGAGCATTTGTTAAGCCGAAAGGCATCACAAGAAACTCATAATGTCCATACCTTGTCCTAAAGGCGGTTTTCGGCACTCCGACTCCTTAACTCTCAACTGGTAGTAACCAGACCTCAAATCGATCTTTGAAAACACTGTGGCCCCCTTTAACTGATCGAATAAATCATCAACCCTCAGCAATGGGTACTTGTTCTTTATAGTCACCTTATTGTCGACGGTAATCAATGCAAAGCCTCATTGAACCATCCTTCTTCTTCTGAACAATATAGGAGCACCCAGGGAGAAACTTCGGTCTCACAAATCCCTTATCTGTTAACTCTTGCAACTGGGCCTTCAATTCTTTTAATTCAATGAGCCATTCTATATGGAGCAATCGAGATCGGTCGATGCAAGCAACAAATCAATGGCAAACTCTATCTCTCTATTTGGAGGCAACCCAGCAATTCCTCCGAAATACATCCGAAACTCACAGACTATCTCATCTTGATTCAAACTTCAGTTGAGGCAACTCAAGATTCATTACATAAGCGGATAAGCTTCACACCTTTCCTTATGTATTTACATGCGGACATGTGCGAAATCACCATAGGTAATTTATTTGATTCATCTGTTTCAACCCACGAGATTTCTCCATTTTCACATTTCAACTCTAGTGTTTTTTGTTTACAATCTACCTTGGCATCATACAATGTCAACCTGTAACACCCCGAACCCGAGACCGTTGTCGAAGTCGGACACGAGGGGTTTGCAGACTTAAAACACTTGCTTTCACAGTCCATTTTAAATATTTCCAGGCAGTTGGCTAACTGCGTCACTGTCACTTTAAAAATCATATCTTGAGTTCCAAAACTCGAAAATCAGTTTCGTAAATTTTTTCCTGAAACTAGACTCATATGCCCATCTAGAGATTTTTTTCTAGGATTTTTGGTCGGGCCAATTAGTACAGTTTATTAGTTAAAGTCTCCCCTGTTACAGGGTGCGACTACACTGACCTTCATGCATTACGATTCAGATATCTCCTTGTACAGGGCTTCAATACTGATGCCATTTATTTCTATAGAAACTAGACTCAAAAAGGAATCTATACATATATGGCATGACTTCTAAATGTCTCTAGTTAATTTATAATGAATTTCCAAAGTCAGAACAGGGACTCCAAAAACCGTTCTGGCCCTGTCTCACGAAGACTTAAATATCTCTTAACATACTGTCCATATGATCTTTTCGTTACTTTCCTATGAAAATAGACTCGTCAAGGTTCGTTTACATAATTTATTCGCTATTTAATTCCATTCCTACTATTTTTAGAGATTTTTCACATTCACATCACTGCTGCTGCCGCCATCAATTTTTTTAAGGTAAACTTACCTATCTCATGATCCTCCATGGATCAACTAGAGTTTGTCATACATATACCAAAAGTGATCATGAATAACCATTCCCATGACTAACCGTTACCAACATTTCCATACCTCTCGACGGACGACATACAAAATGATTATAATGCTATGATCAAAGTATACTTAATGTAACACCCCTAACTCGAGACCGACGCCGGTGTCGGACACGAGGGGTTAACGGCCAAACCCTCTCAAGACACCAACCAGTTTGACATTACCAGTCAGGCTGGAAAACTGCGTCACCGTCGCCTTAAAAATCATATCTCGAGTTTCAAAACTCGGAAACTGGTTTTGTAAATTTTCCCTGAATTTAGACTCATATACCCATCCATGGATTTATTTTTAGAATTTTTGGTTGGGCCAATTGGTACAGTTTATTAGTTAAAGTCACCCATGTTACAGGGACCGACTGCTCTGACCTTCGCGCGTTACAACTTGAATATCTCCCTGTACAGGGCTTTAATACTGGTGTCGTTTGTTTCTAATGAAACTAGACTCAAAATGGAATCTTTACATATAAGGCATGACTCCTAGTTATTTCTGGATAATTTATGGTAAATTTTCAAAGTCGCGACAGGGGACCCAGAAACCGTTCTGGCCCTGTCTCACGAGAACCTTAATATTTCTCAGTATACCGCTCATATGGTCGTTTCGTTTCGTCCATATAAAAATAGATTCATCAAGGTTCAGTTCCATAATTTACTCACTATTTAATTCTACTTCTACTATTTTTAGTGATTTTTCAATCTCATCTCACTGCTGCTGTCCGCAACAGTTACTGCAGTAGACTATGCCAATTTCATGAATTTTTCCTTGGCCTTAATCATCCATCATACACGACACAAATTATGGCCACCTTATCAAAATTTGAGTTTCTAAGACTCATGGCTATAGGTTCTAGCATCCCACTCGACGACCACATAGGCCATTTTCACATGGCTTAAAGTTTACAACCCACAATTCGACAAAATATAATAGCCTATACATGCCAAATGTTCTTCAACAACAAAAACAATACCACAAGATTTCAGCCGGTGTGATGACTTCAACGACGGTCCCGATCACGCAAACAATACGAGTCCGAGAGACCTAAAATGGGTGACAAGAAAACACCGAGTGAGTTTACAACTCAAGAAGTCATAAGCATTCATCAATCCATGATAAAGTTACTACAACATGAAACAATAAACGAGGCTAGGTACTCATCCATATCGAATCTATACCAAGTCATACATCCACATTTCATATTCTACACAACAAGATATTTGAGGCATTTTCACACACTAACTCATTTCCACCACAATCATACAATTTCAATCATCACATAGATTTAAGGCTTACCAAATTCAACCCCGAGCATGAACATATTTTCTATTCGTCATGAGCTCGAGGTACTTACCCGATCCGCTGTCCGGGATTAGCTCGATAATGTCGCACACTCAGTGCCAATTGTAATGCAAGAGCATATAGTGAATCCGCACACTTAGTGCTATATGTATTCAACTCGCACACTTAGTGCTATATAATCAAACTCGCACACTTAGTGCTGTACAATTTTAAACCCGCACACTTAGTGCCAATCTTGTCACCGTGTCCATTTATACCCGCACACTTAGTGCCGAGACCAATACCTTATGTATTTTGCTGCCTTTATACATTCAACAATGGCATCATTCCATACACACACATTTCCATTTACACACCAACTCATTTAAACACATTTGCATATATATATTGATCATTTAAATCAACACCAAATATACGCTTAATGACTTACCTTGTGTTGGGTAAAACAGTCCAAGTCGGCTACTCGATGACCTTCGTCTTTCCCTTGCTTGATTCTCCTTCTTTAACTCCTTAAGCTTAATCAATAAATCAACTAGTTTAACCCTCTTGCTAAACATTCATAATTCAATTACACATGCATATGTATGTTTGTATATTCGCAACCATCCTCACTTATTACCCATTTGGTCAACAATCTAAGCCAAGATAAGGCTTCAATATGGTTGCCTCTAACCGAATACATGCACACCAATCTACTTCCTTTGGCGAATATGCATGTTTATGTGGAGGCCAATTTTACACTTAATACTACACAAAAAAAACAGCATACATTTTCCTAATTAACGCATTACATATTGTAGTTCTATACACATCTCTCATTTATTTCATAACCAAACAACATCACAAGCAAATAGACACCTTAAAATAGTATGCATGTCATACCAATTCATCATGTGCAAACATATATTCATGTAGGTGCAATGGCGAATTCTCAAGTGGCTTATATCCAAATATACACACATATCCAAAGCTTAAATCTTACTTACCATGCAACATGCATGAATCATACTTATGGATATAACATGGCGAATACCACAACACCATACCGTTTCAATTTGGTCATGGTTAAACAAGGAACTTAGTATCTCATTCAAAATGCTAAAAGAAAATCTAAGAATCCCCAATCCACCATCACATGAATCATTATCAAGCTTGATATTTAGCATGCAATGGCATTAACACCATATTCACTTTGGCGAATTTCATTCCCATGACATAACAAAGATTTGAACCATGGGCTAACAAGAACATCAAGCTAGCAACTAAAATATACATGAATCTCATGGCAAAACATCAAACTTACCTTAATCTAGGTACAAGTATGGCCAAACCTCCTCCTAAACCTCTTCCAAACCAACATGAAACAAGAATTCCTTCCTTCTTCCTTAGAATTTTCAGCCCAAAGGAAATGAAAATGATGAACAAAAATTCTTCTTTCTTTCTCCACACTCACGGCAATGGGCATGCATGAGACCATTTTTTCTTTTTTTTTTTTGTTCCTTTCATTATTAAATTCCCATGCTCACTATTTTATTTTTTCTTACATACACCATTGTCCCAACATGTTTTATGACATGTTTTTACCCATAATCTCTTGTCATGGCGGCCACTAACTATTAGGGGAAATTTGACATGCAAGTCCTCCCTTTGACTACATGCACTATTAGGTCCTTATAGATTAGCCTATCACTTTTCAAAAGTGTCACACAAGTCCTACTAACTGAATTCACATGCTATCGGCTAAATCGAAGCTTGAAATTTTCACACATTCATAATTACATATTCTAGACAATAAATATTACGTTCAAACATTTCGTGACTCGGTTTAGCGGTCTCGAAACCACTTCCCGACTAGGGTCAATTTTGGGCTGTCACAACTCTCCCCACTTAAGAAATTTTCGTCCCAAAAATCTTACCGTAAATAGGTTTGGGTAACGCTCTTTCATAGAGTTCTCGGGTTCCCAAGTAGCTTCTTCCATCCGTGTTTGAGCCATAACACTTTTACTAATGGAACTCTTTTGTTTCGCAACTCCTTCACTTCACGAGCTAGGATACGAATCGGTTCTTCTTCATAACTCATATCGGCTTGAATTTCAACCTCTGATGGACTAATTACGTGTGACGGGTCAGATCTATAACGTCGAAGCATCGAAACATGGAAGACGTTGTGAATCCTTTCAAGTTCAGGGGGCAAAATCAAACTATACGCGACTGGACCGACTCGTTCAGATATTTCATATGGCCCGATGAATCTCGGGCTCAATTTTCCCTTACGGCCAAATCTAAGCACCTTCTTCCAAGGTGAAACTTTGAGAAAGACCTTGCCTCCAACCCGATATTCAATATCTTTTCTTTTCAAATCCGTATCGACTTTTGGCGATCCGGCGCTTTCAAACTTTCACGAATTACTCGAACTCTTTGCTCGGCATCCTTAACCAAATCAACCTCAAGAATTTACCTTCACTAAGTTCACCCAGAATAATGGGTACGGCATTTACGATCGTATAAAGCCTCGTAAGGCGCCATCTTAATACTTGATTGAAAGCTATTGTTGTGGCGAATTCAATCAAAGGCGATACTGTTCCATGAACCACTAAACTCAAGGATACAACATCTCAACATATCCTCGAGTATTTGAATTATCCGTTCAGATTGACCATCGGTTTGGGGTGAAAGGCGGTCTTTGAAATGCAACTTGGTACCCAAAGCTTCTTGAAATTTCTTCCAAAATCGCGAGGTAAATCTCGGATCTCTATCCGACACAATAGAAATCGATACCGTGTAATCTCACAATCTGAAACGTACAATTCGGCTAGTTTATCCAATGAAAATCCGTGCGCACGGGATAAAGTGAGCCGACTTAGTCGATCTATCAACAACAACCCAAATCGCATCCTTCTTACTAGTCGACAATGGTAGCCCGGACACAAAGTCCATTGTGACTCGATCCCATTTCCACTCGGGTATCGTGATCGGTGAAGCAATCTGAAGGCACTTGATGTTCCGCTTTCACTTGTTGACATATTAAACATCTCAAACAAAGTCGGAGATGTCCCGTTTCATACCATGCCACCAAAACCGACGTTTCAAATCGTTGTACATCTTCGTACTCCGGGTGGATTGCCATTCGGCTACAATGGGCTTCGTTCAAATTATTGGAATAAGTTCCAATTCTTTGGGACACACGACGACTTCGAACCTCAAACAATCGTCATCATCGATTTGAAATTCGAGTCCTTGTTCGAACACACTCATCCCGTTTTGCAACCAACTCATCGTCGACTTTCTCGAGCTTCACGAATTTGACGTATCAATAATGGTTTGGCTTTCAATTCAGCTACTAACACATTGTCGGGTAGGATAGACAAGTGTACATTCATCGTCATAAAGCAAATAGTGATTTCCGCTTAAGGCATCCGCAACCACATTAGCCCTTCCCGGTGATAATCAATGACGAGCTCATAATCTTTTAACAACTCGAGCCATCGCCTTTGTCGCAGATTTAAGTCTCTTTGGGTCATCAAATATTTGAGACTTTTGTGATCCGAATACACATGGCACTTCTCACCAAATAAGTAATGTCGCCATATCTTTAAGGCGAATACGATGGCGACCAATTCGAGATCATGGGTCGGATAATTTTTCTCATGTGGCTTTAATTGCCTCGACGACAGGCCACAACTCGCCCTTCTTGCATCAATACGCAACCCAACCCAAGTAGGGATGCGTCACTATAAATGACAAACTCTTTGCCCGATTCGGGTTGCACTAGAATTGGGGCTTCACCAAATAAGCTTTCAGTTGATCGAAACTTTTCGACATTTCTCCGTCCATTCGAACTTAACATCCTTTTGGAGTAACCGTCATTGGCGTGGCTATCGTCGAGAAACCTTTACAAATCGTCGGTAATAACCGCAAGCCCCAAAAAGCTCCTAACTTCGGTAACATTCCTTGGTGGTTTCCAATCGACTATGGCGAAATTTTGTTCGGGTCCACCTCGACACCGTCACGGACACCACGTGCCCCAAAAAGCTAACCTCTTTCAACCAAAATTCACATTTACTGAACTTTGCGTATAAGCGCTTATCTCGTAAGATTTGCAACACTAGCCTCGGTGTTCAAAGATGCTCGGTTTCATCTCTCGAATAGACCAAAATGTCATCGATAAATACAACTACGAACCGATCCAAGTATGGCCTGAAAATTCTATTCATTAAATCCATAAACACCGCGGGGCATTAGTGAGCCCAAGCGGCATCACCAAGAATTCGTAGTGACCGTACCTCATTCTAAAAGCGGTTTTGGGTATGTCCGATTCTCGGACCCTCAACCGATGATAGTACCCGACCTCAAATCTATCTTTGAAAACACCGAGGCTCCTTTAATTGATCAAACAAATCGTCAATTCGTGGCAATGGATATTTATTCTTTATCGTCACTTTATTGAGTTGACGATAGTCGATGCACAACCTCATGGTTCCGTCCTTCTTCTTCACAAACAATACAAAGTCGCCCCATGGAGAAAAACTCGGTCGAGCGAAACCTCTATCCGTCAATTCTTGCAATTGAACCTTCAATTCCTTTAATTCCGTTAATGCCATACGATACGGGCTATTGAAATCGGCGTAGTACCGGTACAACCGATGCCAATTCCACTTCTCGAACCGGTGGCAATCCGGCAACTCCTCGGAAAAACATCTGAATACTCACAAACCATGGTACCGATTCGAGTTTCCTTTCCGTCTCTTTACTTCCAAACACATACGCAAGGTATGTTTCACACCCTTTTTCACATACCTCCGAGCGGTCATAGAAGATATTATCATGGCGTTCCTTTTAAATCGATGAGACTCGACTCGGACTACCTCATTATTTACACTCCTCAAATCAATGGTTTTCCTTTTGCGGTCCACCATTGCATCATGTACTGGTCACCAATCCATACCAAGAATAACATCAATTCATTAAATGGTAGAAGCATCGATCGGTGGAAAACAGATTCTCGAATTATTAGGGGCATCTCTTGCACACTTTATCAACGAAAGCACGTATTGACCCAAAGGGTTTGACACTCGAATTACGAACTCGGTGAGACTCAGCAGTGTAGAGTCTTCTTTGGATGCTAAGGTTTCACATACATATGAGTGAGTAGAGCGGGGTCAATCAATGCAATCACAATAGTATCAAAGAGAGTAAAAGTACCGGTGATAACGTCGGGGAGGATGCCTCCTCTCGTCTTGCGGATGGCATATGCTCTAGCAGAGTACGGGTCTCGGATCGGACAGCCAGTATTAGAGGCTCCTCTCGATTACCACCCCTACCTCCAGAGATTCTCGGGGCCTACCTCCACCGTCGTTCCACTAGGTCTTGCACCTTGCGTCTTATTCCTCTCATCTAGCTCCGTGCAATCTCTAATGAAGTGGTCCTTGAACCGCATCCATAACAGCCCTATTAATGAGACTTACCCCAACATTCACCTAGGTGTCGTCTTCCACATTGGGGCATTCAGTCTCTCTCTTGACGATTATTGCCCACACTAGCTACTCAAGTAGCTCGGAGTCCGTCAATGGTCGGGCTCTAATGGAAATTCCCATGATCGTCCTCGACTTCTTGGTGTCCTCCACGAACCTCTTTACAGCCGAGAACGGAGCTTTACTCGTCGATCTTTTACGGTAATCTCTTGCTTCAAATTCAGCCTTCTTCTTCTCCTTCCCAAGTTCTTCCGCCTTGCAGCTCGTTCGACTAGTGTCACGAACTCCTTTATCTCCAAAATTCCCACTAGTAACTTTAACTCTTCATTCAATCCTTCTTCAAATCTTTTGCACATCGCAACCTCATCAGCCACACACTCCCGAGCATACCGACTAAGTCTTACGAACTCATGTTCAGTATTCGAGATCTGATCATCCGCCTTGCTTGAGTTCCAAGAATTCCTTACGCTTCGATCGATGAACCGTTGACTAATGTATTTCTTCGAAATTGGATTGGAAGAAATCCCAAGTAACTCGTTCATTTGGGACTATGGAAATTAAAGTCCTCCACCAATAGTAAGTCGAGTCTCGCAACAAGGATATAGCACACTTAAGACATTCATCGGTGTGCATGATTTCATCTAACACTCTAATGGTGTTATCGAGCGAACTTCGGCCTTTTCGGCATCATCAAGAACTATGGCCTTGAACTCCTCGCCCCACGCTTCCTAATCAAGTCCACGGTGGTTTACTCAGCCTCATAGGATCGATGAATCGGAGGCATTGCGGGCTCTGGGGTGGAGTATTTAAATTCGGGAATGGTTGGACAGCCGGGTTGGTTTGGGCATATTACGCGACCCACTCATTCATCATGGTGAAGAAGGCTTGTTTCGCCTTCATTTTGATTATTCGCGGATGATCGAGGCTCAACAGGCGGTGTCCCTTGCGCAGGAGCAGCCGCTACACTTTCAACGTCATCCGCCAAGGGTCTCTCTACCGGGTTCCATTGCTAATCAAAACAAAAATTCCAACCGTCAAGTCATCACATTATTAAGCGCTAACAATTTGGCATGTATAGCTAGACTCACACGCTATGGTAGTCCTAGAACCCACTAAACCATAGCTCTGATACCAATAAAATTGTAACACCCTAACTCGAGACCGGCGCCGTGTCCGACACGAGGGTTAACGGCCAAACCCTCTCAAGATACCAACCAGTTTGACATTACCAGTCAGGCTGGAAAACTGCGTCACCGTCGCCTTAAAATCATATCTCGAGTTTCAAAACTCGGAAACTGGTTTCGTAAATTTTCCCAGAATTTAGACTCATATACCCATCCATGTATTTATTTTAGAATTTTGGTTGGGCCAATTGGTACAGTTTATTAGTTAAAGTCACCCATGTTACAGGGACCGACTGCTCTGACCTTCGCGCGTTACAACTTGAATATCTCCTGTACAGGGCTTTAATACTGGTGCCGTTTGTTTCTGATGAAACTAGACTCAAAATGGAATCTTTACATATAAGGCATGACTCCTAGTTATTTCTGGATAATTTATGGTAAATTTTCAAAGTCGCGACAGGGGACCCAGAAACCGTTCTGGCCCTGTCTCACGAGAACCTTAATATTTCTCAGTATACCGCTCATATGGTCGTTTCGTTTCGTCCATATAAAATAGATTCATCAAGGTTCAGTTCCATAATTTACTCACTATTTAATTCTACTTCTACTATTTTAGTGATTTTTCAATCTCATCTCACTGCTGCTGTCCGCAACAGTTACTGCAGTAGACTATGCCAATTTCATGAATTTTTCCTTGGCCTTAATCATCCATCATACACGACACAAATTATGGCCACCTTATCAAAATTTGAGTTTCTAAGACTCGTGGCTATAGGTTCTAGCATCCCACTCGACGACCACATAGGCCATTTTCACATGGCTTAAAGTTTACAACCCACAATTCGACAAAATATAATAGCCTATACATGCCAAATGTTCTTCAACAACAAAAACAATACCACAAGATTTCAGCCGGTGTGATGACTTCAACGACGGTCCCGATCACGCAAAACAATACGAGTCCGAGAGACCTAAAATGGGTGACAAGAAAAACACCGAGTGAGTTTACAACTCAGTAAGTCATAAGCATTCATCAATCCATCGATAAAGTTACTACAACATGAAACAATAAACGAGGCTAGGTACTCATCCATATCGAATCTATACCAAGTCATACATCCACATTTCATATTCTACACAACAAGATATTTGAGGCATTTTCACACACTAACTCATTTCCACCACAATCATACAATTTCAATCATCACATAGATTTAAGGCTTACCAAATTCAACCCCGAGCATGAACATATTTTCTATTCGTCATGAGCTCGAGGTACTTACCCGATCCGCTGTCCGGGATTAGCTCGATAATGTCGCACACTCAGTGCCAATTGTAATGCAAGAGCATATAGTGAATCCGCACACTTAGTGCTATATGTATTCAACTCGCACACTTAGTGCTATATAATCAAACTCGCACACTTAGTGCTGTACAATTTTAAACCCGCACACTTAGTGCCAATCTTGTCACCGTGTCCATTTATACCCGCACACTTAGTGCGAGACCAATACCTTATGTATTTTGCTGCCTTTATACATTCAACAATGGCATCATTCCATACACACACATTTCCATTTACACACCAACTCATTTAAACACATTTGCATATATATATTGATCATTTAAATCAACACCAAATATACGCTTAATGACTTACCTTGTGTTGGGTAAAACAGTCCAAGTCGGTTACTCGATGACCTTCGTCTTTCCCTTGCTTGATTCTCCTTCTTTAACTCCTTGAGCTTAATCAATAAATCAACTAGTTTAACCCTCTTGCTAAACATTCATAATTCAATTACACATGCATATGTATGTTTGTATATTCGCAACCATCCTCACTTATTACCCATTTGGTCAACAATCTAAGCCAAGATAAGGCTTCAATATGGTTGCCTCTAACCGAATACATGCACACCAATCTACTTCCTTTGGCGAATATGCATGTCTATGTGGAGGCCAATTTTGCACTAATACTACACAAAAAAACAGCATACATTTTCCTAATTAACGCATTACATATTGTAGTTCTATACACATCTCTCATTTATTTCATAACCAAACAACATCACAAGCAAATAGACACCTTAAAATAGTATGCATGTCATACCAATTCATCATGTGCAAACATATATTCATGTAGGTGCAATGGCGAATTCTCAAGTGGCTTATATCCAAATATACACACATATCCAAAGCTTAAATCTTACTTACCATGCAACATGCATGAATCATACTTATGGATATAACATGGCCGAATACCACAACACCATACCGTTTCAATTTGGTCATGGTTAAACAAAGAACTTAGTATCTCATTCAAAAATGCTAAAAGAAAATCTAAGAATCCCCAATCCACCATAAGTATGATAGTGATAGTGTGACTAGTTGCTGACGATCCCCGAGCCTGTAGCTTCCAAATGAGATCTATAAAACAGAGGAAACAAAGTAAACGGAGTAAGCATTACAATGCTTAGTAAGTTTTAAGCAGTGTCAACAGATAAAAACCAAATTATAACATAGTTGTTCGTATTTTTATTTCCCTCTTCCTTCGGGAATACCATCCCTTTACCGAATATGCACATCTCATCATCTATAATAGGCAGATAAATTCTCACTTGAAAGTGATCTCTTGTAAACATAGGTACATTACATATTTTCACCTAACTTTTCACATCGACCAAATGCACAATAATCATAGAACAGTCTTATTACTTTACTCACATATGCATCATATCACGACCTTGTGATTTAGTCCAAATCAAGCTTAAATATAATCTCAAAATACATACCTGACCAACTTAACGCATTGAATGTATTTATTACCAATTGTTACTGTGAAGTCGTATAATCTTACGCTTTACTCGAATCTTCAGCGAAACCTTTAGTTCGGGGCTTACCCGGACAAAATCTCCACCCGTGGTCATCGGGTCTTACCCGGACATAATCTCCACACGTAGTCAGCGGGTCTTTAGAGCTCGGATATAGTACGAGCACGGAGCTTACGGACATTAATCAGGATAATATTCTTGCATAAAGCCTGCGGGGTTTTAACCCGGATATAGTACTGACACAAATGCCCTTCGGGACTTATCACATTTATACACTTTCACATCCATCACATTGGCCACTCGGCCTTATCACATATATACACTTTCACATTCATCACATTGGCCATTCGGCCTTATCACATATATATATCTCATACATATTTCATATTTTTCTTGTACATCAATTTCAGCAATAGCTTATAAGCAACTCAAATAGTTTCATCAAAGTTTACAACAAAATCACATATTCACTACAAGCAGTTTTCCTGAGCAACAGTCACTAAATTGTTTATAACTGGAGCTACAAAACTCAAAATCAATTGCCGTTAATTTTCCCCGAATGTAGACTCATGTATCTTTCATCCATAAAATTTTCAGAATTTTAGGTGTTGCCAATCAATACCATATTTTTCTTAAAGTTTTCCCCTGTTTCACTGTTCGACTAATCTGACCACTCCTCACTACGAATCAGATTTCTCATTGTACAGAATTCAAAATGTGTTATATTCAATTTCATTTGAAACTAGACTCATTAAGGAGTCTAAGCATATAAATTTTACCTTATAACCATTTTTGTGCAAATTATAAAGATTTTCTAAAAACAGAACAGGGGATTTCGGAGTCATTCTGACACCGTCTCACACAACTTTAAATATCTCTTTATAGGAAATTTCTTTGCTCACACGGCCTATTTTATAAGGAACTAGACTAATTAAGCTTTGATTACATATTTTATTCAGCCTATAATTCCACACCAACAATTTATGGTGATTTTCTAAAATCACATTACTGCTGCTGTCCTAAGCAAATTATTACAATTTGCTCTTAAATTTCCAAGTCCAAACACTTATGAACTTACCATTTGAGTTTAAAACATATCATGGCCACATCATATCTTATTAAATCAACTCATTATGTTCTATTATGATTGAATTTACTCAACGTTTAATCACTTAAAACTTACCTCGAAAGTGGTCGATGACTAGATATCCACGGCTATTCGTTTACTTCCTCTTTTCCCCTATCCGACTTTGATCCTCTTTGCTCTTAAGCTTAAGTAAAACAATAGATTTGCTTAAGTACTTAACTAATATTATTCACTTAACAATCACATTTGGCAATCACATATCATTTAATCTATATCTAAAACAATAGATTTCAATATGTATCATATTTATGGTCAAACATAGCAAGAAAACTAAATAGGCTTTACTAGCCACACTTAGTTCTATTATAACATAACTCCACTTACTTATATGCACATTCGCACAAGCAAACTTCATTTCAATTTTGCCACTCTTGAACTTATCCATAATATCCTAAGTTCATTTAGTAGCTAGGCAACAATTATACAAATCAACAAGCATTTAACAACAATGTACTTAACCAATCCTTCAAGCATACATTCGGCAATATATATATATGTTAATGACGAAAACACTTAGGCCAATTCAAAAACTTCCACAAATCTTCATGCTTACATGCCATAACCGTATGGTTCTTATCACACTTGGACCACAAAATGCATAAATTTCCCAAATTCTAATTACTATCATAAGCTCAATTTAGCACTCATTTAGCACTTCAACATAGCCGATTGTCATTAAGCAATTAAGCCACAACTATTCAATTTTTACCAAGCTCAACTCATCTATTATCAACCTTCAATACACTAAAGCATCAAAAACAACATAAAAAAAAAAAATACAAACATCCATGACCGAATGTCATCTTCATAAATTTACAAAAACATTTGCCATGAGCTAGCTTCTATTCTTGATGACCACTCCAAATATACAAAGATTTTCAATGAAAGAGCATTAACATACCTTAATCCCTTAAAGGTGACCAAATGCCTTAACTTCAATTTCTCCTTTTTCTCTTTAGGTACGGCAATGGAGAAGAGAAAGATGAACCAACTTTGTTTTTATCACCCATTTCTTTTAATATAAGTCCATACTTCATATTATTTATTCATTTAACATTTAATTTATTAATATAAAAGGCATAAAATGGCAATCATCCACTAGCCTTGCCGTCCACTAACTTGAGGGAGGGATATTTGACATGCAAGTCCTCATACTTTAAACCATACAATATTTGGCCACTACAAATCAACCTATCACATTTTCAAGTTTCTCACATAAGTCCTTTTTAATAATTCCACATTCAAATGGCAAAATTAAAACGCGATACTTTCACACATGAAACTTTACATATAATAAACATAGAAAAGAAAATTTATATACTTTTGTGACTCGATTTTGTGGTCCCGAAACCACTTTCCGACCAGGGTCAAGTTAGAGGTGTCACAACTCTCCCCCCTTCAGGGATTTTCGTCCCCGAAAATTTCTACCGATGCATAGTTTAGGATAACGTCCTCTTATTGAGTTATATCCATATTAACATTAGCTCATCGATAGCAATTGTAATTCATTCTTGATTTCAGATCGATCTATAAAATCATTTTCTTATCTTAAAACAAATACATAAACATTTTTACAAATATGCACATATATCTCATTTTCTTGATTTCATAAGCAATAATCACTTAATTTAATTCACAAATGCATTTCAAACACACATATTAAGCACATATTAACATGTATAATTCGCATCATCAACCCACATATTTGTACCCCACATTTTTTTTTTATAAATAAGTCAGAACTTTGACCGAAAGTACACACATACTCAAACATCCCAATAATTATCCTTTAACTCCATCATATCTCACTATTCAACTTAACCTATTTCCAACGGAAAATCAACTTCCACATACCGAACATTGAATTCATTTAGCACTTTCAATCATCATTAACGATACCAGATACAATCGATTAGGCATAAAGCCTCATATAGTATACCGGCATGGGATTTATTTTAGCACATAACTCATATATCCAAAATCATCAGCATTCATCAAAAATTTTTACAGACTTCCAAATGTCGAACTTAATCGAAATAATTTCTTGAACATGACTAACAAAAATAGGGGTCATTTAGCAATAGCACATATGACTTCATATACCAAGCATCCCATAAACTAAATCTGTAACGCATTTATAACATGAATTCATTTCTTAACAACATATCCACCATCTTAAATCAATGCCTTCGTTCCATACGAGGTCATACATGAAACACACTTCGCATACACAAGGCTCCATTGACCGATTTCGCACACATAGCGCCGATTAAAGAACTCGCACACATAGTGCTTCAACTCTCGATCCGCACACATAGTGCTCGGTTGAAGAACTTGCACACACAGTGCCTCATAATTCTAGCACGAATGCTCTTCGAGGTTTCGCCCGAATATATCACTAGCATGAATGCTCTTCGAAACTTAGCCCGGATATATCACTAGCACGAATGCTCTTCGGAACTTAGCCCGGATATATCACTAGCACGAATGCTCTTCGGAAGTTAGTCCGGTTATATCACTAGCACGAATGCTCTTCGGAAATTGGTCCGGATATATCACTAGCACGAATGCTCTTCGGAACTTAGTCCGGTTATATCACTAGCACGAATGCTCTTCGGAACTTAGTCCGGTTATATCACTAGCACGAATGCTCTTCGGAACTTAGTCCGGTTATATCACTAGCACGAATGCTCTTCAGAACTTAGTCCGGATATATCACTCTCAATTCTTATGTACATATACATATATGACAATACACATTAGTATATCATTCACATTACTTGAATACAAACACAACATGCTTATCGACTATTTAACTTTCAGTTCCATAGCCACATACAAAGATCACATTTATAGTCGTACATTTTTTCAAAATTGCATCACTTATACCCTTATAATTTAATCCAACTTAAAATTCAAACACGAGTACATGACACGTACCTGATTAACTTAATAATTTAAGCATATCCAAGTGAAGTTATATCGCAAATTCTCATAGTTGGAAGCTTGCTACAGCTCGGTCGGGATCAAAATTCATTACAATACAACAAACACATTTTAATAGTCAAAATCATCACACTATCATTTTATCACTTTATGGCATGTATAAATAGACTCACGCGTACTACGTTAGTCCTAGAATCGACTAAACCGTAGCTCTGATACCAATAAAATTGTAACACCCCGTACCCGAGACCGTTTCCGGAGTCGGACACTAGGGGTTTGCAGACTTAAAACACATGCTTTCACAGTCCATTTTAAATATTTCCAGGCAGTTGGCTAACTGCGTCACTGTCACTTTAAAAATCATATCTTGAGTTCCAAAACTCGAAAATCAGTTTCGTAAATTTTTTTCCTGAAACTAGACTCATATGCCCATCTAGAGATTTTTTTCTAGGATTTTTGGTCGGGCCAATTAGTACAGTTTATTAGTTAAAGTCTCCCCTGTTACAGGGTGCGACTACACTGACCTTCATGCATTACGATTCAGATATCTCCTTGTACAGGGATTCAATACTGATGCCGTTTGTTTCTATAGAAACTAGACTCAAAAAGGAATCTATACATATATGGCATGACTTCTAAATGTCTCTGGTTAATTTATAATGAATTTCCAAAGTCGGAACAGGGACTCCAGAAACCGTTCTGGCCCTGTCTCACGAAGACTTAAATATCTCTTAACATACTGTCCATATGATCTTTTCGTTACTTTCCTATGAAAATAGACTCGTCAAGGTTCGTTTACATAATTTATTCGCTATTTAATTCCATTCCTACTATTTTTAGAGATTTTTCACATTCACATCACTGCTGCTGCCGGCATCAATTTTTTTAAGGTAAACTTACCTATCTCATGATCCTCCATGGATCAACTAGAGTTTGTCATACATATACCAAAAGTGATCATGAATAACCATTCCCATGACTAACCGTTACCAACATTTCCATACCTCTCGACGGACGACATACAAAATGATTATAATGCCATGATCAAAGTATACTTAAAGCCATTTTCGCATGGCTTATATACATTAACCAAAATATCCTCCCACTACTAGTCTATTCTATACATGCCATAAGACAATCCAAAACATAGCAGTACCAAACAGTGGATAGTGATAGTGTGACTAGTTGCTGACGATCCCTGAGCCTGTAGCTTCCAAATGAGATCTATAAAACAGAGGAAACAAAGTAAATGGAGTAAGCATTACAATGCTTAGTAAGTTTTAAGCAGTGTCAACAGATAAAAACCAAATTATAACATAGTTGTTCGTATTTTTATTTCCCTCTTCCTTCGGGCATACCATCCCTTTACCGAATATGCACATCTCATCATATATAATAGGCAGATAAATTCTCACTTGAAAGTGATCTCTTGTAAACATAGGTACATTACATATTTTCACCTAACTTTCCACATGGACCAAATGCACAATAATCATAGAACAGTCTTATTACTTTACTCACATATGCATCATATAATGACCTTGTGATTTAGTCCAAATCAAGCTTAAATATAATCTCAAAATACATACCTGACCAACTTAACGCATTGAATGTATTTATTACCAATTGTTACTGTGAAGTCGTATAATCTTACGCTTTACTCGAATCTTCAATGAACCTTTAGTTCGGGCTTACCGGACAAAATCTCCACCGTGGTCATCGGGTCTTACCGGACATAATCTCCACACGTAGTCATCGGGTCTTTAGAGCTCGGATATAGTACGAGCACGGAGCTTACGGACATTAATCAGGATAATATTCTTGCATAAAGCTCAAGGGTTTTAACCCGCTATAGTAGTAACACAAATGCCCTTCGGGACTTATCACATTTATACACTTTCACATCCATCACATTGGCCACTCGGCCTTATCACATATATACACTTTCACATTCATCACATTGGCCATTCGGCCTTATCACATATATATATCTCATACATATTTCATATTTTTCTTGTACATCAATTTCAGCAATAGCTTATAAGCAGCTCAAATAGTTTCATCAAAGTTTACAACAAAATCACATATTCACTACAAGCAGTTTTCCTGAGCAACAGTCACTAAATTGTTTATAACTGGAGCTAAAAAACTCAAACTCAATTACCGTTAATTTTCCCCAAATTTAGACTCATGTATCTTTCATCCATAAAATTTTCAGAATTTTAGGTACGGCCAATCAATACCATATTTTTCTTAAAGTTGTCCCCTGTTTCACTGTTCGACTAATCTGACCACTCCTCACTACGAATCAGATTTCTCATTGTACAGAATTCAAAATGTGTTATATTCAATTTTATTTGAAACTAGACTCATTAAGGAGTCTAAGCATATAAATTTTACCTTATAACCATTTTTTGCAAATTATAACGATTTTCTAAAAACAGAATAGGGATTTGAGTCATTCGACACCGTCTCACACAACTTTAAATATCTCTTTATAGGAAATTTCTTTGCTCACACGGCCTCTTTTATAAGGAACTAGACTAATTAAGCTTTGATTACATATTTTATTCAGCCTATAATTCCACACCAACAATTTATGGTGATTTTCTAAAATCACGTTGTTGTTGTTGTCCTAAGCAAATTATTACAATTTGCTCTTAAATTTCAAGTCCAAACACTTATGAACTTACCATTTGAGTTTAAAACATATCATGGCCACATCATATCTTATTAAATCAACTCATTATGTTCTATTATGATTGAATTTACTCAACGTTTAATCACTTAAAACTTACCTCGAAAGTGGTCGATTTACTAGATATCCACGGCTATTCGCTTACTTCCTCTTTTCCCTATCCGACTTTGATCCTCTTTGCTCTTAAGCTTAAGTAAAACAATAGATTTGCTTAAGTACTTAACTAATATTATTCACTTAACAATCACATTTGGCAATCACATATCATTTAATCTATATCTAAAACAATTGATTTCAATATGTATCATATTTATGGTCAAACATAGCAAGAAAACTAAATAGGCTTTACTAGCCACACTTAGTTCTATTATAACATAAGTCCACTTACTTATATGCACATTCGGCACAAGCAAACTTCATTTCAATTTTGCCACTCTTGAACTTATCCAAAATATCCTAAGTTCATTTAGTAGCTAGGCAACAATTATACAAATCAACAAGCATTTAACAACAATGTACTTAACCAATCCTTCAAGCATACATTCGGCAATATATATATATGTTAATGACGAAAACACTTAGGCCAATTCTAAAACTTCCACAAATCTTCATGCTTACATGCCATAACCGTATGGTTCTTATCACACTTGGACCACAAAATGCATAAATTTCCCAAATTCTAATTACTATCATAAGCTCAATTTAGCACTCATTTAGCACTTCAACATAGCCGATTGTCATTAAGCAATTAAGCCACAACTATTCAATTTTACCAAGCTCAACTCATCTATTATCAACCTTCAATACACTAAAGCATCAAAAACAACATAAAAAAAATACAAACATCCATGACCGAATGTCATCTTCATAAATTTACAAAAACATTTGCCATGAGCTAGCTTCTATACTTGATGACCACTCCAAATATACAAAGATTTTCAATGAAAGAGCATTAACATACCTTAATCCCTTAAAGGTGACCAAATGCCTTAACTTCAATTTCTCCTTTTTCTCTTTAGGTACGGCAATGGAGAAGAGAAAGATGAACCAACTTTGTTTTTATCACCCATTTCTTTTAATATAAGTCCATACTTCATATTATTTATTCATTTAACATTTAATTTATTAATATAAAAGGCATAAAATGGCAATCATCCACTAGCCTTGCCGTCCACTAACTTGAGGGAGGGATATTTGACATGCAAGTCCTCATACTTTAAACCATACAATATTTGGCCACTACAAATCAACCTATCACATTTTCAAGTTTCTCACATAAGTCCTTTTTAATAATTCCACATTCAAATGACAAAATTAAAATGCGATACTTTCACACATGAAACTTTACATATAATAAACATAGAAAAGAAAATTTATATACTTTTGTGACTCGATTTTGTGGTCCCGAAACCACTTTCCGACCAGGGTCAAGTTAGGGGTGTCACACAACCAGTCTATTCCCAAAATAACGTCAAACTGATCAAATGGTAACAGCATCAAATTAGCCGGAAAACAGTGACCTTGAATCATTAATGGGCAATTCTTGCAAACCTTGTCAACTAGTACATATTGGCCTAAGGGGTTCGACATTTTAATCGTAAACTCAGTAAACTCAACAGGCAACTTTTTATTAGATACTAAATTCATGCAAATATAGGAATGAGTGGACCCGGGATCAATCAATGCAATAACAATAGTATCATAGAGAGAAATGTACCAAGAATGACATCGGAGATGATGCATCCTCTCGGCACGATATAGCATAAGGTCTAGCAGGCGCTCTAGCTTCTGATCTCGCTGCTGAATCTTTCATCGTAGTTTTACTGCTAGTCACCTCCAGTATTTCTCAGTGGTCTACCTCTGCTAGCGGTGGTATTCTGTCTAGCACTCTGAAATATTTCTTCTTTAACTTTCTCCGGACAATCTCTAATAAAATGCTTGCGAGAACCACACCTAAAACAAGCTCTCTTGTTTCCCCAACACTCACTATAATGTTGCCTGCCACATTGCTGACACTCAGGCTTTCTAGGTCGCACATTACCCACACTTGCCACCGAAGTAGCTTGAGCTTTAGACCCCAAATATGCTCTACCACGATCTCTGTGTGAATCCCCAGTTGAAACTGTCATTCGAGGGTTTGTCTCTTTGGACCTCTTTGATTGAGATTGAAATGACTTGCTTATCGGCCTTTTTCTGGCATCTCGAGCCTCAATAGCAGCTTTTCTTCTTTCTTTGTTCAATTCTTCGGCTTTAAGAGCTCGGTCAACCAAAACTACAAATTCTTTCAACTCCAAAATTCCCACAAGCACTTTAATGTCCTCATTTAGCCCATCCTCAAACCTTTTGCACGTAATGGCCTTGGTGGACACACATTCCTGGGCATACTTGTTGAGTCTTACAAATTCGCGTTCATACTCTGCCACAGACATCTTGCCCTGCTTCAATTGAAGGAACTCCTTCCGTTTTTGATCAATAAATCACTGACTTATGTATTTCTTTTTGAATTCTTCCAGGAAGAAATCCCAAGTAACTCTTTCTTTTGGCATCACTGCTACCAAAGTCTTCCACCAGTGGTAGGCCGGATCTCTCAAAAGTGATACAGCACACTTTAAGCACTCCTTGGGTGTACATAAGAGCTCATCAAATACACGGGTAGAATTTTCAAGCTAGAACTCTGCTTTCTCAGGATCATCATCGATCTTTGCTCTAAACTCTTCGGCCCCTTATTTTTGAATCTTCTCAACCGGAGGCTTGTTCATTCTTACCAAATCTATGCCTTAGCAGCTACAGGAATCGTCTGAGGTATGGGAGGGGGTGGAGGAGGTTGAGCATTTGGATTTGCTCGAATAAACTCAGTATACCAATTGTTCATCATTTGGAGAAAGGCATCCCGAGCCTCATCTCCCTGTCTCAATGTCTCAGGTCTACTTTCCACAGGCGCGGTCCCTTGTGCGGGAGCCGGCGCATTACTAGCAGCATCATCAGCCGCAGTTCCTTCAGGATCCATTACTATATTAAAACAAAACACAGTTTAGAATAATCAGGAGTCACCACACTATCACAATATTTTTATGGCATGTATAGCTAGACTTTTACACACACTTTATTAGTCCGAGAACCGACTAAACCATAGCTCTGATACCACTAAATGTAACACCCCTTACCCGTATCCATCGCCGGAACAGGGTACGAGGTATTAACAAATTATAGTATATACTATTAAATAAAACCCAACAAAAATATGGCGTGCAATTTGATCATGAATCATTATAACATATGCCATTAACAATACAAACCAATTTCAAAGGCTTCGTACAAAATGATTAGTTTGATACTATAATTAGTATTTTAAACCTAGACAATTATGACACGTAACAAAATAACTAAGTCTGCTATACATGCCATATTTCAAAATGTTAAGTTCAAATACCAAGAGTATTGATAGTGCGGGCGGATCTTCAACGATCTTTAACTCCTGTGCTAGCTGGATGACACTATAAGACAAATGAGAGAAAAGAAAGTAAGCTTATAGCTTAGTAAGTAAGTATATAAATAACAAATAAGGAATCTAATATGTTTACAACATAACTCAATTATATCATATTTTTAATTTTACTATTTACTCCGATTTGATCAAACTTCCCTCCTACGTCATGATAACTAAATAAATCATAACTCGAGTTACGGAACTCTAAATTCAAATCCGTAAAATTTCCCTGAATCTAGACTTATAAAAATTCTTACTAATTTTTTTATAGAATTTTTGGTTCAGCCAATTAGTACAGTTTATTAGTTAAAGTTTCCCCTGTTACACAGCTCAACTGATCTGACCTCTGTTCACTACGAATTGAATTTCTCTCAGTACATAATTCAAATAACCATGAAACCTATTTCATTTAAAACTAGACTCAATAAGTAATTTATGCATATAAACTATATTTCTTAATTTGTTTTTAAAATTTTTAATGATTTTTCAAAGTTGGAACAGGGGATCACATAGTCATCCGGAGCAAGTCACACACAATTGTAAATATCTAAAAATATAGGATTCCTTTGCTTGCTATGTTTCTTTTATATGAAAATAGACTCATTAAGCTTTAATTTCACATCTCATTCAACCTCTAATTAAATTCCTTCTATTTTTGGTGATTTTTCAAAATCACGTCACTGCTACTGTCCAAAACAGTTTTAATGCTAATTTCACTCTTTCACACATTCTTTGTACTAACCTCATTTTAACTTATATATATATATATATATATATCACAAATCATTTTCACCACATTTCATACATCACAAGTATAGGCCCATGACTACAATGTCACCACAAAGCCATCCCGTTGAACAATTCGGATTAATCCTCGATACTTGATGGTTTCAGCACACAACCCCACCATCATATTTCATTTAATTCGACTCTCTTGTACACATGTTGAACACTTAGTACCACTCATGCGACCTAGCCGATTTGTCTCGTAGCTCTCTTGTCTACATGGTGTCCTTCACTTAGAATCACGCATGCGACCTAGCTACATTTATCTCTCCCGTAGCTCTCTTGTCTACATGGGATACATCCCGTATCACACATGTGACCTAGCTACTACATAGTATCTCGTAGCTTTCTTGTACACATGATGTGCACTCAGCACCATACATGTGACCTAGCTACGCTCCCTCTATCTTATTCGATCTTTCCGAATGTTCAACCGGGATCTCTCTCTCTATTACTTATTTCTTCCATTCTTCCAATAGTCGATTTATACTTCAACATCAGCTAATATATATATATATATATAATAGGCTAAAATATAAGAATGTAAATGAAATTAATATATTATTTACATACAAACTTACCTCGGTGTAAAATATGGGAATTTTGCAATTTAGTCCAAAACTTTCTCCTTCCCCCGTTTGAGGTTGATTCCACGCTTTTCTTGATCTATAACAACATATTTAGCTCATTTAACACTCGAACTATTTATTTTAATCCAAAAATCACATTATACAAAAATTACATTTTTGACCCCTAACTTTTACAAAATTATGATTTTGCCCCAAGGCTCGGAAATTTAATTTCAGCCCTTATTCTTATGTTTAATGACCTACTGATCATTTTTCTCTTCTATAGAAACATCAAATTCTCACTCTAACACATAGTTATGAACAATACGTATTTTTATCGATTATGCCGTTTTGCTCGTTTTCGTTAAAAATCGCTTAGAAAAGATCGTTCTCCTAATTTCAAACATTTATATTCTACCATAAAACAACAAAATACATGCCTATCATTCATGGGTAAATTTTTAAACATAAACCCTAACTCGAAATAATGGTAGAAATAGGTAAACCGAGCTACGAGGATTTCAAAAATGTGAAGAACATTAAAAACGAGGCTTGAAATCACTTACTATGAAGCTTGAAAGTTGAAGAAACCCTAGCTATGGAGGAGAGAAAATTTCGGCAGCAACTAGTGAAGATGATGACCAATTTTGTGTTATTTTTCCCATTTTATTTCATTTAATATGCAAATGACCAAAATGCCCTTACTACTAAAATTTTAAAAAATTTCCCTCCATGTCCAACTTTTGTCCATAACTTAGGAATTGGTCAAATTGCTATTTAAGACCTCCTAGTTAATATCTCAAAGCAATTTCATACTAAAAACTTCTAAAACACGAGTTTTGTAATTTATTCGGTTTAGTCCCTAATCTCAACTTAAGCGCTCAATGCATAGAATTTCATCACGAAATTTTCACGAAATCATGAAATCATATCATAAACCCCAAAATAATTATAAAACAATTATTTCTATCTTAGATTTGTGGTCACGAAACCACTATTCCGATTAGGCCCTAATTCGGGTTGTCACATATAGACTGAGGTGATGTCCATAAATTTACGGGTCAGGTTGTAATATAGATTGATACAATGTAACATGAAAGTATTTTGAGGATCGTACCTAAAGGAGGTTGGATTAGATTAATAATTGACTTCCACACTAACAAGTCTAAGCATTATCAATTCAAAACCATATTACGATAAATTATATAGAAAAAAATGAATTAAACTAAAACATGCAAAAGAAACTAAATAGCATAAATAAAGCAATTGTAAATCTTTTAATAATGTAAATAGAAGACTAACTCAGTTTCGTATTCATAATTAACCCCTGATCTAAGGTTCTATTCAATCAACTAGTAGTTAACCTAGTTATTACCTCTCGGCCTCTAATTAACCTAACTAGTTGGCAATAACTACTTATCTCTTGACCTCACAGTTTAAACCGAGACATGCTATGTGATGCTCAATAGACTATTCTTTCGACCTCATCTATCTAAATGACTTCCTAGGATTGTTAGGCCTAGGGTTTAAACTCTTTCAACCTAAACCAACTGATACAATAAGAAACCCTAAACTAGTTGTTAACTATTCCCACATCAGCTCATTATTCTCCCTCGAATTTTAGTTTACCATAAACGAATTAAAGAAAAATCTAAATTAAATTTAGTCATAGATAAAATATCAAAAGAAAAAATCAAGAAGAAAGAAATTTGATTCTAAATATTGATTGAGTGTAGAAACTGAAGATCCGTACTAATAATTGAGTAATTCATGATCTGAACTAAGAACACAAACAACTGAACAATAACTGAAAATAGAATTGAAAAGAAAGTAATAACAAAGCAAAAGCTAAAACCCTAATCTAAGAAATAATCAAGTCCAATTAGGGAAATGTTTTGTCTTAGGTATCGGAGGGGACGACTCCCAAAATATAGAGACATAAATGTGACTGACTGGACTAACAGTACATTGGACTAGACCCAAATAGAATAGATCTTGAATCCATTTATGGATTCATTCACTTGTGACCTTTATAGTGTGGCATACCTAAATCCTAAGTAGATGACAGACTATGTATACGTGACTCGTACACTTTGGTATAAGTAAAAGCTTGAGTTTGAATAGATAAAGAACTAAAAGTTGGTGTGTTCGGTGTACAACTTCTTCAATACATAGCGTCATTCACAACAATGGAATTCATAGCCTGAGACATGGGCAAATGATATCCTCTCATTGGCAATACATGGTTGATGAAAAGTAAATGTGCCACGGATTGTTCGTCTTTATGATGAATAACTTGATTACTATTTAATAGTAATTGAATTTTCATGAAGAAAGATGTATTGGTTACCATGATATTAAATAGGATCATATTAGGAGAGCGAATATTATCTCAAAAAGGTTAAGGATATCCTATGAGGGTAACACACTTATGACAAGGTCATTGGACAAGTACTGAATAAATACTTTCATAATGGTATATTGTTAAGAGAGCTCAATCATGATACTATAGTGGAATGACTTCGTGACTAAATGAGTTTATAATTAATAGGTGAAAAGCCGAAACCTAATTATAAATCATTTGAGCCTATGTGCATACGTCCAACCGGTCCCTCTGCTAGCTCATTGAAACCATAAATGAATTGTGTGTTTGAACCGAAATAAACAGAATGAATAGAAATAGGAAACATTCAGGAATGATTATAGTTTTCTTTGAGATAGAGAAATGGAATAATTTGGAAATGAATGTAGGTTTCTCAAAATGGAAATGAAAATGAGAAATTATTCATCTGCAAATGTAGATGAATTAGTTAGAAATGATCGAGAGAATGAGTTTATATTTTTGAGCTATTTTAAAGCCCAAAAATAAAAATAAATCATTCGATCATAAGAACAATTGATTTGTGGAACATTAGATATAGTTTTTCATAAATTTTAACAGGGGTAAAATCGTTATAATTTTATTGGGGGTAAAATTGGGATGAGAAAATTATTTAATATAAATATATTGAAGTTTATTTTGGAAAATATAAAAACAAAATTAGGTTGGATCAAATTACAAAGTACTAGGTTAAAAGTTCAAGAAGTACTTGTAATTGATCTCGATATGAGAGAGACCCAAAAACCCCTTATGGATATGAGGGAGGCAACAACCCTAGTAGGAATACTAGGGGATACCGTCTACCCAAATCCTACTCTAAGTAGGAAGTTGTTTATCTTTTTGAAATAAACCTCTACCATTTAACAAAGGTTCCACATTCTATTCTTATAAATAGATGATACTGGTAAGGCATTACACACAACTTTAAGAGATTGTTACTTTGCCAAAAAATAGAGAGAATTTATTTTTCAACTATTAAATATTTTTTCCAGAATAAAAATTCTATTGGATTCAATTGGTTGAAGCTCACACTTGAAGTATTCGTGGTAAGAGAATAGTAGAGAAGATTGTTTGGGTGAAAGCCAAAAAAATCAAAGATTCGCTTATCCAAAAACATAGATATGATTCTTGTCTAAGGTTTATTACTATAAATATTACAAACCGGATTAATTTTCAAAATTTTAATTTTCTGTTGTGTAAGGAAATTGTTTTCAAACCAAATTTTTTCCAACAAGGACACCATTTTTTGTCCAAGAACATCAGGGGCGATGCTAGCGTCACAACACCAGCATATGGTGTCGCAAAACCCGCTTTGAAACTAAATAAGTTCCTTGTGAAGTTTAGTTTCATGACATCGGTCCTGTGTTGTCGCGACAACAGAGTGACGGAAAGCAAAAATATGTTGAGGCTATTTTTGTCTGCACAACACATCTTATTCAGCCTTATGGCTTGTAATTGACCTAGTTAGGGCAAAAAAATTTGCTATATATATTCATAGTTAGGCAAAGTTAAGGAGGTGTTGCATGTAAATATGTAATGAAAATGTACAAGCGTATATGTCGGTTCAAGTAATATAATGATGAGTGAGTATCGTCTCCATAGGGATCGAAAATTGATTACAATTGGTAAGGTTTTATTGCAGATTTAACTAAAATTCATGAAGAGAATTAATGAATGGACTAATAATATCAATTATAACTGATAAAGATGAAAAAGCAATCTAAATGTTGTGGCAATTCACAAAGAATAAGTAAACCATATTTCTGCTATTGAATGATAAAGGTTGGAATTACTCAAGGAATATTTTCATAACATAATAATGCCATGGCAAAATTTTGACTAACTATTGCCCAGAGAATTACTACTGCAGTCTACTTCTTTCAAAAGTTAGACTTTAGTTATTATCCTGAGTCTGTGTATGCCTACGAGACTCATGAATGATAACCACACTAACGTTCTTCACCTTTACAGATCGCAACTTCTATGTCTAGAGTGCTGAAATTATTCTTTTGAATACTTTTCTATATCAATCGATTAATAATCTGATGTATTTAATCCTTTCATATTCAAATCCATCTAAGAACATGACATACGTTCAACTATGTCTAAAGCTTGCGTGCATGCATTCAAAATGAGCATAAATCTAATGAAATAATAATTTTAATCAAAATCATATCATGGGTATTACAAATAATTCAATATTCACCCAAATAATTCCAACCCAAATATAATTAGATCATGGGTTGGGCAATGAAATCCAAAATTAAATCATTCATCAACATTCTTCAAGTTTTACAAATCATAGAAATTAAAACCAAGAAAAATAGAACAAAGGCAGAACTGCAGGAAGTTCTTGCTATACTCCAGCTTCTTCTCAAGATTTTACGCAAAACCTAGGGTAGATTTCTCTACCTGTTTTTCGCGATTGTGATATCCTTTTTTTAGCTGCTACCTTCTAAATTTTCCATGCAATTTCTCCAAAGGATTTTGTTGCAGAAAGAGGAATCACTCTCCTTCTTTTCTTTTCTCCTCACAATTCGTGTGTCCTTCTTCTCTTCTCTCTTCTCTCTTCTCTTTTTATAGGGTAGATATGTCCCTCTCAGCACACTTTTTTCTCCCTGTTTTGGAGGTAGATTTATCTGGTACATGGACAGCTAGTTGAGAGTGATGAGGACTGAGTGCTACATCATCATTATCCTAAAATTGTCATGGCATTTATATTGGCAATCCATCCAACCTTTTGCCATGGTAATATTTCACTTCCTTCTTTTTCTCTTTTTCTTCATCCTTTCTGCACCTGCCGCATACAACAACCAATTCTCTTTCTCCCTACCAGAAAAGTAACATAAAATGACATTCAAGGCACAATCCAAGTGTTATTATGCAATGTTCTAAAAATAACCTAAAAATGAAAATATATCTACTTAAGTACATGCATTTACTCAAGTTTAAAGGCTCAAAATATAAATCTTTTCAAGAGTTATCACACCCCCAAACCTGAATTCTTGCTTACCCTCAAGCAGAATATGTGTAAGTATGTATGAATCCATGAATTTGCCATAACACTACATTTACCTCATATACTGCTAAACTATCTGAAGTATATTTTATACCTCTATTCTCAGCAGTCTTTTTGTAACACCCCTAACCCATAACCATCGCCAGAATAGGTTAAGAGGCATTACCGGACTTATAACTTAAATCAGAACCATTATACAACAAATATCATCTCATTACTAATAAAAGTTATTCATTCACATAAAATCGAGTATACAATGCTTAAACATGCACTTGGGACCAAATTGACAACATATAAAAGTTTCCGAACTTATAAGAATTATCCACTTTTAAAAGGTCACATGCCCGTGTGAACAGGCCGTGTACCTCACACGGTCTAGACACGCCCGTGTGTTTAGGCTATGGCAAGCCCGTGTGTTTAGGCTGTGGCAAAACAGAGCATACATCCTGACTTATACATATGGCCACAAGACACGCCCATGTGCCTTGGCCATGGTTGAAACTGACTTAAAATTTTAGGACTACCCCAAGGGACACACGACAGTGTAACATGATAGTGTGTCGCACATGGCTGATACACACGCCCGTGTCTTTGCCCGTGTGGACAAAATAGGCCATTTGAATAGCCAATTTACCACCCAATTTGAGTCCTCCCTAGAAGCATCATTCACATATCAATGTACTACATTTTTAGACAAATTCAACTGCAAACATGTATCAATCAATCCATAATATCATCAGTCAATTTCATACCAAAACATACCAATATCACATGCCAAATTCATTTACTCATACATGATCAACATCTCAAATTACCAATCTTATGCCAAGATTATACCATACATACATACATACCATAAAACATACTTTCCAAAAATGTACATACATACATACCATAAAACATACTTTCCAAAAATAGACTCATACCATGTTCGAATATACACAAACATTAACATCTTTAGCGAGCCATTTTCGCATGGCTACATATAAATACACAAGTTAAAATGAACCATCTCAAAACTAGCCTATACATGCCACCTAACCAAAACTTAAAGCTTTTATTTACCGAAATGGTAATCAGATAGTGTGATGACGTCTCCTCCAACTTCCAACCCGAGCAAGTTTCTAAAACTTTATAGACATAGGATAATACACAGAGTAAGCTTTGAAAGCTTAGTAAGTCATAAGCAAATAAGTCATTTCAATGACATTTATAAATCAATATCATTAAACCGAATTTAACAAATCTCAATCACATGTACATTCATTATACTTATAAATTTATAGAAACACATTAAATAGCTTCACTTATCTTGTTTATCAATAAACATATAACCATACTCTCAAAATCGAATAACAACCATTAGCTCATCATATAAATCAAGCTCGCACATATTCATTTCATTGCCAACCTAACCATGGTCATTTATTACGAATCATACATAAAGTTATATCAATTTCTTTTTAAACCCTTCCAAATTCGAACATCTATAATGTCCTTATTCACCTAAACCAAATTGCATATATAAATCATATATCCAACTCACCATTTTAATTTCAATACCTGTTTCAGTTTTTGAACCAAGAAATCATACATCACAGTCATGTTTCATGTTTCGTAAATTTTATATCCCAAACATAGCACTATAATTTCATATAGCGAGTATATATAATACATCATACTACTCATCTTTATTCAAAGTCATATCTTACTTTCATTTCACATCTTTAATCTCATGAATAGCATTAATAATGCCATTCAATCCAATTCACTTCACCATTCATTTACATAATTTTTCATCTACTTCATACTTAGCATCATCAACCACATAGGTTTCGTACATACTTGTACCATTACCTTCTTATCTGTCACACTTATCATTTCAATGCTTGAAACATTAATTCATTCAATCGTCTTTAAACATTCAATAAACTCGCACACTTAGTGCTAATTAATTAACCGAAGCTATAATTGTATCTCACGCTTAGTGCCAATTAATTAGCTGAAGCTATAATTGTATCGCACACTTAGTTCCAATAGATTAAACCAACTTATATCGGTATCATACACATAGGGCCTTTTTCTCAGCCGATGCTGTTATAATCTCGCACACTCAGTGCCTCAAATTCAATTCACATTTTACATATTTCAACTTCACAATTATATTTCTTTACAACTCAATTTAGCACATATAATGCACATATATTTCAATTTAACTACATTTATTTACTTATAAACTTACCTCATACTAACACGAACGGACCGAAACGACTATTCGATAATTTTCGACTTTCCCCGATCCAAATCCGATTTCCTCATTTCTTGATCTAATTCAATACAAATTTAACTTATTTAATCATATATTCAATCAAATTAATCTAAAAACACATAAATGGGATAATTACACTTTTGCCCCTGATATTTCACATTTTTTGCAATTTAGTCCCTATTTCACAAAACACAAAATATTCAAAATTTGACCACACTTATGCTTGGCCGAATTTTCCTCTAGTCCATATAAGCTCATATATACAATTTTTTTTCACATTTTAGTCCCTCAATTTCTCATTTTCACAAATTATCCCAAAATACTCAAATTCATCAAAAATCCTAATACAAAATATATTTGTCTATCATCAAGCTTTCATATTTCACCATTTATCATCACAAAGCTCACAAAATCAACAATGGCATCTCATGAATTCATCATCAAATTCTAAAAATTTAAGCATGGGTTTTGTAAAACATGAAGCAACGATCTCAAAAACATAAAAATTACTAAAAATCGGGTCAAAATGGACTTACAATTGCTTCCTCAAAGTGTCGAATTATTTTGAGCATTCAAAACCTATTTCCATGGTGATATTCGGCCAAAATGATGAACATGCAAAACCATTTCATGTTTTGTTTTATTATAATGTATTTAATACATAATTTACTATTTTATCCCTTTTAATATAACTTAGAAATCATTTAATAGTTGTCCAAAATTGTCCATAAAAGTACACTATCAATATTAAGGGTATAATTGCCTAGCAAGGACCCTAGCTTTAAAAGCCAAAGCCAAATAACACCTTTATCAAATAGCATTCTACTTTAGCATTTTACGCGATTTAGTCTTTTTTCTAAATCGAGTACACAAACGATAAAATTTTCTCACGAAACTTTCACACATATCAATTCACATACTATAAACACTAAAAACACTAAAAATAATATTAAAATATTTTCTTGACTCTGATTTGTGGTCCCAAAACTACTATTCCGACTAGGGTCTAAACCTGGCTGTTATACTTCTACCTTAGAAAATTGGTTTAAATTTTATAGGTTTGTTTAGCATACAAAGTGTAGAAAATGTTACCTAAAAATAAAATTTTCTAATATTCATGCAATTTTGACTATAGAAAGCACCCTCTAATGTACTTAGTTCATCTTTCCACTAAAACTCAATGTCTCTTCTCATAATTATTCTATCATTGCATACTTTAATTATATGTATTTTTTTCGTAGGGAATTCATCTTATCACATGATTTCTTTACTTGACAATCTCAATAGAACATACACCCACAATTTGAATGTAATTCACTCATGAAGCTAAAGCTTTTGACTAAAAAGATAGATGGACCAAACAATTACCCCCTTAGCTACTTAGCCTACTACTACAATGGAGTGCCTCTAAATTGTTTTTTTTTACTCACTCTTATTTGATCTTGCTTTTATGATCAATAATACAATGGAACAAATAGAGTATTAGTAACCTACTCAACAATTTCAAACATTGGAGTGCTTCATAGCGTCTTTTTAATTTTCCTATTGATTTACCCTTAGTTTTTTCGTGGTATTTATTATTATACATTGTTAATTTACTGATCTTAGGCTTAAGAATTTCTAAGTGTATTAAAAGAAACCTACTATAGACTAACTGCAATTATAATTAGGGCATTTTACTTTTAGGGATCAATTTTCTAGCAACTATCCTAACCTAAACATACCTAATCAACTTTCACAAATTTCTAAATTTATCGAAGAGTTATTATCTCCATCGAACATCATAGATAACAATATACTTGTCATAGTCTGAAAATTATTTGGCATTTGTATGTCATGGAAAAATAAATGACAAAATGAACAAATATTAAAACATATATCTAATGCAGACTATATGCACAACACAACTCACTCCCAAACTTAAGGGATGCATTGTCCTCAATGCATGAACAATTTAAAATTCCAAAATGCAAAAACAAACATATATATATATATATATATACAATACAATGAAAAAAATATGAATGCATGAAAAACACATGGTATATAATGAAAAATATTCAAATGAAAATAAAGACAGAAGCTTGGGAAAAATTTGGTGTTACTTTAATTCAGGTGAGTTGTTTTTCAAGTAGCGTGCTTGTAATGCTACTTCCTTTTCAGCATATTGATTGGCACCTCATCATCATCATCATCTAATTTCATAAGATCATCAATTAGTTGATTAATCTCATGATCTTGCTTCGATATGGGTGCAATTGATTGAGGTGCAGTAGTAGTGTAACAGCCCGATTCAGACCCTCATCAGAATGTGGTTTTGGGACCACAAATCCGAGTTAGAAAAATATTTAAAAAATTTATTTTCTATGTTTATTTTGTGTGAATTTATATCTGTGAAATTTTCGTGATTTAATTTTGTCGTTTAGGTATCTGATTAAATAAAAGGACTTAATCGCGTAAATTGAAAATTTGGTAGTTAAAAACATAAGCGCTGAAATGTTATTGGCTTTCTAAATTGGAGTATTTATGTTGTAAATATTCCATTAGCATATTTGTTGGACGGTAATAGACATATATTATATGATTTTTATATTATTTCATTAAGGTTGTAATGGTAATTAAGTAAAATGTTAATATAAGATATAATAAAACATAAATCAAGCCATGTTCATTATTATATTTTCTAATTGCTAAAACATAACAAAAAGAGAAAGAAATAACAAAGCTAGGGTTCGACCATCTTTAAAGCTCAATCAAGGTATGAGTTTAGTTCGGTTTTTGATAATTTTTACGTTTTTGAGATCGTTGCTTCGAGTACTACAAAACCCATGCTTAAATTTTTGATTTTGGTGAATATTTTGAGTTATGCCATTGTTGAGAGCTTGTGATTTTGTTGTTTGATGATGAAATATGAAAGATATGTTTTAGATTAACATGTTTTGTATTGGAGTTTTTGATGATTTTGAGTAATTAGGACTAAATTGCAAAAATAATAATTTGAGGGACTAAAATGTGAAATAAATGAAATATCTGGAATTTTATGAGTATGGGTAAAATTCTTCCCAACATAGGCATATTGAAATTTTGTACATTTTGTGTTTTGTGCAATAGGGATTAAATTGTAAAAAGTGTAAATATCAGGGGCAAAATGGTAATTTTCCCATTTATGTGTTTTTGGACTAAATTGAATGAAAATATGTTTGAGTGAGCTTAATTTGAATATGTTTAGATCAAGAACCAAAGAAATCGGATTTGGATCGGGGGAAAACAAAAGTTGTCGACTAGCTGTCCCATTCCGTTTTACATCGTCTGAGGTAAGTCTATAAGCAAATAGACGTACTTAATTTAAAATAAATGATAAGTATACATGCTGAAATGAAATATATGGATTTATTTATGCTATAGTTGAATATGAACAAGTTTGGTTACTATATTTCTGAATTCATTTCGACCAAGTTACGACGTCCGAAAGCCCCATATGTGTAACACCCCGAACCCGAGACCGTCGCCGGAGTCGAACGCGAGGTGTTAACAGACTTCAACCCACTTATTGACAATTTTCAGACAAGCTGCCAATCTGAGTACTAGTCGCTCCAAAATTCATAACTTGAGTTTTACAACTCGAAAATCAGTTCCGTAAATTTTTCCTGAAACTAGACTCATATGTCCATCTACATATTTTTTCTAGAATTTTGGTCGAGCCAATTAGTACAGTTTATTAGTTAAAGTCTCGCCTGTTGTAGGGATCGACTACACTGACCTTTGTGCGTTACGAATTGGATATCTCCTGTACAGGGCTTCAATACTAATGCCGTTTGTTTCTATAGAAACTAGACTCAGAGAGGAATCTACACATATATGGAATGACTCCTAATTATCTCTGGTTAATTTACAATGATTTTCCAAAGTTGGAACAGGGATCCAGAAACCGTTCTGGCCCTATTTCACAAGAACTTTAAAATCTGTTAACTTATAACTCATATGACCATTTCGTTTCTTCCATATGAAAGTAGATTCATCAAGGTACACTTACATAATTTATTTGCTATTTAATACCATTCCTACTATTTTTAGTGATTTTTCACATCCACGTCACTGCTGCTGTCAGCATCTGCCTTTAGTAGGCTTTACCTATTTCATACTTTCCATGATTCAATTGGCCCTTTTACATACATAGCACAAAGCGTGATCATGATTAACCATTCCAATGGCTAATCGTTTCAAAATAATTCCATACCTCATAAGGGTCAACATACAAACGATTATAGTTCTATGCTAAAAACGTATATAAGCCATTTTCGCATGGCTATCCAAGTTTACACAAACCGGAAGGTACATGACCTTCAACAAAGGATGGTCCTATACATGCCATTTCAAAGTTCAACCAAAATTTGTACCAAAATGGGGCTTCGATAGTGTGGATGACTTCGACTTCTTTGATCCCGAATCCGATAGCTAACGAGCGAAACCTATAAAACAGAGAGCCAAAGCAACGAGGTAAGCATTTTAATGCTTAGTAAGTCTCAAGCAATGAAATCAGCTTTGACTAAGGTATTTTATTCACATGGCTAATTAAACCACTTTACTAATTCACATTCCCATACTCATACTTATTTCACATCACCGACCCTTATGTTCATACACAAAAGAACAACTTAGCCCAAGGCCGTAGCTCGTTTATCAACTTAGCGATACTTACTTGTAAGAATTCAATTAGTACAAGCACATACAAACATACCTCATTGCTGGAATTTTCACAAGTGTATAGGCTGAAATTTTCACAGCAAGATTGCTCACTTCGAATCACATACTTTCGGGATTTAACCGGATATAGCGACTCGCACGATTGCCTTCGGGTCATAACCCGGATTTGGTGACTTGCACAAAGGCCTTCGGGTCTTAGCCCGGATATATCAACTCGCACGAATGCCTTCGGGTCTTAGCCGGATATATCAACTCGCACGAATGCCTTCGGTCTTAGCCCGGATATATATCAACTCGCATAAATGCCTTCGGTCTTAGCCGGATATATCAACTCGCACGAATGCCTTCGGGTCTTAGCCCGGATATATCTCCAATGTTCACTTACATATATATCAATATTCAAGACACGTCCATAGTTCATTTTCGTTACTAAAGCTCTAACACAAAATATCTATCAACCTTTACTATTTCGCTCAATGGCCACACAAACAAGGAGCATAATTTTGATATAATTCAAGTAGGGTCATCACTCAAGACTTACCTTGGATGTTGTCGAGCGATTTCGACGGCTATTCAACTACTTTTTCCTTCCCTTTATCGGATTTAGCTCCCTTTGCTCTTGAGCTAATTTACACAAATTTAACTTATTAAAATCTCATCATGATAGCTTATGGCCGAATATGACAAGGAGTGTAAATGGTCATATGGCCATCCTTTAGCTCAAATACACAATGGTCATGCACATTTTTACATCACAACAAGCAATTCAATACATTCAAACATCAACGTGAAGTTCAAAGTACTTGGCCCTTATATACATTAGGCATCAAAGTTGTATATGTACGAAATCATAAATCGAACTCAACACATTAGTTAATATTCCTCTTAGCGAATTTTCTAAGCCAAGAATAGGCATCAATATGCTTGCCTCAAACCGAATGCATGCACACTAATTACCCCTCATGTGGCGAATATACACTTAATACCACACAAAAAAAACAGCATACATTTTACTACTAACACATTACATATCGTAATTCATTGCACATCTCTTATTTACTTCATAATCAACACATCATCACAAGCAAATATACACTTTGAATTAGTATATATGTCATACCAATCCATCATGTGCAAACATATATTCATGTAGGTGCAAGGGCCAATTCTCAAGTGGCTTATATCCCAAATATATACACATTTCCAAAGCTTAAATCTTACTTACCATGCAACATGCATGAATTATACTTATGGATATATCATGGCGAATACCACAACACCACACCATTTCAATTTGGTCATGGTGAAACAAAGAACTTAGTATCTCATTCAAAAAAATGCTAAAAGAAAATCTAAGAATCTTCAATCCTCCATCACATGTATCACTTTCAAGCTTGTTATTTAACATGCAATGGCATTAACACCACATTCACTTTGGCGAATTTCATTCCCATGACATAACAAGGATTTGAACCATGGGCTAACAAGAACATTAAGCTAGCAACTAAAAACATGCATGAACCTCAAACATACCTTAATCTTGATGCAAGTTTAGCCAACCTCTTCCTAATCCTCTTCCAAACCAAGTATGAAGCAAAACTCCTTCCTTAACCTTAGTATTTTCGCCAACAAGAGAGTGAAAAGAGATGAACAAAATTTTTCTTTCTTCCTTTAGGACATTCGGCCAAGCTATGGAGGAAGATGGACACTTTTTTTTTTTGTTTCTCATCTACTAACATTAATTGTTTATTCCATACCCTTATTTTATTCTTTCCATCATAACCCATTTACTAAACATGTTTCATGACATGATTTTTGCCCATAAATCCTTGTCATGGCCGGCCACTAGCTATGGGGAAATTTGACATGCAAGTCCATTGTTTTGCATGCATCCTTTAATTAGTCATCACACATTTCCCTCATACTTTCAAAGTTTATTACTAGGTCCTTTCTAGTGAAATTCACATCTATAATTCTAAATCAAAGCATAAAAATATCACACATGAGTTAACACACATTATAGGCAATAAAATAAATATTAAATTATTTTTATGCCTTGGTTTTGTGGTCCCGAAACCACATTTCGACTAGGGTCGTTTTAAGGTCATCACAACTCTCCCCACTTTAGAAATTTTCGTCCCCAAAATCTTACCGTAAATAGGTTTGGATATTGCTCTTTCATAGAGTTCTCGGGTTCCCAAGTAGCTTCTTCTATCCCGTGTTTGAGCCATAACACTTTCACTAGCGGAACCCTTTTGTTTCGCAACTCTTTCATTTCACGAGCTAGGATACGAATCGGTTCTTCTTCATATCTCATATCGGCTTGAATTTCAACCTCGATGGACTAATTACGTGCGACGGATCAGATCTATAGCGTCAAGCATTGAAACATGGAAGACGTTGTGAATCTTTTCAAGTTCAGGGGGCAAGATCAAACGATACGCAACTGGGCCAACTCGTTCGGAGATTTCGTACGGCCCAATGAATCTCGGGCTCAACTTGCCCTTACGGCCGAATCTGAGTATCTTTTTCCACGGCGAAACTTTAAGAAACACTTTATCTCCCACCTGATACTCAATGTCCTTTCGTTTCAGATCCGCATACGATTTCTGACGATCGGAGGCTATCTTCAGATTTTCACGGATTACTTTTACTTTCTGTTCAGCATCTTTAATCAAATCCACTCCAAAAATTTTGTTCTCACCGAGCTCGGTCCAAAACAATGGTGTACGGCATTTACGCCGCACAAAGCCTCGTAAGGCGCCATCTTAATACTTGATTGAAAACTATTGTTGTGCGAATTCAATCAAAGGTAGGTACCATTCCCACGAACCACCGAACTCGAGGATGCAACATCTCAACATATCCTCAAGTATCCGAATTATACGCGGATTGACCATCGGTTTGGGGTGAAAGGCGGTGCTGAAATGCAACTTGGTGCCCAATGCTTCTTGTAATTTCTTCCAAAATCGCGAGGTGAACCTCGGATCTCTATCCGACACAATGTAAATCGGTACCCGTGTAATCTCACAACCGAGAAACGCATAATTCAGCTAGTTTATCCAATGAAAATCCATACGCACAGGGATAAAGTGAGCCGACTTAGTCGGCCTATCAATAATAACCCAAATTGCATCCTTCTTACTTGTCGACAACGGCAATCCGGACACAAAGTCCATTGTGACTCGATCCCATTTCCACTCGGGTATCGTGATCGGTCAAGTAACCTCAAGGCACTTGATGCTCCGCTTTCACTTGTTGACATATTAAACATCTTGCAACAAAGTCGGAGATGTCTCGTTTCATACCATGCCACCAAAACCGACGTTTCAACTCATTGTACATCTTCGTACTCCCGGGTGGATTGCCATTCGGCTACAATGAGCTTCGCTCGAATTATCGAAATAAGTTCAATTCTTTGGAACACACAAACGACTTCAACCTCAAACAATCGTCATCATCAATTTGAAACTCCGATTCCTTGTTCGTAACACACTCAAATTTCCCGTTTTGCACGCAACTCCTCATCAACTTTCGAGCTTCACGAATTTGATGAGTCAACAATGGTTTGGTATTAATTCGGCTACTAACACATTGTCGGGTAGGATAGACAAGTGTACATTCATCGTCAGAAAAGCAAACAAAGTGATTTCGGCTTAAGGCATCCGCAACCACATTAGCCTTTCCCGGTGATAGTCAATGACCAGCTCATAATCCTTTAACATTCGAGCCAACGTCTTTGTCGCAGATTTAAGTCTCTTTGAGTCATCAAATATTTGAGACTTTTGTGATCCGAATACACATGGCACTTCTCACCAAATAAGTAATGTCGCCATATCTTTAAGGCGAATACGATGGCACCAATTCGAGATCATGGGTCGGATAATTTTTCTCATGTGGCTTTAATTGTCTCGACGCGCAGGCCACAACTCGACCTTCTTGCATCAATACGCAACCTAACCCAAGTAGGGAGGCGTCACTATAGATGACAAACTCTTTGCCGATTCGGTCAGTATTAGTATCGAGCTTCCGTCAAATGAGTTTTCAATTGGTCAAAACTTTTCGACACTTTTCCGTCCATTCAAACTTGACATCTTTCTCAAGCGGTTTAGTCATGGGTGTGGCTATCATCGAGAATCCTTTTACAAACCGTCGGTAGTAACCGCAAGTCCCAAAAAGCTCCGAACCTCGAATATTTCTTGGAGGTTTCCGCTAAGTATGGCTGAAATTTTGCTTGGGTCGACTCGAATACCGATGCAGATACCACGTGACCCAAGAAGCTAACCTCTCTTAACCGAACTCACACTTGCTAAACTTAGCATATAACCGCTTATCCCGTAAAATTTGCAACACTAATCTCGGTGCTCGCATGTTCGGTCTCATCTCTTGAATAGACCAAGATGTCGTCGATGAACACAACTACGAACCGATCCAAATATGATCTCAAGATCCGATTCATCAAATCCATAAATACCGCAGGGCATTAGTGAGCCCAAACGGCATCACTAAGAACTCGTAGTGACCATATCTCGCTCAAGGCGGTTTTGGGTATGTCCGAATCTCGGATTCATGAATCGATAATAGCCCGATCTCAAATCTATTTTTGAGAACACCGAGGTCCTTCAGTTGATCGAACAAATCATCGATACGTGGTAACGGATACTTGTTCTTTATTGTCACTTTATTAAGTCGACGATAGTCGATGCACAACCTCATGGTTCCGCCCTTCTTTTCACAAACAACACCGGTGCACCCCAAGGTGAAAAACTCAAGCAGCAAAACCTCTATCCATCAACTCTTGCAACCGAGCTTTCAACTCCTTTAATTCCGTTGGTGCCATACGATATGGAGCTATCGAAATCGGTGTGGTCCTGTACAAGCTCAATGCCAAACTCTATCTCCGAACAGTGGCAAACCCGCAATTCTTCGGAAAACGTCCGGGTATTCATAAACCACCGCACAGATTTGGGTTCTATTCCTAACTCCTTATCATCAAGTACATACGCAAGGTATGCTTCACACCCTTTTCTTACATATTTCGGGCCAACATTGATGATATTACACCGGCAACCCCTTCAAGTTCGAGACTCAACTCGGATCATCTCGTTGTTTGCGATCTCAAATCAATAGTCTTGCTTTTGCAATTCACAACCGCATCATGCACGGTCAACCAATCCAACCCAAGAATAACATCAAATTCATCGAACGGCAAAAGCATCAAGTCCGCGGAAAACAGTACCTCGAATTACTAGGGGGCATTTCTTACACACTTTGTCGACCAGCACATAACGACCCAAAGGATTTGACACCGAATTACGAACTCAGTAGACTCAATAGGCAAAGTCTTACTGGATGCTAAGGTTTCGCATATATAGGAATGAGTAGAACCAGGTCAATCAAAGCAATCACATTAGTATCAAAGAGAGTGAAAGTACCAGTAATAACATCCGGCGAGGAGGCATCCTCGCGTCGCCAGATAGCATAAGTCCTAGCTGGAGCGCGAGCCTCGGATCTGGTCGCAGATCTCTAGATCCTCTCGACCACCACTAGCCTTGCCCGTATTTCCGGATGGTCTACCTCGGCGGTGGTAGTACCGGTTTCCCACTCCGATCTACATTCTGCTCGCACAACCTCGGGCAATCTTTAATGAAGTGGTCAACTGATCCACACTTGTAACAGAGCGGTCACGGAATCTACAGACTTCAAAATGCCATTTGCCACAATCGGCACTCCGTCCTCTCTCGTCGATCATTCCCACTCATCGGCGATCGAAGTGATTCGTGTGGTCACAGGGGTCGATCGCGATCTCGTCTAGAAAAGCCCGGTGTGTCTCTAGATCGGCCTAAGCCATCTCTAAGTTTCTTTGATGATGTTGGAAGGGCTTCCCGAATACCTCTTCTGAAACTCCCTTGCTCCCGCTTCGCTTTCCTTTTCTCCATACTAAACTCCTCGGCTTTGCACGCCGCCGACGAGAGTCACAAACTCTCGGATTTCCAAAATGCCAACATACGACTTTATCTCATCATTCAGTCCATCTTGAGCGTTTACATCACGACTTCAAGAAATGCATTCTCGCTGCATCTGCTAAGCCTCACGAATTTTCGCTCATAGTCGGTAACCGACATGGAACCTTGTTTAAGTTCGAGAAATTCCTTTCGTTTTTGGTCCATAAATCTCGATCGATATACTTTTTCCAAACTCGGTTTGGAAGAACTCCCAAGTTACTTGTTCATGGGCACAACAAGTCGAGTACTCCACCAATAGTAGGCGTAATCACGTAGCAAGGAGATGGTACACTTTAGGCATTCATCGGTGTACAAGATAGCTCATCGAGTACCGGATCGTGTTGTCCAACCAAAATTCGCTTGCTCGGCATCATCACTATCCGTAGCTTTAAATTCAGTAGCCCCATGTTTTCGGATTCTATCAACTGGGGCTTATTCGACCTTATTTGGTCAATTACTGGAGGCATTGTAGGTGCTTGGGGTGTGTTTGTTGGGAATGGAGGTTGTGGAACAGCCGTATTAGTTCGAATGTATTGGTTGAACCAATCATTCATCACGCTATAAAAGGCTTGTCTAGCCTCGTCATTCGGATTGCTAGCAACAGGTTGAGAGTCCGCCGGCGCTGTCCCTTGTGCGGAGCAGCGCCACACTCTCCACATCATCAGCTATCGCTTCGGTTGGGATCGGGATCCATTACTATAAATAAACACAAGTTCAAACGTCAGAAATCACCACACTATCATATAATCACATAAAATGGCATGTATAGCTAGACCCCAAACGCATTACGGTAGTCCTAGAATCGACTAAACCGTAGCTCTGATACCAATAAAATTGTAACACCCGAACCCGAGACCGTCAGCGAGTCGAACGCGAGGTGTTAACTGACTTCAACCCACTTATTGACAATTTTCAGACAAGCTGCCAATCTGAGTACTAGTCGCTCCAAAATTCATAACTTGAGTTTTACAACTCGAAAATCAGTTCCGTAAATTTTTCCTGAAACTAGACTCATATGTCCATCTACATATTTTTTCTAGAATTTTGGTCGAGCCAATTAGTACAGTTTATTAGTTAAAGTCTCGCCTGTTGTAGGGATCGACTACACTGACCTTTGTGCGTTACGAATTGGATATCTCCTGTACAGGGCTTCAATACTAATGCCGTTTGTTTCTATAGAAACTAGACTCAGAGAGGAATCTACACATATGGAATGACTCCTAATTATCTCTGGTTAATTTACAATGATTTTCCAAAGTTGGAACAGGGGATCCAGAAACCGTTCTGGCCCTATTTCACAAGAACTTTAAAATCTGTTAACTTATAACTCATATGACCATTTCGTTTCTTCCATATGAAAGTAGATTCATCAAGGTACACTTACATAATTTATTTGCTATTTAATACCATTCCTACTATTTTTAGTGATTTTTCACATCCACGTCACTGCTGCTGTCAGCATCTGCCTTTAGTAGGCTTTACCTATTTCATACTTTCCATGATTCAATTGGCCCTTTTACATACATAGCACAAAGCGTGATCATGATTAACCATTCCAATGGCTAATCGTTTCAAAATAATTCCATACCTCATAAGGGTCAACATACAAACGATTATAGTTCTATGCTAAAACGATATAAGCCATTTTCGCATGGCTATCCAAGTTTACACAAACCGGAAGGTACATGACCTTCAACAAAGGATGGTCCTATACATGCCATTTCAAAGTTCAACCAAAATTTGTACCAAAATGGGGCTTCGATAGTGTGGATGACTTGACTTCTTTGATCCCGAATCCGATAGCTAACGAGCGAAACCTATAAAACAGAGAGCCAAAGCAACGAGGTAAGCATTTTAATGCTTAGTAAGTCTCAAGCAATGAAATCAGCTTTGACTAAGGTATTTTATTCACATGGCTAATTAAACCACTTTACTAATTCACATTCCCATACTCATACTTATTTCACATCACCGACCCTTATGTTCATACACAAAAGAACAACTTAGCCCAAGGCCGGTAGCTCGTTTATCAACTTAGCGCATACTTACTTGTAAGAATTCAATTAGTACAAGCACATACAAACATACCTCATTGCTGGAATTTTCACAAGTGTATAGGCTGAAATTTTCACAGCAAGATTGCTCACTTCCGAATCACATACTTTCGGGATTTAACCGGATATAGCGACTCGCACGATTGCCTTCGGGTCATAACCCGGATTTGGTGACTTGCACAAAGGCCTTCGGGTCTTAGCCCGATATATCAACTCGCACGAATGCCTTCGGTCTTAGCCCGGATATATCAACTCGCATACGAATGCCTTCGGTCTTAGCCGGATATATATCAACTCGCATCGAATGCCTTGGTCTTAGCCCGGATATATCAACTCGCACGAATGCCTTCGGTCTTAGCCCTGATATATCTCCAATGTTCACTTACATATATATCAATATTCAAGACACGTCCATAGTTCATTTTCGTTACTAAAGCTCTAACACAAAATATCTATCAACCTTTACTATTTCGCTCAATGGCCACACAAACAAGGAGCATAATTTTGATATAATTCAAGTAGGGTCATCACTCAAGACTTACCTTGGATGTTGTCGAGCGATTTCGACGGCTATTCAACTACTTTTTCCTTCCCTTTATCGGATTTAGCTCCCCTTTGCTCTTGAGCTAATTTACACAAATTTAACTTATTAAAATCTCATCATGATAGCTTATGGCCGAATATGACAAGGAGTGTAAATGGTCATATGGCCATCCTTTAGCTCAAATACACAATGGTCATGCACATTTTTACATCACAACAAGCAATTCAATACATTCAAACATCAACGTGAAGTTCAAAGTACTTGGCCCTTATATACATTAGGCATCAAAGTTGTATATGTACGAAATCATAAATCGAACTCAACACATTAGTTAATATTCCTCTTAGCCAATTTTCTAAGCCAAGAATAGGCATCAATATGCTTGCCTCAAACCGAATGCATGCACACTAATTACCCCTCATGTGGCGAATATACACTTAATACCACACAAAAAAACAGCATACATTTTACTACTAACACATTACATATCGTAATTCATTGCACATCTCTTATTTACTTCATAATCAACACATCATCACAAGCAAATATACACTTTGAATTAGTATATATGTCATACCAATCCATCATGTGCAAACATATATTCATGTAGGTGCAAGGGCCGAATTCTCAAGTGGCTTATATCCCAAATATATACACATTTCCAAAGCTTAAATCTTACTTACCATGCAACATGCATGAATTATACTTATGGATATATCATGGCCGAATACCACAACACCACACCATTTCAATTTGGTCATGGTGAAACAAAGAACTTAGTATCTCATTCAAAAAAATGCTAAAAGAAAATCTAAGAATCTTCAATCCTCCATCACATGTATCACTTTCAAGCTTGTTATTTAACATGCAATGGCATTAACACCACATTCACTTTGGCCGAATTTCATTCCCATGACATAACAAGGATTTGAACCATGGGCTAACAAGAACATTAAGCTAGCAACTAAAAACATGCATGAACCTCAAACATACCTTAATCTTGATGCAAGTTTAGCCAACCTCTTCCTAATCCTCTTCCAAACCAAGTATGAAGCAAAACTCCTTCCTTAACCTTAGTATTTTCGCCAACAAGAGAGTGAAAAGAGATGAACAAAATTTTTCTTTCTTCCTTTAGGACATTCGGCCAAGCTATGGAGGAAGATGGACACTTTTTTTTTTGTTTCTCATCTACTAACATTAATTGTTTATTCCATACCCTTATTTTATTCTTTCCATCATAACCCATTTACCAAACATGTTTCATGACATGATTTTTGCCCATAAATCCTTGTCATGGCCGGCCACTAGCTATGGGGAAATTTGACATGCAAGTCCATTGTTTTGCATGCATCCTTTAATTAGTCATCACACATTTCCCTCATACTTTCAAAGTTTATTACTAGGTCCTTTCTAGTGAAATTCACATCTATAATTCTAAATCAAAGCATAAAAAATATCACACATGAGTTAACACACATTATAGGCAATAAAATAAATATTAAATTATTTTTATGCCTTGGTTTTGTGGTCCCGAAACCACATTTCGACTAGGGTCGTTTTAAGGCTGTCACAATATGAACCTTAGGAATAGTTAGGATACATATGTCATGACATAGGATTCCAGTATATGTGTGCGAGCAAGACCATGGCATCGATATATGACTCCGATATATGTGTACGAGAAAGACCCTGTCTGGGACAATGGCATCGATATGTGATTACATGTAAGACTACGTCTGGGACGTTGTCATTGTACGATATATGTGATTATTCGAGTGTCCTATCCAATTCTGAATGGTTCATCAGGCAGGGATAAGTTGTGTTTGAGTAAGTAAAACGAGCTAAATGGCCAGGTATGAATTAACTTGTTACCTATGTGAGATAAGGTAAGTAAGTACTTTGAATTTTTGTGTTAAATCATGTATGATAGAAATGAAAAACTATATGTGAGGTTAGTATGTGTATTTGGCCTTGTGATTAAATAATTTGAATATCAATGAAATGATTCTTCACTATGTGCATATGTGTGATCATGTATATTCGGCCATATAGGAAATAGACATATGTGATGTTATATATGATCTTGTGTATTCGGCCAAATAAGTGATGTATGTATATGAAGTTAAATCTTGTTTTGTGACCTTGTATAAATGAGTGGAAGTATATTTGAATGTGTAATGATATTTGGCTTTGAAAGTTGAACGAAAATTTGTAGAATTTAATGTTATAAGTATTTGGCCAAAGTGATAGTTATGGTAAAAATGTGTGGTTTATGGAATGTATAAGTTGAGATTAATTAGGACATTAATTTAATAAATTGGTTTAGTTTAAATTTAATGAGTTGACTATATAATTGAGTTGTTATTTGCTTATGACTTACTAAGCTATGATAGCTTACTCTGTGTGTACATGTTTACTTTGTTTTATAGATTTTGGATTCATGTTACAAGCTTGGGGATTGTCAGCAAAGTTCATCACACTATCTACTGCTTTGGTATTTAAATAGTTGAACCCGAATTATGGCATGTATAGGCTGGATTATATTTTGGAATGTTGTATTTTGGTCTATGTATAATTGAAGCCATGCGAAAATGGCTTAATTTTCTACGCTTAAGTTTGGTCTTGATGAAATTATGGTTAAGTCTATTTTGATTATCATGCTGGATGTCATGGTTGATTATTGTTGTGTTATGTGATTGTATATTAAGGTTAGTTTATGACCTTGTATGTAGCATGATCGAGTTGGTCATAAGCATGTTTAATTAGTCTGGATGTGTTTGTACTAAGATAAAGTATATATATGTGAATTTACTTAATATGCTTTGACTTAGTCTCATGTTTTCTTAGACATAATGTTTTATGTGAATTTACTTAATATGCTTTAACTTAGTCTCGTGTGTTCTTACATATATTTTTTAGTGAACTTAGCTTTATGTTTTACGATTCAGTGATGAAGGGTAACAAGTATTGAATATGTTCTATAATTGCTTTAGTAAATTATTCAACATGTATTCGCATGTTAAATGTGGCTTTAAATTTTTGGTAAATGAACACAAGGTATATATATATGTACTAATAGCAGGTACGGTCATGTTATATTGTACCAATGATGCATATGTGATCTCTTATTAAATTATGTACTATGAATTTTACTACTTTATTTATGAACGTGTACAAAGGTCATTATTTGTGATAGAATGGCAGCTTGATAATATAGTGCAATATGCATGATTTGGTATTAAATTATTATTTGGGTTCAAAAATGGCCTAGGTTAAATGGTAAAAATGTGTTTGAGCTCGGTAACATGTGTTGTATCTCTTATACATCGGCCGTTAATTAAATTGTAAACATGACTTGCTATAAAGTTTTATTCGAACATGTCTAATGCCTTTAATTGCATATATATATATATATATGATCGAATGGATGTGTTTAAATTGTACTAATGCATGAAATATGAAATTCACATCGATTAATATGATAATGTTGTGCAATTGAATGTCAAGTTTTGGTATTGAAATTTGTTTCATCTGTAGTACCACATATTCGTGTGTGACTTTTTATAAAAACCAGGTTAATATTCCTTTAATGAAGTTGTTGATTGTTATAAGTCCTATTTATAAATATATAATAAATAAATTATTATATTATATGCTGAATTATGTTTTAAATATGTTATCATATAAATGATATGAATTTTTTTAAGGTTTAATATTTGTTAATGTCGCGAATATTGATGTATATATAAATTTTGAATTGTAAAATGAAATGCTTAAAAGTATAAACTGCGATATGATCGGAAATGCCTCATAAACCAAGTCCGGCAACGGATACGGGCTAGGGGTGTTATAAGCAGGTTCAGTTGGTGTAGGAATATGGTTCACTTATTCTCTTTCTTGGTCAGATTCAATATTTACTGATTCCATCTTCTATTCATCTCCCTCTGGTCCTTTTTGTTCCTTCTCCTTAGTGGCAGTGTGTGTGGTAGGTCCAGGCTCATCAACTTTAGCTTCATCCTCATCCCCTTCATTTTCATCCGATAGCAGCTCCTTTTCATTAGGTGCAAATCCTCCCTTTCTTTATCAGACTCTGTGATTTCATTAATAAGGTCATCAATCAAAAATGAAAATAAGGTTAAGTAATTAAAGATAAAAATAATAAGAACAAAATTAAAATAAAGCAATTAAAGAAAAGAAAGATAGAAAATCTAAAGATAGAAAATGTAATACCCCTAACCCGTATCCGTCGCCAAAACTGGGTTACGGAGTATTACCGAAATTTACAATTCAAATAGACAAAAATTTCAAACATTTCATATCATATCAATGAACATATTAAAACCAAGTCAAATCATACATATTGTCCCTTATACAATCCCTTGAGGCCTTAAATATATGATAGAAACAAGTCAGGACTAAATCAGAAACTCAAAGAATGTTTTAGGAAACAAGGAAAATTTTTCAACACTGTAGAGGTCACACGGCCGTGTCCCAACCTGTGTCCATGCCCTGTAACTCACTGACTTGGGTCATACAGCCAAGCCACACGCCTATGTTCCAGGCCGTGTAACAGCCTGAATTGCCACCCTTTGAAAGCTACAAGGGAAACACGGCCGTGTCTCTTGGCCATGTGTCACACACGACTGAGACCGCCCGTGTCTCTGCCTGTATAGACGAAAATAGGCCATTTTACAAGCCATTTTTCTCACCCAATTTTCCATGTACCTACACACAACATTGCATATACTTACAAGCCATAACAAGGTATCCAAATCAAACATAAATAAGTCATATACATATGGTATAATATCATACAACCAATATGCCTTAGGCATCTCAATTGACAATACATAACATGTCTAACCATGTATTCAATTTGACCAAATAATCAACTAACTTGCATGCATATTTGCATCAATACATACCATATAATTTACTTACTAAAACTTTTCAATTAGTACCAAATATGCCATTATAAGCTATCACCAAATCACCATATAAGTCATGTATACTATAGTACCAATTCACCATAAATTTATCATATCACAAAACACATTTAACTATCATTTTACCTTTCATTATTCAATCACAAAACAAGCCACACGTCAACCATGTGAATGCTACTTATATACATTCCAAAATATGTCAAAACACAAGCCAAATCAAATGACCATATTCACAACAAAACATATAGGCCAACATTAGCCAAAATACCAATACATGCCATTATAACCAAAATTAAATAACCGAATGTACCAAAATAGTCGATGGATAGTGTGATATAGCTCCAACAAGCTTCCAACCTGAACGAGCTTCCAATTCACTATAAAACAAAAAAAATAACATAGAGTAAGCATTTAAGCTCAATAAGTTTGTATATATAAGCCAATAAACATTGATAAACATAACCATTGATCAAGTTCCATATACATGTATCATCCATTTCATTTTTCTATATATTATATAACAACATTTCCATGTAATTCATGTATATACTTGTAATAGTTCGTATCGAACTCTTATCATTTCGTATCAAAACATTACCTATTGAACCGTTTAGAATACCGTTGGATACTCGAGATAACTCACACATAGTGTGCTAGCTCATATAACTGTAATCTGTCAATTCATGTACATGTATGCTCATACGAGCTATGAATTGCTATGGTCACTCGAGCTGTAGATCGGTATATTCTCACGAGTTATAAATCAGTATGCTCATATGAGCTGTGGGTCAGAACGTAGATATGTGATGCTGCTCACACGAGCTATGGAGTATCCGCAACATATGCAGGACCTCAGCCATTTGTAGGACGTTCAAGACCCGTACTCAAATCATGTAAACCTAATGACATGTCATTTGTATCCTACAGATTCCTAAGGTTCAAACGAGACTTGATATTTGTTGAAATTCATTAGATATGCGGCCATATATATTTATAACAATTCACAATTCATAAACAATTCAATATAAAACATATAAACACAATTTAATCGCACAAACTTACCTCGACGAGTATACGTAGATACGGAGGCGATTAATTCGAGATTTTCTCTTTGCCTTTACTAAAGCCGTACGAGGTCTGTCTTGATCTATACGGATAAATTTAACTCAATTTAATATATAATTCATTCAAGTTAGCCCAAAAACATATTTTGGTAAAATTACCATTTTGCCCCTATACTTTTAATTCCTTTGCAATTTAGTCTCTAGCTCATAAAAATGGAAATTCATGCAGTTTCACCACAACCCACTATGAGCGAATATTAGCTAGGTCCTTAGCATGCCCTATATTTCATTTATTCCACAATTTCATCACGTATAATTTTCTATTTTTCAAGTTAATCCCTATTTGACAATTTCACCAAAAATTCCTTTACAAAAGTTGTTTATCTAACAACAACCATCCATTTTCTAACATCAAACTTCAAAACTCATGTACATGCATCAATGGTAAAACCTAATAGTTTAACAGTTTCACAAATTAGTCATTGGGCTAGCTAGATTAAGCTATAACGATTGCGAAAACATAGAAATCATTAAAAACAGGACAAAATACATACCGAATCGAGCCAAACAAACATGGTCGAGCCCTAGCTTCAAAAATTGCTACTTTTTTTTTTGTGAAAATTGGTTGAAGAAGACAATAAAAGATGAAAGCTTATTTTACTTTATTTAATTTGTCATTTAATTACTAAATTACATATATACCCTTTTAAAACATTAATAATTACACTTATGCCAAACCATGCTCATCCACTAATATATAAATTGTCTAATTACCATACAAGGACTCATAGTGTAAGGTTCTATAGCTATTTAATACTTTTAGCTATTAGAACTCAACTTTTTCATTTTACGCGATTTAGTCATTTTTATCAAATTGAGCATGTAATCAGTAAAATTTCTTAACGAATTTTTTATATGGTACTACTACCATGCTGTAGGAAATAAAATAAAATTTCAACTTCAGATATTTTATCCCAAAACCACTATTCTGATTCCACTAAAAGTACGCTGTTACAACTCTCCCCCTAAACAGATTTTTGTCCCCTAAAATCTTACCAAAAAAGAGGTTTGGATATTGCTTTCTCATAGCTTCCTCGAGTTCCCAGGTGGCTTCTTCTATTACGTGTCATTGCCAAAGAACCTTTACTAAAGCTATGTTCTTGTTTCTCAATTCTTTCACCTCTCGAGCCAAAATTCTCATTGGTTCTTTTTTATACGGCATATCAGGCTGAATCTCATTATTAGTCAAAGAGATAACATGTGAAGGGTTAGATCAGTACCGTTGTAACATAGACACGTGAAAGACATTTTGAATCTTTTCTAATTCTGATGGCAAGGCTAATCGATACACAACATGTTTGATTTTTTTTGTAATCTCATACGATTTGATAAACCGCAGACTTAGCTTTCCTTCGCGATCAAACTGAAGAACTTTGTTCCAAGGCGATACTTTCAGAAACACTCTATCGCTAACTTGGAACTCTATGTCTTTACGTTTAAGATCTGCATATTGCTTGGAACTCTATGACTTGGAACTCTAACAATTTGAAGCTGCTTTTCAACTATCTCGGATCACTTTTATTTTTTCTTTAGCCTCACAAATCAAATCTACCCGGTGTATCTTTCTCTCACTGAGCTCAGTTCAGTATAACAGAGTTCGGCACTTACGACCATACTAGAGCCTCATACGCTGCCATCTTTATACATGATTGAAAACTGTTGCTGTACGCAAATTCAATCAACCATAATTATTTCTCCCAGTTTCCTTCAAACTCTAATACACAACAACGAAGCATATCTTTGAGAATTTGAATTACTTGCTTAGACTGACCATTGGTCTGAGGATGAAATGCAGTGCTAAAGTATAACTGTGTACGAAGAGCTTCCTGTAACTTTCTCCAAAATCATAATGTAAATCGTGGATCACTATCCAAAATAATGGAAATTAGCACTCCGTGTGATTTGACAATTTCAGAAACATATAGCTTAACTAATCTGTCAAGGGAGAAATCTATACGTACCAGAATAAAATGTGCAGACTTCGTCAAATGACCAACAATAACCCAAATGACATCTTTCTTTCTCAAAGATAGGGGTAAACTAGATACAAAATCCATAGTAACTCGATCCTATTTCAATTTTGGAATAAAATATAATTTTCAAATGCAGATTTGTAGTCTTGAAACCACTGTTTCGATTTTACTAAAAAATGGGCTGTTACAGAAAAGATATTTTTTTACACTTTTTCTAATTCCGCAACAATTTAGAGTCGCTAAGTCTAAAATATTGAGTTGCTTCTGCAACTGACCAAGTGAGTTAAGCATTTGCTACTCAAAGGGACTGTTGGAGATAGAAGATTATGCAACTTTTCTTCCACTGTCGTTTTTAGCAAACCAATAGCCTAGCAATCTCCACTCTCATCAACACATTTCAGGGAATCGAATATGTTGAACGTAACTTGCTGATCATTGACCCTCATAGTAAGTTTGCCTTTCTACACATAAATTAGCTGAAGAAATGGTAGAGGTGGTTGTCCTTCAAGTAGCTGATATTGTTTTGTTGTGGCCTTTTTATTGGCAACATGATTTGATTCTGCCACAACATTTTTCTGCTGACCATTTTCAGGTGCTGTATGCTTTTTTGTTGGTTCTGAGATCTTTTTGTGATTGAGTCTTGAGTTGTCCTCTTCTACCGTGGCATCTTTAACAATATCATTAAACCGAGATCCACTTCTGAGAGTGATTGCTTTATAATGCTCTTTTCCTTGTGATCTCGAATTCTCATTATCACCTGGTAAAGCTCCTTGTGGTCTCAAATTCAATGCAGTGGCAATTTGCCATACTTGATTTTCCAAAGCTCTTAAAGATGCAGCCTGGCTCTAAATGATAGCATCATTCTTGGCCATATATGTAACACCCCTTACTCGTATCTAAGGCCGAAACAGGGTACGAGGCATTACTAGACATAACCATACACATAGACGAAAACTGGGCCATAAAATTTCATTTAATTCAAAACTTTTCAAACACATGCAAAGACTCATATTTAAAGATATATAACATGGCATAAATGAGTACTTACACATCCATAATCATGCAATAACATGTCATTCACTTTAAACATATTTGCTTACCATCCTGTATATAATATACATTCTTACACTAACTAGAACTAGACATGCTAAATCTTATTCTCATTTTATACCATCATAATGTAGTTACCAATTTGTCCATTAAACATCCTTCAAGGCAACATTACTCATTTCCATTTAATTCATGATCCACTGGCCTGCATTTAACTTACCTGATGTATAGCCAATCATGCATAACAAACAAAGCTAACTATATCATCACACCAAAACATAGGACATGGCATGATTAATTAAACATACAAACCATAATGGATAAGGACCACATCTCATGATCATATACGATAACTCAATGCAGCCCGATACGTATGGTCAAAGTCATAATAATAATACATATCACAAACCAACTTCCTTATACATGCCACTCACTTGATATTTCTAATATTTGAATTAATTCTCCCAAAAATGATAGCTTGATAGTGTGATTTTGCCTCCAACGATCTCCAACCCCGAGCTGACCTACCAAAACTGAAGAAGTAAAGAGGAGGGGTAAGCTTTACACTTAGTAAGTCCATATGAAGTTAATAAGCAATTACCCACATGGTTTTTTTAAGGTAAAACATCATAATTGTACAATTTACTCTTGTTCAGTTTAAGCTATTTTACCGAGTTACAGTTACTAATTCATTTATATCTAGAGCAAAGAGACTCCAAATTAAGTTTAGTTAATTTAACTTGAAACTAGACTCATATACCTTTCTCCGATATAATTTCCAGAATTTTTGGTTTAGCCAATTAGTACATTTTATTCATTAAAGTTTCCCCTATTTTGCTGTCCAATAGTTTGACCTCTCTTCACTAAAAATTAATTTTCTCATAGTACAAAATTCAGATAATGCTCTCATTTATCTTTCTAGAGAATAGACTCATTAAGGATTTTAATAATATAAATTACAACCCATAATTATTTTTATACAATTTTTAATGATTTTCTCAAATCGGAACAGGGGATCACAAATTCATTCAGACTCTGTCTCACAACAATTTAAATATCTCATAATATAAATTTCGATTGCATATACCGTTTATTCTATGTGAAACTAGACTTATTGGGATTTAACCTCATATTTTATTCAGCCCCTATTTCAATTTCCAAAATTTATGGTGAATTTCCAAAATTGCACCACTACAGTAACCCAAAACTGCCAAGGCTAAATTTACTCGCTCATTACTATTATTCACCAAATCCATACAATATCATTTCATTCATAATGGTAAGAACATATAATTATGCTTCATAAGCATAAATCCATAATCCCAATGTCATCATGTATCAAGGACTTATTCTAAATCATAGATCTTTACATGTCAAGGCATCACACATAAGTTTAGTGTACATACCTGTACAACTTGTAACATAACTCAAAGACATATTCACCAATGGCTTATCTCATTGGGATCATCAACGAATACTTCGCCAAATTACCCGTTGAACACTCAGAATATAATCGGATACACGGAATGCATCCATAAGTGAACTTGGACTCAACTCAACGAGTTCGGATGCCTAGTTATATCTCACGAACTCGGACTCAACTCAACAAGCTCGAACCTCAAATATCCTAGTGACATGTCACTTGTATCCTAATCTATTCCTAAGGTTCGAACGGGATTTTCCTTGATCACACATCTTTGTCGTCTTCCACGGAATGTTGGAACCGATACTTGGTAGCATTTCATATTTATCAAGTAATTCACATAATTTTGCATATTACTCAACAATAACCACAAAGCATAATATTTCATAATAATAATCATCATATCATATAAATAACATTAAATTACTTAAAATGACATATGTTACCAACATTTACACATGAACTTACATCTCATTTAATATCAAGGCAATAACATTAAATTACACATTGCATTATTAAAAATCATATGAACTTACCTCGTATGCGAAAATGGTCATTTTTACCATTTTGTCCACAACATGATATTTTTCGATTTTAGCCCGAATTTCGATTTTCCTTGCTAATCGAGCCTGGGAGTTTGAACAAAACTTAACCATGGCTGCTGCTGGTAGAAACTGTTGAATAAAGAAGATGATAGCTAATTTGGCTTATTTCCCTTTTTAATTCTTTTAATTATTAGTTTACCAAAATACCCCTAACTTACAAATATTTTATTACACCAATTTCATGTCTATTTTTGTCCAGCAATTAACCAATGGTCTAATTACCATTTAAGGACCCTCAATTTAAAATTTCATAACAATTAGACACCTCTAGTATGTAGAACTCAACTTTTGTACTTTTTATGATTTAGTCCTTTTGACTAAATTAAGTGCCCAAACGTCAAAATTTTCAAACAAAATTTTTACGAAATTATTCTGTGAAATCGTAGACCATAAAAATATTATAAAAAATAAAATTTTCATCGTTAGATTTGTGGTCCCGAAACCACTGTTTCGACTAAGCCCAAAATCAAGGTGTTACAATATACTCTTTCAATAAAGCTTCCATAGATGAAGAACTTGAAGCTAAATTTTGCTGGGCATTTTACCGTGGTAAAGATTGATTGTACCTTGGTGGTACACTCACAGCATTCTGTCGAATGACATTACTGGCATTTCCCACCCCTTAATTACTCCAACTAAAATTAGCATGTTGTTTCCACCCTAGATTGTGTTAGAGCATGGGTTGTTGTTATTGCGATTAAAATTCCCCATGTAATAAACTGAGGCTGGGTTCAATGGCCATTCATCAAAAACATAATCTTTTCCACAGTAAACACATGCTAACTCTATTGATTTCATTTCCTGCATTATAGATGGCCTTTTTAGTGTTTTAATCATATTTGTTAAAATGATGCTTGAGCTGTTAGAGATGTAATTACATGAAGCGCCTTTGCTCTTGCAACTTTTCTGCTAGTTCCAACTCTGGTAGTGGGGTATTGATAATCGTTATTTTCTATCCTTTCTAGAATTTCATAAGCCTCATTGTATGATTTATTGAGTAAAGTCCCATTGGCAGAGGCATCAAAAACCATTATTATATGAGCATTCAATCCATTATAAAACATTTCCATTTGCGTCCAATGCTGGAAACCATGTATCAGACATTTTCTCCGTAGCTCCTTCAATGGCTTTCATGGTTCATATAATGTTTCACCCTTTGTTTGTCTAAACGATGTAATGTCATTCCCCAACTTGGCATTCATGTTAGGAGGATTATATCTTAGCAGAAACCTCTGACACAGTTCATTCCACAATGCCACTGTACTTGACGGTAATGCATGGTGCATTTAACCATGCTTTAGCACGATCTTGCAATGAGTAAGGGAATAACTTCAATCACATGGCATCTTCAGAAACACCTTGCTGCCTGAATGAATTGTAGACTTTTAGAAAAAATCGTAAGTGGAGTCGTGGATCTTCTGTAGGAAATCAACTGAACTGCCATACAGTTTGCAGCATTTGAAACATCATTGGCTTTAATTCAATTTGTTGAGCTTGAATGTGTGGCCTAACAATTCTTGGATTCAGATCATCTAAGATTGGCACTTCATGTTCTCTGATGGGTCTGTATCCGTCATTTACAATTCGATGAATATCAGTAACCCCACCACTCTGAGGTACTGGATCTTTTCTAACTGGATCATTTCTAATTCTTTCCATTTCTCACAACTCTTTTCTTGTAAAGCCTGATTTTGGGCTTAGTCAGGATAGTGGTTTCAAGACAACAAATTTGAGGTTGAGAAATTATTTTTATCATTATTTTGGTTTCATAGGATGATTATTTGAGTGCATGGAAATTTTGGTGAAGTAATTTTAGCGTTTGTGAGCTTAATTGTGAAAAAGGACTAAATCGCATACAGTGCAAAAGTCTCTTTTAATAGCCAAAGGTGTCAAATTGCTAGAGAACCTATATTGGGGGTCCTTAAAGTGAAATTAGGCTATTAGATAAGTGATGGCCAGCCAAGAGACAAGGAAAATTCAAATGGTCAAATGTTGGTGGGTTTTGGTGGCTTAATTGACAAAATAGAAATAAAATAAAGAATGGATGATATCACCTCATCATCTTCTTCTTCTTCATTGATTTTTCAACATCAAAAAGGGGGTTTAGAGAGCTCAAAATATCAGCCATTTGTATCTCTTGCAAATCAAGAGAAACTTGATTTGGGTCTTGATCGGGGAAAGAACAAATTTTACGAGGATTAAGCTCGTTCCCATCTTTTCGTACCGAGGAAAGTACATATGTAAATAATGTGCCATGGTAGGTTACTTTTAAATATGTTGATAATATATATAAACATTTTAATGTTATCATGTATCATAAACTTATTTGTTACCATGAAAGTATGAATAATATGATATAAGAGTAACCTACATTATGAGCAAGTGTGATGACATTAGGTTAGATTTGAAATCCCGTTGAACCTCAGGAATAGTATAGGATACACAAAGGTCATGAGAAACTATATGGTTTGAACTCATGAGGTGTATCTGAGTTCATGAGATGAATGTTATATGTAATGTGGGTCCGGGTAATGGCTTCGTGACTAAACCCATGAGTAACTCACTGAGCGAGCATTTCATGTTAACGCTAGATGGGTTCGGGTGCTAACTTTGTGTACAGACCCGTGAGTAGCTTAATGAATAGGCGTTACATGATAGTGCTATGGAATCCGGGTAATGACTTGGTAAAAAGGCCCGTAAGTAGCTCAAAATGCGAGCATTACATAGTATGAGGTAGCTCTGGCTACTTATATGGCGCATAGGTGCGAACTTCCCGTGTATCCATTAGTATTCTGAGTATTCAAGGGGTAACTCAAAAAGTGAGTTGGTGATAATTCCAATGAGGTATGTCATTAAGGAGAATGTACTTGAGTTATTTTATGGGTAATTACAGGTATGTCTACTAAACTTATGAATAAGGCTTTATTATGTGACGAGATGTAGTAAGTATGGTAACTGAAGTGAAGAGTAAGATAAAGACGTCTAAATGATATACATCATTCAAGTTTAATAAATTATCATTTGACGAATGAGTTCCTACTTATACATTATTTGCATATATGTACTTACTAAGCTTTATGCTTACTCCCTTCCTTTCCATTTTCTTATAGTGCTGTCAAGCTCGTATCGGGGATCAAGGGACTTTAGAGGCATTAATCACACTATCACTTGAAGCTTTTGGTATAATTAATTTAAATTTTGTTATTTTGGCATGTATAGGGACTCAGATCTTTGGTTAGTATCTTGTTCGATTAGCCACAGGTGTTGGCTCTTATGATGGATGTGATAACATTTGTATGGGCCATTAATGTTGGCTAATATTAATTATTATTAGATACATTTGATGCAAATTTCAAATGATTGTGGCTGATTTGATTAAATATGCTATACTTGTATTGGTTTGGTTGAATTTGTATAAGTTAGTGCAAGTAAGGGTGGCAAAGAGGCTTAGTAGATAGCCTTATTTTTGTCTACACAGGCAAAGACACATGCGTGTGTGTAGACAGTATGTGACACATGGTCTGCCCCACAGGCATGGAGTCTAGCCGTGTGTCCCCTGTACTTCAATTTTACAAGTCAGTATGCATGGTAGTAAACACATGGGCAGAGACACGGCCGTGTGTCTTAGTCGTACGAAGGGCACGACCTAGCACACAAGTGTGTGCCTTGGCTGTGTAACCCTTATGAGTTGGTGACGCTAGAAAAAAATGTCAAGGTTTTTACATACGGGCTGCAACACGGGCGTGTCATGGTCGTGTGAGAGACACAGGCTATAGACACTGGCGTGTGCTCGGCCGTGTGAAACCCTTGTAGGTTTAAATTTAGAATTAAATTCACATGGGTTTGGGAATGAGCATGTTCTCTTGTGCTTAGGCCGTGTGAATTACGTGGGCCTTCAACACGACCATGTCAAAATAGCCACATGGGTGTGTTGCTATTCCACACGGGCGTGTGGCCTTGTTTCATGATGAAAATTTTTTAAGTCCTCAAACATTTCCAAAGTATACGATTTAGTCTTGAACCACCTCAACGTATGATTTGGGCCTTGTAAGCCCATTTAAGGGATGTTGTACTTGAGAACGAAAAGTTTTAAATAGAACAAAATTTCTTTATGGCTCAGTTTGGCTTAGTGCTTATGTTAAAGTCCGGTAATACCTTGTATCCTGTCCCGGTGTCAGACACAGTTAAAGGGGTGTTACATTTAGTGGTATTAGAGCTACGGTTTAGTCGATTCTCGGACTAACATAGCGTGTATTCGAGTCTAATTATACATGCCAATTATATATATATCGTGATAGTGTGACAACTCCTGACAAATTAAATTGTGTTTTTCTTATAGTAATGGATCCCGATCGAACAATGACAGATGATGTTGACAGTAACGCATCAGCCCTTGCTGAAGGGGCAGTGCCATCTGATAATCAACCTCCCACGGTTAGTCAAGGAAGAGGAGAAGGGGCTCTGGAAGCCTTTCTTCATATGATGAATGAATGGTACACAAAGTTTGTTCGAACGAACCCTAATGCTCAACCCCCTCCACCCCCACCTATTCCTCAACCTGTACCCCTAATGCCTCAAGGTATGAACTTTATGAGGTTTCATAGAACCTCAGTTGACAAGATTCAGAAACAGAGAGCTGAGGAATTTAGGGCGATGCCGATGATGACCCCGAAAAAGTAGAATTTTGGCTTGAGAATTCTATTCGGGTATTCGATTTGTTATCGTGTACTTCTGAAGAAAGCTTGAAGTGTGCCGTATCCTTGTTGAGGGAATTGACATACCACTGGTGGAAGATATTAGTTTCAGTGGTACCCCACAAAAGGGTCACATGGGAATTCTTTCAAGAAGAGTTTCAGAAGAAATATATTAGTAAGAGATTCATGGATTAAAAGCGTAAGGACTTTCTTGACTTAAAACACGACCACATGATGGTTATTGAATATGAAAGAGAGTTTGTCTGATTTAGTAAGTATGCTTAGGAGTGTGTGTCCTCCGAGGCTAATATGTGTTGAAGGTTTGAAGACGGACTTAATGAGGATATTAGATTGTCAGTTGGTGTCCTTGAGTTGAAGGAATTTGTGGTGCTCGTTAATCGGGCTTGTAAAGTCGAGGAATTGATGAAGGAAAAGAAGAAAATCAAGGCAGAGACTAGAGATGCAAGAAAGAGGCATACAAGCAAGCCATTTCCATCTCAGAGTAAGAAATCCAAAGACGTTTACTCTCATTCTTATGTATCAACAGGGAGTTCATACAAAGATCGTAAGAAGCAAGATTCGGGTTTCAAATCTTGGGCTACATCGGTGGCTAGTGTGGGTAATATCAGATCTTCTAGGCCAGAGTGCCAACATTGTGGTAGAAGTCATTTCGACAAGTGTAGAGTGAATGATGGATCTTGTTTTTGATGTGATTCTCAAGACCACTTTATCAAGGACTGCCCCGAGGTGACTGAGAAAGAAAAATTTCAAAGTATAAGGCCATGGCACCATTTCTAAATGAAGACCTCAGACGAATGTCGGAATTGGGACTAATAGCAAGAATATAATAAGAGACACCACAGTGAGTTCCGAAGCAAGAGCTCCGGCTAGAGCCTACGCCATATGTGCTCGTGAAGATGCATCTTCTCCCTATGTGATCACCAGTGTAATAGCCCTAATTTGACCCTAGTCGGGATGTGGTTTCGGGACCACAAAACCGAGTCATAAAATTTAGTTAAAATTTTATTTGCATACCTTATATGTGTGGTAGTACTTGTATAAAAATTTGATGATTCAATTTTTATCTTAGGAATGTGAATCTTGCTCGAAAGGATTTAGTTGAGAGACTTAGAAAATTTGATAGGTAAATAAGTGAGGACCAAATAGTATGGAATTATGAAAAGTTGGGTTTGCATGTCAAAATGCCCCAAACTAAGTTGAGTGGCCGCCAAGCATGGCTTCATCTTTCCAAGATCATGTTGTTATTATTATTTAATGTTGGTAAGATATTAAAATAGAGGAAATAAAGATTAATGATAAGAAAATGAACAAAAAAAATAGGTGTTCATCCTTGCTACCCTTAATGAAAAACCAAGTGAAAGAAAAGAGAAAAGCTTTGGAGAAGTCGGCCATACTAGCATCTAAGTTGAGGTATGTTGAAGTTATTCCTTTAAATTCATGTGTATTGTTGGTTGTTAGTTTGAATTCTATCTATCCCATGGTGGGATTTGGGGTTGTTGGAGAGTTGGAATTTGACAAGAAGCTTAAAAAAATTTAGTAGATACCTTGATGCTATTGACATGTTAGTTGTGTGGATGAACTAAGTTGCTTGTTATGTTAGCATGAAAGTGAAGATGTTAAGTCATTTTGTTGGAGGTGCCGAAGTTGGGACTAAGAAGAGGAGGAGTATTCGGCTAACATAGTTGAAAGGGGATGTTGCCGATATTTAGAATTGGGTTCGGGGAGTGGCTATAATGGGCATAGAGATGTTGAACCTAAGAAATGTAGCAACATGCAAATTTATATGATATCACAAATGGAGGTGAAGCTATGCTAGATTGGGAAAAAGGTTGGTCAAGTGTGCATTAGAAGAATTTAGGTGTTTAGATGATGTTATAGATGACACTATACATATATATATATATTCGGCCATCAATGGGAGTATGTAGGTGATGTTGAGTCAAATTTTTGGTGCACAATCGGGTATGTATATATATATATATAAGTATGCCCATTCATGATGTTACCTTTAATCATGTGTATAATCGACTAAATGAGTAATTAGTAAGAGGGGTTGCCGAATATACAAATATACATATGCATGTGTAATTGAACTATAAATGTATAGCAAGATGATTGAACTAGTTTATTTATCTATTAAGCCCGAGAAGTTAAAGAAGGAGAAACAAGCAAGGGCAAAGCCAAGGACATCGAGTAGCGGGTCGGAACCGTTATACTCAACGCAAGGTAAGTCCTTAAGCACTTGTTGTGAGAACTCCTTGATAGATATTTTCGGAGTGATTCTCCTATTTATTAATATGACCATATGTACAATTTGAATTTAGTAAATTGCTTTACCATGATGAATTGACATAGGGCACAATGTGTGCAAGATTATGTGGCACTATGTGTGCCGATTGGGAGGTTGAGGCATGAGGCTATCTCAAATGCACTATGTGTGCAATTTATTAATGCACTATGTGTGCGATTTACTATGGCACTATGTGTGCGATTTGCTATGGCACTATGTGTGCGAACATAATAAGCACTATGTGTGCCACATTCGGTTGTTGAAATAAATTGTGCATGAACGAGGTAAGTGATTGAGCTACTAACTAAATATCGAAATTGAGATTGTGCGGTGTATGCATAAAATTATCTAGTGCATCGTTGTTCCAACTTGAGGAAACGGATCCAAATCGATTGGGCTGACTTGGCGTTTGATTTGGTTGAAGGACTTGGCATGAGATCGAACCAAAAATTTAAGAAATTGCAGCATAGTTTGTTATGGTTGGAAACATCGATTTTGTATTATTTGTTTATTCACTTATGATTGTTGTTGTTGGATGGTAGAGTAGTGCTTACGACTTACTGAGTTATGTACTCATTTGGTGTGCTTATTTGTTGTTTATTTAGGTTCTTGATCCATTTTGCGTGCTCGGGACCGTCGTCGAAGTCATCACACCGACTAGCGACTTTTTGGTATCTTCTTCTTAGATGGTCTAAGAAAACATTTCGGCATGTATAGGCTATTATGTTTTGTTTGAACTTGGTATGTAAAATTAGGAATAGCCATGCGAAAATGGCTTATAAATGTTTTGAGCATAATGTTATAATCATTTGGTATGTATATGCTCATTAAGAGGCATGGAAATGTTTGGCAATGACCAGCCATTAGAATGGGTCATCATGATTATATTTTGGACTATATATGAAAAAGGGGTGGTTGAATCATAGAAACTATGTGTTAGAGAAAGTCTACCCTAGAAATAGATGCTGGCAGCAACAGTGATGTGGATGTGAAAAGTCACTAAAAATAGTAGGAATGGAATTAAATAGTGAATAAATTATGTAAATTAACCTTGATGAATCTATTTTCATATGGAAGAAACGAAACGGTCATATGAGTTGTATGGTAAGAGATATTTGGGTTTTCGTGAAACAGGGCCAGAACGGTTTCTGGATTCCCTGTTCCGACTTTGAAAATTCATTATAAATTAACCAGAAATAATTAGGAGTCATACCATATATGTATAAATTAATCTTTGAGTCTAGTTTCTATAGAAACAAACGGCATCAGTATTGAAGCCCTGCACAGGGAGTTATTCGAGTTGTAACGCATGAAGGTCAGTGTAGTCGGCCCCTGTAACATGGGAGACTTTAACTAATAAACTGTACTAATTGGCTTGACCAAAAATTCTAGAAAAAAATCTGTAGATGGAAATATGAGTCTAGTTTCGGGAAAAAATTACAAAACTGATTTTCGAGTTGTAAAACTCAAGTTATGATTTTTGAAGCGACTAGTACACAGATTGGCAGCTTGTCTGGAATTTCTCAATAAGTGGTTTGAAGTCTGTTAACACCTCGTGTTCGACTCCGGCGACGGTCTCGGGTTCGGGGTGTTACAACCAGTACATTCTCTCTTTATGATAATACTATTATTGCTTTGATTGACCTTGGTTCTACTCATTCATATGTGTGTATGAAATTGGTGTCTAACATGAATATGCCTATTGAATCTATAGAATTTATGATTAAGGTGTCAAAACCATTAGGCAAATATGTGATAATCGATAAAGTACACAAGAAATGTCCTTTGATAGTTAGAGGTTACTGTTTTCTGGCCGATTTGATGTTGTTATTGTTCGATGAGTTTGATGTCATATTGGGCATGGACTGGTTGTCACCCCATGATACTATAGTAAATTGTAGACAAAAGGTTATTAAATTGAAATGTGAAAATGGTGAAACTCTTTGGGTTAAATCAAATGGACCATAGAACTTGCCTATTGTAATATCCTCAACGTCTACCCAAAAATGTTTGAGAAAAGGTTGTGAAGCTTATTTGGCTTTTGTAATGAACACTAAGGAGTCGGAGTTGAAGGTTGAGTCAGTACCAATTGTATGTGAATATGTGGATGTATTTCCGGAAGAATTGCCCGAGTTGCCTCCTATCAGAGAAGTTGATTTTGGTATAGAGCTAATGCCAGGGACAACGCCTATTTAAATTGCTCTATATCGAATGGCTCTGACTGAATTGAAAGAATTAAAGTCACAGTTGCAAGAGTTGAATGACAAGGGTTTTGTGAGACCAAGCTTTTCACCGTGGGCTACTCCAGTACTATTTGTGAAAAAGAAGGATGGATCCATGAGGTTGTGCATAGACTACCGATAGTTAAATAAGGTGATGGTCAAGAATAAGTATCCTTTGCCACGGATGGATGAATTGTTTGATCAACTAAAAGGAGTAGCATGATTTTTTAAGATAAACTTGAGGTTCGGCTACTATCAACTGCGAGTTAAAAAGTTAGATGTGCCTAAAACTGCTTTCAAGACAAGGTATGGCCACTACGAGTTCCTCGTCATTCCTTTAGGCTTAACAAATGCTCCCACCGTGTTTATGGATTTAATGAACAGGATATTTTGTCCATATCTGGATAAGTTTGTCGTTGTATTCATCGATGATATCCTGATCTACTCTAGAAATGAGATAGCACATGCCGAACACTTGAGAACCGTTCTGCAAACTCTAAGAGACAATCAGTTTTATGCCAAGTTTAGTAAAAGTGAGTTTTGGCTTTGAGAGGTCAGATTCTTGAGACACATTGTATTGGGTGATGGGATCAAAGTTGACCTGAGTAAGATCTCGGCTATCGTTGAGTGGAAACCATCGAGGAGTGTGTTAGAGATTTGAAGCTTTCTGGGTTTGGCTGGGTACTACAGAAGATTTGTAAATGGATTCTCGATGATAGCTGCTCTGATGATAAAGTTGTTACAAAAGGATGTCAAATTTGAATGGACAAAGAAGTGCCAATAGAGTTTTGAGAAATTAAAGACCTTATTGACCAAAGCTCCAGTTTTAGTGCAACCAGAACTGAGGAAAGAATTTGTAGTGCATAGCAACGCCTCCTTGAATGGATTGGGGTGCGTGCTCATGTAAGAAGGAAAGTTTATAGCCTATGCCTCGAGAAAGTTGAAGCCTCACGAGAAGAACTATCCGGCATGTGACTTAGAGTTGACCGCCATAGTATTTGCTTTGAAGACCTGGCGACTTTATTTGTTCGAAGAAATATGCCATGTATACACTGATCATAAAAGTCTTAAGTACTTGATGACTCAGAAGGACTTAAATTTGAGACAATGGAGATGGTTGGAACTATTAAAAGATTATGAGTTGATTATCGACTACCATCTGAGAAAGGCGAACGTAGTCGCCGATGTGTTGAGTAGAAAATTGTTATTTGCTTTGAGAGCAATGAGCACCCAATTGGCTTTGTCAGAGGATGGTTCGGTTCTAGCAGAGTTGAAGGCTAGACCGACATTTCTCCAAGAAATTTGTGAAGTTCAGAAGAGTGACAGTGAATTGCTAGCCAAGAGAACTCAGTGTAAATCGGGTGTTGAATTAGATTTTCAGGTTGGTTTTGACAGTTGTTTGAGGTTCCGTGATAGGATTTTTGTTCCTAAAGTTACTGGGTTGATTCGAAAAATTTTATTTGAAGCACATAGTAGTTGTTTGTCAGTACAACCCGGAAGTACGAAAATGTAAAATGATTTGAGAAAATGTATTGGTGGCCGGGTATGAAAAGAGACATTTCAGAGTTTGTATCAAAATGCTTAGTGTGTCAACAAGTGAAAGCCGAGCACCAAGTACCTTCGGGTTTACTTCAGCCTATCATGGTTGCCGAGTGGAAGTGGGATCGAATTACTATGGAATTTGTGATGGGTTTGCTGGCAACCCTGAGAAAGAAAGATGCCGTATGGGTTGTGGTTGATCAAATGACAAAGTCGGCTCACTTTATCCCAGTACGTACGGGCTTCTCACTTGATAAGCTAGCCGACTTGTACATTTCTGAGGTTGTGAGGCTTCATAGAGTGCCCTTGTCAATTATTTCGGATAGGGACCCGAGGTTTACCTTGAGGTTTTGGAAGAAATTGCAAGAATATTTGGGGACAAAGTTTAAATCTAGCACAACCTTTCACCAGCAAACCGATGGTCAATCGGAGAGAGTAATTCAGATCCTTGAAGACATGTTGTGTTATTGTATCGTTGAGAGTTGGGAAAGGTATCTACCGTTGATTGAATTCACTTACAACAATAGCTATCAGTTGAGCTTGAAAATGGCACCTTATGAGGCTTTGTATGGACAAAAATACCGAACTCCCTTATATTGGACTGAGCTTAGAGAGAGTCAAATTCACGGGGTCAACTTAGTCAAGGAGACTGAAGAGAAAGTTAAAGTGATTCATAATTGTTTAAAGGCCACTTCGGATAGGAAGAAATCCTATGTGAATTTGAAATGAAAGGAAATCGAGTTTCAGGTCGGCGATAAAGTATTTTTGAAGGTGTCTCCATGGAAAAATGTTCTCAGATTTGGTAAAAAGGGTAAATTAAGTCTTCGCTTCATAGAACCTTATGAAATTACTGAGAGAGTAAGGCCTGTTGCCTACTGATTGACTTTGCCTTCAGAGTTGGAAAAGATTCACGATGTGTTTCATGTGTCCATGTTACATCGATATAGATCGGATCCTTCGCATGTGATCACGCCAACAGAGATTGAGATTCAGCCAGATTTGACTTATGGCGAAGAATTGGTTAAGATTTTGGTTCGGGAGGTTAAGCAATTAAGAAATAAAAGTATAGTACTTTGTGAAAGTTTTGTGGCATAGACATGGAATCAAGGAAACCACATAAGAACCTGAGGGGACCATGAGAAACCAATACTCGAACTTATTCACCGATAAGATTTTCGGAGACGAAAATCCCTAAGGGGAGAATTGTAACAACCTGATTTTGGGCTTAGTTGAAATAGTGGTTTCGGGACCACCAAATTTGAGGTTAATTTTTTTTATTATTTTGGGTCATAGCATGATTATTTGAGTGTATGGAAATTTTGGTGAAGTAATTTTAGCGTTTGTGAGCTTAATTGTGAAAAAGGACTAAATCGCATAAAGTGCAAAAATCCTGTTTTAATAGCAAAAGGTGTCAAATTGCTAGAGAACCTATATTGGGGGTCCTTAAACTAAAATTATGCCATTAGATAAGTGATGGCCGGCCAAGAGACAAGGAAAATTCAAATGGTGAAATGTTAGGTGGGTTTTGGTGGCTTAATTGACAAAATAGAAATAAAATAAAGAATGGATAATATCACTTCATCATCTTCTTCTTCTTCACTAATTTTTCAACATAGAAAATGGGGTTTAGAGAGCTCAAAATATCAGCCATTTGTATCTCTTGCAAATCAAGAGAAACGTGATTTGGATCTTGATCGGGGAAGAACAAAGTTTACGAGGATTAAACTCGTTCCCATCTTTTTGTACCGAGGTAAGTACATATGTAAATAATGTGTCATTGTAGCTTACTTTTAAATATGTTGATAATATATATAAACTATTTGTTACCATAAAAGTCTGAATAATGTGATATAAGAGTAACCTACATTATGAGTAAGTACGATGACATCAGGTTAGATTTGAAATCCCGTTGAACCTCAGGAATAGTATAGGATACACAAAGTAGGTCATGAAAAACTATATGGTCTGAACTCATGAGTTGTGTCTGAGTTCATAAGATGAATGTTATATGTAATGTGGGTCCGGGTAATGGCTTCGTGACTAAACTCGTGAGTAACTCATTGAGCGAGCATTTCATGTTAACGCTATATGGGTTTGGGTGCTGACTTTGTGTACAGACCCGTGAGTAGCTTAATGAGCAGGCGTTACATGATAGTGCTATGGAGTCCGGGTACTGACTTGGTAAAAAGGCCCGTAAGTAGCTCAAAATGCGAGCATTACATAGTATGAGGTAGCTCTGGCCACTTATATGGCACTTAGGTGTGAACTTCCCGTGTATCTATTAGTATTCTGAGTGTTCAATGGGTAACTCAAAAAGTGAGTTGGTGATAATTCCAATGAGGCATGCCATTAAAGAGAATGAACTTGAGTTATTTTACGGGTGATTACAGGTATGTGTACTAGACTTATGAATAAGGCTTTATTATGTGACGAGATGTAGTAAGCATGCGTAAATGAAGGTAAGAGTAAGATAGAGAGGTCTAAATGATACACATCATTCAAGTTTAATAAATTATCATCTGACGAATGAGTTCCTACTTATACATTATTTGCATATATGTACTTACTAAGCTTTATGCTTACTCCTTTCCTTTCCTTTTCTTATAGTGTTGTCAAGCTCGTATCGGGGATCAAGGGACGTCGGAGGCATTGATCACACTATCACTTGAAGCTTTTGGTATAATTAATTTAAATGTTGTAATTTTGGCATGTTTAGGGACTCGAATCTTTGGTTTAGTGTCTTGTTCGATTAGCCACAAGTGTTGGCTCTTATGATGGATGTGATAACATTTTGTATAGGCCATTAATGTTGGCTAATATTAATTATTATTTGATCCATTTGATGCAAAGTTCCAATGATTGTGGCTGATTTGATTATATATGTTATACTTGTATTGGTTTGGTTGAATTTGTGTAAGTTAGTGCAAGTAAGGGTGTCAAAGAGGCTTGGTAGATAGCCTTATTTTTGTCTACACGGGCAGACACACATGCGTGTGTCTAGACCGTGTGTGACACATGGTCTACCCCACGGGCATGGAGTCCGGCCTTGTGTCCCCTACACTTCAATTTTACAAGTTAGTATGCATGGTAGTAAACACACGGGTAGAGACACGTCCGTGTGTCTCAACTGTGCAAAGGGCACGACCTAGTACACGGGCATGTGCCTTGGCCGAATGACCCTTAAGTGTTGATGACGTCAGAAACAGAATGTCAAAGTTTTTGCACATGGGCTGTAACACGGGCGTGTCATGGCCATGTGAGGGACACGGGTTGTAGATACGGGTGTGTGCTCAGCCGTGTGAAAACCCTTGTAGGTTCAAATTTGGAATTAAATTCACACGGGTTTGGGACACATGCGTGTTCCTTTGTGCTTAGGCCATGTGAATTACACGGGCCTTCAACACGGCCATGTCAAAATGGCCACAAGGGCGTGTTGCCTTTCCACACGGGCGTGTGGCCCTGTTTCATGATGAAAACTTTCTAAGTCTTCAAACGTTTCCAAAGTCTATAGTTTAGTCCCGAACCACCTCAACGTATGATCTGGGCCTTGTAAGCCCATTTAAGGGATGTTGTACTTGAGAACGAAAAGTTTTAAATAGAACAAAATTTTCTTTATAGACCAGTTTTGTTTGAGTGCTTATGTTAAAGTCCGATAATACCTCGTATCCTGTCTCAGTGTTGGACACGGGTCAAGGGGTGTTACATTTCTCCTTCGCCTTTAGGTTCTGTCAATCTCTGGATCAAAACAGTACTCTATATTCTCTAAAGTATTTCTATGCATTAACTAGCACAAACTTGAAAAAGAAAAATCAAACTAATTAAACTAAACTAATAGAAATTAAACATATAATAACAAACCAATATTCACCAATGTTTCGATCCTCGACAATGGCGCCAAAAGTTGTTGTAACAATTTATTTTTAGTAAAATCAGAATAGTGGTTTCGGGACCACAAATCTAACGTAAGAATATTAATTTTATTATTATTTTAGTGTCTCAGCAAGGTCGTTTAAAAATTTCGTTAAGAAATTTTATCGTTTGCATGTTTAATTTGGTAAAAAGGACTAAATCGTAAAAGATGCAAAATCAGAGTTCTATAATTAAAAGGTGCCAAATGGCTATGAAATTAAATGGTTAAGGGATTTATGTGCTAATTAGACCATTGTTATCATGAGTGGACTTTTATGGACATCATTTAAATGTTTTAAAGGTTAATATATAAGGTTATATAGGTAATTTAATAAAATAAGATAAGTAAAATAATCAAAACAAAAATATCATCTTTGTTGTTGTCTTCTTTCACCGATTATTGAAGAATAGAAAGCCATTGATAGGGTTTTAAAGCTTCGGTTATATCTCCCTTACATGTAAGTGAATTTCAGTTTCATTTTTAATGATTTTTATGTTTTCAGAATTGTTGTAGCTTAATCTATCTAGTCTAGGGACTAATTTGCAAAACTTTTAAAAGGTTAGGTTTTTCCATGAATGTGTTTATGTGATTTTTGAAGTCTGATGGAAGAAAATGAATCTTTGTTGTTAAATAAACAACTTTTGTAAAGTGAATTTTGTTGAAAATGTCAATTAGAGATTTATTTGTAAAATGTGTAAAATACATGGTGAAATTATGAGATAATGATTTGTATGAGCTGCTATGGGATTATGCTGAATTTGGCTAGCTTAATATGTGGATGAAATTGCATGAATTTCGATTTACGAGCTTAAGGAATAAATTGTAAAGAAGTTCAAATATTAGGGGTAAAAGTGTAAATTTTCAAAAGTATAATTTACAAAAGTGTGTATTTTGGACTGAATTGAATAGAGTGAATATTGAATGGATTGAATTTGCTTATTTAGATCAAGTTACACCTCGTACGGATCTAGATCAAGGGAAAGATAAAATATTAGATTAGTCAATCTTATTTTGTCGTTTTTGTGGTCGAGGTAAGTTCATATGTTTAAATAGCGTTTTAATACATTTGATTTAAATGCTACTATGTTATTCATCATATCATGTCACGGCAGAAATCCAACGACGTTATGATGACTACTGAGCCTCGTTTGAACCTTAATAATAAATAGGATACAAATGACATGTTATTAGGGTTACCATGTTATGAGTGTTGGTCCTAAATGTCTTACCGATGGCTGAGTTTCGGCATTTGTTGTGCATACTCATTAGCTTGTGTGATTGAAATCATGTAGCTAGATTCTGACCGTCAGCTTGTGTAAGTAGACCCATTTATGGGTCGAGTGAGCATCTATGTAAAGGAAAAGGAAATGAATAGTATCGATCATGTATATAGCACACTTTGTGTTAGCTTCCCGTGAATCTGATATTATTCTAAGTGGTTCAACGAGTATGAAAAGGGAAAGAACAATAAGTGTACCGAAAGCTAAATTAAGAAACTCTTGAAAATGTATGAAATGTTGATGACCAAAGTATGAATACTTTTGTTTATGAAAAGTATGATTTAAGTGATGTTAAGCTCATGTACTATACCTTACCATGTGATGATATTGTTAAATTATGTGTTTAATCACTAACTTGTGTTGTTGATGATGCTTAGGCTTGTGCCAAGCTATGTTGGATTGATTCATGTCTATTTTTATGATTATACAATGAAATGGTAAGCTATGTTCATGATCTACGAACTTACTAAGCATTATGTACTTACGTCATTTTTCTTTTCTATGTTTTATAAATTATTGGAAGATCAATCGATTCGGAAGCTTGTCGGAGACCTATCACACTATCCAGGGACTATATCGGTAGATTTTGATGTTTTGGTCATGGTTATAGTGGCATGTATAGGTGAATTGTGTTTGATGAGACAATTTTTATGTTTGGCTTGTAAATGTTGTATTATTGTTAATGAACCTTTGGCATTTTGATGCTTTGATGGTTGGCATTGAAATGGTCAAATGATGGTATGTTTTGGATGACCAACTTGGTATGTTGAATGTGAATTGGCATGTGGTCATTGTGGTAAGTTTTGGTATGAAAATAGGTTAGAAATGTATGGGTGATGAATGACTAAATTATGCATATGTTTAAGTATGTTTGGTTAATGTGATTGAGGTGCCTTTTGGGCATAATGGTTGTATGGATAAATGACCTATTGAATTGGTCTTATTATGTATGTTTTAGGCATATTTTAAAGGCTTAATTTTATGTGCAAGTGGCTTGTAGGTGTGTACTTGATTAGGGTGAAGGAAATGACTTGAAATTGGCCTTTTTCTTGTCCACATGGCCATGCGACATTGTCGTGTGTCCCTTGTAGGTTTCAAAGGGTTGCAAGTCAGGCAGTTACACGGCCTGTCACATGGGCATGTGAGGTCATTTTGAGAGTCACACGGCTTGGCACACAAGCGTGTGGTTTGGCTAAGTGACCCAAGTCAGAGAGTTACACGGGCACAGACACGGGCTGGGACACGACCGTGTGTCCTTATTTCGATTGTTACACAGCCTAATACACGGGTGTGTGTCTTAATCGTGTGAGTCACACGGCCTGGCTATATAAGCGTGTCACCCCTGCAGTGTGAAGTTTTCTATCTTTTTCCATAAAGTTCTAAATGTTTCCAATTTAGTCCCGAATCATTTCTAAAGTGTTTCTAAGGCCTCGAGAGCTCGAATAAGGGACGATATGCATGTGTTTGAATGAATTTTTCTATGATTTATGAAATGTTTAATTGAATGTTTTAAGTTAAGATTCTACAGTAATGATCCGTAACCCTATTCCAGCGATGGATGCGAGTTAGGTGTGTTACACTTGTTGCATGTAAATATGTAATGCAAATGTGCAAGTGTACACATCAATTCAAGTAATATAATGATGAGTGAGTATCGACTCCACAGGGATCAAAAATTGATTACAATTGGTAAAGTTTTACTGTAGATATAACTAATTAAACTGTGCAAAAGAAACAAACTATAAATTGATGAAGGGAATTAATAAATAAATTAATAATATCAATTATAACTGAAAAAATGACAAAGTAATCTAAATGTCGTGACAATTCACAAAGAATAAGCAGAGAGTCTTTCTGTTGTTGAATGATAAAGGTTGGAATTACTCAGGGAATATTTTCATTACATAATAATGCCATGGAAAAATTTTGACTAACTACTGCCCAGAGAAGTTAGACTTAGTTATTATCTTGAGTCTGTGTATGTCCACAAGACTCACGAATGATAAGCACACTAACGTTCTTCACCTGTACAGGTCACAACGTCTATGTCTAGAGTGCTGCAATTATTATTTCGAATACTCGCCTATATCAATTGATTAACAATATGATGTATTTAATCCTTTAAGATTCAAATCCATCTAAAAACATAACATACAATCAACTATGTCTAGAGGTTGCATACATGCATTCAAAATAAGCATAAATCGAATGAAAGAATAATTTTAATCAAAATCATATCATGGGCATTTTAGATAATTTAATATTCACCCAAATAATTCCAACCCAAAGATAATTAGTTCATGGGTTGGGAAATGAAATCTAAAATTAAATCATTCATCAACATTCTTTAAGTTTTAAAAATCACAAAAATTAAAACCAAGAAAAATAGAACAAAGGCAGAACTGCAGGAAGTTCTTGCTACACTCCAGCTTCTTCTCAAGATTTTACTTAAAATCCAGGGTAGATTTTTCTTTCCCTTATTCAAAACTGTGATATCCTCTTTTTAGCTGCTACCCTATTCTTCTCTTTTGAATTTTCCACACAATTTCTCCACAAGATTTTATTGCAGAGAGACGAACCACTCTCCTTCTTTTCTTTTCTCCTAACAATCTATGTGTCCTTCTTCTCTTCTTTCTCCTCCTTTTATAGGGTAGATATGTCCCTCTCAGCACACCTTTTTCTCCCTCTTTTTCAGGTGGATTTATCTGGTACATGGACAGCTGGCTGAGAGTTACGAGGACTGAGTGCTACGTTCCTAGAATTGCCATGGAATTTATGTTGGCAATCCATCCAACCTTTTTCTATGGCAGTATTTCACTTCATTCATTCTCTTTGTAACAACCTAGTTTTAGCTAAATCGAAATAGTGGTTTCGAGACCATAAATTTGAGGTCAAAAAATTATTTTAATATTATTTTTGGTGTTTATAGTATGTGATTATATATGTGTGAAAGTTTCGTGAAATAATTTATTGAGTGGATGGTTAATTTGACAAAAGGACTAAATCGTGTAAAATATAAAAGTTGCATTCTAATTGTTTAAGTGCTTAATTGCTATGAATAATCAAATGTGAAGTCCTTATTTTGTGAACAGACCATGGATATTGGGAATTGACATGAATAGCCATCCATTATATGTCTATTAATGTTTTAAACCAAGGTCAAATTAGTAAATTAGTAATTAACTTATGTTTTAATAAAACAAAACATAAAGCCATCTTTATGTTCATCTTTTATGGCTGAATGAAGCAAAAAAGAAAGCTAAAATAGGGTTTGAAATTTTGACACTTGCATAGCTTGATTGAGGTATGTTTTGAGCTTAGTTTTTGATGATTTTTACGTTTTTGTGATCGTTGTATCAAGTACTACCTAGCCCAAGGGCTAATTTTTAAAACTACTTAATGTTTTGAAAGTTGCCATTGATGAATTCATGTGTTTTTGAATGTTTGATGATGAATTATGAAAACTTGATTATAGATTTTAATGTTTTACAAAGTGATTTTTGACAAAAATATCAAAAAGTGACTAAATTGTGAAATATGCAAATTGAGTGGTTAAAAGTATGAATAAATGAAAGTTTTGGGTTGCTAAAGGTCCCTATGAAATTCGGTCAAGCATCGTTTAAATTGAATTTCATGAATTTTATGTTTGTATGACATACGAACTAAATTGAGAAAATGTGAAATTATATGGGTTAATATGTAAAATGCCCTAAATTGTGTGTTTTAGATGAAATTGAATGGATTGATGCATAAAAGAGTTAATTTTGAATGTATATAGATCAAGAAAGAAAGAAATCGAATTTAGATTGGGGAAAATCGAAGGTTATCGAATAGTCGATTCAGTCCCTTTATTCCGACTACGAGGTAAGTTCATATGTAAATAAATGTATTTAAATTGAATTATACATGTTTAATTGTCATTGAATTATTATGAATGTTGAACGAGCAAGTACGAGCAAGAATCGACAGAGTTACGACGTCCGAAAGTCCCGTACGAACCTTAGGAATAGTATAGATACAAATATCATGACATTAGGTTACCGAGATGTGATTACATGTAAGACCATGTCTGGGACATTGGCATTGTATTGTGATTACGTATAAGACAATGTCTGGGACATTGGCATCATTATTCGATTATGTGTAAGACCATGTCTGGGACATTGGCATAGTTATTTGATTTCGTGTAAGACTCTGTTTGGGATAATGGCATCGATATGTGATAACATGTAAGACCATATCTGGGATATGTCATTGTACGAGCTTTATGTGATTTCTGAGTATCCTTAACGATTCCGAATGGTTCAATGGGCAAAGTCAAGACGAGAAAAAATGTATGAATGAGTTAAATGGCTCAGGTACGTACGAGATTCATACAAGTAATGAAAGGGAAGTATTTGATGAATTCAATTATGATATTGAATATGTGTACAATGAGAAAGGTTTGTGATCTTATAAATGTGTACTCATAGTTGCCTATTGATGGAAATGATATTGATTCATGTGATAATTTATTTGTATATGGCTTACTAAGCTTTTAAAGCTTACTTTGTGTGTTATTTCCTTATTTTATAGATAATCGAAGCTAGCTCAGATTTGGGGATCATTAGGAACATCGTCACACTATCGATCAACTTGTTGGTACTTTTGAAGCTTTGTATATATGGTATATGGCATGTATAGGCTAGTGTCATTTTGGTATGTTTTGAACTTTGAATTTAGCCATGTGAGTTGGCTTGTAAATGGTGTTGTTGATGAAGTTGAATTTGACTTATGTTATGAGTTAATATGTGATATGTGATGTATTTATGATGCCTTATGTTTTGGTAGACATTTGATGGGTTGATGAATAAGTATTTAGTAAATTGTTAAAGATGGGTTATGGTTTGAGAAATTATAAGCTTTGGTATATTTTAAGATGATGTTTGGTTGCCATTTTGGTTTAGTAAATGTTTGATGATTTGGGTTATGTCTAAATATGGATATTAGTTAACTATCAATTTTATTTGGCATGTTTTTGGTTGTGGAATTGAGTAGTGAAAAGGATGATGTATAAATGGCATGAAATGTGTATGAAATAACATGTTTTGGTTGTCTATTAATGTATTGAAATGGTACCATTTTGGTTGCTAGGTGTGCATGAGGAAAGGGTGGCAAATTGGTTTTTCAAATAGCCTATTTTTGTCCACACGAGCAGAGATACGCGTGTGTGTCTTAGCCGTGTGTGACATATTGTCATGCTATACGGCTGTGTGTCCCCTGGGGTACCCTTTGAATATAAGTCAGTATACCCTATAGGTTTGACATAGTCTAGACACATGGGCTGGCACATGGGCATGTGGCTGCCCGTGTGACTCAAGTCAGTAACCCCTCCAGTTTTCCCATGGCCATGGTACATGGGCGTGTCTCCAGCCGTGGGGTGCAAGTCAGTATGTATGCCCTGTTTGCAAGCGGCCAATGACACGGGCATGTCTGGTGGTCATGTGAGGCACACAGCCTATACACACGGGTGTGTGAACCCTGTATGCATGAAAATTTAATAAGTTTCCCAAAGTTTGCAAATGTTATCAGTTTAGTCCCGAACCTCGTTTAAGCATGTTTTAAGGTCTCGTAGAACCTTATAAGGGACAATATGATTATGTTAGATTGATATTTATGTGAAATTAAATCATGTATGAGAATTGTATATTATATGTTGTGCTTTTATCGGTAATGCCTCGTAACCCTATTCCAGTGACGGATACGGGTTAGGGGTGCTACACTCTTCCTCCTTTTTCTCATTTTTTTCATCCTTTCTGCACCTGTTGCATACAACAACCAATTATTTTTCTCCCAATAGGAAAAGTAACATAAAATGACATTCAAGGCATAATCCAATCGTTATTATGCAATGTTCTAAAAATAACCTAAAAATGCAAATATATCTACTTAATTACAGACATATAATCAAGTTTAGAGGCTTAAGATATAACTCTTTTCAAGAGCTATCAAGAGACTGTTGAGAGAGCCATTTTTAGAGTAGATTTTTAGGATTTAATTTTAGTTTCAATTTAGTATTTTATTTTAAAAATAGAAATTTTCTTCTTGTTTTGACTTGGATCCGATTTGGATCTGAGCTTTCGTTTATTTAGTTCTTTCTAAATTTCTTATGGTTTTCAATTGCAATCGGTGTTTTCTTTGCAATTGTAAAATGAATTTTGACTTTTGCGTATAACTCGATATCAAAATGGATCTATTTATCTATTCTCATTCTGTATTTAAATATTTGCTTTGCTTGTTTAATTTGAATTTGGGGAAAATTGCATCTAGATCCATGAGTGCTAAATTGCTTAGGGAGATTAATGATCGAATGTAGGAATAATTAATGGAAGAATTAAGGTTTGTTTTAGAATTAGTTAACTTAAATTAGGTGTGCCTAAACCCTAGGATTGATGACCCTATTATGTAATCTAGGTAAACGAGGTCGAGAGAATACTTTACCGAATAACTCTTAATTTATATTTTTTTAATTTGATTTCAATTATTAATTTTAATTCGATTTCTTTGACTTAGGGATTCGAATCCTTTTGATTACAAGATGACAACTCTCTTAGGGTGAACAATATTCAATACAAACGGGATTCAACCAAGCATAGCAAAACTGTCATTTGTGAAACCCAATTTGAGATTAACCTAGCATTGTTGTAACAACCTATTTTTAGTCAAATTGGAACAGTGGTTTCAGGACCATAAACCTGAAGCCAAAATAATTATTTTATTATTATTTTAATGTTTACAGCATGATAAAATGATTGTGTGAAAATTTCGTTGAGAAATTTTATCATTTGAATGCTTAATTCGATAAGAAGGACTAAATCACAAAAAGTGTAAAAGTGGAGTTCCAATAGCTAAAGGTATCCAATAGCTATGGAATCTTAATTTAGAGGTCCTTATGTTGTAATTAGACCATTTGAAACATGAGGGGCCATATATGGACATATTATCATGAATTTTGATGGTTTTTAATCAAGGTTAAATTAGTAAATTAGTTAATAAAGAATAAATAAATAAAACAAAACCAAATAAAGTCTTCATATCATCTTCCTAAACCGATTATTAAGGTTAGAAGAAGCCATTTTTTATGCTTTTTATTCGGCTATGCTATTTTGCTCAATTAGGGTACGACTTTTGTTCTGTTTTAATGATTTCTATATTTTTGTAATCGTTGTAACTAGGTCTAGCTAGCCAAGGGACTAATTTGCAAAATTTTTAAATATTTAGAAAGTTTCCATTGATGAATAAGCATGTGTTTTGATGATTGATGATAGATTATGAATATTTTGATGATAGTTATACAAGTTTTGTTAAGTGATTTTTGGTAAAAATGCAAATTATGGATTAAATTGTGAAATGTGGAAACTTTGTGGTTAAAATGTGATATAAATGATAAAAATGGACTGCTAGGGACTTATTTGAATTTCGAATAGCATGGGTTTGGGTAAAATTGCATGAATTTGTGATTTTATGAAATAAGGACTAAATTGTAAGAGTTGTGAAATAGTTGGGGCAAAAGTGTAAATGTGCTTTAATAAGTGTTTTGGATTAAATTGAATAGAGGTAATTAAATAAGCTAATTTTGATTACATATAGATTAAGAAAAGTGAAATTCAGATCTAGATCGGGGAAAAGGCAAAGTACTCGACTAATCAGTCTATTTAGCCGTTTTTGCGTCCGAGGTAAGTTCGTATGTAATAACCATTAATATAATTGTGTTTTAAATGCTTTGATATTGCATAAATTTTGAATATGAGACTACGGACATGTTTGACTATGATTCGACAAATGTGAAAATCCTGGTTGGACCTTAGGAATAGATTAGGATACGAATGACATGTCATTAGTGATTATTGTGATTATGTGATTCGGGTGCTGGTCTTGTACGTCCTATAGGTGGCTGAGTATACCGTCATGTGTTGTGGATACTTGACAGCTTGTGTGAGCAGCACCGTGTAGTTATATCTCGATTGATAGCTTGTATGAGCAGGCCCATTGATTGCTCTAGTGTGAGCAGTATATGTGATATGAGATTGAGATAGCCTTGGCTATATATATGTGGCACTTCGAGTGCGAGTTTCCCATGTATCCGATAGTATTCGGAATGGTTCAATGGGTAAATGAAAGACGTGGTTGAATATGAGATTGATACGAGATGGTATAGGTAAGTACTTGAACTGTATAAGTTTAAATCGAACAAGTTGTGGAGTTCATACACAAGATTATGATTGAAAATGTGAAAGGTTTGTTTGTTAAAGGAATTACATGTTGATATGTTCAAATTGATAGTTTGTATATTTATGTTAAGATTGAGTTTATTTATATGAGCTTACTAAGTTATAAAGCTTACTTTGTTTATTTTTCTATGTATTATAGTGAATTTAAAGTTAGCTTGTATTCGGGGATCGTCTTACACTATCTAACTATCGATTTGGTACTTTTAAGCTTATGTTTTGAGTATATGGCATGTATAGGGAATTTGGTCATTTTGGCATATGTTTTGTCAATGTATTTAGCCATTTGAATTGGCTTGTAAATGTTTTAAGTTTAGTTTTGTTTTTCCATTTGAGTTGGCTTAATTTTGGTTGGTATGGTTATGTGTATAAAGGTGTGCATATGGTTTATATTATGTAGTTAAGTTTGGCCTTATGATGCTTATTGATAATAGATGTTGTGATTTGTCAAATAGTAGAAATTATCGAAGTTATATGCTTGTAAATTGAGAATGTTAATGAATAATTGAATGTGCATAATTCGTTAATTGTGTTTGTGTAAATTTGGTATAAATGGTATGGCCTACTTTTGTGACTTGTGTTAATGGAAGATGGTGTTATAGAATATGCATGATTTAGGCTTGAATTGGTTGGTTTAAATGTCTAATTTTATGCCATGACTTGTACAATTTGGTTTAGTATAGGTTTGTGCAAGTTGGGTGGCAAAATGGCTTGGTAAAATAGCCTATTTTTGTCCACACGGGCAGAGACACAGCTGTGTGTCTTAGTCATGTGTGACACATGGTTATGTTACACGACCATGTGTCCTCTGGTTTTGAAATTAAAATCAAGTCAGTATGCTCCACACGGCCTCACACACAGGCGTGTGACTTGGCCGTGTGGCATAAGTCAATATACCCTACAGGTTTGGCACGGCTTAGCGCACGACCTGACACATGGGCGTGTATGGTTGTTTTAGGGCAAACAGGCTAGCCATACAGGTGTGTGTGTTGGTAGTGTGACCAAAGTCAGAGAGTTACACGGGTTAGGACACGACCATGTGATCCCATTTCGAATGTCCACACGGCCTCTGGCACGGGCATGTCTGTTGGCTGTGTGAGATGCACGGCTGGGCGCCACGGGCGTGTGTCCCTTGTTTTTCAGAAAATTTTCGAAGTGTTCTTAAAGTTTTCAAAGTTATTGGTTTAGTCTCGAATCACACCCAATGTATGTTTAAAGCATCGTAGGCTCGTATTAGGGACAAAATGATTGGTTGTAAATGAAATGTATATGAATTGACTATTTGTATCTGAAGTGTTTGTATAAATGTGTTATAAGTTTAGTAATGCTCAGTAACCCTATCTTGGCATTGAGTACGGGTGAGGGGTGTTACATTTTTTGGTATCAAAGCTATGGTTTAGTCGATTCTCGAACTAATGTAGTGTGTGTGAGAGTCTAGCTATACATGCCATATATAACCTGAGATAGTGTGATGACTCTTGACAATTTAAAATGTGTTTTCATATAGTAAATGGATCCCGATCGAGCTGTAGTTGATGATGTTGAGAGTAATGCACCAGCTCTTGCTCAAGGGGCAGTACCGTCTGAATCTAGTAATATATCTAGTAGTCACAGAGGAGAGGATAAATAAGCCTTTTCCAAATGATGAATGAATGGTTCACGCAATTTGTCTAGACAAATCTGGCTGCTCAACAATCTCCACCCCCACCTAATCCCCAACCAGTTCCTGTAGCTCCTCAAAGTGTGGAACTTATAAGATTAAATAAGTTGGCTGTAGACAAAATCTAAAAATATGGGGCCGAAGATTTTAGAGCTACCATTGATGATGATCCCGAGAGAGTTGAATTTTGGCTTGAAAACACTATTTGGGTATTTGATGAATTGTCGTGTACTCCAGCTGAGTGTTTAAAATGTGCCATATCGCTATTGAGAGACACAACGTATCAATGGTGGAATACTTTGGTGTCAGTAGTATCGAAAGAAAGAGTGACCTGGGAATTCTTTCAGACTGAGTTCCGGAAGGAACACATAAGTCAGAGATTTATTGATCAAAAGCACAAAGAGTTTCTAGAATTGAAACAGGTCCGTTTGATTGTGACCGGGTACGAAAGAGAATTTATATGATTAAGCAAGTATGCTCGGGAGTATGTGTCTACTAAAGAAATCATGTGTAAGTGGTTCATTGATGGGTTGAACGAGGATATTAAACTTCTAGTCAGAATTCTAGAATTGAAAGAAATTGTTGTCTTGGTTGATAGAGCTTGCAAAGCTGGGGAGCTTAGCAAAGAAAAGAGAAAAGCAAATTCAGAGGCTAGAGAATCGGGAAAAAGACTAATGAATAAGCCATATCAATCTTTGTCAAAGAAATCCAGAGATTTGTTCACTCGTCCAAATGTTTCAATCGGGTACTTGAACAGAGGTCATGAAAAACAATACTCAAGTCCTAAACCTCAAGCTACATCGGCAGTGGAGAAATTATAGACTTGGATGTCAGCAATGTGGAAGACGACATCCTGGTGAATGTAGAATGAATAACCGAGCTTGTTTCAAATGCGGTTCTCATGATCATGTTATTCGGGATTGTTCTGAGTTAAATGAAAAAGATAAATCTCAGAATACAAGATCAAGCAATATAGCTGCTAGAGAGATGCCACCAAGAAATGTGGGAATGTGAGTGGTAATCGCGGTACTACGAGAGATTCTACAGTGAGATCTGAGCTAGAGTACCTGCTAGAGCTTACGCTATTCGTACTCACGAAGAGGTGTCGTCATCCGATGTTATCACTAGTACATTTTCTCTTTACGACACTAATGTGATTGCTTTGACTGATCTTGGATTGACTTATTCATATATCTGTATGAATTTAGTGTCTAGTAAGAAATTGCTTGTTGAACCTACTGAGTTTGTAATTAAAGTATCAAACCCCTTAGGCAAGTATGTTTTAGTTGATAAAGTCTGCAAGAACTGTCCTTTAATGACTTGGGGTTACTATTTTTTGGCTGATTTGATGCTATTACAGTTTGATGAGTTCAATATAATTATGGGAATGGATTGGTTGACTCTACATGATGCCATTGTAAATTGTAGACGAAAGATCATTGAATTGAAATGTCAGAACAGTGAAATTCTTCGAATTGAATTAGATAAGTCGAGTGAATTGCCTACTATGATTTTGATTTATATCAGCTCAAAGATGTGTGAGAAAAGGTTGTGAAGCATATCTTGCTTATGTTTTAGATACAAAAGCGTCTGAATCGAAGATTGAATCAGTGCCTATAGTTTGTGAGATTCCGGATGAGTTTCCAGAAGAGTTGCCTGGGTTACCACTAATCAGAGAAGTTGAATTTTCTATTGAGTTAGTACCGGGAACATCATTGATATCTATAGCTCTGTACAGAATGGCTCTGACAGAATTGAAAGAGTTGAAAGCTCGGCTGCAAGAGTTAACAAATAGAGATTTTGCATGACTTAGTTTTTCACCCTAAGGTGCACCAGTATTGTTCGTAAAGAAGAAAGACGGATCAATGAGAATGTGTATTGATTATAGTCAGCTCAACAAGGTTACGATAAAGAACAAATATCCATTGCCGAGAATAGATGACTTGTTTGATCAGTTGAAAGGGGCAACAATATTTTTGAAGATTAATTTGAGATCAGGCTTTTATCAGTTGAGGGTTAAAGATTCAGATGTGCCGAAAACTGCTTTCAGAATGAGGTACGGACATTATGAATTTCTTATTATGCCTTTCGGATTGACTAATGCTCCTGCAATTTTTATGGATTTGATGAATCAAATTTTTATACCGTATTTAGACAAATTTGTTTTTTTGTTCATTAAGGACATTCTAATCTATTCACGAGATGAGTCTGAGCACGCCGAACATTTGAAGATTGTGTTACAAACCTTGAGAGATAAGCAACTATATACTAAATTCAGTAAATATGAGTTTTGGCTCAGAGAAGTTAGATTTTTGGGGCACATTATTTTAGCGGAAGATTTTTGGGGAACATTGTTTTAGCGAAAGGTATACATGTTCATCCGAGTAAGATTTCAGTAGTTATTGATTAGAAACCATCGTGGAATGTATCTGAAGTCAGAAGCTTTCTAGGACTAGCTGGCTACTTTCGACGTTTTGCTAAGGGATTTTCGATGATTGCTACACCGATGACCAGATTACTATAGAAAGATGTGAAGTTTGTAACACCCCTAACTCGTATCCGACATCGAATTAGGGTTACGAGGCATTACTTGACAAAACAAAATTTAGCACGTTCATATAATTCATTTCACGATCAAAGATATATCAACTACTTTACAATAATTTTAAATCGAATAACAACCATCTATTCGTTCATATAAGTCAAATTCACACATATGGACCACTTAATCAACGAAAACCAACCATGCTTTATTACTTATAATTCATAAACAATCCATGCTTCAAATTTCAATCACATCAATATCATCAACATATACAAATATTCGAACCAAACTTGCATGCATCAAAGCCATGTTCACACGCTTCATAAATAAAATTTTTAAACCATATAACCATCACATTAATAGCATTCGCATACTTAATATAAATTCAAGCATATATCATTACATTTCATATTCCTAGCATATGTCAAAACATCCATTTGCATACATTTATTTCATTAGCTAATTATGAAACGTACCATTCCATATGCCTATGTACATTCGCATATCAAATCAAATCAAGCCATATGATACAACTTATTAATTATCCATATAAGAGTCATTATCAAACATCACCAAATGGTCAAATATAATTGTCATTATTACCAAGTTATGCGCATTGCACTATAGTAACATTAACATTTTTTAACACAAGTAGCAAATCAAAGTACACCTAAATCGCATGCTAATTTTTCATACCCAAAATACATATACACAACCAATCAATTAGCCATATATTCGGTCATCAAATTTAACCTCAATAGATCATACCATTATCTCAATGAAATCTCAACTAGGTTTACCATTTCATAGCTAATTAACATCATTAACTAGATACATTATACTTGCTCAAATGACCGACTCATCATCCATAGAACATAGTCATCTTTTGCTATCACAGACCTTACCAAAAAGACCAATTACACAAGTAATAATATATTCATAACATAGCTTATATAAACTTGCCACAACCGAAACCACATCCATCACTACATTAACATCACACAAAATGATTCATAACCATCCACAAATGCAAACTATTCCATCAAACAAACTATCCAAAGCATTTATTTGCATATGAACTTACCTCATACGAAAACGAATGGATCGGAACAACTATTCAACAACTTTCGACTTTCTCTGATCTAAATCTATTTTCTTTCTTTCTTGATCTAAATAAATTCAAATTTAACTTATTTAATCACATGTTCATTCAATTTTACCTAAAAATACATAAATGGGCATTTTGCAGTTTAGCCCCTGACATTTCACATTTTCACAATTTAGTCTTTATTTGAAAACAACACAAAATACACAAATTTTTATCAAACCCAAGCATGGCCGAATCTTCCCTAGGTCCCTAACAGACCATTAATTCCATTTATTTCACATTTTAACCCCTCAATTTACAAATTTCACAATTTAATCCTTAATAAGCATTTTTTTTTATCAAAAATCACTTAATAAACAATGAAAATCCAACAACAAATATTTATTTTTCATAATCAAACAACAAAAAGCTTGAATATTTATCAATGGCATTTCAAAAATTCATCATCAAATCTGAAAATTGAAGCATGGGCTAGCTAATATTAAAGCAATGATCTCAAAAATGTAAAAATTATCAAAACCAAGCAAATAACATACCTAAATCAAGCTTTCTAGGTGCCGAACTTAAAAACTTCAACAATGGTTTCTTTTCTTCTCACATTCGACCATAAAAAATGAGCATGAATGATATTTTATGTTTTGTTTTATTTATTACATAGTAATATTCAATTTACCATTTTAACCTTTATAATTAAATAAGAAAACTATATAACATAAGCCCATAACTGTCCACTCCATTGTTAAAAGGCCAAATAACCACATAAGGACTTCACCTTTAATTAATTAAAGTAATTAAGCACTTTAACATATAACATGCTACTTTTATATTTTACGCGATTTAGTCATTTTGTCAAATTAAACAACCAATCGATAAAATTATTTCACGAAACTTTCACACATATTAATTCACATGCCGTAAACACATAAAATAATATAAAATTAATTTTACAACTCAAATTTGTAGTTCTGAAACTACTGTTCTGATTTAGCTAAAATGGGCTGTTACAAAGTTTGAGTGGTCAGAAAAATGTTAACAGAGTTTTGAACAGCTGAAAGCATTGCTAACCGTTCAACCTAAGTTGGTTAAAGAATTTGTAATTTACAGCGATGCATCTTTGAATGGTTTGGGTTACGTTTTGATGCAAGAAGGAAAAGTGGTAGCTTATGTGTAACACCCTGAATTTGGGCCTAGAAGTATTGGGCCTTTAGTGTGGGTCCGTAAGGAGGTTTTATATAGGTATTTAATTGTGCAATGAAATGACACAATTAAATGTCCGCTTTGGTGGTTAATGGCCCTGAGAAGTGTTAGAGAAATCTTGGGTTCAAACTTGGGCTTTAGCAAAAATTTTGGTATTAAGTGAAAAAAACCCTGGATGCTTGGATGAGGGTTTTTAAATTATTGTGTTAAATAAATGACACAAGGAAGCTTGTAGTCTAGTGGTTGTGGCGTCATTAAGGTTGTATGGGAGCTTGGGTTCAAGCCTTGGCTCTTGTAATTTATTTTGGGTTTTTTAAAGGGAACCTGGACTTTGGCCTTTAGACCTTATAATTAATTGGGGATAAAATATGACACAAAAAGCCTTGTGGCTTAGTGGCAAGTAGCGTGTGGAGCATCTGAGGGGAGGCATGGGTTCGAATCCCATGGCAAGCAAGGAGCATTTATTTTGCTAACAGGGGGCGGCAAGAGTTGGTGTTGAATTTAAACTCTGATGTTGGAGGGATCCCACATCGGGAAGCTAACATAAGAGTGGATGCGAAGCTGGATTTAAATAGAGAGAACCATGAGGAGAGTAGAGGTACCTTTCTTGGCTGATCCCTTTCGCTGTATGGCGTGCTCGTTTGGGTTGGGTGTCGGCTAAGAGTGCTCGGAGTGTGGATTAACTCCAGTCTCCTATCAGGTGTGTATTTCTTACTACTCTAGCTATAGGATGGCCGCGATGGGCCGAAAGGGGCCATGTGGGCCTAATGGGCCTACAGGCCCAATTGGATAAGTTGTTTGATTGTGTAGTAAATATTGGACTAGGCTAGGTGAATCTCATATCTGTGGCTAGATTTGGGCTAAAAGGGCCACACGAGCGTGTGGGCCCATTTGGGCTAAGAAGGGCTTTAGGCCCATTCGTATTGTTATCCCTGTTTAGAATACTTTTGTTTACCAAATTACTAAAATGCCCTCAAATTGTAAAATTACCAAAGTACCCTCGATTTATAGAATTACCATTTTACCCTCGATTTACAGAATTACCGTTTTACCCTCGATTTATAGAATTACTGTTTTACCCTTGATTTACAGAATTACTGTTTTACCCTCGATTTACAAAATTAGTAAAATACCCTTAGTTTACAAAATTACCAAAATACCCTCAATCAGTAAAATTACCAAAACACCCTAGTCTGTAAAATTGCTAAAATATCACTGGTTTGTAAAATTACCAAAATACCACTGGTTTGTGAAATTACCGAAATACCCTCAATTTGTAAAATTACCAAAATACCCCTGATTTACAAAGTTACAAAAATACCCTTGACTTTCTAAAAATTATGGAAATACCATTAGTTTACAAAATTACTGAAATACCCTTGGTTTGTAGATTTACCAAAACACCCTTGTAGGATGAAATGACTAAAATACCCCTATTAGGTAAAAAGACCGTAAAGCCCCTGTAGGGTAAAGTGACCGTAAAGCCCCTGTAGGGTAAAGTGACCGTAATACCCCTGTATGGTAAAATGACGAATATGCCCTGATGTTCACTATGACTGATGTGTTTAGGATTTACATATATTGATATTGGAATAGTTAAGTTTGATTGGCAGGTGGTGGTTATCGTAGGCGATTGATTTTGGAAACGTTTCAACTTCAACCCGTAATAGGTGTGTACTAACCCTCGTAATAGCTTAGATTAATATTTGCTGAAAAGCTGAAAGTGTCATATTTTAGTGATTCGGGAATTAATATTTAGATCTATTTTCTACGCATGTTTAAGTTGGATTCACAATGGATATCGGGTAGGAAGGTATTTGGAACGTTCTTCAACGAGTAGATCTCTTGGTAAGTATTCGAACCTTCTTTCCATTTGTATCTTGTGGTTAAGAAAAGCTGAAAACCCTTCTGTCGACTAAGGCTAAAAGGGTTTTTGGTGTTATTTGGTTTGTTGGTGCTAGTGAGGATTAAAGGCTACCGATCGAGGAGTGTGTGAAAAGCTTGGATCATCGGAGTGACTAAATCTAGTCATCAACTTCAGCAAAGGTATGAACCCAAGGGCCATTGTGGATGGTGGCCGAATGTGTAAGTGATGATAATAGGTAGTTTTCGATTTGGTTTAATATTAACATGGTCTAATCTATAAGTGGTTGATTATAGGAGAAATCACATAGGAGATCTCGTCAAGGAATATCGCAAATCAGGTGTGTAACGAACCCTTTTCATAAGCCTAAAGCGATAAATGTCGAAAAGCCGAAATGCCGAAATTCTGGCATTTCGAGGACTCGTGAGCAAGCGAATGCTCATTAGTTAGTTAGATTCGTTGAGATGATGATCAGGAACATTGGAAACGGTAAGAATGTGATTTTTGGCATTCACGGTAAGTTGGGCCTCGAGGGGCTGCAATAGGGCCCAATAGGCTTTCGGGCCCATCTGGGTAAAATTGGTAGAAAACGGAAATCTGTTAAATTGCATGTTAAGACTGTTAATACTATTGTGGATATAGGCTAAATGGGCCTATGGGCCATACCGTTTACAGTAAAGGCTTCGGCCCAGTAATATGAAATTTGAAAAGGCTTCGGCCTAATGTTATGAAATATGAAATATCAAAAGGGCTATGGCCCAGTACATGTTTGAGATTGGATTTGGGCTTAGACCCAACAGGCTGTCATTGTTTTGGGCTCTGAAAGGGGCTTGTTGCACACTGAGTTTCCAAACTCACCCTCTTTCCTTAATCTCGCAGGTGAGCCTTGATGTGGGGACTTGGAGCCGGAGGGGATTCAGAGTGGCCACAGTGATCGCTTTTGGACCTTTAAATAAGTGTTGGTTTTCATTTAATTTCCTTTAATTATTATTTATTTTTGGGTTGTAATAAGGCCATTTTTAACTTTTCTTTTATTTCTTCTCGGGATTATTTTATTTTTAATAACTTCAAACCTGGTTGATAATTGTTCAAATGGGCTAGACTTAGGACGTGTTTTCAAAGCGATACTTGTTTTCAAAATATCTCAACACCACGATTAATCGATTTATCAAAGACGTCCACTTAAACAAATTTAAACTCGATATAACAAAGTGTGGCTATGGTTGTGGGCATGTTTAGGATTGGATCCAATCAAAGAGCTTAGTACTTAAGCAGCCTTCATGGCTCACCTCCTTTGTCTCGGATACCTACCTGGTGCCATTCCATACACTTTGTTAACTCAACAAAATGTGTGATTTTTAAAACACTAAAACGGAACGTGGGTTTTCAACTCCAATGTGGCACGTCAGATTCGGCCATAACGTCTGGGCCGGGTTTGGGGTGTTACATTATGCATCCGGACAGTTGAAACCGCATGAAAAGAACTACCCGACACACGATTTAGAGTTGGCCGCGATTGTTTTCATATTTAAAATTTGGCGACGTCATTTGTACAGTGAAAAGTGTCACATCTTTACCGATAACAAGGGTTTGAAGTATATAATGACTTAGAAAGATTTGAATTAGCGACAACAGAGATGGCTTGAGCTATTGAAAGATTACAAGTTAGTAATTGATTATCATCTAGGGAAAGCAAATGTAGTCGCAGATGCTTTGAGTAGAAAATCTTTGTTTGCTTTGAGAGCGATGAATACACAGATATCTTTGTCTAATGATGGATCTATATTAGCCGAATTAAAAGCTAAACCAATTTTTCTTCAGCAGATTTGTGAAGCTCAAAAGTGTGACAATGAGTTGCAAGCTAAAAGAGTGCAATGTGAGTCGATTAATGATTCCGATTATTAGATCGGGTCTGATGATTGCTTAATGTATCGAGGTAGAATTTGTATACCAAATAATTCCGAGCTCATTCAGAAAATTTTGCATGAAGCACACTGTGGTTCTTTATTTATTCATCCGGAGAGTACCAAAATGTATAATGATTTGAAACAGTTGTTCTGGTGATTGGCCATGAAATAAGACATTTTAGAATTTGTATCGAGGTGTTTAGTTTGTCAACAAGTAAAAGACGAACATCAAACGCCTTCAGGATTGTTACAGCCTGCGATGATACCAGAGTGTAAATGGGATAGAGTTACGATGGATTTCATATCGGACCTATCTCTGAAGAAGAAAGATGCTATTTGGGTTATCAAAGATCGACTAACAAAGTCTAGACATTTCATTTCGGTTCGTATAGATTATTCCCTTGATAAATTTGTTGAATTATGCATATCTGAGATTGTTAGATTGTATGGGGTGCTAGTTTTGATTATTTCGGATAGAGATCTGAGGTTTACATCGTGGTTTTGGAAGAAAATACAAGAAGCTCTTGGTACGAGGTTGAATTTTAGTACAGCTTTTCATCCGCAAACTGACGATCAATCTGAGAGAGTAATACAGATTCTCAAAGATATGCTTCATTGTTGTGTGTTAGAATTCGGAGGCAACTGGGACAGATTTTTGCCATTGGTTGAATTTGTATATAACAACAGTTTTCAATTGAGTATAAAGATGGCACCATACGAAGATTTGTATGGTTGCAACTCCATTGTATTGGACCAAGCTGAATGAGAAAAAGATTCAAGAGGTTGATTTAATCCGAGAGACTGAATATAAAGTGAAAGTAATTCACAACAGTCTAAAAGCAGCTTTAGATCGATAGATTCATACGCGAATTTAAAATGAAAAGACATTGAATTTCAGATCGGTGACAATGTATTTTTGAAAGTATCTCCGTGGAAGAAAATACTTCGATTTGGTCGCAAAGGCAAATTGAGTTCGCGTTTCATCGGGCCGTATGAGATCATCGAAATAATAGGGCCACTAGCATATCAGCTAGCTTTATCGTCTGAATTTGAAAATAGTCATAATGTATTTCATGTCTCGATGTTAAGCCGTTATCGATCAGATCCATCGCATGTAATTTCACTGTCAGAGATTGAGATTCAAGCTGATATGATGTATAGCGAAGAACCGATTATAATTTTAGCTCGAGAGGTTAAATAGTTGAGAAATAAAAGCATAACTTTAGTAAAGGTATTGTGGCAATGGCATGGTGTTGAAGAGGCCACGTGGGAGCTTAAGGAAGCTATGAGAAAACAATACCCTAGCCTATTCATTGGTAAGATTTTCGGGGACAAAAATCCCTAAGGGGGGAGAGTTGTAACAGCCCGTTTTTAGTCAAATCAGAACAGTGGTTTTAGGACCACAAATTCAAAGCCAAAATAATTATTTTATTATTATTTTAATGTTTACAACATGATAAAATAATTGTGTGAAAATTTTGTTAAGAAATTTTATCATTTGAATGCTTACTTTGATAAAAAGGACTAAATCCCGTAAAGTGTAAAAGTGGAGTTCCAATAGCTAAAGGTATCTAACAACTATGGAATCTTAATTTAGATGTTCTTATGTTGTAATTAGACCATTTGAAACAGGAGTGGACATATATCGACATATTATCATGAATTTTGATGGTTTTTAATCAAGGTTAAATTAGTAAATTAGTTAATAAAGAATAAATAAATAAACAAAACCAAATAAAGTCTTCATATCATCTTCCTAAATCGATTATTAGGGCTAGAAGAAGCCAATTTTTTATGCTTTTCATTCGGCTATGCTATTTTGCTCAATTGAGGTATGGTTTTTGTTCCGTTTTTAATGATTTCAATGTTTTTGTAATCATTGTAACTAGGTCTAGGTAGCCCAAGGACTAATTTGCAAAACAGTTAAAGATTTAGAAAGTTTCCATTGATGAATAAGCATGTGTTTTGATGATTGATGATAGATTATGAATATTTGATGATAGTTATACACGTTTTGTTAAGTGATTTTTGGTAAAAATGCAAATTAGGGATTAAATTGTGAAATATGGAAACTTTGTGGTTAAAATGTGAAATAAATGATAAAAATAGACTGCTAAGGGCTTATTTGAATTTCGGCTAGCATGGGTTTGGGTGAAATTGCATGAATTTGTGATTTTATGAAATAAGGACTAAATTGTAAGAGTTGTTAAATAATTAGGGCAAAAGTGTAAATGTGTTTTAATAAGTGTTTTGGATTAAATTGAATAGTGAGATAATTAAATAAGCTAATTTTGATTACATATAGATCAAGAAAAGTAAAATTCGAATCTAGATCGGAGGAAAGACAAAGTACTCGACTAATCGGTCTATTTAGCCATTTTTGCAGCCGATGTAAGTTCGTATGTAATAAGCATTATTATAATTGTGTTTTAAATGCTTTGATATTGCATAAACTATAAATACGAGACTACAGACATGTTCTACTATGATTCAACAAATATGAAAATCCCGGTTGAACCTTAGGAATAGATTAGGATACGAATGACATGTCATTAGGGATTATTATGATTATGTGATCCGGGTGCTGGTCCGGTACGTCCTACAGGTGGTTGAGTATATCAGCATGTGTTGCGGATACTTGACAGCTGTAAACTGAAAAATATATAGGATTTTTCCTATGTAATTTGTCACCTTTTTATTTAAATTCGTTGTTAAAACTAAGTAATTGTTTAATAAATTAATGAAATATGTGAAAATATGAAATTAGGACATATAAATTATTAAAATGTGATTTTATGCTTTATTATATAGTATTCACACATAAAATGGCTTATTTTATATTTATTTGAACATATTATATTTTTAAGACATAAAATGGGCCATGCATGATTAAATTAAATAATAAAATATAAAATTATATTTAATAAATCATTTTAAATATTTCATTAATAATTAGGGTTTTAATTAATTATTTAAATTGGACAAATTTTATTCTTTGGTCCTTTAACTTATTGATTTATTTTGGACAGGTCTGATAACTTTGTTGGATTACAAAAATCGTCCAAATTGAAGACCAAGTCAACCCAAATTCGGCTACACATGGCTGTCCACTTAAACTACTTTTTTGGTTTAATTACACAAGGTCCTTGCATTGTTGAAGAAATTAAAGATTTCCCCGAAGTTTTACGTTTGACTGAGTCTTAGTCCTGAGTTATTATGGCAATTAAATTGCTTAAAAATCAAGCAAAAATCAGCTCAAATTCCACTAATTGTGTGCAACCACTTATAGAAGAAGTTTGAAGAGACTAAACCTAGCTATTTTTAGCAAACTACCCTCCTCTCTTCACCTATAAATAAGACCCCTTCATTCCCTCATTCATCATCCCTCATCCCTCATCATTCTCTCTTCTTTCTCAATTCTCTTAGCATTTTCCATTCCCCACGCCTAGCATAATCTCTTCATAGATATTTTAGAAATTAAATTCTCTTAAAGAGCCCTTAGTCGGTCACCTTGGAAAGCCATCAACAAAGGAGCAAAGTGAAGAAGCGAAGGAGCCTCATCAGTCAGAGTCTTGGGTGACAGCCACTTTGATTTGGTTTTAATCATTATTTTCTTTAAATTAATCTAAAAATATTTGCTATGTGTTCTTTGTTCTTGTTTACAGTAATGTTAGATTAATTTTATTTAAGCTACGATGATTGCTTTGATTAAATAATATTTATTTGATTCATGCTTATAATGTTTGTGCCTTAATCGATCATATTTTCAATCAAACTCAAGTATGTATTTCATTCATATGTGATTGAAATGCACCTGAATTAGCTAAGCGATCCTAACCAGACGACGGCTAGTGGACGCATAATTGAAATGTGCATGCTCAATTTAGATCCTAACCCGATTAAATTGCAGGTTGCATAACAACTATAACCAAGCTCTATTATCTGCATAGTTTTTAGATTTGTGTGATTAAAATTTTTCAAACCTAACACATCCCTGTTACTTCACACGAATGCTAAGAAACCCTTAGTAAATAAGGATCAGTAAAATGCATATTTACTGAGTAAAGGATTCCGAAAGGACGTAATGTGGTTTCCAAACTCATGAAAGATCGAGTTGCCATGGAATATTTTTCTGAACTTTATTAAGCATGTTGATAATAAATTGAGTTTAATTAAAGTAATTGTCCTAGTTTATTTATGTTATAATTGTTGCAAATTGTGTATAATTTTGCTAAAATCTATTTCATTCATATAGTTTGCATACTTAGGATAATTTGTATTAGGGATCATTGCATTTAGTTTAATATATTTAATTTTAATAATCACTTTTCAATATATTGTGTTTTTATTTGTCAAGTTGTTAGTATAATTTTACAATTAAGTGATTTAACACAAATACAATCCTTGTGGAGACGATAACTCGACTCTTACTTATTACATGATAATGACTATGTACACTTACACAAACCTACACGTTACAAGTTTTTAGCACCATTGTTGGGGATTGTTAACTGTTGTTGTAACACCCCTTACCCGTATTTGACGTCGGAATAGGGTACGAGGCATTACTAGACTTATCACACAGACAATCATACAGTTCCAAGTCACAGATTTGTGTCCAAATTAAAACCATTTGCATTTAATCATAAAATACCTAATACGAGCCTACGAGGCCCAAAACATGCTTTGGAAGTGGTCCGGGACTAAACTTAGCACTTAGGAAATTTTTACAAAACTTAGAAAATTTTTGCCCTAAATAGGGGTCACACGCCCGTGTCCTAACCCCGTGTAACTCACTAACTTGTAACCCATGAACAAATTATGGTTACACGGCCAAGTCACACGCCTGTGTGCTAGGCCATGTGTAAAATTAATTTTCATAAAATAGGTGCAGATACCATACTGCTAGGGCACATGCCCATGTTCGAGGCCGTGTTGTCTACACAGCTGAGACACACACTCGTGTCTCTCCCTTGTGCTCAATTCTGAGCATTCTGTTTCTCAAATTTTAGGTTGCAGGGGTCACAAAGCCGGATCACACGCCCATGGGGCTGATCGTGTGTCACACACGGCCTAGACAAATGTCCGTGTGTCTACCCGTGTGGACAAAATAAAGGCTATTTACCAAGCCATTTGCCACCCTTATTCACACATGCACTTACACCAATTCAAAGGCACAAAACATGATATATTTAGGAAATTAAAAGATCCACAAATATGGCCAACACATGCCAATACAATAGCAACATCCATCATACTCACAAAATTTATTATGCCCTAAATAAATCATGCAAATCTCACATATACTAAGTATCATTAACTACTCTTAAAACACCTATTTGTGCATAAATTTATCATCTCATCAATAGATCACACTCCCAAACATTTCACATTCATGCTATGAGTCACATTCCATCATTCACCAGACATATCATGACCATATCACCATAGCCATTGGCACATATATACATAAATAAATGGGCTTATAACCATTTGAGCAAAAATAAGCCAATTACATGGCTAAATACCAAATCAACTTAAACAAATATGAGTCAATACATTTGGTCGAATCAAATAACACATATAACAAAATGACCAAGTCTCTATACATGCCATACATTCAAAATGCTAAGACCATTAATACAGAAAATGAGAGTTTGATTGTGTAACATCCCAAATTAGGGCCTAAACGAAAAAGTGGTTTTAAAACCACAAATCTGAGATAGAAATAATTATTTTATGGTTGTTTTGAGGTCCATGATATATATGCATGCCTGTGTGAAAATATCGATGAGAAATTTTACAGATAAGGTGTCCAATTGAGTTATTAGGACTAAATTGCAATAAGTGAAAATCATGTGTTCTAGTTGATTTAAGGGCTTAATTGTGATGAGATTTGAAATTTGAAGTCCTTATTTAGTAATTATACCATTATATGTCATTATGGACAAAAATGGACATAGGAGAGATAAAATATCAAAGTTTTAATGGAAGGGTATTTTGGTCTATTGGCTATTAAAATAATTAAAAGGGAAAAATAGTCAAAATTTGTGTTCATCTTTGTAACAGCCCGATTTAGGGCTTAATCAGAATAGTGGTCTCGGGACCACAAATTCAATGTCAAAAAAATTATTTTATTATTTTTTTGATGTATTAGCATGTTTTTAAGAGTACGTGAAAAAATTTTGGTGAGCCAATTTTAGCGTTTGGAAGCCTAATTGAGAAAAAGGACTAAATCGCATAAAGTAAAAAAGTCCTAAATGGATAGCTAAAGTTTTCAAATAGCTATAGAATAAAAATTGGTGGCTTTTAAAGGGCAATTAGACCGTTTCCTAAGAGCTTGGCCGACCATAGTGAACAAATTGGTCAAAAAGTCAAAGGTTTAGGTGGTTTGGTGACTTAATTGAATAAATAAAAGAAAGATGATGTCATCCTACTTCCCCATTTCTTCTCCATCGATTTTTAAACCATTTTTTGGGGTTTTGAGCTTCAAAAATTTTAGCAACTTATTACTCTTGCAAGTAAGTGTTTTACATACTTTTTCTTGAAGATTTTTGCATTTTTGAGACCCTTGAAGCATGAGCTTTCAAATGAGGGGTCTATGTTGCAAAATCATTAAGATTTTAGGGTTTGACCATGAGAGTATTTAGAGTGTTTTCTGAAATTTTATGGAAGAAAATGAGTCTTAGGTGTCTTATAAACAACTTTTGTGAAATGTGTTAGCATGAAAACACCTAATAGGACTAATGTGCATAGGTTGTAAAATAGATAATAAACGTGTGAAATAGTGGGAATTTGGAGTTTCTATACGAGTCAAAGAGATTCGGCTAGTCTTGAGAAATAAAGAAATTTGGTAAAAAAATCAATTTTCGGGCTGAGGCGTAAAATGGTCATTTTGTAAAAGTCTAGGGGAAAAATGGTCATTTAGCCCAATTGTGAATTGTTGAGTGCTTAGGTTGATAGTGACTTAATAAGTGCATTTTGTTATTATAGGTCAAGAAATACGGAGTCTGAACCTAGACCGGGGGAAAGCCAAGTAAACCGACTATATGGGCTAGTTGCCACATTTTTTAAACTAAGGTAAGTTGTGTGTAAATAATACAACTACATCACTAATGTATATGTGTTGAATTGCATTTGAATTAATATATCATGAATTGCTTGATTTTGAAGTTGAGAAAGTATGATGATAACAGAGATAGTAGAGTTCTCGTTCGAACCTAGGAAATATATCAGATATTCATGCCATGACATATGGGTTATTGTGGACTAGTGTAAGACATGTCTGGGACATGCATCAGCCATATTATGAGAGCCATTGTAAGACTATTTCTGGGACATTGCATCGATATCGAGACGAGTGCTAGTGTAAGACATGTCTGGGACATGCATCGGCCTCGAGACGTAAGTCAGTGTAAGACATGTCTGGGACATGCATCAGCTACGAGATGATAGTCGGGGTAAGACCATGTCTAGGACATGGCATCGGCATGAGATATGAGCTAGTGTAAGACCATGTCTGGGACATGGCATTGGTTCCTTACCCACATTTGAGGTTTAATGAATATCCAGTAGTGTTCCGAATGGTTCAACAGTGAGTAGTATGACTTTAAGTTAATGAGCATGGTATAACCGTGTTGTGAATGGTACAGATACCTATTTGAAATGTATGAGATGTAAACTCGATATATGCTATAAGATTTATATGGATAGTGATGAGTAAGTTATGCTTGCGCCTACTTTTGTGTTATGAGCGTGTTAATGAATGGTAAAATCATTGTTGTACATTTAGTTATATGCAACTTACTAAGCTTTATGCTTACTCCTTTTCCTTTCTCTTTTTCTTATAGTGCCGCCTAGTTAGCTCAAGGATCAAAGGAAGTCAAAGATATCAATCACACTATCAATCGAAGCATTTGGTATAGTTTGATTTATATTTTTGAATATGGCATGTATAGGGAACTAGTCTTATGTTTGTGTTAATATTAACTTGGAAAAATGTGTTGGCTTGGGATAAATCCCTCATTTTGTATTAAGCCCTAAATGATGGCTAATGTTCATTTTGATTTGTATGGAATGTTTTCTATTGTGGATGATGTGGTTGCTTGAGATATTCTTATATTGAAGTTAGTGGTTATTGTGTAGGTTGTGTAAGTAAGGGTGGCAAAGAGGCTTGGTAAATAGCCGTATATTGTCCACACGGGTAGACATATGAGCTTGTATCTAGGCCGTGTGTGACACACGGCTAGCCTCATGGGCGTGTTGTCTAGTTGTGTGTCCCCCGCACGTAAAAATTTTAAGTCAGTATGCATGGTATTAAACACACGGGCAGAGACATGGTCGTGTGTCTCAGCCGTGTGATATTTTGGGGTTGCTGACATCAGAAACTGAATGTCCATGTTTTTGTACATGGGCTAGGACACGGGTGTGTCATGGCCGTGTGCCAGGCCGTGTGAAAACCCCTGTAGGTGTGCATTTAAAATAAATTCCACACCAATGGAGGACACATGCGTGTCCCTATATTACTTAGGTTGTGTAAGCTACATGGGCTATCAACACGACCATGTTGGAATGGCTACACAGGCATGTGCCCTTTTCACACGGGTGTGTGCCCCTATGTCAAGTGACATTTTTCTATGGTTGGGAAAAGTACCCGAGTTGGTTCCGAGTGATCTATGATGTGTGTTTTGGGCCTTGAAGGCCCATATTAATGATATGTTGATATGTTTGAGAAAGTTTTAAAATTTTCCAAGTCTTGCAGACTCAGATATTGTTGTAAGCACGAGTTTAAGTGAGGTAATGCCTCGTATTCCGTCACGGTGTAGAATATGGGTATGGGGTGTTACAATCTTCATCCCCTTTGGCTGAATATCATAAGGAAGCCATAGCTAGGGCTTCTTTCATCTTCAAGCTTAAAAGTAAGTGCATCCTAGCCCCGTATTTAATGTTTTTTATATTTTTGAAATCCTCGTAACTCGATTTAGCTATTTCTACCCTTAATTTGAGCTAGGGATCATGTTCTAAAACATACCCATGAATGACATTCTTGTGCTTTGATGTCTAATAGAAGAATATAGAGGTTTAATGTGTGATAAACAACTTTTACTAGGTGGTTTTTGGTGGAATTGATAAAAAGGACCTAATTGTAAAAATTGTGGAGACTATGTGTAAATGTGTGAATGAATGAAAAATGTGGGTTGCTATAGGAGAGAAAATGATCCGGCTAGGCTTGAATAATGAGAAAAATGGGTACTTTTCATTTTACGAGCCTAAGGGTAATTTCGTAATTTTGTGAAATTTTAGAGCCAAAATTGTAATTTTTCTTTTTGCCATGTCGTGATTTTTGGACTAAATTGAATAGTATGTGTATTAAATGAGCTAAATGTACTATTATAGATCAAGAGGGACGGGGGATAGACCTTAACCGATGAAAAGGCAAGGTTGTGGATTAAATCGCAAATTTGTCATATTTTGCACCAAGGTAAGTTGGGTGTAAGTAATTTAACAATTTCATTATTATGCATTTAATAATTGATATTTTATGATATATGTATGTATGCCTTAATGAAATTGGCTTGTGATGATTTAATGAAAGTTTGATGATAGCTTTATATCTCGAAAGTCCCGTGTGACCTTGAAGAATGCTTAGGATTCGGATATCATTGACACCATGATTTATGAGAGCCAGTGTAAGACCATGTCTTGGACATGGCATCGGTGTTGATATGAGAGCTAGTGTAAGACCATGTCTGGGACATGGCATCAACATTGATACGTATGCCAGTCTAAGACCATATCTGGGATATGGCATCGGCCTCGGTATGTGATTTCATGTAAGACCATATTTGGGGTATGGCGTTGATATGAGATTTTGTGTAAGACCATGTCTGGGACATGGCATCGATATGAGGTCCCGTATAAGATCATGTTTGGGACATGTCATCGGTACCAACATGAGACTTCGTATAAAACCATATCTAGGATATGGCATCGGTATGTAGACCCATGTAAGACCATGTCGAGGACATGGCTTTGGCATTTTGTGTGGTGTGTGATGATTCCAAACGTCCTTTAGTATTCCGGCTAATTCAATGGACCATTCAAGATTATGATTAAGAATGTGGGGTAGAATGAGTAATAATGCATGGTACAGGTATGTACGTAAACCTCATAAGTTTTGGACTCGATTCATGATGGGAAATTTGGTACGGGTATGAAAGAGTAAGATAAGCATGATGTTCAAATACATTTATTATCAATTCTCAATATGTTCATTATGTGTAAAATAATAATGTGATGGTAATTGATAATATGTGTAATCCATGAGTTTCATGATCTAAGTTGTTTATTATTTGCACATGACTTACTAAGCATATCTCTTTTCCTTTTTCTTTTAGCGTCGGCAAGCTAGCTCGGGGATCGTAGATGTCAGAGCTCGAGTCATACTATCAACAAAACTTTTGGGGTATAATTGGCTTATTACATTTAAGTATGGCATGTATAGGGACTTAGTATATGTTATATGTGTCATATTCGTTAGCCAAAGTGATGGCTCATTTTAGTATATTTTTCCAATTTGTATAAGGCCATGAAATATGGCTCATATTGATTATGGGGTTGAAATCCCTAAATATTGATACATGCAGTGAAATGTGTTAATATTCTCGTGCTGCGTGCCTAATTGGTTATTAACAATGGAGGATGAAATGTGGAGTTTATGCTTGATGGATAAAGGGTGTTAATTGGCATGGTCATAATATGAATAAAGGCAAAGAGATGGATTGAATAAACCTAACAAGTCATAAAGTTCTAATTAGGTATACTTGATATAAGTTTATCATGCATGAGTTAAAGTTATGGACGTCTAAGTAGTTTATTTATGCCATGATAATCACCATTATATCATGGGTGTGTGTATGGGTTATTAAGGATAACAAGAGGGCATGGAAAATAACCTCAAAGTTGTCCACACGGGTAGACGCACGGGCGTGTGTCGCACACGGCTAGCCCCATGGGCATGTTGTCTGGCCGTGTGTCCCCTGCACCCAAATTGTTCAAGTCAATATGCATGCTAGTAAACACATGGGTAGAGACACGACCGTGTAGAGGACACAACCTTAGGACATGGGCGTGTGCCCAGGTCGTGTGAAGTCTGCACCTGAAATACAAAAATTAAATTCGCCACACGGCCTAGCACACAGGCGTGTGACTTGGCCGTGTGATCTTAAATTGATGCTGACGTCATAAACAGAGAGTTACACGGCCTGGAGACACAGGCGTGTCCTTGTGTCCACACGGGTGTGTGACCCTGTTTTATGAAAATTTTTCTAAATTTCACGGTTTAGTCTCGAACCAAACCCGATGTATGCTTTGGGGCCTTGTAGGCCCATAATAGGGACGAGTTGCATGTTTATGTACACTTTTGTATTCAAAAGAAATTTTATGGTTCTGTTCTATATGTATGTTAATGTTTTAGTTCGGTAATGCCCTGTATCCGTCCCGGCGTTGGACACGGGTAAGGGGTGATATAGATAGTGTGATTCAAATGTCTGACAATCTCCGATTCCAAGTTAGCTTGGAAACACTATAAAAACATGAAAAATAAATGGAGTAAGCTTTATAGCTTAGTAAGCTCATATGCAAGAAATAAGCAACCTTACCATGCATATAACATAATTAAATGTGAATTTATCGTAACCTCATGATCATAATTCATTCCAACACCAAACTTACCTCATTATCATCATTTCAAGCAATCAATACACATGCGCTTTATGTACATACCTGAACCATCTTGAAATGAATTTACACATATTCTCATCTTTGACATTCCCGTGAACCACTAAAAAAAATAATATCAGATACTCTCTTGCACACTAAGTACCATGTATGTAGCCAAAGCTAACCAAGTCTCATATCACATAGTTGCTCACTCTCGAGCTATCAACGGGCCTGCTCACACAAGCTGTCAGTTAAGACGTAGCTACGCGATGCTGCTCAAACAAGCTGTCAAGTATCCACAACATATGCCAGTATACTCAGCCATTGGTGGGACGTACAAGGCCAGCACCTGGATCACATAATCACATAACACATACTAACCCTAGTGACATGCCACTTGTATCCTACCTTATTGCTAAGGTTCAATGGGATTTCTCGCTTGTCGATTCATCTTCGGACTCGGTCATAAATTAGGCTCATCCACATTTATCAAACATTCAATTCATGCAATATTAAAGTAATAAAATACAATCATATTAAAGCTTATTTTTAACTTACAAACTTACCTCGATACAAAATGGCTAATTGTTCGATTTAGTCCACAACTTTATTTTTTCCCCCTGTCTAGGTCAGAACCTCTTCTTTCTTGATCTAAAATATCAAATTTAACTTATTCAATTACCAAATTATTCAATTTAATCCCAAAAACACCTTAGGAATTTTTGCCCCTAACTTTTCAACTTTTTATATTTTAGTCCTTAAGCACGTAAAAAGATTTTCATTCGATTTCTTCATTTCCCAAGTCTAGCCAAATATTAATGGTAATCATAATAGCCCAAAGTTTTCATTTATTCACATTTTTACACATATTTTACAACTTTTACAAATAGGTCTCTATTTGACATTTTCATCAAAAATCACTTGGTAAATGTTGTTTACCTAACATCAGCCATGCATTTTCTACCATTAGACATCAAAATACATAAATATTCTACATGTGTAAAATTTTAGACTTTGATTTTATTCCACGTTAGTCCTTGAAATAGCTAGATTAGGTTACACCGATCTGAAAAATATAAAAATCATAAAAAAAGGGGTCAAGAACGAACTTACAATCGAGCTTGAGAGCTTAACAAACCCTAGCTATGGTTTCCCCTTGTGAATTTCAGCCATGGGGGATGAAATAAGAAAAGATGGCATCTTTTTATTAGTTAAATTTGGTCTTTATTTACCAAATTACCAAAATACCCTTAATGCCTAACTTCAAAATTTTACCCATCCATGTCCATTTTTGTCTAACTTAAAGTACAATGGTCTAATTACCATTTAAGGACCTCCAATTTAAAATTTCATTTCAATTAGACACCTCTAGCATCTAGAACACACATTTTGCACTTATTACAATTTAGTCCTATTAGTCAAATTGGGCATTTTATCGATAAAATTTCTTAACGAGATTTTCACACAATCATTCAATCATACTGTAGACCTTAAAGAAATAATAAAATTAACATTTATACTTCAAATTTGTGGTCCCGAAACCACTATTTTGACTTGACCATAAAACGGGTTGTTATAGTTGCCATAGTCTTTTTTTTTGTGAAATTATTTACTTACAATTTGGTTTATTTCTAACATCAGTAACTTATTCTTTTTAATTTTTTGATTTTCTTTTTAGGTGTGGATTATCGATTTACTCCTTGTAGAGCCTGAAATTGAGCGAACTTTCAGACAAAGAAGACGTGAACGAGTAGCTCAAAGACAAGTCGAGATGGACCTTAACAATCAGAATCAAGACCAAAGTAATGAAGCCAATCATGTACGAAACCCCATCCTCATTGCCAACGATAAGGATCGATGCATTAGACAATATGTTGTGTGACTTTTCAGTGAGTTAAATCTATGAATTTGAAGGCCAGTTATTGAGGCAACCTAATTGGAATTGAAACCAGTGATGTTTCAAATACTCCAAATGGTGGGCCAATTTAGTGGTATGCCCCCGGAAGATCCACATCTCCACCTTCAATTATTTATGGAGGTGAGTGATTCATTTAAGATAGCTGGTGTGACTGAAGATGCACTGAGGTTGAAGTTGTTTCCGTACTCATTGTGAGATCAAGCATGAGCATGGCTCAATTCATTGCCACCAAGTTCCATATCTACATGGCAAGAATTAGTAGAGAGATTTTTGGTTACGTATTTCCTGCCTAGCAAAAACGATAAGTTGAGGAACGAGATCACAACTTTCCAACAATTGGATGACGAGTCTTTGCATAAGGCTTAGCAGCGATTCAAGGAGTTACTTTGTAAGTGTCCTCATCATGAGATTCCTTATTGTATCCAGTTGGAGACATTCTATAATGGTCTCAATGCATATAGAAGATTGATGGTAGATGTTTTTGCAAATGGTGCAATTTTGTCTAAGTCTTATAATGAGGCTTTTGGGATCATTGGGAGGATCGCAAGTAATAACTATCAATGGCCAACAGATCAAACAACTTTAGGAAGACACGTAGCTAGAGTTCATGAAGTTGATGCCCTCACTTTGTTTTTAGCTCAGGTATCATCTATTTCCTCTTTGTTAAAATAGTTTACCGTTAATAGAGCTAATAATTTTGCAGCTCAACAACCAAGTCCGATTGAAATAGTTTCTTGTGTGTTGATACGTGATATTCGTGAAAGGTTTTAAATATTTATAATGAATCATTCTTGAAACTAACTATTATCATGATGAAGGGAAGTGTACCTATCGTACAGTAGTATAGCTTTAGCAAGACCGGATTGTTGAACCCAAAGAAACTAAAAGTACTAGTAATGACTGTCTTTTTATTATCTAGCCTAAGAATAATGGGGTTTATTTTAACTAGCTAATTAAATAAACTAAGAATTCACAGAAAATAGAATTGGGGAATTACTTTTGGAAAACTCCATTGATTGAGACAATACCTAAGGAAAAATCCACCTAGACTTCACTTGTTATTTGACTCTGAATCGGATGATTTATTCATTTGACTTGATCTGTAGAAATCCCTAAGTTATATTATTATCACTCTCAAGACTAACAACGTCTAACCCTAGGTTGAATAATTGAAATCTCTTGCTAATTAACTCCCTAGGGTTGCATTAACTCGATCTATGGATCCCCTTATTAGGATTCACCCTAGTCCGGCAAAATCTTGTTTCCCTATCTCTAGGTGCGCAACCAACTCCGCATAATTATAACAAATGTACTCTTAGATAGGATCTATTCCTCCTCTAAATAAGAGCTTAACTTGAATCAATATCCTGGAATATCAAAACAAGAATTAAGAACACATAATTAAGAACAAGTCAAATATTTATCATACAATTTAGATAATAATAACAAGATCTATCTTAGGTTTCATTCCCCTTAGGTATTTAGGGGTTTTAGTTCATAACTAAAAAGGTAAACATCTCAGAAGAATAATGAATTCAAAACATAAAGAAAAACCCAAAACTCCTGAAGGGAAATTGAAGGGAGATCTTCAGTCTTGATGGTGAATCCGGCTTCTGAGATGGATCAATCGGCTTTTCTTGAGCAGTTCCCTGCTTCCTCCTCTATGTGTCTTTTTCCTTCTCCTCTAAGGTGTATTTATAGGCCTTAGAATGCCTAAAAACCCTCAAAATTGGCCTTTTCTGATTTTGGAATCAATTTAGGCTCGACAGGGACACGCCCACGTGACACACTCGTGTGCGATTGCTTAAGGCCGTGGTCAAGCCTGTTAAATAGGCACAGGTGTGTGGTCTACCCATGTGAGTCGTGCTTTGATTCTACCAAATTGACACGGTTGTGTGGTCTACTCGTGTGAGGAGGTGTAAGCCGTGTTGATTTCGTACGTTGGCCCATTTTCTCTGTTTTTGGCCTGTTTCTCGTTCTTTTCACTCTCCTATGCTCACCTAAGTATAAAACATGAAATTAAGGAACTAGGAGCATCGAATTCACCAATTTTAAGGAAAAATCATCCATAAAATGTGCTAAGCATGAGATAGAAATATGTATAAATTACGGTTTATTATGTGTACTGTGGGGAAGGTCATTCTTTTGAGAATTGTCCATCAAATCCTGAGTCAGTGTATTGTATGGGGAACCAACATCAAAATAGGACTGGACAAGGACCCCAGTCCAACTTCTACAATCATTCATGGCGTAATCATCCTAACTTATCTTGGAGCAACCAAGGAAATGGACTGAGCAACAACCTATTACAGCATAGACCCAACCAATCTCAGGGATTTATTCAGCAAACTCTAAAACCACCTCAAGTTGAAGCATCAAATAGTTTGGAGAACTTGTTAAAAGTGTACATGGAAAAGATTGACGCTTTGATCCAAAGCCAAACAGCAACATTGAAAAATTTGGAAAACCAAATGGGTCAGTTAGCTACGGAGCTTCGTAATAGACCACAAGAAGCCTTACCGAGAGATACTCAGAATCTAAGAAATTTATGTAAAGAACATATCAAGGCTGTGACATTGTGAAGTGGTAAAATGCTGGAACCTCGATTGATTGATGTCGAAGACAAGCCCGTTGAGAAGAATCAACCAGCTGTTGAAATTCTTACACCAAAAGAGTTAGAATCTGCGAAGATAGACTAGGTAAATCCTAACTTTGTGAATTCAGATACTTTAAAATCTTCTTTGGATGCATATTTACCTACTCTGAAGAGTTACTCGATTCAACCAAAAGTTCCATCACCTTTATATCCGCAAAGATTACAGCAACACAAGCAGAAACAGGAGGTGCAATTCAAAAAGTTTTTGGATGTTCTGAAGTAGCTACACATCAATATTTCGTTGGTGGAGGCTTTAGAACAAATGCTGAATTATGTGAAGTTCATTAAAGATATACTGTCTAAGAAGAAACGACTGAGTGGGTATGAGGCTATTGCCTAGACAAAGGAGTGCAGTGCGTTCCTGCAGAACAAATTGCCATCGAAATTGAAAGACCCAGGAAGCTTTACTAAACCCTGTAACATTGGTGAATCTTACTGTGGTAAAGCTTTGTGTGATTTAAGAGCGAGTATCAACTTGCCTAAGTCTATTTTCAACAGGCTAGGGATAGGTGAAGTAAGATCTACAACTATGACGCTTCAACTAGGGGATCGAAGTTTAGCATATTCCAAGGGAAAGATCGAGGATGTTTTGGTAAGAGTCTATAAATTTATTTTTCCTGCTAATTTCATTATCTTAGATTTTGAAGCAGGTAAGGAAGTGTCGATCATCATTGGGAGACCTTTCTTAGCCACGGGAAGAATGTTAATTGATGTGTATAAAGGGGAAGTCACCATGTGAGTTCAAGAGGATCAAGTAACCTTTAACATTCTTAAAGCGATGAAATTTCCTGATCCGGTAGAAGAGTGTTCAGTTATAGAAGAGATAGAAACCTTGGTTTCTATGGGAAGCAATTTTGAAGATCCATTGGAGAAAGCCTTAGATCTTGACCCTTTGGAGGATGAAGAAGGTGAAGAAAACATGGCTTTGATAGAAGCCAATCCGAGGAATTTTATTCAATCCACATGGTTTGAACCGTTGGAGTTAGAAGTCAGAAAATTTGTGCAACCCAAGTTGTCAATTGAAGTACCACCTAAAATCAAGCTAAAAGTACTTCCTTCCCACTTGAAATACATGTATTTAGGTGACTGTTCTACTTTGCCAGTTATTATTTCAGCAGAACTGACGAAAGTTCAAGAGGAGCAACTCATTGCTGTTCTAAAGAAACTTAAGAGAGCAAATGGTTGGATCATAGCTGATATTCGATGTATAAGCCCTTCTTTTTGAATGCATAAAATTATTTTAGAAGAAGGTGAAAGATCTTGAATTTATGGTCAAATGAGGCTCAATCCTATTATGAAAGAAGTTGTGAGAGAGGAAGTGATCAAATGGTTAGATGCATGAATAATCTACCTGTTTCAGATAATTCGTGGGTAAGTCTGGTGCAGTGTGTACCGAAGAAAGGTGGAATCTCGATTGTTGAAAATGAGCGTAATGAGTTGATTCCAACGAGAACTGTTATTGGTTGGAGAATCTATATTGATTATAGAAAATTGAATAAAGCCACTTGGAAGGACCATTTTCTATTGCCTTTTATGGATCAGATGTTATATCGACTAACAGTAATGAATTCTATTGTTTTTTAGATGGTTATTCGGGATATAACCAAATAGTTGGAGCTCCGGAGGACCAACATAAAACAACCTTTACTTATCCATATGGTATGTTTGCTTTTAGGTGAATTCCTTTTGGTTTATGCAATGAACCTGCAACATTTCAACGATGTATGATGGCAATATTTACTGATATGGTTGAAAATTTTGTTGAGTTTTTCATGGATGATTTTTTTTTTGTTTTTGGCAACACTTATGATATTTGTTTGAGTAATTAGGCTAATGTACTGAAGAGATGCGAAGAGACGAATCTTGTCCTTAATTGGGAAAAATGTCATTTTATGGTTAAGGAAGGGATCGTCTTAGGGCATAAAATCTCAAAGAGAGGAATTGAAGTCGATAAAGAAAAGGTGGACATAATTAAAAGATTACTGGCCCCAATTAATGTGAAATGAGTCAGAAGTTTCTTAGGCCATGTCGGTTTTTACCGGAGGTTTATCAAAGATTTCTCAAAAATTTCTAAACCGTTGTGTTTGTTGTTAGAGAAAGATACAGTGTTTGATTTCAAGAAAGCATGTTTGGAAGCATTTGAAGATCTAAAAAAACGGTTAATCTCAGCCCCAATAATTGTTACACTTGATTGGAGCTCACCTTTAGAGTTAATGTGCGATGCAAGTGATTATGCCGTTGGAGCTGTGATGGGTCAAAAAAGGAACAAAGTGTTACACCCTATAAACTTGCAATTAGAACTTTAACGGGAGCCCAACTCAATTATACGGTAACTAAAAAGAAACTCTCTACTATAGTTTTTTCTTTTGACAAATTCTGTACATATCTTATAGGTGCCAAAGTTACAGTATTTACTGACCATGCGACCATTAAATACTTGCTCAGAAAGAAAGATGCGAAACCGAGGCTAATTTGTTGGATACTTTTACTCCAAGAATTTGACCTTGAGATCCAAGACAGAAAATGTGTTGCAAATCAAATAGCTGATCATCTGTCGAGGTTGGAGCAAGATGAGGTAACTCGATCATGTGTGCTTGTAACACCCCTAACCTGTATCTGTCACTGAATTAGTGTTAAAGGCATTACCAGACAATTCATGTAACGCCCCAAATCTTAAGTGATTAAATTTGTATGTTATGTTGCATATTGGCTTGCTTGCTTTAATGGTTAAGTGTCCTAAGAAGTGTGGGAAGTCTTGGGTTCAAGCTTTGGCTTTAGCGAAAATTTTGTTTTAATTGAATAAAACCCTTGCTGCTAGATAGTGGGTTCTTAAATAATTGTGGAGAAATCAGGTCATAAAAAGGCTGTTGGTCCAAGGGGTAGTGACGTGTTACTGCTACTAGTAGGTCTTGATTTTGAGCCCTATTGCACACAAGGGGTGTCCATTTTGTTGCTGTGCTATGTAGGAAGTTGAGTAGCAGTAGAACTCTGAATCTATTGAGCGGTTGGAGTGTTTGAGGGGCAGGAGAGTGTGTGGCCAAAATTTAGGAGGAGTTTGAAAAGGATTTGAATTGGTCAGTTGAGGGATTATAGGAGAGATTTGGGAAGATATTTGAGGAATGGATCAAGGAGCAGGGGAGTGGTAGTAGTTTGCCGAAAGTGGGATTCCCTTTATGCTAATTCGGTCTTAGGCACTTGGTGCCGAAATTGCCTAGTTTTTGCTCTCTTTTGCGGTAGCTTCTCCCCTTTTTGCTTCTTTTCGCTCATTAGTTTTGTTGCTTGTTTGATAGTCGAATTCTACTGGTGACCATTTAGGTATTCTGGTGTTATGTGCCTATCTTTTTGACCAAACACTCTGTTCCTCCCTCCATAACCCATTGCCGAATACTATTGTTCTTTTTCCACTCCTCAAATTGGTTTGCTTTAGCTGAACCTCTTTTCTTCTTTTCTTCTTCCCCTCAATCGGGTCTTCTACATAACTGATTCCCACTCCTTTCTACATTGTAACCTTAACCGATTGTTCTTGCTCTTTTCCTTCTCGTCTATCTTTGTTTTTGTTTTAGGTTATTGAGGATTCATTGACAAATCAGTAAGTGCTATTGGTTTCTCTTTTTGTTTCTCTTCACCATTATGATCTTCTTTTAATATCTCATCTTCTTTAATATTTCTTTCGATTTTCTTTTACTTTCCCTCTTGCCTGCGTTAATCTTGTAGCTAACACCTCCTTTTACTGTTGACTTGCTAGGAATATTGGGTGACCAATCTTATTCAGCAGTTTAAGTGTGTTAAACCACTTTTGTTCATTCAAGGCAAGTATCTAATGTTTTTGAGGCTAGGTATTAAAGAGGAGGATAATTTACCTTTTTTATACAATGGCTAATGGAATGCCTTGTATGAATGTAGGATTGGTGCTCGTGGACTTCTAGCACTTTTCGCAAACAAGTGTGTATAACCACACTGCTATAAACGTAGATAGGTAAAAGCCGAAAAAGTATGATTGTTGATGCTTCACGAGCGTGCGTTCGCTCGTGTGGTAATCTGAACGCATAAAATGTGGGCAGTTGATCGTAAAGGCCCTCATGAGCATTTTCATGAGCTTGGACTGTTTGGGCCATGATGGGTCGGAATAGGTCGTGTGGGCCCCACGATCTCGTGAGCCCCACACGAGTAAACCACACGGACATGGGGAGATTAGTGGGGCAGACTGTGTAGTTCACACGACCAAGGACATTTTTGGGCTTTATGGGCTACACGGGCATGTGGGCCTACATGGGTCGTGTTATGGGCTTTGGGCCTATTTTTCATTATTTGATTGTTAAGGTTGCACGGGTTGCCCAAGAAGACTGTGGACATACTATTGGGTCGGTAAGTACACTTAGACCCTATACTGATGAAATGACCGTTATACCCCTATGAGGTAAAATGACTGATATACCCCTATATTATGTATGACTGTATTCGAGCATGATATTTCTGCATACAGGTATAATATTATGACATGACATGTTGCATGGGGGTGGGCTGATATATTTGGAGGAAGTGTACTGTACTGACAGCTTTGCTACAAATACTGTTTAGTGCTGCAACCGGTGCTATATTTTGGAGTGTAGGGATGGGTAGGTCGATTTTATCCCCACATGGAGTGTAGGGCTGGACGGAGTGGAGTGTAGAGGATGGCTGGGTAGGACTTCTGATTGCATTTCTGTTATTGTTACTGTAATGGGCTAAGGCCCACACTGATACTATTATTGTAATTGGCTATGGCCCTAACTGATACTGGATTGTCACAAAGTTTAGGCCTAAACTATATTTGTGTACGGCTTGACTGGTTATTGTAAAGGGATTACACAATGAGTTTTTCATGAACTCACCCTTCCGCTTTTCAGTGCAAGTAATCCTTAGGTGGGTTAGTGCTGCGAGGGACTTGATGGAGGCTACACAACTGCTCTTGCTACTGTTTTAAACTTTTAATCTTTAAGCAATTTAATTTGGGTATTTGTTATGTAATAAGGCCTCTTTAAATTTTTTTGTTATGTAATAAGGCCTTTTTAAATTTTTACTTTAATTTGGGGTTTACTTATTTTGATTTATATTTTCTAGTAGTAGGACACGAACTTTCAAAAAGATAAATGTTTTTAAAACACCGCGCTATTACAACGTATTTCAAAAGCTTCCACTACAAACACTGTTTTTAAAGTGTAATAACAACCCAAAATGATTAAACTTTTGCTAAACCTACTTGAGTTTTTAACAATGAACAAGATACTTAAAAGGTTTTGTAAAAGATCACTACGAGGGTTTTGAATATAGTACGGACTTTTCAAACAGAATGATGCTTTTCAAAACAAACTTCAATGTGGCATCGCAGATTCAGCCATAACTTCTAGGCCGAGTTTGGGGTGTAACAGTCCGATTTCAACCCTAGTCAGAATAGTGATTTCAGGACCGCAATTCCGAGTCATAAAATATTTTAATATTATTTTCCGTGCCTATTATATGTGAATGAGCATGTGTGAAGATCTCGTGTGAAAAATTGAATGTTTGTGTGCCTACTTTTGAAAAAAGACCTAATCGCATAAAATGTAAAAGTTGCCTGCTATTTGTTAAAGTGTCTATTTGATATGGCTTTGTAAATGAGAGGTCCTTATGTGGTTATTTGACCATTGGAAGTTTGAATGGACATTAATAACCATCCATTATGTGATTTATAATGGTTTAACAAATGTTATAATAGTAAAATGTTTATTATGTAAATATTATTATAACAAAACATGAAAAATAAGGCCATTGTGTATGTTCATCCACTAAAAATAGAAAATAAAACCTATGTTTGAAGAGCTTTAAGTTTCGGCACACACAAGGCTTAATTAAGGTATGAGTTTTGATTGGTTTTTGATAATTTTTACGTTTTTGTGATCGTTTTTAAGTATTGTAACTAGCCCATGCCTCAATTTCTGATTTTGTTGATGATTTGAAAATGTTCCATTGATGAATTCATGAGCTTTGTGATGTTATATGATGAATTAAGAAAGCTTGATGTTGGGTTTGAATGTTTTGTTTTTGGATTTTCAATGAATTTGAGCAATTTGGGCTAAATTGTAAAAAATGTTATTTTGAGGGACTAGAATGGGAAATAAATGAAATGTGTGGACTAGTATGAGTACTAGGAGAATTCGGATAAGCTTTTGTATATGCAAATTATGTGTATTTTGTGAATTTGTGAAATAGGGACTAAAGTGTCGAAATGTGAAAATGTGAGGGCTAGTTTGTAAAATGCCCTAAATATGTGTTTATTGATAGAACTGGACTATTTGGTGAATAAAAAGGTTAATTTTGAAAACATATAGATCAAGAAAGGAGGAATTCGAACTTAGATTGAGGAAAGTCGAAGGTTATCGAGTAGACAATTCAAATCGACAATTCTGAGTGTGAGGTAAGTTCATATGTAATTAATGATGTTAGAGCTATGTTTTAATGCGTTGGTAATGCATAAATTGTATAGATATTTGATTATGATTTGAGCATAATGTTATTGGATTATGCTTGGCACTAAGTGTGCGGTTAAATATAGCTTCGGCTACAAATGGCATTAAGTGTGTGAGTTGGAATAGCTTCGGATATATAAGGCGCTAAGTGTGCGATACCAACTTAGCTTTGGCTAACTGAAATGGCACTAAGTGTGCGGATGTTAAAGTATGAATAATTTATGGATAGTCTTGAATTACTTAAGCAAGAGGAAAGAATGAAAGTGAATAAGTATGGGAAGATCTAGGTATGTATGATACCTTTGTGGTAGATGACATTATCTAGGAGAAGATCATTAAATTATTATGAACTTATGGATTGGATTGGTATAGATTTGATAGATGATTTGAAAATTTATATATATTTATGTATTGATGTTCTACGTTTATATACTGTTGATAATTTTAGTATGAGCTTACTAAGCTTTTGAAAGCTTACTTTGTGTGTGTTTGAATTGTTTTATAGATATCAAAGCTACCACAAGCTCGGGGACCATCAAGGATCATCACCATATTATCGAACTCATTTTGGTACTTTTGAAAATTTAAATATTTTTAGGTATGGCATGTATAGGCTAGAATGTCTATGTATTTAAGCTTTGATATGTATATATGTTATGCCATGAGAGTTGGCTAGCAAATGGTAAGTTTGTGCTTAGTTTTGGTAATGGTTTGTGATGCCAAATTGTGTATGCTTGTAATGGTTATATAGCCTTGTATGTGGTGGTCATTTTCAAATATGCCAAGTTGAGGAAATGGTAAGTTTAAGCATAGGTTAGAAGGTGCCATAAGTGAGTTATGAAATGAGTATTTTGGCATGTTGTTGTAATAAAATTTTTAATGTGTTTTGGTATGGATTTGAATAGGTTATTCAATGATGATGATTTATTTATAATGAAGCATATGTTGAGCATTAAATTGGCTGAAAATTTTGGTATATAAGTTGTTTAATATTGCTTATAGGAATGAACCAAATAGGGGTGGCAAGTTGGCTTAAACAAAGCCCGCATTGTGCCACACGGTCAGGGAACATGGGCTTGCCTTATGGCCATGTATGCAAAGCAATAACCTCTTAAGATCACATGGTTAACACACATAGGCATGTCATATGGCCTTGGGCTTAAGTTGGCTGTGGGTGAAAGTCAGTATGTATGCCTTATTTTGGCACCGTTGGATCACATGGGCGTGTCTGGTGCCCATGTAAGGCACACGGCCTGGTCACAACGGCGTGTGACCTCAACAGAATTGAAAAATTTTCTGAGTTCTGAAATTTATGAATGTGTTCGGTTTAGTCCTGACTTTCCTTAAAACTATGTTTTAGGTCTCATAGACCATCATAATGGATAAAATTTTGATGATTGCTTATGTATTAATGTTATGTGATATTTGTGATTCTGAATCGGTCTGAAATGTTCTATCTGTTTGGTAATGCCCCTTACCTATTCCGGCGATGGTTACGGGATAGGGTGTGTAACACCCCGTACCCGAGACCGTTTCCGGAGTCGAACACGAGGTGTTAACGGACTTAATTCATTAATTAAACAGCTCATACAATTCATTTTAAAAATTTCTAGACAAGCTGGCTAACTGCATCATAGTCGCTTTAAAAATCATATCTCGAGTTACAAAACTCGAAATCCAATTCCGTAAATTTTTCCTGAAACTAAACTCATATATATATCTACTAATTTTTTCTAGAATTTTGGTTGGGCCAATTAGTACAGTTTATTAGTTAAAGTCTCCCTGTTTCAGGGTTCAACTACTCTGACCTCTGTGTATTACGAATCAGATATCTCCCTGTACAGAGCTTCAATGACTATGCTGTTTATCTCTAATAAAAATAGACTCAATAAGGAATCTTTACATATAAAGCATGACTTCTAATTATATTTGTAAAATTTATGGTGAATTTCCAAATTCAGAATAGGGGATCCAGAAATCGCTCTGGCCCTGTTTCACAAAAATTTAAACATCTCATAAAATATAGCTCATATACCTGTTTCGCTTATTCCATATGAAAATAGACTCAACAAAATTCGATTCCATAACTTATTCATTATTTAATTCCATTTCTACTATTTTTAGTGATTTTTTAAACTCACGTCACTGCTGCTGTCTGAATCTATTTTATGGTAAATTTTACCTATTTCATGGTTTCCATGGATTAGCTAGCAATTTGACATACATAATACCAAATATGATCATGATTAGCCATTCCAATGGATAATCATTACCAAGCATTTCTATTTCCATACCACTCAATAACCATATCATAAGACCATATATACAAAATGATTATAATGCTATACATGGCATACTCAAAATATACAAGCCATTATGCCAAGATGGTATACGGATAGTGTGGCGTGCCTCCGACCGTTCCGATTTCGAGCTGGCTTGTCAACACTACAAGGAATGAAAAGGAGGAGTAAGCATAAATGCTTAGTAAGCTCACATGCAAATAGCAAGTAACATAACCATATAAGCAAACATAAAACATCATTTGCATAATCATCACCAAGACATTCATATCACCTTTTCATTTATCATCTTACCATATTGTTGTTATATCGAGTTTTCAACCCGAGGGTTAAGTACATACCTGTTCAAAGTATCCATTTCACAACACTTACCAATACGTACCTTTCATCTTGAGTATTCCTCCATTTGAGTAGAACTTTACCCGTTGAACACATCGGAATATAATTCGGATACATGGATAACTTGCACATAAGTGCCACATATTCAATCAAGCAATCATGTAACCCGCCCATAAGCGTACTCGGAATCAACTCAACGAGCTCGGGCGTTCGCATCCATAAGTGAACTCGGACTCAACTCAACGAGCTCGGATGCCTAGTTACATTTCACGAACTCGGACTCAACTCAACGAGTTCGGACATTTGCATCCATAAATGAACTCGGACTCAACTCAACGAGTTCGGATGCTCAACCATCCTAGTGACATGTCACTTGTATCCTAATCTATTCCTAAGGTTCAAACGGGCGTTTTCCTCGATCACACATCTTTGCCATCTTCCACGGAATATCGAAATTGATACTTCGGTGATAGTTCATACTCATCAAGTAATTCACATAATTACATGTTATTCAACAATAACCACAAAGCATAATATTTCATGATAATAATCAGCATCATATCATATAAACAACATTAAATTGCTTAAAATGACAATTATGTTACTACATTTACACATGAACTTACCTCGTATGCGAAAATGGCTATTTTTACCATTTCGTCCACAACTTGGTATTTTCCCCATTTTAGCCCGAATTTCAGTTTTCCTTGCTCTATCATTTAAAATATAGTCTAATTAGGACTCACATTATTCAAATTGACCCAAAATCATATTTTGGAAAAATTACAATTTTGCCCTAAACTTTTGCATATTTACATTTTTGCCCCAAAGCTCGTAAATTAAAATTCAGCCTATTTTCTTATGTTTTATGACATGCTGATCATTTTTCCTTCTATGGCAACATCAAATTCTCACTCTAACATGTACTTATGACTATTAGGTATTTTTACCGATTAAGCCCTTTTGCTCGTTTTCACTTAAAACCGAGTAGCACAAGTTGTCTAACATAATTTAAAACCTCATATTCTATCATAAAACACCAAAATACACAAATTTCACCTATGGGTATTTTTCCAAATATAAACCCTAGGTTAAATTATTGCTAGCATAAGCTAAATCGAGCTAGGGACTCCAAAACGTAAAATCATTAAAAACGAGGCTAGAACGGACTTACAATCGAGATTGGAAGCTTGAAAACCCTAGCCATGGTTTCTCCTTGCTATATTCGGCCATGGGGTTGAAGATGAGCAAAATTGGCTTTTAATTTTGTATTTTAATTCATTTTACCCTAAATGACCAAAATGCCCTTACTACTAAACTTTCCAAAATTCCATCCATGTCCAATTTTGTCCATAGACTTAGAAATTGGTAAAATTACTCTTTAAGGACCTCTAATTAATAATCTAATTCAATTTTATGCAAAATACTTCTAGAACACAAGTTTTGCAATTTATTCAATTTAGTCCCAAATTTCAAATTAAGCACTTTATGCATAAAATTTCTTCACGAAATTTTCACACAATCATGCAATCATATCATAGACCTTAAAATAATCATAAAATAATTATTTATATCTCGGATTTTGTGGTCACGAAACCACTATTCGACTAGGCCCAAAATCGGGATATTACAACTCTCCCCCTTCGAGGATTTTCGTCCCCAAAATCTTACGAAAAAGTGGTCTTCACTTTTAATCTCATATTTGGTGTCAAGAACTTGCACTTAGACTGTACCTCCAATACATCTCTTCAATTTCTCATATGATCTAAAAGCTACAGTCTCAACTCTCAACTGTTCTTAAATTTTCAACCCTTCTCAATTTCCCATGATATCATGACATAAAACACGGATCTTGACTTGATTTAATGGAGACCGAATTCAAGAAATCCAACAATCAAAGAGACCGAAATTCCATGAATCGATGAGTAGGAATTCATTCAATACTGATGTGATTTATAGATCTCGCCAAACATTTAACAATAGGATACATCACATTTTCCTCTTTCCGCCATAGAAATAATTACGATATGGCCTCAAGAATAATCCTTCTCATTTCCATCCCAATATCAACATTGACAAGGATAATTTTGATAGATCCCAATGCTCGGCTTTAACCCTTTAACAACTCGATTTTATGTAACATCGGATGCTCTAAACTATCACATTACCTCACCGTCTTGAAACACATCACAATTCATACAACAATACATTCTTGAAAGTCGAAGTCTTTGCTCAATGTAGACTAGTCTAGTTCGACGCTTGGTTACCAATATTCTCATCTATCCGAACTCTGTCAACATGTAATAAACTTTTCAGCTTTCACAAGATGGAAACTTTATCATTCGTAGTGACTTAAACTAATATTCAACTCTTTCTAATAAATATAGACTTCTCGTTCAAACTATTTACTCTTTGATCTGTACAAAATGAAATTCTATTATCAAACTTGGGAAAAATAATCCGACATAATTGTCACATGAAATCTTTCAAATAAATAATTTACCATACCGACTAAAACTCGCGCTTTTATCACCTATGCCTTTACGATGTCAAATCCTTACGAAATTAGAAAAATCCCAATACTAAAATCACCACATTACCAAGATCAAATTAGAAGTATAGTCATATTTGACATGATTATCACGAGTGAAGAACGTACTTGAACATGAGTCATAATTGACAAATTATGGAACAAAGATAACAAGAAAACCGAATAAAGAAATCCAAGATAGAGAAACCCGAATAAAGAAATCCGAATAAAGAGATCCGGGATAAAGAAACACAAGTTACGATACTATGCCGAGAATCGAAAACCAAATTCATAGAGAAAATACGAGAATACCACGATAATTCTTCAAAGAAAGAAAGTCCAAAAGAAAACATTATTTAATCCCACTGAAATCAAATATAACAAGATCAATATATCTTCCCATACATATATATCGGATGAAGCATCAAGTAGAAGAAAGAATCATAATATCATATGAATTCTCTCATCAATTCTTATCGATTGAAATGAAATAGAATACCCGATGAAATAGAGCAATATAAATTATAAACCATCAGACTACCAATGCTTTCATCCAACACCAAATTAGAAGACATTCCCATATAACAAGAATTTCTTCGAAGATCAATAGCCATAGAAATATTTAGAACGGGTGAACACATAGAACATCTCAAAAGAGATCGCTAAATCTGTCCGGTCATAAGCTGTCACACTCAGATAATTCACATTTGAAATATCATTTCCCCAACTAGTTCTGCCGTCACAAATTTCATATTAAATCATTCACTAAAGAATGTCGGTTCTGAATAAATTTCGATTTACACTTTTCTCGACCTTGCACTTGAGTAATTCGATTTACCAAAGAGAATTCCTTCTCTAACTGGACACGATGCATAATTCCAATAATCTTTATATCAATCGATACTTTCGACTCGACTTTACTTATCAGCTCATTTTCAATCTCGGATCATACTTATAATTATTCTATCACCGAACTCTTTGGGTTTTCAACAGAAACTTATTCAATACAAATCTCATGAAATTCCATTATAAGTACCACTTTGGTAAGGGGGAGGGGTTGTAGGACCTCTGACTCGACTTTCTTATACATACACATATGACACAACTTCCATCATCATAGTAACATCATCAAAATCATGTCATTCATTCATGTTGGCTTACACCAATTTTCCTATTGTCCCATTTAGACAATATACTTATGCATACATTCTATGTTTTCTAGATAGCTTTACTTATCCATTCATTTAATTAAATTAATTCATGCTCATGACATTATATAAGGCCAAACAAACATAAATATTTGTATCACAATCACAACTTTCATTTCGTGCATCATCATGTACATATCATTACAATCATACAATTCAGTCCAACAATTTAACATAGATAAGTTCATTTCATTATAATCCTTTATCTCATAAAAAATTGTATATCATTAACATTCATCAACATTCAACGTCCAATCAAGACAAGGACATTTTCATTCAGTATTATGATATTATGACCTTTATTCATACCTCTACTACTTTTTATTTATTCCGTTCATCTTATCAAGTAAGCTACATACACTACATCGTATGAGCATTAAGCAAATATAGATATTTATCACAACATGAACTTTCATCTCACATATTATCACATATGTATCATAAACTTTTATTCATACTTTTTGAACCGAGACTTATCATAATCATAATTTTACTCAAATATCTTCACATAACATTGAACATGGTCGGCACAACTTCGGTTGGAGAGTACCTGTCTAAATAAGACGGTACTTATACGGCGTCGGAAGACATCACACTATCACGCATCGGGGCATGTATAGCTAAACTTTTACACATGCTAGGTTAGTCCGAGAACCAACTAAACCTACTCGATACCACTAAATGTAACACCCATGCACTCGAGACCGTTTCGAGTCGAACACGAGGTGTTAACGGACTTAATTCATTAATTAAACAAATCATACAATTCATTTTAAAAATTTCCAGACAAGCTGGCTAACTGCATCACAGTCGCTTTAAAAATCATATCTCGAGTTACAAAACTCAAAATCCAATTCTGTAAATTTTTCCTGAAACTATACTCATATATATATCTACTAATTTTTTTCTAGAATTTTTGGTTGGGCCAATTAGTACAGTTTATTAGTTAAAGTCTCCCTATTTCAGGGTTCAACTACTCTGACCTCTGTGTATTACGAATCAGATATCTCCTGTACAGAGCTTCAATGACTATGCCGTTTATCTCTAATAAAACTAGACTCAATAAGGAATCTGTACATATAAAGCATGACTTCTAATTATCTTTGTAAAATTTATGGTGAATTTCCAAATTCAGAACAGGGATCCAGAAATCGCTCTGGCCCTGTTTCACAAAAATTTAAACATCTCATAAAATATAGCTCATATACCTGTTTCGCTTATTCCATATGAAAATAGACTCAACAAAATTCGATTCCATAACTTATTCATTATTCAATTCCATTTCTACTATTTTAGTGATTTTTAAACTCACGTCACTGCTGCTGTCTGAATCTATTTTATGGTAAATTTTACCTATTTCATGGTTTCCATGGATTAGCTAGCAATTTGACATACATAATACCAAATATGATCATGATTAGCCATTCCAATGGCTAATCATTACCAAGCATTTCTATTTTCATACCACTCAATAACCATATCATAAGACCATATATACAAAATGATTATAATGCTATACATGCCATACTCAAAATATACAAGCCATTATGCCAAGATGGTATACGGATAGTGTGAGCGTGCCTCCGACCATTTCCGATTTCGAGCTGGCTTGTCAACACTACAAGGAATGAAAAGGAGGAGTAAGCATAAATGCTTAGTAAGCTCACATGCAAATAGCAAGTAACATAACCATATAAGCAAACATAAAACATCATTTGCATAATCATCACCAAGACATTCATATCACCTTTTCATTTATCATCTTACCATATTGTTGTTATATCGAGTTTTCAACCCGAGGGTTAAGTACATACCTGTTCAAAGTATCCATTTCACAACACTTACCAATACGTCCCTTTCATCTTGAGTATTCCTCCATTTGAGTAGAACTTTACCCGTTGAACACATCGGAATATAATTCGGATACATGGATAACTTGCACATAAGTGCCACATATTCAATCAAGCAATCATGTAACCCGCCCATAAGCGAACTCGGACTCAACTCAACGAGCTCGGGCGTTCGCATCCATAAATGAACTCGGACTCAACTCAACGAGCTCGGATGCCTAGTTACATTTCACGAACTCGGACTCAACTCAACGAGTTCGGACATTCACATCCATAAATGAACTCGGACTCAACTCAACGAGTTCGGATGCTCAACCATCCTAGTGACATGTCACTTGTATCCTAATCTATTCCTAAGGTTCAAACGGGCGTTTTCCTCGATCACACATCTTTGCCATCTTCCACGGAATATCGAAATTGATACTTCGGTGATAGTTCATACTCATCAAGTAATTCACATAATTACATGTTATTCAACAATAACCACAAAGCATAATATTTCATGATAATAATCAGCATCATATCATATAAACAACATTAAATTGCTTAAAATGACAATTATGTTACTACATTTACACATGAACTTACCTCGTATGCGAAAATGGCTATTTTTACCATTTCGTCCACAACTTGGTATTTTCCCCATTTTAGCCTGAATTTCAGTTTTCCTTGCTCTATCATTTAAAATATAGTCTAATTAGGACTCACATTATTCAAATTGACCCAAAATCATATTTTGGAAAAATTACAATTTTGCCCCTAAACTTTTGCATATTTACACTTTTGCCCCAAAGCTCGTAAATTAAAATTCAGCCTATTTTCTTATGTTTTATGACATGCTTATCATTTTTCCCTTCTATGGCAACATCAAATTCTCACTCTAACATGTACTTATGACTATTAGGTATTTTTACCGATTAAGCCCTTTTGCTCGTTTTCACTTAAAACCGAGTAGCACAAGTTGTCTAACATAATTTAAAACCTCATATTCTATCATAAAACACCAAAATACACAAATTTCACCTATGGTTATTTTTCCAAATATAAACCCTAGGTTAAATTATTGCTAGCATAAGCTAAATCGAGCTACGGGACTCCAAAATGTAAAAATCATTAAAAACGAGGCTAGAACGGACTTACAATCGAGCTTGGAAGCTTGAAAACCCTAGCCATGGTTTCTCCTTGCTATATTCGGCCATGGGGTTGAAGATGAGCAAAATTGGCTTTTAAATTTTGTATTTTAATTCATTTTACCCTAAATGACCAAAATGCCCTTACTACTAAACTTTCCAAAATTCCATCCATGTCCAATTTTGTCCATAGACTTAGAAATTGGTAAAATTACTCTTTAAGGACCTCTAATTAATAATCTAATTCAATTTTATGCAAAATACTTCTAGAACACAAGTTTTGTAATTTATTCAATTTAGTCCCAAATTTCAAATTAAGCACTTTATGCATAAAATTTCTTCACGAAATTTTCACACAATCATGCAATCATATCATAGACCTTAAAATAATCATAAAATAATTATTTATATCTCGGATTTTGTGGTCACGAAACCACTATTCCGACTAGGCCCAAAATCAGGATATTACAGGGTGTTACATTGGGTGTTATATTTAGTGGTATCAGATTCAGGTTGCAAAACTCGACTATGGATTTGGGTTTTATCTTTAAAACTTAAAACTTTGAAAAAGAACTGTTTCAAATGATTTCAAAATATTTGGAAGTGTTTTACTGAATGTGTGGTACATTAAGTCTCCAGCGCCGATCCTGTAAGTTCTCTGAAACTATTACTTGTGTAAATTGAAATACTGAGATTACTATAGGCAATAGACTGTACTGAGACACTTTGTTAGGGTAACCTAAAACTGTAGTAAGATTACGATCTGCGAAAACAAAAACTCTGAATTATTGATACTGTTTCTCATAAAACATCCATTAATAAACGCTGGATTTGTAAAAGTGATGCATAAAACTATTAATACAGATAAAGCGTGATTCGGTAATGAGCACCAGAGGTACTTGTGGAAAGGGTACAAGAGGCCGCGACGGAGGCCGTGGAGGTGCTCGGGTTGGATCGTCAGCATCGGGCCATATGCCTAACAATTAAGCTAGGGAGGCACCGGCTTCACCTGTAATTGAAATTGGGTCACAAGATCGTGCAGCTGGGGATGACGCACTGTCCCAAGCTATGTTGCAAAATTTGGAAAGGGTCGTTGGGCCTAGTACTGGTTTTATGGGCCGTGGGTTAGTAACGGAACGACTCAGGTCTAATGGGGTTGAGATCTTTAGGGGTATCACTAGAGTTACCCCTAATGTGGCTGAATATTGGATTGAGGCCATAGAGAGGATCGTGGATGACCTCAACTACACCCCAAAGCAGAAATTAAAAGGCGCAGTGTCGTTGCTACGAGATGAAGCCTACCAGTGGTGGCTTATAGTGAAAGAGGGTATTCAGCCCGACTGGTTGAGTTGGGAATTTTTCAAAACTGCATTCCAGGGGAAATATGTGGGCGTTAGCTATGTGGATGCCCGGAGGATAGAATTTCTAAATTTGACTCAAAGGGATAAATCAGTAGCTGAATATGAGTATGAGTTTTTGCGACTTAGCCGCTATACGTGTGGAATGGTGGGAACTGAGTATGAGTGTTGTGTTCGTTTCGAGGATGGCCTCAGAGATAATCTATGAGTTCTAATAGCTCTACAGAGGGAGCAAGATTTTGCTGTGTTAGTGGAAAAGGAAAAGATCGCTGAGGATGTAAAGCACGCTGAGCGCCAGAATCGTGAGAAGGATATGGGAAGGAACAAAAGGGTTTGGGAGCCCTTAAGCTTAGCTGTGGGGACTAAGAAGAAGGCTAGATTTGATGGGCCGGCCAGAGTTGGGGTCCCTGTTGCTGCAACTGGACCACAGCCTTGTGCTAATTGTGGGAGACGCCATCAGGGCCTGTGCTGGAAAAGGCTAAGAGAATGTTTAAGGTGCAGATCTATGGAGCACCGAATCAGAGATTGTCCACGGAGCCCTAATCAGATGCAAGCTATGGGTATGGGTACTGTTCAGCTGTCGAGAGGTGCTCAGTAGCTACCGAGAGGCCGTGGTCAGGCCAGAGGTGGAAATTGTATGGGCCATGGTCGTGGAGCACCGGGTATAGCTGCTAGTCATACTGATGTGAGGCAGTACCTTATACTGCATTGATTGATGTTGGATCTATGCACTTTTATATAGCATGCACTGTATCTGAGACTTTGGGAGTAATGGTTGAAAACACTATGAGTGAGGTTACTGTGTTGAGTCCATTAGGGCAGTTAGTGAGAGTGAATAAACTGTTTAAGGATGTACCCTTGGTGGTTCAATGAGTGATCTTTTTCGTGGATTTAATGGAACTCCTTTTAGGAGAATTCGACTTAATACTGGGTATGGACAGGTTGGTTAAGCATCAAGTGAGTTTGGATTATGCTGCTGAGTGAGTGATATTGAAAACTACGGATGGTGACGAGGTGGTTCTGTTTGGGGAGCGTAGGAATTATCTGTCAAATGTGATTTTTGCACTTAGAGCTGAGAAGTTGGTTCGTAAGAGGTGTGAAGCGCATTTAGCCTATATTGGAGTTTCTGATTCTGAGGTTCCTTCTTGTAAAGATATCATAACGGTTAAGGATTTTCTTGATGTTTTTCCAGATGAACTGCCTGGGCTACCTCCTAGCCATGAAGTTGAGTTTGGGATAGAGCTCCTACCTGGTACAGCTCCGGTGTCTATCGCCCCTTATAGAACGGCATCGAAGGAGCTTGTGGAGCATAAAGCTCAGATTCAAGAGTTACTGGATCGAGGGTTCATCTGCTCTAATGTGTCTTCGTGGGGACCATCGATTTTATTTGTGAAAAGAAGGATGAAACCATGCGTATGTGCATCGATTACCGTCAACTAAATAGATTCACTATTAAGAATATGTACCCCCTACCAAGGATAGATGATCTATTCGACTAGTTCCAAAGAGCTTCGGTCTTCTCTAAGATTGATCTCCGATCGGGGTATCATCAACTGAGGGTCAAGAGACTGATGTTTAGAAGATAGCATTTAGGACTCGTTATGGTCATTACGAGTTCCTAGTGATGCCGTTTGGAGTGACGAATGCACCAGCGACTTTTATGGATTTAGTATGGTTGCCAATTTCAGATCATGTATCGAGAAATTCTTTTAATGTGGTTTTAGTTGTCTCGAAGAATAGGCTATAACTTTACCTTCTTGCATTAATACACAACCTAAGCCATTCAACGATGCATCACAGAAAATTATAAATTCTTTACTTTATTCAGGCTAAACTAGTACGGGTGCTTTAATCAAAAAAGTTTTCAATCTGTCAAAACTCTGCTGGCATTTATCAGACCACTTAAATTTTACATCTTTTTGCAACAGACGAGTCATTGGAGAAGCTATCATCGAGAATCCTTTTACAAACCTTCAATAGTAACTAGCTAATCCCAGAAAATTTTTGACTTCAGACACATTTTTTGATCATTTCTAGTTAACAATAGCTGAAATTTTATTTGGGTCTACTATGATGCCTTCAGCAGATACTATATGTCCAAGGAAACCAACTTCCTGAAGCTAAAATTCACATTTACTGAATTTCACATATAATTGTTTAGAAAGCAGAGTTTGTAACACAATTTTTAGATGATCAACATGTTCATTTTAATCTAGGGAGTATACCAGAGTATCATAAATAAACACCACCACAAATCTGTCTATATGTGGTCTGAAAATTCTATTCATCAAACCCATAAATACCAGTGGTGCATTTGTCAAACCAAATGGCATCACAAGGAACTCATAATGTCCTTACCTGGTTCTGAAAGCTGCCTTTACTACATCTGAGTCTTTCACTCACAACTGATAGTATCCAGAACGAAGATCTATTTTATAGAGCACAGTAGCACCTTTTAGTTGATCAAACAGGTTGTAACAACCTATTTTTCAGTGAAATCAAAACAGTGGTTTCGGGACCACAAATTTGATCCAAAAATAAGGCCTATTTTTATTTCACTATCTGGTCCGTATTATAATAGGCATGTCATGTGAAAATTTTGATATGAAATTTCATCGATTAAGTGTTTAACTACGAGAAGGACTAAATCACATAAAATGCAAAAGTTAAATTCTAGTAGCTATAAGGATTAAATAGATATGGAATTCAAAACTAGATGTCCTTATATGGTAATTAGACCATTAAGAAAAGTATGTAGATTTTTCTTTGTGACTCATCCATGGAAATATAGAAAAAGGGAAAGTACTAAAATAGAAATTGCAAAACACTTAATTAATTAAAAAAATGATAAAAGATATCATCTAATTTTATGTCATCTTCAACCTAAAACACATGAAAACCCTAGGTGAGAGAAAAAAAACTTTCAAGGTCTAATTGGGTAAGTTTTCTTGTCTCGTTTTTAGTAATTTTGATATTTTTGAAATCGGGATATCTAATCTATCTATTTGGGGCATTAATTTGAAAGGTTATCAAAGTGTGAAAAATGGGTCAAGGATGTATATGCTGAAAATTAGAAATTTACGGTAGAAAATGAAAGGTTGTTGATAGATAAACAACTTTTACAAAGTGATTTTTGATGAAAACTTGATTTAGGGACTAAAATTAAAAGTTGTAAAATTTGATGAAAAATTTTGAATTTTAATGTGTACATATGCTGTAAATTTTGTACTGGGGCTTTGGTTAGGCTTGGAATAGGGAGTAATTTGCACAAGTTTCATTTTCCGAGCCTAGGGACGATATTAGAATTAATGGAAAAGTAAGGGGCAAAATGGTAATTTTTCCTAGGACATAAATTGAGTCCATTTAAATATGAAATGTGTGAAATTGATGATTAAATGCATTTATATATAGATCCGGACAACACTAATTTGAGGTTAGATCGAGGAAAAGAGAAGGTTTCAGATTAGTAGATTTCTATTGTGAACAAGTGTTGAGGTAAGTTCGTGTAACTTAATCGGGCATGTAATATGTTTGAATTGAATGTTGTATGTATGGAATGTGACTTATATTGATGAACATTACTTGAATGCTATAATGAGAAAATTAATATGTGCTTGATATGGTGAAAAAGGGTTAAGTCCCGATTGAACATTGATTTCCGATGAATATATGCAGTTTCCCCAAAAAGAATAAGGTCCAGCATTTGTTACGTACAGGATTTAGCTCGGACGAGTAATTCCATTGACCTTGTTATAAAAAGGATTTAGCCCGAATGGGTAATCTCGATATAATACTTCTCGAGCATACGTTATGATTAGGGTTTAGCCTGGACTGGTAATCCTAATCGAGCTCCTCTAAGCATACGTTATATAAAGATTTAGCCTGGACTGGTAATCCTGTTATATGATATGTGGATCGAGAGAAAGTTCCCTAATGGGTACCCTTGAATAAGAAATTGAGGAATTATAAAATCGTACACTTCAAGTGTAGTACTTTAGCATCTTTTAGAATTCAATGATTTAATGGACGTATAACTCTTAACATGGCATGAGAATTTCGAGATGAAATGATAATGTCTTGAAAGAGTATGGCATGATGAGCTCATCTACGTTACTTGATTGATATGAAGATTTTGGTGACTAACATGTTTGATTGAATGTATGTGTTTAGGCAATTTAGCAAAATGGGTGGAACACATGATATTGCATGCTTAGATTTAATAAACAGGATTGGTAAGTTTAGTTTTCGTTATACGAACTTACTAAGCATGTAATGCTTACCCAGTTTATTTTTCCCTTATTTTATAATGCTTAGAAGCTCGTGAAGGTTAGAAGATCATTGGAGCATCGTCACACTATCAACTATCTATTTTCGGTATATATAGTGAAATCATTTTGGTATAATGGCGTGTATAGGACAACTTGACCAATAGTGGCTAGAGAATGATGTTTTGTAACCTAGCCATTGGAATGTCTAGTAATGATTTATTTTGGTATGATTAAGTAGGTTATGTTGATATATTCATATGTGATATGTAATGTATATGTGATCAAAGGATGCTAATGCCTAAGGTAATCCGAGGTAAGTTTATAAACACATATGCATGTAGTGATATGCCTTGTTGAATGATGGAAATTGCCCAATTTGAATGCTTAAATTGGTTGGTATTGAATGTGTGCTTCAAGTACAAGTCTTCGATAAAATTTTGGGTGATATATGAAGCTAGAAATGCCTTCATTTTGTCCATACAGGCAGGCACACGGGCGTGTGTCTAGACCGTGTGTGACACACAGCCTGGTAACATGGACATGTGGTTAGGCTGTGTGTCCCCTACATCTTAAAAATGAGAAACATAATGCTTAGGATTAGGCACAAGTGCAGAGACAAAGGCGTGTGTCTTAGTCGTCTGGTTGACACGGCCTTGGACATGGGCATGTTACACGACCATGTGAAAACTGCACCTAAATTTTAAAAATAAAAATTCACCACACGGCCTAGCACACGGGCGTGTGATTTGCACGTGTGACTTCAATTTCTTCATGCTTTAAAAGTTTGAGAGTTACATGGGTTAGGGACACGGGCGTGTGTAGTAAATGGCCTAATCACACGGGTGTGTGAGGCCTACACCTAGGAAAAATTTTGTAATTTCTCAAAAAAATTTAGAGGTCTCGATTAAGTTCTGACTCGATCCTAACTCTCGTATCAGGGCTCGAGGGTGCAATCAAGGGACATTTTGAATGTTCTCGGCTAATGAATAGTAATTTACATAATTTGTTTGAAAAATGTTTTAAAGATTCCGATAATGCTTCGAAACCCTATTCTGACGACAGATACGGCTGTTACACAGGTCATTAATTCGAGGCAATGGATACTTGTTCTTGATTGTAACCTTTTTGAACAACCTGTAATCAATACACAGCCTCAACGACCCATCTTTCTTCTTTACAAATAGAACAGGTGCACCACAAGGTGAATGACTAGGTATACCAATCCAATTTAGGGCCTAGTCGAAACAATAGTTTCGGGACCACAAATCCAACATAGTAAAACTTGATTTTATTACATTTTTATGCTCTACAATTTTATGGAATGATTTCATGAAAATTTTGTTCAAAAATTTTGACATTTGAGCACTCAATTTAGCAAAAAGGACTAAATTGTAAAAAGTGTAAAAGTTGAGTTCTACATGCTAGAGGTGTTTATGAAATTTTAAATTGAAGGTCTTTAGATGGTAATTAGACCACTTGTTAAGTTAGTAGACAAAAATGGACATGAAGTAAGAGAAGTTTTATGTTTTAAGTTAGGGGCATTTTGGTCATTTAGCTAATTAATGAATTAAAAATCAAATTAAAAGCCAATTTTTGTCCATCTTCTTCCCATGGTTAAAATTCTCAAGGGGGAACCATAGCTAGGGTTTGTTCATCTTCCAAGCTCGGTTGTAAGTCCGTTCTAGCCCCGTTTTTAATTATTTTTATGTTTTTGAGATCCTTGTAACCTAATCTAGCTATTTCAAGGACTAAAAGAAAATCAAAATCTAAAATTTTACCCATAAAGAATATTTGTGCATTATGATGTCTAATGGTAGGATATGTATGTAAGATGTAAGATAAACAATTTTTGCTAGGTGATTTTTGATGAAAATGTCAAAAGGACCAATTTGTAAAAAGGTTATAAAATGTGTGTAAAAGTGTGATTAAATGAAAAATGTGGATTGTTATAATATAAAAGAGGTTCGGCTCGGTTTGGGAATCGAAGAAATTGAATCTATTTCAAATTTTGAGCCTAGAAACCAATGTGTAAAAATGTCAAAGTTTAGGAGCAAAAATGTAATTTTTCCCTAATTTGATTTTTGAACTGAACTGAGTAATGTGAATAATAAATGAGTTAAATTTGCTATTATAGATCAAGAGAAATGAGGTTCGGACTTAGATCGGGGGAAAAACAAAGTGTTTGACAATTAGGTCCCATTTCTACTATTTTTGTATCGAGGTAAGTTCTTATGTAAATAATGCATTGTTTTATTTATATTTTAAATACTTCACTATTGTATTAATTATGATTGACCATTGAGTGTGTTTGACAAAGTTATGATAAGAGTGAAATCCCTGTTGAACCTTAGGAATAGATAAGATACAAATGTCTTGACATTAGGGTTACTAAGACTATGTGTAAGACCATATCTGGGATATGGCATCTATATGAGACTTCGTGTAAGACAATATATCTGGGATATGGCATCGATAAGAGACTTAGTGTAAGACCATAGTTGGGCTATTGGCATCCATACGAGATCCCATGTAAAACCATATCTGGGATATGTCATTGGTATGGTACCGTGTGTACGAAACTCCCGAGTATCCTTTAGTATTACAAGTGGTTCAACGGGTAATTTAATGAGTATTTCAAAAATGAATTGTGTGTAAATCCAATTCGAGATGACTCAGGTATGTACGAAAAACTCATATGTGATGAGCTCGTTATGTGATGAACCCTCAGTAAAGTTATGATTGAGTAAGTTATGATTATAAGATCCTAATAATATTTATGTCAATTATCATCATGTTAAGTGTATATTAAATGCATAGGAACTTACTAAGTTATATAGCTTACTCCCATTTTCTTTCCCTTGTTTTATAGTGTCACCAAGCTACCTCGAGGATCAGAGATAGTTGGAGATCCACTCACACTAATAACTAATTATTTTGGGTACCAATGAATTTGACATTTTGAGTTTTGGCATGTATAGGGACTTGGGTATTTTGTCATGTGTCATAATTGAATTGGCCTAATGTGTTGGCCTATATTGGTTGATAATTCATTTTGTAAATGGCCATTGAAATTGGCTAATATTGGTTTAAGTATATATGCATATAATGATGTTTTCATGGATGTGGAAATTTACATGGTTTAAGTCGATGACTATGTGATGCTTGTATGTAGTAAATGGTAGCAAGTGAATGATGCGTGGATGCCTTGATTGTGGCTGAATTTCAATGTAATTTCTTTGATTGGTGTTATGTTTTGTTGTGTAGGTGTGTGCATAAAAGGGTGACAAAATGGCTTGGTAAATAGCCTTGTCTTTGTCCACATGGGTAGACACATGGGCGTGTGTCTAGGCCGTGTGTGACACATGGCTTGCCCCATGGACGTGTGTTCTGGCCGTGTGTCCCTTGCACCTTAATTGTTGCAAAACAGAATGCTCAAAATTGAGCACACGGGTAAAGACACGGGCATGTGTCTCAGCCGTGTGGATGACACGGCCCCAGGCAAGGGCTTGTGCCCTAGGCGTGTGAAGTCTGTACCCAATTTATAAAAAATCATAAGTTTTAAATCGACCACACGGCCTAGTACATGGGCGTGTGACTTGGCCTTGTGTCTTCATGTTGTTCTTGGGTGACAAATAGAGAGTTACACGGGTTAGGGACACGGGCGTGTGTGACCACACGGCCTGCCCATACGGGCGTGTCCCAAGCCACACGGGCGTGTCGCTCTTAAAACATGAAAAATTTTCTTAGTGTTGTGAAATTTTCTAATGTTTTCGGTTAGTCTCAAACCGCTTCCAATGTATGTTTTTGACCTTGTAGGTTCGTTTTTGGGACAATACAAATGTATGTGAAAGGGTTTAAATTTGGATGGAAATTTATGTCTCGATTTTGTATGATTGCTTGTGTATAAGTCCGATAATGCCTCGTACCCTGTTTCGGCGTCAAAGACAGGTAAGGGGTGTTACACTGGGTCGAGCAAAACCCCTATCTATCAATTCTTGCAACTATGCTTCAATTCTTCTAACTCCGTTGGGGCCATTCGATAAGGTGTTATAGATATAAGAGTTGTTCCTGGAATAAGATCTATAGAAAATTCCACCTCGTTGACTGTCGGTAATCCGGGTAATTCTTCCAAAAACACATCAGAAAACTCACAAACAATTGCCACTGACTTAATCTTCGATTCAGATACTTTAGTGTCTAACACATATGTAAGATAAGCATCATACCCTTTTCTAACATATTTCTGTACTGATATAGCTGAGATTACATTAGATAATGCATCCAGTTTATTAGATTCAACATGAAGTAATTCACCATTCTGACATTTCAACACAATGTATTTTTGTTTACAATTCACCACTGCATCATGTTGAGTTAGCTAGTCCGTTCCCAAAATTACATCAAATTCATCAAAAGGCAGTAGCATCAAATTAGCCAAGAAACAATAACCATTTACCATCAACAGACAGTTTTTACAAACTTTATCCACCATAACATACTGACCCAAGTGGTTTGAAACTTTAACCAAAAGTTCAGTAAACTCAACAGGTAAACTTTTAACAGACACTAAATTTGTGCATATATAAGAATGTGTTGAACCAGGATCAATCAAAGTAGTAATATCAGTATCAAGAAGAGAAAATGTACCAGTAATGACGTTTGGTGCATAGGCATCCTTTCTTGCACATATAGCATATGTCTTTGCTGGTACTCTTGCTTTAGATTTAACTATTGAAACTTTTGCACTTCGGCTACCACTAACATTGCCATGGTGTCGAGGTGGTGTACCTCTCGAGGCAGGGTTACTCGGCTTCGAAGTCTGATCAATATCTTTTTTAATCCTTTCCAGACAATCTTTGAGATAATGGTTAAGAGAACCACATTATAACAGGCTCCACGTCTCATACAACACTCCCCAAAATGAAATTTATTACAATGTTTACACCTTGGTTTGAGGTTACCAACACTTCCAACACTTGTTACAGATGGAGATGAAGATCTCAGGTTAGAGTGTTGTAACACCTTCTAACCCATGTCCATTGCTAGATTAAGGTTATGAGACATTACCGAACAAGACACGGCTTCAGAATGTTCAAATTTTCACATAGGTCATATTAGCATAAATAAAGCATATGGCCGATTAAAAAATAAACCTACTTTATAAATCGTAACACAAATTTAATTCATACCTCAAAGTCATATAAATATGCTTTAATAAAATACATACATAAATTATGTTCTCATTGTTATAATGGTATTCAAATACTAAGTAAATACCAAAAATTTTATTTCATAGTTTTTATACATGCACTCATTAAACCAAACAAATCACATATCAATCTTTATATCTATTATCATAAGCGGCATTGATAATGGTCTTTATGAACAAACATACTTTACACATTTATTTAAGTCACAAAACTATGCGCCAATTCACATGCCAAAAATTACCATATTTAAAATAGAAACACAACCAAAACACTAGTCAAACTTTAAGCACAAGTCATATCCATTATTATCCATTTACTATTAACTAAAACAAAAAACAATTTAACCAATAATTTACATCCATTTGACTATTATACCAACCACCATTTTCGATCACAACTGATAGATTCATAATATACCTAGTTTACTGGAAACACAAAAATTTACGCATTTTTTATACCCTTTTTAACTTAAATTCATGCAAATTTGGTTAAATTCTTGTCGAAAAATAATTTACTTTTATAAAATAATTAAAGTGCACTTAAAATATGAACATATTGAAATTTATTTAGTTTTATATTATATTTGATGAATTTTGGTTATTTTCGACAGATTTGCGCAAAGGGAGAAAATTAGCTCAGCAGACACTGCTAGAAGCACAAAACCGAGAAGCAATTTGAAGTATCGAGGCGAATCAATTTCCAGCTTAAGATGGTCCAATTATTTATATTAATTCATAATATAATTAATTTTAATTTATACCCAATTTAATTTGGGCTAAATAAATTATTATTAATTAATTATGGAAAAAGTGGTCTAGTTGAACCGAACCGATTGAACTGAACCGGCCAAGGATTGGACAGCCCAAAACCGTCCATATGCTGACCCAAGTCAGCTTATTAGATTATTAATAAAGCTTGCAAAGAATCCCTTGAATACATGTCAAAGTTCCATTAAGCCCCTCCACAATTGGTGGCTTTATGGATTTGCCCCAAGCCATATTTAGCAAAGTTGAAGCCATCAACTTCGCCACATAGATGGCCGGCCAAGGGGTGGCTCTTTGGATTCTATTTTTAGCAAATTTTAGCTGCCAAATTCAGCTATAAAAGCCCCCCGTGGCTGATCATTCAAGGCACACCTCAATTCATTCACATCTCTTCTCTCTTCTCTCACTTTGTGACAGCCCTAAAGTGACCCTAGTCGGAAAGCGGTTTCGGGACCGCTAAACCGAGTCACCAAATTATTTGAATATGATATTTATTGTCTAAAATATGTGAATATAAATGTGTGAAAGTTTTAAGCTTCGATTTAGTAAATTGCATGTGAATTTAGTCAATAGGACTTATGTGTGACACTTTTGAAATGTGATAGATCAAAACATAAGGATCTATTAGTGCATGTAAGAAAAAGGGGGGACTTGCATGTCAATTTCCCCCCCTATTTAGTAGTGGCCGGCCATGACAAATAGGGTGGACAAGGTGTGATGGGCAAAACATGTCATAGACATGTTATGTTGGTGCATCATGGAGGAACAACAAAATAAAAAGTTAGTAATAAAGAAATGGAAAAGGAAAATGATGAAAGAAAAAAAGGATCATCATTCATGTTCTTGCTAGCCAATCTAAAGAAAAAAAAGGAACAAGAGCATTCGGTGATGAAAACAAGTTGTGTCCTTTGATTCTTCTTGGCTGAATTAAAAGGAGGAAGAAAGGAGTGAAGCAATCGGCCATCTTAGGTCAATATTAAGGTAAGGTGTTCATATTAGTTCTTGAAATTTTAGTTGATCTTGAGTGAGATATCAAGTTATTTTTTGTAACCCATGATGAAATTTTGATTTTGGATTGAGTAAGGTTTTTACTATGGTAGTTAATAATGGTGAGTTTTGTTGTTTCATGTTAAAGTTAGGTGAATGATGATGGATGAGTGTTTGAACCATAAAAAGAATTCGGCTACCTTGTTATGAACTAGGGCCAAATGTGAGTTGGTTGTGGTTGAATATTGCATGCTTGGTAGAATGGTGGATGAAAGTGCGAATGTGGTCTTTGGTTTGGCATGAAGTGATAAATAAAGGTTTAAAAGATAGCTTGTTAATTGATACTCACTAATGAGTTCGAATGGAAGCTTTGTTAAGTGGGAAATGAGTGGTAGAGAGAGAATTATGGACTATTGCCGAATGTATGTTGGATTGATAGAGTCTCCAAATTGATTTTATGTGTGTATGCATGACCGAATATAATCGGCCACATGAGTAAAGAAATGGGTTATTTGATATGTGGTAAAAGTTAAGTGTTAAACGAAATGGAAATGAAATCATATTGGAATATGTATACTCGACCACATGAATGAGTACATAGGTTGATGTGTATGTTCGGCCATAGGTAAACATATTGATGGCTTTATCTTGACTTAGAAAATTCGGCTAAGGTGAATATTGGCTAATATGTTGAGTTGATTCATGATTTCATATGTATGTGACTTTAGTGTCTAATGTATATATATGAGCTAAGTACCTTGAGTTCCTCTTTTGATGCTCAAATGATTAAATCAATGTATTTGTTAAATTAAGCTCAAGAGCAAAGGGGAACTAAATCCGATAAAGGGAAGGAAAAAGTGGTCGAATAGCCATCGAAATCGTTCGACAACATCCGAGGTAAGTTTTCGAGCAATGAGACTTAGTTTATGATTTGATTAAGTCATAATGTATGTGCATAGAGATCGTGTTATAAATCAAACTAAACCATGCTGTTTGTATGTGGCTAGTGAGCCGAAATGGGAATGCTTAATACATGACTTGTGTTTGAACTCTAATTATGAAAATGAAATTAGATGTGTCATGATTTATTGATATGTGCATGAATGTTCGGATGATAACTGGGCTAAGTCCCGAGAGCATTTGAGCTAGTGGCTAATTCCGGGCTAAGTCCCGAAGGCATTCGTGCGAGCTACTATATCCGGGCTAAGTCCCGAAGGCGTTTGTACGAGCTATTATATCCAAGCTAAGTCCCGAAGGCATTTGTGCAAGTTATTATACCAGGCTAAGTCCCGAAGGCATTTGTGCAAGTTACTATAACCGGGTTAAGTCCCGAAGGCATTTGAGCTAGTGGCTATATCCGGCTAAACTCCGAAGGTACTTGGTTTGAGAACGAGTGATCTTGCTGTAATAATTTAAATTGATACGCTCGTAAAACCCAACGATGAGGTACGTTTCAGATATGCATTAGGGTGGTGATTCCGTTTAAATAATATTCGCCAAGAAATTAATGAGCTTCCGCCTTGGCTAAGTTGATCTTTTGTGTATGACTATAAGGGTTGGTAATGTGAAGTAAGTATGATATTGAGAATTTGTGCATATGAGATTATCCGTTTAGCCATATGAATGCTATACTTTGGTTGTGTCTAATTTCATGGCTCAAACTTACTAAGCATTAAATGCTTACTCTGTTTCTTTGATTCTCTGTTTTATAGATTTTGGGTTCGTCAGCTATCGGACTCAGAATTGTTGAAGTCGAAGTCATCCACACTATCAAAGCCCCTTTTTGGTACACTTTTGGTTGAACTTTGAAATGGCATGTATAGGACTACCCGTTTTGTTGTTGGTCATGGACCCTTTGGTTTTGTATAAATTTGGATAGCCATGAGAAAATGGCTTATATACACTTTGAGCTTAGTATTATAATCATCTTGTATGATGTTCATTAAGAGGTATGGAAATGTTTGGGAACGATTAGCCGTTGGAATGGTTAATCATGATCATATTTTGTGCTATATATGCTAAAGGGCTAGTTGAATCATGGAAACTACGTAATAGGTAAAGTCTACCTTAAAAATAGATGCTGATAGCAGTAGTGACGTGAATGTGAAAAATCACTAAAAATAGTAGGAATGGAATTAAATAGTTAATAAATTATGTAATCGAACCTTGATGAATCTATTTTCATAGGAAAGTAACGAAACGATCATATGAACAATATATTATGAGATATTTAAGTTTTCGTGGAACAGGGCCAGAGCGATTTCTGGATCCCCTGATCTGAATTTGGAAATTCATTATAAATTAACCAGAGATAATTAGAAGTCATGCCATATATATATAGATTCCTTTTCGAGTCTAGTTTCTATAGAAACAAACGGAATCAGTATTGAAGCCCTGTACAGGGAGATATCCAAGTCGTAGTGCGTGAAGGTCAGAGTAGTCAAACCCTGAAACAGGGGAGACTTTAACTAATAAACTGTACTAATTGGCTTGACCAAAAATTCTAGAAAAAAATTTGTAGATGGATATATGAGTCTAGTTTCAGGAAATATTTACAAAACTGGTTTTTGAGTTTTGAAACTCAAGATATGATTTTTAAGGCGACAGTGATGCAGTAACCAGCTTGTCTGGAAATTTTTAAATGGACTGTGAAAATAAGTGAATTTAGTCTGTGAACCCCTCGTGTCCGACTCCGGTAACGGTCTCGGGTACGGGGTGTTACACACTTTCTCCTGTCATTTTTCCATTTCAGGTCCCTTGCTCTTGTGCCAATTTCTCCCCTTGGGAAAGGGTTATTCTTTAGCCATTTTGGAGCAACATTGAAGTGTTCATAGCAACCTTGATTGGCGAGGAAAAAAAAGAACGAAGATATAGCAATCTAGTCAAGCCACGGAAAAACACCAGATTTGATTCTTGTTCCCTGTGTCTTTAATTTTTGTTGTTGTTATGATGATCATATCTATGAATATTTATGTTGTTGAAATGGTTAATTTAATAAATTTCACTTGAATTTAATTCGTGTTGGTTTGATTGCTTTTCATCTACTTAAATTATTAAAATTGTGTCTATGCTGATATAGGCCTTCGTAAAATGCTTGATTAAGTAAAATCATGCCTAAGTTTTTCTTGCATTACAATTGTGAGGTAGCTAATGAATTAATTATTTAAACGGATTGAAATTGTAATTAATTGACACAATACTTAATCAGTGCATGTTTATTCTTCTAAGGTAGCTGAAGGTTAAATTCGCAATGTATCTGGCGATACACTTGCCTTGCATAACTTGTAAGATTATTGTGATTAAACTGTTTTAAGGTAGGGATACCTTGTTACCTCACATAGTCTTTTATGTGCTTATTAGACTTAATTAATCGGTTGAATTGACATAGGGATATGCAAGAGGTTAGTTTAATTTAATGAGTATGTATGTGCCATAACATGTTTGCTTATTAAAATCTGTTTAATCGTTTGAATTAACATAGGGATATGTTAATAGATTAATGGATTTGTGTAGCTGAATATGTTCATAACTTAGCAAATTACCGAGTTGTCGTGAATTTATTCGTAACAACATAAGCACGAGTTTAATAATTCTAAGTTAAAGAAATGTAATTAAATCAACACAATTATGTCATCTTGATTAAATCATATTTTGAAATTGTGCATTTGAGATTTTTTTCTTTAGTTATTTAGTTTAAAATCTGATTTCTTAATCACTTTTTTTTTAAAAACAAAATATTTTTCTTCACCAAAGTGTTTTAAACTACATTCATAAATAATTCTTTTCACAATCCCTGTGGGTACTAGAACTCGACATTTACTTGTCACTTTATTACTTTTTGCGATTGTGTACACTTGCACATTTCCGTCGTTCCAAGTTTTTGGCGCCGTTGCCTGGGACTGTTTTAAAAAGTCATTATTTTTGAATTTTTTAGTTTTACATTTTGGTTTATTTTTCCTATTTAATTTTTAATTTAAATATTTTTAGTGATTATTTCAAGTGTTTATAAGTATTGACCGAATTATTGACCTACTCCCTGTAGACCCTGAGATTGAACGAACTTTCTGACAGCGAAGAAGACAAGCAAATCAAAGAAGGACCGAAGATATGAACTTCAAAAATCTGATCCAAGGAAATGGAGCAAACCCTGCTCAAAATTCTATCCTTATTGCTGATGATAGGGATAGAGCTTTACGACAGTATGCTGTGCCAGTATTAAATGATCTTAATCCGAGTATTAGGAGACCTGAAATTGAGGCACAATAGTTCGAGCTGAAGCCAATCATGTTTCAGATGTTTCAAACAGTGGGCCAATTCAGTGGAATGCCTACGAAAGATCCTCACCTACACTTAAGACTATTTATGGAGGTGAGCGATTCTTTCAAATTAGCCGGAGTACCCGAAGATGCATTACGACTGAAGCTATTCCCATATTCACTGAGGGACAGAGCTCGAGCCTAGTTGAACTCATTGCCACTTAAATCAATTTCCACATGGCAAGAGTTAGCAGAAAGATTCCTTATGAAGTATTTCTTGCCTAGCAAGAATTCTAAGTTGAGGAACGAGATCACTACCTTCCAACAAATGGACAATGAGTCCTTGTATTAGGCATGGAAAAGATACAAAGAGTTCTTACGAAAGTGCCCTCATCATGGAATCCCACATTGCATCCAACTTGAGACATTTTATAATGGTCTCAATGCTCACACAAGGATGGTAATGGACGCTTCTGCAAACGGTGCTCTCCTTTCTAAGTCTTATAACAAGGCTTATGAAATCATTGAGAGGATTGCTAGAAACAATTACCAATGGCCAACCAATCGAGCAGTGTTAGGAAGACAAGTTGCTGGAATACATGAAGTAGACGCTCTTACTTCACTCGCATCTCAGGTATCATCAATATCCTCAATGTTAAAAAACCTTACTACTAATGGGTCTAACAATTTTGCAGCACAACCACCAACCTAATTTGAAAGTATAGTCTGTGTTTACTATGGTGAAGGACATTTGTTCGAAGAACGTCCATCAAAGCTAGAATCCATGTACTACATAGGTAACCAGAAGCAAAATCAAGGAAGGCAAGGACTGCAATCCAATTTTTATAACCCATTGTGGTGAAATCACCCTAATTTTTACTAGAGTAACCAAGGGGTTGAAACCAGCAACACTTACGCCCAACGTAGACCAAACCAGCCGCCTAGTTTTCCCAAACAAGTTTAGAAACCTACCCAAGCTGAACCATCCAATAGCTTAGAAAATCTGTTGAAGGAATACATGGCCAAGAATGATGCCTTAATCCAAAGCCAAGCGGCTACATTGAAAAAACCTAGAAAACCAAATGGGCTAGCTTGCAAATGAACTCAGAAACCAACCACTAGGTGCTTTACCTAGTGATACGAAGATTCTAAGGAATCCAAGGAAGGAGCATTACAAAGCGTTGACATTAAGGAGTGGAAAGACAGTAAAGCTTAACACCATCGAAGCTGAAAAGGAGCAAGCTGACACTCAAGATTTAGAGGAAGTTCAACCGAGTGTTGAAATTCCAGTTTCACAAGAACCAAAATCTACAAAACCTGACAAGGTAATTTCAAAACCAGCCAATTCTGATCAACTAATAACTCTGTTAGATGCAGAATTGCCATAAAAGACGAATAAACCAATTCCAGTAAAGAAACCAACACCACCCTACCTTCAAAGACTTCAAAAGCAGAAGCAGGAGATTCAATTCAAGAAGTTCCTAGATCTACTCAAGCAACTTCATATCAACATCTTATTGGTTGAAGCACTTGAGCAAATGATGAACTACGTCAAATTCATGAAGGATATCCTGTCCAAAAAATGAAGACTTGGAGAATTTGAGAGCTCTGACGAAGGAATGCAGTGTATATCTTCAAGACAAATTACCCCCAAAGTTGAAAGATCCCGGATGTTTTACCATACCTTGCAACTTTGGAGCAATGTATTGTGGTAAGGCGTTATGTGACTTAGGTGCGAGTATTAACTTGATGCCTATGTCAATATTTTGGATGTTGGGGATAGGTGAAGTTAAACCTACTACGGTAACACTTTAATTAGCAGATCGATCCTTAGCACATCCAGAAGGAAAAATCAAGGATGTATTGGTACGTGTAGATAAATTTATCCTCCCTGCAGATTTTGTTATCCTAGACTTTGAAGCAGATAGAGAAGTGCCAATTATCTTAGGAAGACCGTTCTTAGCAACTGGAAGGACCCTTATTGATGTGCAGAAGGGCGAGCTTACTATGCATGTTCAGGATGATTAGGTAACATTTAACATTTTTAATTCTATGCGATTTCCTGACTCAATTGATGTGTAACACCCCTAACCCGTATCCGTTGTCGGACTAGGGTTAAAGACATTACTAGACGAATCAGAACATTTAACTTTCATTTCATAAAAATCAAAGCATCAAAGATCAACATCAATATAGAGTCCCTTATATAGGTCATCAAAACCTAAAACATGCATCAAAAAGAGTTAGAACTAAACCGAATACATACAAAATTTTCTCAAAACTTAAACATTTTTCAAACAAGTACAGGTCACATGCCCGTGTAATCAGGCCATGTGCCTTACATGGAATTAGACACGCCCATGTGTCTAGGCCGTGTCAAAACAGGGCAAACATACTAACTTGCTCACACGACCACAAGACACACCCGTGTGCCCTTGGCCGTAGTCAAGTCTGGCTTGGGCTACACGGCTAGCCACACGCCCTTGTGCTTTGGTCGTGCTCAAGCTTGACTTACAATTGTAGGGTACCCAAGGGACACACGACTGTGCCACATAGCCGTGTGTCAAACACGACTGAGACACACGCCCGTGTCCCTACCCGTGTGGACAAAAATAGGCCATTTGAACAACCAATTTGCCACCTCAAATTGGGTAAACCTACAAACACCGAAGCAAACATATTTACACAATAATTTCAGCCAATACTATACCAAACCATACATAGTTCATGCTATAACATTATCAACCATTTACATGCTTATAAACTCAACTCAATTGTGCCAAAACATAAGATCAAATCTCATACCAAAATTTCCAAACTTACCATTTCTTAGAGCAATTCATGAACACATCAAATAGATCATTTTGCATCACATCTCATATACCAAAATCAAAATATAAACACAACCATATCAAGTTGTATAACATATCTAAATATAAACATTACAAATTCTATCCAAAGTACTTCTAGCCTATACGTTCCATACTTTATTATATACATTTTCAAAAGGTACCAAAATGAGATTCGATAGTGTAGTGATGATCCTCGATGATCCCTGAGCTCACGGTAGCTTCGATATCTTTAAAACAATACAAACACACACAAAGTAAGCTTTTCAAAAGCTTAGTAAGCCATATACAAATAAACGTATCATTTAAAGCATATAATCATCATCAAATTACTTATACTTTAGAGCCAAATACCAACACAAACTTCATATTCATATACTTGGTTCATAGATCATCATTTGCACATATACTTACCTTTTATTTTCAAATATAGTACACAATTCGAATGTACCTGAATCAGATATATATTCACTTATTCATTCATTTTCTCGGAATGCCTATTGAACCGTTTTGAAACGTAACGATACTTGGATAGCTCAAAAAACATATACAATGCCAACTTTCCAGACGTGGTCTTACATGCAATCAAACATCGTTGCCACTGTCCCAGACAGGGTGTTACACGAAGTCAAATACGATGCCGATGTCCCAGACATGGTCTTATATGAAAAATAGAAGTCGATGCCAACGCCTCAGACGTGGTCTTACACAAAATCACATAAGAAAATCCTATGTCATGACATATGTATCCTAACTATTCCTAAGGTTCGTACGGGGCTTTTTGGATGTCAGAACTTTGTCGATACTTTCTCCGATAACACATATTTAGCTCGAATATTCATTCATCACAATTCAATATCATATGAATAATAATAATTCAATTCAAACTCATTTATTTGTATATCGACTTACCTCGTACGGATTCTGATAAACTGACTCGATTACTCGATGACTTTTGACTTTCCCCGATCTAATTTCGTATTCTTTAGTTCCCGATATAAATCAATTCAAATTTAGCTTATTCAATCACACATTCATTCAAAACAATCCATATACACACAATTAGGGCATTTTGCAAACTAGCTCTCACATATTTACATTTTGACACTTTAGTCCCTAATTCACAAAATCACAAAATTTGCTTGTACACAAGCTTAGTCAAATTTTCAAAACTCTCATACAAGTCTATACATTTCATTTATTTCACATTTTATTCCCTCAAAATAACATTCACAATTTAGCCCATATTGCTCAAATTCATCAAAAATCCAAAGATAAAACATGTAAACCCAACATCAAACTTTCATATTTCAACATATAACATCACAAAGCTCATGAATTTATCCATGGAACATTTAAAAATCATTAAAAAAATAAGAAATTAAGGCATAGGTTTAATAGTTTACGAAGCAACGATTACAAAAATGTAGAAATTATCAAAAACTGAGTTAAACCGGACCTTTAATCAAGTTTGATGTTGGTCGAATGCTTCGAACACATAAACCCTAGCTTTTGTTTCTTCAATTTCGGCAAACAAAATGATAAAATTCACAATTTCCATGTTTTGTTATAATTAATAAACATTTATATTCATTTTACCATTTTCGCCTTGCTATTTTTATTAGAATTCCACTAGCTAATGTCATATTATGTCATTTAATTCATTCAATGGTCAAATAACATCATAAGGAACTCACAATCATAAAGCCAAATCAAATAGGCACTTTTAACATATAACAAACAACTTTTACATTTTATGCAATTAGGTCCTTTTATCAAATTGAGCACACAAACAACCAAATTTTCAGGCGAAACTTTCACATATGCTAATTCACACATAATAAGAACGAAAAATAATATTTAACTATTTTTTGACTCGGATATGTGGTCCCAAAAACACTGTTCTGACTAGGGTCGAAACCAAACTATTATAATTATCCCCTCTTAAGGGATTTTTGACCCCGAAAATCTTATCATTAAACAGATTCGAATATTGTCGTCTTATAGCATCTTTAGGCTCCCACATGGCCTCTTCTACCGTGTCGATGCCACTTCACTTTTACTAACGAAATTTTCTTATTTCGCAGTTCTTTAACCTCGCGAGTTAAGATACAGATCAACTTTTCTACGTAAGTCATATCAGATTGAATTTCAATCTCATACGAGGAAATCACAAGCGACGAATTAGATCTGTATCGTCGAAGCATCGATACGTGAAACACATTATGAATCTTTTCTAACTCTGGTGACAACAATAATCTATATGCTATGGGCCCAATACGCTCGGTAATCTCATACAGCCCAATGAACCTCAGACTCAATTTGCCTTTTCTACTGAACCGAAGTAATTTCTTCCACAGAGACACCTTCAAAAACACTCTATCACCAATGTCAAATTCAATATCTTTTCTTTTTAGATCCGCATAAGATTTCTGACGATCAGAAGATGCTTTTAAGCTATCTCGGATCACTTTTACTTTCCGTTCAGTTTCTTTTATTAAATCAATTTCGTGAATCATATTTTCGCTGAGCTCTGTCCAATACAAAGGTGTACGGCATTTTGCGACCATATAAAGCTTTGTATGGTGCCATTTTGATACTCGGTTGAAAATTGTTATTATAAGTGAATTCAATTAAGGGTAACTATTGTTCGCATGTACCTTCAAACTCAAGAATGCAACATCTCAACATATCCTCGAGTATATGAATAATCCGCTAGGATTGACCATCCGTTTGCTGGTGAAAAGAAGTGCTAAAGTGCAACTTAGTACCCAGAGTATCTTGTAATTTCTTCCAAAATCGCGATCTAAATCTTGGATCTCTATCCGAAACAATAGAAATAGGCACACTGTGTAATCTCACAATCTGAGAAACATATAACTCAGCAATCTTGTCAAGCGAATAATCTGTACAAATCGGAACAAAGTGAGCCAATTTAGTCAATCTATCCACAATAACCTAGATTGCATCTTTCTTGCTCAGTGTCAACGGTAGACCAGATACAAAATCCATTGTAACTCTGTCCCACTTCCACTTAGGTATCATGATCGGTTGAAGCAACCCAAAAGGCATCTGATGTTTAGCTTTTATTTGCTGACAGACTAAACATTTTGAAACAAAGTAAAAAATGTCTCGTTTCATACCTTGCCGCCAATAAAGCTGTTTCAGATCATTATACATTTTCGTACTACCCAGATGAGTAGATAACCGAATGCTGTAAGATTCATTCAAAATCATCTGAATTAACTCTGAATTTCTTGGGACAAAAATTCTATCTCGGAATCTCAGACAATTATCTTTACCAACTCTGAATTCTGAATCAGATTCTACACCACACTGAGCTTGTTTAGCTAAAACCTCATTATCAATCTTCTGAGCTTCAATAATCTGCTGTAAGAACAAATGTCTTGCTTTGAATTCAGCTAAAACTGAACCATCGTCAGAAAAAACCAAATGGGCATTCAGTACACGCAAAGCAAATAATGATTTTCAGCTAAAAGCGTCAGTAATAATATTTGCTTTACCCAGATGATAATCAATCATAAGGTCATAGTCTTTTAGCAATTCTAACCATATTCTCTGTCATAGATTTAGATCTCTCTGAGTCATCAGATATTTCATACTCTTATGATCAGAATATATGTGACATATCTCACCAAACAGATAGTGGCACCAAATCTTTAAGGCAAATACAATCACAACTAACTTAAGGTCATGTGTTGGATAGTTCTTTTTATGCGGCTTCAGTTGTCTGGAAGCATAAGCAATGACTTTACCTTCTAGTATAAAAACATATCCCTGACCAATCAACGAAGGATCACTATAGATAACAAATTCTTTACCTGATTCGAGTTGTACCAATATCCCTGACCAATCAATGAAGGATCACTATAGATGAGGTTGTTCAAATCAAAAAGGCAAGTGAATATGTCCTTTGTTTTGATCCATTTGAAATGTTGTGGTTGAAACAACGAATGCATTATTTTTTGCTAAATTGCATGATTAATCATTCCCTGTTTTCATTCTGTTCAATTGTTCATATTGATGGCATATCGAAATTGTGCGATAATACGAAGCATCCATGTTATGAACGGATAAAATTTTTTCCATTTGATTTTTGGACTGGATTTTATATGTGTTATTTGAATTTGAGTTCATCGCACTTTTCATTGTCAAATTTGGTGAGTAAATACGGAAAAGTTTGTGTGATAACCTTTATTCCATTTGACCGAGGAAAGCCGTGTGAGAGAAAATATTTTTCAGTGGAAAAATGGCTCGACTTGAGGACAAGTCACCCTTAAGAGGGGGGAATGATATGAACCCGCCCCGCGAACTACTTTGTTTAAGCTTACCAAGCCGAGCATTGCACTATTGGCAAGCTGATCCTAGCTCGTTCCCAGCTCCCCGAGCTCCGTCTAGCTCAATTCAACTTGTTACCAATTTAATTTCATTTTGACGAAAGTTCATTGAGCTCGATTCAAAATTATTTAATTTCATGCATTTTAATTTGCTGAAATAATTAATTTTGTTTATTTAGTTAGCTTAAAATAATTAGCTCATTTGAATTTGTCAAATCAATACATAATTAAATAAAGTTTTTCATGTGTCTTAGTTTAGGACATGAATTTAATATGTCAAGTTTAAGAAAAATTAATTAGCTGCTGCTATTTATTTGTCTAAACCGAATTTAATGGTTGTCCTAGCATTAAAACGTGGGTCATAAATATGTCCTTGTTTAGACATGTTATTAATGTGTTTTGTGATTAAAACCATGAATTTAAATTGTCTCAACTTTGCTGCAGGTTGAATGTGCCGAATTTAATGTGTTTAACATGAATTAATTTTCTTCATTAAATTGGTTTTAGGCACATGAATGAATCAGCATTAAAGAAGCCGAATTCAATGAGTGTTGGAGCTTGGGATGAATTTAATGAGCTACTGGTTTAATGACTTGACCGAATTTAATTCATGTTGCTACTTTGTCCAGCCGAATTTATGGTGCATGATGGATGACCAAATTAAAGAGATGTTGCAGCAGCATGGGATAAATTTAGGAACTTGTCCAACATTCAAGGGCGTTCATTAAAGAGGATGTTTTTGGCAAGCATGCATGGTCGAATTAATTGTTGTTTTGATACATTAATTTGTTGTAGGTTCATGGCAAGAAACGAATTTAATGTGCAGCACTTAAGTGGGTGTTTTGTGCATGGCCAAGATATGTTCATGGACAGCATTTATTAAAGTGTTTCCTATGCATGGACGACTTAAATGAGCCGTTGAAGCATTAAAGAAAACATGCATGGATAACATTAAGAGTTGCTGAATTTTCCTTCTTCCCATATGCCTTTTCGTGGAGACCAATGGACATATGTTGGTTGATATTTTCTAAGTGGCCATTCGGCCAAAAGCATGCATGAAGGCTTCCATTCATTCTCTCCTTAGCAGAATTTAAACATGGCTGTCAAGCTTCCATGCTTCACATTCATTCAGCCAAATTGCTTCTCCACAAAGCATGCCCTTGGCGTTCCGAGTAGTTAAATTTAGACTTAGTCACTTAATGATTGTCTTGTAGTTTATTCTAGGATTTTCTAGCCAAATTTTACTTAGTATTTAAGCATTTTTCTATGTCCATTCGGCTACCCTAAAAACTAGGCTATAAATAGTTGTTTACTTTCATTTGTAAAGGTTGTTGAACTTTTATCATTGTTTCTTGTTAATCAAACTATTTGGTGAGATACTTTTCTCCCTAATTTCGTTGCAGAGTTGTTGGCTTATCTAAAAAGCCTAGTGGCATCAACCTATTTTCTTTTATTCTGAACTTATCACTATTTATTGTATGGTGTTCAAAACTATACCAAGGTTCCTACTTTGCTAAGTAGTGGGTCGAGGTTTACCTTCTTTCATCTGATCACCTTAAAAGCCTATAAGCAATTGGGTCAATACTCTCTATTATTGGTTCATGCTTGCTTTTGAGTTCCTTCTTTCCATTCTTTTATTTACTTTAAACCGAACCTTTAGTAGTCATATTTTAAACCCTACCTTTGAACCCCTTGAATAGCTTCCGTATTATTTACTTAAAAACATTCTTTTGAACAAATCGAACAATACTTTTTCGTAAATGACTGGGCATTTCATATACGACTTGACCCATCCCCGACACGGATCGTATCATTTGGTATTAGAGCTACCTAAAACGAGAAGTTCAGACTTTCGCACTTTTTATTGTTAAATTTGGTGAGTAAATGCGGAAAAGTTTGTGTGATAACCTTTATCCCATTTGACCGAGGAAATCCATGTGAGAGAAAATATTTTCCAGCGGACAAATAGCTCGACTTGAGGACAAGTCGCCCTCAAGAGGGGGGAATGATACGAACTTGCTCCGCGAACTAATTTGGTCAAGCTTACCAAGCCGAGCATTGCACTGTTGGCAAGCTAATCCTAGCTCGTTTCCAGCTCCACGAGCTCCAACAAGCTTAATTTGAGCTTATTTCAGCTCATTTGAGCTCAACCTTTAGCTCGTTTGAGCTTAACCGAGCTTACTTTCAGCTCGTTCTTCATTTCAGTAAATTAAACTAAGTTTTAGTTTTATACTAATTAGTTTGCTACAGCTCATTAATGAAAATCCTAGCTCAAATAAGTTCATTAAATGTTTTCACTTAGTTTGAGCTAGCCAAACTTAATGCTACTAGCTAGTCTTTAATTAATGTGTTTAGTTTAGCTTAACATGATATTTATGATGTCTAGTTCATGCTCTTAACATGTTCAGTCGAATATACATTGGGATTTAATGTGTTCATGTTTCTTATAGGTTCAGCCGAATGTATTGAGTACATTAAATGAGATTCATGCACGGCCAGGTACATGGATTATGAGAGTTCATGCATGAACAATTTCATGCATGGTGGGCTGTCTATTGGTGATCCCTAAGCAACCTTTTGGCCAAGACTTAAGTTCCACAAAGTGACCAAATACATGAATGAGCCATTAATGCAAGTACATGCATGGCTTAATACATCGTATGGAAGGATGCATGCACAACTAGTGTTCAATGGATGGCATTTGAAGGAATTCATGTATTGGGGATGTTCATGCAAGTGGGGGCTATTTTATGTACATGTATTTGAAGATTCATGGACCGTAATTAAGGAAGAACATGCATTGGGACGTTTCATGCATGTATCATGCATATCCAAGATGTCCATTCAAGTATTCAAGGTACATTCAAACCTCATTCGGCCGAGGGAGATGTAGGAGTATTAAAATGCTTCACATTCATAAACTATGGCTTTTCTTCTAGGCTAATTATTCATGAATGCATCAAGTGAAGCAACATGATGGTTCGACCAATTCATGCACCATCTTCAAGCATGAACTGAATTTTAATGCTTTTGTGTGAACATGTTAAATACAAATGTGAACAGAATTTAAGTTAGTGTGAACATCATAGATGCCGAATATCAATAGGCATCTTAGGCTTATAAATAGTTTGCTCATTTCATGTAAGGGGGACTTTTGCCAAATTTATAGCCGGACTTTTGTTCTTGTGAGAATTTTCTTCTCTAAGTCTCGTTTAAGATTTTTGTTGGCTTATCTACCTAGTAGTGGCATCAACCTAATTCTTTCATGAAACCGAACTTATCACTAGTTTTAGTGTGGCGTTCAAAAGACTTTATACCGAGGTTCCTATCTGCCTAGATAGTGGGTCGAGGTCTATTTTGTTTTCAACCATTCCATCTTAAGAACTAATAAGTCTTGGGTCGATATTTACTAATATCGGTTCAACTTGTTCTTAGGACCAACCTTACTATATTTCATCCATTTCCTAAATATTCCAATTAACCATATTTCGTTCCTTTTCCGAACCAAAACAACCTATCAAATATCCTCACTTCTTTCTTTCTTGAACCTAAACTTAATCACCATTCTCGAACCTAAACTTTAACATCCAAGCCTCTTTCAAAACCAAAATTACTTCTCCATTCCATTCTCATCGACACTTTCTCATAGACGATCGGGCAAACTACATATGACTCAACTCAAGTCGAGGCGAGCTCGTATCACCATGGAAGTGTATCAGTTGGGTGGGTCGTTATTTATATCCCCACATGATGTGTCAGGGGACGGAGCTGGTGTGTAGTGGATGGATTATTGGGATGGGATTTCACTGCATTGCATTGCATGTATGATATTGTTGTGATACTATTTCAATGTGGGCTTCGGCCCAACTGAGACTAATTTGGGCTAAGGCCTAGAGACCACCGTCATTGAATTGGGCTCTAGCCCAAAATGACTAACGATTGCATTATACTCGTTGAGGGTTGTACACACTTAGTTTTCGAAACTCACCCCCCATCCTTCTAAATTTTTCAGTTGATCCTCAGTAGGCGGTTCGACCGATGGAGGGACTCGGAGGTGGCCAACTAGCATAAAAAGTTTATACTTAGTCTTTATGTAATTTTCAATATTTTGATTTTAAATTATTTCTATTTGATTTGGGTTGTAACAAGGCCTTTCCTCTGGCTAATATTTGAAATTAGGATTATTATCATTTTTATGCTTTATATTTATTAGAAGTAGAACGTTGTTTTCCTAAACCATAATTGTTTTTAAATACTACGTTTCCACAACTCAATTTTTAAATGACAAGTTTTCATAAAATCATATGTTCTAAATAAAGCTTCCGCAACTGAAAAGAGATTTTACAAAGTAATTAAGGTTTTTCATTTTAAGGAAGTGTTTCCAATGAAAATAAGGTTTTTGCTAAAACACTTCAATGTGACGCACCAGATTCGGCCATAACATCTGGGTCGGGTTTGGGGTGTTACAGCTATGAATATTTGGCCAAGCATGAGTATATGCAAATTATGTGTATTTTGTGATTTTGTGAATTAGGGTGTCAAAATGTGAAAATGTGAGGGCAAGTATGCAAACTGCCCTAAATATGTATCTTTGGATTGTTTTGAATGAAATTGTGATTAAATAAGTTAAATTTGAATTTATTTAGATCAAGAATTAAAGAAAACAGAGTTAGATCGAGGAAAGTCAAAAGTCGTCGAGAAACCGATTCCATCTATCTGAATCCCTACGAGGTAAGTCGATATACAAATAAGCTTGTTTGAATTGAATTATTAATATTTATTTGATATTGAATTGTGATGAATGAATGTTCGAGCTAAATGTATGTTATCCGAGAAAGTATCAACAAGGTTTTGATGTCTGAAAAGCCCCGTACGAACCTTAGGAATAGTTAGGATACATATATCATGACATAGGATCCGATATGTGTTTTCATGTAAGGCCACCTCTGGGACATTGGCATCGACTTCTGTTTTACGTGTAAGACCATGTTTGGGACATCGGCATCGTATCTGATTTCATGTAAAACCCTATCTGAGACAGTGGTATCGATGTTTGATTGCATGTAAGACCACGTCTGGGATGTTGGCATTGTATATTCTTCCCGAGCTTTTCGCGTATACTTAAGTTTCCAAATGGTTCAAACGGGCATTCCGAAAAAAAATAAATGACTTGTGAATATCCAATTCAGGTAAGTTAGAAATGAGCATTACATTTGATAGTGAAAGGTAAGTATGTATTCTTTAATGAACAAAAGATGATATGTGGTAAAAGCGTGAGAAATTATGCTATATGTGTCATGGAAATTGGAAGATATGAAATGTATGTTAATAAGGATGTTGTAATAGTTTATGACTTGAAGTATATGTAATTTGATAATGAAGTAGTGTTTAATGTGTTAAGTTTATTTGTATATGGCTTACTAAGCTTTTATAAGCTTACTCTGTGTGTAATTTAACTGTATTTCAGAAATCGTAGCTACGGGAAGCTTGGGGATCATTGTGGATCATCATTGCAGTATCGAACTTCATTTTGGTACATTTTGGAAATGTAAATATTAGAGTATGGCATGTATAGGCTAGAAGTACTTTGAATATGTTTTGAAGTGTGTATATATCTAGCCGTGTGTATATATCTAGCCATATAATGAAGTTATGTTTATGACATGTTCTTGTTTGGCCAAAATAAATGGTCAATTTGGCAAGTGTTTGGTAAGTTCATAGTATGAGATTGAGTGGTGTGTATTAAGGTTTATAAACCATATGTTTTGAGATGTTTTTTTCTTATGTTTTGGCATAAAATAGTAAGGTTATTAAGCATGGAATTGGTTGGCAATGATATAACATGAATGGTTAAAGTTTTGGTTGTGAATTGGATGTGAATTGGTTAAGAAATGTTGTGATTTTGGTTGCTTGTAGGTTTGATTTAAATGGGTGGCAAATTGGCTTTTCTAATGGCTTATTTTTGTCCACATGGGCAGAGACACGGGCATGTACCTCAGCCATGTGTGACACACGGTCATGTTGTACCACCGTGTGTCCCCTGGGATACCCTACAATTGTAAATCAAGTTCGAGCACGGCCAAGGCACACGGGCATGTGGCTAGCCGTGTCGCTCAAGTCAGACTCAACCACGGCTGAGGCACCCAGACATGTCTTGTGGCCATGTGAGCAAGTCAGTATGTATGCCCTATTTTGACACGGTCTAGACACTCGAGCGTGTCTAATTTCGTGTGAGGTACCCGGCCTATTCACATGAGCGTGTGACCTATACTTGTTTGAAAAATGTTTAGGTTTTGGAAAAACTTTTTATGTGTTTAGTTTAGTCCCGACCCTTTTCCAATGCATGTTTATTGTCTCGGTGACCTATATAATGGACTTTATAGTGATGTTGATCATTAACGCTTTGATGTTTATGAAATGAAAGTTAAATTTTCCGATTTGTCTAGTAACACCTTTAACCCTAGTCCGGAGACGGATACAGGTTAGGGGTGTTGCATTTTGTAGGTATCAGAGCTATGATATAGTCGATTCTAGGACTACCATAGCGTATGAGTCTAGCTTTACATGCCATATTTATGAATTGCGATAGTGTGATGAATCTTGGCATTGAAATGTGCTTTTATATAGTAAATGGATCCTGATCGAGCTATAGCAGATGATGTCAAAAGCAATGCGCCTGCTTCCGCGCAAGAAACGGCGCCATCCGATTCTAGACCAGCTACGGGTAGCCGTGATGGTGAGGCTAAACAAGCCTTCTATCAAATGATAAATGGTTGGTTTAGCCAATATATTAGAACCAATCCAGCTGTTCAACAACCTCCACCCTCGGTTAATTCGCCACAAGCTCTTGTTATGCCATCAGTTAATCTGGTTCAGATAAGTAAGCCTCTGGTATATAAGATTATAAAGTATAGGGCCAAAGAGTTCTGAGCTACAGCAAATGATGATGCTGAAAGGGCCGAGTTCTAGTTAGAAAACACAATAAGAGTATTTGATGAATTATCTTTGAATTTTGAAGAATGCATAAAATGTGCCGTTTCACTTTTGAGAGATACGGCGTGCCATTGGTGGAAAACTTTAATATTTGTGGTTCCGAGTGAGCGGGTTACCTGGGATTTCTTCCAAACTGAATTTCTAAAAAAATACATCAGTCAGAGATTCATCGATCAGAAATGTAAAGAGTTTCTCGAGCTTAAACAAGTTCGTATGTCTGTCACAGAATATGAGCGGGAATTTGTAAGACTGAGTTAGTATGCTCTTGAATATGTATCTACGGAAGCAATAATGTGTAAAAGATTCGAAGATGGTTTGAACGAGGATATCTATTTGCTAGTTGGGATTCTTAAAATTAAAGAATTTGTTGTGCTTGTTGAACGAGCATGTAAAGCTGAAGATCTTGGGAAAGAGAAAAGAAAAGCTGATTATGAAGCTAGAAAAGTGCGAAAGAGATCATTGGGGAAGTCATTTCAATCTGCATCGAGATGATAGTAGCCGTTCAATGGCTAATGTGGGACATTAGAATAGAAATCATACAAGATCGTATTCGAGCTTCAAAGCTCCAGCTACATTTGTTGCTAGTGTTGGAAATGCTAAGTTTGATCACCTTGAATGCAAGCATTGTGGTAAAAGACATCTCGGTAATTGTAGACTGTATTATCAAGCTTGTTTCAGATGTTGATCATTAGACCATTTTATCCGTGATTGCCCTGACTCTGTTGAGCAAGAAACTATACAAAATTTGAGACATTTATTTTTCGGCTAATCTGATGCTATTACCTTTCAATGAATTTGATATAATTCTGGGTATGGATTGGTTAACTTTGCATAATGCTGTTGTGAACTGCAAACAGAAAACTATTGATTTGAGATGTAAGAGTGATGAAATAGTCAAAATTTAATCTAGTTATTTGAATGTAATCCCTGCTGTAATATCTTCGATGAAAGCTTTGAATTATTGTGAGAAAGGGTTGTGATGCCTATTTTGCTTATGTGATTGATTCGAGAATGTCAGAAAAGAAAGTGGAATCTATGCCTATTGTCTGTGAGTTCCCTGATGTGTTTCATGAAGAACTTCTGGGTTTACCTCTGGTTAGAGAAGTTGAATTTGGAATTGAATTGGTACCTGGTACTACTCCAATTTTGATAGCTCCGTATAGAATAGCTCCTACCGACCTAAAAAAATTAAAGTCTCAGTTGCAAGAATTAACCGATAGAGGGTTTGCTAGACCGAGTTCTTACCTTGAGGTGCTCCAGTTCTATTCGTGAAAAAGAAAGATGGTACGATGAGAACGTGTATCGATTATCGTCAGTTGAACAAAGTTACTATTAAGAATAAGTATCCTCTGCCTCGAATTGACGATCTGTTTGATCAATTGAAAGGAGCTTATGTGTTTTTGAAGATAGATTGGGATCAAGCTATTATTAGTTACGAGTGAAAGATTCAGACATTCTAAAAATTGCTTTCAGATTGAGGTATGGCCACTATGAATTCTTAGTTATGCCTTTCGGATTAACTAACGCACCTGCTATCTTTATGGATTTGATGAGTAGAACTTTCAGACCCTATCTAGATCAGTTTGTTGTTGTATTCATTTATGACATATTGATTTATTCACATGATGAATCTGAACATACTGAGCATCTGAGATTAGTGCTACAGGTTCTGCGAGATAAACAGTTATATGCAAAGTTCAGTAAATGTGAATTTTGGTTGCATGAAGTCAGTTTTCTGGGTCATATTGTATCAGCATCTAGTATTCGAGTTGATCTGAATAAGATTTCAGCTATTTTGGATTGGAAACCTCCAAGGAATGTCTCTGAAGTCCGTAGTTTTCTAGGACTTGCCTATTCTTATAGAAGGTTCATAAAAGGCTTTCTATGATTTCAACCCCGTTAACGAAGCTACTTTAGAAAAATGTGAAGTATGAATGGTCTGAAAAGTGTCAGAACAATTTTGATTAGTTGAAAAATTTGTCGACTGAAGCTCCGGTATTGGTACAGCTCGAATCGGGTAAAGAATTTGTAATCTACAGTGATGCTTCATTGATCGGTTTGGGTTGTGTTTTAATGCAAGAAGGCAAAGTTACTGCTTATGGTTCAAGATAGTGTTTACTCTAAAGATTTGGCGTCACTATCTATTCGGTGAGAAATGTCATGTATATTCTAATCATAAGAGCTTGAAATATCTGATGACTCAGAAAGATTTGAATCTGCAACAACGAAGATGGCTTGAATTGTTAAAAGACTATAACCTTGTGATTGATTATCATCTGGGTAAAGCAAATGTTGTTGCTGATGCTTTGAACCGAAAATCATTATTTGCTCTACGGGTGATGAATGCTCATTTGGTTCTGTTCGACGATGGTTTAGTTTTAGCTGAATTGAAAGCAAGACCTTTGTTTTTACAATAAATTATCAAAGCTCGGAAGATTGATAATGAAATTTTAGCTAAACGAGCTCAGTGTGATGTACAGCCTGATTTGGAATTCAGAGTTGATAAAGATGATTGTTTGAGATTTTGAGATAGAATTTGTGCTCCGAGAAATCCAGAGTTAATTCAGATGATTTTAAGTGAAGCTCATAACAGTCAGTTATCTATGCATCCGGGTAGTATGAAAATGAATAATGATCTGAAACAACATTATTGGTCGTATGGAATGAAAATAGATATCTCTGAATTTGTTTTGAAATGTTTGATCTATCAGCAAGTTAAAGCTGAACATTAAGTGCCATCTGGTTTGTTACAACCGATTATGATTCCGGAGTGGAAATGGGATCGAGTGACAATGGATTTTGTTTCAGGTTTATCGCTGTCTCTGAGAAAGAAAGATGCTATCTGGGTTGTAGTTGATCGATTGACGAAATTAGCTCATTTTATTCAGGTTTGGTCTGATTACTCGTTGGATAAATTAGTTGAGTTATACATTTCTGATATCATAAGATTGCATGGTGTGCCATTGTCTATAGTGTCAGATAGAGATCTGAGATTCACATCACGATTCTGGAAGAAATTACAAGATGCTCTGGCTACGAAATTCCACTTCAGTACTGCTTTTCACCCACAAATGAATGGTCAATTCGAGCGGATTATTCAGATACTCGAGGATATGTTAAGGTGTTGCATTCTTGAGGTTCAAGGTATGGGGGATCAGTATTTGTCTTTGATTGAATTCCCTTATAATAATAGTTTTCAGTCGAGCATTAAAATAGCACCGAAAGAAGCTTTATATGGTAGTAAATTTTGTACACCTTTGTATTGGACTGAGCTCAGTAAAAATAAGAGTCACGGAACTGATTTGATGAAAGAAACTGAACAAAAAGTAAAAGTGATCCAAAATAGTTTGAAAGCAGCTTCCGATCGTCAAAAATCTTATGCGGATTTGAAAAGAAAAGATATTGAGCTTGAAATCAGTGAAAAAGTGTTTTTGAAGGTGTATCCATGGAAGAAATTACTTCGTTTCAGTAGAAAAGGAAAATTGAGTCTGAGGTTCATTGGGCCGTATGAGATTACCGAGCGTATTGGGCCGGTAGCATATAGATTGTTGTTGCCACCAGAGTTAGAAAAGGTTCATGATGTGTTTCACATATAGATGCTTCGACAATACAGATCTAATCCATCGCATGTGATTTCCCCTTCTGAGATTGAAATTCAGTCTGATATGACTTACGAAGAAAAGCCAATTCGTATCTTAGCTCTCGAGGATAAAGAATTGCGAAATAAGAAAATTTCATTAGTAAAAGTGATGTCGCATCGAAATGGCATTGAAGAGCCCACGTGGGAGCCTAAAGATGCTATGAGACGACAATATCCGAATCTGTTTAACGGTAAGATTTTCGAGGACGAAAATCCCTAAAGGGGGAGAATTGAAACAGTCGGGTTTTGACCCTAGTCGAAACAGTGGTTTTGGGATCACAAATCCGAGTTAGAAAAATATTTAAATATTATTTTCTGTGTTTAAATATATGAATTAGTTTGTGTGAAAGTTTCGTATGAAAATTTAAATGTTTGAGTGCTTAATTTGAAGAAGGACCTAATCGCGTAAAATGTTAAAGTGACCTTCTAATTGTTAAAGTGCCTATTTGATTTGGTTTTATAATTTTTAGGTCCTTATATGGTTATTTGGCCATTGGAAGTTTGAATGGACATAAATAACCATTCATTAAGTGAATTTGTAATGGACTATTAAAGGTTAAAATTGTAAAAGAATTATTAATGTTAATTTAAATTAAACAAAGGCATGAAAATCAAGTCACTTGTGTTCATCTTCAACCAAAAATCAAAATAAAAGAAAAGAAAAAGAGTTAGCTAGGGTTCGGCCATACTAAAGCTCAATTGAAGGTTCATTTTTGTTCTGGTTTTGATAATTTCTACGTTTTTGTAATCATTGCTTTGTATACTATCAAGCCCATGTCTCAATTTTTAATTTTGTTGATGATTTTGAGTTATGCCATTGATGAAACTATGAGTTTTGTGAAGTTTGTTGTTCATAAATGGAAAATATAATTTGGGTTAATATCTTTTGTCTTTGGATTTTTGATGATTTTGTGTAAAATGGACTAAATTGTCATGACATATGGCATGTATAGGGACTTTGAGTCATGTTGATTTTGTTTTGGTAATGATGTTGGCCAAATGAATTGGTATTGTAAATATTTATATTTTGGTTTGTATATATATATAGCCATGAGTGATGGCTTAATATTGGTATATTTGGTATGTTTTAATCATGTGCATATATATGCTTATGTCTTGTGTATATTGAGTTAGTTGTGATGATTGATGGTAATAGGTGTTATGAGTGTTAAAGGGATGATTTGTGAATATAGGTATGCTTGTGAAATTAGGCCAAATAATGCATATTCGTTAATGGTCATTTTAGTGATTTAAGAAGTGAAGAATTGAGATTAATTTAGGTGGCTATATATGGTATTTATGTTTTGTATGAATTAGTGTTGGAAATGGTATAAATCCTGCTTGGATGGGAATAGAATTATATGTTCTGTTGATGCTTTGTTTGGTGCCATTTGGGTTGTGTAGGTATATGCATATTAGGGTGGCAAATTGGCTTGGTAAATAGCCTATTTTTGTCTACACGGGTAGAAACACGGGTGTGTGACTAAGTCGTGTGTAACACACGATCAAGTACACGGCCATGTGTCCCCTGGTCTTGAATTTGAAATGAAGTTAGTACACTCCACACAACCTCACACACGAGCGTGTGACTTGGCCGTGTTGCATAAGTCAGCATACCCTACAGGTTTGGCACGGCCTAGCACATGGCCTGGCACATTGGAGTGTGGGGCCAGATTTAGGGCACATGGGCGTATGTGTTGGCTGTGTGACCCTAGTCAAAGAGTTACACGGGATTGGACATGGGCTTCGACACGGCCATGTGCCCATTTCGAATGTCTACACGGCCTGGCCACACAGGTGTGGCCGTGTCCTCTGTTTTGAGGAAAATTTTCTAAGTTTTGTAAATGTTTTTTAAGTTATCGGTTTAGTCTCGAACCACTCCCAAAGCATGTTTAGGGCCTTGTAGGCTCGTATTATGGACAAATTGATTGAGATTAATTGGTGAATGTATGAAATGATATAATATATCTGAAAAGTATGTGTAATTGTGTCGTAAGTCCAATAATGCTCCGTAACCCTATTCTAGCATTGAATACGGGTGAGGGGTGTTACATATTTCCCCAAAGAAGCGTTCTAGGACCAATGCATCTTCTTCTAGTCCATCTTGTGGGTCGGAGTCATTGTTTACCACTTGTTTTTGATACTCACACTCTCCATATATTTTTAACTCGTATTTTGCATCAAAACATGTATGGGAGGCTAGGAAATTTGATATAGCGATGTTAGAAGCTATTAGCTTTGCTTATCTCCCTATTTTACAAAATTGGGGGTGGATGGTTTTTTCAAATATTTCTTCGCCAATTTATTCAAATCTTGTTCAAGCTTTCCTTTCAAATGCCAAACTCGAACATGATGAGTTCGGTGATACTGTTACTATCATCACCTCTATTTTAATGGGAACTTCTATTCACCACGCTCTTGAATAGTTTGTTGATTATCTTCACTTACCTTCTGGAGGTTCCTCTAATGAAAAAGGGCATTTTGATCCCTCCATTTTTATTCAGTTTGGATCAGCTTCCGAACTCAATCTCCATGATCGTGTCCTTCATTTAATTCTCAGCTTTGAAACATCGATTATTGGTGGCTCAATTATTTTAAATCCGATAGTTGCCCTGACCTTGCACTTATCTTGTTTAATGACATTATAAAAGCTATTGGAAGGGGATGAATACAAACATCCCTCCTCCTCATGGTATGTATTTGTCATATGTTATTAGGTAATCAGGCATTAGCACCCATGGAGACACCCTCGTTTCTTCTAATCAACCTATTAGTTATGGGGCTCTACATCATGCGAGATATCATTTCGATTCTGCCACCAACACTTGGATGAAACATGACCAACTGAGGGATAATGAATATGACAATGTCGATGCTGCCTTTGACAGTATTCTGGTACCTAAGTCTATTACTCCATAGCCTTCTTTGTCGCATGTTGCTCAATCCTCTTCCGAGGTTAGTAGTGTTATCCTTGATGATATCCATTCCTTGAGCAATGAAATTATGGTCTTAGGGAAGACATTAACTCTCGTCTCTCGACTTTGGAGACTCAAATGGCATCTCTCTTAGCACATTTCCCTTTAAAGCCTCATTTCTCCCCTCATCGTGCTGATTAGACTAGTCTAAACCATACATTTCATTTTCATAACATTTGGACATTTATTTTTATGCTTATGCCTATAACTGGTTATTGCACTTTATTGTTTTATTTGTATCTTACGATGTTTACTTTTAGATGCTCATTTCACTTTATCTATCTTTTGATGAGCTAACTTCTTTTCTCGTTAAGCTTTATTTGTCTTTTGGTATAACAAAAAAGGGGAGAAGAAAAGGTAAATTGATTGAGATTACTCTTTGTTGATAGCTAAATGCAAATTTTTTGTAACCAAATTTTTTTTTAAGAAAGAATGAATGCCAACTTGAATGACAAATTTTATTCTAGCCTCAAATTTTATTCTAGCCTCAAATTTAATATATCTTTGATTAAGGGGGAGCAATTATCAAAAAACAAATTTACCAAATGTTTTGTTATATAAAAAAGGGAGATATTGTTCAATTAATCTTTATTTGATAAAAATTTTGATATAACAAATTAAATGTGTTTTTGAATATAAGCTAAATTTGAAAAAAAAATTCAAATTTGAATTCTAATAAATAAAACGTTGAATTGTAACACCCCCACACCCAAAACCGTCACCGGAGTCAAGCTTGAGGTGTTACTAAACTTATCTTACATTTTAAACAACTCTAAACCACTTATTTTAATTTTCGGAATAAACTGTTTCTCTGCGTCATGGTTGCTTAAAAATTCATTTCTCAAGTTTCAAAACTCGAAATTAAGATCCGTAAATTTTTCCTGAAACTAGACTCATATATCTATCTAGTAATTTTTTTCTAGAATTTTTGACTTAGCCAATTAGTACAGTTTATTAGTTAAAGTTACCCCTGTTTTAGAATTCGACTGCACTGGCCTCTACTTACTACGAGCCACTTTTATCTCTGTAAAAAAATCATATGACTATAACGTTTGTTTTTGTTAAAACTAGATTCAATAAGGATTCTAACCATATAAATTACACCACCTAATTATTTTTGTAAAATTTATGGTGAATTTCAAAAGTTGGAACAGGGGATCCAGAAATTGCTCTGGCCCTATTTCACCAAAACTCAGATACCCTATAAAATACAAAACCTTTACCTGTTTTGCTTATTCCATATGAAAATAGACACAACGAGCTTTAACTTCATATATTATTCACCATCAACCCATGTCTCTAAAATTTCTTGTGACTTTTAAAATCCCATTATTTCTGATACTTGAATCTGTTTTTAAGTTACTTTCACATTTTTCTTAGCTTTCATGTGATAGTTACTACTTAATCATACATACTATTAAACATGTATATCATCAGCCACTCTATTAGCTAATCACTAGCAAGTATTTACACATCATTCATTGATCATATCATATCAAAAGAAACCAAGTTCCTATACATGCCATACACAAAACGAAAAGTCTAACTATACCAATGTGATTTCTTCGATAGTGTGATCGGGTCTCCGACGTTTCCTTCGATCCCCGAGTGGCTTGATAAAAACTATAAGAAAAAGAAAATAAAGAGAGTAAGCACTAGGCTTAGTAAGCTTACAAGCAAATAAATTACAACATTCAACATAATGAATAATTATACATAATGTCACCTAGCTTCATAAACTTTCTTTACTTCTCATTTTCTACCTTCTTCTTTACTCACTTACCTTCTTTCTTACTTGACCTTTCACTATTCATAAATATAATCTACCTTCCCTTTTGCTGATAATTCACTGTAATTTAACGTGTACAATGACCCATTGAACCACTCGGAATACTAAGGATACTAGGGTCGTTCCTGTCTATCAATATCCTGCCAATGCCATGTCTTCGACATGGACTTGCATGAATTATTCATGTCTCCAATGCCATATATATATCTAATATGGGCTTTCATGGCTCATTCCTGTCTCCAAAGTCATATATCTGGTATGGACTTACATGGCTCATTTCTGTCCTGTCCTGTCCTGTCAACCCCAATATCCTAACATTCTTAAGGTTCAAACGGGGTTTCCTAATGCTTTTTCTCTGTCACTTCGCCTTTAATTTGAATTTAAATATTCAAAGAAAATAAGTATATAAATGCTGGAAATTGACAATAATAATGTAAAATAAAAGAATATTGCATTTATTTACTGTAAACTTACCTCGATACAAAATGTGACTAAACTTTACAATTTAGTCCTTTACTTTTTCTTTTCCCCGATCTACTCCCGAATTTCGCTGTTCTTGATTATGGAGCTTGAAAGCTTGAAACAAACCCTAGCTATGGAGAACCCTTGAAATTTCGTGCTAATGAAGAAGATGATGAATTTTGTTTTATTTTTCCCTTTTTATTTCATTTAATATCCAAATGACCAAAATGCCCTTCCTTATTAAACTTTCAAAAATTCCATCCATGTCCTATTTTGTCCATGAACTTAGAAATTGGTCAAATTATTATTTAAACCTTCCTAATTAATATTCCAAAGCAATTTCATACTAAAAACTTCTAGAATGCAAGTTTTTTCAAATTATTTGATTTAGTCCCTAATCTCAACTTAAGCACTTTATGCATAGAATTTCATCACGAAATTCAGAAAAGGCCACTTTTGAGGGCTCTTAGGCATCCTAAAGCCTATAAATACATCCTAGATGAGGAAGAAAGAGAGACACAGAATAGGGAGTAACGAATTACTCCAAGAAAGCCGATTGATCCGTCTCAGAAGCTGGATTCATCATCAAGACTGAAGATCTCTCCTCAGTTTCCCCTTCAGGAGTTTTGGGTTTTCTTTATGTTTTGTATTCTTTATTGTTCTGAGATGTTTTCTTAATTAGTTATGAACTAAAACCCTTAAATACCTAAGGGGAATGAAACCTATGACGAATCTTGTTATTATTTTCTGAATTGTATGATAAATATTTGACTTGTTCTTAATTATGTGTTCTTATTCTTGTTTTGATATTCCAGGATATTGATTCAAGATAAGCTCTTATTCAGAGGAGGAATAGACCCTGTCTAAGAGTACATTTGTCATAATTAAGTGGAGTTGTTTGCGCGCCTAGACATAGGGTGATAAGATTTTGCCAGATTAGGGTGAAACCTAATAAGGGGATCTATAGATCGAGTTAATGCAACCCTATGGTGTTAATTAGAGAAAGGTCTCAATTATTCAATCTAGGGATTAGACGTTATTGGTCTTGAATAGGGATAATAACATAACATAGGGATCTCTACGGAACAAGTTAAATGAATAAATCGTCCGATTCGGAGCTAGAAAAATAAGTGCAGTCTAGGTGGATTTTTCCTTAGCTATTGTCTTAATTCAATCGATTTTCCCAAAAGCAATTCCCCAATTCTATTCTCTGTTAGTTCTTAGTTTAGATAATTTTTTAGTTAAAACAAAACCTCTTTATTCCTAGGCTAGATAATAAAAAGACAGTCATTACTAGTAGTTTTAGTTCCTTTGGGTTCGACAATCCGGTCTTGCTAAAACTTTACTACCGTTCGATAGGTACACTTGCCTACATCGTGATAATAGTTTGTTTCAAGAATGATAAATTATAAATATTTAAAACCTATCACAAAATAACACGATCAAAGACCCCACCACACTTAAGATGTACATTGCCCTCAATGTACAAAGATAGATATATTGAAAAATATAGATAAATAATCATAAGATAGGGAGAGAAGTGAAACTTCCTGAATGATGAATGAACTCCTTGAATTAGAGTTATGGAGAATAATCGACCAAGGCAATGATGAAAGTGGATGAGGATACTCCGGTGGTGGTAGAGGTTCAGTAGTCCATAAGTCTTGCGTTAAAAGAATATTATATCTAGTGGTAGTTATGGTCGTGGTCAAGCAAGATATGACAGTCGTGGAGAACCTTTGCCAGTGTTGTTTTTAGTTCCTACGCGATGATGAGCTTTGGAGCTCTTTATAACTGTGATAGAATTAGGAACTTTTTAGGAAATATAAGGAAGCATAACTACTCGTAATGAAATAGCCGAAACTATAAATTATTCAATAAAAATTAGAAAAACTAAAATTAAAATAATAATAAAGAAAAATGAAATAAAAAGTACTTAAATAAGATAAATAAAGATAAAAGTGAAAATAAAAATAATAAATAAAAAGCTTTTAAACATCGTCATCACCGGATGGTTCGCGAGGTGGTGGTGGCGATGAAATGTGGAAGTACTGACAAATCTGATGAGAGTCACATCAATGTGATCAAAGCGCTAAAAACATTGCTGCTTAAATCGTGTAAGGCACTCAGAAATGTTAGAGTATGAAGCCGCCGCATGAACTGGATGATGGATGGGTGGTGGCTAAGACGGCGGGTCCTCATGATGTGGAGGGACATCATCAGTAATGTCCTCTAGGTCCTCCTCCTCGGTGGACTGGACGGGGCAGTACTGAGGAGGGTAGGCACCACGTCGTTTCTTGATCATTATCATGTTTAGCATGCTCGAAATGCCCTGTGGGGACATCTGGCCGATGAAAGTGAGGGAGGATGATTGTGCCGCTGTGTTGAGGAGCTCGAAGTGTCGTGCCAATCGAGTCACATAGGGCCCAATAGAGATGACCCCCCTCCGATGTCGCTCCGTCTGATGGTGGATGGTGAGGGTGATGAAGTAGGCCAGGTCGAGGACGTGCCCGTTCACCATGTTCCATAAGAAGTAGGCGTTATGGGTGGTGACGACGCCAGTGCTCCCTTGTCGTCCCGTCAGAGTGTGAGCCAAGAGGGCATGTAGATACCTCAAGGATGGAGGGAGAGCCAATGCCTTAGAGCAGCTAGGATTGTTGGTGTTCAAGGCAAGGACGAGGTCTTTCCAGCACTTTGAGGGAGAGTAGTGGATGTGGTGGTAGAGGGTGTCGTGTTCATTTTCGTCCATGAACTCCTCCGTGTACAACCCTAGTGCAATCTCGAACTCGGGTACGCTCAACTGGTGCACTAGACCACCAAGGTGGAACTGGACCATTCCAAGATCGTCAAAGCTGGTCATGACAGTCTAAAGATGGAACGTCGAGCAGAGTTCCAATGTGAACTCGAGATACGTCGGCTCGACGATCTCAAAGAAGAGCCCCCATAGGTCAGTCGTTAGGAGGGCTCAGACCGTGTCAGCCAACTGAATATGTTCAAGTACAGCCCAGTCAATACAGCAGCCCACACCTAGGGGTCAGGCCCGTAAAGTCTGAAATAGCTCCTCTTAGGGTCTCAAGAGGAGCTCGAGGAAAGGGTGACGGATCTTAGCGGTAGGACCTGAGGATGACACTGCTCCTTTCCTCTTCTTCGAGGCGGGGACAGTGGTCTTCTTACCATGTGAGGATGACATTGTATATCTGCATTGAATAGTCAAAGTTCAACCAATAAGTCCCAAGAATAGCATAGAAAAACAAAACAGAAAGGGAATATTTCATGAGGCTCACGTACAAGATGAAGTAAACCAAACTAAAACAACTAAAGTAAATATATTAACTTATTAAAATAGGACTATGAGAATAATGCTACGGGAATATCTAATGCATGAGTGCATGTGGGTAAGCATAAAATCCATGGAAACAAGAAAGATGGATGAATGTAATATGAAAAATGGCAAAATTCTTTAATAATAAGCATGAGTATTTCTATTATTCTACTATGAATATTCACTTAAAATAGTCAAATAGATCAGAGAAAACAAGAATTAGGCAAAATATTTAAAGAAAATAGAGAGAAAAGAGTAAACAAATGCAAAATAGAGAAGCTTGGGTCATTGGAAACAGTGTTGTAGGCAGCGTACGGGCGTGGCAGGTAGGGCGTGTGGAGTTGCAGCGGCTAGTGTTAGGGATTTTTATGGAGAGAGATGATGAATAATGAAGGGTTTATATAGATTTTGGGGTACACGGTCGTGGGACACACCCGTATGCCTTAATTTTTGCCCGTGTGTTTCGCAATTTTTAAATTTAGGCGCGTTTGACATTTGCCCTACGCCCGTGTTCCTTGGGCGTGTGGGCGCACACGGCCATGTCGCACGGCCTCGTCTTGCTTCTTTCGTTTCTCCCACACCCGTGTATGGTAGGCCACGCCCGTGATAGGTTGCCAGTGTCGACCACGGGGGTTGGACTCAGGCATGTTGAACGCCCGTGCTAATTTGACAGGTCCACCCACGGTTCCACAACACAGTTATGACGCATGCCGTGTTGGTTTGGCAGTTTTACCCACGACCTTATCACACGACCGTGGCGGCTTATTGCATCCCGTGGTGGGGAAAATTTTTTGCCCTATTTCCACACGGCCGTGTCTCCTCTTGTGGTGTGTGCACGGCCTAAGGCATGCCCGTGTGCCTGGCCGTGTGGATGGGAAAACCCTGTGTTTTAAGATTCAATTAGTAGGTTAAAAGTGAAAAACTAGAATTTAAATAAATCATTACTGTTAGTGCTCGGGTTGCCTCCCGAGAAGCGCTTATTTATAGTCTAAGCTTGACTTACCTCTCTGGTGTGTGATCATGGTGGCTCGAGGAGTTTACACTCCTCATCCCTGCTATCAACTTTATCGATATAAGGTTTAAGACGAGTATTGTTTACCTTAAAAGTTCCAAATTTGGGGCGAATTACCTCGACTGTACCATATGGGAAAATACTGAGTACCGTGAGAGGAATTTCTTCATTAGGTTCAGAAGTGGTAATGCGAGGATCTACTGCATCTAGTAGTACTTTATCTCCAACCTTAAGTTGATTTGGTGATGTATTGAGCTCGTCCTGGCTTGGTTTCGGTTTATCAGGTGTTCTCAGTTTCTGTATCCCCCATTCATCTAGTTCTTCGATTTATAGCCTTCGTTCTTCATAGATAGGTCCTTTGTTGTTGCTTGAAAATGGCTCGTGTAGGTTCTTCGAACTTATTTCCTGCAAAGTAGGTTGCACCACATGGTCAGTTTAAGTAGAATGATTTATACAACCACCTTCAATTTTTGATGTGTTACTTGAATTACGAGCTTGAAGGGTTATTGTTTCGTCTCCCACATGAAGTGTGAGTTCACCTGTGCCAACATCAATTATTGTTCTAGCGGTTGCTAAAAAGGGCCTCCCTAAAATTAAAGGAACATTACTATCCTCTTCTATGTCTAGAACAACGAAATCAACTGGGAATATAAATTTGTTAATCTTAACAAGTACATCTTCAATAATCCCCCTAGGAAATCTAATTGTTTTATCGGCTAATTGAATACTCATCCTAGTTTGTTTGGGTTTCCCAAGACCTAGTTGTTTAAACATTTTGTAAGGCATGACATTAATACTAGCCCCTAAATCAGCCAAGGCATTATTTATGTCTAGGCTACCAATTAAATAGGGAATCGTAAAACTCCCTGGATTTTTTAACTTGTTGGCCAGCTTATTCTGTAGTATGGCTAAGCAAACCGCATTTAGTTCCACATGCGACGCCTTATCCAACTTCTGCTTATTTGTTAAAAGCTCCTTTAAGAATTTGACTGCGTTTGGCATCTGCGATAGAGCTTCAATAAACGGTAAGTTAATATGTAACTTCTTTAATAATTTAAGGAATTTACCGAATTGTTCTTATGTGCGGTCTTTCCTTGCCGCGTTTGGGCATGGCACAAGAGGTTTGTACTATATACTTACCGGTTTCAGTCATTGTGGTCCACCTCACCCTTACCTTTACTTACTACAGTTTCTTGCCTCTGTTCGGGTTCAGGTGCAACTAACCTTCCTCATCTTGAATGGTAATGGCATTGATTTGCTCCTTTGGGTTAGATTCAGTGTTACTCAGCAGGCTACCTTGTGGTCATTCAGATATCAATTTAGCAAGCTGACCTATCTGAGTTTCGAGCCATTGGATCGACACTTGTTGATTTTTAAGTGCTATCTCGGTATTCTGAAAACAAGTTTCTAACACCGAGATGAATTTTGTTAGTATCTCCTCAAGGTTCGATTTTTTCTCTTGTTGGTAGGGCGGTTGTTGGAAGCCTGGAGGTGGTGGTGGTCGCTGATTTCTATGGCCTCCCCATGAGAAATTTGGGTGGTTCCTCCAATCTTCATTGTAAGTATTACTATAAGGATTATTTTGAGATCGAGGATTATTACCCATGTAATTTAACTGCTCATTCTCCATGTTGTAGCCATAGGATGGGTAATCTGGACTGCTCGATCTACCTCCACTTGCTTCGCACTGCATTACTAGGTGAACTTATGAAGAACTAAGAAAATTGTCAATTTTCTTATTTAAGAGTTCTACCTGATTAGAGAGCATGGTGACCGAATAGACATTATAAACACCGGCTGCTTTTGTTGGATTTGTCCTCATGACTTGCAACTAATAATTATTCAGTGACATCTCTTCTATAAATTCATAAGCATTTTCGGGTGTCTTATTATTAATAGTTCTGCCAGCGGCTTCGTCGATCATCTATCGAGTCGAAGGATTCAGGCCATTATGAAATGTTTAAACCTGTAGCCAGAGTGGTAACCCATGGTGAGGGCATCTTCTCAAGAGGTCCTTGTATCTCTCCCATGAATCGTAGAATGTTTCTAAACCCATCTGCACAAAAGAAAAGATATCATTATGTAATTTAGTCGTTTTAGCTGGCGAAAAATATTTTAATAAAACCTCCCAAGTATTGATTAACCCTCGTGGTAACGAATTCAACCACTGTTTATCTTTGTTTCTCAATGAAAAAGGAAATAACCGAAGGCGAATGGTGTCATCAGAAACGCCATTAATTTTTAATGTATCACATAGTTCCAAAAAGTTTGCCAAGTGAGCATTGGGATCTTCGTCCTGCAAACCATCAGACTGAACAAATTGCTGTATCATTTGAATTATGTTAGGTTTTAGTTCAAAAGTATTTGCAACTACAGCAGGTCTAACTATGCTCGATTCAGTTCTTGTTAAAGAAGGTTTAGCATAATCATACATAGTGCGTGGAGCAGGATTCTGATTAGTAGCAATCGCAGAAGGTAGCGGATTTTCTTGGTTTTCAGCCATCTCCTCGGTTGTGGTTGAAGTATCGTCCTCTTGCTCTTCCTCTGTGTGTCGTAAGCTTTGTCTTATTTCTCTTAAATTTTTGCGAACTGTGCGATCGATCTCAATATTAAACAGTAATGGTCCCCACAAGTTTCTTCTAGTCATACACTATAAAAACCTGCCAGGAACAAAGAAAAGAAAAATTAGAAAAGAAAATAAAAAAATTAAATTGCAAATAAAGTATAATGGCTAAAGTAATAAAAATTGAGTGTTCCTAATATCTTAGGTCCCCGACAACGGCGCCAAAAACTTGGTACGTGATATTCGCGGCAGGTTTTAAATATTTATAATTAATCGTTCTTGAAACTAACTATTATCACGATGAAGGCAAGTGTAGCTATTGAACAGTATTATAGTTTTAGCAAGACCGGATTGTCGGACCCAAAGGAACCAAGAGTACTAGTAATTACCTTCTTTTTATTATCTAGCCTAAAAATTAAGGGATTTTGTTATCTAAACTAACTAAACTAAGAGTGCACAGAGAGAAATTGGGGAAAAGCTTTTGGGAAAATTAGATTGATTAAGACAATACCCAAGGAAAAGTCCACCTAGACTTCACCTATTATTTGACTCTGAATTAGACGATTTATTCATTTGACTTGATCCGTAGAAATCCCTAAGTTATATTATTATCTCTCTCGAGACTAGTAACATCTAACCCTAGGTTGATTAATTGAAATCTCTTTCTAATTAACACCTAGTGTTGCATTAACTCAATCTATAGATCCCCTTATTAGGTTTCACCCTAATCTGGAAAAATCTTATCACCCTATCTCTTGGCGTGTTGTAATATCCCGAATTAGGGCTTAATCAGAATAGTGGTTTTGTGACCACAAATCCGAGATAGAAATAATTATTTTATAATTATTTTGATGTTTATGATATGATTGCATGATTGTGTGAAAATTTTGTGATGAAATCCTATGCCTAAAGTGCTTAAATTGAAATTAGGGACTAAATCGAATAATTTGCAAAACTTGCATTCTAGGAGTTTTTAGTATGAAATTGCTTTGGAATATTAATGAGGAGGTCTTAAATAGAAATTTTACCAATTTCTAAGTCTATGGACAAAAATTGGACATGGATGGAATTTTTGGAAAGTTTAGTGGTAAGGGCATTTTGGTCATTTGTATATTAAATGAAATAAAATGGGAAAAATAACACAAAATGATCTTCTTCTCCATATTGTTGCTGCCGAATTTTACCTCTCCCCATAGCTATGGTTTCTTCAACTTTCAAGCTTCATAGTAAGTGATCTCATGCCCAGTTTTTAATAATTTTTATGTTTTTGAAATCCCAGTAACTCGAATTAACTTATGCTAGCAATAATTCAACCTAGGGTTCATATTTGGAAAAATACCCATAGGTGAAATTTGAGTATTTTGGTGTTTTATGATAGAACATGAGGTTTTAAATTATGTGAGACAACTTGTGCTACTCGGTTTTAAGCGAAAACTAGTGAAAGGGCTTAATCGGTAAAAATACCTAATAGTCATAAGTACATGTTAGAGTGTGAATTTGATGTTTCCATAGAAGGGAAAAATGATCAGCATGTCATAAAACATAAGAATAAGGGATGAATTTTAATTCCTGAGCCTCGGGGCAAAAGTGTAATTATGCAAAAGTTTAGGGGAAAAAATGTAATTTTGCCAAAGTTCGTATTAAATGCTGTTTTGATGAATGTATGTATTAAATAAGATTAATTTGGCATTATAGATCAAGAGAAACGAGATTCAAGTCGCGATCGAGGGAAAAATAAAGTTTACGAAGAATAGGCTCGATTGCTAATAATTTTGTATCGAGGTAAGTTCATGTGTAAATGTAGTAACATAATTTTCATTTTAAGCAATTTAATGTTGTTTATATGATATGATGCTTATTATTATCATGAAATGTTATGTTTTGTGGTTATTGTTGAATAATATGTAATTATGTGAATTACTTGATGAGTATGAACTATCACCGAGTATCGATTCCGATATTCCGTGGAAGACGGCATAGATGTGTGATCGAGGAAAAAGCCCGTTTGAACCTTAGGAATAGATTAGAATACAAGTGACATGTCACTAGGATATTTGAGTTCCGAACTCGTTGAGTTGAGTCTGAGTTCACTTATGGGCGGGTTACATGGTAGCTTGGCTATATAAGTTTCGCAGGCTATTGAGTTTGTCTAGCTGCGGGTATGGCACTTACGTTCATGAAATCCGCGTATTTGAATTATTTTCCGATGTGTTCAACGGGTGAATCTTAAGTGAATGAGAAGAATGCCTAAAACGAAGGTGACATATTGGTAAGTGTGGTGAATGAGAAAATTTGACAGGTATGTGCTTAAATCCTCGGGTTGAAAACTTGGTATGATGAAATCGTAGAAAGATATTAAATGCAAATGAAACATGAATGTCTTGGTGTTGTTTATACAAATGATGTTTTATGTGGAATTGCATGATTATGTTACTTGTTATTTGCATGTGAACTTACTAAGCATTTATGCTTACCCCCTTCTTTTCATTCATTGTAGTTGTTGACAAGCCGGCTTGACAATCGGGATAGGTTGAAGACCCGTTCACACTATCCGAAGGCCTAAATTGGTAAAATGGCTTGTGTGTTTTGAATGTGGCATGTATGGCAAAATACTCACTTTGTGTAAATGATCTTATGATATGGCTATGGTTTGGCAAGAAAAGGGTTTGTAAACGATTAGCCATTGGAATGGCCAATCTAAGTTATATTTGTTGTTATGTATGTTTAAAATGCTATTTAGTCTATGAAAACCTATAGTAAAGTAAAATTTGCCATAAAACAGAATCTGACAGCAGCAGTGATGTAACTTTGAAAAATCACTAAAAATAGTAGAAATGGAATTAAATGATAAGTAAGTTATGAAATTGAATTTTGATGATTCTATTTTCATATGGATGGAAAAAACAGGTATATGAGTTATATTTGGTGAGATATTTAAGTTTTGGTGCAACAGGGTCAGAGTGATCTCTGTATCCCCTATTCTGACTTTAAAAATTCACTATAAATTATAAAAAAACAATTAGGAGTTTTATCTTACATGAATGAAATCCTTATTGAGTCTAGTTTTATAAGAAAGAAACAGCATAGTGATTGAAACTCTGTACAGGGAGATATCTGATTCGTAATACACAGGGGTCAGAGTAGTCGAACCCTGAAATAGGGGAGACTAACTAATAAACTGTAGTAATTGGCTCGACCAAAAATTCTAGAAACAAATTAGTAAATAGATATATGAGTCTAGTTGCAGGAAAAATTTATGGAATTGGATTTCGAGTTTCGGAACTTGAGATATGAATTTTTAAGCGACTGTGATGTAGTTGGCCAGCTTGTTTAGAAATTTTACAAATAAATTGTTTAAGCTGTTAAATTGATGAATTAAGTTTAGTAACACCTCAAGCTTGACTCTGGCGACGGTCTCGGGCGTGAGGGCATTACACGTGCATTCAGCTTCGCTTAATTATGACAAATTTACTCTTAGACAGGGCTATTCCTCCTCTGAATAAGAGCATTAACTTGAATCAGTATCCTGGAATATTAAAAAAGAATTAAGAACACATAATTAAGAATAAGTCAAATATTTATCATACAATTCAGATAATAATAACAAGATCCATCTTAGGTTTCATTCCCCTTAGGTATTTAGGGGGTTTAGTTCATAATTATAGAAGAAAACATCTCAGAAGAAAAATGAATACAAAACATAAAGAAAACCCAGAATCCCTGAATGGAATTTGAAGGAAGATATTCAGTCTTAATTATGAATTCGACTTCTGAGATGGACCAATCGGCTTCCCGTGAGTAATTCCTTTCCTCCTTACTCTGTGTCCCATTCCTAAGTGCCTCCTCAGGTGTTTAAATAGGCTTTAGAATGCCTAAGAGCCCTCAAAATTGGCCTTTTCCGAATAGGGTTATACTTGGGCTCGATAGGGACACACCCGTGTAACATGCCCGTGTGCGATTACTCCAGCCCGTGGTTAAGGCTGTTGAATAGGCACAGGCGTGTAGTCTACCCGTGTTAGTCATGCTTTGATCCTGGAAAAGGGACATGGCCATGGGACACGCCTTTGTGAGGAAGCCCAGGCAGTGTTGATTTCCCATGTGGGTCCATTTTCTCTGTTTTCAGCCTATTTCTCGCTCTTTTTTCTCTCCTATGCTCACCTAAGTATAAAACATGAAATTAAACAATTAGGAGCATCGAATTCACCAAATCTAAGGAGAAACCATCCATAAATGTGCTAAGCATGGGATAAAAACAGGTGTAAATTACGGTTTATCAAAAATCTCTAAGTGGGGGAGAGTTGTAAAACTCGGTTTAGACCTAGTCAGAATAGTGGTTTCGAGACCAAAAATCTGAGTCAAAAAAATATTTTATATTATTTTCTGTGCTTATTATATGTGAATTAGTATGTGTGAAAATTTCGTATGAAAATTTGATTGTTTGTGTGCTTAATTTGATAAAAGGACCTAATTGCATAAAATGTAAAAGTTGTCTGCTATTTGTTAAAGTGCCTATTTGCTATGTCTTTTTAAATGTGAGGTCCTTATGTTGTAAATGGACCACTGAATTCATGAAATGACATGGATGGACATTAGTTAGTGGATTGTTAATGATAATAATAAGGTTAATAAGGTAATTTGTTAATTAAATGATAGTTATAATAAAAAAAATCAAATGTTCATCTTAATTTCATCTTTTTGACTGAAACTAAAGAAAGAAATAAGGGTTTCAAAACCTTCAAGCATTTGACACTTATTTTGGCTAATTAGGTATGTGTTTTTTATTCGTATTTTATAATTTTTATGTTTTTGTGATCGTTGTTCTGTATACTATCAAGCTCATGTTTGAATTTTAGAAATTGTTGATGATTTTGAGTTGTGCCATTGATGAAACTATGAGTTTTATGAAGTGTGATGATAGTATATGGAAGTTTGATGTTGGGTTAACATGTTTTGTCTTTGAATTTTTGATGAATTTGAGTAATTTGGGATAAATTGTGAAAATGAGAAATTGAGGGACTAAAATGTGAAATAAATGAAATATGACTATGAAAATTAAGCTAAGAATGAATATATGGAAATTTTGTATATTTTGTGATTATTGTGATTAGGGACTAAAGTGTTAAAATGTGAACATGTGATGGCTAAATTGTAAAATGCCCTAAATGTGTATTTATAGATTGATTTGAATGATTTGTTGAATAAAAGAGTTAAATTTTAATTTATTTAGATCAAGAACAAAAGAAAATGGAATTATATCAGGGGAAGTCGAAAGTCGTTGAGTAGTCGACTTCGTTCGTTCGAATCCATACGAGGTAAGTCAATATACAAATAAATGTGCATGAATCAATTTATTTATGCTTATATGCTATTGAAATGTAATGAATGGCTTTGGAAGATGACTGTGTGAAATTGTGAAAGCATCGACAGTGTTTCGACATCCGAAAAGCCCCGTACGAATCATAGGAATAGTTAGGATACATATGTCATGACATAGGATCCGATATGTGATTCCGTGTAAGACCACGTCTGAGACGTTGGCATCGACTTATGATTTACGTGTAAGACCATGTCTGCGACATCGGGGTCATATTTGATTTTGTGTAAGATCCTATCTGGGACAATGGCATCGATATTTATTACATGTAAGACCACATCTGGGACATTGGCATTATATGAGATTTCCGAGCTATCTGAGTATCCTTATTGATTCCTAACGTTTTAGTGGACATATCACAATTCATTTTCACCACATTTCATACATCACAAGTATAGGTCCATGATTACAATGTCACCTTAAAACCATCCCGTTGAACAATTCGGATCAATCCTCGATACTTGATGGTTTCAGCACACAACCCCACCATCATCTTTCATATAATTCGACTCTCTTGTACACATGGTGAACACTTAGTACCACCCATGTGACCTAGCCAACTTATCTCATAGCTCTCTTGTCTACATGGTGTCCTTCACTTGGAATCACACATGCGACCTAGCTACATTTATCTCTCCTGAAGCTCTCTTGTCTACATGGGATAAATCCCGTATCACACATGTAACCTAGCTACTACATAGTATCTTGTAGCTCTCTTGTACACATGATGTGCACTCAGCACCACACATGTGACCTAGCTACGCTCCATCTATATTATTCAATCTTTTCGAATGTTCAATCGGGATTTTTCTCTCTATTACTTATTTCCATTCTTCCAATAGTCGATTTATGCTTCAAAATCAGCTAAAATATATATAATAGGCTGAAATATAAAAATGTAAATGAAGTTAATGTATTATTTACATACAAACTTACCTCGGTGCAGAATATGGAAATTTTGCAATTTAGTCCAAAACCTTTTCTTTCCCCGTTTCGAGGTCGATTCCACGTCTTTATTGATCTATAACAACACATTTAGCTCATTTAATACTCATACTATTTATTTCAATCCAAAAATCACATTATGGAAAAATTACATTTTTGCCCCCTAACTTTTACAAAATTATGATTTTGCCCCTAGGCTCGGAAATTTAATTTCAGCCATTATTCTTATGTTTTATGACATGCTGATCATTTTTCTCTTCTATAAAAACATCAAATTCTCACTCTAACATGCACTTATGAGCATTAGGTATTTTTACAAATTATACCGTTTCGCTCGTTGTCGCTAAAAATCGCTTAGAAAAGATCGTTCTCCTAACCTCAAAAATTCATATTCTACATAAAACATCAAAATACATGCATATCATTCATGGGTAAATTTTTAAACATAAACCCTAACTCGAAATAATGGTAGAAATAGGTAAACCGAGCTACGAGGATTTCAAAAATGTAAAGAAACATTAAAAACGGGGCTTGAATGCACTTACTATTGAGCTTGAAAGCTTGAAACAAACCCTAGCTATGGAGAACATGCAAGTTTCGGCCAAGCTAAATGAAGATGAACACATTTTTTGTGTTATTTTTCCCATTTTATTTCATTTATTATGCAAATGACCAAAATGCCCTGACTGCTAAACTTTCTAAAAATTCCATCCATGTCCAAATTTTTGTCCATATAAAGTATAATGGTCTAATTTCCATTTAAGGACCTCTACTTAAAACCCCCATTTCAATCAAGTACTTTATAAACAAGAACACACACATTTTTCACCTATTTCAATTTAGTCCTAAACGTCAAATTAAACACCCAATCGATAAAATTTCGTAACGAAATTTTCACACGATTATGCAATCATAATATAAACACTAAAACTTAATCAAAATAATATTTTTTTAACCATTCTTGGTTTTGAAACCACTGTTCCGTTTTAGCCCTAAATCGGGCTATTACAACTCTTCCCCCTTTAGGGATTTTCGTCCCTAAAAATCTTACCGGCGAAAAGGTTTGGGTAATGCTTTCTCATGGCTTCCTCCGGTTCCCACGTAGCTTCTTCTACTCCATGTCTTTGCCATAACACTTTCACTAAAGCTGTACTTTTCTTTCTCAACTGTTTTACTTCTCGAGCCAAAATCTTAATCGGTTCCTCATCATAGGTCAAGTCCGATCGAATCTCAATTTCTATTGGAGAAATCACATGTGAATGATCAGAACGATAACGTCGCAACATTGATACATGAAACACGTTATGAATTCTTTCTAATTCTGTCGGTAATGCCAACCGATATGCCACTGCTCCAATCCTCTCAATAATCTTGTATGGCCCAATAAAACGCGGACTCAACTTGCTTTTTCGGCTAAATCTCAGAATCTTCTTCCATGGGGACACCTTCAAGAACACTTTATCACCCACCTGAAATGCAATCTCTTTTCTTTTTAAATCTGCATGTGACTTTTGTTGATCTGAAGCAGCTTTCAAGCAATCACGAATTACTTTTACTTTCTCTTCAGTTTCTTTAACTAGATTAACTCCTTGAATATGTTTCTCACTAAGTTTGGTCCAATATAAAGGAGTCCAACACTTGTGACCATACAAGGCTTCATACAGTGCCATCTGTATACTTGACTGAAAACTTTTATTGTAGGCAAATTCAACCAAAGGTAGATATTTCTCCCAACTGCCTTCAAATTCTAAAACACAGCATCTAAGCATATCTTCGTGTACTTGGATTACTCTTTCCGACTGACCATCTGTTTGTGGATGAAACGCGGTACTAAAGTTCAATTTTGTGCCCAAAGCTTCTTGTAACTTTTTCCAGAATATCGAGGTAAACCTCGGATCTCTATCTGATATTATAGACATAGGTACCCGTGCAACCTCACAATTTCAAAGAATATATAATTCAGCTAATTTATCAAGTGAGTAATCGGTACGTACCGGTATAAAGTGAGCCGACTTTGGTAACCTATCAACCACTACCCAGATAGCATCCTTTTTTTTAGGAGTCAAAGGCAAACCGGTTACAAAATCCATGGTAATCCTATTCCATTTCCACTCAGGCACCATTACCGGTTGGAGTAATCCTGAAGGCACTTGATGCTCAGCTTTTACTTGTTGACAGATCAAACACTTGGTTACAAATTCAGAAATGTCCCTTTTCATGCCTGGCCACCAATATAACTTTTTTAAATCATTATACATTTTTATGCTACCAGGGTGAACTGACAAACAGCCACTATGCACCTCATGTAATATTTTCTGAATCAATTCATCATTTTTCGGTACACATATCCTGTCTCAAAACATCAAACAGTCATCTGGTCCAACTCAAAAATCTGAGTCGTAACCCGATTTGCACTGAGTTCTCCTAGTTCGCAACTCACTATCGTTCTTTTAAGCATCACAAATCAGCTGGAAAAATAACGGTTTAGCCATCATCTCTGCTAAGATTGACCCATTATTGGACAATGCTAACCTCGTATTCATGGCTCTCAAAGTAAAAAGAGATTTCCTACTCAAGGCGTCAACAACTACATTCGCTTTTCTCGGATGATAATCAATCATTAGCTCATAATCCTTCAATAATTCAAGCCATCTTCGCTGTCGCAGATTCAAATCCTTTTGATTCATTAAATACTTCAAACTTTTGTGATCAGTAAAAATTCAGCATTTTTCACCATACAAATAACGTCGCCAGATCTTCAACGCAAAGACAATAGCGGCCAATTCCAAATCATGTGTAGGATAGTTCTTCTCATACAGTTTTAACCGTCTCGAGGCATAAGCTACCACTTTACCCTCTTGCATTAGCACACATCCAAGGCCTGTCAATGATGCATCACTATAAATTATGAACTCCTTCCCCGGCTCGGGCTGTACTAAATTTGGTGCTTCAGTCAATAGTGCTTTCAGCTTTTCAAAACTTTTCTGACATTTATCAGTCCATTCAAACTGAACATTCTTTTGCAGCAACTTAGTCATAGGAGAGGCAATCATCGAAAATCCCTCGACAAAACGTCTATAATACCCTGCCAAGCCTAAAAAGATTCTAACCTCGGATACATTCTTTAGAGGTTTCTAATCAACGATTGAGGAAATATTACTCGGATCCACCCGAATACCATCACCTGAGACTATATGTCCCAAAAATCCGACTTCACGAAGCCAGAACTCACTTTTACTAAACTTAGAAAATAGTTTCTTTTCTCTCAAGATCTGCAGTATGGTTCTCAGGTGTTTGGCGTGCTCAGACTCATCCCGAGAATAAATTAGAATGTCATCTATAAACACCACTACAAACTTATCTAAATATGGCCGAAAGATTCGGTTCATCAAGTCCATAAATATAGCTGGAGCATTTGTTAAGCCGAAAGGCATCACAAGGAACTCATAATGTCCATACCTTGTCCTAAAGGCAGTTTTCGGCACATCCAACTCCTTAACTCTCAATTGGTAGTAACCGGACCTCAAATCGATCTTTGAAAACACTGTGGCCCCCTTTAACCGATCGAATAAATCATCAATCCTCGCAACGGTACTTGTTCTTTATAGTCACCTTATTGAGTCGACGGTAATCAATGCAAAGCCTCATTGAGCCATCCTTCTTCTTCTGAACAATACAGAGCACCCGGGGAGAGAAACTCGGTCTCACAAATCCCTTGTCTGTTAACTCTTGCAACTGAGCCTTCAATTCTTTTAATTCAGTCGGAGCCATTCTATATGGAGCAATCGAGATCGGTGCAGTCCCTGGCAACAAATCAATGGCAAACTCTATCTCTCTGTTCGGAGGCAATCCAGGCAATTCCTCTAGAAATACATCTGGAAATTCACAGACTATCGGTACTGATTCAAGCTTCAATTCAGACAACTCAGTATTCATTACATAGGCCGGATAAGCTTTACACCCTTTCCTCATGTATTTCTGTGCAGACATGTGCGAAATCGCCATAGGCAATTTATTTGATTCATCTGTTTCAACCCACAAAATTTCACCATTTTCACATTTCAACTCTAGTGTTTTCTGTTTACAATCTACCTTGGCATCATACAATGTCAACCAGTCCATTCCAAAAATAACGTCAAACTCATCAAATGGTAACAGCATCAGATTAGCCGGAAAACAGTGACCTTGAATCATTAATGGGCAATTCTTGCAAACCTTATCAACTAGAACATATTGGCCTAAGGGGTTCAACACTTTAATTGTAAACTCAGTAAACTCAACAGGCAACTTCTTATTAGATACTAAATTCATACAAATATAGGAATGAGTAGACCCGGGATCAATCAATGCAATAGCAATAGCATCATAGAGAGAAAATGTACCAGTAATCACGTCGGGAGATGATGTATCCTCTTGGGCACGTATGGCATAAGCTCTAGCAGGCACTCTAGCTTCTGATCTTGCTGTTGAATCTTTCATTACAGTTTTACTGCTAGCTCCACTTCCAGTATTTCTTGGTGGTCTACCTCTGCTAGCGGTAGTACTCTGTCTAGCACTCTGAAATTTTCCTTCTTTAACTTTCTTCGAACAGTCTCTGATAAAATGCTCGCGAGAATCGCACCTGAAACAAGCTCGCTTATTTCCCCAACACTCACCATAATGTTGCCTGCCACATTGCTGACATTCAGGCTTTCTAGATCACACATTACCCACACTTTCCACTAAAGTAGCTTGAGCTTTAGACCTCGAATATGCCCTACCACGATCTCTGTGTGAATCCCCACCTGAAACTGTCATTTGAGGGTTTGTCTCTTTGGACCTCTTTGATTGAGATTGAAATGACTTGCTTATCGGCCTATTTCTGGCATCTTGAGCCTCAATAGCAGCTTTTCTTATTTCTTTGTTCAATTCTTCGTCTTTAAGAGCTCGGTCAACCAATACTACAAATTCTTTCAGCTCCAAAATTCCCACAAGCACTTTAATGTCCTCATTTAGCCCATCCTCAAACCTTTTGCACATAATGGCCTCGGTGGACACACATTCCTGGGCATACTTGCTGAGTCTTACAAATTCACGTTCATACTTTGCCACAGGCATCTTGCCCTGCTTCAATTCAAGGAACTCCTTCCGTTTTTTTATCAATAAATCGCTGACTTATGTATTTCTTTCTGAATTCTTCTTGGAAGAAATCCCAAGTAACCTTTTTTTTGGCACCACTAATACCAAAGTCTTCCACCAATGGTAGGCTAAACAAAAGTGATACAGCACACATTTAGCACTCCTCGGGTGTACATGAGAGCTCATCAAATACACGGGTAGAATTTTCAAGCCAGAACTCCACTTTCTCAGGATCATCATCAATCTTTGCTCTAAACTCTTCGGCCCCTTGTTTTAGAATCTTGCAAACCGGAGGCTTGTTCATTCTTACCAAATCTATGCCTTGAGCAGCTACAGGAACCATCTGAGGTATGGGAGGGGGTAGAGGAGGTTGAGCATTTGGCTTTGCTCGAATAAACTCAGTGTACCAATTGTTCATCATTTGGAGAAAGGCATCCCGAGCCTCATCTCCCTGTCTCAATGTCTCAGGTCTACTTTCTACAGGCGCGGTCCCTTGTGCAGGAGTCGGCGCATTACTAGCAGCATCATCAACCGCAGTTCCTTCAGGATCCATTACTATATTAAAACAAAACATAGTTTAGAATAATCAGGAGTCACCACACTATCACAGTATATTTATGGCATGTATAGCTAGACTTTTAAACACGCATTATTAGTCCGAGAACCGACTAAAGCATAACTCTGATACCACTAAATGTAACACCCCTTACTCGTATCCGTCGCCGGAATAGGGTACGAGGTATTAACAAATCATAGTACATACTATTTAATAAAACCTAGACAAAAATATGGCGTGCAATTAGATCATGAATCATTATAACATATGTCTTTAACAATACTAGCCAATTTCAAAGGCTTCGTACAAAATAATCGGTCAGATACTATAATTAATATTTTAAACCTAGACAATTATGACACGTAACAAAATAACTAAGTCTACTATACATGCCATAATTCAAAATATTCAGTTCAAATACCCAAAAGTATTAATAGTGTAGGCAAATCTTCAACTCCTGTGCAAGCTGGACGACACTATAAAACAAAAGAGAGAAAAGAAAGTAAGCTTATAGCTTACTAAGCAAGTATATAAATAATGAATAAAGAATTTAATATGTTTACACAATAACTCAAGTGTATCTACTTTTTAATTTTACCATTTACTCCACTTTGGTCAAGTTGTCTCTCCTACGTCATATTCACTAAATAAATCATAACTCGAGTTACAAGACTCGAAATTCAAATCCGTAAAATTTTCCTGAAACTAGACTCGTATTACTTCTTACTAAAATTTTTCTAGAATTTTTTGTCAAGAAAACTAATACATTTTATTAGTTAAAGTTTCCCCTGTTATACAGTTTGACTGATCTGACCTCTGTTCACTACGAATTCAATTTCTCCCAGAACGCAATTCAAATAGCCATGAAATATGTTTCATTTAAACCTATACTCAATAAGGAATCTATACATATAAACTATATTTCTTAATTTTATTTGTACAATTTTTACTGATTTTTCAAAGTTAGAACAGGCGACCACGTAGTCGTTCTCAGCATGTCACACACAAATATAAATATCTCAAAATATAGAGTTCCTTTACTTGCTCTGTTTCTTTTACATGGGAATAGACACATCAAGCTTTAATTTCATTTCTCATTCAGTCTCTAATTAAATTCCTACTATTTTTGGTGATTTTTCAAATTCACATCACTGTGACTGCCCAAAACAGTATTATTGCCAATTCACTCTTTCACACTTTCTTTGTATTAACCTCGTTTTAACATGCATATCACAATTCATTTTCACCACATTTCATACATTAAAAGTATAGGTCCATGATTACAATGTCACCTTAAAACCATCCCATTGAACAATTCGGATCAATACTCGATACTTGATGGTTTCAACACACAGCCCCACCATCATATTTCATATAATTCGACTCTCTTGTACACATGGTGAACACTTAGTACCACCCATGTGACCTAGCCAACTTATCTCATAGCTCTCTTGTCTACATGGTGTCCTTCACTTGGAATCACACATGCGACCTAGCTACATTTATCTCTCCCGTAGCTCTCTTGTCTACATGGGATACATCCCGTATCACACATGTGACCTAGCTACTACATAGTATCTCGTAGCTCTCTTGTACACATGATGTGCACTCAGCACCATACATGTGACCTAGCTACGCTCCATCTATATTATTCAATCTTTCTGAATGTTCAACCTGGATTTTTCTCTCTATTACTTATTTCTATTCTTCCAATAGTCGATTTATGCTTCAAAATCAGCTAAAATATATATAATAGGCAGAAATATAAAAATGTAAATGAAGTTAATGTATTATTTACATACAAACTTACCTCGGTGCAAAGTATGAAAATTTTGCAATTTAGTCCAAAACTTTTTCCTTCCCCCGTTTGAGGTCGATTCCACGCCTTTCTTGATCTATAACAACACATTTAGCTCATTTAATACTCATACTATTTATTTCAATCCAAAAATCACTTTATGGAAAAATTACATTTTTGCCCCCTAACTTTTACAAAATTATGATTTTGCCCCTAGGCTCGGAAATTTAATTTCAGCCCTTATTCTTATGTTTTATGACATGCTAATCATTTTTCTCTTCTATGATAACATCAAATTCTCACTCTAACATGCGCTTATGAGCATTAGTATTTTTACCAATTATATTGTTTTGCTCGTTTTCGCTAAAAATCACTTAGAAAAGATCGTTCTCCTAACCTCAAACATTCATATTCTACCATAAAACATCAAAATACATCCATATCATTCATGGGTAAAATTTTAAACATAAACCCTAACTCGAAATAATGGTAGAAATTGGTAAACCGAGCTACGAGGATTTCAAAAATGTAAAGAACATTAAAAACGGGGCTTGAATGCACTTACTATTGAGCTTGAAAGCTTGAAACAGACCCTAGCTATGGAGAACATGCAAGTTTCGACCAAGCTAAATGAAGATGAACACATTTTGTGTTATTTTCCCATTTTATTTCATTTATTATGCAAATGACCAAAATGCCCTGACTACTAAACTTTCTAAAAATTCCATCCATGTCCAAATTTTTGTCCATATAAAGTATAATGGTCTAATTTCCATTCAAGGACCTCTACTTAAAACCCCCATTTCAATCAAGTACTTTATGAACAAGAACACGCACATTTTTCACCTATTTCAATTTAGTCCTAAACGTCAAATTAAACACCCAATCGATAAAATTTCGCAACGAAATTTTCACACGATTATGCAATCATAATATAAACACTAAAACTTAATCAAAATAATTTTTTTAACCTCAGATTCGTGGTTTCAAAACCACTATTCCGTTTTGGCCCTAAATCGGGCTGCTACATGTTGTCCCAAAACCACTGTTCCAACGAGTCCTAAAATTAGGATGTTACAGTACCTATTTAACAGGCTAGACCACGGCCTGAAGTAATTGCACACGGGCGTGTCCATGCCGAGCCCATGTTTAGTCCAATTCGGAAAAGGCCAATTTTGAGGGTTCTTAGGCATTCCAAAGCCTATAAATACACCCTAAAGGAGGAGGAAAAAGGACACACAGGGAAGGAGGCAGGGAACTGCTCAAGGAAAGCCGATTGATTCATCTCAAAAGCCGAATTCATCATCAAGATTGAAGATCTCCCCTCAATTTCCCTTCAGGAGTTTTGAATTTTTCTTTATGTTTTGTATTCATTGTTCTTCTGAGATGTTTTCTTCTATAATTATGAACTAAACCCCCCTAAATACCTAAGGGGAATGAAACCTAAGACAAATCTTGTTATTATTATCTGAATTGTATGATAAATATTTGGCTTGTTCTTAATTATGTGTTCTTAATTCTTGTCTTGATATTCCAGGATATTGATTCAAGTTAAGCTATTATTTAGAGGAGGAATAGACCCTGTTTAAGAGTACATTTGTCATAATTAAGTTATGACAGTCCTAATTCGACCCTAGTCGGAATGTGGTTTCGAGGCCACAAGACCGAGTCCCAAAATTTATTTAAAAATTTGGTTGCATATCCTCTATGTGTATTAGTGCATGTGTGAAAATTTGATGTTTTAATTTAGACTTATGAATGTGAATTTCATGTGATTGACTTAGTTGAGAACTTAAGAAAATATGATAGGGGGATATGTAAGGACCAAATAATAACAGAGTGAGGAAACTTGGGTTTGCATGTCAAATTGCCCAAAAACCCAAGTAGTGGCCGGCCAAGCCATGATGCCCATCCACTAGGTTGAATTTCAATGCAATTCTTTTATTAGTTAGCAATTAAAATAAATTAAAGAAAGGAATTAAAAAGAAAAGATGAATAAAATAAGGAAGAAAGAGGGAGTATTCATCTTCTTTCTTTTCTTGCAATTGCCGTGAGTTAGGAGAAGGAAAGAAGAAATGCTCTAGACATTCGGCCAACTCAAAAGGAGTTGATTAAGGTAGGATTTATGTTACCTTTACTAAATTCTTGTGAAAATCTAGTTAGTAGCCAATGTCTTATTACAACCCATATGTTAATTTTCTACCTAAAGGGGTACTTAGATGGCATATGGTTAGGAAGAGGTAAATGCTAAGAATATGTTGCTTTTGATGTTGTGAATGGAAGTAGTGGAAAAGTAAAAGAAAATTTATGTAGAAATGTGGTATATGTGGATTTATAGGATGTTACAAATAGATGTGAAGCCATGCTAGATTAGGAAAAATTCGGTCAAGTGTTCATGAGATGAAATTTTGTGTTTAGGTGAATTAAAGATGATAGTATAGTTGATATCAATATATATGTATGCATATTCGGCCATCAAATTAAGAGCATAGGTGATGTTGAGTCTAAGTTTTTCACATTCGCCATATATATATATATGCATGTGTGATTGGATTATTGATAGTAGGGTGATAGCATATGGTTATGTTTAATAGCTCAAAAACATATGGTAGGAAGATAAGAATTAGTCATGTATCTCCTATGATATGAAATCATTAATATTTTGATATAAATATTTAGCAAGACGGTTAAACTAGTTAATTTATTGATTAAGCTCAAGAAGTTAAAGGAGGAGAATCAAGCAAAGGAAAAGGAAAGAACATCGAGTAGCCGAGTTGGAACCGTTTTACCCAACACAAGGTAAGTTATTAAGCATATATTTTGTATTGATTTAAATAATCATAATACTTATGTACTTATGCCGAATGGGATGATATATAAATGCATGTAGTGACAAAATTATCGATTGTAAAAAGAAGTGAGATGTATTGAGTTGTTGATTTCGGCACTAAGTGTGTGGGTATAAACATTTACGATAATGAGATTGGCACTAAGTGTGCGAGTTTAATTGTATAGCACTAAGTGTGCGAGTTTGACTATTAAGCACTAAGTGTGCGACTTTATCGAGTAAATCATGGACAGCGGAATGAGTAGATATTTTGAGTTCATAAGGAATAGACGTTATGTTTATATTGGAACTGAGCTTGGTAAGTCTTGAACCTATGTGGTGATTATATTTGAAGTTAGGAACATAAAATTATTGTGGAATAGATGAAATGCTATTATTAGTATAATCTAAACAAAAATAAAATGATGTGTGAAAATGCATCAAATATCATATCGAATATCATACGAGATGTCAATGGAGGCTTGGCTAGTTGTGAGCATGTAATGATAAATGTGCGTGAAATTATAGCATAGTCGGTATGGATGGAGTACCTAATCTTGCATTATTTGTTTTCTTTTATGATATTTTATAAATGGACAGCAGTGTAATGCTTATGACTTACTGAGTTATATACCCATTCGGTGTCTTTATTTGTCACTTATTTAGGTTCCTTTGATCCATTTTGTGTGCTCGGGACCATCGTCGAAGTCATCACACCAGCTTGCAACTTTTTGGTATCTTCTTCTTAGTTGGTCTAAGAGAACATTTCGGCATGTATAGGCTATTATGTTTTGTTTGAACTTTGGTATGTATACTTTTAGCCATGCGAAAATGGCATAAATGTTAAGTTAGATTTGGTCTTATGATACTTAGTTATAAGCAATAGTCAAAGTCTATTTGATTATTATGCCGTTTGTCATGGCTAATCATTTCCGGTGTTACACTTATGATATGGTTATTGAGTAGTAAGGAAATGCTTGGTAATGATTAGCCTTTGGTATGGCTAGTATGATCGGTGATATGTTTGTTAAATTACTCTAATAGGTAAAATTTACTCTAATAATAGATGCAGACAGCAGTAGTGATGTGAAATTGAAAAATCACTAAAAATAGTAGAAATGGAATTAAATAATGAATAAAATATGGAAGCGAAGCTTGATGAGTATATTTTCACATGGAAGAAGTAAAACAAGAATATGAGCTATATTGTATGAGATATTTAAAATCTTGTGAAACAGGGCCAGAATGATTTCTGGATCCCCTATTCCGAATTTGGAAATTCACCATAATTTCTACAAGGATAATTAGAAGTCATACCTTATATGTACAGATTCCTTATCGAGTCTAGTTTTATTAGGGACAAACGGCATAGTCATTGAGTCTCTGTACAGAGAGATATCTGGTTTGTAATACACAGAGGTCAGAGTAGTTGAACCCTGAAACAGGGGAGACTTTAACTAATAAACTGTACTAATTGGATAGACAAAAAATTGTGGAAAAATTTTAGTAGATAGACATATGAGTCTAGTTTCAGGAAATATTTTCGGAATTAAATTTCAAGTTTCAAAACTCAAGATACGAATTTTTAAGTGACTATAACGCAGATTGACAGTTTGTCTGGGAGTTTTAAAATAAATTGTTTGAGCTGTATAAGTGATGAATTAAGCCAGATTACACCTCGTGTTCGATCCCGGTGACGGCCACGGTTTCGGGGTGTTACATAAGCGGAGTTGATTGCGCGCTTAGAGATAGGGTGACAAGATTTTGCCTGATTAGGGTGAAACCTAATAAGGGGATCCATAAATTGAGTTAATGCAACCCTAGGGAGTCAATTAGAAAGAGATTTTAATTATTCAACCTAGGGTTAGACGTTGTTAGTCTTGAGAGGGATAATAATATAACTTAGGGATTTCTACGGATCAAGTGAAATGAATAAATCGTCGGATTCAGAGTCAAATAAGAAGTGAAGTCTAGGTGGATTTTTCCTTAGGTATTGTCTTAATTCAATCTTTTTTTTCCAAAAGTAATTCTCCAATTCTATTTTCTGTGATTTCTTAGTTTAGTTAATTAGTTAGTTAGAACAAACCCCATTATTCTTAGGCTAGATAATAAAAAGAAATTTAATACTAGTACTTTTAGTTCCTTTGGGTTTGATAATCTGGTCTTGCTAAAGCTATACTACTGTTCGATAGGTACACTTGCCTTCATCGTGATAATAATTAGTTTCAAGAACTATTCATTATAAATATTTAAAACCTACGAGGAATATCAAGTATTAAGTTTTTGGCTTCATTGCCGGGGAACTAAGATATTAGGAACACTCGATTTTTATTACTTTAGCCATTTTACTGTTATTGCAATTTAATTTTTTATTTCTTTTCTAATTCTTCATTTATTTTCTTCTGGAAGGTTTTTTTATAGTTTATGACTAGAAGAAACCCGTCAGGACCATTACTTTTTGACAGTGAGATCGATCGCACAGTTCGCAAAAACCAAAGAGAAATAAGGCGAAGCTTAAGATACACAGAGAACGAGCAAGAGGACAATATTCAAACCACAACCGAGGAGATGGCTGAAAACCAAGAAAATTTGCTACCTCCTGCAATTGCTGTTAATCGAAATCCTGCTCCGCGCACTATGTATGATTATGATAAACCTAATTTAACAGGAACTGAGTCAAGTATAGTTAGACCTACTATTGCTGCAAATAATTTTGAATTGAAACCTAACACAATTCAAATGATACAACAGTTTGTTCAGTTTGATGGTTTGCAGGACGAGGATCCTAACGCTCACTTGGCAACTTTCCTAGAATTTTGTGATGCCTTCAAAATTAATGGCGTTTCTGATGACGCCATTTGCTTTCACTTGTTTCCCTTTTTGTTAAGAAATAAGGCTAAACAATGGTTGAACTCATTACCACGAGAGTCAATCACTACGTGGGAACAAATGATTGAAATTTTTTTATTAAAATATTTTTCACCAGCTAAAACAGCCAAATTACGTAATGATATCTCTTCTTTTGTGCAGATGGATTTAGAAACACTCTACGATGCATGGGAGAGATACAATGACCTTTTGAGAAGGTACCCTCACCATGGGTTACCACTTTGGCTACAGTTTCAAACATTCCATAATGGCCTGAATCCTTCGACTCGGCATATGATTGATGCAGCCACTGGAGGAACTATCAATAATAAGACACCTGAGGCGGCTTATGAATTTATTGAGGAGATGTCGCTGAATAACTGTCAGTGCCAAGTTATGAGAACAAAGCCGATGAAAGCTGCTGGTGTTTTCAACCTCAACGCGGTTACTATACTATCTAACCAAGTAGAACTCTTAAATAAAAATATTGACGGTTTGTGTGGTTCTACTCAGGTACATCCAGTGATGAGGTGCGATTCAAATGGAGGAGGAGCATGCACAAAATATCAACCCTTCAACGCTAGCATCGAGGAGGAACAAGTCCAATATATGGGTAACAATAACTCTAGACCCCAAAATAACCCATATAGTAACACTTATAATGTAGGTTGGAGGAACCATCCCAATTTCTCATGGGGCGGTCAAGGAAATCAAAGGCCACAACATCCTTCGGGATTTCAACAACCACCCTACCAATAGGAAAAGAAGTCAAACCTTAAAGAGATGCTCTCAAAGTTTATATCGATGTCAAAAACTTGTTTACAGAATACCGAGACAGCACTTAAGAATCAACAAGCATCGATCCAAGGGCTCGAAACTCAAATTGGACAGCTTGCAAAGTTGATTTCAGAATGACCACAAGGTAGCTTGCCAAGCAACACAAAATCTAACCCAAGGGAGCAACTCACGCGATTACTAGTCAAGATGAGAAAGGGTTAGTCACACCTGAAGGCAAGAAACTAAGATAAGCAAATGTAAAGGTGAGGTAGACCACAATGAGCAGAACTCAGTAAGTAGAGAATACAAACCTCGTGTGCCATACCCTAATACGACAAGGAAAGACTGCTCAGATGAACAATTTGGTAAATTCCTTAAAATCTTAAAAAATTACATATTAACTTACCGTTTATTGAAGCTCTATCGCAGATGCCAAACGCAATGAAATTTTTAAAGGAGCTTTTAGCAAATAAGCATAAGTTGGACGAGGCTTCACATGTGAAGCTAAACATAGTTTGCTTAGCTATTCTACAGAATAAGCTATCCAAAAAATTGAAAAATCTAGGGAGTTTTACAACTCCCTACTTAATTGGTAGTTTAGATGTTAATAATGCATTAGCTGATTTAGGAGCTAGTATTAACGTCATGCCTTGCAAGATGTTTAAACAATTAGGTATTGGGTAACCCAAATAGACTAGGAAGAGCATTCAATTAGTAGATAAAACTATAAGATTTCCTAGGGGTAGTATTGAAGATGTGCTAGTCAAAATCGATAAATTTATATTTCCCGTTGACTTCGTTGTTCTAGACATAGAGGAGGATAGCAACACTCCTTTGATTTTAGGAAGGCCCTCTTTAGCAACTGCTAGAATGATTATTGATGTTGGCACAGGTGAGGTCACACTTCGTTTGGGAGATGAAACAATCACCCTTCAAGGTCGCAATTTTGGCAACACATCAAAAATTGAATGTGATCGTCTAAACCATTCTACTAAAATTACATCGAAAACTGAAGGTGATTGTCTAAACCATTCTACTAAAATTGACAATATGGTGCAACCTACTTTGCAGGAAATAAGTTTGAAGGAAGTACATGAGCCATTTTCAAGCAATAGTAGAGGACCTATTCATGAAGAACGAAGGCTACAAATTGAGGAGCTAGATGAATGGCGGACACATAAATCGAGAACACACGATAAACCAAAACTATGCCAGAACGAGCTCAATACCTTACCAAATCAACTTAAGGTTAGAGATAAAGTTTCATTAGATGCCGCAGATCCTCACATTGACACTGCCAAACCCAATGAAGAAATTCCTCTTACGGTACTTGGCAATTTCCCATTTGGTACAGTCGAGGTAAGTCATCCCAAATTCGGCACTTTTAAGGTAAACAATACCTGCCTAAAACCTTATTTTGATGAGATTCACAGTAGGAATGAGGAGTATAAACTCCTCGAACCACCATGACCATTCCATGGAAAGGTAAGTCGAGCTTAGACTATAAATAAGAGCTTCTCGGGTGGCAACCCGAGCACTAACAATATTAATTTCTTTAAATTTTAGTTTTAACATCTAACATACTAACCGACTCATGGAACGCAGGCTATCGAAATCACACACGGCTAAGAACATGAGCGTGCTTCGGACCGTGTGGAAACAGGGCAAAGATTTTCCCCAACACGGGCTAAGACAAATCGCCACGGCTGTGCGACATGGCCGTGGGCGAACCTGCCAAAACAATTCAGGCGTGCGACATGCTCGTGCCCTGAAATCGTGGCTGAACCTGCCAAATTAACACGGGCGTGCGACACGCCCGTGCCAAACAACCGTGGGCAAACCTGCCAAAACAACACGGGCGTGGCCCTTCCTACACGGGTGTGGGAGAAGCGAACAAACATAGACACGGCCGTGCGCACTAACACGCCCAACATACACGGGCGTGGGGAAATTGTCAGATGTGCCCAAATTCAAAATTCGCAAATCACACGGGCAAAAATTAGGGACCACGGGCGTGCTTTTACTTTTATTTTATTTTACTACTTTTTATTTTTCTTTCACCTTATTTTTATTACGACTTATAATTATTATTTTAAAAATTTTAGTTTCGGCTAATTCATATTAAGTACTTACTCTTCCTTATATATTTCCTAAAATAGTTCCTGATTCTATCACTGTTATAAAGAGCTCCAAAGCTCACTATTACTTAGGGACTCGAAACTCCACTGGGAAGGTTCTCCACGACTGCCATGTCCTGCTCGACCACGACCATAACCAACTTCAAATATAATATTCTTTTGGCATAGGACTTATAGACTAATGAACCTCTACCACTACTGTAGTATCCTCCTCCACCCTTACGCCGATTATTCTCCAAAACTTCAGTTCAAGGAAATTCATTCATCACTCAGAAAGTTTCATTTCTCTCCCTATCTTATTTTTATATTCTTTTCTATATATCTATCTTTGTACATTGAGGGCAATGTACATCTTAAGTGTGGGGGGGTATTCATTTCACTATCAGAAAAATCCCTAAATGATTGCCTTGTTCTCTTGAAAAGCTCTCATATCATGTTTAGGATAAATTTTGATTGATTTGTGAATTTTATTGATATATCTTGAATTAAAACATAGGCATTTATGCATTGATTGTTTAAAATTTAAGACATTAGGGAATCAAGCATGATAAGTTGATTTTTGAAGAATTAAAAACTTTTAGGTTGTTTCCCTAAGTTTAGGTATTTTCTTGAGTTGGAATTCAGAAGTTTAAACATCAAAAGGCCATAATTTTTTGTGAGATCTTGAGCCTTTAGAGCATCTACTATTTCTTTCATGCTCACTTTCATTATGAGTGTATCAGTATTGAATTGTTATTTTAGAACTTGCTTGATTATGCATGTCAAGACCACACCATTTGATTTGATATGTCAAAATGATAAAGGCACTTAGGTTTAATCCACTCACTCCACAAAAGCCTACCTTCACAATTAACCCTTACTGAACCCCTTTGAGCCTGACAACCCATTCACTGATGTACCCTCAATATTAACCTAGAACTCATTATTGTTGAAATCCCCTAAATTAATTTGATCCCTATTTTTGTCGGGATTTGAGTTGGAATAGTTTCTTAGCTATGTTTCATTCTATTTTGTAATTTGACTTGTCTTAAAAAAATAAAAATAAAAATATATATTTATATATACATGTATACATTTTAGTAGTAGTGATCTTCTAAGCTAAAGAGTTAAATTCCATATTCGAGAAAAGCTCATTATGCATAATTGATGACTAACCATTTTTCTAGCTAGGCAATTTTTCAATTCAATCTCGATTCTAACCCTTTCTTTAAGCTTGTGATGACACCCCTAACCAAAGCCACGTTACAACCCTCTAAAGACCTTTTGATTGAAGTTTCATCTAAATTTACAGTAGTGGAGATTTGATTTTCATGCAATCCTATGGTAATGACTTTTCATTATTGACTATTAAGTGCTTCATTTATTGTCCTTAAACACCTCGAGTGATTTGAGTGAATCTTTAGTAAGGATGTGAAACTCTGTGACATTTTAAATCAAAGGTAATTACTTAGACGAGGGGAGACACCTATGTTTTCATGATAAAATACTCAATTTGGAATGTTTGAAACTTTGATGTTCTTTCAGTTGAATTTTCAATGTACGATTACCTATGGATTATTTTGAGATATTATCGATAGAAATTATAAGTTGAGAAGAATTTATTTTGATTATGAGTTGAGGATTTTGCTTGAGGACAAGCAAATGTTTAAGTGTGGGGGTATTTGATAAACCGTAATTTATACATATTTCTATCCCATGCTTAGCACATATTATGGATAATTTTTCCGTAAAATTGGTGAATTTGATGCTCCTAATGCCTTAATTTCATATTTTTACTTAGGTGAGCATAGGAGAGTGAAAGGAACGAGAAACAGGCCAAAAATGGAGAAAATAGGCCAACGTACGAAATCAACACGGCCTGGACCTCCTCACACGGGCAGACCACACGGCCGTCTCAATTTGGCAAAATCGAAGACGACTCACAGGGTGACCACACGTCTGTGCCTATTTAATAGGCTTCACCACGGTCTAAAGTAATCGCACATGAGCATGTCACACGGGCGTGTCCCTGCGGAGCCCAAGTTTAGTCCAATTTAGAAAAGGCCAATTTTAAGGATTCTTAGGCATTCCAAAGCCTATAAATACACCCTAAAGGAGGAGGAAAAGGGACACACAGGGAAGGAGGCAGGGAACTGCTCAAGGAAAGCCGATTGATCCATCTCATAAGCCGGATTCATCATCAAGACTGAAGATCTCCCCTCAATTTCCCTTTAGGAGTTTTAGGTTTTTCTTTATGTTTTGTATTCATTATTCTTCTGAGATGTTTAGCTTTTTAGTTATGAACTAAAACCCCTAAATACCTAAGGGCAATGAAACCTAAGACAGATCTCGTTATTATTATCTGAATTGTATGATAAATATTTGGCTTGCTCTTAATTATGTGTGCATAATTATTGTATTGATATTCCGAGATATTGATTCAAGTTAAGATCTTATTCAGAAGAGGAATAGACCCTGTCTAAGAGTACATAAGTCATAATTAAGCAGAGTTGATTAAGCGTCTAGAGATAGGGTGACAAGATTTTTCCGAATTAGGGTGAAACCTAATAAGGGGATCCATAGATCGAGTTAATGCAACCCTAGTGAGTTAATTAGAAAAAGATTTCAATTATTCAACCTAGGGTTAGACGTTATTAGTCTCGAGAGGGATAATAATATAACTTAGGGATTTCTACGGATCAAGTCAAATGAATAAATCGTCCGATTCAGTGTTAAATAACAAGTAAAGTCTAGGTGGATTTTTCCTTAGGTATTGTATTAATTCAATCGTTTTTTCCAAAAGTAATTCCCCAATTCTATTTTCTATGATTTCTTAGTTTAGTTAATTAGTTAGTTAAAACAAACCCCATTATTCTTAGGCTAGATAATAAAAAAAAGCCAATACTAGTACTTTTAGTTCCTTTGGGTTCGATAATCCGGTCTTGCTAAAGCTATACTACTGCTCGATAGGTACACTTGCCTTCATCATGATAATAATTAGTTTCAAGAATGATTCATTATAAATATTTAAAACCTGTCACGAATATCACGTATCAGAGTGCTACCCAGATCTGCATTAACCTTTTTTGTTAAAAACATAATGGGTGACTTGTATCCAACATATGTCATCCTTTTCTACTAAATCCTATTCGGTCAATCCTTACCGAAGTGAAGAACACTTACAAAAATCTCACTCCTAAGGAGCAAATCAGTAGGGATCCCAAAAGATTGGGATTCGATACTAGTCCTACCAAAACCAATTAGAAGAAGAGAGGGATAGAGTAGTCGATACTAGCAAAACTGATTGAGAGAACAAAGCACTTACACTAGAATTGACCGAGTGGAAAGGGTAGTGGCGGCACAGAGGATATTCGGCTCTTGAAACTTTTATGGTGAAAAAGGTTATTCGGCACAAAGAAAAGTAGAAGTCGTTTAAAACCAGAGGTGAATCACAAAGAAAACTTTGAGTAGGGAAGAATGGAGAATCGGCACAAAAAAAAAGAAGGAAGAACAAGGGATTTTCAGCTTTTGGATCTTTGGAAGAAAAGATGTTTTCTGGCAACAAGGTGAGGGAGAATTCGACATTAGCCTGGCAACCTCACATTCGGCATCTATAAATAGCCTTTACCCAAAATTCCTATCCCCTAATCCCCAATTCGACTCCACCTCTTTACACTTCTCATCTCCTAATTTTTCTCCCTGATAACCCCTTAATCCCCACCTCAAATTTCTCCTCTTATCACTCCCTACAGATTTCACATTCAACGCCACCACTGTCCATCCCTTAAGCAAAAATAAATCCTTCCTTTCAGCAAGGAGGGATTCGAACCCCTTACCACCTTGCCTTGCATGTGACGCCACTTGCCACTCCACCACAAGGCTTTCTTGTGTCCAATTATTCCTTCATAATTTAAAAGCCAACCTACTTGCTAACAAGGTTCTTTTAATAATTAAACCATAATTTCCTTCACCCCAAAGTTTGAACTCAAACCTTAACTAAGACCTATTATCACATAATTTACACTTTACTAGGAATATTAAGCACAATTTTTATCAAAATCGAAAAAAAAGAAAGTTTAGGATTTCGAGATTTTTGGGGCGTTACAACTCTACCCCCTAAAAGAAATTTTGTCCTCAAAATTTTACCTGATTCAAACAGTTGAAGATATTGACATCGCATTGCTTCCTCAGGTTCCCAAGTAGCCTCCTCAGCCTGGTGATTACGCCAAAGCACTTTGACTAATGGAATGGACTTCCTCCTCAGTACCTTAACATCACGACCAATTATTTGTATGGGCTCTTCCTCGAAAGTTAGGTCTGGCCTGACCTTGATTTCCTCAACTGCTAAGACATGTGAAGGATCTGAGTGATACCGTCTCAACATGGAAACATGAAACATGTCGTGGATCTAGCTTAGTTCAGGAGGTAATTCCAACTGGTAAGCGACTGGCTCAATCCGCCTCACAACTCGATATGGCCCCATGAACCTTATGCTTAGCTTCCCCTTCCGTCCAAACCTTAACACCTTCTTCCACAGAGAGACCTTAAGGAAAACTAAGTCCCCCACTGCATACTCTATCTCTCGATGCTTAAGGTCAGCATACGACTTCTGCCTATCCGAGGCCTCCCTCAACCAATCCCAAATCAATTTTACTTTATCCTCAATATCTGCTACTAACTCTGGGCCCAAAATTCTTCATTCGCCCAACTTCGTCCAACAAGTTGGAGTTCGACACCTTCGCCCATACAGTGCTTCATACGGAGCCATCCCAATACTTTCTTGATAACTATTATTGTACATGAATTCAGCTAATGGAAAAAAGTCTTCCCAGCTACCTCGGAACTCAATTACACATCCTCTCAACATGTCTTCCAGAACTTGGATCACCCTTTCGGACTGTCCATTTGTTTGAGGGTGGAATGTCGTATTGAAGTTCAACCTAGTACCCAACGCTCCTGCAACTTCTTCCAAAATCACGAAGTGAAACGTGGGTCCCTATCTGATATTATGGAAATTGGCACTCCATGCAATCTTACAATCTCCGCCACATACAACCTAGCCAGTTTTTATAACGAGTAATTGATGCGGACTGGTATAAAATGGGCCGACTTGGTTAATCAATCCACTATAACCCATATCGAGTCCTTCTTAGTAGGCATCAAGGGTAGCCCACTAACAAAGTCCATAGTAATCCTTTCCCACTTCAAGAGTGGAATCTTTACTGGTTGAAGCAATCTTGAAGGCAACTAATGCTCCGCCTTCACCTTTTGACAAACCAAGCATTTACTTACGAACTCCAAAACCTCACGCTTAAGTCCAGGCCACCAATAAAGCTCACGCAAATTCTGATACATCTTGTTTTCGCCAGGATGCATAGCATAGAGGCTGGACTGCCTTAGATCATCGTCCTTTGGTAAACATATTCTCCCACGGAAACACAACACTCTTTCACTATTTATCCTAAAGTTTGATGTCTCCCCATTCTCTACTGGTCTAAGACGAGCACCCAAGGTCTCATCCACTAACTGTTTACTCCTTATCTGCTTGACCCACACCAATTTTACTTGAAGCTCATCTAACAAGCTACCATCAACCAACAAGCTTAAACGGGCGACCATAGCCCTCAAGTCCGACTTAACCCTATGACTCAACGCGTCGGCTCCCATATTTGCTTTGCTAGGGTGGTATTCAATTGTACAATCATAATCCTTCAATAATTCCACCCACCTACGCTGCCTAAGGTTTAGCTCCTTTTGGGTAAGAAGGTACTTCAAACTCTTATGGTCCAAATAAATCACGCACTTCTCCTCGTATAGATAATGTCTCCATATTTTTAGCTCGAAGACCACCACAGCTAGTTCCAAGTCATAGGTTGGGTAAATTACCCTCGTGAGTCTTAAGTTACCGTGATGCATACGCAACCACCTTTCCTTCCTGCATCAACACGTAGCCCAAGCCCTCATGCAACGCATCACTATAAACCGTAAACTCCTTCCCAGGCTCTGGCTGAATCAACATAGGGTCCTCAGTTAAGACCTTTTTAAGCTTTCCAAAACTCTCTTGCTGCTTGTCCGTCCATTCAAATGATACTCCCTTCCTCAACAACTTAGTTAATAGAGCAGCAATTACTGAAAAGCCCTCAACAAACCGCCTATAATACCCTGCCAAGCCCAGAAAACTTTAACTTTTCGATACCGACTTGGGTGTTTTCTAGCCTGCTTCAATTTTCCAGGGATCCACCTTAATCCTCTCAGCTGACACCACATGTCCTAGAAAAGTAACCTCCCTTAGCCAAAATTCACAATTACTGAATGTGGCATACAACTGCTTCTCCCTCAAAATCTGCAACACAATCCTTAAGTGTGCATCATGCTCATCCTCATCTCTAGAGTACAATAAAATGTCATTTATAAAAACTACTACGAACCAATCCAGGTACGGTTGGAAGACTCAATTTATGAGGTCCATGAAAGCGGTAGGTGCGTTTGTCAGCCTGAATGGCATCACCAAGAACTTGTAGTGCCCATAACGAGTTTTGAAAGCTGTCTTATGAACATCCGCCTCCTTAACCCTCAATTGGTGATACCTCAAACACAGGTCAATCTTCGAGAAAACGAAAGCTCCCCTAAACTGATCAAACTGATCATCGATTCTCGGTAGAGGGTACCTATTTTTAATAGTTAACTTGTTTAACTATCGGTAGTTTATGCACATTTGCAATGTCCCATCCTCTTCTTCACGAATAACATTGGTGCTTCCCACGGAGAAACACTTGGTCGGATGAATCCTCGATCCAACAATTCCTAAATCCGTGCCTTAAGTTATACCAATTCTTTTGGTGCCATCCGATAAGGGGCAATGGACACCGGAGCCGTACCAGATAACAACTTGACTACAAATTCTACTTCTCTGCTGGGAGGCAATCCCGGCAGCTCCTTGGGAAAAAACATCAAGAAATTCCTTAACCATTCTCAACTCCTTAACAGTACGACTCTTAACCTCCGTATCGCTAATATAAGCCAAATGGGCTTCACATGCCTTTCGTACCAACTTCTTAGCACTTAATGTCGAAATCACATTCGACAGATAGTTTCGACGTTCACCAATAACCTGCATCTCCTTATCCTCCGCTTTTCTTAACACTATTAGCTTTGCAACGCAATCCAAGGTGGCTCGATATTTCACCAGCCAATCCATACCCAAGATTAAATCAAACTCACTAAACGACAGCTCCATCAAATCCGCTAAAAAGGTAACCGCTTGGACTACAAAGGATACCACCCTAAACAACTTATTCACTCCCACTGACTGACTTAACAGACTTATCACAATAATCTCATTTGCAGTAATTTCAAACATATCACCCAAAGGTTTAGTCCTATTACATGCAGCATATGAATGCGTCGAACCAATATTAGTCAATGCAGTGTAAGGTAGCTCATGTATAAAGAACATACTCGTTATTACATCTGGGGCATCCCTGTCTTCTCGGTGATGAGCAGCATAAACCAAACCTATCTACCTCACCTCAGCATGGCCTGCATTTTCGCCTAGTGCTCTACGCCCATGTCCATTACCGTTACTACCTCTGGCTTGCCCACGACCCCTTAGCGGTAGCTGACCACCCCTTGGTTGCTGGACACTACCTCAGCCCGCAACTGGCACCTGAACTGGCATTCTAGGGCAATTCCTGATCCTATGCTCCAAAGATCCACAAGCTATACAAGCTTCCGTCCTCTTCCAACACTCGCCCACATGTCCTTTCCCATAATCAGCAAAAGGTGGCACCCCTGGATTAATAGTAGGGGGCCCTGCTCTGACTGGCCCATTAACTCTGGCCTTAGCCCCAGGCCTCTGTCCAACACCAGGAATCTCTGCTTCCCTTGTATTCTTACCCTTTTCTTTTTCCCAATTTAGGAGCTCAGTGCGCTTTACTTCCTCCGCTATCTTTGCTTTCTCTACCAACTCCAAGAAAAATTGCTCCCTTCTTGGAGCTATCAATACTATGAGGCTATCTCTAAGTCCATCCTCAAACCTAACGCAACGCTCATAGTCCGTTGCCACTATAACTCTTTCATACCTACTAACGCGTAGAAATTTTGCCTCACACTCCGCCACAGATTTGTTTCCCTGGGTCAAGTTCAAGAACTCCTTTCTCCTAGCATCCACATAACTCGCACCTACATACTTCCCTTGGAACGCAGTTTTGAAGAACTCCCAAGTGACCTGCTCAAGTTGGGTGCCTTCTTTCACTGTCATCCACCACTGGTAAGCTTCTTCCCTAAGTATTGACACTGCCCCTTTCAACTTTTGTTGAGGAGAACAGTTCAAGTCCTCCATTATCCTTTCGGTGGCCTGCAACCAGTATTCCGCCATGTTAGGAGCCACACCAGCCACGTCTTTAAAGTTTTCAGCTCCATTTGATCGAAGTCACTCCAGAATGGACCCCTCCATTTCCCGTGCCATTATTGGGCCCTAGGATCCTTTCCAAAATCCTCAGCATTGCTTGCGACAATGCATCTTCCCCCGCGGCTCGATCATACGGCCCAGTCCTAGCTACGGGTAAGGCCTAGACATGCATATACCCATTAACACACCTTAACCTTATGACTCATCCACGGTTGCAATTAATTAATTAAGTTTTATGTCAATTAAACAGTTATCAGATACTAGGCCAAAAACCCCTTACAGAGCCCAAACAAGCCTAAATAAATGCATATGGCCCCTAGGCCCAATCTTATTCAGATGACCCATTAGGCCCAAATCACATTCATATAATTTCCATCACTTAACATCAAGTTGCCAATTTTGCCTATTATGGGCCCGACAGCCCGTCGGGCCCACTTAGCCCATCCTGGTCCGGTTGGCCAAAACACGACCCAAGTTCATGGAATCGCTCATGGGGCCTCAGGTAACCTATCGATTTCCGCCTTAGGAGTGTTTGCACACTCACAAAACTATCGTATCCAAACTTTCAGCTTTTAGGCATTTAGGCTTTTCGACATTTCGGGATTTGCCGATCTACTTGTGTGTATGCAGTGTATGCACACACCTGGTAATAAAGCGTGCTGCGATCCCCCTTACCACGAACCTGCAATCGATATCACTCAATGATTACTTACATATACTTATCGAATACTTTACCAAAAGCCGAAGTCTCACCTTAACCTCACTTGAAACGCCAAGCCTTATTAGCTTTTCCTTGATCACTAATCACGAGTGCTACCCAGATCTGAATTAACCTTTATCATTAAAAACATAATGGGTGACTTGTATCCAACCTATGTCATCCTTTTCTACTAAAGCCTATTCGGCCAACCCTTACCGAAGTGAAGAAACTTACAAAAATCTCACACCTAAAGAGCAAATCGGCAGGGATCCCAAAAGACTAGGATTCGATACTAGTCCTACCAAAACCAGTTAGAAGAAGTGAGGGACAGAGTAATCGATACTAGCAAAACCGATTGAGGGAACAAAAGTAGAATTGACCGAGTGGAAAGGGTAGTGGCGGCACAAAGGATATTCGGCTCTTGAAACTTGTATGGTGAAAAAGGTTATTTGGCACAAAGAATAGTAGAAATCATTTAAAACTAGAGGTGAATCAAAAAGAAAACTTTGAGTAGTGAAGAATGGAGAATCGGCACAAAAAAAAGAATGAAGAACAAGGGATTTTCGGCATTTAGATCTTTGGAAGAAAAGATGTTTTCTGGCAACAAGGTGAGGGAGAATTCGGCATTAGCCTGGCAACCTCATATTCGACATCTATATATAGCATCTAGCCAAATTTCCTATCCCCTAATCCCCAATTCAGCTCCACCTCTTTACACTCCTCATATCCTAATTTTTCTCCCTGATAACCCCTTAATCCCCCTCCTCAAATTTCTCCTCTTATCACTCCCTACAGAGTTCACATTCAACGCTACCACCGTCCATCCCTTAAGCAAAAATAAATCCTTCCTTTGAGCAAGAAGGGATTCGAACCCCTTACCTCTTTGCCTTGCATGTGATGCCACTTGCCACTCCACCACAAGGCTTTCTTGTGTCCAATTCTTCCTTCATTTATTTAAAAGCCAACCTACTTGCCAACAAGGTTCTTTTAATAATTAAACCATAATTTCCTTCACCCCTAAGTTCAAACTCAAACCTTAACCATGACCTACTATCACATAATTTACACTTGACTAGGAATGTCAAGCACAATTTTTATTAAAACTAATAAAAAAAAGGAAAGTTCGGGATTTCGAGATTTTTGGGGCATTACAATACAAATGTCAACTTGTCACTTTATGACTATCCATTTAGCTAACAAAACATACTTAATCCATAGTCATTATACACTAATAAGTAACCGAATCAAAATAGCCATTTTACTTCTATAAGTTGTCGTTAACACTTTATGCACATAACAAAAATCAAACATTAAACTAATCAACTTGACCTTTAAATATCAAACCACAAACAAACATGTCATATGCATACGTATTTAATTTTTTTATCATTAGTCGAATATGCATGCACATCATTTATCAATTCCAAGCCAATTTACAAGACGAATTATATATATATAATTTTATATCAATAATGAACCATACCAAATAACTAAATTCACAAGATATAGCAAAGTCATCTCATAGCTTATCAAAACATGTACCAAAAATTGAAAACACATCCATTATTTACATCATTACTCAAGCCTCATATATTAATAAACCATAGCTAAAACATCAAAACCCAAACATAACCGTCATTTGATCAAAGCATAAAATCCAAGCTTAACAAAATAATAAGCCATTTTAGCATGGCTCATATTTACATACACCAAAATCAAATATATAAACTAGCCTATACATGACATAGGTTCAAGTTCAAACTTATAAAAGTACCAAAATAGTCGATAGTGTAATAAACTTCGCTGACGATCCCCGAGCTAGTAACTTCACTCCAAAATCTATAAAACAGAGGCAAACATACACACAGAGTAAGCTATCATAGCTTAGTAAGTCATAAGCAAATAAATAACTCAATGACATAATCAACTCAATTTAACCAAACCAGTTCATGCTATCATAATCACATTTAACTTCAAGCTTACAGTTTCATATACAATATATACTTTCATATATAAACTTTATCTTGGCCGAATATACTTACGTCTATTGTCAAAGTATCATTCAATTTCAAAGGCATAATATCATTATATAACCGAATATGTATATACACTCAGATGCGTAAACTCATGAATCAAACTTTAATATCACATACTTATACATAACATGTGGTCGAATATACTTCACAAATACACATATATTTACATTAACATCATGTATAATTTGCATCACATATCAAATAACCAACTTACCTTATTTTCAAATAGGTAATCAACTATCACATACCTGTTCACTTTAGCTCAATTTACACATTCGATCACAACTTATCATTGCCCATTGAACCATTTGGAATTGAATAGGATACACGGATAATCACACATATCGTACAACGCCAACATCCCAGACGTGGTCTTACACGTAATCATATATCGATGTTACTGTCCCAAACAGGGTCTTAGACATAATCACATATTGATGCCAATGTCCTAGACATGGTCATACATCAGAACACATATTAGAAATCCTATGTCATGACATATGTATCCTAGTTATTCCTAAGGTTTGTACGAGGCTTTCGGACGTCGTAACTCGGTCAAATCAAATTCGTAAACATAGCTCCCAAACATATTCATATTCGGCAACCACATATTTAAACATAGCTCCCAAGCATATTCATATTCGGCAACCACATATTTACTTCCATGTAGTTCATTTCAGCATATAAAACTCGTGTGACAACCCGAATTAGGGCCTAATCGGAATAGTGGTTTCGTGACCACAAATCTGAGATAGAAATAATTGTTTTATAATTATTTTGGGGTTTATGATATGATTGCATGATTGTGTGAAAATTTCGTGATGAAATTCTATGCCTAAAGTGCTTAAATTGAAAGTAGGGACTAAATCGAATAAGTTGCAAAATTTGCATCCCAGAAGGTTTTAGTATGAAATTGTTTTGGAATATTAATTAGGAGGTCTTAAATAGCAATTTGACCAATTTTAAGTTCATGGACAAAATTAGGACATGGAAGGAATTTTTGAAAGTTTAGTAAGGAGGGCATTTTGGTCATTTGGATATTAAATGAAATAAAATGGGAAAAATAACACCAAATTGATCATCATCCTCCTTAGTTGCTGCGAATTCTCCCTCTCTCCATAGCTAGGGTTTCTTCAATTTTCAAGCTCCATAGTAAGTGATTCCAAGCCCGTTTTTAATGTTCTTTACGTTTTGGAATCCGGAAGCTCGATTAAGCTTATGCTAGTAATAATTTAACCTAGGGTCCACATTTGGAAAAATACCCATAGGTGAAATTTGTGTATTTTGATGTTTTATGATAGAATATGAGGTTTTAAATTATGTTAGATAACTTGTGCTACTCGGTTTTAAGTGAAAAGCGAGTAAAAGCAGCATAATCGGTAAAAATACCTATTGTTCATAACTATATGATAGAGTGAGAATTTGATGTTGTTGTAGAAGAGAAAATGTTCAGCATATCATAAAATATAAGAATAAGGGCTGAAATTAAATTCCGAGCCTAGGGGCAAAATTGTAATTTTGAAAAGTTAGGGGCAAAATGTAATTTTTCCATGATGTGATTTTTGGATTGAAATAAATAGTATGAGTATTAAATGAGCTAAATGTGTTATTATAGATCAAGAAAGACGCGAATTGATCTCGAGCGGGGAAGGAAAAAGTTTTGGACTAAATTGCAAAATTTCCACATTTTGCACCAAGGTAAGTTTGTATGTAAATATTACAATAATTTCATGTACATTCTTATATTTCAGCCTATTATATAAATATACTAGCTGATGTTAAAATATAAATTGACTATTGGAAGAATGGAAATAAATATAGAGAGAGATCCGGTTGAACATTGGAGAGATCGAATGAAATAGAAGGAGCGTAGCTAGGTCACATGTATGATGCTGAGTGCACATCATGTGTACAAGAAAGCTACGAGACACCTCAGAGTAGCTAGGTCACATGTGTGATACGAGATGTATCCCATGTAGACAAGAGAGCTATGTGAAAGATAAATGTAGCTAGGTCGCATGCGTGATTCCAAGTGAAGGACACCATGTAGACAAGAGAGCTACGTGAAAGATAAATGTAGCTAGGTCGCATGCGTGATTCCAAGTGAAGGACACCATGTAGACAAGAGAGCTATGAGACAAATCGGTTGGGTGCATGAGTGGTACTAAGTGTTCACCATGTGTACAAGAGAGCCGAACTAAGCGAAGTATGATGGTGGGGTGTGTCTTTGAAACCATTAAATATCGAGGATTGATCCGAATTGTTCAACGGGATGGTTTTGTGGTGATATTGTGGTTTGGACCTACACTTATGGTGAATGAAATGTGGTGAAAATGATTTGTGGTATATACATATATAAGATAAAATGAGGTTAGCATAGAGAATGTGTGAAAGAGTGAAATTAGCATTAAAACTGTTTTTAGATGGTAGCGATGACGTGATTTTGAAAAATCACCAAAAATAGGAGGAATATACTTAGAGGTTGAATGAGATGTGAAATTAAATTTTAATGAGTCTACTTTCATATAAAAGAAACAGAGAAAGCAAAGGAATTCTATATTTTGAGATATTTACAATTGTATGTGACTTGCTCAGGATGAATACGTGATCCCTGTTCCAACTTTGAAAAATCATTAAAAATTGTACAAAGCAAATTAAGAAATATAGTTTACATGCATAAATTCCTTATTGAGACTAGTTTTATAACAGACTTCAGGTTGTTTGAATTGTGTCTTGAGAGAAATTCAATTTGTAGTGAACAGAGGTCGATCAGTCGAGTGTGTAACAGGAAACTTTAACTAATAAACTGTACTAATAGGCTGAACCAAAAATTATAGAAAAAATTAGCAAAAAGCTTTATGAGTCTAGATTCAGGAAATTTTACGGATTTGAATTTGAGTTTTGTAACTCGAGTTATGATTTATTTAGTGAATATGACGCAGCAGAGACAACTTAATTAAAGTGGAATGAATAGTGAAGTTAAAGTAGATATACTTGAATTGTTGTGTAAATATGTTAGATTTTTTTTAATTAGTATTTACATACTTACTTACTAAGCTATAAGCTTACTTTGTTTCTCTCTTTTGTCTTATAGTGCTCTTGACTTGCTCAGGGAGTTAAGGATCGCGAAGATCTACCCGCACTATCATACTTTAGGGTATTTGAACTAAACGTTTTGAATTATGGCATGTATAGTAGGCTTAATTATTTTGTTACGTGTCATATTTGTCTAGGTTTAAAATATTAGTTACTGATTTCGACCAGCTAATTTGTACAAGCCATTAAAGTTGGCTAATATTGTTCAAGACATATATTATACGATGCACTATCAAATTGGATGACATATTTATATTTCGGTTATGTTTAATGGTATGTGTTATGTTACGGTAATACCTTGTATCTGTTCCTATGATGATAACGGGTAAGGGTGTTACATTTAGTGGTATCGAGCTATGGTTTAGTCGGTTCTCGGACTAATAAAGTGTGTGTAAAAGTCTAGCTATACATGCCATAAAAATATTGTGATAGTGTGGTGACTCCTAATTATTCTAAAGCGTGTTTTGTTTTAATATAGTAATGGATCCTAAAGGAACTGCGGTGATGATGTCTTGCTAATGCGCCGGCTCCCCGCACAAGGGACCGCTACTGTGGAAAGTAGACTGAGACATTGAGACAAGGAGATGAGGCTCGGGATGCCTTTCTCCAAATGATGAACAATTGGTATCTTGAATTTATTCGAGCAAATCCAAATGCTCAACCTCCTCCACCCCTCCTATACCTCGGGCGATTCACTGTGAGCTGCTCAAGGTATAGATTTGGTAAGAATGAACAAGCCTCCGGTTGACAAGATTCAAAACAAGGGGCGAAGAGTTTAGAGCAAAGGTCGATGATGATCCCGAGAAAGCGGAATTCGGCTTGAAAATTCTACCCGTGTATTTGATGAGCTCTCATGTACACCGAGGAATGCTTAAAGTGTCTTGTATCACTTTTGAGAGATTCGACTTACCACCGGTGGAAGACTTTGGTTGCAGTGGTGCCAAAAGAAAAAGTTACTTGGGATTTCTTCCAGAAGAATTTAGAAAGAAATACATAAGTCAGCGATTTATTGATCAAAAACGGAAGGAGTTCCTTGAATTGAAGCGGGGAAAACGTCAGTAGCGAGTATGAACGCGAATTTGTAAGACTCAACAAGTATGCCCAGAATGTGTGTCCACCGAGGCCATTATGTGTAGAAGATTTGAAGATGGGCTGAATGAGGACATTAAAGTGCTTGTAGGAATTTTGGAGTTGAAAGAATTTGTAGTATTGGTTGATCGAGCTCTTAAAGTCAAGAATTGAACAAAGAAAGAAGAAAAGTCGCTATTGAGGCCGAGATGTCGAAAAAAACAGATAAGCAAGCCATTTCAATCTCAACCAAAGAGGTCCAAAGAGACAAACCCTCGAATGACAGGTTTCAATTGGGGATTCACACAGAGATCGTGGTAGAGCATATTCGGGTCTAAAGCTCAAGCTACTTGATGGCAAGTGTGGGTAATGTGCGACCTAGAAAGCCCGAGTGTCGAGAATGTGGCGAGCAACATTATGGTGAGTGTTGGGGACCGAGCGAGCTTGTTTCAAAAGTGTTCTCGCGAGCATTTTATTAGAGATTGTCCGGAGAAAGTTAAAGAAGAAAGATTTGAGTGCTAGATGAATACCACCGCTAGTAGAGGTAGACCACCGAGAAATCTGGAGGTGGGACTAGTAGTAAAAGCGTGATGAAAGATTTAACGGCAAGATCGAAGCTAGAGCACTGCTAGAGCTTATGCTATACGTGCAGAAGATGCATCATCTCGATGTTATTCTTGGTACATTTTCTCTCTATGATACTATTGTTATTGCATTTATTGATCCGGGTCCACTCATTCCTATATTTGCATGAATTTAGTATCCAATAAAAAGTTGCTGTTGAATTTCTTGAGTTTACGATTAAAGTGTCGAACCCCTTAGGCCAATATGTGCTAGTTGACAAGGTTTGCAAGAATTGCTCATTAATGATTCAAGGTCACTGCTTTCCGGCCAACTTGATCTGTGTTACCATTTGGTGAGTTTGACGTTATCTTGGGAATGGACCGGTTAACATTGTATGATGCTAAGGTAGATTGTAAACAAAAGACACTAGAGTTGAAATGTGAAAATGGAGAAATTCGTGGGTTGAAACAGATGAATCAAATAAATTGCCTATGGTGATTTCGCACATGTCTGCGGAAATACATGAGAAAAGGGTGTGAAGCTTATCCGGCTTATGTAATGAATATTGAGTTGCCTCAACTGAAATTTGAATCGATCGATAGTCTGTGAGTTTCGGATGTATTTCTGAGGAATTGCACAGGTTGCCTCGAACGAGAGATAGATTTTGCCATTGATTTGTTCTTTGGTCTTGCACCGATCTCGATTGCTCCATATAGAATGGCTCATTGAATTAAAAGAATTGAAGGCTCGATTCAGGAGTTAACGGACAAGGGATTTGTGAGACCGAGTTTCTCTCCTGGGTGCTCTGTATTATTCGTAAAGAAGAAGGATGGTTCAATGAGACTTTGCATTGATTACCGTCGACAATAAGGTGACTATAAAGAACAAGTACCGTTGCGAGGATTGATGATTTATTCGATCGGTTAAAGGGGGCCACAGTGTTTTCAAGGATTGATTTGAGGTCCGGTTACTACCACCGAGAGTTAAGGAGTCGAGATGTGCGAAAACCGCCTTTAGGACAAGGTATGGACATTATGAGTTTCTTGTGATGCCTTTCGCTTAACAAATGCTCCAACTATATTTATGGACTTAATGAATCGGATCTTCCGACCATATTTGGATAAGTTTGTAGTAGTTTTTATAGATGACATTTTAATTTATTCTCGAGATGAGTCTGAACATGCGAACACTTGAGAACTATATTGCGAGATCTTGAGAGAAAAGAAACTGTTTGCCAAGTTTAGTAAAAGTGAGTTACGGCTTCGTGAAGTCGGATTTTTAGGCATATAGTCTCGGTGATGGTATTCGGTGGATCCAAGCAAGATTTCTGCGATCGTTGATTGAAACCGCCAAGAATGTATCCGAGGTTAGAAGCTTTTAGGCTTAGCCATGTATTATAGACGTTTTGTTGAAGGATTTTCGATGATTGCCTCTCCTATGACTAAGTTGTTGCAAAAGAATGTTAAGTTTGAATAGACGATAAATGTCAACAAAGTTTTGAAAAATTGAAAGCACGATTGATCAAGCACCAATTTTAGTACAGCCCGAGTCAGGAAAGGAGTTCGTAATTTATAGTGATGCATCATTGACAGGCCTTGGATGTGTGTTGATGCAAGAGGGTAAAGTGGTAGCTTATGCTTCGAGACAGTTAAAATCGCATGAGAAGAACTATCCTACACATGATTTGGAACTGGCCGCTGTTGTTTTTGCCTTGAAGATTTGGCGACATTATTTGTACGGTGAAAAATGCCGAATTTTTACTGATCACAAAAGTTTGAAGTACTTGATGAATCAAAAGGATCTGAATCTGCGACAGCGAAGATGGCTTGAATTATTAAAGGATTATGATTTAGTGATTGATTATCATCCGGAAAAGCAAATGTAGTTCTTGGCGCCTTGAGCGAAAATTTCTTTTTACTTTGAGAGCCATGAACACGGGGTTAGCATTGTCGATGATGGGTCAATCTTAGCGAGAGATGAGAGCTAAACCGTTATTTCTCCAGATTGATTTGTGATGCTCAAAAGAATGATAGTGAGTTGCGGATCAAGAGAACTCAATGCGAATCAAAGTTACGACTCAGATTTTCGAGTTGGACCGATGACTGCTTGATGTTTCGAGACAGGATATGTGTGCGAAAAATGATAAATTGATTCGAAAAATATTACATGAGGCGCACAATGGTCATTTACCGTTCATCTGGTAGCACAAAATGTATAATGATTTAAAGAAGTCAGATTGGTGGCGGTATGAAAAGGACATTTCGAATTTGTAACCAAGTGTTTGATCATCAACAAGTAAAAGTGAACATCAAGTGCCTTCAGATTACTTCAACCGGTAATGGTGCACGAGTGGAAATGGGACAAGATTACCATGGATTTTGTAACCGGTTTGCCTTTAACTCCTAAAAAGAAGGATCTTTGTTTGGGTAGTGGTTGATAGATTAACAAAGTCAGCCCACTTTATACCAGTACGTACTGATTACTCACTTGATAAATTAGCCGAATTATATATTGCTGAAATTGTGAAGTTGCACGGAGTACCTATGTCTATAATATCAGATAGAGATCCAAGATTTACCTCGAGATTTTGGAAAAAGTTACAAGAAGCTTTGGGTACAAAATTGAACTTTAGTACCGCATTTCATCCACAAACAGATGGTCAAACGGAAAGAGTAATCCAGGTACTCGAAGATATGCTTAGATGCTGTGTTTTAGAATTTGGAGGTAGTTGGGAGAAATATCTATCTTTGATTGAGTTTGCCTACAATAATAGTTATCAATCAAGTATACAAATGGCACCGTACGAAGCCTTGTATGGTCGTAAGTGTCGAACTCCTTTATATTGGACCGAGCTTAGTGAGAAATGATTCATGGAGTTGATCTAGTTAAAGAAACCAAGAGAAAATAAAAGTAATTCGGGATTGCTTGAAAGTCGCTTCAGATCGACAAAATTCATATGCAGATTTAAAAAGAAAAGAGATTGAATTTCAGGTGGGTGATAAAGTGTTCTTGAAGGTGTCACCATGGAAAAAGATTCGAGATTTAGTCGAAAAGGCAAGTTGAGTCCGCGTTTTATTGGGCCGTCTGAGATTATCGAGAGAATTGGACCAGCGGCATATCGATTAGCCTTACTGCGCGAGTTAGAAAGAATTCATAACGTGTTTCATGTATCAATGTTGCGACGTTATCGTTCTAATCCTTCACATGTGATTTCCCAATGAAATTGAGATTCGATCGGATATGACCTATGAGGAGAAACCAATAAAGATTTTGGCTCGAGAGGTTAAACAATTAAGAAATAAAAGTATAGCTTTAGTGAAAGTATTGTGGCACGACATGGGATAGAAGAGGCTACGTGGGAACCCGAGGAAGCTATGAGGAAACAAGACCCAAACCTCTTTACTGGGTAAGATTTTCGGGACAAAAATCTCAAAAGGGGAGAATTGTGACAACCCGAATTAGGGCCTAATCGGAATAGTGGTTTTGTGACCACAAATCCGAGATAGAAATAATTGTTTTATAATTATTTTGGGGTTTATGATATGATTGCATGATTGTGTGAAAATTTCGTGATGAAATTCTATGCCTAAAGTGCTTAAATTGAAAGTAGGGACTAAATCGAATAAGTTGCAAAATTTGCATCCCGAAGTTTTAGTATGAAATTGTTTTGGAATATTAATTAGGAGGTCTTAAATAGCAATTTGACCAATTTTAAGTTCATGGACAAAATTAGGACATGGAAGGAATTTTTGAAAGTTTAGTAAGGAGGGCATTTTGGTCATTTGGATATTAAATGAAATAAAATGGGAAAAATAACACCAAATTGATCATCATCCTCCTTAGTTGCTGCCGAATTCTCCTCTCTCCATAGCTAGGGTTTCTTCAATTTTCAAGCCCCATAGTAAGTGATTCCAAGCCCGCTTTTAATGTTCTTTACGTTTTTGGAATCCCGAAGCTCGATTAAGCTTATGCTAGTAATAATTTAACCTAGGGTTCACATTTGGAAAAATACCCATAGGTGAAATTTGTGTATTTTGATGTTTTATGATAGAATATGAGGTTTTAAATTATGTTAGATAACTTGTGCTACTCGGTTTTAAGTGAAAACGAGTAAAAGCAGATAATCGGTAAAAATACCTATTGTTCATAACTATATGATAGAGTGAGAATTTGATGTTGTTGTAGAAGAGAAAATGTTCAGCATATCATAAAATATAAGAATAAGGGCTGAAATTAAATTCCGAGCCTAGGGGCAAAATTGTAATTTTGAAAAGTTAGGGGCAAAATGTAATTTTTCCATGATGTGATTTTTGGATTGAAATAAATAGTATGAGTATTAAATGAGCTAAATGTGTTATTATAGATCAAGAAAGACGCGAATTGATCTCGAGCGGGGAAGGAAAAGTTTTGGACTAAATTGCAAAATTTCCACATTTTGCACCAAGGTAAGTTTGTATGTAAATATTACAATAATTTCATGTACATTCTTATATTTCAGCCTATTATATAAATATACTAGCTGATGTTAAAATATAAATTGACTATTGGAAGAATGGAAATAAATATAGAGAGAGATCCTGTTGAACATTCGGAGAGATCGAATGAAATAGAAGGAGCGTAGCTAGGTCACATGTATGATGCTGAGTGCACATCATGTGTACAAGAAAGCTACTGAGACACCTGTAGTAGCTAGGTCACATGTGTGATACGAGATGTATCCCATGTAGACAAGAGAGCTACGTGAAAGATAAATGTAGCTAGGTCGCATGCGTGATTCCAAGTGAAGGACACCATGTAGACAAGAGAGCTACGTGAAAGATAAATGTAGCTAGGTCGCATGCGTGATTCCAAGTGAAGGACACCATGTAGACAAGAGAGCTACGAGACAAATCGGTTGGGTCGCATGAGTGGACTAAGTGTTCACCATGTGTACAAGAGAGCCGAACTAAACGAAGTATGATGGTGGGGTGTGTCTTTGAAACCATTAAATATCGAGGATTGATCCGAATTGTTCAACGGGATGGTTTTGTGGTGATATTGTGGTTTGGACCTACACTTATGGTGAATGAAATGTGGTGAAAATGATTTGTGGTATATACATATATAAGATAAAATGAGGTTAGCATAGAGAATGTGTGAAAGAGTGAAATTAGCATTAAAACTGTTTTAGATGGTAGCAGTGACGTGATTTTGAAAAATCACCAAAAATAGGAGGAATATACTTAGAGGTTGAATGAGATGTGAAATTAAATTTTAATGAGTCTACTTTCATATAAAAGAAACAGAGCAAGCAAAGGAATTCTATATTTTGAGATATTTACAATTGTATGTGACTTGCTCAGGATGAATACGTGATCCCCTGTTCCAACTTTGAAAAATCATTAAAAATTGTACAAAGCAAATTAAGAAATATAGTTTACATGCATAAATTCCTTATTGAGACTAGTTTTAAATGAAACAGACTTCAGGGTTGTTTGAATTGTGTACTGAGAGAAATTCAATTTGTAGTGAACAGAGGTCAGATCAGTCGAGCTGTGTAACAGGGAAACTTTAACTAATAAACTGTACTAATCGGCTGAACCAAAATTATAGAAAAAATTAGCAAAAAGATTTATGAGTCTAGATTCAGTGAAATTTTACGGATTTGAATTTCGAGTTTTGTAACTCGAGTTATGATTTATTTAGTGAATATGATGCAGCAGAGACAGCTTAATTAAAGTGGAATGAATAGTGAAGTTAAAGTAGATATACTTGAATTGTTGTGTAAATATGTTAGATTTTTTTTTAATTAGTATTTACATACTTACTTACTAAGCTATAAGCTTACTTTGTTTCTCTCTTTTGTCTTATAGTGTTCTTCGGCTTGCTCAGGAGTTAAGGATCGCGAAGATCTACCCGCACTATCATACTTTAGGGTATTTGAACTAAACGTTTTGAATTATGGCATGTATAGTAGGCTTAATTATTTTGTTACGTGTCATATTTGTCTAGGTTTAAAATATTAGTTACAGTACTCGACCAGCTAATTTGTACAAGACATTAAAGTTGGCTAATATTGTTCAAGACATATATTATACGATGCACTATCAAATTGGATGACATATTTATATTTCGGTTATGTTTAATGGTATGTGTTATGTTCTGGTAATACCTTGTATCCTATTCCGTCGACGGTAACGGGTAAGGGGTGTTACAACTCGTATTTATTTAAAATTAACAACATCTATTTGCTTATAAACTTACCTCGGACAACGATAATCGAAACGGGACGATTAATTTTGGTTTTCCCCCCGATCCAAATCCGATTTCTTTGGTTCTTGATCTAAACATTCAAATTAAACTCATTCAAACATAATTTCATTCAATTTAGTCCAAAAACACATAAAATGGCAATTTATCATTTTGCCCCTAACATTTTACACTTTTTACAATTTTGTCCAAATTGCACAAAACACAAAACATGCAAAATTTGCACATACCATGCTTAGGACGAATGTTACCCATGCTCATACAAATCCATAGTTTTCATTTATTTCACATTTATGTCCCTCAATTTATTATTTTTGCAATTTAGCCCTAATTATTCAAAATCATCAAAAATTCTAATACAAAACATATTAATCCAAAACATATCTTTCATAATTCATCAGCTAACATCACAAAGCTTAATTATTCATCAATGGCATAACTCAAAATATTCATCAAAATCAGAAATTCAAGCATGGGATTTGTACATTACATTGCAACGATCTCAAAAACGTAAAAATTATAAAAAACCGAGCTAGCTACATACCTTAATCAAACTTCAACAATGGCCGAAACTTGAAAACCTTATTCTTTCTCTTTTCTTTTAGCATTCAGTCATGGAAAATAAAAGATAAATGAATGATATTTTATTATATGTTTTATTATAATAACATATTTACTATTTTACATATTTAACCTTTAAACTAAAATATAAAACCATTATAATTCATGTCTTAAACGGTCCATCACTTTAACTATGGTAATATTGCATTATAAATACCTCAAATTAAAAAGACAACAATATTTTGGCCCTTTCACATTTAACCATCAAATTATCATTTTACGCGATTAAGCCCTTTTTATTAAATCGACACTCAAACGATAAAATTAAAACACAAAAATTTCACAGATATAAATTCACATATAGTAAGCATAGAAGATAATTTTTAATTTTTTTTTGGCTCAAATTTGTGGTCCTGAAACCACCGTTCTGAATAGTGTCTAATCAGGCTATTATAACTTTTCCCCCTTAGGGAATTTTGTCCCCGAAAATCTTACTGGTGAATAGGTTCGGATAACGTTCTTTCATTGCATCTTCTGGCTCCCATGTTGCCTCTTCAACTTCGTCTGTATGCCACAATACTTTCACTAACAAAATTTTCTTATTTCGCAAATCTTTAACTTTGCAAGCCAGAATAACAATCAGTTCTTCCTCATTTGTCATATCAGACTTAATCTTGATCTCTGACGGATTAATAACATATGAAGGGTCGGATCTGTACCGTCAAAGCATCAAAACATGAAATAAATTATGGATCTTTTCTAACTCAGGTGGCAACAATAGTTTGTATGCAACCAGCCCAATACACTCAATAATCTCATATGGCCCAATAAATCTCAGACTCAATTTGCCTTTATGACAGAATTTGAGTATTTTCTTCCACGACGAGACTTTCAAAAAGACTCTTTCCCCTATCTGAAACTCTATATCTTTTCGTTTCTAGTCATCATACGATTTTTGACGATCTGACGTTGTTTTTAGACTTTCACGGATCACTTTTACTTTTTGTTTAGTCTCTCTGAACAAGTCAACCTCGTGTAACTTATTTTCACTGAGCTCGGTCCAATACAATGGTGTACGACAATTACGACCGTATAAAGCCTGGTAAGGTGCCATTTTGATACTTGATTGAAAGCTATTATTGTACACAAATTCAATCAGAGGTAAGTATCCTTCCCACTTAGCTTTAAACTCGAGAATGCAACATCTCAACATATCCTCAAGCATCTGAATGATTCGTTCGGACTGACCATTTGTTTACGGATGGAAAGCATTACTGAAATGTAATTTCATGCCATCTTGCAATTTCTTCCAAAACCACGATGTAAACCTCGGATCTCTATCCAAAACAATAGAAATAGGTACTTCGTGTAATCTCACAATCTGAGAAACATATAATTCAGCTAGCTTATCAAGTGAGTAATCTGTGCGAACCGAAACAAAATGAGCCAATTTAGTCAATCTATCCACAATAACCCAGATCGCATCTTTCTTGTTCGATGTCAACGGTAAATCGAATACAAAATCCATCGTGACTCTGTCCTATTTCCACTCAGGTATCCTAATCGGCTGAAGTAATCTAGAAGGTACATGATGCTCGGCTTTTACTTGCTGACAGACTAAATATTTCGAAACAAAGTCAGAAATGTCTCGTTTCATACCATGCCACCAAGAAAGCTATTTCAGATCATTATACATTTTCATACTACCATGGTGAACAGATAATCGACTATTATGAGCTACATTCAAAATCATCTGAATCTATTCTGGATTTTTTAGAACACATATTCGGTTTCTAAACCTTAGACAACCCTCTACATCAACTCAAAATTCTGAATCAACATTCAAGTCACATTGACCCCGCTTTGCTAACAAATTATAATGAACTTTCTAAGCTTAGCAGATCTATTGTATAAATAACGGTCTTGCTTTTAATTCAGCTATTATATAACCATCATTAGATATAGCCATATGCGCATTCATTGCACGCAAAGCAAATAATGATTTTCGGCTTAGAGCATCAGCAACAACATTAGCCTTTCTCAGATGGTAGTCAATCACAAGCTCGTAATATTTTAGCAACTCTAACCATTGTCGCTGTCTCTAATTCAGATCTTTCTGAGTCATCAAATATTTCAAACTTTTGTGATCAGTATAAACGTGAAATTTCTCACCGAACAGATAGTGATGCCACATTTTCAATGCAAACACAATAGTTGCCAATTCTAGATCGTGCGTCGGATACTTCTTTTCATGCGGATTTAACTATCTCGAGGCATAAGCTATGACTTTGCCTTCCTGCATTAACACAAACCCAAACCATTTAAAGATGCATCACTATAGATAACAAATTCTTTACCCGATTTTGACTAAACTAGCACTGGAGCTTCGGTCAAAAGGGCTTTCAACTGATCAAAACTTTTCTAGCACTTTTCTGACCACTCAAACTTAATATCTTTCTATAGTAGCTTGGTCTTCGGGGTTTCAATCATAGAGAAACCTTTGACGAATTGTCTATAGTAACTAGCAAGTCCTAGAAAACTTCAGACTTCAGAAACATTTCTCAGAGGTTTCCAATCAAGTATAGCCGAAATTTTACTCGGATCAACCCGAATACCCAATGCTGATACAACATGTCCCAGAAAACTGGATTCGTGTAACCAGAACTCACATTTAGTGAACTTCGCATACAACTGTTTATTGCGTAAAGCCTATAATACAAGTCTCAAATGTTTGACATGCTCAGTTTCATACGGGAATTGATCAAAATGTCATTTATGAGCACAACCACAAACCGATCTAAATATTGTCTGAAGATCCGATTAATCAAATCCATGAAAATAGCAAGTGCATTAGTAAGTCTGAAAGGCATAACCTGAAACTCATAGTGTTCGTACCACGTTTGGAAAGTAATTTTCAGCACATCGAAGTCTTTAACTCGCAACTGATAGTAGCCTGATAGTAGCCGGATATTTATTATTTATAGTCACCTTATTGAGCTGTCTATAGTCGATACACATTCTCTTAGTTTCGTATTTCTTTTTCACAAATAAAACTGGTGCACCCTAGGGAAAGAAACTCGGTCGCGCAAAATCTCTATTTGTCAACTCTTGCAACTGAGCTTTCAATTCTTTTAATTTAGTAGGTGCCATTCTATACGAAACTATCGATATTGAAGTCATCCCCAGCACTAACTCAATACCAAACTCTACTTCTTGGATAGGTGGCAGACCCGACAATTCTTTAGGAAACACATCCAAATACTCACACACAACTGGTACTAGTTCAATCTTTCTTTCGATCACTTTACTATCAATAGTCTTTCTTTTGCAGTTTACGACAACATCATGCAAAGTCAACCAACCCATACCCAGAATTATATCGAACTTGTCAAATGGTAACAACATCAAATCAGCTGAAAAACACGAATCTCGAATCATCAAAGGATAATTCTTACACACTTTGTCAACCAGAACACACCGGCCCAAGGGGTTTGATACTTTAATCACAAACTCAGTAGACTCAATAGGAAAAGCCTTACTAAATACTAAGGTCTCACACATATAAGAATGAGTCGAACCAGGATCAATCAATGTAGTTACACTAGTATCATAGAGAGTGAATGTACTAGTAATAACATCTAGGGATGAAACCTCCTCGTAAGCGCGAATGGCATAGGCTCTGGCAGGTGCGTGAGCTTCAGATCGAACTACTGTGTCTCTAGTTCCTCTCTGACTGCTACTCACATTACTCGTATTTTTGGGTGGTCTACCTTGAGATGACATATTACTCGGTCTCGCATTTTGTATTGTGTTTTGTTCAGCTAACCAAGGGCATTCACGAATGTAATAATCGATCGATCCACAATTAATCAAGTAATCTACAACTGTCGGGATGCCGTTTACCATAATTTTTTCACTCCAGTTGATTTGATCTAATGTTACCAATACTAGCTACTGAGGTAGCTTTTGAATTCCCAGGTGGTCTATCCCGATTACGTCTAGTATAACCTGCAGTATCCTTTGAACGGCTAGAATCATCCTGGAATCTCTTTGATGCCAACTTAAATGACTTATCCGATGATCTCTTATGTGAATTTCTAGCTTCGAAGTTAGCTTTTCTTTTCTCTTTTCCAAGCTCTTCAGTTTTGCATGCTCACTCAATAAGTACAATGAACTCTTTTATTTCAAGAATGCCAACTTGCAATTTAATGTCTTCGTTCAAACCGTTTTTGAATCTTTTACACATTATAGCTTCAGTCAATACACATGCATGGGCATATCTACTAAGTCTCACAAATTTTTGCTCATATTCTGTCACGATCATACGACCCTGTTTCAACTTTAGAAATTCTTTGCGTTTTTTATCAATGAATCTCTGACTGATATATTTCTTTCAAAATTCAGTCTGAAAGAAATCCCAGGTCATCATTCTTTCAGAACCACTGATACTAGTGTATTCCACTAGTGATATGCGGTGTTGTAACACCCCGAACCCGAGACCATCGCCGGTGTCGGACACGAGGGGTTAACAAGCCAAATCCACATATTTCACCCACCAATTTGACATTTCCAGACAGGCTGGAAATCTGCGTCACTGTCACCTTAAAAATCATATCTCGAGTTTCAAAACTCGGAAACTGATTCCGTAAATTTTCCCTGAATTTAGACTCATATATCCATCCATGGATTTATTTATAAAATTTTTGGTTGGGCCAATTGGTACAGTTTATTAGTTAAAGTCACCCATGTTACAGGGATCGACTGCTCTGACCTTCACGCGTTACAACTTGAATATTTCTCTGTACAGCGCTTTAATACTGGTGCCGTTTGTTTCTAATGAAACTAGACTCAAAATGGAATCTGTACATATAAGGAATGACTCCTAATTCTTTCTGGATAATTTATAATAAATTTTTAAAGTTTCGATAGGGGACCCAGAAACCGTTCTGGCCCTATCTCACAATAGCTTTAATATCTCTTAACATGTAACTCCTATGACCGTTTCGTTTATTCCACATGAAAGTAGACTCATTAAGGTTCATTTACATAATTTATTCATTATTTAATACCATTCCTACAAATTTTGGTGATTTTTCAAAACTACACCACTGCTGCTGCCAGCATCTGTTTTCAACGTAACCATTACCTATTTCATGATTTCCACGATTCAAATGGCCCTTTTTGCACACATAGCACAAAGTGTGATTATGATTAACCATTCCAATGGCTAATCCTTTCAGACAATTTCATACCCCATAATGAATATCATACAAACTATTATAGAATCATACTAAAAACGTATATAAGCCATTTTCGCATGGCTATCCAAGCTTACACAAAACCGAAAGGTACATGACCTTCAACATTAGGGTAGTCCTATACATGCCATTTCAAAGTTCAACCAAAATTATACCAAAATGGAGGCTTTGATAGTGTAGATGACTTCGACTTTAATGATCCCGAATCCGATCGCTAACGAGCAAAATCTATAAAACAGAGAGCCAAAGCAACGGGGTAAGAATTTTTATGCTTAGTAAGTCTCAAGCAATAAAATCAGCTTTAACTAAGGCATTACATTCACATTGCCAAATGAATCATTTCATTAATACACATTCACATAATCATACTTGCTTCACACTTCATCACTGTATACTTTCACAAGATATCAACCAATTCAATAGCTGAAAATTCGTTAGTCGATTGAACGAATGTTACTCAAACATATCGACTTTTCCAATGCACATATAAACATACATTTTCCTTTGGGCTTTTCGAGCGTACTAATTAAATTTATTACAGCAACCAACGCTCACCTTCAGCCCAAGCTTCTTCGGAATACAATCGGATATAACCACATGCACGAATGCCTTCGGGTCTTAGCCCGGATAGAACGACTTGCACAAATGCCTTCGGGTATTAGCCCGGATTTAACAACTTGCACGAATGCCTTGGTCTTAGCCGGATGTGGTCACTAGCACAATGGCCTTCGGTCTTAACCCGTATAATTACTAGCATAAATGTCTTGGGACTTAGCCGGATATCATTCAATTGCTCATGCACACACATACATCAATAATCATTACACATCCATGTTTCATTTTCGTTACTAAGGCTCAAACACAAACATATCACTTGCATAATCGCCTTGGGACTTAACCCGTATCATTCAAATACTCATACACACATAAATCAATAATCATTACACATCCATATTTCATTTCACATAATTCGAGTAGGGTCATTTCTTGAGGACTTACCTCGGATGTTGTCGAACGGCTTCGACGGCTAATCGATCACTTTTTCCTTCCCCTTATCCAATTGTGGCCCTCTAAGCTCTTGAGCTAATTCAAACAAATTCAATTCATTAAAGTCTCGCTTGCTAGCCTTGGCCGAATACACATATCATTGACTCAACATCACATAACTAAGCACTTTAGTCAATTTTCTTTAATTACGCACACATTCGGCCTTAGCTCACAACAAGGTAGCCGATTACCTAAGTCAAGAATAGGCATCATTAAGCTTGCCTCTAACCGAATGCATGCACAATAATTCCCCCCATGTGGCCGATTATACTTAGTCATACTTGCACAAAATCAACAATAAATTGCAAGGTTTTCACATCATATGTGTACTAGGCCGATTGTACATGCAAATTTCACAACATTCTTCAACAAATTTCTTCTTTAAACAACATATTTATCACTTCCTTCATAATCAAAATATCATGTGCAATCATATATACACATATAGGTGCAAGGCCGAATTTCAAGGTGTCCATAGCCATCCAAAACACAAATTTTTACTAACATGCAAGAAGCATGAACCATGCTCATGAATGCATCATGGCCGAATACATCACAATCATGCCCCTTTCAACTTCAATCATGGTTAAACAAAAAGAAAACTCAATGTCTTACTCAAGATGGCTACAAGAAATTTCAAGAGTAGAAAATCCATCATTGCATGCATCATTAGCAAGCTTCACATTTAGCATGCAATGGCTTTAACACATTAACAACTTTGGCCAAATACCATTCCCATGGCATAACAAGGATTTGAACCATGGCTAACATGAACATCAAGTTAGCAACTAAAACATGCATGAAACTCATAACACAACCTCATACATACCTTACTCTTGATGCAAGTTTAGCCAAATTTCCTTCTAGATCTCTTCTAAACAAAGAAAATGAAGCAAAAATCCTTCCTTTTTCCTTAGTATTTTCGGCCAAAGAAGAGAAAATAGATGAACAAAATTTTTTCTTTGCTTCTCTTTCACTCACGGCAAAAGGGGGAAAGGATGAGCAAATTTTTGATTTTTTTGTTTCTCTTCCTACATGCTTAATTTTTTTATCATTTATCACATCATGCATTAACAAAACATGTCATAACATGTTTTCCTTGCCCATATTCCCTTGTCATGGCCGGCCACTATACCATCTTTGGGGAAATTTGACATGCAAATCCCTTATTTTTGCATGCATGATCAACTAGTCATCACACATTTCCCCATCATACTTTCAAAGTTTACTACTAGGTCCTTTCTAGTGAAATTCACATTTATAATTCTAAATTGAAACATCAAAATGTCATACACAAATTAACACATATCATAGGCATCAAAATAAATTTTTAAATTATTTTTATGCCTCGGTTTTGTGGTCCCGAAACCACATCCCGACTAGGGTCAATTTTGGGCTGTCACAACTCTCCCCCACTTAAGAAATTTTCGTCCCCGAAAATCTTACCGGTAAATAGGGTTGGGTATCGCTCTTTCATAGAGTTCTCGGTTTCCCAAGTAGCTTCTTCTATCCCGTGTTTGAGCCATAACACTTTCACTAGCGGAACCCGCTTGTTTCGCAACTCCTTCACTTCACGTGATAGGATACGAATCGGTTCTTCCTCATAACTCATATTGGCTTGAATTTCAACCTCCGATGGACTAATCACGTGCGATGGATCAGATCTATAGCGTCGAAGCATCGAAACATGAAAGACATCGTGAATCTTTTCGAGTTCGGGGCAAAATCGACGATATGCCACCGGACCGACTTCGCTCGGATATCTCATATGGTCCAATGAACCTCGGGCTCAACTTGCCCTTACGGCCGAATCTGAGTATCTTTTCCAAGGCGAAACCTTAAGAAACACTTTATCTCCCACGATACTCAATGTCCTTTCGTTTCAAATCCGCGTCGACTTCGACGATCGGAGGCTATTTTCGACTTTCACGGATTACTTTTACTTTCTGCTCAGCATCTTTAATCAAATCCACTCCGAAAATTTTGTTTTCACCAAGCTCGGTCCAAAACAATGGTGTACGGCATTTACGCCCGTACAAAGCCGTAAGGCGCCATCTTAATACTTGATTGAAAACTATTGTTGTGGCGAATTCAATCAAAGGTAGGTACCGTTCCCATGAACCACTCGAACTCGAGGATGCAACATCTCAACATATCCTCAAGTATCTGAATTATCCGCTCGGATTGACCATCGGTTTGGGGTGAAAGGCGGTCTTTGAAATGCAACTTGGTACCCAAAGCTTCTTGCAATTTCTTCCAAAATCGCGAGGTGAACCTCGGATCTCTATCCGACACAATGTAAATCGGTACCCGTGTAATCTCACAATCGAGAAACGTACAATTCAGCTAGTTTATCTAATGAAAATCCGTACACACAGGATAAAGTGAGCCGACTTAGTCAATCTATCAACAACAACCCAAATCGCATCCTTCTTACTTGCTGACAATGGCAGTCCGGACACAAAGTCCATTGTGACTCGATCCCATTTCCACTCGGGTATCGTGATCGGCTGAAGTAATCCTGAAGGCACTTGATGTTCCGCTTTCACTTGTTGACATATTAAACATCTCGAAACAAAATCGGAGATGTCTCGTTTCATACCATGCCACCAAAACCGACGTTTCAAATCGTTGTACATCTTCGTACTCCCCGGGTGGATTGCCATTCGGCTACAATGGGCTTCGTTCAGAATTATCGAAATAAGTTCCGAATTCCTTGGAACACACAGACGACTTCTGAACCTCAAACAATCGTCATCATCGATCTGAAACTCCGATTCCTTGTTCGGAACACACTCGACCCGTTTTGCAACCAACTCATCGTCGACCTTCTGAGCTTCACAAATTTGATGTATCAATAATGGTTTGGCTTTCAATTCAGCTACTAACACGTTGTCGGATCGAACGGACAAGTGCACATTCATCGCTTGTAAAGCGAATAATGATTTACGACTCAAGGCATCCGCAACCACATTCGCCTTTCCCGGGTGATAGTCAATGACCAGCTCATAATCCTTTAACAGCTCGAGCCAACGTCTTTGTCGCAGATTTAAGTCTCTTTGGGTCATCAAATATTTGAGACTTTTGTGATCCGAGTACACATGGCACCTCTCACCAAATAAGTAATGTCGCCAAATCTTCAAGGCGAATACGATGGCAGCCAATTCGAGATCATGGGTCGGATAATTTTTCTCGTGTGGCTTTAATTGCCTCGACGATAGGCCACAACCCGACCTTCTTGCATCAATCGCAACCTAACCCAAGTAGGAGGCGTCACTATAGATGACAAACTCTTTGCCGATTCGGGTTGCACTAAAATTGGGGCTTCATCAAATAAGTTTTCATTGATCGAAACTTTTCGACATTTCTCCGTCCATTCGAACTTAACATCCTTTTGGAGTAGCCGTCATCGGCGTGGCTATCGTTGAGAAACTTTTACAAATCATCGGTAATAACCGCAAGCCCAAAAAGCTCCAAACCTCATAATATTTCTGGAGGCTTCCAATTAAGTATGGCTGAAATTTTATTCGGTCGACTCGAATACCGATCAGATACCACATGACCCAAGAAGCTAACTTCTCTTAACCGAACTCACACTTGCTGAACTTAGCATATAATTTCTTATCCCGTAAAATTTGCAGCACTAACCTCGTGTTCAAGATGTTCGGTCTCATTTCTTGAATAGACCAAGATGTCATCAATGAATACGACTACGAATTGATCCAAATATGGTCCAAGATCCGATTCATTAAATCCATAAATACCGCAGGGAATTAGTAAGCCCAAACGGCATCACTAGGAACTCATAGTGACCATATCTCGCTTCAAGGCGGTCTTGGGTACGTCCAAATCTCGAATTCGCAATTGATAATAGCCCGATCTCAAATCTATTTTCGAGAACACCGAGGCTCCTTCAGTTGATCGAACAAGTCATCGATACGTGGTAACGGATATTTGTTCTTTATCGTCGCTTTATTAAGGCGGCGATAGTCGATCTACGACCTCATGGTTCCATCCTTCTTTTCACAAACAACACCGGCGCACCCAAAGGCGAAAAACTCGGCGAGCAAAACCTCTATCCACCAATTCTTGCAACCGAGCTTTCAACTCCTTTAATTCGTTGGTGCCATACGATATGGAGCTATCGAAATTGGAGTGGTACCAGGTACCAATTCGATGCCAAATTCTATTTCCCGAACAGGTGGTAAACCCGGCAATTCTTCAGGGAAAACATCCGGGTATTCACAAACCACTAGCACTGATTCGGGTTTCCTTTCTGATTCCTTGTCATCGAGCACATACGCAAGGTACGCCGCACCCTTTTCTTACATATTTCGGGCCAACATTGCTGATATTACACCGGTAACCCTTTAAGTCCATAGACTCAACCCGAATTATCTCGTTATTCGCGCACCTCAAATCGATAGTCTTGCTTTTGCAATTTACAACCGCATCGTGCATGGTCAACCAATCCAAACCAAGAATAACGTCGAATTCATCGAACGGCAAAAGCATCAAGTCCGCCGAAAACAAGAACCTCGGAACACTAGGGGACTTTTCTTGCACACTTTGTTGACAAGCACGTAATGACCCAAGGGTTTGACACCCAAATTACAAACTCGAGAGACTCAATAGGCAAAGTCTTCTTTGGATGCTAAGGTTTCACGTATATAAGAATGAGTAGAACCGGGGTCAATCAAAGCAATCACATTAGTATTGAAAAGAGTGAAAGTACCGTAATGACATCCGGTGAGGCAGCATCCTCGCGTCTTGGCGTATGGCATAAGTCCTAGCAGAGCACGAGCCTCGGATCGATGGTAGCATCTCTAGATCCTCTCGACCGCCACTAACATTGCCCACATTTCTAGGTGGCCTACCTCGGCGATGGTAGCACCGGGTTTCCACTCGACTTACATTTTGTTCAAGCAACCTCGGGCAATCCTTCATAAGGTGGTCGGCCGATCCACACTTATAGCAGGAGCGATCACGGAACCTCTGACTCCCGAATGCCATTTACCACAATGCGAACACTCGCTCTCTCTCGGCGATCATTTCCACCATCAGCGATCGAAGTGACTCGTGTGGTCACAGGGGTCGATCGCGTCCTCGTCTAGAAAAGCCCGGCGCCTCGGACCGGCTCACATCATCTCAAAATCTCTTGATGCTGTTGAAGAGACTTTCCGAGGACCTTTTCGAATTCTCCGGTTCCCACATCAACTTTTGTTTCTCCTTTCTAAGCTCTTCGACTTTACAAGCCGCTCAACAAGTACTCTGAACTCTCGTATTTCGAGAATGCCAACGAACATCCTTATATCATCATTCAGCCCATCCTCGAAGCGTTTACACATAATAGCTTCGGACGAAATGCATTCTCGCAGCGTCTTGGCTAAGCCTCACAAATTTTCGTTCGTAGTCGAATCGACATAGAACCTTGCTTAAGATCAAGAAATTCCCTTCGCTTCGGTCGATGAATCTCGATGATATACTTTTTTGAACTCGGTTTGAAAGAATTCCCAAGTCACTTGCTCTCTAGGCACCACAGTCGAGTACTCCACCAATAATAGGCGGAATCGCGTAGCAAGGAGATGGTACACTTTAAGCACTCATCGGTGTACAAGATAGCTCATCGAGCACCGGATAGTGTTATCCAACCAAAATTCAGCTTGCTCGGCATCGTCGCTATCCGTAGCCTTGAATTCAGTGGCCCCATGTTTACGAATTCTGTCGATTGGGGCTTACTTGACCTTATTTGGTCGATTCACAGGAGGTATTGTAGGTGCGGGGTTGCATTAGTCGGGAATGGAGGTTGTGGAACAATAGTGTTAGTTCGAATGTATTGGTTGAACCAATCATTCATCACACTATAAAAGGCTTGCCTAGCCTCATCATTCGGATTGTTGGCCATAGGTTGAGAGTCCGCCGCACTGTCCCTTGCGCGGAGCAGCGCCACACTCTCCACATCATCAGCTATTGCACGGTTGGGATCGGGATCCATTGCTATAAACAAACACAAAGTCAAATTGTCAGAAATCACCACACTATCAATTCATCATTTAATGGCATGTATAGCTAGACCCCAAACATATCACGGTAGTCCTAGAATCGACTAAACCGTGGCTCTGATACCAATAAAATTGTAACACCCCGAACCCGAGACCATCGCCGGTGTCGGACACGAGGGGTTAACAAGCCAAATCCACATATTTCACCCACCACTTTGACATTTCCAGACAGGCTGGAAATCTGCGTCACTGTCACCTTAAAAATCATATCTCGAGTTTCAAAACTCGGAAACTGATTCCGTAAATTTTCCCTGAATTTAGACTCATATATCCATCCATGGATTTATTTATAAAATTTTTGGTTTGGCCAATTGGTACAGTTTATTAGTTAAAGTCACCCATGTTACAGGGATCGACTGCTCTGACCTTCACGCGTTACAACTTGAATATTTCTCTGTACAGCGCTTTAATACTGGTGCCGTTTGTTTCTAATGAAACTAGACTCAAAATGGAATCTGTACATATAAGGAATGACTCCTAATTCTTTCTGGATAATTTATAATAAATTTTTAAAGTTTCGATAGGGACCCAGAAACCGTTCTGGCCCTATCTCACAATAGCTTTAATATCTCTTAACATGTAACTCCTATGACCGTTTCGTTTATTCCACATGAAAGTAGACTCATTAAGGTTCATTTACATAATTTATTCATTATTTAATACCATTCCTACAAATTTTGGTGATTTTCAAAACCACACCACTGCTGCTGCCAGCATCTGTTTTCAACGTAACCATTACCTATTTCATGATTTCCACGATTCAAATGGCCCTTTTTGCACACATAGCACAAAGTGTGATTATGATTAACCATTCCAATGGCTAATCCTTTCAGACAATTTCATACCCCATAATGAATATCATACAAACTATTATAGAATCATACTAAAACGTATATAAGCCATTTTCGCATGGCTATCCAAGCTTACACAAAACCGAAAGGTACATGACCTTCAACATTAGGGTAGTCCTATACATGCCATTTCAAAGTTCAACCAAAATTATACCAAAATGGAGGCTTTGATAGTGTAGATGACTTCGACTTTAATGATCCCGAATCCGATCGCTAACGAGCAAAATCTATAAAACAGAGCCAAAGCAGCGGGTAAGAATTTTTATGCTTAGTAAGTCTCAAGCAATAAAATCAGCTTTAACTAAGGCATTACATTCACATTGCCAAATGAATCATTTCATTAATACACATTCACATAATCATACTTGCTTCACACTTCATCACTGTATACTTTCACAAGATATCAACCAATTCAATAGCTGAAAATTCGTTAGTCGATTGAACGAATGTTACTCAAACATATCGACTTTTCCAATGCACATATAAACATACATTTTCCTTTGGGCTTTTCGAGCGTACTAATTAAATTTATTACAGCAACCAACGCCACCTTCAGCCCAAGCTTCTTCGGAATACAATCGGATATAACCACATGCACGAATGCCTTTGGGTCTTAGCCCGGATAGAACGACTTGCACAAATGCCTTCGGTATTAGCCCGGATTTAACAACTTGCACGAATGCCTTGGTCTTAGCCGGATGTGGTCACTAGCACAATGGCCTTGGTCTTAACCCGTATAATTACTAGCATAAATGTCTTCGGGACTTAGCCCGGATATCATTCAATTGCTCATGCACACACATACATCAATAATCATTACACATCCATGTTTCATTTTCGTTACTAAGGCTCAAACACAAACATATCACTTGCATAATCGCCTTCGGGACTTAACCCGGGTATCATTCAAATACTCATACACACATAAATCAATAATCATTACACATCCATATTTCATTTCACATAATTCGAGTAGGGTCATTTCTTGAGGACTTACCTCGGATGTTGTCGAACGGCTTCGACGGCTAATCGATCACTTTTTCCTTCCCCTTATCCAATTGTGGCCCTCTAAGCTCTTGAGCTAATTCAAACAAATTCAATTCATTAAAGTCTCGCCATAGCCTTGGCGAATACACATATCATTGACTCAACATCACATAACTAAGCACTTTAGTCAATTTTCTTTAATTACGCACACATTCGGCCTTAGCTCACAACAAGGTAGCCGATTACCTAAGTCAAGAATAGGCATCATTAAGCTTGCCTCTAACCGAATGCATGCACAATAATTCCCCCCATGTGGCCGATTATACTTAGTCATACTTGCACAAAATCAACAATAAATTGCAAGGTTTTCACATCATATGTGTACTAGGCCGATTGTACATGCAAATTTCACAACATTCTTCAACAAATTTCTTCTTTAAACAACATATTTATCACTTCCTTCATAATCAAAATATCATGTGCAATCATATATACACATATAGGTGCAAGGCTGAATTTCAAGGTGTCCATAGCCATCCAAAACACAAATTTTACTAACATGCAAGAAGCATGAACCATGCTCATGAATGCATCATGGCGAATACATCACAATCATGCCCTTTCAACTTCAATCATGGTTAAACAAAAGAAAACTCAATGTCTTACTCAAGATGGCTACAAGAAATTTCAAGAGTAGAAAATCCATCATTGCATGCATCATTAGCAAGCTTCACATTTAGCATGCAATGGCTTTAACACATTAACAACTTTGGCCAAATACCATTCCCATGGCATAACAAGGATTTGAACCATGGCTAACATGAACATCAAGTTAGCAACTAAAACATGCATGAAACTCATAACACAACCTCATACATACCTTACTCTTGATGCAAGTTTAGCCAAATTTCCTTCTAGATCTCTTCTAAACAAAGAAAATGAAGCAAAAATCCTTCCTTTTTCCTTAGTATTTTCGGCCAAAGAAGAGAAAAATAGATGAACAAAATTTTTTCTTTGCTTCTCTTTCACTCACGGCAAAGGGGAAAGGATGAGCAAATTTTGATTTTTGTTTCTCTTCCTACATGCTTAATTTTTTATCATTTATCACATCATGCATTAACAAAACATGTCATAACATGTTTTCCTTGCCCATATTCCCTTGTCATGGCCAGCCACTATACCATCTTTGGGGAAGTTTGACATGCAAATCCCTTATTTTTGCATGCATGATCAACTAGTCATCACACATTTCCCCATCATACTTTCAAAGTTTACTACTAGGTCCTTTCTAGTGAAATTCACATTTATAATTCTAAATTGAAACATCAAAATGTCATACACAAATTAACACATATCATAGGCATCAAAATAAATTTTTAAATTATTTTTATGCCTCGGTTTTGTGGTCCCGAAACCACATCCCGACTAGGGTCAATTTTGGGCTGTCACAGGTGTCACGTAGCAAGCACATGGCACATTTTAGACACTCGTCAGGGGTACAAGATAGCTCATCAAACACGCAGATAGTATTATCGAGCCAGAATTCAGCTCGCTCAGCATCATCATCATCATTAGTGGCTCTAAATTCCTCAGCCCCGTGTTTTCTGATTTTATCAATAGGGGGCTTATTTAATCTCAACGAATCAATCACTTGAGGTATAACAGGTATCGGAGGAGGATTTTTTAGGGGTGGAGGTTGTTGTGCAGTCAGATTCGTCTGGATATACTGAGTAAACCAGTCACTCATCATTTGGTAAAAGGCTTGTTTAGCCTCTCCCTCTTTGTTACTTGAAGTCGGTTGTGAATCAACCGATAATGTCCCTTGCGTGGGAGCAAGTGCTATACTCTCGACATCATCAGCTACGGATCGATCAGGATCCATTTACTATACAAAAACACATTTTCAAAAGTCAGGAGTCATCATACTATCACAATATAAAATATGGCACGTATAGCTAGACTCACACGCGCTACATTAGTCCTACAATTGACTAAATTGTAGCTCTGATACCAATCAAATGTAACACCCCTAACCCGTATCTGTCGTCGAATTAGTGTTACGAGGCATTACTGGACAAAACACAGCTCAGTACATTCATATAATACATTACATGTCCAAAGGTATATTAACTTCTTTCCAATAATTCTCTAACTCGAATAGCAACCATTTACTGATTGATATAAATCAAATGTGCATATGTAAACAATTTAACAATTTAAAATTAAACATGCTTTATAATTCAATTACATCAATATCGTCAGCCTATTCAAGTATTTGAACCAAGCTATTATACATCAAAACCAAAATTTTGCATATGATTCATAATTACAAAGTTTAAACTATATAGCCATCAATTCTATATCATTCGAATACCTAAGACATAATTATTCATATTTCAATTCATAAATCAAGCTTACAATAAGACGTGAATTCACTTCTTTGATTAAATACAAAACACATCATTTTACATATCTATGTACATTCGCATATTATACCATATCACCACATATCACACGGCATAATATTCATTAGCATAAAGATACTGGCTATCATTACAACCTGGCCAAATATACTTCTTTTACATTGCAAATTGATGCACATATTACTATATCAATATGGACCACTTTTAAACACAAATGTCAAATCATATCATACCGAATTCGCAAACTAAATAACATGTCTAACCATCATATATTCAACCAACCTATGAACCATTTCTAAGTATAACTATCAAATTAAAACATACCAAAATTTATATGCTAGCATCATGACAAAATTTTAAATACACTTCCAATTCATTTGCTCACGTATTTGGCTATCAAAATTAACCATTAAATTCCACCATTCAATCTTAAGTTAAATATACCATTGCATAACTGAATACAAATGTCAACTTGTCACTTTATGACTATCCATTTAGCTAACAAAACATACTTAATACATAGTCATTATTTACTAATAAGTAACTGAATCAAAGTAGCCATTTTACTTCTATAATTTGCCGTTAACACTTTATGCACATAACAAAAATCAAACATTAAACTAATCAACTTGACCTTTAAATATCAAACTACAAACAAACATGTCATATGCGTATGTATTTAATTTATCTATCATTAGCCGAATATGCATGCACATCCTTTATCAATTCCAAGCCAATTTACAAGATGAATTATATATATAATTTTATATCAATAATGAACCACACCAAATAACCAAATTCACAAGATATAGCAAAGTCATCTCATAACTTATCAAAACATGTACCACAAATCAAAAACACATCCATTATTTACATCATTACTCAAGCCTCATATATTAATAAACCATAGCCGAAACATCAAAACCCAAACATAACCATTATTTGATCAAAGTATAAAATCCAAGCTTAACAAAATAATAAGCCATTTTCGCATGGCTCATATTTATATACAACAAAACCAAATATATAAACTAGCCTATACATGCCATAGGTTCAAGTTCAAACTTATAAAAGTACTGAAACAGTCGATAGTGTGATAAATTTCACTAACGATCCCCGAGCTCGTAACTTGACTCTAAAATCCATAAAATAGAGGCAAACATACACACAGAGTAAGCTATCATAGCTTAGTAAGTCATAGGCAAATAAATAACTCAATAACATAATCAACTCAATTTAACCAAACCAATTCATGCTATCATAATCACATTTAACTTCAAGCTTACAATTTCATATACAATATATACTTTCATATATAAACTTTATCTTAGCTGAATATACATATGTCTATTATCAAAGTATTATTCAATTTCAAAGGCATAATATCATTATATAACTGAATATATATATACACTCATATGCATAAAATCATGAATCAAACTTTAATATCACATACTTATACATAACATGTGGCCGAATATACTTCACAAATACACATATATGTACATTAACAGCATGTATATTTTGCATCACATATCAAATAACCAACTTACCTTATTTTCAAATAGGTAATCAACTATCACATACCTGTTCACTTTAGCTCAATTTACACATTCGATCACAACTTATCATTTCCCGTTGAACCATTTGGAATTGAATAGGATACTCGGATAATCACACATATCGTACAATGCCAACGTCCTAGACGTGGTCTTACATGTAATCACATATCGATGCCACTGTCCTAGACAGGGTCTTACACGTAATCACATATCGATGCCAATGTCCAGATGTGGTCTTACACGAGAACACATATCAAAAATCCTATGTAATGACATATGTATCCTAGCTATTCCTAAGGTTCCTACAGGGCTTTTGGACGTCGTAACTCGGTCATATCGAATTTGTAAACATAGATCCCAAGCATATTCATATTCACCTACCACATTTATATTTTCACATAGTTCATTTTAGCATATAAAACTCATATTTATTTAAAATTAACAACATCTATTTGCTTATAAACTTAACTTGGACAACGATAATCGAAACGGGATGATTATTCGACAATCGAAACGGGACGATTATTCGACAACTTTGGTTTTCCCTCGATCCAAATCTGATTTCTTTGGTTCTTGATCTAAACATATTCAAATTAAACTCATTCAAACATAATTTCATTCAATTTAGTCCAAAAACACATAAATGGGAAATTTACCATTTTGCCCCTAACATTTTACACTTTTTACAATTCAGTCCAAATTGTACAAAACACAAAACATGCAAAATTTGCACACACCATGTTTAGGCCGAATGTTACCCATGCTCATACAAATCTATACATTTCATTTATTTCACATTTAAGTCCCTCAATTTATTATTTTTTCAATTTAACCCTAATTACTCAAAATCATCAAAAATTCCAATACAAAACATATTAATCCAAAACATATCTTTCATAATTAATCAACTAACATCACAAAGCTCATTTATTCATCAATCGCATAACTCAAAATATTCATCAAAATCAAAAATTCAAGCATGGGCTTTGTACGTTACACTGCAAAGATCTCAAAAACATAAAAATTATCAAAAACCAAGCTAGTTACATACCTTAATCAAACTTCAACAATGGCTGAAACTTGAAAACCTTATTCTTTCTCTTTTCTTTTAGCATCCAGTTATGGAAAATAAACAATAAATGAATGATATTTTATTATATGTTTTATTATATTAACATATTTACCATTTTACATATTTAACCTTTAAACTAAAATATAAAACCATTATAATTCATGTCTTAAACCGTCCATCACTTTAGCTATGGTAATATTGCATTATAAATACCTAAAATTAAAAAGACAACAACAATTTGGCCCTTTCACATTTGACCATCAAATTTTCATTTTACGCGATTAAGCCCTTTTTATAAAATCGGCACTCAAACGACAAAACTAAAACACGAAAATTTCATGGATATAAATTCACACATAGTAAACACAAAAAATAATTTTTAAATATTTTTCTAGCTCGAATTCGTGGTCCCAAAATCACTGTTCCGAATAGGGTGTAAATCGGGCTGTTACATTCATGACTTTGTAATGTCAACATATCACCAATCCAAACCATCATGCTTTGATGTAGCATTCCACACCAATTTCATATTTATTCATCATGGTAAACCTACTTTCAATTTACTCAATTATACCATAGCTTTGGTCTTACTTATTACCCACAACTCATTCATTTAGCATATATGCCTTTCATCACACATTTCATCCACCAGCAACCACATCAAGCATAACATATTGCATGTATGCATAATTAATTAGGGTTACAACTCAAATAATCAATATGAACCATATCACATAGCCATATACAAAATGAGTCAAATATTGTCATAAGCCAACACATTTGGCTAGACCAATATGACATATAAGAAAAAGACCAAGCCCCTATACATGGCATACTCAAAATGTTGAGACTAACTATACCAAAATGTCCAGTTGGTACTGTGATCGAGTCTTTGACATCCTTCGATCCCCAAGCTAGCTTGGCGATACTATATGAAAATGGAAAAGAGAGGGGAGTAAGCATAAAGCTTAGTAAGTTCACATGCAAATAAATAGAAACATAATCATATATATATAAATACCATTCACAAAACATAGTTTACATTTGTGTCTTCATAGATTCATAGGCATAACTTAAATTTGTAGACATAACTTACACATTTTCAATCTTACCAAAAGTTCATCACACACCAAGCTCATTTATATGAGTTTTTCATACATACCTGTAGCAACTCGTAACACATTGTCATATTTCCTTATCATTGACTTACTTGTCGAATAACTCACAGGTTTACCTGTTGAACACTTAGAATACTATCGAATACACAGAAGACTTGCACATAGAGCTTCAAACGTACCCACATGCTACCTCGTATCACAATCACACTTTTCTCGCTCTCAAGCTAATCACGGGCCTACTCACAGAAGCTGACATTCAAAACGTAACTACTCGGGCTACTCACCCAAGCTGATAGGTACCCGCAACACATGCCGGGCTACCCAGCCACCAGTAGAATGTACAAGACTAGCACCCGGATTCAAATAATCACATATACACATAATTTCATGTGCTCATAATCACATAATTTTTAGTGACATGTCACATTGTAGCCTAAATTATTCCTAAGGTTCAAATGGGATTTTTCTCGATATCACATATTTGTCAAACTCGTTTACAATGTCATTCTCATTTACCATAATATCGTTCATACATTCATTATAAAAATCAAACATAAAATTCATACATTAATAAAGCATTAAAACATGATACAATATTGCATTATTTACACATGAACTTACCTCAATACAAAATATGGACAATTAATTCAATTTAGTCCAAAATCTTGTTCTTTCCCTGGTCTAGGTCCGAACTCCGTTTTTCTTGATCTATAATAAAAAATTTAGCTCATTTAATCATCACATTATTCAAATCAGTCCAAAATATTTAGGCAAAATTATGGTTTTGCCCCTAAACTTTCACATATTTGTAAGTTAGTCCCTATGCTTGTAAAATGAAATGTTGTAACAGCATAATTTTAGGGCTAGTCGAAATAGTGGTGTCAAAACCATTATTCTGGGGCTGGAGAAATTATTGTTAATTTTATTTTATGTGCTATAGCATGATTATATGAGTGCATGAAAATTTTGGTGCAATAATTTTAGCGATTTCGTGCTTAATTGCGAAAAGGAACTAAATCGCATAAAGGGTAAAATTTTCTTTTATTAGCCAAAGGTGTTGACTTGCTAGAGAACCATAATTGAGGGTGCTTAAAGTGAAAATAGACCCTAAAAAGGTGGTTGGTCGGCCATAGAGACAAGATTTGACAAAATTTTCAAAGTTAGGTGAATTTGGTGGCTAAATTGGCTATAAATAAAATAAAATAAAGGAAGAATGATATCACCTTCTTCTCATCTCCTTTCTGAAAATACTAGCAAAGAGGGGGTGTTGAAAGATAAAAAATATCATCCACTTATATCCGTTGCAAGTAAGTGATTTAGATAGCCATTGTTGATGATTTTTTATTTTTTAGGACCCTTGTAACATGAGATTTCTAATAAAGGGACTATTTTGCAAAATGGATGAAGGTCTATGGTTTTTACATGAGAGAATTTATGTTGTTAGCTTAAATCTTATGGAAGAAAATGAATCTTGGTTGTTAAATAAATAACTTTTGTGAAGTGGTGTTCATGAAAAACACCTAAAGGGACTATTTTGTGAAGTCTCTAAAATAAGTTTAAAATGTGTGAAATAATTGAAATTGTGAGTTGTTATTGTTATCAAAAGAGTTCGACTAGGCTTGGTAAGGGAGGAAATTCAATAAAAATCAATTTATGAGCTGAGGGGTAAAATCATAATTTTTGTAAAGTCTAAGGGCAAAATGATCATTTTGCCAAATTGTGAATTATAGAATGTTTTCATTAATGTAATGACTAAATGAGTGAATTTCATCATGTTAGATCAATAAAATCAAGATTTGAGCTTAAATAAGAAAATACGAGGTTATGGACTAAAATGGAGTAATTAGTCAAAATTGCATTCGAGGTAAGTCTGTGTAACTAAATAAACATGTTATCCATGTTATTGTTAATATACTTGAAATATATTTTGCTATGATTGTATTTAATTATATGTTGATGGGGTTATGTGTGAGAAAGTAATGCCAAAAGTTAATAACATTTTTGCGATGATTGAATACATTAGAAATTTGATGGAATATGACATTCCATTGAAACAAGTAAGTTGTGCGTAAATATTACAACTTTATTGTTATTATGCATTGAATATTTGATTTCACATATAAGGCTTGAATGCATCTATGAGTAATGGTATGATGAGACTTTTCATGATAAACTCCCAGTTGAACCTTAGGAATACATTAGATAATTATGCCATAACATTTGGGTGATATGTGTACTAGTGTAAGACATGTCTGGGACATGCATCGGGCACATTATGAGAGCCAGTGTAAGACATGTCTGGGACATGCATCGGCCTCGAGATATGCAAGCCAGTGTAAAACCTGTCTGGGAAACGGTATCGGCGTCGATATATGAAAGTCAGTGGAAGACCTGTCTGGGACATGGCATCGACTTTGATGTGCTAGCCAGTGTAAGACCATGTCTAGGACGTGGCGTCGGCATCTTATCCCATGTTTGAGGCTTAATGATTATCATGTGGAATTCCAAATGGTTCAACAGGAAATTTAATGTTTAAGTCGAAATGATAGAGCTTATGGATATGTTGTGAGTGGTACAAGTACTTACATGAAATTGATGAGGTGTGAATTCAATTCATGTGGTGTGATTAGTAAGGAATACATATGAGCATGTTAAGTAACACAGGTATGTATACGAAGCTCATGAGAAATGATTTTGGTTTATGATACACATTTGGTGAAGATGTAAATAGGTAATTCTTGCCTATGAGAATGATTTTTGATGGCCTTATGATTATAGGCCTCTACTGATGATGTATAAAAATGTATCTTTACCAATGTGGTGAAAATGAATTAATAAGGTGTGATAAACTTAGTATCATTAATTTACACTAAAACAATTTTGGGCAACAGCCTAGGCCGTTTTTGAAAATCCACCAAAACTTGTGGGAATTGAGTTAGAGGCTGAATAAAAAATGAAATGAAAGCTTAATGAGTCTAGTTTCACATAAAAGAGATGGTGTGAGCAAAAAAGTTTCATATTATGAAATATTTAAATTGTTGTGTGACAGAGTTAGAATAATTTCGAAATCCCCCTTGAATTTGGAAAATCATTAAAAATTGTACAAATATAATTTTGGGAATTGGTGGAAGCATATTGATAAATTGCTTATTATTTTTATATGGACTTACTAAACATGAAGCTTACTCCCTCCTTTCCATTTCTTTTAGTTTTTTTAGGTTAGCTCGGGGTTGGAGATCGTCAGAGGCAGCACCACACTATCAAGTCACTACTTTTGGAATAATGAAGCATATGTATAGGGATCTAGTTTATTGACATGTGTTATTATGCTTTGGCCAAATGTATTGGCTTATATTGAGTTATATTGAGTTATATGTATATGGCCATGAGATGTAACTCATATTGATTATGGCTTGTAAACCTAACTATTCATGTCATGTCTAATGTTTATGATGTGATTATGTTTGTTTGTCATGCATGGTTGGTAATATGACATGTGTGTTGGATATATGCTCTACGACCAATTGAGGTGGTCATAGCCATGTAGTAATTGCACGTTATAAAAACAATGTGATAATGGTTGAACATGAATGCTTGATGGATAAGTTGGTAATCATAGTATAATGGTAAAAGTGATCATCAAAATGACAAGTCTTATGAATGTGAATTAAGGAATCTATACTTGGTATTGCATGAATAGATGCATTGCCTATAAGAGGACATGTTAATATAAACATATGTATTAATAAAGAGCGTTTAATCACTAAAATGATGCCATCATTTGTGGCTTTAATATGTATAAGGTTGTAAGGGGTTTATGGGTAACATGAATGGTTGGAAAACAGCCTAAGTGTTGACTACACGGGCCGAGACACGGTCATGTGTCTCAATCATGTGAGGGACACGGCCTGAAGACACGAGCATGTGGCCTGACCGTGTGGTTTGATTTGAATGTTGACGTCATAAACAGGAGTTACACGGCCTGAGGACATGGGCGTGCCAAAGGCACACAGGCGTGTCCCTACGTCCACACGGGTGTGTGACCCTGTTTCATGGGAAAATTTTCTATGTTTTCTTAGAACTTCTCAAAGTTCTTAGTTTAGTCCTGAATCAATCTTGATGTATGTTTTGGGGTTCGTAGACCCAAATAAAGGACATAATGCATGTGCTTGAAAAGTTTTGAATTAAAAGAAATTTTATGGTCTGATTTTTGCATGTATGTGTATGTTTAAGTCCGATAATGCCTCGTACCTTGTCCCAGCATCAGACAAGGGTAAAGGGTGTTACATTTAGTGGTATTAGAGCTATGGTTTTATCGGTTCTTGGACTAACCTAGCATGTGTGAGAGTTTAGCTATCCATGCCACAAATTTGTGATAGTGCGATCCCGACGCGAATGAGAACTATCTTTTTTAGATAAAGGTACTCTCCAACCAAGCTACACCCGGTCACGTAGATAGTGATACTAAAGTATTCAAATAAAGTGCAGTTATGAGGAGTTGAAACTCAGAAAAGTAAGAATAAGAATTCATGAAATGTATATGTATATATTTGTGATATGAGAAACATGAAATAGAAGGTGTACATGGCATAATGAGCTTATCTATGATTGATTGATAATTCCAAGGTATACATGATTGATTTTTTCGAGTGAATGCATGTGTTTAGATAACTTACTAAAAATATAGGTAGAAAGAATATTCAAGTATAATTATTTGAATGATTACGATTGGCAAGCACATATAACTTAAGTAAATGTGTTAAATTGTTCAGATAGATTTATATGATTATAATGACATGTATATGATGATGTGCGAAATCAAAGTTTCAATTGTAATGTATATTCATCCATGTTTGTTGGCCCTCATATGATATGATGTGCTTGATATGTTTAATTAAGTGAATGTGACGAGAAAAGTTATCCAAAATTCACAGAGTGCATGTATAAGTGTACTTGTCTAAATGAGATAACTGAAAAGTTGGCATAAAACAAATATGAATGTTTGTTTTTCTGAAATGAATGATATGATTTTGATGGTGTTGCTATGATGATGAAAGTTGAGTCACATGTATATGTATATGTATATGTATATGAGAGTTGAGTCAGAGGCTCTTCGACCTCGCCCTGTTACCAGAGTGGTTTTTTATAATGGAATTTCATGAGATTTGAGCTGAATAAACTCATAAGTATGAAAACCAAAGAGTTCAATGGAGAAATATCTATAAACATGATTAGAGATTGAAAGTGAGTTGATAAGTAAAGCCAGAGCTAGAAAGGTATCAGGTTGACATAAAGATTATGTGAATTTTGCATTGTCACAGTTAGAGAAGAAATTTACTTTGGTAAATCGAATTATTGAGGTACGAGGTTGAGAAAATGTCATAATATGGGATTTGTGATGACAAAAATAGTTAGAGGAATAATATTTGAAACATGAGATGTCTGAGTATGGAAATCATAGTGAGTAGATGATGACTGTCTCTCTTGACATATTTTAAGAGATCATTGTTCTCAGAGGTATTATAGTGACTACCTATCTTCTGATGAAATTCTTGTTATATGGGAGTGTTATCTAATCTTAATGTTAGACAAAGACATTGTCAGTCCGATTGGTTTATGATCTACATGGTCCTATTTCTTTCTGGTATGTTGTTACATTCCAACTATTGGGAACTGAAGAGAAAATGCGTATGATGCTATGATTTTGTCCGTTCCAATTATTACTCTGCCTGATATGTATATATATACATACAGGAAGTATATCGTTCTTGTTACAATTATTTCCAATGGGTTTGAATGATGTCTTTCTGGATTTCTCTATTGTAGGTTCCTCTATCTTGGTTTTCTTGTCATTTTTATTCCGTAAATTGTAAATTACGGCTCATGTCCAAAAATGTGTCCTTCAGGTTGATATAACTATGTCAAGTATAACTATGCTCCTGATTTGATCATGGTGATATGGTGATTTTAGTAATTGGATTTCTCTAATTTCCGTGTTAGGATTTGACATTGGTGAAAGTATAAGTGATGAAAATATGAATTTCAATTTGCATGGCAGAATTCTTTTCTCAAGTAAGCTAATTGAAATTATTGCCTTCAATTGAGATATGTGTGTTACTTGAGCTAATGCAATTGAAATTATCTTTGATTTGCATGTTAAGTGATTTTTTAATGATTACATGTTGAATCGTTCTATCGACTTGAAGAGAGGATTTCTTAATAATTTAGACCGACTAGAGTGTTGAATCTGTGTGGATTATCTGTTTGAAAGGTTGAATGAGATATTCCTATCTGAGACGAAGATTTCATCTCCTTACGGGTAACAGACAGATAGTTTGAACGAATAATGTACATTTCTTAGAAAACTCTAATATGATTTAAGTTGCCATGGATGATAAAATTTGCGTATCAAGAAGTTAACGATTTATTTCATATTAGCAAAGTTTGGACAAATGGAATATTATTAACCGAAGCATTTGAACTAGTCTAGTCTGTACTTGGGCAGAGACTTCGTAATTTTCAGTGACGCACTGTTGTATGAATTGTGATGTGTTTTAAGACAATAAGATAATGTGATAGCATAGAGCATTCGATACCACAGAAAGATTTGAGTTGTTAACAGGGTTAGGGCCGAGCATTAGGTTTTACCGGAGCTATCTTCTCTACTGCTGATATTAGAATAGAAATGAGAAAGGATTATTCTCGAGGCCTTATCAGAATTATTTCCATCTTGGAAAAAGGAAAAATATGATGTAGCTTATTGTTAGATGTTTGATGAGATCTGTAAATCATGCCGGCATGTACTGAATTCCCGCTCATCAGATTAATGAGACTTCGTGTCTTTATGATTGTCAGATTTCTTGGAATACTAGTCTCCATTAATCGAACTGTGTGAAATTAGAGAGTATAAGGTCAAGATGAACTAACTAGTTTTACTATATGAATTTGAAAATATTCAAGTATGTATGTATATGTGACATGATGACATAGATCAGACTTTTGTGTGTATGAACTCTCAGATAGAGGTTGAAATTCAGCTGAGGTGTAGTATAGCAATGAACCACCTATAAGACTAATATGAGAAAGTAAAGAGATAAGTATTAAAGGAACAGTCGAGTGAAAGTTCTTTATCAATGATTATGGAAAAGAAAAGTTTATGTGAATACCAAAACCACTTTTTCGGTAAGATTTTTGAGGATGAAAATCCCTAAGGAGGAGAATTGTAATAGCCCAATTTTGGGCCTAGCCAGAATAGTGGTTTCGAAACCACTATTCTGGGGCTGGAGAAATTATTTTTAATGTTATTTTATGTGTTATAGCATGATTATATGAGTGCATGAAAATTTTGGTGAAATAATTTTAGCGATTTCATGCTTAATTGCGAAAAATGACTAAATCTCATAAAGGGAAAAAGTTTTGTTTTATTAGACAAAGGTGTTGAATTGCTAGAGAACCATAATTGGGGGTGTTTAAAGTGCAAATAGACCTTAAAAAGGTGCTTGGCCGGCCATAGAGACAAGATTTGACAAAATTTTGAAAGTTTGGTAAGTTTGGTGGCAAAATTGGCTAAAAATAAAATAAAATAAGGGGAAATGATATCACCTACTTCTCATCTCCTTCTCCACCAAAAATACTAGCAAAGAGGGGGTTTTGAAAGCTAAAAAATATCATCCACTTATATCCTTTGCAAGTAAGTGATTTAGATAACCTTTTTAGATGATTTTTGCATTTTTAGGACCCTTGTAACATGAGCTTTCTAATAAAGGGACTATTTTGAAAAATGGATGAAAGTCTAGGGTTTTGGCATGAGAGCATTTATGTTGTTAGCTGAAATTTTATGGAAAAAAATGAATCTTGGTTGTTAAATAAACAACTTGTAACACCCCAAACCCGTGACCGTCACCGGATTTGAAAACGTGGTGTTACCGGGCTTACTTCCCTTATTTCTCTCTTTGTAATATCTGATTGCTGTTCCAGGCAGGCTAGCTAACTGCATCACTGTCGCCTTAAAAATCATATCTTGAGTTTCAAAACTCAGAAACTGATTCCGTAAATTTTCCCTGAATTTAGACTCATATATCTATCCATAGATTTATTTCTAGAATTTTTGCTCAGGCCAATTGGTACAGTTTATTAGTTAAAGTCACCCATGTTACAGGAGTCGACTACATTGACCTTCGCACGTTACAACTTGAATATCTCTCTGTACAGGGCTTTAATACTGGTTCCGTTTGTTTATAATGAAACTAGACTCAAAATGAAATCTGTACATATAAGGCATGACTTCTAATTCTTTCTGGATAATTTATAGTAAATTTTCAAAGTCACGACAGGGGACCCAAAAACCGTTCTGGCCCTGTCTCACGAGAACTTTAATATCTCTCAGTATACTGCTCATATGGTCGTTTCGTTTCGTCCATATAAAAGTAGATTCATCAAGGTTAAACTTCATAATTTATTCACTATTTAATTCTACTTTTACTATTTTTAGTGATTTTTCAATCTCATCTCACTGCTGCTGTCCGCAACAGTTACTGCAGTAGACTATGCCAATTTCATGAATCTTTCCTTGGCCTTACTAATCATCCATCATAGATGACACAAATTATGGCCACCTTATCAAAATAAAAGTTTCTAAGACTCGTGGCTATAGGTTCTAGCATCCCACTCGACGACCACATAGGCCATTTTCACATGGCTTAAAGTTTACAACCCACAATTCAACAAAACATAATAGCCTATACATGCCAAATGTTCTCCTAGTTCAACTACGAAGACAATACCAAAAGGTTTCCAGCCGGTGTGATGACTTCAACGACGGTTCCGAGCACGCAACAATACGAGTCCAAGAGACCTAAAATGGGTGACAAGAAAACACCGAGTGAGTTTATAACTCAGTAAGTCATAAGCATTCATCAACCATCCATTAGTAAAATTTTCACAACATGAAACAGTAAACGAGGCTAGGTACTTCATCCATATTGGAACTATACCATAATTCCTCGGACCTTTCGGTTCAATCTCATTCCAAGTCATACATCCACATTTCATATTCTATACAATAAGATAATTGAGGCATTTTTACACACCAACTCATTCACACCACAATCATACAATTGCAATCATCACATAGATTTAAAGCTTACCACGCTCAACCCCGAGCAAGAACGTATTGCCTATTCGTCATGAGCTCAAGGTACTTACCCGATCCACTGTCCATACTCAACTCGATGGAGACACACCCTCCATATAATTGTTCGATCGGAGATATATATATATTTAGAGTACGCACACACAAAGGCTTAATACTCGATTTCGCACACTTAGTGCCATGCGATTTAAGCCCTTTTACAAGTGCCATACCCTTCGAGCTCGCACACTTAGTGCCATATATTTCCAGCATGCACACTCAATTGCCATATTTTTCCAGCATGCACACTTAGTGCCAATCTCACACCGTACACTCGTATTGTTCAAGACACTTAGTGCCGAAAGCAACTTTCTACACATTTCACTATTTCTTTTACATTCAACAAATGTCATCATTCCATACACATACATTTTCATTTGTAAATATATATATCATCCCATTAAACACAATTGCATAAATTTTACAATCATTTAAGCAATATCAAATACGTGCTTAATGACTTACCTTGTTTGGGGTAGAACGGTTCCAAATCGGCTACTCGTTTGCTTTCTCCTTTCCTTTGTCCAATTTAGTTCCCCTTTGCTCTTGAGCTAAATCAAACAATTTACCTCTCCATCAAACACAAACATACGGCATTCACATGCATTATTATGGTTATTGCTTAATACTTAACACAACTAAGCTGAAAATTTACTCAATCTCATCTTAATTTATTGCTACTTATTTATCAAAATTTCCAATACAAGGTATTTAACACCTATGCCCATTTATACCCCATATGGCCGAATGCTTCATTCATTACCCAATTAACCATCCAACAATTTTCAACCTCATTACCACCCTTTTTATGTCTAATTGTTTAAATACCCTCAAGCTCATTCACAAGTACTATTATACATCTCATTAAGCATTAATCATTTTGCAACATAAATTCTATAGCATGGCTGAATACTCATGCACACACACACATAACAACAAGAACTCAATGGCACAAAATTTCCTTTTTGTTAAACATTCGAACTCACTCATCTCCATGCTTTCATCACAACAACATCAAAACACGCACCAAGGAAGACAACATTCATGGCCGAAATTTAACTCACCTAACAACCTAGTTTCGATTAGAGATTCAAGGAAAATTTTGAACCAATCCTCCAAATCATGCATGCATTTTCAAGAGTGGCATAAAACATACCTTCTTGTATCAAAACACCTTAGTCTAGTAAGCTCCCATGGCTGATTTTCTCAAGCTTTTTCCCCTTTCTTCTTAGTATATTCGCCAAGCAAGAAAAAGATGAGAGGATGGACACTTTTTTTTCTCTTTGTTTTCATCATATCCCTTTTTTTTCAATTTCATTTCTTTATTCTTTCAAGCATAATCCATTAACTAAACATGTTTGAAACATGTTTTCCTTGCCCATCACTCTTGACATGGCCGCCACTAACCTTAGGAATGGGCTATTTGACATGCAAGTCCATTTATTTTACTTCATCCTTTTATTAATCTCTTAAAATTAGCCACATATATTTAAATCCTTTCACATGAGTCCTTTTTCTTTCAATTCACAATCAAATTAACTAAATCAAAGAATTCAAAATTCACACATGCATTTTCACATATTCTAGACAATAAATATTACGTTCAAACATGTCGGTGACTCGGTTTAGTGGTCCCGAAACCACTTCCCGACTATGGTCAATTTTGGGATGTCACAACTCTTCCCCACTTAAGAAATTTTCGTCCCTGAAAATCTTACCGGTAAATAGGCTCGGGTATCGCTCTTTCATAGAGTCCTCAAGTTCCCAAGTGGCTTCTTTCATTCCGTGTTTATGCCACAACACCTTCACTAACGGGATTTTCCTATTGCGCAACTCTTTTACTTCACGCCTCATAATGCGAACCGGTTTCTCTTCATAGCTCAAATTAGGCTGAATCCCAATCTCAGATGGAGCGATTACGTGCGATGGATCAGACCTATATCGTCGAAGCATCGAGACATGAAAAACATTGTGAATCTTTTCGAGCTCAGGGGGCAAAATTAATCGATATGCGACTGGCCCAACTCGTTCAGATACTTCATATGGCCCGATGAACCTCGGACTCAATTTGCCCTTACAACCAAATCTAAGCACCTTCTTCCAAGGTGAAACTTTGAGAAAGACCTTGTCTCCAACCTGATATTCAATATCTTTTCTTTTCAAATCCGCATACGACTTTTGGCGATCCGGCGCGCTTTCAAACTTTCACGAATTACTCGAACTTTTGCTCGGCATCCTTAACCAAATCAACCCAAGAATTTACCTTCACTAAGTTCACCGAGAATAATGGGGTACGGCATTTACGACCGTATAAAGCCTCGTAAGGCGCCATCTTAATACTCGATTGAAAGCTATTGTTGTAAGCGAATTCAATCAAAGGCAAATACCGTTCCCATGAACCACTAAACTCAAGGATGCAACATCTCAACATATCCTCGAGTATTTGAATTATCCGTTCGGATTGACCATCGGTTTGGGGTGAAAGGCGGTCTGAAATGCAACTTGGTACCCAAAGCTTCTTGCAACTTCTCCCAAAATCGCGAGGTAAATCTCGGATCTCTATCCGACACGATGGAAATAGGCACCCCGTGTAGTCTCACAACCTGAGAAACGTACAATTCGACTAGTTTGTCCATTGAAAAATCCGTACGTAACGGGGACAAAGTGAGCCGACTTAGTCAATCTATCTACAACGACCCAAATCGCATCCTTCTTACTTGCGACAATGGCAGTCCGGATACAAAGTCCATTGTGACTCGATCCCATTTCCACTCGGGTATCGTGATCGGCTGAAGTAATCTCAAGGCACTTGATGTTCCGCTTTCACTTGTTGACATATTAAACATCTCAAACAAAATCGAGATGTCTCGTTTCATACCATGCCACCAAAACCGACGCTTTCAAATCGTTGTACATCTTCGTACTCCCGGGTGGATTGCCATTCGGCTACAATGGGCTTCGTTCGAATTATCGAAATAAGTTCAATTCTTTGGAACACACAGACGACTTCTGAACCTCAAACAATCGTCATCATCAATTTGAAACTCCGATTCCTTGTTCAGAACACACTCAGCCCGTTTTGCAAGCAACTCCTCATCAACTTTCTGAGCTTCCCGAATTTGATGAGCCAACAATGGTTTCTCCTTTAATTCGACTACTAACACATTGTCGGGTAGGATAGACAAGTGTACATTCATCGTCAGTAAAGCAAACAAAGTGATTTCCGGCTTAAGGCATCCGCAACCACATTGGCCTTTCCCGGGTGATAATCAATGACGAGCTCATAATCTTTTAACAACTCGAGCCATCGTCTTTGTCGCAGATTTAAGTCTCTTTGGGTCATCAAATATTTGAGACTTTTGTGATCCGAATACACACGGCACTTCTCACCAAATAAGTAATGTCGCCATATCTTTAAGGGAATACGATGGCGACCAATTCGAGATCATGGGTCGGATAATTTTTCTCATGTGGCTTTAATTGTCTCGACGCATAGGCCACAACTCGCCTTTCTTGCATCAATCGCAACCCAACCCAAGTAGGGATGCGTCACTATAAATGACAAACTCTTTGCCCGATTCGGGTTGCACTAGGATTGGGGCTTCACCAAATAAGTTTTCGCTTGATCGAAACTCTTCGACATTTCTCCGTCCATTCAACTTAACATCCTTTTGGAGTAACCCGTCATTGGCGTGGCTATCGTTGAGATACCTTTTACAAATCGTCGGTAATAACCTAAGCAAGCCCCAAAAAGCTCCGAACCTCAGTAATATTTCTCGGAGGCTTCCAATTAAGTATGGCTGAAATTTTATTCGGGTCGACTCGAATACCCGATGCAGATATCACATGACCCAAGAAGCTAACCTCCTTCAACCAGAACTCACACTTGCTGAACTTAGCATATAACTGCTTATCCCGTAAAATTCGCAACACTATCCTCAGGTGTTCAGCGTGTTCGGTCTCATTTTGCGAATAGACCAAAATGTCATCAATGAAGACAACTACGAACCGATCCAGATATGGTCTGAAGATCCGATTCATCAAATCCATAAATACCGCAGGGGCATTAGTAAGCCCAAACGGCATCACTAGGAACTCGTAGTGACCATATCTCATTCTGAAGGCAGTCTTGGGTACGTCCAAATCTCGAATTCAAGAATCGATAATAGCCCGATCTCGGATCTATTTTCAAAACACCGAGGTTCCTTCAGTTGATCGAACAAATCATCGATCTGCTGTAACGGATATTTGTTCTTTATCGTCGCTTTATTAAGTCGACGATAGTCGATGCACAACCTCATGGTTCCATCCTTCTTTTCACAAACAACACCGGCGCACCCAAAGGCGAAAAACTCAAGCGAGCAAAACCTCTATCCACCAATTCTTGCAACCGAGCTTTCAACTCTTTTAATTCCGTTGGTGCCATACGATACGGAGCTATCGAAATTGGAGTGGTACCGGTACCAATTCGATGCCAAACTCCATTTCCGAACAGTGGCAAACCCACAATTCTTCGGGAAAACATCCGGTATTCACAAACCAGCGCACAGATTCGGGTTTCTTTTCGACTCCTTGTCATCGAGCACATACGCAAGGTACGCCGCGCACCTTTTCTTACATATTTCGGGCCAACATTGCTGATATTACAACCGCAACCCTTTAAGTCCGTAGACTCAACCCGAATTATCTCGTTATTCGCGACCTCGGATCGATAGTCTTGCTTTTGCAATTTACAACCGCATCGTGCATGGTCAACCAATCCAAACCAAGAATAACGTCAATTCGTCGAATGGAAAAAGCATCAAGTCCGCGGAAAACAAGAACCTCGAAATACTAGGGACTTTTCTTACACACTTTGTTGACAAGCACGTAATGACCCAAGGGTTTGACACTGAATTACAAACTCGAGAGACTCAATAGGCAAAGTCTTCTTTGGATGCTAAGGTTTCGCATATATAAGAATGAGTAGAACCAGGTCAATCAAAGCAATCACATTAGTATCGAAAAGAGTGAAAGTACCGGTGATAACGTCGGGGAGGATGCCTCTTCTCGTCTGCGGATGGCATATGCTCTAGCAGAGCGCTGGCCTCGGATCGAACAGCCGTATCGAGGCTCCTCTCGATTGCCACCCCTACCTCCGAAATTCTCGGGGCCTACCTCTAGCCATTGTTCCACTAGGTCTTGCACCTTGCATCTTATTCTTCTCGTCTAGCTCCATGCAATCCCTAATGAAGTGGTCCTTCGAACCGCATCCATAACAGCCCTATTAATGACTTACCCCAACATTCACCTAGGTGTCGTCTCCCACATTGGGGTCATTCAAGTCTCTCTTGACGATTATTGCCCACACTAGCTACCAAGTAGCTCGGAGTCCGTCGACGGTCGGGCTCTAATGGAAATTCCCGCATCGCCTCGACTTCATCGGTGTCCTCCACGAACCTCTTTACAGCCGATAACGGAGCTTTACTCGTTGATCTTTTACGGTAATCTCTTGCTTCAAATTCAGCCTTCTTCTTCTCCTTCCCAAGTTCTTCCGCCTTGCAGCTCGTTCGACTAGTGTCACGAACTCCTTTATCTCCAAAATTCCCACTAGTAACTTTAACTCTTCATTCAATCCTTCTTCAAATCTTTTGCACATAGCAACCTCATTAGCCACACACTCCGGGCATACCGACTAAGTCTTACGAACTCATGTTCAGATTCGACATCTGGACATCCGGCCTTGCTTGAGTTCCAAGAATTCCTTACGCTTCGATCGATGAACCGTTGACTAATGTATTTCTTTCAAATTGGATTGAAAGAAATCCCAAGTAACTCGCTTCATTTGGGACTATGGAAATTAAAGTCCTCCACCAATAGTAAGCTTAGTCTCGCAACAAGGATATAGCACACTTAAGACATTCATCGGTGTGCATGACAGTTCATCTAACACCGAATGGTGTTATCGAGCGAAATTCGGCTCTTTCAAAGATCATCGATGACTATGGCCTTGAACTCCTCGGCCCGCTTCCTAATCAAGTCTACAGGTGGTTTGCTTAGCCTCACGTAATCAAGAATCGGAGGCATTGCGGACTCTTGGGGCGGAGTATTTAAATTCGGGAATGGTTGGACAGTAGGTTGGTTCGGCATATTGTGCGACCCACTCATTCATCATGGTGAAGAAGGCTTGTTTCGCCTTCATTTTGATTATTCGCGGATGACCGAGGCTCAACAGCGGTGTCCCTTGCGCGGAGCAGCCGCTACACTTTCAACGTCATCCGCCAAGGGTCTCTCTATCCGGCTCCATTGCTAATCAAAACAAAAATTTCAACCGTCAAGTCATCACATTATTAAGCACTAACAATTTGGCATGTATAGCTAGACTCACACGCTCTATGGTAGTCCTAGAAACGACTAAACCATAGCTCTGATACCAATAAAATGTAACACCCCAAACCCGTAACCGTCACCGGATTTGAAAACGTGGTGTTACCGAGCTTACTTCCCTTATTTCTCTCTTTGTAATATCTGATTGCTGTTCCAGGCAGGCTAGCTAACTGCGTCACTGTCGCCTTAAAAATCATATCTTGAGTTTCAAAACTCGGAAACTGATTCCGTAAATTTTCCTTGAATTTAGACTCATATATCTATCCATGTATTTATTTCTAGAATTTTTGGTCAGGCCAATTGGTACAGTTTATTAGTTAAAGTCACCCATGTTACAGGAGTCGACTACATTAACCTTCGCGCGTTACAACTTGAATATCTCTCTGTACAGGGCTTTAATACTGGTGCCGTTTGTTTCTAATGAAACTATACTCAAAATGGAATCTGTACATATAAGGCGTGACTTCTAATTCTTTCTGGATAATTTATAGTAAATTTTCAAAGTCGCGACAGGGGACCCAGAAACCGTTCTGGCCCTGTCTCACGAGAACTTTAATATCTCTCAGTATACTGCTCATATGGTCGTTTCGTTTCGTCCATATAAAAGTAGATTCATCAAGGTTAAACTTAATAATTTATTCACTATTTAATTCTACTTCTACTATTTTTAGTGATTTTTCAATCTCATCTCACTGCTGCTGTCCGCAACAGTTACTGCAGTAGACTATGCCAATTTCATGAATCTTTCCTTGGCCTTACTAATCATCCATCATAGATGACACAAATTATGGCCACCTTATCAAAATAAAAGTTTCTAAGACTCGTGGCTATAGGTTCTAGCATCCCACTCGACGACCACATAGGCCATTTTCACATGGCTTAAAGTTTACAACCCACAATTCAACAAAACATAATAGCCTATACATGCCAAATGTTCTCCTAGTTCAACTACGAAGACAATACCAAAAGGTTTCCAGCCGGTGTGATGACTTCAACGACGGTTCCGAAACACGCAACAATACGAGTCCAAGAGACCTAAAATGGGTGACAAGAAAACACCGAGTGAGTTTATAACTCAGTAAGTCATAAGCATTCATCAACCATCCATTAGTAAAATTTTCACAACATGAAACAAAGAACGAGGCTAGGTACTTCATCCATATTGAACTATACCATAATTCCTCGGACCTTTCGGTTCAATCTCATTCCAAGTCATACATCCACATTTCATATTCTATACAATAAGATAATTGAGGCATTTTACACACCAACTCATTCACACCACAATCATACAATTGCAATCATCACATAGATTTAAAGCTTACCACGCTCAACCCCGAGCAAGAACGTATTGCCTATTCGTCATGAGCTCAAGGTACTTACCCGATCCACTGTCCATACTCAACTCGATGGAGACACACCTCCATATAATTGTTCGATCGGAGATATATATATATTTAGAGTACGCACACACATTGCTTAATACTCGATTTCGCACACTTAGTGCCATGCGATTTAAGCCCGCACACACAGGCCATACCCTTCGAGCTCGCACACTTAGTGCCATATATTTCCAGCATGCACACTCAGTGCCATATTTTTCCAGCATGCACACTTAGTGCCAATCTCACACCGTACACTCGTATTGCCCAAGACACTTAGTGCCGAAAGCAACTTTCTACACATTTCACTATTTCTTTTACATTCAACAAATGTCATCATTCCATACACATACATTTTCATTTGTAAATATATATATCATCCCATTAAACACAATTGCATAAATTTTACAATCATTTAAGCAATATCAAATACGTGTTAATGACTTACCTTGTTTGGGGTAGAACGGTTCCAAATCGGCTACTCGCTTGCTTTCTCCTTTCCTTTGTCCAATTTAGTTCCCTTTGCTCTTGAGCTAAATCAAACAATTTACCTCTCCATCAAACACAAACATACGGCATTCACATGCATTATTATGGTTATTGCGAATACTTAACACAACTAAGCTGAAAATTTACTCAATCTCATCTTAATTTATTGCTACTTATTTATCAAAATTTCCAATACAAGGTATTTAACACCTATGCCCATTTATACCCCATATGGCCGAATGCTTCATTCATTACCCAATTAACCATCCAACAATTTTCAACCTCATTACCACCCTTTTTATGTCTAATTGTTTAAATACCCTCAAGCTCATTCACAAGTACTATTATACATCTCATTAAGCATTAATCATTTTGCAACATAAATTCTATAGCATGGCCGAATACTCATGCACACACACACATAACAACAAGAACTCAATGGCACAAAATTTCCTTTTGTTAAACATTCGAACTCACTCATCTCCATGCTTTCATCACAACAACATCAAAACACTCACCAAGGAAGACAACATTCATGGCCGAAATTTAACTCACCTAACAACCTAGTTTCGATTCGAGATTCAAGGAAAATTTTGAACCAATCCTCCAAATCATGCATGCATTTTCAAGAGTGGCATAAAACATACCTTCTTGTATCAAAACACCTTAGTCTAGTAAGCTCCCATGGCTGATTTTCTCAAGCTTTTTCCCCCCTTTCTTCTTAGTATATTCGACCAAGCAAGAAAAAGATGAGAGGATGGACACTTTTTTTTCTCTTTTGTTTTCATCATATCCCTTTTTTTTCAATTTCATTTCTTTATTCTTTCAAGCATAATCCATTAACTAAACATGTTTGAAACATGTTTTCCTTGCCCATCACTCTTGATATGGCCGCCACTAACCTTAGGAATGGGCTATTTGACATGCAAGTCCATTTATTTTACTTCATCCTTTTATTAATCTCTTAAAATTAGCCACATATATTTAAATCCTTTCACATGAGTCCTTTTCTTTCAATTCACAATCAAATTAACTAAATCAAAGAATTCAAAATTCACACATGCATTTTCACATATTCTAGACAATAAATATTACGTTCGAACATGTCGGTGACTCGGTTTAGCGGTCCCGAAACCACTTCCCGACTATGGTCAATTTTGGGATGTCACACAACTTTAGTGAATTGGTGTTCATGAAAAACACCTAAAGAGACTATTTTGTGAAGTCTCTAAAATAGGTTGAAAATGTGTGAAATAATTGAAATTGTGAGTTGTTATAGTTCTAAAGAGAATTCGGCTAGGCTTGGTAAGAGAGGAAATTTGAGAAAAATTGATTTATGAGCCTAGGGGTAAAATTATAATTTTTGTAAAGTCTAAGGGCAAAACGGTCATTTTGCCAAAATGTGAATTATAGAATGTTTTAATTAATGTAATGACTAAATGAGTGAATTCCATCTTGTTAGATCAAGAGAATTGAGATTTGAGCTTAAATCGAAAAGTACGAGGTTATGGACTAAAATGGAGTAATTAGCCGAAATTGCATTCGGGGTAAGTCCGTGTGACTAAATAAACATGTTATCCATGTTATTGTTAATATACCTGAAATATATTTTGCAATGATTGTATTTAATTATATGTTGATGGTATTATGTGTAACAACCCTAACCCGTATCCGTCACCGGAATTGGGTCATAAGGGCATTACAGAATAAAACACAATTCTGAACAATTGAATAAACATTTAAATAATCACAATAATATGTTTCGAAAAATTCATTAAGATTTAAAGCGTAAGCTAACAGAACTTTTAATTTGAACATTTCATATTATTGATATAAATTAGGCATAACGTTTACAGGTAACTATATTAAATTATATTGCATCAACAATTCTATAAATACGGCATTAACATGGAAATTTTTATGAACGACATATATTTTACATATTAATACTGTTAATAGCAAGCATTTGATAATAAGTCAACTTACTTCATCCCTTGGTCTGACTGGCTATCATATATATGTTATACGCATTCATTATTTACACTTATTTAACAAGTTCATATAACCATTAGCATATAAGTATTAGACATACATAATTAGTAATACATCTCCGAAACCAAGCTCATGAAAACTTAATTAACATGTAAGGCCAAATACATGTACGCATGTACTAACTTATTGAATAAATGAGCATTACAATTGTGACTTGCATATACTTTTCTTTTTACCTAATATTTTATAATTTATATTAATCCAATGTCATTCATAATAGGCTACATGACCGAATGTACATATAATCAAGACAAGTCTATTATATATTACTATTACGTCCTGTATATAGATTCAATTCAAAATCTAGCATACATGTATTTATGTAACATAATCATCTTATGCTCATGCAAGGTACGCATTTACCCAAAAAGCCAAGGCCACACTTGATATTGAAGTATCCAAAATATATCAAATGGTTGACAGCTTAAATCATGAACCACATGTAGTATTTATCATTATTAATTAAGCTAATAAAATTAGAATATAAATACCTAACATTAAAACAATGTCACATCTTATATTTCCATCACATGATAATGAATATACCATACATACGTTTTATCTATACTCATTCAATGCCGAACCTTACTGTCTAAAAAATCATATATGCACCCAAACTTCCATCATAAATTATCAATAGATAGACTCATTAAACATTTGACTAAGAATTTTTTAGCATAATCTGCAAGCCATTATCAAAACATATAGTGCTCATCACAAACATTATGCATTCAAGGCACACCACTTAGTAACCAAGATTAATATAAGTCTTACCTATCATAACCGATCATTAATATAATAATTTAGCCATTTTCACATGGCTTTTATATAAAACCAAAATTCATCAAGTCAAGCACACTTTAGTCTATACATGCCATAATTTGCATTTAATTTATAAAGGTACCCAAAATAGCAGATAGTGTGATGAGCCTCGCTGACGATCCCCGAGCTGATAACTTGATTTTCAAAATCTAAAAAAAAATAGAAACAAATATACACACGGTAAGCTATTATAGCTTAGCAAGTCATAAGCAAATAATTAACCTAACAAAGTGTTCCACTCAATTAGGCTAATACATTGTAATTAAAAACTATATACTATTTAATCTCGACCTACAACCTGTATATAAATCCCCATGTATACATTCGCACCTGGACATTAACTAGGCCGAATGGTCAAAAGGAAAAATTGTCTTATTATCTTATAACTTTCAAAAAAACTAATTATATTATAATCAAACCGGCATATACTTTTACATAAGCTAGTAAATTACAATATAATATTGCATAAATATTTATACATATATGTATATCACCAACAGGGCCATTTATATATATATATATATAATCACACACTTGCATATAATTATGAATCATTTCTTGATGGCCAACTTTTAAAATCACAAAGCCAAATTCACATACCAACAACACTTAAATTTATTAATATCAACTTCACATGAACAAACAATTTATTAAGCATAAACTTATATTATCATTAAAAAAACAACAAACTAATTCATACCTGGCCGTTTAACCCGTAATACAACTCGTATCCAATTTACCTTTGCCCGATGAACCATTCGGAATTGGATAGGACACTCGGATAATCACACAAGTCGTACAATGCCAACGACCCAAACGTGGTCTTACATGTAGTCACATATCGATAACACTGTCCCCGATAGGGTCTTACTCGTAAACACATATCAGAATCATATAACGATGCCATGGTCTTACTCGCACACATATATCGGAATCCTATGTCATGACATATATATCCTAACTATTCCTAAGGTTCATACAGGACTTTCGAACGTCGTAACTCGGTCGAATCGAACTCGAAAGTGTAGTAGTTAAATTTAATCATTTTCGGCCATAGCATATTAAAAATTCTACATTTCATAACAGCATATAAAATTGACATTTAATTACTAAATACACATGTTTATTTTCTTATAAACTTACCTCAGACGGTACAAAACGGAATCGGGCAGCTAGTCGACAACTTTCGTTTTTCCCCGATCCAAATCCGATTTCTTTAGTTCTTGATCTAAAGATATTCAAATTAAGCTCATTCAAACATATTTTCATTCAATTTAGCCCAAAACACATAAATAGGCAAATTACCATTTTACCCCTAACATTTATAATTTTTACAATTTAGTCCCTATTGCACAAAACACAAAATACACAAAATTTCCGATTACCCATGTTTAGCCGAAACTTACCAATTACTATACAAGTCCATAAATTTCATTAAGTTTACATTTTAGTCCCTAAAATTATTATTTTTTCAATTAAGTCCTAATTACTCAAAATTATCAAAAATTTCAAATATCTTTCATTTTTCATCATCAAACCACAAAAATCACAAGCTATCAACAATGGCACAACTAAAAATATTCATCAAAATAAAAAATTCAAGCATGGGCTTTGTAGTACTCGAAGCAACGATCTCAAAAACGTAAAAATTATCAAAAACTGAACAAAAACGAACCCTGATTTTAGCTTGGAAGATGGCCGAACCTAACTTCTCCTATTTCTTTTGTTTATATTTGGCTATGGTTGAAATAATAATATGAGCACTTTGTTTTATTTATCATAAATTATAACATATATATTATTTTTTTTATTTTAATTTTTAACCTTAGTTAATAAATTATAAAATCACATATATCATGCCCACTACCGTCCACTTCATATATAATGGGCTAATTTCATCACAACTACTCCAATTTAGAAAGCCATCAACAAATAAGCCCTTTACAAAACAAACTACCCACTTTTAAATTTACGCGATTAAGTCCTTTTATTTAATTGGACACCTAAACGACAAAATTAAATCACGAAATTTTCAAAGACATAAATTCACATAGAATAAACACAAAAAATAATTTTAAAATATTTTTCTGACTCGAATTCGTGGTCTCGAAACCACGGTTCCAAGTAGGGTCTAAATCGGGCTGTTACATTATGTGTGAAAAAGTGATGCCAAATGTTAATAACATTTTTACGAAGATTGAATACATTAAAATTTTGATGGAATATGGCATTCCATTGAAACAAGTAAGTTGTGCGTAAATATTACAACTTTATCATTATTATGCGTTGAATGTTTGATTTCACATATAAGGCTTGAATGGATCTATGAGTAATGGTATGATGAGCCAGTGTAAGACATGTCTAGGACATGCATCGGCCTCAAGATATGCAAGCCAGTGTAAGACCTGTCTGGGAGATGGCATTAGCTTGACATGTATCAATGTAAGACCTGTCTAGGACATGGCATCGACACTAATAGATGATAGCCAATGTAAGACCTGTATGGGACACGGCATCAACCTCGATATATGAAAGTTAGTGTAAGACCTATATGGGGCATGTCATCGACTTTGATGTGCTAGCCAATGTAAGACCATGTTTGGGACATGGCACCGGCATCTTATCCCATGCATGAGGCTTAGTTATTATCCTATGGTATTCCAAATGGTTCAACAGAAAATTTAAGGTTTTAGTCGAAATGATAGATCTTATGGCTATGTTGTGAGTGGTACAGGTACTTACATGAAATTGATGAGGTGCGAATTCAATTCATGTGGTATGATTAGTAAGGAATGAATACGAGCATGTTGAGTAACACAAGTATGTATGCCAAGCTCATGAGAAATGATTTCGGTTTATGATGCACATTTGGTGAAGATGTAAATAGGTAATTCATGCCTATGAGAATTATTTGTGATGACCTTGTGATTATAGGTCTATACTTGTGATGTATAAAAATGTATCTTTACCAATGTGGTGAAAATGAATTTATAAGGTGTGATAAACTTCGTATCATTAATTTACACTAAAACAGTTTTGGACAGCAGCCATAGTCTGACTTTGAATATCTACCAAAAATTGTGGAAATTGAGTTAGAGGCTAAATAAAATATGAAATTAAATCTTAATATGTCTTGTTTTACATAGAAGAAACGGTGTAAGCAAAAAAGTTTCATATTATTCAATATTTAAATTGTTGTGAGACAGAGTCAAAATGATTTTGAAATCTCCTATCCTGATTTGGGAAAATCATTAAAAATTGTACAAAAATAATTATGGGTTACAATTTAAATGCTTAGAATCCTTAATGAGTCTATTTTCAAAATAAATGAATAAGAACATCATTCAAATCCCGTGTGAGTAGATAATTAGTTTTTAGTAAAGAAAGGTTGAAGCTGTCAAATAGCAGAACACGGGTGGCTTTGAAGAATAAAATGTACTAATAAAATTTTGAAAATTTTATCGTAAGAATATATATGAGTCTAGTTTCTCGGAAAATTAAAAAATCTTTATTTGGAGTCCTTTAGCTCTAGATATAAATAATTTAGTGACTATGACTCGAGAAAACAGCTTGACCCGAACATAGGTAATAGGCAATTATGAGAGTATTACCTTGAGATCATGTTGTAAGAATTGGTGGAAGCATATTGATAAATTGCTTAGTATTTTTATATGGACTTACTAAGCATGAAGCTTACTCCCTCATTTCTATTTCTTTTAGCTTTGTCAGGTTAGCTCGGGGTTGGAGATCGTCAGAGGCAGCATCACACTATCAAGTCACTACTTTTGGAATAATGAAGCATATAATAGGAATTTCAAGTGAGTGGCATGTATAGGGATCTAGTTTATTGACATGCGTTATTATGCTTTGGCCAAATGTATTGGCTTATATTGAGTTATATGTATATGGCCATGAGATATGGCTCATATTAATTATGGCTTGTAAACCTAGCTATTCATGTCATGTCTAATGTTTATGATGTGATTATGTTTGTTTGTCATGCATGGTTGGTAATATGACATGTGTGTTGGTTGTATTCTCTATGAACAATTGAGGTGGTCATAGCCATGTAGTAATTGCATGTTATAAAAATAACGTGATAATGGTTGAACATGAATGCTTGATGGATAAGTTGGTAACCATAGAATAATGGTAAAAGTGATCATCAAAATTACAAGTCTTATGAATGTGAATTAAGGAATCTAGACTTGGTATTGCATGAGTAGATGCATTGCCTGTAAGAGAACATGTTAATATAATGAATATGTCTTTATAAAGAGTATTTAATTGTAACACCCCGAACCCGAGACCATCGCCGGTGTCGGACACGAGGGGTTAACAAGCCAAGTTCACATGTTTTGCCCACCAATTTGACATTTCCAGTCAGGCTGGAAAACTGCGTCACTGTCGCCTTAAAAATCATATCTCGAGTTTCAAAACTCGGAAACTGGTTTTGTAAATTTTCCCTGAATTTAGACTCATAAATACATCCATGGATTTTTTTCTAGGATTTTTGGTCGGGCCAATTGGTACAGTTTATTAGTTAAAGTCACCCATGTTACAGGGATCGACTGCTCTGACCTTCGCGCGGTATAACTTGAATATCTCTCTGTACAGGGCTTTAATGCTGGTGTCGTTTGTTCCTAATGAAACTAGACTCAAAATGGAATCTGAACATATAAGGTATGTCTCCTAATTCCTTTTGGATAATTTATAGTAAATTTTTAAAGTTGCGACAGGGAACCCAGAAACTGTTCTGGCCCTGTCTCACAATAGCTTTAATATCTCTTAACATGTAACTCCTATGACCATTTCGTTTCTTCCATGTGAAAATAGACTCATCAAGGTTCATTTACATAGCTTATTCACTATTTAATTCCATTCCTACGAATTTTGGTGATTTTTCACATTCACGTCACTGCAGCTGGCAGCATCTGTTTTAAGGTAGGTCTTACCTATTTGGTAGTCTCCATGAACCAACTAGTCTTGCCATACATAGGTTCATATATGATCATTTTAACCATGCCAATGGCTGATCATATGACCAACATTCCCATTTCCAAGCCATAGCCACATCATGACACCAAATATATACATACAAACCACAATTATTCTAAGTTCATGTTTCCTTTTCGAGCCATTTTCGCATGGCCGTACATACTTACATCACAACATATTTAACAAACAAGGGTAGTCCTATACATGCCATCTCAAGTTCAACCAAAATTTATACCAAAATGGAGGCTTGATAGTGTGGATGACTTGACTTCAACGATCCCAAATCCGATTGCTTGAGCGAAATCTAGAAAACGAGAGCCAAAGCAACGGGTAAGCATTTTTATGCTTAGTAAGTCTTAAGGAATATAATCAACTCTAATTACAGCAATACATTCACATAACCAAATGCATCATTTCATTAATACACATTCTTACTTCACACTTCATCATTATATAATTTCACAAAGTATCAATCAATTCAATAACTGAAATTCATTAGTTGATTGAGCGAATGTTGCTCAAACATGTCGACTTTCCAATGCACATATAAACGCATTCTCATTCTTTGGGCTTTTTGAGTGTACTCATTGAATTTATTACAGCAACCAACACTCACCTCCAGCCCAAGATTCTTGAACATAACCGGATATAACCATGTGCACAAATGCCTTGGTCTTAGCCCGGATAGAATGTCTCGCATTTAATGCCTTGGTCTTAGCCCGGATATAGCCACTAGCACAATTGCCTTCGGTCTTAACCCGGATATAATTTCCAGCATAATTGTCTTGGGCTTAGCCCGATATCATTCAATTTCTCATGTACACATACATCAATAATCCTTGGACATACATATTTCATTTTCGTTACTAAGGCTCATACGCAAATATAATCACAAGCATATTCGCCTTGGGACTTAGCCTGTAGAATTCAAATACTCATACACACATAATCAATAATCATACACATTCATATTTCATCTCACATAATTCAAGTAAGGTCACTTCTTGAGGACTTACCTCGGATGTTGTCGAACGGCTTTTTCGGCTATTCGATCACTTTCTCCTTCCCTTGTCCAATTGTGGCCCTCTAAGCTCTTGAGCTAATTCAAACAAATTCAATTTATTAAAACCTCATTGTGCTAGCTTATGGCGAATATGACAAGGAGTTTAAATGGTCATATGGCCACCCTTTAGCTTGAATACACAATGGTCATGCACATTTTATACTACATCAAGCTATTCAATACAATTTATTCGAGCATCAAGGAAATGCTAAGGCCTTCAATAGGCTACCCAAGGCTGAATATTCCCGTACATGTTGAGGTAAATTTTGCACTTAATACCTCACAAAAACAGCATGCAATTTACTAATTAATGCTTTGCACATTGTGGCCCAAAACTTATAATATAGCATCAAGCACTTATATGTGAGCTAGGCCGAATTGTGCTTGCAATTTCACAAGCATTCTTCCACATCTTCTTCTTTAAACCAATATATTCATCACTTAGTTCATAACCAAAACATCATGTGCAAACATATATATACATATATGAGCATGGCCGAATTTCAAGGTGTCCATAGTCATCCAAAACACAAATTTTAACTAACATGCAAGAAGCATGAACCATGCTCATGAATGCATCATGGCCGAATATGACAATCATGCCCCTTTTCAACTTCAATCATGGTTAAACAAAAGAAAACTCAAAATCTTACTCAAGAGTAGACAATCCATCATTGCATGCATCATCATCAAGCTTCACACTTAGCATGCAATGGCTTTATCACCATAACAACTTTGGCCAAATGCCATTTCCATGGCATAACAAAGATTTGAGCCATAGCTAACATGCACATCAAATTAGCAACCAAAACATGCATGAAACTCCCAACACAACCTCATACATACCTTACTCTTGTTGCAAGTTTAGCCAAATTTCCTTCTAGATCTCTTCTAAACAAAGAAAATGAAGCAAAAATCCTTCCTTTTCCTTGGTATTTTCGGCCAAAGAAGAGAAAAATAGGTGAACAAAATTTTTTCTTTGCTTCTCTTTCACTCACGGCAAAAAGGGGGAGGATGAGCAAATTTTGATTTTTTGTTTCTCTTGCTACATGCTTAATTTTTTATCATTTATCACATCATGCATTAACAAAACATGTCATAACATGTCTTCCTTGCCCATATTCCTTGTCATGGCCGGCCACTATACCATCCTTGGGGAAATTTGACATGCAAATCCCTTATTTTTGCATGCATGCTCAACTAGTCATCACACATTTCCCCATCATACTTTCAAAGTTTACTACTAGGTCCTTTCTAGTGAAATTCACATTTATAATTCTAAATTGAAACATCAAAATGTCATACACAATTTAACACATATCATAGGCATCAAAATAAATTTTTAATTATTTTTATGCCTCGGTTTTGTGGTCCCGAAACCACATTCCGACTAGGGTCAATTTTGGGCTGTCACATTAATCACTAAAATGATGCCATGATTTGTGGTTTTAATATGTATAAGGTTGTAAGGGGTTTATGGGTAACATGAAGGCTCGAAAAATAGCCTAAGTGTCGACTACACGGGCCGAGACACAGTCGTGTGTCTCAACCGTGTGAGGGACATGGCTTGGAGAACGGGAATGTGGGCTGGCTGTGTGGTTGAATTTGCATGCTGATGTCATAAACAGAGAGTTACATGGCCTGAGGACATTGGTGTGTCCTTACGTCCACACAGGCATGTGACCCTGCTTCATGGTAAAATTTCTAAGTTTTCTTGAAACTTCTCAAAGTTCTCGGTTTGGCCGAATCAATCCCGATGTATGTTTTAGGCTTCGTTGACCCAAATAAGGGGCGACATGCATGTGTTTGAAAAGTTTTAAATTAAAAGAAATTTTATGGTCCGGTTTTTGCATGTATGTGTACGCTTATGTCTGGTAATGCCTCGTACCTTGTCCCGGTGTCAGACACGGGTAAGGGGAGTTACAAATGTGTTCATTTTCTTTGTTATCCAAGCCTAGCCGAACTTATAACATACTCATAGAAGTCCACATTTCTCATTAAATCATGCATCTTACTACCCATTTTACAAACCTTACAAATAAGTCCTTTTTAGCCATTTTCACTAGAAATCACTTGGTAAAAGATGTTCATCACACATCCAACATTCATATTCCTCCATTAAACATCAAAAGGCATGCATGTCATTCATGGGTCAAATTTCAAACATGAACCCTACTTCAAAATAATGGTAGAAATAGGTAAATCGGGTTACAAGGACTTCAAAAATGTAAAGAGCATTAAAAATGGGGCTAGGATGTACATACAATCAAGCTTGAAAGATGAAAAAAACCCTAGTTATGGAGATCTTAAGAATTTCAGCCATGGGTTGGAGAAGATGGAAAAATTTTGGCTTTATATTCCCATTTTATTCTTTTATGAACCAAATGACAAAAATGCCCTTAAGGCTTTTCTTTCAAAATTTTCCTATCCATGCCCATTTTTGTCCAGAATTATAAAAATTGGGAAATTGCTATTTAAAGACCTCTAATTAATAATCCATGACAATTTCATGCTTAAAGCTTCTAGAACTCACATTTTGCAACTTTTGCAGTTTAATCCTAAATGTCAAATTGGACACTTTATTAGTAAAATTGCTTCATGAAATTTTTACACAAATATGCAATCATATCATAGAGCTCATAATAATCATAAAATAATTATTTCTACTTTGGATTTGTGGTCTTGAAGCCACTATTCTGACTAAGCCCTAATTCGGGATGTTACAATTTATGCACAATGAAAATCTATAAAGTATGTGAAATTGAACGATATTGATTGATACCAACACAATGGTAGTTTGAAATACTGGAACACTGTTTCCATTTACTGAAAGTATGTGATTATCTAGGACATGCTGAGCATGTCAAATGAATGTGAAAAGTATTGAGATATGATCATATATGAGATTGTGTGACATATTGCATATACAATGGGCTAGGATTTTGTGGTTGATAGAGTAGTTCCGTGGAGTACTAGTGGCATATTAAGTTCACATTATTTGTAGTCAGTGCACTACACCTGGAGTTCTAAAAGGAATGGCGATTTATCGCATTTTTACTAGTAGCTTGTTTGCATTTTTGCTGGTAGAATTTTTTGCATATTGTTATTGGAAGTTTTAACCATAATGAGCTTAAGCCCATAATGTTTTAGAGTTTGGATGACGGATTCTAGGGAACTCATGGTCTGTAACGAATGGTATGGAACCTTTTTGCATTTCATTATGCTCACGACATATTCAAATGTTATTGATTTATGATATGTGTTGTATTGTGTTGTATTGAATGGTATCAAAATTAATGATTGTTACTCTAATGAATGATGTCCCATGCTCATCCACCATTTGACATCAATTTGATAATGGCTATGTAATGATATGAAATTCCTACGATGGTCCTGTTTTCTTCTATTAAACCTAATTTATTTCATTGCATTCAATATTTATGTTAGTTTAAATAATTGCTCGACTGACACTGAGTTTTTCATAAGCTCACCCACAATAAAGTTTAACATTTTAGGTAAACCTTTGAATTAGGATCAGACTCGGCATTCCGAGAATCACCTTGGTCCTCAGACTATTTTTAATAAGTATTAATCGGTCTCTATTTCTTCTAGGTTGTAATTTTTAAATACTTTTGGTCTATGACTTGGTAACTTTTCTTGTAAGACTTTTTCATGTATGGAATACTCAAGAATAATAGCCGGATTGTAACACCCCAAACCCGGCCCAGACATTATGGCCCAATCTGACGTGCTACATTGGAGTTGAAAACCCACGTTCCGTTTTAGTGTTTTAAAAACCATATATTTTGTTGAGCTAACAATGTGTATGGAAGCTGAGCACCAGGTAGGTATCCGAGACAGAGGAGGTGAGCCATGAAGGCTGCTTAAGTACCAAGCTCTTTGATTGGATCCAATCCTAGACATGCCCACAACCATAGCCACACTTTGTTATATCGTGTTTAAATTTGTTTTAAGTAGACGTCTTTGATAAATCAATTAATCGTGGCGTTGAGATATTTTGAAAACAAGTATCGTTTTAAAAACACGTCCTAAGTCTAGCCCATTTGAATAATTATCAACCAGGTTTAAAGTTATTAAAAATAAAATAATCCTGAAAAGAAATAAAAGAAAAGTTAAAATGACCTTATTACAACCCAAAAATAAATAATAATTAAAGGAAATTCAATGAAAACTAACGCTTATTTAAAAGTCCAAAGACGATCACCGTGGCTACTCTGAATCCCCTCCGGCCCAAGTCCCCACATCAAGGCTCACCTGCGAGGTTAAGGAAAGGGGGTGAGTTTGGAAACTCAGTGTGCAACAAGCCCCTTTCAGAGTCCAAAAAAAAAAGAGCGATAAGTAAACGATTTGTCTAAAACAACACTATCAACAATAAAATGAATCCTAAGTATAGGTGACCTAAAGAATGAATAATCTTAAGCCATAGTAAAACTACTATTTTCTCAAAAATGAGTTTATTTAAGATCTTTGAAAGTAACGTAAGGTAGCTTACTCATTTTAGTGGCTAATGTAGCCTTCTCAATCTAGCCATAACGTCTAGGTCGAGTTTGGGAGGTTACACTTGTTCAAGGATCATTTGTTTTTGGTTCTATTGGTTCACTCAGCTCTGTTGGGTTTAGCTCATGGATATTCTCCACTAACCTTTCAAGACCATGAGTTGTGATGCAGCCTTGAGCATACGAGCCCTTTAGGTTTGCTTTTGTTTTAACTAGGGCCCTTAACCAAAGTGAAGTTATTAATTATGAGAAGTAAGCACTTTTGGTCTTCTTTCTATAACAATCATGGATCTCCTTAACTTCCCAATATTGATAGACCCTTCTGTCATAATTTTTTACAACAAAAGTATTTGCTCCATCAAGATGGTGGAACTATGTGAGATAGGCATGGAACTATATCGAACAAAGTAAAACCATACTTTAGCCAACGGCTTTAGATATTCCCTTTGACAAGAATGACTACCATACTTTCTTATAATCCATTGGGATCCCAAGTTTGTCACAACATTAAGCACTTGTTGAAGAAAATTCCAATATTTATTTGTCATCATGGAAAAATATTCATTGTAACAGCCTGGTTTTGGTCAAATTAGAATAGTGGTTTTGAAGCTACAAACTTGAGGTTAAAATATCTATTTTATTATTATTTTAATGTCTAAGGTATGATAGAATAATTGTGTGAAAGTTCCATTTAGAAATTTTATCGTTTGATTAGTTAATTTGATGAAAATAACTATATCGCATAAAGTGTAAAACTTGTGTTCTATTAGCTAAAGGTGTTTAATAGCTATAGAATCTTAAAGTTAAGGTCCTTATGTTGTAATTAGACCATTAATAGCATGAGCGGACATATATGGACACATATTAAGTTGTTTTAAATGGTTTTATAAAAAGGTTAATATAGTAATTTATAAAATAAATATTAATTAATTAAAACAAAAGAAATTTTTTTTCATTCATCTTTCTCCCAACTGAAAATAAGAAACAAAGGAAGCCATTGATGAGGTTTGAAGGTTCGGCTAATGCATGGTTCAATTGTAAGTGATTTTTTACCTGCTTTTTAGTGATTCATATGTTTTTGAGTTCATTGTAACTCAATCTATCTAGCCCGTACCTTCAATTTCAAAACTATTAAAATTTGTGAGAGTTGCCATTGATGTATATATGTGTTCTTTGATGATTTATGGTGAACTGTGAATAATTGATGATAGCTATGCAAGTTTGGTTAAGTGATTTTGAGTAAAAAAAATGCAAATTAGGGATTAATTTATAAAAAGTAATGTGTGGTTGAATGTGTGAAAATTTGATAATTATGGGTTGTTAAGGATATATAGTAATTTGGCTAAGCATGGGTGTTTTGAAATTTGCATGAATTTGTGATTTTGTGTAATAAGGACTAAATTGTAAAAATGTAAAAGTTTAAGGGCAAATGTGTAAATGTGCTTCAATGTGTGTTTTGGATTAAATTGACTAGAGAGGTTGTTAAATAAGTTCATTTTGAATATATTTAGATCATGAAAAGCGGAATTTGGAATTAGATTAGGGAAAAGACAAAGTACTCGATTAATCGACCAATTTCATCATTTTTGAACCTAAGGTAAGTTCGTATGTGATAAATTTCATTATAAATGTATTTTAAATGGTTTGATATTGTATAATTTGTGAATACGAGACTTTGGATAAGTTCGACAATGACTAGATGGTAATTCGGCGTTCGAAATCCAGGTTGAACCTTAAGAATAGTTTAGGATACTAGTGACATGTCATTAGGGGATACATTGAGTTAGCTTTGGGCCATGATATTAGCACTTCGGGTGCGAGTTATACTGATTTGGCTTCGAGCCATGAATATCAGCTAATTTGGACGGAGATGAAGTGTAGCGGTTGGTTGGGTAGGATTTCCTAATTGCACATCTGTACCGTTAATGTCACTGAGATGGGCTCCAGCCCAAACTGATACTGAGGTTGTAATAGGACAAGGCCCTAACTGAAACTAAACCATTACTGAAATAGGCTTGGGCCCAGACTCTATTTGCTCATTTTATGGTTGTTTGATTTGGGATTACACTCGTAAACTCACCCTTTTGATTATTTGCGCAGGTAATCCCCAGACCTAGGTGGATCGGTGTAGCGAGGGACTCAGAGGCGGCCACACAACTGCTATTATTTTCGCATTTGATTTTAATTATAAGTATTATTAGTTGGGGTATTTTTAATGTAATAAGGCTTCTTTGGATTTTATTTTTAATTTAGGATTTTTATTTATTTTGATTTACAACTGTTAGCAATAGGAAAAGTTACGGGTTTTCAAAAAGATAAATGTTTTTCAAAGATACCATAAATACGCAACCTGTTTTAAGAGCTTCCGCAAGAAATAACGTTTTAAAAATTAATGGCGTCTAAATATGATTAACTTTTTGTCAAACGACTCACATTTTGAAAATGAACGACAGGCCTTAAAATCATCTTTGAGATCACACAAAGAGGTTGAATAGAGAATGGGTTTTTCAACGATATCACACTTTTCGAAAAACACTTCAGTGTGACATCGCTAGATTCGGCCATAACATCTAGGCCGGGTTTGTGGTGTTACATTGGGCCATGATATCAGTATTTCAGACATAAGTTACCTTGATTTGGCTTCGGGCCATGGTATAGGTACTTAATTTGTGAGACTACTGAGTATTCGACCTCTATTTCGAATGGTTCAACCAGTAAATGATAGATGTGGATGAGTATGATATTGATGCTAGATGATACAGGTACGTACATGAAGTATATAAGTTTCAAATTGAAGAAACTTTTGAAGGAAGTGTATACTCTCATAATTGAGTATTTGAAAGGTTTGTTAGTTAATGTAAGCTACATGTTGGTGTATTCAAATTATTGAATTATATTTGTGAGATTGCATTGAGTTTATTCCATACGAGCTTACTAAGCTATAAAGCTTACGTTGTTTATTTTTCTATGTTTTATAGTGATTTAAAAGCTAGCTCGGATTCAGGGATCATCGGAGACATCATCACACTATTAGTCTATAAATTTGGTACTTTTGGAGCTTATGATTTGAGTATATGGCATGTATAGGGACTTTGAGTCATTTTGGTATTTGTAGCATGATTTTGGCCATTTGTGTTGTCTTGTAAATATTTAGTGTTTGGTTTTGTGTTAGCCATGTAAATTGGCATATTTTGGCAATTATGTGATGTTTATATATATGAATTAATGCCTCTTAGTGAGAATGGTTGATGAATTAAGAATGGTTGTGCTTGTGGTTTTAGGTTAAGAAATGCTTAGTTGAAGTGGGACAATTGACTGCTTAGAGATATGAATTGGCATGTTTTCAGTAGGCAAAATATGGTATTACTTTAGTCTTGGTTGTGGTTGTATTAGTTGGCAATAAATGATATGAATTGAGCTTGTTTTGACTAGATATTAATTTCTTAGTTATGCTTTGATTCGGTGCCATATGTGTAGGTGAAGTGGTGTGAATTTTGGGTGGCAAAATGGCTTGGTAAATAGCTTATTTTTGTCCATACAAGCAGAGACATGGGTATGTGTCTCCGTCGTGTATGACACACGGTCTTGTTACACAGCTGCGTGTCCCTTGTGTTGAAATTGAAATCAAGTCAGTATGCTCCACATGGCCTCACACATGGGTGTGTGACTTGGCCGTATGGCATAAGTCAGTATACCCTACAGGTTCGGCATGGCCTAGCATACGGCCTATCACACGGGCGTGTATGGCCATTTTTAGGGCACACTGGCTAGCCACACGGGCATGTGTGTTGGCCATGTGACCTAAGTCAGAGAGTTACATAGGGTTAGACATGGGCTGGGACACGACCATGTGCTTCCATTTCGATTGTCCACACGGCCTATGAGACAGGCATGTCTGTGGCCATGTGAGAGTCACGGTCGGGCCACACGGGTGTCCATCCCCTGTTTTGTGAAAAATTTTCTAAGTTTCGTAAAAAATTCTCGAGCTATCAATTTAGTCCTGAACCACTCCCAAAGTATATGTAAGGCCTTGTAGGCGCGTTATAGGGATATTATGTTTGAATTTAATTAATGTTTGTATGAAAAGTGAAATTATATGTGAATTGAATGTTTAACTATTTTGTAAGTTGAGTAATACTCCAAAACCCTATTTCGGCATTGAATATGGGTGAGGGGTGTTACATTCATCTTCTTCAATATCCAGAAGGTTAAACAAATCATTAATGGACATAAAAGTTAGGGGTACCTTTTTCTGATGAAAAGAACTTCAATAGCTTCAAGCTCAGTCAAATTGATATAGAACTCTTGAACTAACTCCTCATCGAGCAATGATAATGCATCAGAAAAATAATTCCAATTGAGGGCATCAATTGTCTTTTGAATTGGAAAAGAAACCATCTTATCATTTCTTCCAAATTGAAACCTTTTTTTGCCATCATAGTTAATCTTCCTTGTCTTGAATCACAATGGAATTTTCAGTAGAAGTCTTGGAAGATCTAGTTCTTCTACGAGACATTGTGGTTTTTGCCAAAAATAGGCAAATACTTTGGAAATAGGAAGGGAAAAAATGTAGCAATGGAGGAAGCAAGGGATTTACGGCAATCGACTTGTAGCAGCGATTGGCTTGTAGTGGCGCAAAGCTTGCAACAGCGATAAGATGCTGTGGCAATAGGAGTGTGGCAGTGATAGAGTTGCTTCCACAAAAAGTTTACAACGGTAAGATTAGGGTTTTACGACAAGGGATTTTGGGGAAATTTTTTGGGATTTAGATTGACGGCTAAGATGAAAAAAATGAGTGGTTAGGGTTTAAGTTAATTGCTTGAAGGGTTGTGAAAATTATAGTGGTAGAGAAAGGTTTATTAGTGGTAAATTAGGGCAATCTTATAGCAAAATTTTAGCTACTTAAGTGACTTGGGATACAACTATAGATGGAGGAAAAAATGCTGACAAAATTATGGTTTTAGAGAACCCTTATAGACAACAACAATGGGTAAATTTCTCCTCTTTGTTGTTTCAAGCCTTGAGCCCAAACTGTATTTACAAACTAGACTGCTTAAAAATAAATAAATTGATTAGTACTTGGGCAAATGTGACCCCTTTTATTAAACATAAACAATTGAAACAAAAATTAAAATAAAATAAAGATTAAAAATTAATTAGAAAATTTCTTCTCAAAAGATTACATTAAATTAATTCCCAGGAAAGGTTGGAGGGCCACAATGGTCCCTATTAAGTTCCCATTTCCGTATATAGAATTAATTAAATGTTCTAATTTAAGATAATAATTTCTAACTTTTTATTAAAAAGTAAAATTATGAAAAATTAAGGGTCTACTAATTTGAACGAGGTTTTAATTCGCTCAACTTCACCATCCCAATAGTGCTTGAGATGTTGACCATTAACTTGAAACGTACATCCATGGTTGTCGTACAATTCTACAGCTCCATATGGATAAACTTTATAGATGGTATAAGGTTCTTTCCATCAAGATTTGAGCTTTCCTGAAAATGACCTTAGCCTCAAATTAAACAACAACACTTTCTGACCTTCTCTGAATTCTCGAGGTTGTATATAACTATCGCGCCACCTCTTATATTTTTCTTTACACATATTGGCATTCTCGTATGCAAATAACATCAACTCTTCCAACTCATCAAGCTTAGCATCCTTCTCTCACCGGCTTACTTAAGATTCAAATTCAATTGTTTCAAAGTCCAGTGAGCTTTATTAAACGTACATCCATGGTTGTCGTACAATTCTATAGCTCCATATGGATAAACTTTATAGATGGTATAAGGTCCTTTCCATCAAGATTTGAGCTTTCTTGAAAATGACCTTAGCCTCAAATTAAACAACAACACTTTCTGACCTTCTCTGAATTCTCGAGGTTGTATATGACTATCATGCCACCTCTTAGATTTTTCTTTACACATCTTGGAATTCTCGTGTGAAAATAACATCATCTCTTCCAACTCATCAAGTTGGAGCATCTTTCTCTCACCGACTTGCTTAAGATTCAAATTCAATTGTTTCAAAGCCCAGTGAGCTTTATGCTCTAATTCAAGCGGTAGATAACATGCCTTTCCAAAAACTAGCTAATATGGAGTCATTCCTAATGGTGTCTTAAAAGCAGTTTGATAGGCCCATAGAGCATCATCGAGCCTTCGAGACCAATCTTTTCTATTATGGCACACCACCCACTAAAGAATACCTTTGATTTCACAATTCACGCTTTCAACTGGCCCATTCAATTGCGGGTGATAGATAATAGCAATCCTATGCTTCACATCATACTTGTGAAGCAACCACTTAAGCCATTTATTTACAAAGTGAGATCTTTCACCGCTAATTATAGTTCTAGAGGTCTCAAACCTTATAAATACATGCTTATGTAGGAATCACATAACTACCCTAACATCATTAGTTCGGTAGGCCTTGGCTTCAACCAACTTGGATACATAGTCCACAGCTACCAAAATAAACTTATTCCTATAAGAAGAAGGAAAAGAATCAAGAAAATCAATGCCCCATACATAAAATAGTTCAACCTCTAGAATGTTTGTAAAGGGCATCTCGTTCCTCCTAGATATACTTCTGGTTCTTTGGCATCGGTCACAGTTTTTCACATACGCATATGCATCCTTAAATACTATAGGCCAAAAGAATGGAGGTTGTAAAATCTTCGCTCCTATATGGTAACCACCAAAATGTCCCCCACTTAGAGATGAATGGTTGTGGTACAGAATCTAATAAATTTTCATTTCTAGCTATGCACTTCCTGATTATGTTACTTGCACATAGTTTACATAAAAATGGATCCTTCCAAAAATAATACCAATTATCATGAAGGAATTTCTTCCTTTGTTGGTATGTCATTTCTCGAGGAATTATTCTACAAGCTAAATAATTGGCAAAATTAGCAAACCAAGGTGTTTTATGAATTTGACTTACCTTGAAGAAATGCTCATCAGGAAAATTCTCATTAATTATAACAAGTGAAGAAGTTACCTCATTTTGATTCATCCTCGATAGATAATCGCCTACTTGATTTTCAATACCTTTTCTATCTTGGATCTCAAGGTATAATTCTTGGAGTAAGAGTATACATCAAATTAGCCTTAGTTTAGCATTTTTCTTCATGAGTAAATACTTAATGGTAGAATGATCGGTAAACATTGTAACTTTGGTACCTATAAGATATGAACAAAACTTGTCAAAAGTAACAACTATAGCAAAGAGTTCTTTTTCAGTTACCGTATAATTGATCTGGGCTTTTGTCTAAGTTTTTCTTGCATTGTAGATAGGGTAAAACACTTTGTTTCTTCTTTGATCCATTACAGCTCCAATCGCGAAACCTCTTGTGTAACATCCCATTTTTAGTGTTGCCAAAAATAGTGGTTTCGGGCCCACCATGTAACACCCTAAATTTAGCCTGGATGTTATGCCCGAATCTGGCGATGTCACATAAGAGTGATTTTCGCAAAGCTTGATATCGAGAGAAAAAAACCCTTTTTTTTTCCATATTTACCTTTGTTATGAATTCTTAATGATGTTTTGAAAACATGTCATTCATAGAATGTCACTCATGCTAAACGTCTTTAATTTTTAAAACGTTATCTCTTGCGAAAGCTCTTAAGCAATTATGTATTCTTGGTATTTTTAAAAACCATTAGTCCTTTAAAAAACGCTTCTTTTCCTACTGCTATCAGTTATAAACCCAAGAAAATAAATAAAAACCTAAATTTAAGTAAAAATCCATAGAGGCGTTATTGCATAAACAAGTACCCAAATTAAATGGCTTCTAAATTAAAAATCAATAAGAAAGCAAGTGCAATTGTGTGGCCACCATTGAGTCCTTCACAGCATCGATTCACCTAAAGTTAGGGATTACCTGTACAGTTAAACAGATGGGTGAGTTTACGAAAACTCAGTGTGTAATCCTGTATAAGCAAACAGTCAGAAAACAAGCATAGACTAGGCCTAAGCCTTTTTTAGTAACAGTGATAATATCAGTTTGGGCTTTAGCCCAGCTTAATACAGAAACAATCATGTGTTCGGGCCATAGCCCATTCCAGTAACAATAAACAGTGCAGTAACAGTAAGCAGTGCAGTAACAGTAAACAGTATGCAAGTCCTACCGATCCAGCCTCTACACTCCATCTCCGTCCAACCCTATACTCCATGTGGGGATAAAATCAACCCACCCATCTCTACACTCTATGTAGCATCGGTTGCAGCACTAAACAGTATTTGCAACAGAGCTGCCAATATAATAGGCTTAGAGCCATCAGTGATTTGCAGTAGAGCTGTCAATACAGTACACTTCCTCCAATCATATAAAAACCCATCCCCAAGCAATGCATCATGCAACATGTCATAATATTATACATGTATTCAATATAGTTACAATAGCATGCTAAAATATAAACATACATCACATAGGTGTGAAACAGTCATCTTACCATAAAAGGGCAAAACAGTCATTTTACCACAAAAGGGCAAAATAGTCATTTTACCGCATAAAGTCAAAATAGTCATTTTACTGATTGAGGGTCCAGGTACGCTTACCGACCCAACAGAAGGTCCACAGTCATCTCAGACGACCCGTGCAACCTTAATAGTTAAACAGTGAAAATCGACCCAAGGCCCATATTGTAGGCCCATGTGGGCCCACACACTCGTGCAGCCCACAATTAGCATTGGCCGTGTAGTTTGCACAGCCTGGCCCAATAATCTCCACATGTCCGTGTGGTTTACCTGTGTGGGGCCCACACTGCCCATTTCAACCCATCATGTCCCAAATCAGCCTTAGACCATTAAATCGCCCATGGTCAACCTTAACAATCTTATGCCCTAGTTTAGGCATTCAATTACCACACGGGCGAGCGCACGCTCATGTAGCATTGACGGTCACTTGTTTTGGCTTTTGCCGATTTACAAATAGGTGTAGTGTTTTACACACCTCAAATCTATTTGTTGAGAAACTGACTCGAGCCTTTGCAACCTTAAAAGTAGTTAAAGCAGAAGGTTTCTGTAACACCCTGAACCCGAGACCATCGCCGGTGTCGGACACGAGGGGTTAACGAGACAAATCCTTCTTAAAGTACCGACCAATTCGGCATTTCCAGACAGGCTGGAAAACTGCGTCACCGTTGCCTTAAAAATCATATCTTGAGTTTCAAAACTCGGAAACTGATTCCGTAAATTTTCCCTGAATTTAGACTCATATATCCATACATGGATTTATTTCTAGAATTTTTGGTCAGGCCAATTGGTACAGTTTATTAGTTAAAGTCACCCATGTTACAGGGGTCGACTACGCTGACCTTTGCGCGTTACAACTTGAATATCTCTCTGTACAGGGCTTTAATACTGGTTCCATTTGTTTCTATTGAAACTAGACTCAAAATAGAATCTGCACATATAAGACATGACTTCTAATTCTTTCTGGATAATTTATAGAAAATTTTTAAAGTCGCGACAGGGGACCCAGAAACCGTTCTGGCCCTGTCTCACAATAACTTTAATATCTCTTAACAAGTAACTCCTATGACCGTTTCGTTTCTTCCATATGAAAGTAGACTCATCAAGGTTCATTTACATAACTTATTCACTATTTAATACCATTCCTAAAAATTTTGGTGATTTTTCAAAACCACACCACTGCTGCTGCCAGCATCTGTTTTCAAGGTAACCTTTACCTATTTCATGATTTCCACGATTCAATTGGCCCTTTTCGCATACATAGCACAAGTGTGATCATGATTAACCATTCCAATGGCTAATATTTTCAAAACCATTCCATACCCCATAATGATCATCATACAAACGATTATAGAATCATACTAACAACGTATATAAGCCATTTTTGCATGGCTATCCAAGCTTACATAAAACCGAAAGGTACATGACCTTCTACAATAGGGTAGTCCTATACATGCCATTTCAAAGTTCAACCAAAATTATACCCAAAATGGAGGCTTTGATAGTGTAGATGACTTCGACTTTAATGATCCCGAATCCGATCGCTAACGAGCAAAATCTATAAAACAAAGAGCCAAAGCAACGGGGTAAGCATTTTTATGCCTAGTAAGTCTCAAGCAATAAAATCAGCTTTAACTAAAGCATTACATTCACATAGCCAATTGAATCATTTCATTAATACACATTCACATAATCATACTTACTTCACACTTCATCATTGTATACTTTCACAAGATATCAACCAATTCAATAGCTGAAAATTCGTTAGTCGATTGAACGAATGTTACTCAAACATATCGACTTTTTCCAATGCACATATAAACATACCTTATCCTTTGGGCTTTTCGAGCGTACTAATTAAATTTATTACAGCAACCAACGCTCACCTTCGGCCCAAGCTTCTTCGGAATACAACCGGATATATCCACATGCACGAATGCCTTCGGGTCTTAGCCCGGATAGAACGACTTGCACAAATGCCTTCGGGTATTAGCCCGGATTTAACAACTTGCACGAATGCCTTGGTCTTAGCCGGATGTGGTCACTAGCACAATGGCCTTGGTCTTAACCGGATATAATTACTAGCATAAATGTCTTGGGACTTAGCCGGATATCATTCAATTGCTCATGCACACACATACATCAATAATCATTACACATCCATGTTTCATTTTCGTTACTAAGGCTCAAACACAAACATATCACTTGCATAATCGCCGGGACTTAGCCCGGTATCATTCAAATACTCATACACATAAATCAATAATCATTACACATCCATATTTCATTTCACATAATTGAGTAGGGCCATTTCTTGAGGACTTACCTCGGATGTTGTCGAACGGCTTCGACGGCTAATCGATCACTTTTTCCTTCCCTTATCCAATTGTGGCCCTCTAAGCTCTTGAGCTAATTCAAAAAATTCAATTCATTAAAGTCTCGCTTGCTAGCCTTGGCGAATACACATATCATTGACTCAACATCACATAACTAAGCACTTTAGTCAATTTTCTTTAATTACGCACACATTCGGCCTTAGCTCACAACAAGGTAGCCGATTACCTAAGTCAAGAATAGGCATCATTAAGCTTGCCTCTAACCGAATGCATGCACAATAATTCCCCTCATGTGGCCAATTATACTTAGTCATACTTGCACAAAATCAACAATAAATTGCAAGATTTTCACGTCATATGTGTACTAGGCCGAATGTACATGCAAATTTCACAACATTCTTCAACAAATTTCTTCTTTAAACAACATATTTACCACTTTCTTCATAATCAAAATATCATGTGCAATCATATATACACATATAGGTGCAAGGCCGAATTTCAAGGTGTCCATAGCCATCCAAAACACAAATTTTAACTAACATGCAAGAAGCATGAACCATGCTCATGAATGCATCATGGCGAATACATCACAATCATGCCCCTTTCAACTTCAATCATGGTTAAACAAAAAGAAAACTCTATGTCTTACTCAAGATAGCTACAAAGAAATTTCAAGAGTAGACAATCCATCATTGCATGCATCATCATCAAGCTTCACGTTTAGCATGCAATGGCTTTATCACAATATCAACTTTGACCAAATACCACTTCCATGGCATAACAAGGATTTGAACCATGGCTATCATGAACATCAAGTTGGCAACTAAAACATGCATGAATCTCATGACACAACCTCATACATACCTTAATCTTGATGCAAGTTTAGCCAAATCTCCTTCTAGATCTCTTCTAAACAAAGAAAATGAAGCAAAATCTCTTCTTCCTCTTAGTATTTTCGGCCAAAAGGAGAGAACAAGGATGAACAAAATTTTTGTTTTCTTTCTTAGTTACACGCAATGGGGGGAATGCTACACTCTCACACACATTTTTTTGTTTCTCTTCCCACATCTAATTATTAATCATTTCTTTCATGCTCCATTAACAAAACATGTTTCAACATGTTTTCTTTGCCCATAAACCATGTCATGGCCAGCCACCACCTATAAAAGGGGGAATTTGACATGCAAGTCCATTGTTTTGCATGCATGCTTTAATTAGTCATCACACATTTCCCTATCGTACTTTCAAAGTTCACTACTAAGTCCTTTCTAGTGGAATTCACCTTTATAACACTAAATCAATCATCAAAAAATGTCACACATGAGCACACACATATTATAGGCATCAAAATAAATTTTAAATTATTTTTATGCCTCGGTTTTGTGGTCCCGAAACCACATTCCGACTAGGGTCAATTTTGGGCTGTCACAGTTTCACACTCTTAATGCCTAATAATGGCTTCCACACCACGAATAGATCCTTACAACATTTCGGCAAAGGAAAGATAGGAGAATAAGATCAGTCGATAGACAATTACAAGAAACCAATGCCTTAGTCAGAATTTTGGGTATAAACGGGTATGATTCGGCTAAATAAGTAAAGAAGAAGACGTACAAAATTTCAACAAAAGGAAGTAAGCCAATAAAACAGAAGTAGGAAATAAAAGACGATAGGGCACCAAAATAGAAATATCGAAAGATGAGGTAGAGTTAAAACTCCAAAATCGAAAATGGCAAAACTAGTAGGACAATGCCGAAATGACAGATGGTAGTCGAATTCTCTTGAGAAAGTGTTCAATTTCGGTACCACTACTTCTTTCCCTTGATCCATTCCTTGAAATTCTCCTTACATTACTCCACCAACTAAATTGAACTTCACACAATCTCTTCTATCCAAATTTTCCTCCCCAAAACACTCCCCAAACAACCGAAATTCTTCAATAATCTCTTAAAATTCAGCCACAACTCCCCACACTCTTCAAACAAAAAAATTTCAGTCAAACTAAAACTCTCCCATCGCCAATAGCAAAATAAAACACCTCCATGTGCCTACCAGCATTCAAACCTCAGACCTCAAGTAACTAGCACACGCCACCTATCCCCTAGACCAGCAAGCCCTTTCTGTCATGTTTTAGCCACATTTATTTATAAGCCTACTGACTAGCGATAGAGCTTAAACCTTAAAAAAAAAATTTTTTTGCACATGCCCAGGCTTGAACCGAAGACTTCTCAGACACTTCCCAGAACACTCAGAACAGTTAACCACTAAAGCAGATACCCACTTGTGTCACTTTCTTGCACAACTAAACATTTATGTGTAGTCTCCTAACTGTTCCAATGCTCAAAATCTAATACTTCTAGGCCCAAATTCGGGGTGTTACATACCAAATCCAAGGAGTAAGTTTGTAAATATTTACAAGTCAATTTTGGTTTTAAAAAGGTTTTTGATATAATGATTTTTGTTATATTGATGATTAATAAAGTTCAAGTGGGAAGACCCTAAGGTCAAGTGCTTTTAGAAAATGAGGTATCGGGACCTCGTTTCTATAAATTGAACCATAAATATTTTTATAAATATTTACAAGGTGTCATTAAGGTGGTATTAAAGTTTCGTTGAAAAATTTTAATGTTTCGATAGTTAATTAAGCAAAAAGGACTAAATCATAAAAGTTTAAAAAGTCAATTGCTATTAGTTTAAAGGTGTTAATTGATTAAAGAATCATAATTGGATGGCCTTAATGGGTAAATTGCCCATTCTTAAGATGGTGGGCGGTTTAAGTTTTAATGTCTTTTAATTTTATAAGTTTTATAAGTTATTTTATTATTAAAATAAAAAAATAAAGGTTAAAAATATAATAATAATAAGAAAACATAAAGTTTTGTTCTTCATTTGGCTTGTTCACCACTGAAATACACCATTGTTATGCTTCAAGGTTCAGCTATGGCTATACTTTTGCATATGTTTTTTTGAGATCGTTGCAACTAGGTACAACTAGCCCATACCTTTGATTTTGAAAATGTTAAAGTTTTTAATGTTTTCATTGATGAACCTTGTGATTTTAGATGTTAAATGATGAGTTTGAGATATTATTTATTATCTAAAAGTATTTTATTAAGTAATTTTTGATGAATTTTTTGATTAGGGACTAAATTGTTAAAATAATAAAATTTCAAGGATTTGATGTGAAATTGTTGCAAATATGGGTTGATATGGGTGCCATGAATAATCAGCTATCAGAAATTGGCATTAAAAATGGTTAATATTCATGTTTTGGGCTCAGGGACTAAATTGAATAAAAGTAAAACTTTAGGGGCAATTTTGTAATAAATTCAAAATGACTAAATTGCATAAAATACATTGTTTTACTATATAAATTAATATATTGAATGAAATTATTAATGTAGATCATGATCGAATGGAAAATTGAAGAGAATGGAAAATTACCAAAATGCCCCTATACTTTGTCATTCATGCAATTTAGCCAGGTAAGTTCGTATGAATTGAATTCTGTATAATGTTGATTAAATTGAATGCTAGTAGGTGATTCTACTGTGATTGAATCATTATATACATATTATTATGCAATTTATCTTGTCAAGAAATGATGAAAATTCAATAACCTACGACGATTATCAAGCCTCGTTTGAACCTTAGGAATATATAGGATACAAATGATATATTATTAGGGTTACGATGTTTTGGGTGCGGTCTTGAATTTCCTATCACTGGCTGAGTTTCGACATGTGTTGCGGATACTTGACAGCTTATGTGAGCAGCACCGTGTAGCTACTGTAACACCCTTAACCCGTATCTGTTGTCAGAATAGGGTTATGGAGCATTACCAAAACTTTCAGAACATTTTCAAATAACTCACATAAATTACTATTCATTAACCGAGATTATTGATATCGTCCCTAAAATGGACCCTCGAAGCCCAATTCGAGCATTAGAATCGAGTCAGGACTTAATAGGAAACTCTAAGAATTTTTTGCGACATTTTAAAAATTTTCTGAGTTACAGGGCTCACACACCCGTGTGGTCCAAAGGACATGTTCGTGTGACCTTGGGACATGCCTGTGCTATGGGCCATGTACGACCCCGTGTAACTCTCTGACTTGTGCACATGGCCATGCTACACATCCATGTGCTCGGCCGTGTGGTTAATTAAATTCTTTCAAAATTAGGTACAGGTTTCTCATGGCTAAGACACACACCCGTATCTCTGCCCGTGTGCTCAATTCTGAGCATTCAATTTCTCAAATTTAAGGTGCAGGGAACACACGGCCTAACCACACATCTATGTACCAGGTCGTGTGTCACACACGGTCTAGATACATGCCCTGTGTCTACCTATGTGGACAAAATAAAGCCATTTCTAGCTTCATTTCTCACCCAAAATCACACCAATGACCTACACTTAAACTCACTTCCAACTACCAACCATTTCAAGCATTCAAATTAAGCAAACTCTATCATTCAACATGGCATATCATTACATGCATATTTGTTTATAATCTTACCTTGGTATATTCCATATGATAGGCATAATTTGAACAACCTTTTAACACGTATATAACTACCATAGTATGACATTACAAGTATATAAAAAATGACCATTACTAGCCATTTCAACGGCTAGATTACAAACCACATACTTTAGCCATCTACGGCCAAGTTAGCCTATACATGGCATTATGCCAAAATGATTTTACTATATATACCCAAGATAAGCTAGTAGATAGTGTGATGATGTGCAACAGCTCGGTTTAGAAACTAATCATAATAGTGGTTTTGGGACCACAAATCTGATTTAAAAAAACATTTTGATATTATTTTTCTTGTTTACAGTACGTGTTTAAGCATGTGTGAAAGTTTCCTGCGTTAATTTTATCAATTGTGTGCTTAATTTGATAAAAAGGATCTAATTGCGTAAAATGTAAAAGTTGCCTGCTATTTGTTAAAGTGCTTAATTGCTATGTCTCTTTAATTGAGAGGTCCTTATGTGGTTAATATGCCATTTACATAGTTAATGGACAATAATAGCCTTAATTAAGATGAGTTGTATGTTAACTAATAAAGGGAAAATTAGTAAATAATGAATTATTTTGTTTTTAATAAAACAAAAGCATGAAATTATTCATTTTTGTGTTCATCCATGCCAAAAATTAAAATAAAAGAACCCAAAGCTAGGTTTTGATATTCAGCCCTTGTTCATTTTGATTAAGGTATGAGTTTTTCTCGGTTTTTGATAATTTCTACGTTTTTTTTGATTGTTGCTTAGTAATCTATCAAGTCGATGTCTCAATTTCTGATTTTTTTTGATGATTTTGAGTTGTGCCATTATTGATATTATAAGTTTTATGAAGTTTGATGATAGTATATAGAAGTTTGATGTTGGGTTAACATGTTTTGTCTTTGAATTTTTGATGAATTTGAGTTATTTGGCCTAAATTGTAAAAATGAATTTTGAGGGACTAAAATGTGAAATAAATGAAATGTGTGGGCTTACATGAACACCATGTATATCCAGCTAAGTGAGTGTGTATGGAAATTTGGTGTAATTTGTGTTTTTGTGAAATAGGGACTAAAGTGTTAAAATATGAAAATGTGAGGGCTAATTTGTAAAATACCATAAATATGTGTATATGGATTGAATTGAATGATTTGTTGAATAAAAGGGTTAATTTTGAATAAATATAGATCAAGAAAAGAGGAATTCGAATTTAGATCGAGGAAAATCAAAGATTATCGAGTAAACGATCCGCATCGTCAATTTCGAGTACGAGGTAAGTTCGTACATGATAAATGATGTTACAATTTATGTTTTAATGTTTTGATAATATATAAATTGTATATATTTGAGCTTGGTTTGAATATGATGATAAATAGACTATGTTCGGCACTAAGTGTGCTATTCAAATAGCTTCGGCTATAAATTGCACTGAGTGTGTGAGTTGGAATAGCTTTGGCTATATGAGGCACTAGGTGTGAGATATTGAGATAGTTTCGGTTAGTTGAGATGGCACTAAGTGTGCAAGATCTCTATAGCTTCTGCTAATCATTAATGCACTAAGTGTACGAATTCTTAAAGCATGGAAAGACTTCCGAATGAATTAATGTATTTTAACGAGAGGTGAAAATGAAATGAATAAATACAGGAAAGTTCAGGTATGTTCAGTACCTATGTGGTAGATGATACTAAGTGTATGAAGCTTGATGATTTCGTATGAATATATTAAATGAGATGGAATAGAATTGATGGATGAATTGTGAACTACAAAGTGTTAATTAGTTGATGTTTCATATTATATAAACTGTTTTGGTATGAACTTACTAAGCTTTCAAGCTTACTGTGTGAAATGTTTTCTGTTTTACAGTGTTATAAAGCTAGCTCAGATTCGGGAATCGTCAGTGATTCATTCACACTATCGGACATCTATTTTGGTACCATTTTGAGAGTTGTATATATGGTACATGGCATGTATAGGCTAGTGTCATTTTAGTATGTTTTGTGATGTGAATATTAGCCATGAGTTTTGGCTTGTAGTTGTTGATATGTATGGCCTCTTAAGTTGGCCTAAATAGTGTGTTTGCTAAATAAGTTATATGATGTATGTATTGCTTATGTGATGGTTTGATTATGAAATGTTGAAATGATAAATTTTATGGTATGAAATTTGTGATAAGATGATGAGTTTATACATTTGAAACTCATATAATTTGTAATGAATTTGGTATATTGATTTAGTATACTTTGGTTGTGGATTTTAGTAGTAAATTGGATGGTAATTGAATGGCATGGAATATGTATGAATTGGTTGATTTGTATTGCCTATAAATGTATGCTAGTGACGCAAAAATGTTGTGGATTTGGTGTGCTTCAAATAGGTGGGAAATGTGGCTTAAATCAAGCCTAATTTCACCCCACACGGTTGAGCACACGGGCGTGTGTCCCGACTATGTGCCTATTGTAACTTAGTTTTACAAGTTAGTCTCAAGCACGGCCTAGACACATGGGCATGTTTGGTGGCCCTTTGAGGTACACAGCCTTGGCATATGGGCCTGTGTGGTCATTTCAAAAGGTACACGGGCTAGACACACAAGCGTGTGGTCAACCGTGTGACCAAAGTCAGTTTTGACCATGGCCAAGGCACACAGGCGTGTCTTGTGGCTGTGTGGTTAAGTCAGTATGTATGCCCTGTTTTGCCACAACCTAGATATACAGGCGTGTCTATTACCGTGTAAGGCACACAGTCTATTCACACGAGCATGTGACCTTTATAACTATGAAAAATGTTTAAGTTTCAAAAAATTTTATACGTGTTCGATTTAGTCCCGACCCTTTCTAAAGCATGTTTAAGGTATCGTTGACCTATGTAAGGGACTCTGTATTGATGTATGACCTATGATGCTGTGATGATTGTAAAATGAATGTTAAATGTTTTGATAAGTCCGGTAATGCCTCTTAACCCTTGTCTGGCAATGGATACGGGTTAGGGGTGCTACATTTGGTTGGTATCAGAGCTATGTTTAGTCGATTCTAGGACTAACGTAGTGCGTGAGAGTCTAGCTATACATGCCATATATATGAATTGCGATAGTGTGATGATTTTTAATAGTTAAAATGTGTTTTTCATATAGTAAATGGATCCCGAATGAGCAATTGTTGATGATGTTGAAAGCAATGCACCTGCTCTCGCTCAAGGAGCAGTGCTAGCCGAATATAGACTGATATCTAGTAGTTAAGGAGGAGAGGCTAAGCAAGCATTCTTCCAAATGAGGACGGAGTGGTTCACGAAATTCGTACGAACGAATCCGACTGCTCAACAACCTCCACCCTCACCTGTTCCTCAACAAGTCTCAGTTGTGCCACAAGTAATAGATCTGATTCAATTGAGTAAGCCACCTGTTGATAAGATTCACAAACACGGGGTTGAAAAGTTTTGGGCTACAGTTGATGATGATACCAAGAGGGTTGAGTTCTGGCTTGAGAACACTATTCGAGTATTCGATTAATTTTCCTGTACTCCAGATGAATGTATCAAATGCGTAGTATCTTTGCTTAGAGATAATGCATATCACTATTGGAAAACGTTGACATCGGTGGTTCCTAGAGAATGAATTACTGAGAATTCTTTTAGACTGAGTTCCGAAAGAAGAACATAAGTCAAAGATTCCTCGATCAGAAAAATAAAGAGTTTCTGAAGTTGAAACAGGGTCGGATGACTGTAACAAAATACGAAAAAGAATTAGTCAGGATACTTGAATACGTGTCTAATGAAGAGATCATGTGTAAAAGATTTATTGATGGATTGAACGAAGCCATAAAACTGTTAGTCAGGATACTTGAATTAAAAGAATTCGTAGTATTGGTTGAGAGGGCCTCTAAAGCTGAGGATCTCAGTAAAGAAAAGAGAAAAGTTGATTTTGAGGCTAGAGATTTGAGAAAGAGATCAATGAATAAATCATATCATTCCTCGTCAAAGAAATCTAGAGATTTTTTATTGATCGATCGATAACTTCAGCGGGATATCAGAATAGAGATCGTGGAAAGCAATATACCAACCCTAAAGCTCAAACTACCTCAATATCAACTATTGGTAACACAAAGGATGTAAAGATTGAGTGTAAACAATGTGGAAGATGGCATTTTGGAGATTGCTGGTGGAAAGGTAATAACAGAGCTTGTTACAGTTGTGGTTCATGATATCATTTCATAAAAGATTTCCCAGAGTTAGCTGAAAAAGATAATGCTCAGAACATGAGGCCGAGTAACACTGCAGCTAGAGGTAGACCACCGAGAAACACAGGAAATGTGAGTGGTGGTAAAGGTGCAACATGAGACATTACTGCAAGATCTGATGCTAGAGCACCTACAAAAGCCTACGCTATTCGCATACATGAAGAAGCGTCATCTTCAGATGTTATTACTAGTACTTTTACTCTTTATGATACTAAAGTTATTGCATTGATAAATCTTGGATCAATGCATTCTTATATATGTATGAACTTAGTGAACAATAAGACTTTGTCTATAGAGTCTACTGAATTTGTGATCAAAGTATCGAACCCCTTAGGCAAATGTGTTTTGGTTGATAAAGTGTGCAAAATTTTCTGTTAATGTTTGGAGACATTTTTTTTCGACTAATCTGATGTTATTACCCTTTGACGAGTTTGACATAATTCTGGGTATGGATTGGCTAACATTGCACGATGCTACTGTAAATTACAAATGAAAGATGATTGATTTGTGGTGTCAGAGTAATGAGATTATTTGAATTGAATCAGATGATTTGAACGGATTGCGAGTAGTGATTTTAATGATGTTAGCTCAGAAACATGTGAGAAAGGGTTGCGAAGCTTATTTAGCTTATGTGCTTGATATGAAAATGATTGAAAAGAAGGTCAAATCAGTGCCAGTTGTGTGTGATTACCCAAATGTGTTTTCTGAAGAGTTACCAAGTTTACCATCGATCTGAGAGGTTGAATTTGGTATTGAGTTAGTGCCTGGAACAACTCCAATGTACAAAATGACACCGACTGAATTAAAAAGAGTTGAAAGCTCAGTTGCAAGAATTGATAGATAGAGGCTTCGCACGACCGGGTTATTCTCCTTGGGATGTACCGGTTTTGTTTGTGAAAAAGAAAGATGGAACTATGAGAATGTGCATCGATTATCGATAGCTCAATAAAGTGACGATCAAGAACAAATATCCTTTACCACGGATAGATGATTTGTTTGATTAGTCGAAAGGGGCTACAGTGTTTTCAAAGATAGATTTGAGATCAGGTTACTATGAGTTGCGAGTGAAAGACTATGCTGTGCCAAAAATTGGTTTCCAAATGAGGTATGGACACTATGAGTTTTTAGTTATGCCTTTCAGATTAATGAATACACTTTCTATGTAATACCCCGTACCCGAGACCGTTGCCGAAATCGAACACGAGGTGTTAACGGACTTAATTCATTACTTAAACAGCTCATACAATTCATTTTAAAATTTTCCAGACAAGCTGGCTAACTGCATCACAGACGCTTTAAAAATCATATCTCGAGTTCCAAAACTTGAAATCCAATTTCGTAAATTTTTCCTGAAACTAGACTCATACATCTATCTACTAATTTTTTTCTAGAATTTTTTGTCAGGCCAATTAGTACAGTTTATTAGTTGAAGTCTCCCCCATTTTAGGGTTCTACTACTCTGACCTCTGTGTATTACGAATCGGATATCTCCATGTATAAAGCTTCAATGACTATGCCATTTGTCTCTAATAAAACTAGACTCAACAATGAATATGTACATATAAATCATGACTTTTAATTATCTTTGTAAAATTTATGGTGAATTTCCAAATTCATAATAGGGGATCCAGAAATCGCTCTGGCCCTGTTTCACAAAAATTTAAACTTCTCATAAAATATAGCTCATATACCTGTTTTGTTTCTTCCATATGAAAATAGACTCATCAAAATTTGATTTCATAACTTATTCATTACTTAATTCCATTTCTACTATTTTTAGTGATTTTTCAAATTCATGTCACTACTGCTGTCTGAATCTATTTTGTGATAAATTTTACCTATTTCATGGTTTCCATGGATTAGCTAGCAATTTGACATACATAGCACCAAATATGATCATGATTAGTCATTCCAATGGCTAATAATTACCAAGCATTTCCATACCTCTCAATAACCATATCATAAGACCATATATACAAAATGATTATAATGCTATACTCAAAATACATATGCCATTTTCGCATGGCTATACGAATATATATACATTACCAAAAGATACTTAATTAACAACAAAGGTCGGTCCTATACATGCCATTATCAAAGTTCAACTAAAAGAGTACCAAAAGGGCTTAGATAGTGTGGATGACTTCGACTTTGACACTTCCGAGTTTGATAGTGACGAACAAAATCTATAATACGAGAATTTAAGCAACGAGTAAGCGTTTGATGCTTAGTAAGCTTATAAGTAAGGAAATCATTTGAAACAAAAACATAAAAGAAATAGCATTCATAAGGATAAATAATTGTCTATGCACAAGATCACATATTCATTTTAATTTACACTTCTATCAATATGTTTACACATTCGAAGTCAAACTTAACTAAATTTCATTTGAATCAATTTCATGTAACTCGAGTGAGCTATAGACTTCATATAACCCTAAGGAATGGCTGGGAGAGCATTATTCGATTACATAATCACAACTTATACTGTACCACATTTTTCCAATGTATATACAATCCATCTTGGTCATATTAGGCATTATGAGCACATTAATCGGAATTATTACGACAGAATCGCGCCTTTCCAAACATAATTACTTTCGGAATTTGGCTCGGATGTAACAACCAGCACGAATGCCTTCGGGACTTAACCCGGTTATAATAACCCACACGAATGCCTTCGGGACTTAACCCGGTTATAATAACTAGCACAATTGCCTTCGGATCTTAGTCCGGATATAGTAACTAGCACAAATGCCTTCGGATCTTAGTCCGGATATCATCCGAATAATCATGCACATATATCAATATATCATAACACATCTGTATTTCATTTTCATTACTAGAACTCAAGCACAAGACACTTATTAACCATTCCCATTTTTGGCTCAATAGCCACATACAAAGAGCATGATTTCGATTTTCTTTATAACATGATCTCTATACACATTCGGCTACCAGTCATAAGTATAAACTAATTACCTCGATACATAATTCAAGTAGAATCATTATATCACCGTTTATTTGTTATGCTTATATGTCGTGATTTAATCAAATCATAAACTAAGTTCCATTACTCAAAGACTTACCTCGGATGTTGTCGAACGATTTCAACGGCTATTCGATCACTTTTCCTTTCCCTATCCAACTTTGATCCTCTAAGCTCTTGAGCTAAATCAAACAATTTACTTCCCAAATCAAACATAGTCATACGGCATCCATATACATTTTAGAACCAATTCACTTGAATTAATTGCCCACTTAAGTCTCTCATCATTTCATTTTCAAATTTGTATATTTGGTAAGTCACATTAAACAATTATACATATAGCTTTAATACATTTTATACTAGCGAAATGTACCATCAAAATATACTTTACTCAAATAATTTACCTTGGCGAACATGTACAATGTTTTGTAGCTTAATAATTATAATATACATCATGTATTTATAATATTTATGCGACCAATTATCCATGGTCATACACACACACATCAAAAATAAATACCAAAATTTTCATATCCTTTATGCCCTAAGCCGAATACACTTGTCATGTTCACCTACATTTTCAACAATTTCTTCTTAATCAAACGCATATTTGGCTCGAACCATGGAAATTTTAGCAATTTTTTATTTAACACCTAATCGATTATAACACATTTAAGCATTTTTTCATTTTATTAACTCAAACCACATACATTACTCAAGTACAACATTTTCATATTCGCATTAGCATCAAACATAATAGCCAATTCTTCCCACTTTGAATCTATGCATCTATTTGATCATAGTTTGTTCAAGCACTCATACAACAAGATTCATCCAATTTAACAAGAAACAAAAACCTTATTTCTCCATAGCTACTATGGTAGAAAGTTCTAGACATCTCAATACCGAAATTTCTAACATGGGTTACCTAAAGAACTTGGTGATTAGTTCAAATTTATCTAACATTTCAAAAATTTACATGAATTTCATACCTCAATGAAGACCTAAATGACCGAATGGCTCATTTCTCCCCAACTCTTCTTCTCTTTCGGTTTTGGAAAGAAACAAGGTGAATACTTTCTTGTTTTCACCCACCTACTATTTTATTTCTTTATTTTATTACATTCATTCATGATAATATGGCATTTAACTAAATAAAGCTTATAAAAATTATCATATTTTATAATATAATAGTAACATGGCTGGCCACTAACTAGAAATGGGTAAATTAACATGCAAAACCATTCCTTTAAACACATGCATTATTAAACCATTAAAAATTAACCAATCACATTTCAAAAGTATCACATATAAGTCCTATTGAATAAATTCACATGCAAATGACCAAATCAAAGCTTGAAACTTTCACACTTGTATTTACTCACTTCATAAACATGAAATATAACTTATAATTATTTTTATAGCTCGGTTTTGTGGTCCCGAAACCACTTTCCGACTAGGGTCAAATTAAGGCTGTCACATGCTATTTTTATGGATTTGATGAACAAAATTTTTAGATCGTATTTAGATCTATTTGTTGTCGTATTTATTGATGACATTTTGATATATTCACATGATGAATCCGAACATGTCAAACATTTGAGAATAGTGCTACTGACATTCCATGATAATCAGTTATTTGTAAAGTTCAGTAAATGTGAATTCTGGTTATGCGAAGTTGGTTTTCTGGGCCATATTGTACCAGCATCTGGTATACGAGTTGATTTGAGCAAGATTTTCGCTAATTTGGATTGGAAGCCTTCAAGAAACGTTTATAAAGTCCGCAATTTTTCTTGGACTTGCTGGTTATTACCGACGGTTCATAAAAGGCTTTTCTATGATTACAACTCCGTTGACGAAATTGCTTCAGAAAGATGTGAAATTTGAATGGTCAGAAAAGTGTCAAAAAAGTTTTGATCAGCTGAAAGCCTTATTGAAAGAAGCTCCGGTGTTAGTTCAGCTAGAATCGGGTAAAGAATTTGTGAACTATAGCGATGCATCTTTGAATGGTTTAGTCTACGTTTTGATGTAGGAAGGAAAAGTCATAGCTTATGCCTCGAGACAGTTAAAGCCGTATGAAAAGAACTATCTGACATATGACCTTGAGTTAGCTGCGGTTGTATTCGCTTTGAAAATTTGGCGTCACTATTTATTCGATGAGAAATGTCACGTTTATTCCGATCACAAAAGTTTAAAATATTTGATGACTTAGAAAGATCTGAATTTATGACAGCGAAGATGGTTAGAGTTGTTAAAAGACTACGAGCTTGTAATTGACTACCATCCGGGAAAGGCCAATGTTGTTGCTGATGGTCTAAGTTGGAAATCATTGTTTGCATTGTGCGTGATGAATACTCAGATAACCTTTTTTGATGATGGTTCAGTTTTAGCTGGGTTAAAAGTGAGACCGTTATTTATTCAGCAGATTTACGAAGCTCAAAAGGTTGATAATGAATATTAGAAAAACGAGCTCAACGTGATTTGAATACTGATTCAGATTTCCGAGTTGATGATAATGATTATTTGAGATTCTGAGGTCAGATTTGTGTTCTGAGAAATCCAGAGTTAATTTAGATGATTTTAAATGAAGCTCATAGCAGTCGTCTATCATTCATCCGGGAAGTACTAAATTGTATAATGATCTAAAATAGCTTTATTGGTGGCATGGTATGAAACGAGGTATCTCGGAATTTGTTTCAAAATGCTTAATTTGTCAACAAGTTAAAGTTGAGCATTAAGTTCCGTCTGGGTTACTTCAACTGATTATTATTTCTGAGTGGAAATAGGACAAAATCACGATGGATTTTGTATCGGGTTTACCTCTGATACCGAGTAAGAAAGATGCAATCTTGGTTGTTGTTGATAGATTGACTAAATTGGCTCATTTCATTCTGGTTCGTACAGATTATTCACTTGATAAGCTTGCTGATTTATACATTTCTCAGATTGTGAGATTGTACAGAGTACCTATTTCTGTTGTTTCCGATAGAGATCTGAGGTTCACATTACGGTTTTGGAAGAAACTGCAAGATGCATTAGGTACAAAACCATACTTTAGCAATGCTTTTCACCCATATACAGATGGTCAATCCGAGTGAATTATTAGATACTCGAGGATATGTTGAGCTGTTGTATTCTTGAGTTTGAAAGTACGTGGAAACAATATTTGCCACTAATTGAATTTGCATATAATAATAGCTTTCAATCGAGTACCAAAATGGCTCCTTACAAAGCTTTGTATGGTCGCAAATGTCGAACATCTTTGTATTGGCTAGAGATTAGTGAGAATAAGATTCCGGGGTTGTTTTGATCAGAAAAATAGAAGAAAAAGTAAAAGTAATATGAGATAGTCTGAAAGCAGCTGCGAATTGTCAGAAATCATATACTGATTTAAAACAAAAAGAAGTTGAGTTTCAAATCGGGGACAAAGTGTTTTTGAAATTATCTCCGTAGAAAAAGATACTCCAATAGGTTGTAAAGGCAACTTAAGTTTGAGATTTATTGGACCGTATGAAATTATTGAGCGTGTCGGGTCAGTTTTGTATAGATTGCTATTTCCACTTGAGCTAGAAAAGATCCACTACGTATTTCACGCATCGATGCTATGAAGATACAAATCAGATCATTCGCATGTTATTTCCCTGACTGAGGTTGAAATTCAGCCTGATATGTCTTATGAAGAAGAACCGATCCGTTTCTTAGCTCGCGAGGTTAAAGAACTGCGAAGCAAGAAAATTCCATTAGTAAAAGTAATGTGGCATCTTCATGGTATTGAAGAGACTACGTGGGAGCCCGAAGATACTAAAAGATAGCAATATCCAAACCTATTCACTGGTAAGATTTTCGGGGACGAAAATCCATAAGGGGGAGAGTTGTAACAGCTTGGTTTAGACCCTAGTCAAAACAGTGGTTTCGGGACCACAAATCTGAGTCAGAAAAATATTTTAATATTATTTTTCGTGTTTACATTATGTGCTTAAGCATATGTGAAAGTTTTGTGTGTTAATTTTATCAATTGTGTGCTTAATTTGATAAAGGACCTAATCGTGTAAAATGTAAAAGTTGTCTGCTATTTGTGACAGCCCAAAATTGACCCTAGTCGGAATGTGGTTTCAGGACCACAAAACCGGGGCATAAAAATAATTAAAAATTTATTTTGATGCCTATAAAATGTGTGTGCTCATGTATGACATTTTATGATGATTGATTTAGTGTTATAAAGGTGAATTCCACTAGAAAGGACTTAGTAGTGAACTTTGAAAGTACGATAGGGAAATGTGTGATGACTAATTAAAGCATGCATGCAAAATAATGGACTTGCATGTCAAATTCCCCTTTTTACAAGTGATGGCCGCCATGACAAAGAGATATGGGCTAAACATGTCATGAAACATGTTTTGTTGGGCATTAGGGAGAAATAATAAACAAATAAGCATGGGTAAGAAAAGAATGAAAAAAAAAATGTGTGTGAGAGAGTAGCATTCCCCCATTGTCGTGCAACCAAGAAGAGAAAACAAAAAAAAATTTGTTCATCCTTGCTCTCTCCTTTTTGGCCGAAAATACTAAGAGGAAGAAGAGATTTTTGCTTCATTTCCTTTGTTTAGAAGAGATCTAGAAGGATATTTGGCTAAACTTGCATCAAGATTGAGGTATGTATGAGGTTGTGTCATGAGATTCATGCATGTTTTAGTTGCCAACTTGATGTTCATGTTAGCCATGGTTCAAATCCTTGTTATGCCATGGAAGTGGTATTTGGTCAAGGTTGGTATTGTGATAAAGCCATTGCATGTTAAGTGTGAAGCTTGATGATGATGCATGCAATGATGGATTATCTACTCTTGAGATTTCTTTGTAGCCATCTTGAGTAAGACTTTGAGTTTTCTTTTGTTTAACCATGATTGAAGTTGAAAGGGCATGATTGTCATATTCGCCATGATGCATTCATGAGCATGGTTCATGCTTCTTGCATGTTAGTTAAAATTTGTGTTTTGGATGGCTATGGACACCTTGAAATTCGCCATGCTCATATATGTATATATATATGTTTGCACATGATGTTTTGGTTATGAACTAAGTGATGAATATGTTTGTTTAAAGAAGAAGATGTTGAAGAATGATTATGAAATTGCAAGCACATTCGCCTAGCACACATATGAGTGCTTGATGCTATATTATAAGTTTTGAGCTACAATATGCAAAGCATTAACTAGTAAAATGCATGCTGTTTTTGTGAGGTATTAAGTGCATAATTGACCTCAACATGTACATGAATATTCGGCCTTGGGTAGCCTATTGAAGGCCTTAGCTTTTCCTTGATGCTCGAATAAATTGTATTGAATTGCTTGATGTAGTATAAAATGTGCATGACCATTGTGTATTCAAGCTAAAGGGTGGCCATATGACCATTTAAACTCCTTGTCATATTCGCCATAAGCTAGCACAATGAGGTTTTAATAAATTGAATTTGTTTGAATTAGCTCAAGAGCTTAGAGGGCCACAATTGGACAAGGGAAGGAGAAAGTGATCGAATAGCCGTAAAAGCCGTTCGACAACATCCGAGGTAAGTCCTCAAGAAGTGACCCTACTTGAATTATGTGAAATGAAGTATGGATGTGTATTGATTATTGATTATGTGTGTATGAGTATTTGAATGATACGGGCTAAGTCCCGGCGATTATGCTAGTGATTATAATTGTGTTCGAGCCTTAGTAACGAAAATGAAATATGTATGTCCAATGATTATTGATGTATGTGCGCATGAGAAATTGAATGATATCCAGGCTAAGCCCGAAGACGTTAATGCTGGAAATTATATCCGGTTAAGACCAAGGCAATTCGCTAGTGGCTACATCCGGCTAAGACCGAAGGCATTCGTGCAAGTCATTCTATCCGGGCTAAGACCAAGGCATTCGTGCGTGGTTATATCCGGTTGTATTCGAAGAAGCTTGGGCTGGAGGTGAGTGTTGGTTGCTGTAATAAATTCAATTAGTGCGCTCGAAAAGCCCAAAGAATGAGGTATGTTTATATGTGCATTGGAAAGTCGACATGTTTGAGCAACACTCGCTCAATCGACTAACGAATTTCAGCTATTGAATTGGTTGATACTTTGTGAAAGTATATAATGATGAAGTGTGAAGTAAGAATGGTTATGTGAATGTATATTAATGAATTGATGCATTTGGCTATGTGAATGTATTGCTTTAATTAAAGCTGATTTTTATTCCTTGAGACTTACTAAGCATAAAAAAATGCTTACCCCGTTGCTTTGGCTCTCTGTCTTATAGATTTTGCTCGATAGCAATCGGATTCGGGATCATTAAAGTCGAAGTCATCCGCACTATCAACGCCTCTATTTTGGTATAAATTTTTGGTTGAACTTTGAAGTGGCATGTATAGGACTACCCCTTGTTGGTTAAATATGTTGTGATGTATATGTGTACGGCCATGCGAAAATGGCTCGTAAAAGTGAAATATCGACTTAGACTATTTGCGGTTTGTATATATATATTTGGTGTCATGATGTGACTATGGATTGGAAATGGGAATGTTGGTCACATGATCAGTCATTGGCATGGTTAAAATGATCATATGTGGACCTATGTATGGCAAGACTAGTTGGTTCATGGAGACTACAAAATAGGTAAGACCTACTTAAAAACAGATGCTGCCAGCTGCAGTGACGTGAATGTGAAAAATCACCAAAATTTGTAGGAATGGTATTAAATAGTGAATAAGCTATGTAAATGAACCTTGATGAGTCTATTTTCATATGGAAGAAACGAAACGGTCATAGGAGTTACATGTTAAGAGATATTAAAGCTATTGTGAGATAGGGCCAGAACGGTTTCTGGGTCCCCTGTTGCAACTTTAAAAATTTACTATAAATTATCCAGAAAGAATTATGAGTCATTCCTTATATGTACAGATTCCATTTTGAGTCTAGTTTCATTAGAAACAAACGGCACCAGTATTAAAGCCCTGTACAGAGAGATATTCAAGTTGTAACGCGCGAAGGTCAGAGCAGTCGATCCCTGTAACATGGGTGACTTTAACTAATAAACTGTACCAATTGGCCCGACCAAAAATTCTAGAAATAAATCCATGGATGAATATATGAGTCTAAATTCAGGGAAAATTTACGAAACCAGTTTCTGAGTTTTAAAACTCGAGATATGATTTTTAAGGCGACGGTGACGCAGTTTTCCAGCCTGACTGGAAATGTCAAATCAGTGGGCAAAATATGTGGACTTGGCTTGTTAACCCCTCGCGTCCGACACCGGCGATGGTCTCGGGTTCGAGGTGTTACAATTTTATTGGTATCAGAGCCACGATTTAGTCGATTCTAGGACTACCGTGGTGTGTTTGGGGTCTAGCTATACATGCCATTAAATGATGAATCGATAGTGTGGTGATTTCTGACAATTTGACTTTGTGTTTGTTTATAGCAATGGATCCCGATCCCAACCGAGCGATAGCTGATGATGTGGAGAGTGTGGCGCCTGCTCCTCGCGCAAGGGACAGCGCCATGGACTCTCAACCTATGGCCAGCAATCCGAATGATGAGGCTAGGCAAGCCTTTTATAGTGTGATGAACGAATGGTTTAACCAATACATTCGAACTAACACTACTGTTCATAACCTCCATTCCCGACAAATGCAACCCCAAGACCTACAATACCTCCGTGAATCGACCAAATAAGGTCAAGTAAGCCCCGATCGATAGGATTCGAAAACATGGGGCCACTGAATTTAAAGCTACGGATGATGATGATGCTTTGGCGAGCTGAATTTTGGTTGGACAACACTATCCGGGTGCTTGATGAGCTATCTTGTACACCGATGAGTGCCTAAAGTGTACCATCTCCTTGCTACGTGATTCCGCCTACTATTGGTGGAGTACTCGACTTCGTGGTACCTAGAGAGCAAGTGACTTGGGAATTCTTTCAAACCGAGTTCAAAAAAGTATATCGATCGAGATTCATCGACCAAAAGCGAAGGAATTTCTTGATCTTAAGCAAGGTTCTATGTCCGTTACCGACTAAGAACGAAAGTTTGTGAGGCTTAGCCAGACGCGAGAATGCATTTCGTCCGGGCTATTATGTAAACGCTTGAGGATGGGCTGAATGATGATATAAGGATGTTCGTTGGCATTCTCGAGATACGAGTTCGTAGTACTTGTTGAGCGAGCTTGTAAAGCCAAGAGCTTAGAAAGGAGAAACAAAAGTTGATGTGGGAACCGGAGAATTCGAAAGAGGTCCTCGAAACTCTCTTCAACAGCATCGAAGAGATTTCGAGATGATGCGAGCCGGTCTAGAGGCGTTTGGGCTTTTCTAGACGAGGACGCGATCGACCCCTGTGACCACACGAGTCACTTCGATCACCGATGGTGGAAATGATCGCCGAGAGAGGCGAGTGTCCACATTGTGGCAAATGGCATTCGGGAGCTGTTGGTTTCGTGATCGCTCCTGCTATAAGTGTGGGTCGGCCGACCACTTTATGAAGGATTGCCCGAGGATGCTTGAACAGAATGTAAGTCAGAGTGGAAACCCGGGTGCTACCATCGCCGAGGTAGGCCACCTAGAAATGTGGGCAATGTTAGTGGCGGTCAGAGAGGATCTAGAGATGCTACCATCAGATCCGAGGCTCGGGCTCCTGCTAGGACTTTTGCCATACGCGCACGCGAGGATGCTGCCTCTCCAGATGTCATTACCGGTACTTTCACTCTTTTCAATACTAATGTGATTGCTTTGATTGACCCTGGTTCTACTCATTCTTATATATGTGAAACCTTAGCATCCAGTAAGACTTTGCCTATTGAGTCTACTGAGTTTGTAATTCGGGTGTCAAACCCCTTGGGTCATTACGTGCTTGTCAACAAAGTGTTCAAGAAAAGTCCCCTAGTGTTCCGAGGTTCTTGTTTCCGGGCGGACTTGATGCTTTTGCCGTTCGATGAATTCGACGTTATTCTTGGTTTGGATTGGTTGACCATGCACGATGCGGTTGTAAATTGCAAAAGCAAGACTATCGATTTAAGGAGCGCAAATAACGAGATAATTCGGGTTCAGTCTATGGACTTAAAGGGGTTTCCAGCTGTAATATCAGCAATGTTGGCCCGGAAATATGTAAGAAAAGGGTGCAAAACGTACCTTGCGTACGTGCTCGATGACAAGGAATCAGAAAAGAAACCCGAATCTGTGCGTGGTTTGTGAATACCCGGATGTTTTCCTCAAGAATTGCGGGTTTACCACTGCTTCGGAAATAGAATTTGGCATCGAATTGGTACCGGTACCACTCCAATTTCGATAGCTCCGTGTCGTATGGCACCAACGAATTAAAGGAGTTGAAAGCTCGATTGCAAGAATTGGTGGATAGAGGTTTTGCTCGCTTGAGTTTTTCGCCTTGGGGTGCGCCGGTGTTGTTCGTGAAGAAGAAGGATGGAACCATGCGGTTGCATCGACTATCGTCGACTTAATAAAGCGACGATAAAGAACAAATATCCGTTGCCACGTATCGATGACTTGTTCGATCTCTTGAAGGGAGCCTCGGTGTTCTCGAAAATAGATTTGAGATCGGGCTATTACCAATTGCGAATCCGAGATTGACGTACCCAAGACGCCTTGAGCGAGATATGGTCACTATGAGTTCCTAGTGATGCCGTTTGGGCTCACTAATGCCCTCGCGGTATTTATGGATTTAATGAATCGGATCTTCGACCATATTTGGATCGATTCGTAGTCGTGTTCATTGATGACATCTTGGTCTATTCGAGAAATGAGACCGAACATCTGAACACTGCGGTTAGTCTTGCAAATTTTACGGATAAGCAATTATATGCTAAGTTCAAAGAAGTGTGAGTTCGGTTAAGAGAGGTTAGCTTCTTGGGTCATGTGGTATCGCAGACGGTATTCGAGTCGACCGAATAAAATTTCAGCCATACTTAATTGGAAGCCTCAGAAATATTAATGAGGTTCAAGCTTTTGGGGCTTGCTTGGTTATTACCGACGATTTGTAAAGGTTTCTCAACGATAGCCACGCCGATGACGGCTACTCCAAAAGGATGTTAAGTTCAAATGGACGGAGAAATGTCGAAAAGTTTCGATCAATGAAAACTTATTTGATGAAGCCCCAATTCTAGTGCAACCCGAATCGGCAAAGAGTTTGTCATCTATAGTGACGCCTCCTCCTTGGGTTAGGTTGCGTATTGATGTAAGAAGGTCAAGTTGTGGCCTATCGTCGAGGCAATTAAAGCCACACGAGAAAAATTATCGACCCATGATCTCGAATTAGCGCCATCGTATTCGCCTTAAAGATTTGGCGACATTACTTATTTGGTGAGAAGTGCCATGTGTACTCGGATCACAAAAGTCTCAAATATTTGATGACCCAAAGAGACTTAAATCTGCGACAAAGACGTTGGCTCGAACTGTTAAAGGATTATGAGCTGGTCATTGACTATCACCGGAAGGGCGAATGTGGTTGCAGATGCCTTGAGTCGTAAATCATTATTCACTTTACGAGCGATGAATGTGCACTTGTCTGCTCGATCCGACAGGTGTTAGTGGCTGAATTGAAAGCCAAACCATTATTGACACATCAAATTCGAGAAGCTCGTAAAGTCGACGACGAGTTGGCTGCAAAGCGGGTGAGTGTGTTCGAACAAGGACTCGGAGTTTCAAATCGATGATGACGATTGTTTGAGGTTCAAAAGTCATCTGTGTGTTCCAAAGAATTCGGAACTCATTTCGATAATTTTGAATGAAGCCCATTGTAGCCGAATGGCAATCCACCCGGGGAGTACGAAGATGTACAACGATGTGAAACGTCGGTTTTGGTGGCATGGTATGAAACGAGACATCTCGACTTTGTTTGAGATGTTTAATATGTCAACAAGTGAAAGCGGAACATCGGTGCCTTGAGATTACTTCACCAATCACGATACCCGAGTGGAAATGGGATCGAGTCACAATGGACTTTGTATCCGGACTGCCTTTTTCAGCAAGTAAGAAGGATGCGATTTGGGTCGTGGTAGATAGATTGACTAAGTCGGCTCACTTTGTCCCCGTCGCACGGATTTTTCAATGGACAAATTAGCCGAATTGTACGTTCTCGATTGTGAGATTACACGGGTGCCTATTTCCATCGTGTCGGATAGAGATCCGAGATTTACCTCGCGATTTTGGAAAAAGTTGCAAGAAGCTTTGGGTACCAAGTTGCATTTCAGACCGCCTTTCACCCCCAAACCTATGGTCAATCCGGCGGATAATTCGGATACTTGAGGATATGTTGAGATGTTAAGTCCTCGAGTTTAGTGGTTCATGGGAACAGATTTGCCGTTGATTGAATTCGCCACAACAACAAACTTTCCATCAAGTATTAAGATGGCACCCTACGAGGCTTTGTACGGTCGTAAATGCCGTACACCATTGTTTTGGACCGAGCTTGGTGAAGGCAAAATTTTCGGTGGATTTGATTAGAGATGCTGAATGAAAGTGAAAGTAATCCGTGAAAGTCGAAGATAGCCTCCGATCGTCAGAAGTCGTACGCGGATCTGAAGCGTAAGGATATCGACTATCAGGTGGGAGATAAAGTGTTTCTCAAGGTATCGCCTTGGAAAAAGATACTCAGATTTGGCCGTAAGGGCAAGTTGAGCCCGAGGTTCATTGGGCCATATGAGATATCCGAGCGAGTCGGTCCAGTGGCATATCGTTTGATTTTGCCCCCTGAACTCGAAAGGGTTCACGATGTCTTTCATGTTTCGATGCTTCGACGCTATAGATCCGATCCATCACACGTGATTAGCCCATCAGAAATTGAAATTCAAGCTAATATGAGTTATGAGGAAGAACCGATTCGTATCCTATCACGAGAAGTGAAAGAGTTGCGAAACAAGCGGGTTCCGCTAGTGAAAGTGTTATGGCTCAAGCACGGGATAGAAGAAGCTACTTGGGAGACCGAGAACTCTATGAAAGAGCGATATCCAAACCTATTCTTGGTAAGATTTTCGGGACGAAAATTTCTTAAGTGGGGAGAGTTGTGACAGCCCAAAATTGACCCTAGTCGGAATGTGGTTTCGGGACCACAAAACCGGGCATAAAAATAATTAAAATTTATTTTGATGCCTATAAAATGTGTGTGCTCATGTATGACATTTTATGATGATTGATTTAGTGTTATAAAGGTGAATTCCACTAGAAAGGACTTAGTAGTGAACTTTGAAAGTACGATAGGAAATGTGTGATGACTAATTAAAGCATGCATGCAAAATAATAGACTTGCATGTCAAATTCCCTTTTACAAGTGATGGCCGCCATGACAAAGAGATATGGGCTAAACATGTCATGAAACATGTTTTGTTGGGCATTAGGAGAAATAATAAACAAATAAGCATGGGTAAGAAAAGAATGAAAAAAAAATGTGTGTGAGAGTAGCATTCCCCATTGCCGTGCAACCAAGAAGAGAAACAAAAAAAAAAATTTGTTCATCCTTGCTCTCTCCTTTTGACCGAAAATACTAAGAGGAAGAAGAGATTTTTGCTTCATTTCCTTTGTTTAGAAGAGATCTAGAAGGATATTTGGCTAAACTTGCATCAAGATTGAGGTATGTATGAGGTTGTGTCATGAGATTCATGCATGTTTTAGTTGCCAACTTGATGTTCATGTTAGCCATGGTTCAAATCCTTGTTATGCCATGGAAGTGGTATTTGGTCAAGGTTGGTATTGTGATAAAGCCATTGCATGTTAAGTGTGAAGCTTGATGATGATGCATGCAATGATGGATTGTCTACTCTTGAGATTTCTTTGTAGCCATCTTGAGTAAGACTTTGAGTTTTCTTTTGTTTAACCATGATTGAAGTTGAAAGGGCATGATTGTCATATTCGCCATGATGCATTCATGAGCATGGTTCATGCTTCTTGCATGTTAGTTAAAATTTGTGTTTTGGATGGCTATGGACACCTTGAAATTCGGCCATGCTCATATATGTATATATATATGTTTGCACATGATGTTTTGGTTATGAACTAAGTGATGAATATGTTTGTTTAAAGAAGAAGATGTTGAAGAATGATTATGAAATTGCAAGCACATTCGGCCTAGCACACATATGAGTGCTTGATGCTATATTATAAGTTTTGAGCTACAATATGCAAAGCATTAACTAGTAAAATGCATGCTGTTTTTGTGAGGTATTAAGTGCATAATTGGCCTCAACATGTACATGAATATTCGCCTTGGGTAGCCTATTGAAGGCCTTAGCTTTTCCTTGATGCTCGAATAAATTGTATTGAATTGCTTGATGTAGTATAAAATGTGCATGACCATTGTGTATTCAAGCTAAAGGGTGGCCATATGACCATTTAAACTCCTTGTCATATTCGGCCATAAGCTAGCACAAGGAGGTTTTAATAAATTGAATTTGTTTGAATTAGCTCAAGAGCTTAGAGGGCCACAGTTGGACAAGGGGAAGGAGAAAGTGATCGAATAGCCGTAAAAGCCGTTCGACAACATCCGAGGTAAGTCCTCAAGAAGTGACCCTACTTGAATTATGTGAAATGAAGTATGGATGTGTATTGATTATTGATTATGTGTGTATGAGTATTTGAATGATACCGGCTAAGTCCCGGCGATTATGCTAGTGATTATAATTGTGTTCGAGCCTTAGTAACGAAAATGAAATATGTATGTCCAATGATTATTGATGTATGTGCGCATGAGAAATTGAATGATATCCGGCTAAGCCCGAAGACGTTAATGCTGGAAATTATATCCGGTTAAGACCAAGGCAATTGTGCTAGTGGCTACATCCGGGCTAAGACCGAAGGCATTCGTGCAAGTCATTCTATCCGGGCTAAGACCAAGGCATTCGTGCACGTGGTTATATCCGGTTGTATTCAAGAAGCTTGGGCTGGAGGTGAGTGTTGGTTGCTGTAATAAATTCAATTAGTACGCTCGAAAAGCCCAAAGAATGAGGTATGTTTATATGTGCATTGGAAAGTCGACATGTTTGAGCAACACTCGCTCAATCGACTAACAATTTCAGCTATTGAATTGGTTGATACTTTGTGAAAGTATATAATGATGAAGTGTGAAGTAAGAATGGTTATGTGAATGTGTATTAATGAATGATGCATTTGGCTATGTGAATGTATTGCTTTAATTAAAGCTGATTTTATTCCTTGAGACTTACTAAGCATAAAAAATGCTTACCCGTTGCTTTGGCTCTCTGTCTTATAGATTTTGCTCGATAGCAATCGGATTCGGGATCATTAAAGTCAAGTCATCCACACTATCAACGCCTCTATTTTGGTATAAATTTTGGTTGAACTTTGAAATGGCATGTATAGGACTACCCTTGTTGGTTAAATATGTTGTGATGTATATGTGTACGGCCATGCGAAAATGGCTCGTAAAAGTGAAGTATCGACTTAGACTATTTGCGGTTTGTATATATATATTTGGTGTCATGATGTGACTATGGATTGAAATGGGAATGTTGGTCACATGATCAGCCATTGGCATGGTTAAAATGATCATATGTGGACCTATGTATGGCAAGACTAGTTGGTTCATGGAGACTACAAAATAGGTAAGACCTACCTTAAAAACAGATGCTGCCAGCTGCAGTGACGTGAATGTGAAAAATCACCAAAATTTGTAGGAATGGTATTAAATAGTGAATAAGCTATGTAAATGAACCTTGATGAGTCTATTTTCATATGGAAGAAACGAAACGGTCATAGGAGTTACATGTTAAGAGATATTAAAGCTATTGTGAGACAGGGCCAGAACGGTTTCTGGGTCCGCTGTCGCAACTTTGAAAATTTACTATAAATTATCCAGAAAGAATTATGAGTCATTCCTTATATGTACAGATTCCATTTTGAGTCTAGTTTCATTAGAAACAAACGGCACCAGTATTAAAGCCTTGTACAGAGAGATATTCAAGTTGTAACGCGCGAAGGTCAGAGCAGTCGATCCCTGTAACATGGGTGACTTTAACTAATAAACTGTACCAATTGGCCCGACCAAAAATTCTAGAAATAAATCCATGGATGGATATATGAGTCTAAATTCAGGGAAAATTTACGGAATCAGTTTCTGAGTTTTGGAACTCGAGATATGATTTTTAAGGCGACGGTGATGCAGTTTTCCAGCCTGACTGGAAATGTCAAATTAGTGGGCAAAATATGTGGACTTGGCTTGTTAACCCCTCGCGTCCGACACCGGCGATAGTCTCGGGTTCGAGGTGTTACACTATTTGTTAAAGTGCTTACTTGATATGTCTCTTTAATTGAGAGTTCCTTATGTGGTTAATATGCCATTTACATAGTTAATGGACATTAATAGCCTTAATTAACATGAATTGTATGTTAATTAATAAAAGGAAAATTAGTAAATGATGAATTATTATGTTTTTCATAAAGAAAAAGCATGAAATTATTCATTTTCGTGTTCATCCATGCCGAAAATTAAAAGAAAAAGAAGCCGAAGCTAGGTTTTGATATTCGGCCCTTGTTCTTTTTGATTAAGGTATGAGTTTTGCTCGGTTTTTGATAATTTCTATGTTTTTGTGATCATTACTTAGTAATCTATCAAGCCCATGTCTCAATTTCTATTTTTATTGAGGATTTTGAGTTGTGCCATTGTTGATATTATAAGTTTTATGAAGTTTTATGATATTATATGGAAGTTTTATGTTGGGTTAACATGTTTTGTCTTAAAATTTTTGATTAATTTGAGTAATTTGCGCTAAATTGTAAAAAGGAGGTTTTGAGGGACTAAAATGTGAAATAAATGAAATGTGTGGGCTTACATGAACATCATGTATATTCGGCTAAGCAAGTGTGTAGGGAAATTTTGTGTAATTTGTGTTTATGTGAAATAGGGACTAAAGTGTTAAAATGTGAAAATGTGAGGTCTAATTTGTAAAATGCCCTAAATATGTGTATATGGATTGAATTGAATGATTTGTTGAATAAAAGGGTTAATTTTGAATACATATAGATCAAGAAAAGAGGAATTCAAATTTAGATCGAGGAAAATCGAAGATTATCGAGTAAACGATCCGAATCATCAATTCTAGGTACTTGGTAAGTTCATAGTAATAAATGATGTTACAATTTATGTTTTAATGTTTTGATAATATATAAATTATATATATTTGAGCTTGGTTTGAACATGATGATAAATCGACTATGTTCGGCACTAAGTGTGCGATTCAAATAGCTTCAGCTATAAATAGCACTGAGTGTGCGAGTTGGAATACCTTTGGCTATATGAGGCACTAAGTGTGTGATACCGAGATAATTTCAGTTAGCTGAGATGGCACTAAGTGTGTAAGATCTCTATAGCTTCGGCTAATCATGTAACATCCCGAAATAGGGCCTAGTCAGAATAGTGGTTTTAGGACCACAAAATCCGACATCAAAATATTTATTTTATGGTTATTATGAGGCCTAGAATATGAATATATGCATGTGTTAAAATTTCACGAAGAAATTTTGAGTATAAGATGTCCAAATGGAATTAAGGACTAAATTGAATAAATTGCAAAACTTGGATTCTAGAAGCAATTTGTATGAAATTGCTTTAGATTATGAATTAGAAGGTCTTGGAGATCAATTTTCCTAAATTCTAAACTTTTGGACAAAAATGGGCTTGCATGGATGGAATTTTAAAGAAAGGGCATAAGGGTATTTTGGTCATTAGGCATTTTAATGAAATAAAAAGGGAACAATAAAGCAAAAATATGCTCATCTTCTCCCATAGCTGCCGAAATTTGGAGGACGCCATAGCTAGGGTTTCTTCAATTTTCAAGCTCAATAGTAAGTGCTCCCAAGCCCCGTTTTTCTTGTTCTTTGTATTTTTGAAATCCCGGTAACTTGCTCTATCCATTTCTACCCATATTTCATGCTAGGGTTCATGTTTGAAAATTTACCCATGCATGAGTTGCATGTATTTTGATGGATTATGGATGGATATGAAAGATGAATGTGTATTAAACATCTTTTCCTAGTTGATTTTCATGAAAAACCCTTATAGGGACCATTTTGCAAAAGATGTAAATATGTGGTAGAAATGAGAAAATAATGAAAAATGTGGGTTGCCATAAGAGAGAAAAATGTTCGGTTAGGCTTGGGTAAGATATAAATTGCATGTGTTTCATTATATGAGCCTAGGGACTAAATCGTAAACATATGAAAGGTTAGGGGCAAAACGGTCATTTGGACTGGGGGTAGGTATTAAACTTGAAATGTGCAATGTGGGGTATTAATGAGTTAATTTTGCTGTTATAGACCCCGAGGAACAAATTCCGGAGGTCAATCATGGTAAATGCAAGGTTTCGGAATAACCAAAACACAATCTCGAAAAGAATACCAAGTAAGTTTGGATAACTTAAAGTAAACCCCTAATATACATAATTGTATGATTTATGAATGCATGATATTTGCATTTATTGAGTGTATGAAAATGCATGAAATGCTCCTTTGGTAATGACTTGTTGATAACTGTCTCGGTTGAGGTTAAAAATGGAATTCGATGGATAAACCATGTTTTACATGTGAACTGAGATCCTGTATGTGTTGCAGTAAGGATTTAGCCCGGACGGGTAATCCGTGATCTCAAATATGGAAAGGAATCTAGCCCGGACGGGTGTTCCTTGAATGATCGAGCCTCCTAAAGAATATATGTGCACTGGATTTAGCCCGGATGGATAATCTGAATTGGGTCTGAATTTAGCCTGGACTGGTAATTCAGATCCGAGCTCACTAAGGGTGTTTGTCGTTATAAGGGATTTAGCTTGGATTGGTAATCCTGCCATATGATGTGGGGTTCGTAGGAGTGTATATATGTGAAATGATCATTAGTAAGAATTGACGGATAATAGGTATTCCATCGAGATTTTCTAGAAACTCAACGAGATTAACGTAGGATATATATATGTGAATGAAACGTTGAATGATAAGCTCATCTAGTTAAATTACATGATACGTGATTATGTGACTAACTCATTGATTGAGTGCATGTGATAGGAAATCATTTCATAATGGATGATTTCATCTAGTTAAATTACTCGGTAAGTTTATTTTTCGGTTATTCGAGCTTACTAAGCATGAAAATGCTTACCCCATCTCTTTTTCCTATTTTACAGAGCTCGAGGACTCATAAAGATTGGAAGACAGTTGGAGAAGCAACACACTATCAACTAGTCAAGCTTTGGTATAAAGACACTTCTATTTTGTTAATGGCATATATAGGGCTCTAAGTATTTTGTCATATGTGTCATTTGAATTGTCGAATGAAGGCATGTAAAGATGCATTCATCTTTTTGTATAAGGCCATGGAAATTGGAATATTTAAAAGTAGGTTATGATCTGACTTTATATGCTTGTTTATGCTCTATTATGATGGGTCGCTGTAAGTGGCAATGAGTTCAAAAACAAGCCAAATTTTGAATGTGCTACAATCACATAAGAACCCATTAATACTAGATGGGAAATACCCTTTTTGTATGAAACCAATGATACGAGGTTTCCATACAACTATTTTCATTAAGATTATTTACAAGTGTAAAATTATGTTTTTTTCTCTCAAACCTGATAACCACTGGGCACAAGTAGTAGAAAGGGGTGACTAAAGGCTTGGAAAATAGCCTAATAAAGTCCACATGGTTAGACACACGGGCGTGTGTCTAGGCCGTGTGTGACACACAATTCCCTCCCATGGGCGTGTGCTATGGCCGTGTGTCCCATGCACTTAAAATTTTAGCTCAAAGTTGTGTACGGGTAGGCCACACGGGTGTGCGCCATGACTGTGTTATAATGACAGTGTCGTCCATGGGCAAGCAGCACGGCATGTTCCATGGTCGTGTTGATAAGTCAGTGTTTCCCATGGTTGAAGGGCATGGGCGTGCCCCGAGATACACGGGCGTGTGAGTCCACACGGCCCACCTACACGGGCGTGTGTTCTTTTATGTTAAGGAAAATTTTTTGAGGAGCCCAAGGTTAATCGAACGTGCCCGTATTTGTCCCGCATTGCTTTCCGATATGTTATAGGTCTCGAAGGCCTATATAAGGGACGAGATGTTCATGATTGAAAGGTTTTAAATTGAAATGAAATTTTGTGATCCAAGTTAGTATACTGAAAGTGTAAAGTTCCGGTAATGCCTCGAGCCCTGTCCCGGTATTGGATTCGGGCTAGGGGTGGTACAAATCATTAATGCGCAAAGTGTGCAAATTCTTAAAGCATGCAAGGACTTCTGAATGAATTGATGTATTTGAACGAGAGGTGAGAATGAAATGAATAAATAAAGGAAAGTTTAGGTATGTTCGATAACTATGTGTTAGATGATACTATGTGTTTGAAGCTTGATGATTTCGTATGAATATATTAAATGAGATGGAATAATTGATGGATGAATTGTGAACTACAAAGTGTTTATTAGTTGATTTTTCGTATTATATAAACTGTTGATTATTTTTGGTATGAACTTACTAAGTTTTCAAGCTTACTGTGTGAAATGTTCTCTATTTTACAGTGTTATAAAGCTTGCTCAGATTCGGGAATCGTCAGTGACTCATTCACACTATCGGACATCTATTTTGGTACCATTTTGAGAGTTTTGTATATCATACATGGCATGTATAGGCTAGTGTCATTTTAGTATGTTTTGTGATGTGAATATTAACCTTGAGTTTTGGCTTGTAGTTATTGATATGTATGGCCTTTTAAGTTGGCCTAAATGGTGTGTTTGCTAAATAAGTTATATGATGTATGTATTGCTTATGTGATGGTTTGATTATGAAATGTTGAAATGATAAATTTTATGGTATAAAATTTGTGATAAGATGATGAGTTTATACATTTGAAACTCATATAATTTGTAATGATTTTGGTATATTGATTTGGTATACTTTGGTTGTGGATTTGAGTAGTAAATTGGATGGTATTTGAATGGCATGGAATATGTATTAATTGGTTGATTTGGTTCCCTATAAATGTATGCTAATGATGCAAAAATGTTGTGGATTTGGTGTGCTTGAGATAGGTGGGAAATGTGGCTTAAATTAAGCCTAATTTCACCCCACACAGTTGAGCACACGGGCGTGTGTCTCGACTGTGTGCCTGTTGTAACTTAGTTTTACAAACTAGTCTCAAGCACGGCCTAGACACATGGGCGTTTCTAGTGGCCGTGTGAGGTACACGGCTTTGGCACATGGACGAGTGTGGCCATTTTGAAGGGTACACGGGCTAGACACATGGGTGTGTGGTCGACCGTGTGACGAAAGTTAGTTTCGACCATTGCCAAGGCACACGAGTGTGTCTTGTGGCTGTGTGGTTAAGTTAGTATTTATGCCCTATTTTTTCACGGCCTAGACACACTGGCGTGTCTATTATCGTGTGAGGCACACGGCCTGTTCACATGGGCGTGTGACCTTTATAACTATGAAAAATGTTTAAGTTTCGAAAAATTTTGTATTTGTTCGATTTAGTCCCGACCCTTTCTAAAGCATGTTTAAGGTCTTGTTGACCTATGTAAGAGACTCTGTATTAATGTATGACCTATGATGCTATGATGATTGTGAAATGAATGTTAAATGTTTTTATATGTCCGGTAATGCCTCTTAACCCTAGTCCGGCAACGGATACGGGTTAGGGGTGTTAAATGATGCTCCAATGATCTCTAACCTTCGCAAGCTTCCTAGCACTATAAAACAAAAGAAAATAAAATGGAGTAAGCATCACATGCTTAGTAAGTTCGTATAACGGAAACTAAACTTACCAATCCCGTTTATTAAATCAAAGCATACAATATCTTGTTTTCAATCCATTTGGAAAAATTTGACTAAACACATGCATTCAATCAAACATGTTAGTCACATAATTATCATATACATCAAATAAATATAGATGAGCTCATCATGCTATATTTTTTCAAGACATTATTCATTTCATCTCATAATTCTCATATCATGTTAAGTATTTTATCCGTTGAGTCATTGAAATTCCGATGGATACTTAGATTGTGCACTCAAGGTGTACAACTCAATAACCCGTCAATTCATATTCAGGAGTACTCATTAGGACACTTAATCAGAAAACACACTCTCGAGCCACATATCATATAACAAGATTACCAGTCCAGGCTAAATCCTTTTCTGTAACATATGCTCAAAAGAGCTCAATTAGAATTATCAGTCCAGGCTAAATCCTAATTGTAACATATGCTCGAGAGGAATTATATCAGTATTACCCATCCGGACTAAATCCTTTCTATAATGAGATCAATAGGATTACTCATCCGAGCTAAATCCCATCAGCAACAAATGCAGGACCTCATTCATTTCTAGAAAGCACATATATTCATCAGAATTTAATATTCAAACAGAGCTTATCCCTTCTTCACTATTTCAAACATGAATTCAATTCTTCATTATAGTAATCAAACAATTCACATCAATAAATAACATTCCATACAAACACAACATTCAATTTAACATATTTACATGCTCGATTAAGTTACATGAACTTACCTCGACACTTGTTCGCGTATATAATCTACTAATCCGAAACCATTTCTTTTCATTGGTCTAACCTTGAATTTGTGTTGTCCGGATCTATATAAATGAATTTAACCATCAATTTCACACATTTCATATTCATTTGGACTCAATTTACGTCCTAGGCAAAATTACTATTTTGCCCCTAACTTTTCTATAAATTCCAATTTTGTCCCTAAGCTCGAAAAATGAAATTTGTGCAATTTACTCCCTATTCAAAGCCTAATGAAAATCCCATCACAAAATTTACAACACATGTGTTCATAAAAATTCTGAATTTTTCATCAAATTTCACAACTTTACATTTTAGTCCCTAAATTATGTTTTCATCAAAAATCACTTTGGAAAAGTTGTTTATCTATCAACAGCCTTTCATTTTCTACCATAAATTTCTAATTTTCAGCATATTCATCCATGACCCAATTTTTATACTTTGATAACTTTTCAAATTTATCCCCCAAATAGATAGATTAAGCTATCTCGATTTCAAAAATATCATAATTACTAAAAACAAGACAAGGAAACTTACCCAATTAACCCATGAAAGTTTCTTCTCTCTCTCCTAGGGTTTCCATGTATTTTAGGTTGAATATGACATAAAAAATAAGACGATATCTTTTATCATCTTTTAATTAATTAAATATTTTTTAATTTCCAATTTAGTCCTTGCCCTTTTTCTAAATTTCCATGGATTAGTCACCAAAATATCTACATACTTTTCTTTAATGGTCTAATTACCATATGATGGCCTCAAATTTTGAATTTCATAGCTATTTAATCCTTGTAACTACTAGAACTCAACTTTTGCATTGTATGTGATTTAGTCCTTCTCGTAATTAAGCACATAATCAATAAAATTTTCTTATTGGGATTTCACATGACATTTCTGACATATTACGAACCATGTAATAAAAAAGAAATAAATCTTATTGTTGGATCGTATTTGTGGTCCTGGAACTACCGTTCCAATTTCACTGAAAAATGGGTTGTTACAGCTACTTTCTGGCTGACAACTTGTGTGAGCAGACCCAGGTTACCATGTTTTAGGTGCTGGTCTTGAATGTCCTATTGATGGTTGAGGTCTGGCATTAGTTGCAGATACTCAACAGCTTGTATGACCAGCATCGTGTAGCTTATATTCTGATCAACAGCTTGCATGAGCAGACCCATTTTACAGCTCATGTGAACTATGACTATATGTTTAGCATACTTTGTGTAAGCTTTCTCACGTATCCGGTATTATTCTAAGTGGTTTAACGAGCATGAAAAAGGATGAACTAGTAAGGGTTTCGATTGGTTTCATTACGACAATTATAGAAATGTATGATGTATCGATGATCAAAGTAAGAACATTCATGATTATGAAAAGTATGATATAATTAATGCTATGTTTATGTACCATATGTTACCAAGTGATGATATAGCTAAGTTATGTGTTTAATCACTAACTTGTGACTATGGTTAATGATATTTTTATGTCTTATGTGTTATGCAAATGAAATGGTAAGTGTTTAATATTAATTAAGATATGTATGTGTAAAACTCATTCAAATGGTGATACATGGAAAACATGGTATGTTATGAGATGGATGATAAATCCAATTAAATCATGCTCAAGTATAATTTTTATCCATGTCAAAATCATATGAATCATGTTCAAATGAACTAACATGTGTTTTTTATGTGCTTAAGCTTATGCCAAGCTTGTGGATATTATTGATGTTTATAATTAAGCTCGTACTATGCATATGAAATGGGTAAGAAAAGGAAATGAAATGGTAAGTACATAATTGGGATGTATCATGATGTTATAAAAGGTCTAATGTGATAAATGATGTATTTATATGTGTGCAAATTACTTAATCTATGGATGAATTTACCTATATCATGGATAAATACAATAAGTCGAGAATTGATAATGTTGTTTAGGCTTATGATAAGCATTAGGAATGGAATGAAAAGAAAGTAAATAGAAAGAAATATAATCTTATAGGAAGTTTGATGATTATATATTATGTCTCATGAAATGCTATAATGTTATGAATGGTTAACAATTATGCGACATTAATGAACTTATTCAATTGTGAGTTGATAATTATGGTTTGATAAATCTTGAGGCATTGATATAGGTTTGTATTTAACCTATAAATTTCATTATTGAAATTTAATATTATGCTTATGGTTTATACGAGCTTACTAAGCATTCTTACTAAGAATTCATTGCTTACATAGTTGTTTTTCCTTTACTTTTCAAATTATCAGAAGCTTAATTGGGTTGGAAGCTCGTCGGAGATCTATCACACTATCCAACGATTATATTAGTAGATTTTGATACTTTGGTAGTGGTTATAATGGCATGAATAAGTGGACTATGTTTAATGCTTAATTGATGAGTTTGACATGTATATGTCATTTTGGTTGATGATTATGGCAAGAAAAGTTGCCTTGGATTTGAGGTACTTAAAGTACTATTGATGTCTTGTTGGTTGTGGTTAATATGGTCTAATTGATGCATGTTTTGAAATGACCAAAATTGGTATATGTTAATGTAACTTAAAATGGCCAAAATGGCATGTGATAAATTGATCTAAACATGGTAAAAATATAGTTTATTTTGGAAAGGTTTTAACTAGATATGCATGAAGTAAATATGGTATATAAATGTCGGCTAATTGGTATATTTGAGTAGGATTGGTATGTGAAAAGTTGCATTTCGAGAGTTACACGGCCTTACGCACGGGCGTACGGCTTGGCCGTGTGACCCAAGTCAGAGAGTTACATGGACACAGGCTGGGACATGGCCATGTGTTGCTACTTCGAATGCCCACACAGCTTGAGTCAAAAGCGTGTGACCCCTGTAGTATGTAAATTTTCAACTTATCCCTAAAAATTCTATATGTTTCTAATTTAGTCTTGATTCGTTTTTAATGTATTTTTAGGGCATTGAGGGCTCGTATAAGGAACTATATGTATTAGATTGACTGAATTTTCTATGAACGATGTTATGATTTATCTCTTTTGAATATTTGATTGTTTTGAGTTGTAAACTTTCGGTAATGCTTCGTAACCCTATTCCAACGATAGATACGGGTTAGGGGTGTTACAAGTTGCATCACACATCAAATCAAAAGGTGAGTCTCAATCAGGTGTAACAATTATTGGGGATGAGATTAACCAACTTTTTAATTCTTCAAAAGCTTCTAAACATGCCTTTTTAAAATAAAAAACAATATCTTTTTCTAAAAGCATACACAAAGGTTTAGAAATTTTTGAAAAATCTTTGATAAATCTAAGATAAAAACTAGGATGGCCTAAGAAACTTCTAACTCCTTTCACACAAACTAGACGTGGTAATCTTTCAATTATGTCAACCTTTGCTTTATCCACTTCAATTCCATTCTTGGAAATCTTATGTCCTAAGACAATTCCCTCATTAACCATAAAGTGGCATTTCTCCCAGTTAAGCACAAGATTTGTGTATTCGCATCTTTTAAGTACCTTAGCTAAATTATTCAAATAAACATCATAAGTGTTACCAAAAATAGAAAAATCATCTATGAAAACCTCAACAAAATTTTCAACCATATCAGTGAATATTGCCATCATACATCGCTAAAATGTGGCAGGTGCATTACATAAGTCGAAAGGAATTTGCCTAAAATCAAATGTACCGTATGGATAGGTAAAAGTAGTTTTATGTTGGTCTTCCGGGGCTACAACTATTTGGTTGTATCCCGAATATCCATCTAAAAAGCAATAAAATTCATTACTTGCCAGTCAATCTAACATTTGATCCATAAAAGGCAATGGAAAATGATCCTTACGAGTGGTATTGTTCAACTTTTTGTAGACAATACAGATTCTCCAACCCGTGACAATTCTCATCGAGATTAATTCAGTTTGTTCATTTTTGACAATTTGATCCCACCTTTCTTTGGTACGCATTGTACCGAACTTACCCAAGAACTCTCTAAGATCGGGTAAATAATTTTCGCATCTAACTATATGGTCACCTCCTTCTATACTACTTCTTTCATGATAGGGTTAAGTCTCATTTGCCCATAAATTTTACCTTTTTCACATTCCTGTAATTTAATTTTATGCATACAAAGGGAAGGAATTATACCTCGTATGTCAGCTATGGTTCAACCAATTGCTTTTTTAAATTTCTTTAAAACAACAATCAATTATTCCTCTTGATGTTCTATTAATTCCACTGAAACAATCACAAGCTAAGTATAACTATTACCAAGATAAGTGTATTATAAATGGGATGAAAGTACCTTTAGTTCGAGTTTAGGCAGTTCCTTGATTGACAACTTGGGTTGTGTAAATTTCTTAGTTTCTAATTCCTCCATTACTGAACATTCTTCTATCAGATCAGGAAATTTCATGGCCCTTAGAACATTAAATGTTTCCTTATGGTCTTGAACTCGTATGGTGAGTTCTCCTTTTTGCACATTTATCAATGTTCTTCCCATGGCTAGGAAAGGTCTCCATAGGATAATCAAAACTTCCTTGTCAGTTTCAAAGTCCAACACATTAAAGTCAGGAGGAAAGATAAATTTATGAATTCCTACCAAAACATCATTGATCTTTCCTTCGGGATATGCTAAGATCGATATGCTAGTTGAAGTGTCATAGTAGTGGGTCTTACTTCACCTATTCCTAGCAGTTTGAAAATAGAGTTGGGCATCAAGTTGATGCTTGCTCCAAAGCCACACAAATCTTTACCACAATATGATTCACCGATGTTGCAAGGTATCGTAAACTTCTAGGATCCTTCAATTTTGGAGAAAGCTTGTTTTGTAAGAACGCACTACACTCCTTTGTCAAAGAGACAGTCTCATACTCACTAAGTTGTTTATTCTTGGAAAAAATATCATTAATAAACTTCACATTGTTGGGCATTTTCTCTAAAGCCTCACCAATGGAATGTTGATGTGTAATTGCTTTAAAACATCTAAGAACTTCTTGATTTTACCTCTTGCTTCAGCTTATTCTACTAAATTCTTTAAGGATATGGAACTCTAGGTTGATACGGAAAACTTTTTTGAGGAGGTAAATCTGCAAAAGTAGATGTTATCTTTTTAGAATTCACTAGTTTAGGGTTTACCTCATCCGTAGCCATAGCCCTCTCAACTAGCTCATCAAACATCTTTATAGGTTGGGCTACCAGATAACCCCAAATCTTACAATTTAGCCCAAAATGGAACCTCTTATAATAGTCCCTCTTCGAAAGAATCATCTGAGGTACATACTGACTAAGTCACACAAACTCAGCCTCATAATTAGCCACAGATAAATCACCTTGAATTAGGTCTAAAAATTCAGGCTTACGAGCCTCCATATATTGCTCGCCTATATACTTCCACTTCAAAACCTTAAGAAAGTAGCTCCAAGTCAATCTATCAGTAACAATACCTCTCTTAAATATATTCCACCAACGATGAGCCTTACTGTCAAGTAAGGACACAACACAACCCAACTACTCCTCATCAGAACAAGATATCTACTCGAGGATCCTTTCAACTCCCTCCAACTAGTACTCAACTATGGTTGGACCAATTCTTTTCACTCCAGAAAACTCTTTACCACACAAATCCTGAAGATGTTCAAGCGGCAAACCTCGATTAACTGGTACAGGGTTTGTAGGTGTAAGAGCAGGGTTAGCACTAGCAATTCGCTAAAACACTCCTATCATGGCTTCCATTAGAGGGCCTACACCCTCATCAAGTATGTTCACTATATGCTGCAGCAAAGGAAGTGCAGAGAATGTATTATCCTCTTTAGCACTAGCTCTCACATTAACACGTTTAAGGGGTATGTCTAATAATCTAGGATACACACACAAAAATATTAAACGGTGTGAGTGGCAGGAATGATCCATGTCTTATTCCTTCTGAAAAACTTTAGGATTAAAAGGAATGTGTTCCCATTCCTACCCCATATGCAATTCAATCAATATTTTGTCAACAATTTCAAGAAAATAGAGAAATTTAGACTTATGAGTTTTTAAACTCTAAACACGAGACAATCATCTAGGTTAGAGAGTTATTAAACCTAAGGCTCTAACACCACCAAATGTAACACCCTATACCCGGCCTGGTTGCCAAGCCCCAATATGGGATGCCACACCATTATCTCGTTTCATGTACATCAAATAGGAAGCTAGATTCAACCAAATTGGTCTTCTTTTGTTAACCTGTATAAGTTTTAAGCCATCCAAATAGTTAATTAACATTGTTACATACAAAGCATTCGTTAATCGGTCATACATATAGTTAGAATCATGCATAAGGGTTAATCAGCAGACTTTCATAAAAATGTCCATAGGTATCGATACTGATACTAAGGTATTGATATTTTCTTTGTGTAGTATCGATACCACTTGGAAAAAAATGATACCAAACTTGCATTCTGTTCCTCTACTAAATCCCAAAGTCTCAAAATATATCGGTACCTATCATGAAATATCGATACTTTGTCCTCGAATATCGATACTCGAGTAAAGATATCAATACTAAATCCCTGTTCTGACTTCTTGCATTTCCAATCACAGAGGTATCAATTTTAAACCCCAAATATTGATACCTCTACCCCTGGGCATAAAAATACAGCTTACACACACAATTAACTCATTCCAAAATGGTTCCTATACGTCATGCAATAAATGCTTTGATTAATACTCATTTGATGATTGAGTTTAACAGTTCAAGTCATCAAAACGTGGCCAAGTAAGAAACATCGTGCCAGCATCTATGTTTATAATCCAAAACAAATATACATATGCTTATAAAAATAAGAACAAGAGCAAAACTAGTAAATAGTCCAAGTACATCATGGAAATAACCAACCATAAATCTACCACATTGTCTTATTTTCCAAAACGTAAACAAATAAACAAATAAACACCTACAAAAATAAACAAGACTCCTTTGGATCACTCCCTTGGACAACCACACCACCCACACCGAATCGTTACTAATCTGCAATTGTTGAAAAGAGTTGGTGAGCTTAAATTGTAACACCCCTAACCCGTATCCGCTGCCAGAATAGGGTTTCGGAGCATTACTACCATTTACAGATCACTAAAAAAATTTAAATACTTACCGATTCAATGCATCATATAAATAAATATATTACCATTCAATCAACAGTTTGACAGTTGTATAAACATCAAACAGCAACATTGTTAGTATACTTGCACATATCTCATATAAATTCAACACTGATATATCTATTTTCTTGACATATCGCACTTGAGTTTAATAATAGTATCAATTACATAATTTCCTTGTATCAACATATCAAAGATAATCATATATGTACATGTCATCAAACATATCATGCTCTTACCGTTTCTTCATAAGCATATATCATTCATTTCATTATATCAATATTTCATGCTCCATCATTTCCATATATTTTATGTATATTTATTCCGGTAATAGCTTATATCAAACTTAACATAAATTATATTTCATGTACTTATACTTATTTCGTTTATCTATCCTCATAATTATTTCATATAACCATTCGTCATCTGATACATATTACCTGAATATCAATTGTGCAACAGATGCTAGAGCGTCTCCCATCCACGGTCTTATTTATCTTTGACATGATTCCATAGTGTCTTTCAACTATGGTCTTACTCATTTTCTATCATGTTGCCATGGTATCTTTCAACCATGGTCTTGTTCATTTCATATCACGTTGCCATGGTATCTTTCAACCATGGTCTTACACATTTCATATCAGGTTGCCATGGTATCTTTCAACCATGGTCTTACACTCAGGTTGCCATGGTATCTTTCAACCATGGTCTTACACATTTCATATCAGAGAGCACACTCCCACGAACCTCATCCTTGCAGCGGGATTACCAGTCCAGGCTAAATCCCCTGCAATATAAACTCATAGAGTATTGTCGGGATTACCACCAAAGCTAAATCCTTGCAACGACAATTACTCTAATGAGCTTGGATCCAATTACCATCCAAAGCTAAATTCAGACTCTAATTCGGATTACCCGTCCGGCTAAATCCATTTTACACATATTCTTCTGGAGGGCTATATCAGATAGGATCACCCGTCCTGCTAGATCCTTTTTACCGTCAATTCCTTTTCGAGATCCATCGAATTTTCCTTTCATTCAACCGGATTTCTTCCCATTTTATCAAATATATCAATGTTTTATAAATTTTCATACAATGAACATTCAAATCATATTCACATCAATAACATACAATCTCAAGCATTTCGAATATAATTCAAGTTACACGAACTTACCTCATTGATTGCTCGTGTTTATTATTTCATTATTCGATATATTTTCTTTCCATGATCAAGTCTAGTATTTGTGTCGTCCGGATCTTTATAAATAAATTTGATCATCATTTTCATTCATTTCATATTCTAATACATTTAATTAATGCTCTAGGCAAAATTACCATTTTGCCCCTAAACTTTAATTAATGACGATTTCATCCTTAGGGACAGGAAAGTAAAATTCTTGCAATTTAATCCTTATTTCCAACTATTATTCTCATATATATTGATAACAGTCCATGAATTCTATAAAATATCAAAATTTTCCATAATTTCAACACTTTTCAATTTAATCCCTAAAACATGTTTTCCCGATCTTGAACTAAATTGATAATTTCGTTAAATTTTGTAATTTAAATAATAAAATAATCTATTTCACTTAATTTAGTCATTTCGACATTTTACAAAATTGCCCATAAAATTTTACTTTTATTCAATTTAGTCCCTGAGCCTAAAACATGCAAATTAGCCATGCTAGATGAATATTCATACATATTTTCCTCCTCCTCCTCTCCATTCCACATCCTTAATTTATATAACATACAACAAGTAACATTATCAATAATTTCACTATTTACTTATATGTACATTCAAAACTGTCCATTTGCGTCATAGTCACTAAATTATTTATATATTAAGCTACAGAACTCGAAATTAAGATCCGTTAATTTTTCCTGAAACTAGACTCACATGTATTCTTATCATAAAATTTTCAGAATTTTGGTTTAGCCAATTAGTACAGTTTATTCATTAAAGTCACCCTGTTCTGCTGTCTGATAGTTCTGACCCTTCTTCACTAAAAATTAGTTATCTCCTTTTACAGAATTCAAATTATGTTCTAGTTTGTTTCTAATAAAACTAGACTCATTCAGGATTCTATAAATATAAATTTAAGCCTCTAATTATTTTTCTTAATTTTTTATTATTTTTCAAAGTCTGAACAGGGAACCTGAATTCATTCTGACCTTGTCTCACAAAATTCATTATATATCAAAATTTACAAATTCATTGCTTACACTGTTTCTTCTATGAGAAACTAGACTCATTAAGATTTAATTCCATATTTTTTCATCTGCTAATTCAATTTATAAAATTTATGGTGATTTTTCAAAGTTAGACTACTGCTGCTGTCCATAACTGTTTTAGTGCAAGATATTAATTACCATGTTATAACACCCTTATTTTCTTTTTCTACACCATTTCTCATCACTTTCTCTTATTTTCTCTTCACTAACATATCAAGAACATAGGACCTTATGTAATAAAACTCTACTATAACATTATTTCCATGATTTATCAACAATAACAAACTTAAAAACATATTGAAATCTTGATGTACTTACCTTATTCTCTTGATACCAATCTTTAACTTGATTTTCTCTCCTCCAGCTTCTATTTCTTGAATCCAACTTGATATTCTAACTCCCCATGTTCTCCTTAACATTTTCTCTCTTGGTAGCTATGGAAATTCATTTGATTTTTGGGTGAAAATGGTGAATTTTTGGTAAAGGACCAAATTGTAAAGAAAGTAAAACTTTCTTTCTTCCTCTCTTTCTCTCACGTTAGTTTGCATGGAAAGGAAAGATGATGAAAATTCTTCATCTTTCTTTCCTTATATACTAAATAAATAATAATAAAATAATATTAAATATCTCATAAAATATTAATAAAATAATATTTATCTAATTAATTAATTTAAAATATCATTAACATAATCATTACATTCTAGAATTCTCTCTCTACTAATTGACCATTTTGCCCTTCATGATCTTTTAGAATTCCATCCTTGAGTCATCATTTAATTTGGTAAAATTGCAATTTAGTCCCTCATAGTTCTTCACTTATTCAATTTGGTCCTAATTCATCCATTTTCCTTAGTTTCTAGATCATTCTACCCTTAAAATATTTACACTATTGGTCCTTCAACTTTTTCATATTTACACTTTAACCCTTTAAGTCTTGAGTATTTACTCTTAGGCAACAAAACTTTTCTAACTTTTACAATTTAGTCCTTTCCTGAATCAAGATATCATAATTTACTTCCCAATGTTGCCATAACTCAAAACTTCCCTTTTTTATCACTTTATTTCCTTATTTTATTATATCAAGGATAATATATTACTGTAAAGATTTTCAGGGTATTACACAAATAAGCTCAGTGAATGAATAGAATATCTACAACACAAGCATACCATCATGCATTCACAATTAACCATTTACTCAAAAGTACGATACTCTTAGGTTTGATAACATACAGTACAATAACATGCATTGTCTATAATCCATTCGTATAACAAATACATACTCATTCAAATATACATCACATAACACATAGATACGTATTTCCACAGTTATAAAAGATAAGATAGATTGGTACTTGATAAATGAAACATATAGTGAGCTCTATCATCACTCATCGGATACACGGATCTCCAACACACCAAACATAGACTCATAGAGCCAAGCATGTCCTTGAACTAAAGCATGTAGCTAACGTTCTCCTTATCCCCCCTCGCATTCCTATTGAATGGAGCTTGCCTCACATTCCTTTATCCCTCCAACATGTCCTAGGGCCACAACACCCAAAGACGCTATACATATAGGTGAGTACTCACAATCCTATGGCATGACAACTATATCCAATGGTTCCAAGACTACAAGGCAAAAATATCGGAAGAGCAACATATATTACTTATTGGTTATTCATGCACCAACACTGCATATTAGCATCTTTTGCATAACACTAGCATAGTCATATAACATATATTACACATTTATTTCATGTATATAATGGCAATTTACACAATAATCACCATATCCACATACCACATGTAACAGCCCATTTTCAGTGAAATCGAAAAAATGGTTTTGGGACCACAAATTTGACATCAAAATATTTATTTTATTATTATTTTATTGTTTATAGCCTATAGTATTACTGTATAAAAATTTCTTGAAGAAATTTTACCATTTACATGCTTAATTGAATAAAAGGACTAAATCACGTAAAGTGCAAAAGTTGAGTTCTAATAGCTAAAAGTATTAAATTGCTATAGAATTTGAAAGTATGAATCCTAATGTGGTAATTAAACCATAAATGTTGATAGTGGAATATGACGGCTTGGTATAAATGAAATTTATGATGTTTTAAAAGGTTAATTTTGTAATTAAGTAAAATAACTTAATTTAATAAAAGAAAAGATGTAACCAAACACCATCTTCTTCAAAATTTACCCTAAAGAACTGGCCACCATATCTAAACTAAGGAGAAAGTTTTGGCTAAGCAAATTACCTTGCATTGTAAGTGATTCTGTCCTATTTTTAATGATTTCTATGTTTTTGGGACCGGGGACTAATTTGTGAAACTGTTAAACTATTAGAGTTTTTCCATGAATGAATGTGTATGTGTTTTGATGTTTTATGGATGAAAATGGTTAGTTGTTAATAGATAAACAACTGTAGTTAACTGCTTTTTGATGAAATTGTCAAATAAGGATTAAATTGAAAAATAAAAAAATATACATGGTGAAATTGTGAAATAAATGAAATATAGGGCTTACTGGGGACCTATTTGATATTCGTCTATGATGGGTTGAGGATGAATTGAATGAATTTCCATTTTTATGAGCTAGGGACTAAATTGAAAATAAATCAAAAGTATAGGGGCAAATTATAATTTTGCTAAAATGTAAATTTGGGTTAAATTGAATAAAATACATATTGAATTGGCTAAATTTACTCGTTTAGATCAAGAAAAACCTCGTATTGATTTAAATAGGGGTAAAGACAATTTTGGATTAGTCGCCTCCGTATCTATATTTACTCGTCGAGGTAAGTTTGTGTAATTATATTGTACTTATGCGCTTGCAATCATAATATTTATGTGTTGTGAACTTTCATATATATATATATATCGATCACATATCCAACGACGTACGATGATTACTGAGCCTGTTCAACCCTTAGGAATTCATAGGATACAAATGACATGTCATTAGGGTTTACATGCTTCGGGTGCTAGTGTTGAGTGTCCTACCGATGGCTAAGGTCTAGAATGTGTTGTGGATACTCCACAGCTCATATGAGTAGGATTGTGTAGCTACGTTCTGACCCATAACTCGTGTGAGTATTCTAATTCATAGCTCATGTGAGCATAAATGTACAGGATTTGACAGATTATAGTTATATGAGTTAGCACACTATGTGTGAGCTATCCCGTGTGTCCCTACTTTGAATACCCACACGGTCTGAGACACAGGTGTTTCTTTTGGCCATGTGAGTCACACAACATGGCCACACTCATACGGCCTAGCCACACAGCCGTATGACCCCATTAGTTTTGAAAATTTTCATTATTTTCTAAAAAATTCTAGAAGTTTTTGATTTAGTTTCGATTTGTTTCTAAAGTGTTTTTAAGGCCTCGAGAGCTCATATAAGGGATATGTATGTTATTGATTACTTTTTCTTTGATTAATGATATGAATTGAAATGTTTAAAATTTTTGTTAGTTTGAATAGTAAACTCTGGTAATGCTCTGTAACCTTGTTCTGGTGACGAATACGGGTTAGGAGTGTTACATTTATTGGTATCAAAGCTACAATTTTAGTCGATTCTAGGAATGAACGTTGCGTATATGAGTCTAGCTATACATACCATTATATAACCTGTGATAGTGTGATATCTTCTGACCATTTTAAAACATATTTTCTTATAGCATTGGCATCTAATCGAGCTAACTCTGATGAAGTTGAAAGTAACACTCAAGCCTCAGTTCACAAAGTAGCGTCGGACAGTACAAGTTTTGTATCTAAGGGCCGAGGAGGAGAGTCTAAGGAAGCCTTCTTCCAGATAATGAATGAATGGTTTACTGAGTTCGAACACAAGAACCCGACTGCTCAACAACCTCCACCCTTTCTTGTTCCCCAACTAGTCTCCATTATTCCTCAAGGTTTGGAACCTTTATGAGCTAATAAGTCGTATGTTGATAAGATTCACAAATACAGGGCTAAAGAATTTAGAGCCATAGCTGAAGATAATCCCGGGAGGGTAGAATTCTGGTTAGAGAACACAATTAGGGTTTTTGATGAAGTATCTTATTCACCGACTGAATGTGTTAAGTGTGCGATATTGTAACATCCCGAATTTTGGGCCTAGAAGTATTGGACCTTGAGCGTACAATCTGTTAGTGAGTGGCTTATAAATATTTTAGTTGAGCAGGTAAGTGACACAAATTACATGTTGGGTGTGGTGGTTAAGTGAATTGGGTGTGTTTGGGAGTGTTGGAAAAGTCCTGGGTTCAAATTTGGGTGTTAGCAAAAATTTTGGTTTTAAGTGAATAAAACACTGGATACATGGATGATGGCCTTTTAAATTATTGTGTTAAATAAATAACAGAAGGAAGCATGTGGTCTAGTGATTGTGGTGTCATTAAGGTTGCAAGGGAGCCTGGGCTCAAGTCTTGGCTCTTGCAATTTATTTTAAGTTTTTATCTTAAGTGAATCTAGACGCTAGCACATATGTCTTATAGTTAATTGATGATAAAATGTGATACAAAAGGAGCTTGTGGTGTGGTGGCAAGGTGGCGTGTAAGGGAACCTTAAGGTCTAAGGTTCGAGTGTGGCACAACACAAATGAGGTATTTATTTTGTAGTTGGGTTCAGCCAATGGTTGAGTTGTAGTGGAATTCTGATGGAGAAGGTTGTTGAGGAGAGAATTGGGGAGTGATATTGGGAGTGGATCATGGAGAGATAAGGGGAGGATTATGTGGAGAAAATTGTGGAGTTTGATTGGGGGAGGAGTTGGCCGAATTTGGGAAGTGTTTTAGTCATGAAAATTCAGCTATAGGCCTTTGAGGTGTAGAATTTGTAAGGTTTTTGTTCCCATTCTTAAAAACTATCATTTCTTTTGATAGTTTTCTCTTTTGGTTTTGGGTCTTTTTGGTGATAGTTTTCTTTTTTGGTTTTGGGTCTTTTTGGTAGCCGACTTCTTCTATTCTCTCTGCAACTTGGTAATATTTTTTTCCCTTGTTTTCTTTTGACCAAATAGTTTCCCTCCCTTCTTGTTCCTCTACCCTTTCGGTTTTGCTTCTGGCTTGTCTCTGACATTATTTGTGCCAAATAACCTTTCTTTTCTCTGGTTGCCGAACATCTCACCACTCTGTCCATCTCTCTATTTCTTGTTTCTAGGTGTTGGGGTAAGTACTCGAAACTTCTCCATTCCTCTCATCTCATTTTTCTTCGGCTTTCTTCTTTACTCATTGCCTGGGGTTAGGCATATACCCTATTTCAGGTGTAAGTGCAAGGGTTGTTCTCTTTGTTCCCTGTTAATAGTTCTTCTCCCCCCCTCTAACATTGGCTTTTCGCTATCCGGTACTATCAAGGGTGACTGAACGACCTTGTGCCTCAAGTTAGGGTGTATTGTTTGTGGGCCGATTGCTACTACTCTCCACTCGTAGTTTTTCATTTCGGTAAGTGGTTCACTTGGTTCAAGTGGTTTACATTTAGGGTTTTATTTAACATAGTTAGGTGTTAATGCAGACCTTTGCCAAGAAGTGGGTGATCACTAGTTAAGGGAGGATTAAACCCTACTTGTTTAATCAAGGTAAGTGTTATGTCCTATTGGGGATTTTGTGTTCATAAGAGGATGGTTACCCTTAGGGATTAAGGTATTGACAATAACCGAAAACATTGATTGATGTAGGGTTGGTACTGGGAGATTCCTACGCTATTTCGAAAAAGGTGTGTAACTGTACACCATAAACCATTACTATTAAAAGCCGAAAAAGATATGTATTCATACCCATCTTTGTTAGAAATCGGCAAAATTCGAAAGCCAAAACTTTGACATTTGAGGCCTTACGAGCGTACGATCGCTCATGTGGTAAATCGTGCCCACAAATTAGGGGCGATAGGCTGTAGAGGCCACCACGAGTGTTCTCATGTACTGGGGCTATTTTGGGCATCGATGGGCCAAAATGAGCCGCGTGGGCCTAATGGGATCATGGGCCCCACACGGATATAATCTGCGATAAGTGACAAATAATGAACTATGGTGTTAGCATAGCCATGACTGAAATTGGGGTAATGGGCCACACAAGCGTATGAGCCCACTTGGGCTGAGTAATGGGCCTTAGGCCCACATGCACCGTTTTGACCATCTAGGTTACTTGAGTTGCTCGAGGCGAGGGTAGGCCAACAATGAGGTTGTAAATAGTACTGAGACCAAAATACCCCTAAAAGGTAAAATGACTGTTTTGCCCCTCGAGGGTAGATGACTGATTTATCTGTGATTTGTAAGACTAATTTTGTGCATTACATTCTGCATACATGACATACTTCTTGGGATTGGGATGTTTTTATGGTGGAAGGAATCGTATTGGTGACTGTGCCACATATTCTGATATTAGCAGCTTTCTTGTGACTCTAGTTAGTGTTGCAACCAGCACTAACACTGTAAGTGTAGGGATGGCGTGGGTGATTTATTCCCCAAAGGTAGTGCAAGGTTGGACGGAGGCAAGTGCAGGGTTGGATAGGTTATCATGCATTATTCATATAGGTTTGAAATGGGCCAGACCCATCTGATACTGGTTCTGATAAGGGCTAGGCCCAACTGATATTAATTCTGAGATAAGCTAGGCCAATTGATACTGTGATGGGTTGAGACCTAAATGTTAATGAATCAGGCTTTGGGCCCACATATATTCTAAACTGGACTGTACTATTACTGAATAGGGCTCAAGCCTAGATTGGTTCTAAATTCATTTTTGACTGACTGTTTGGATGCTAGGGGATTACACACTGAGTTTTCGTAAACTCACCCCATTTTTAACTATGCAGGTAATCCCCAGCATTAGGAGGATCGGTGCTATGAGGGACTTAGAGATGGCCACACAACTACTTTTGTTATCTACTACCTTTATTTGCTTCTCAGTACTCTAATTTCGGTTTGGTTTGTAATAAGGCCTCTCCAATTTTATTATTTTAAACTTTGGGATTTTATTTACTATGTTTGATATTTGTTAGAAGTAGATCACGGTTTTCCAAAACAATAATTGTTTTCAAAACACTACGTTTTCGCAACTTAACTTTTAAACATCATGTTTTCATAAATAGACTATTTTAAATTAAGCTTCCACAACAAACACCGTTTTAAATAGGAATAACTTTCCAGTAAACGACGTTTTGCAAAATAAACTAAGGTTTTCACAAGGAATAAAATGGCTAGAGGTTTTAAATAGTAAGAAGGGTTTTCAATGAAAACATGATTTTCTAAAAACAATTCAATGTGACATGCCAGATTCGGCCATAACGTCTAGGTTAGGTTTGGGGTGTTATAGGTATCTTTGTTGAAAGACTCAACTTACCTGTGGTGGAACACATTGATTTCAGTCGTGCTAAGAGAGTGTATAACCTTTGAATTCTTCCAAACTGAGTTTCGAAAGAAATATATTAGTCAGAGATTTCTAGATCAGAAATGTAAAGAAGTTTTTGAGCTTACATAAGGCCGTATGTCTGTGTCAGAGTAAATTTACCTGGGAATGCATTCCAACTGAGACTTTCATGTGTAAAAGATTCGAGAAAGGGTTAAATGAAGATATAAAGCTCTTAGTCAGAATTCTTAAGCTAAAATAATTTGTTTTCTTAGTTGATCGGGCACATAAAGACGATGAGCTTAGTAAAGAGAAAAGACATGCTGATTTGGAAGCTAAAGACTCGAGAAAGAGATCAACTAGAAAGTCATACTAGTCATCATCGAAGAGACCAAAGAAAATCAAAACCCGTTCCACAACTTCAGAGAGGTATTTTAGTAGAGACATAGGTAATCGGCATTAAAGTCCAAAATTTCAGGCTACATCTATAGCGAGTGTGGGTAGTGCCAGAGGTAACAGGCCTGAGTACAAGCACTATAAAATATCGTATTATGGTGAATGTAGATTGAAGGATGGAACATGTTTCAGGTGTGGTTACTTAGATCACTATCTTAGAAATTTCCCAGAGAAGTCCGAGAAAGAAAAAGTTTAGACTATAAGACCGAGCAACACTTCTACATGGTAGACCACCTCGTAATCCCAAAAATGTGAGTGGTAGTTGTGGTGTAACAAAGGACTCTATTGTGAAATCTGAGGCACGAGCACCAGCTAGACCTTATGCTACTCGCACACGAGAAGAATCTTCTGCGCTAAATGTTATTACTGGTACTTTCTCTATTTTTGATACTGATGTTACTTCTTTAATTGATCTGGGATACACTCATTCATATGTATGCATGAATTTAGTATCTAGTAAGAAATTACCTACTGAGTCCATTAAATTCGTGATTAAAGTGTCGAACCCCTTAGGTTAGTATGTATTAGTTGATAAAGTTTGCAAGAACTGTCCTTTGATGACTCACGGTTACAATTTTCTAGCTAATTTGATGCTATTGCCATTTGATGTGTTTGATGTGACTTTAGGCATGGATTGGCTGACTTTGTACGATGCTATTGTGAATTGTAGATGAAAGCTTATTGTAATGAAATGTCAAAATGGTGAGACACTTCGAATTAAATCAAACAGTTTGAGTGGGTTGCCTATTGTTATTTTAGCTATGTCAGAGCAGAAATATGTGAGAAAAGGTTGTGACACTTACATTGCATATGTATTGGATTCTAAAGTGTCTGAGTTGAAGCTTGAATCAGTGCCAGTGGTTTGTGAGTATCCTGATGTGTTTCCAAAGGAGTTACATAGATTACCGCCAATCACGAAGGTTGAGTTTGCTATTGAATTAGTATTAGGGACATCACTGATATCGATATCATTGTACAGAATGGATCCTATTGAGTTGAAAGAGTTGAAATCACAGTTGCAAGAATTGATAGATAGGGGTTTTGCTCGAGCCATTTTCTCACCTTGGGGTGCACTTGTTCTGTTTGTTAATAAAAATAATGGATCGATGAGATTCTGTATTGATTACCATCAGCTCAATAAGGTTACAATCAAGAATAAGTATCCACTTCCTTGAATTGACGATTTGTTTGATTAGTTGAAAGATGCAACAGTATTCTTGAAGATTGATCTTCATTCTGGTTACTATCAGCTATGAGTTAAAGATTCTGATGTGCCGAAAATTGCATTCTGAACTAGGTACAGACACTAGGAATTTCTTGTTATGTCATTTGGTTTAACTAATGTACCTACAGTATTTATAGATTTAAGGAACAGAATCTTCAGACCGTATTTATATAGATTTTTTGTGGTTTTCATTGACGACATCCTGATATAGTCACGAGACGAGTCTAAGCATCCCCAGCATTTGAGAATTGTGTTGCAAACTCTGCGTGATTTTCCAAATTTAGCAAGTGTGAATTTTGGATCCTAGAAGTCAGTTTTCTGGGTCATATTGTATTAGTTGATAGCATTAGAGTTGATCCAAGCAAAATTTCAGTATTTATTGACTGGAAACCTCTAAGAAACTTATTTGAAGTTAGAATTTTTTTTTTTGGATTAGTCGATTATTTTAGAAGGTTCGTTAAGGGATTCCTCAATGATTGTCATACCGATGTCGCGACTACTACAATTGTCATACCGATGTCGCGACTACTACAAAAATATATGAAATTTGAATGGTCCAAGAAATGTCAGCAAATTTTTAATCAATTAAAAGCACTATTGAATGAGGCACTAGTTCTAGTCCAGCCTGAATCGGGTAAAGAATTTGTGATTTTTAGTGATGTATTTTTGCATGGTATGGGCTTGTTTTGATGCAAGAAGGCAAAGTTGTAGCTTATGCTTCCAAACAGTTAAAGTTACACGAAAAGAATTATCTGATGCATGATTTAGAGTTGGCAGCTATTGTGTTTGCATTGAAAATTGGGTGACACCATTTGTACGATGAAAAATGTCATGTCTTTATTGATATTAAATTTTGAAATATCTAATGTTGTAGAAAGATTTGAATATGAGACAATGTAGGTGGCTCAAACTATTGAAAGAATATGACTTGATCATTGATTATCATCCAGGTAAAGCAAATGTAGTTGTTGATGCTCTGAGGAGAGAGTCTTTATTTGTTTTGTGAGCAATGAATAAGCAACTGACATTACCTGATGATGGTTCGATCTTAGTTCAGTTGAAAACTAGACTGGCATTCTTGCAGCAGATCTGCGAAGCTCATAAGTGTGATGACGAGTTACTAGCTAAACGAATATAGAGCGAGTCAACTTCTAATTCAGAATTTCGGGTTAGACTCGATACTTGTTTATTATTCAGAGGTAGAATTTGTGTACCAAAGAATTAAAAGCACATTTTATAGTTGTAGTCGAAATTGACTTGAAACAGATGTATTGGTGGCCGAAAATGAAATGTGAGATATCTGACTTCGTATCGAGATGTTTACTTTGTTAACAAGTTAAAGTTGAATATCAAGTACCTTCTGGTTTATTGCAGCCAGGTATGATACCGAAATAGAAATGGGTTCGAGTTACAATGGACTTCATATCGAGTCTACCCCTATATCCAAGAAAAAAAAGATGCAATTTGAGTTGTCATTGATCGTCTAATTAAGACTACAGATTTTATTCCTATATATACAGATTACTCCCTTAAGAGATTAGCTGAGTTATACATTTCTTAGATCGTCAGATTGCACGGGGTGCAGTTTCTATTATTTCAGATAGAGATTCATGGTTTACATTAAGATTTTGGAAATATTAGAGTTCAAAGGTAATTAGGAGAAATATTAACCGTTGGTTGAATTCGTGTATAATAACAATTTTCAGTCGAGCATAAAGATGGCACCGTATGAAGCTTTGTATGGTTGTAAATGCCGAACTTCGTTATATTGGACTTACCTCAGTGAGAAAAAGATTCATGGGGTTGATTTAATTCATGAGACTAAAGAAAAAGTAAAAGTAATTCGGGATAGTTTAAAAGCAGCTTCGGATTGACAAAAATCATATGCGAATCTTAAACGTAAAGACATTGAATTTCAAGTCGGCGATAGAGTGTTTCTAAAAGTATCACCTTGTAAGAAAGTTCTTCGATTTGGCTGCAAAGGGAAATTAAGTCCGCAATTTATCGGGCTGTATGAGATTATTAAAAGAATCTGATCAGTAGCGTATCAATTAGCCTTACCGTCAGAGTTAGAAAGGATTCATAATGTGTTTCATGTATCTATGTTTAGAAAAGATTCATAATGTGTTTCATGCATCTATGTTATGACGGTACCGATCTAAACCTTCACTAATATCTCACTTGCGGATGTTGAGATTCAGTCTGATATGTCGTATAATGAGGAACTGATTAGAATTCTAGCTCGAGAGGTTAAATAATTGAGAAATATGGGCATAGCTTTAGTAAAGGTTCTTTGTCAATGACACAGGATGGAGGAAGCCACCTGGGAACTTGAAGAAGCTATGAAAAAGCAATATATGAAACTCTTTTCCGGAAAGATTTTCATGGACAAAAATTCCTTTAGGGAGAGAGTTGTAACAACCCATTTTTAGTGAAATCAAAACAACAATTTCGAGACCACAAATTGGATGTCAAAATATTTATTTAATATTTTTTCATTGTCTACAACATGATAGTAGTGCCGTATAAAAATTTCATTAAGAACTTTTATTGTTTACATGCTTAATTGAATAAAAGGACTAAATCGCACGTAAAGTGCAAAAGTTGAGTTCTAATAGCTAAAAGTATTAAATAGCTATAGAATTTGAAAGTATGAGCCCATATGTTGTAATTAGACCATAAATGTTGATAGTGGAATATGATGGCTTGGTATAAGTGAAATTTGTGATGTTTTAAAAGGTTAATTTTTTAATTAAGTAAAATAACTTAATTTAATAGAAGAAATGATGTAATTAAATACCATCTGTAACAACCCATTTTTAGTCAAATCAAAACAATGGTTTCGAGACCACAAATCGGAGGTTGAAATATTTATTTTATTATTATTTTAATGTTTACAGCATGATTGAATGATTGTGTGAAAATTTCTTTAAGAAATTTTATCGTTTAAATGATCAATTTAATAAAAGGGACTAAATCACGTAAAGCATAAAACTTGAGTTCTGTAAAGTGTTTTTTAATGAAAATGCAAAATAAGGATTAAATTAAGAAATGTGTAAAGTTAGTGGTTAAAATGTGAAATAAGTGAAAATTATGGGCTGCTGGGGCATTATGGTAATTCGGCTAGCATGGGTTTATTGTGAATTTCATTAATTTATGACTTTATGAATAAGGACTAAATTGTGAAAAAGTGTGAAATATGTGGGGCAAAAGTGTAAATGTACTTTGAAGTGTGTTTTTGACTAAATTGAATGAATAGATGATTAAATAAGTTAATTTTAAATATATTTAGATCAGGAAAGGAGAAATACAGATTTGGATCGGGGAAAAGATAAAGCTATCGACTAATTAACTCGATTCGCCGTTTTAACATTCGAGGTAAGTTTGTATGTATTAAGCATTGTAATAATTATATTTTTAGTGATTTGATATTGCATAAATTGTATATACGGGACTACAGTTATGTTCGAAGAGAAATCAGCTATTTATGGCACTTAGTGTGCAATTAGACATAGCTTCGGCTATATATGGCACTTAGTGTGCGATTTGAGATAGCTTCAGCTATGTACGGCACTTAGTATGTGAGATATCAAGTGTGGCACTTAGTGTGAGATATCGAGTATGGCACTTAGTGTGCGAGATATTGAGTATTCAACAGCATTCCATGTATGTATGAATTTGTTATGGATTGGTACAGGTATGTACATGTATATTATGAGCTTAAAATCGAAGAAGTTACAAAGTTTGTATATCAGCTTATGAATAAGCAGGTGAAAGGTTTGTTAGTCATAAGAAAGTACATGATAATATGTTTAGATTGATGAATGTTGAATTTGTGATTAGTTAAGTCTATATCATACGAGCTTACTAAGTTTATTAACTTACTTTGTGTATTTTCTCATGTTTTATAGTGATATCGAAGCTAGCTCAGACACGAGGATCGTCGGAGATTACGTCACACTATTCAGCCATCACTTTGGTACTTTTGAGCTATTGGTTTGCTCATATGGCATGTATAGAATTATGTTCATTTTGGTTCTGTTTTGGTAGTGAATTTTTCCATTTGAGAAGGCTTCTGAATGGTTATGTTTTGTTTGTATATATAGCCATGAGATTTGGCTTAGCTTTGTTAATTTGGTTGTATATATAAGTTTGTTTATGGTTTATGTTATGAGATTTGTGGAATTGGTGTTATGCTTGTGGATTGGAACAATGATGTATGTTTGATATGTGTTTTTAGATATGTTAATGCCATTTTATAATGTGTTTAATGATTTTAGAAAATGGTATGACTTTACCTTGTTTGTGACTAAATTGAGTGATATTATGTTATGATTTGGAACCATTTGGGTTGTTTAGGTATATGCATTTATGTGGTGGCAATTTGGCCTTGCAAATGGCCTATTTTTGTCTACATGGGTAGAGATATGAGCGTGTGTCTTAGCCTTGTGTGACACACGGTCGGGTTACACAGCCGTATGTCCCCTGGTGTTGAAATTGAATTGAAGTCAGTATGCTCCACACGATCTCACATATAGGCGTGTGATTGGTCATGTGGTACAAGTCAGTATACCCTCTAATTGGCACACGGCCTAGTACATAGGCGTGTAACTTGGCCGTGTTGCCTAAGTCAATATATCCTCTAGTTTTCACACGGCCTGGCACACGGGCGTGTCCTCGGCCATGTGATACAAGTTAGTATGTATGCCCTGTTTCCACACGGCCTGAGGCACGGGCATGTCTAGAGCGGTGTAGGGCGCACGGCCTGTTCACACGAGCGTGTGACCCCTGTATGGTTGAAATTTTCCAAGTTCATGAAAGTTTCTTAAGTTATAGGTTTAGTCTCGAACCACTTCCAAAGTATGTTTAGGGCCTCACAGGCTCGTATTAGGGACATATTGATTCTGTTTGAATAAAGAATGTTTGAAATAATATTATGTATGTGAAAAGTTTATGTAATTGTGTTGTAAGTCCTGTAATGCTCCGTAACTCTATTCTGGTGGTGAATATGGGTGAGGGGTGTTACATTTATTGGTATCAGAGCTGCGGTTTAGTCGATTCTAGGACTAACATAGCGTGTGTGAGAGTCTAGCTATACATGTCATATATAAACTGCGATAGTGTGATGAATCCTGACATTTTAAAATGTGCTTTCATATAGTAAATAGATCCCAATCAAGCTATAGCTGATGAGGTTGAGAGTAGTGCGCCCGCTCCCACTATAACATCTCGAAATAGGGCCTAAACGAAATAGTGATTGCAAAACCACAAATTCAAGGTCAAAAAAATTTATTCCGATTAAATTTTAAGGTTTATTCATTTATTGAATAATTGTGTGAAAATTTCGTAAAGAAATTTTATGTATAAGTGCCTAATTTGATAATTAGGACTAAATTGTAAAATTAGCAAAATGTGTGTTCTAGATAATAAAGGGGATTTAATTGAAATGGGTTCTTAAAGTGGAGGTCCTTATTTAGTAATTAGACTGTTATATTTAAGTTTGGACAAAAATGGGCAAGAGTAGGACAAATTTGAAAGAAAGGCCTTTAAGGGCATTTTGGTCATTTAGTAATTAAAAGAATTAAAAAGGAAAATAAAGCCAAAATTGGTCCATCTTCTTCATGGAGGCCGAATATAGCATAGGGGAAGCCATGGTTAGGGTTTCCAAGCTTTCCAAGCTCAATAATCCTGGAAAGTGAGATTTGGACCTAGAACAGAAGAAAAATCGAAAATCGAGAAAGTTGGTACAATGGTCATTTTGGTATCGAGGTAAGTTCATATGTTTAATAAGCATTTAATTATGTATATTTGAATGATAAATTAATATTTTGGCCATAAATACTTTAGTATTGAGTTTCCGATATAATGATTAATATTCGATAATAATTCGATACTGGAAAGAGAACTTGTATAATTTATATGTAAGACCATATTTTGTATTATGGCTTTGTATGATAACAAGAAAGTATTGACTAGCATAGTTTGATGAGAATAAGTTAAGTTGATGATATGATGAGATTGAGAATGTAAGTATGTAAGTTGAGTAGCATTTTATTATTATGCAATTATTGTTATTAATATTGTTATTATTTAGTTATGTGACTAACCTTAAGAATTTGAGCAAGTATGTTTCAGCTATGACTTGACAAGGCATTGATATCTCAAAGTCCATGGTTGTACCATGGAAATTAAGGAAGAATTGACGAAAAATTCCATGTTCATAACATGGCATTTAAGGAGAAATTGACAGTTAAGGATACCATGTAAGACCATGTCAAGACATGGCATTGGTAAGGCAAGTATCCCGTGTAAGACCATGTCAAGACATGGCATCGGCATTGACTAAGGACTCCATGTAAGACCACATCAAGATGTGACATTGGCACTAAGACAAGGATACCATGTAAGACCATGTTTGGAACATGGCATTTGGTAAGATAAGGATATCATGAAAGACCATGCCAAGGCATGGCATTGATAAGTTTTGTAAGACAAGAATACCATGTAAGACCATGTTTGGAACATGGAATTTTGTAAGATAAGGATATCATGTAAGACCATGCCAAGGCATGGCATTGATAAGTTCTATAAGGAAAGGAAATCATGTAAGACCATGTCAAGACATGGCATTGACGAGTTACTATAAAGCAAAGGTCCCATGTAAGACCATGCCAAGGCATCGCATTGGTGAGTTCATAAGGCAAGGATGCCATGTAAGACCATGTCAAGACATGGCATTGATGAGTTATTATAAGGAAAAGGTCCCATGTAAGACCATGCCAAGGCATGGCATTGGTGAGTTCATAAGGCAAGGATACCACATAAGACCATGTCAAGACATGGCAATGGTAAGTTCAAAAAGGAAAAGGTTCTCGAGTAATCCAAAGAGTAAGTCAAAGAAACGACAAGGTGAGAACATGAAGAAAGAGTACAGGTAAGCATTTAAGGCTTCTTTAATATTGAGATTGTAAGTAATTAATATTATCAAGTATTAAGTAAGTGATGAGTTTTCAATTATGCTTGTGACACTTTATGACATGATTGGCAATATGCCTATATTATGAAAGAGTACTCATGTGTGTGAGATGTTGCAGGTATGTAAGCAAGCTATTAAGTAAGGTGCCTTTTTTATTCTGAGCCTTTGGTAAGGTTACCGATGAGTAAAATGGGAAAGTAAGAACTAAACATTATTTATGCAAATTATGACAACATAGTAGTAAGCTAAATTGATTGCTAATGCTTAGTATTTTACATGTGAACTTACTAAGCTTTATAAGCTTACTTCTTTCACTTTCTCATGTTTTAGAGTACATAAAAGCAAGCTCGGGTTGCAGGTCGTCGGAGATCACTTCACACTATCGACTATCAAGTTACCAAATGGGTATCTTCGTTTACAAACGTTCTAGTTTATGGCATGTATAAGGACATAACCATTTTGTGTGTATGTCCTTATGATATGGCTAAGGAATGGTATGTAAATATTTGATAATGATTAGCTATTGAAATGGCTAATGAAGAACATGTTTCGGTGTTATGTACGCCTAAATGATAGTTAGTACAAAGAAATCACGAAAAAGTGAAATTAGCATTAAAACGGTATTAAACAGCAACAGTGACGTGATCTTGAAAAATCACCAAGAATAGTAGAAATGGAATTAGGTGGTGAATGAGATATAAAATTAAAGCTTATTGAGTATATTTTCATATGAAAGAAAATGAGTAAGCAAAAGAAGTGTATATTAAGAGATATTTGAATTTTAGTGAGACAGGGTTAGAGCAATTTCGTAATCCCCTTTTCTGACTTTATAAATTCACTAAAAATTGTACAAAAAGAATTAGGAGTTTGTAGTTTCTAGATTCTTTAGTGAATCTACTTTCAAGAGAAACAAACGGAATGGTTATTTGAATTCTGTACAGGGAGAAAATGGGTTCGTAGTGAGGAGAGGTCAGAGTAGTCAAACAGTGCAACAGGGGAAACTTTAACTAATAAACTGTACTAATTGGCTAGACCAAAAATTCTAGAAAAAAATTAGTAAAAAGATATATGAGTCTAGTTTCAAGGAAAATTCACAAATTTAAATTTTTAGTTTTGTGACTCGAGTTATGATTTATTTAGTGACTATGACGCAGGTGGGTAGTTTTATAAGGAATAATGAAATAAATTATTTTGATTTGTCTAAGTATTCGAAAAAATTTTAATGTTCCCGGTTCGGTCCCGAACCATTTCAATTGCATATTTTATGGTCTCGAGGGCCCTTTTTAGGGACATATTGAATGAATGTAAATAAATTAATTTTAAAAGCAAATTTTATGCCCCGAATTAGTAAGTTAAGTCAGGTAATGCCTCATGCTCAACTCTGGCGAGGGTCTCGGGTAAGAGGTGTTACACCCGCTCAAGGGATAGCGCCGTCTGATTATAGGGTAGCCGGAGAGGAAAGGCCAGAAAAGCCTTCTTCCAAATGATGAATGAGTGGTTCATTCAATATATTTGAACGAACCCAGCTGCTCAACAACCTCCACCCCCTCCTGATCTCTAACCGGTTGTAGCTCCTTAAGGAATCGAGCTTTTAAGATTGAACAAGCCTCCAGTTGATAAGATCCGTAAGCACGGGCTGAAGAGTTTAGAGCTAATGTTGATTATGACCTGAGAGAGCTGAGTTTTGGCTTGAAAATATGATTCGAGTGCTTGATGAGCTTTCTTACACGCCGGCTGAATGTTTAAAGTGTGCTATATCCCTTTTGAGAGACACCTCGTACAAGTGATGGAATACGTTAGTATCAGTAGTGCCGAGGGAAAGAGACACCTGGGAATTCTTTCAGACCGAATTCTGAAAGAAAGAAATTAGTTAATGGTTTCTGGATCAAAAGCACGATGAGTTTTTAGAATTGAAACAAGGTCACATGGCTGTAACCGAGTAGGAGAGAGAATTTGTATGGTTGAGCAAGTACGCTCGAGAGTATGTTTCTACTGAAGAGATTATGTGCAAGCGGTTTATTGATGGGTTGAATGAAGATATTAAAATTCTGGTCGGGCTATTAGATTTGAAAAAAATTATTGTGTTAGTTGGTCGGGCTTGCAAATCCAAAGACTTTAGCCAAGAAAAGAAGAAAGCTAATTCAGATGCTAGAGATTCGAGCAAAAGACCAATGAATAATCCATATCATTTTTCATCAAAGAAATTTTGAGATTCATATAATCGATCAAATGCATCAGTGGGGTACCAGAATAGAGATTGTGGAAATCAACCTGTGAATTATAAAGCTCTAGCTACTTCTTTTTTGAGTGTTGGTAGTGTAAAAAATAACAAACCTGAGTGTCAATAGTGCGGGAGAAGATATTTTGGTGAATGGTGGAATAAGAGTACTAAAGCTTGTTTCAAATGTGGCTCACCAGATCATTTTATTAAAGACTGTCCTGAGATGAATGAGAAAGATAGACCTCAAAATGTGAGACAGAATGATATGTCGACTAGAGGAAAACCACCAAGAAATGCTGGAGATGTAAGTGGTAGTTGAGGGGTAACAAAGGACTCCGAAGTGAGATCTGAAGCTAGAGCACCTGCCAGAGCCTATGCTATTCGTGCTTGTGAAGAAGCATCATCACTAAATGTTATTACTAGTACATTTTCTCTTTACGACACTAATGTGATTGCTTTAATTGATCCTGGATCAAACATTCGTATGTTTGTGAGAATTTAGTGTCTTGTAAGAAATTTCCTGTTGAAATTACTAACTTTATAATTAAAATATCGGACCCCTTAGGCAAGTATGTTCTAGTCGACAAAGTATGCAAGAACTGTCCTTTAATGACTCGAGGTTACTATTTTCCAACTGACTTGATGTTTTTACCATTTGATGAGTTCGATGTGATTCTGGGTATGGATTGGTTGACTCTTTATGATGCCATTGTGAACTGTAGACGAAAGACTATAGAATTGAAGTGTCAGAATAATGAATTCTTTGGATTGAATCTAATGCATCGGGTGGATTGCCAATAGTGATTTCATTGATGTCGGCTCAAAAATATGTGAGAAAAGGTTGTGACACGTACCTAGCATATGTTTTTGATACCAAAGTCTCTGAAATGAAGATTGAATTTGTACCTGTAGTTTGTGAATATCCGGATGTATTTCCAGAAGAATTGCCTAGGTTGCCACCAGTCAAAGAGGTTGAGTTTGCTTTTGAGTTAGTACCGGGAACTTTGTTGATATTTATAGCTCCGTACAAAATGGCTCCAAAAGAGTTGAAAGAGTTGAAAGCTCAGTTGCAAGAGTTAACGGATAGAGGTTTCGCATGACCTAGTTTTTCGCCCTGGGGTGCGCCTGTATTGTTCGTAAAGAAGAAAGACGAGTCAATGAGAATGTGTATTGATTATCATCCGCTCAATAAAGTTACAATAAAGAATAAATATCCATTCCCGAGAATAGATGATCTGTTTGACCAGTTGAAAGGTGCAACAGTGTTTTCATAGATTGATTTGAGATTTGGCTATTATCAGTTGTGAGTTAAAGACTCAAATGTGTCAAAAATTGCATTTAGAATAAGGTATGTGTAACACCCCAAACCTGGCCTGTACGTTATGCCCGAATCTGTGGTGTCACAATGGAGTGTTTTTCGAAAAGCGTAGTTTTATTGTAAAGTCTGTTTTGTATTAAAACCCCGCTACGGTCTTTAAGAGTAGTTACCATGTTTTGTTTATTGTTAGAACATAGGTTGGGTTAGCAAAACATATGCCATATTAAATTGTTATTACACTTTAAAAAAACAATGCTTGATTGTGGTAGCTTTCAAAACGAGTTGCGTAGCGTGGTAGTAAAAAATCATTTATCTTTTGAAAACGCAAGGCCTACTGCTAACAGAAATAAACCAACATTAATAAATCCCCAAATAAAAATAAAAACTTAAAGCGGCCTTATTATATAAAATCACCCAAATAACCTACTTTTATTTAAAAGCCAAATACAAAAGCGTAAACAATGGTGTGGTCATCCCTGGGTCCTTCGCAGCACCGACCCACCTAAGGATTACCTGCGCAGATAAGTAAAAGGGTGAGTTACGAGAACTCAGTGTGTAATCCTTGTTTATCAAACAGTAAATCATACAGTGCAAAATAGTCTGGGCCTAAGCCCACAACAATGGCAACAACAGTGTGGGCCTTAGCCCATTACAGTAATAGAATTAGTGTGGGCCTTAGCCCAATTCAGTACAGTATCAGAGATGCAAATAGAGATCTTACCCATCCATCCACTACACTCTACTACGTCCAGCCCTGCACGCCATGTGGGGATAAAATCGACCCACCCATCCTTACACTCCAAATATAGCACCGGTTGCGACACTATTCAATAGTTGCACCAAAGCTGTCGGTACAGTACATTTCCTCTAATATTTATATCAAACCCACCCTGATATAACATGTCAAGTCATAATATATACCTGTATGAAAAATGTTATGATCGAATACAGTCATATACATCATAAGGGTATATCAATCATCTTACCTCTAGAGGTATAACAATCATTTCATCAGTATGAGTCTAAGTGTACTTACCGACCCATCAGTAGGCCCACAGTTATCTTGGGCGACCTGTGTGACCTTAACAACCAAATAGTGGAAATGGGCCCAAAGCCCATAACTTGGCCACCGTGGGCCCACATGCCCGTGTGACCTGTTAGGCCCAGTAATGACCTTGGCCATGTGAACTAGATAGCTTGGCCCACAAAACTCCATACATTCGTGTGGTTTACCTGTGTAGGGCACACGAGCCCGTAGGGCTAAGCCCATGAAATCGCTCGTAGTGGTCTCTACAAGCACATGTTCATGCTTATGTGTTTGAATGACCACACGAGCGAGCGCACGCCCGTGTGGCATCAATGTAATAGTTTTTTGGCTTTTGCCATTTCATGATTATAGCAGTGTGATTACACACCTTAAATGAAGATGCGCGATTACTCCATATGCCCACAGCCCAAAGCCTACATTCAACTAAGATACACCATCAACCAATGACAATTGAAAAACATTTCACTTTTATACTTAATGCCAAAATTCCACTAACACTTGCCTTTAATGAACTACTAAAGATTCCTCTTTTAAACCGATACACAAAGCCGACTACAACTTCCTTTAGAGATTACTTGCATTCTGAAACGATCATATAACTGACATAGTACATGCCCATAAATTGAATTAGGCGCACAACCACTTACCAGAGTGTAAACCAACACTAGAGATTGAGAGCAATCAGTTTGAAATCCTCAAAAGATAGTCGCTACAACAAGGCAGAACTAGCGCTATCACTCCCCTAACAATCATCAATCGAAAATAAAGTGTTAAACGAGAACCATAAATACTGTAGAAGAGAAAAGAGATGAATAGAAACAAAATCCAATAAAACAACACTTACCTCCCAGATCGACAGAGAAGAACAAAAGAAAGAATCGGTTCACCGGGGGTTAATGTAGGAGCACTATTTGGCCAACCAGGATTAGATTGTACTGGAGAAATAGAGGAAGAAAAAAGAAAAAGAATGAATCGGTCACAACAGGTCAAAATCGAATGAGATAGGGAGGTAGGCAGACAATGGATATTCGGCCAAAGAATCATGATGCTAGAGAAAATAGGTGACCGAAACATTAAGAGAAACAATTCAAAAAGACCTAAAATGACCAAAAGCGAAACGACCAAAACAGAGAGGTTGAAATTCACCGAAGAAAAAAGAGCCACAACAACACAATGACCAAATGCTCAGCTTTTTCCCAAAAGCCAAAAATGCCAAAAGTGAGAGTCCACAATCGGCACACCCATTACTACTCCATTCAAATCCCAACTTTTACTCCAAATATTGCTCCTCCAATCACTCAATCCTTATCCCACTCACCCAACTCCCTAGCAGCCAAAAATCCCTTCTAACACTCCCTAAAATTCGGCCACAACACCTCTTACTCCTTCAATACTCCAATTTTAATCCCACTACAACACCTTCCCAACGTTAGGAGCAAAACAAAACCAAAATACTCTTTTGCGTTAATAGGCCTCGAACCTTAGACCTCAAGTAACACTCCACATGCCCCTTGCCACCAGATTAGCAAGCCCTTTATGTCATGCAACATTCTCACTAATTTGAAAGTCTCTTAGTAGGAATTAAGGGTTTATTCAATAAGAAGCCAAACATTTTGTTCAAGCCAGGGCTTGAACCCATGACTTCCCAGACAGTCCCAGAGCATTAAACCACTATGGCAGACATACATCCACATCACCATCATACAAAATAATTTTAACAGAGTTTTTGGGATTTTGGGGATTTGGGTAGTTACAATTCTACCCTCCTAAAAGAAAATTTCAGCCTAGAAATTTACCTGATCAGAATAGATGAGGGTATTGTTGCCGCATCACCTCCTCGGGTTCCCACGTGGCTTCTTCAAAACTGTGATTACACCATAGTATCTTAACCAGTGGAACCGTCTTTCTCCTAAAAACCTTCACATCACGATCTATAATTTGCACTAGTACTTCCTCAAAGGTTAGATCTAGCCTAACCTCAATTTCCTCAGTCGGGATAATGTGTGCAGGATCAGAGCGATATCGCTTCAGCATAGAGAAGTGAAGCACATTATCAATCTGGTCTAACTTTGAAGGCAACTCAAGCTGGTAGGCAACCGGTCTGACACGCTTCAATATATGGTAAGGCCCAATGAACCTAGGGCTTAATTTGCCCTTCCAACCAAATCTCAACACCTTCTTCCATGGCGAGACCTTAAGAAACTCTAAGTCCCCCACAGAATATTCAATCTCCTTAAGCTTCAGATCTGCATACGACTTTTGCCTGTCAGATACTGCCTTCAGTCAATCCAGAATCAATCTAACTTTTTCCTCAGTATCAGAAATCAATTTAGGACCCAAAACACGCTGCTCGCCCTACTCAGTCCTACATGTAGGAGTACGACACTTACGACTATACAATGCTTTGTAAGGTGCCATCTGTACGCTGGACTGGTAGCTATTATTGTACGAAAACTCTGCCAATGGCAAGTACTCCTCCCAACTGCCACGGAAATCTATCACACAACTTCTTAATATGCCCTCCAGTATCTGAATCACCCTCTCTGATTGACCATTTTTCTGAGGATGGAACGCAGTACTGAAGTCTAATCTTGTACCTAGTGCTTCATGCAGCTTCTTTGAAAATCAAGATGTGAAGTGAGGATCTCTGTTAGGTATTATGGAGACCAGTACTCCATGCAGTCACACTATCTCAGACACATATAGCTTAGCCAATTTTTGCAGCAAGTAATTAGTACAAATCAAAATGAAATGGGTAGACTTGGTCAATCAATCCACGATGACCCATACCGCGTCCTTTTTAGAAGCTGTTAGGGGTAACCCACTAACGAAGTCCATGGTTACTCTCTCCCATTTCCACAACAGAATCTTAACTAGCTGAAGCAACCCAGAAGGCAACTGATGTTTTGCTTTAACCTGTTGACAAGTCAGACATTTTCCCAAAAAATCGATCACATCACGCTTAAGCCCTGGCCACAAATATACCTCACGAAGATCTCTGTACATTTTATTTCCACCTGGGTACATAGCATAGGGGCTACTATGCCCCTCTCACAGTATAGACTGCCTTAACTCAGTATCCTTAGATAGGTAGACTCTTCCACGGAAACACTGTACCCCTTCGTCATTCAATCCAAAGTCTGAAGTTCCCCCAATCACTATCTGTCAGAAACAAGGACCCAGTGACTCATCATCCAACTGTTTACCCTTAATCTATTTAGTCCACATCATTTTAACTTGATGTTCAGCCAACAGACTACCATCATCAAACAAGCTGAGACGAGCAAAATCGCCTCAAATCGATCCACAAATTTACATTTCGAAGGCATCGACTACCACATTAGCCTTACCCAGATGGTATTCAACCGAACAATCATATTCCTTAAATAGCTCAATCCACCTACGTTGTCTAAGTTTTAACTCTTTATATGTAAGAAGATACTTGAGACTCTTGTGATCTGTGTAAATAATACATTTCTCACTGTACAAGTAATGCTTCTAAATTTTCAGTGTGAATACCACTGCAGCCAATTCCAAGTCATGTGTCAGATAGTTCACCTCACGCGTCTTAAGCTAGCGAGACGTATATGCTACTACCTTACACTCTTGCATTAACACATATCCTAACCCAATATGTGATGCATCACTGTAGACAGTAAATTCCTTCCTAGATTCTGGCTGTATTAAGACAGGGGCCTCAGTCAGAGCATTCTTAAGTTTCTCAAAACTTTCCTATTGCTTATCAGTCCAGTTAAACGGTACCCCTTTACTCAACAACTTAGTCAAAGGTGTAGCAATCAGTGAGAACCCCTCCACAAACCATCTATAATACCCTGCCAAGCCTAGAAAACTTCGAATCTCAGATACCGACTTAGGTTGCTTCCAATGTAGAACTGCTTCAATTTTCTGAGGATTAACCCTAATCCCCAGAGCAGACACCACATGACCCAGAAAAGTTACCTCTCGAAGCCAGAATTCGTACTTACTGAATTTAGCATACAATTTTTTCTCCCTCAAAATCTACAGAACAACACGGAGATGAGCATCGTGTTCATCCTCAGTCCTCGAATACACTAGAATGTCATCTATAAACACCACTACGAACCGATCCAGATAGGGCTAGAATACTCGGTTCATCAAATCCATAAAAGCTACTGGTGTATTTGTCAGTCCAAACGGCATCACTAGAAACTCGTAATGACCGTAACGATTCCTAAAGGCTGTCTTGTAAACATCAATCTCCTTGACCCTCAGTTGATGGTACCCCGATCAGAGATCAATCTTAGAGAAGACTGAACTGGTCAAATAGATTGTCAATCCTCAGTAAAGGGTACTTGTTCTTAACAATCAGTTTATTCAATTGCCGGTACTCCCCATGGAGACACACTACGACGAATGAACCCTTGATCCAGTAACTCTTGAATTTGTGCTTGAAGCTCTTCAAACTGCTTTGGTGCCATTCTGTAAGGGGCGATAGACACCAGAGCTGTACACGGCAGGAGCTCAATCCCAAACTTAACTTCACAGTTTGGAGGTAACCCAAGTAGCTCATCGAGAAAGACGTTCGAAAAATCCTTAATTGTTCTGATATTTTTAACAGACGAAACTTTAGAACCAAAAACATTGATATAGGCTAGATATGCCTCACAACCCTTATGAACCAACTTATCAGCTCTAAGTGCAGAAATCACATTCGAAAGATAATCCCGTCGCTCTCCAACCACAATCACCTTGTCGCCCTCTGCAGTTTTCAGTACCACCTATTTAGCAGCACAATCCAAATTTGCCTGATGTTTAACCAGCCAATCATGCCCAGTATCAAGTCAAATTCTCCAAAAGGAAGCTCCATTAAATCTGCCAAAAAGATCCTTTCTTGAACCTCCAAAGGTACCTCCTTAAACAGTTTATTCACTCTCACTAACTGCCCTAATGGACTTAATACCATAACCTCACTCGTAGTGTTTTCAGCCATCACACCCAAAGTCTCAGATACAGTACATGTCACATACGAGTGTGTAGACCCAATATCAATCAATGCAGTATAAGGTACATTATGAAAAAAAATGTACCTGTAATAACATCTGGGGCGTCTCTATCCTCTCAACGACGTGCAGCATAAACCAGTGCCTGTTGCCTCGCCTTAGCATAACCAGCACCTCTGCTCAGTACTTTATGACCACGGCCGATACCATTTTCACCTCTTGTCTGACCACGACCTCTCAATGGCTGCTAAATCCTTGTCGGTGGCTGAACAGTACCCATACCATTAGCTTGCACCTGATTGGGCCTATGTGGACAATCTCTAATGCGATGCTCCAGAGACCCACATCTCAAACAAGCCCCCAACTACACCCAGCACGTGCCTTGATGGCGTTTCCCACAAGTAGCACAAAACTACGTCCCAAAAGCAACAACAGGTCTGACTGGCCCATCAACCCTGGCCTTTTTCTTAGGCCTACCAGCTAAACTTGATGGCTCTCAAACTCTTTTGCTCCTACCCCTGTCCGTCTCACAATTCTGGCACTCAGCGCGTTTCACATCCTCTGTAATTTTTGCCTTTTCCACCAACACAGTAAAATCACACTCCCTCTATGGAGCAATCAAAACTCATAGATCATCTATGAGACCATTCTCAAAGTGAACACAATGCTCATATTTTGTTGCCACCATCCCACGTGTATAGCGGCTAAGTCGTAGAAACTCAGAATCATATTCTGCTACAATCTTATCCCCTAGGATTAGATTCAGAAACTCTCTCCTTCGAGTGTCCACATAACTAGTGCCCACATATTTCCCTTGGAATGTAGTTTTGAACAACTCCCAAGTCAACCGGTTAGGTTGAGTTCCCTCTTTAACTATAAGCCACCATTAATAGGCTTCATCTTGCAGGAAAGACACTGCACCTTTCAGTTTCTGCTCAGAGGTTCAGTCAAGGTCGTCCATGATCCTCTTGGTGGCCTCAATCCAATATTCAGCCACATTAGGGGCAACCCTAGAGATACTCCTAAAAATCTCTACCCTATTAGACCTGACATTTTCCGTCATCAACCCACGGCCCATAATTCCAGTATTGGGCCCAGTGACCCTTTCCAAAATTCGTAACATAGCTTAGGACAGTGTGTCGTCCCCAGCTCCATGATTGTGAGACCTAGTTTTAGTTCCAGGTGAAGCCGGTGCTTCTCTTGCCTCAACATTAGGCATATGGCCTGATGCCGAAGACCCAGCCCGAGCACCTCCACGGCCACCGCCGCGGCCTCTTGTATCCCTTCCACGAGTACCTCTAGTGCTCATTATCGCAAACCCAGAATTCTGTATCACTTCCACGAGTACCACTAAATGTGACACCCCAAACCCAGTTTGGACATTATGGCCGAATATGCGGTGTGACAATAGAGTGTTTTTCGAAAAGCATAGTTTCATTGTAAAGTCTATTTTGTATTAAAACCCCGTTGCGGCCTTTAAGAGTAGTTAACATGTTTTGTTTATTCTTATAACATAGGTTGGGTTAGCAAAACATATGCCATATTATATTTTTATTACACTTTAAAAAAATAGTGCTTGATTGCGGTATCTTTCAAAACGAGTTGCTTAGCGTGGTAGTTAAAAATCGTTTATCTTTTGAAAATCTGAAGCTTACTCCTAATAGAAATAAACCAACATTAATAAATCCCTAAATAAAAATAAAAACTTAAAGTGACCTTATTACATAAAATCACCCAAATAACCTACTTTTATTTAAAAGTCAAATACAAAAGCGTAAACAATGGTGTCATTATCCCTGGGTCCCTCGTAGCAACGACCTGCCTAAGGACTACCTGCGTAGACAAGCAGAAGGGTGAGTTATGAGAACTCGGTGTGTAATCCTTGTTTAGCAAATAGTAAATCATGCAGTGAAAAATAGTTTGGGCCTAAGCCCATATCAGTGGCAACAACAGTGTGGGCTTTAGCCCAATTTAGTACAGTATCAGAGATGCAAATAGAGATCCTACCCATCCTTCTTCTATACTCCACTCTGTCTAAACCTACACTCTATGCGGGGATAAAATCGACCCACCCATCCCTCCACTCCAAATATAGCACTGGTTGTGGCATTATTCAATAATTGCAGCAGAGCTGCCAGTACAGTACAATTCCTCCAATATATATATCAAACCCACACCATGCAACATGTCATGTCATAATATTTACGTGTATGCAGAATGTCATGCTCAAATACAGTCATATACAACATACGGGTATATCAGTCATCTTACCTTTAGGGGTATAACAGTTATTTCATTAGTATGAGTCTAAGTGTACTTATCGATCCATCAGTAGGCCCACAGTTATCTTGGGCGACCTGTCAAACATTGGAAATGGGCCCTGTAACACCCCCATGCCCGAAACCGTCACCAGAGTCAAGCTTGAGGTGTTACTGAACTTATCTTACCTTTTAAACAACTCTAAACCACTTATTTTAATTTTCGGAATAAATTGTTTTTCTGCGTCATGGTTGCTTAAAAATTCATTTCTCGAGTTTCAAAACTCAAAATTAAGATCCGTAAATTTTTCCTAAAACTAGACTCATATATATATCTACTAATTTGTTTCTATAATTTTTGACTTAGCCAATTAGTACAGTTTATTAGTTAAAGTTACCCCTATTTCAGAATTCAACTGCACTGGTCTCTACTTACTATGAACCACTTTTCTCTCTGTAAAACAATCATATGACTATACCATTTGTTTCTATTAAAACTAAATTCAATAAGGATTCTAACCATATGAAGTACACCACCTAATTATTTTTTTAAAATTTATGGTGAATTTCTAAAGTTGAAACAGGGGATCCAAAAATCGCTCTGGCCCTATTTCACCAAAACTCAGATACCCTATAAAATAAAAAACCTTTACCTATTTTTCTTATTCCATATGAAAATAGACACAACGAGCTTTAATTTCATATATTATTCACCATCAACCCATGTCTCTACAATTTCTTGTGATTTTTCAAAATCCCGTTATTTCTGATACTTGAATCTGTTTTTAAGTTACTTTCACATTTTTCTTAGTTTTCATGTGATAGTTACTACTTAATCATACATACTATTAAACATGTATATCATCAGCCACACTATTAGCTAATCACTAGCAAGTATTTACACATCATTCATTGATCATATCATATCAAAAGAAACCAAGTTCCTATACATGCCATACACAAAACGAAACGTCTAACTATACCAATGTGATTTCTTCGATAGTGTGGTTGGGTCTCCGACGTTTCCTTCGATCCCCGAGTGGCTTGATAAAAACTATAAGAAAAAGAAAATAAAGAGAGTAAGAACTAGGCTTAGTAAGCTTACAAGCAAATAAATTACAACATTCAATATAATGAATAATTATACAAAATGTCACCTAGCCTCATAAACTTTCTTTACTTCTCAATTTCTACCTTCTTCTTTACTCACTTACCTTGTTTCTTACCTGACCTTTCACTATTCATAAATATAATCTACCTTCCTTTTTGTTGATAATTCATTGTAATTTAACGTGTACAATGACCCGTTGAACCACTCGGAATACTAAGGATACTAGGGTCGTTCCTGTCTATCAATATCCTGCCAATGCCATGTCTTCGACATGGACCTACATGAATTATTCCTGTCTCCAATGCCATATATATATATATATAATATGGACTTACATGGCTCATTCCTGTCTCCAAAACCATATAACTGATATGGACTTACATGGCTCATTTCTGTCCTGTCCTGTCCTGTCAACCCCAATATCCGAACATTCCTAAGGTTCAAACGGGGCTTCCTAATGCTTTTTCTCTGTCACTTCGCCTTTAATTCGACTTTAAATATTCAAAGAAAATAAGTATATAAATGCTGGAAATTGACAATAATAATGTAAAAGAAAAGAATATTGCATTTATTTCTTCAAACTTACCTCGATACAAAATGTGACTAAACTTTACAATTTAGTCCTTTACTTTTCTTTTCCTCGATCTACTCCCAATTTCGCTCTTCTTGATCTATAATAGCAAATTTAACTTATTTAATATTCACATTTATCAAAACAGTCCTTGACCCAAACTTTAGCAAAATTACATTTTTGCCCCTAAACTTTTACATATTTGCACTTTTTCCCCAAGGCTCGTAATTTAAACTTCATCCTACTTTCTTATGTTTTATGACATGCTGATCATTTTTCCCTTCTATGACAACATCAAATTCACACTCTAACATGTACTTATGACTATTAGGTATTTTTACCGATTAAGCCCTTTTACTCGTTTTCACTTAAAACCGAGTAGCACAAGTTGTCTAACATAATTTAAAACCTCATGTTCTATCATAAAACATCAAAATAAACACTTTTCACCTATGGGTATTTTTCCAAATATGAACTCTAACTTAAATTATTGCTAGCATAAGCTTTATCGAGCTACCGGGACTCCGAAAACGTAAAGAACATTAAAAACGGGGCTTGGAATCACTTACTGTGGAGCTTGAAAGCTTGAAACAAACCCTAGCTATGGAGAACCCTTGAAATTTCGTGCTAATGAAGAAGATGATGAATTTTGTGTTATTTTTCCCTTTTTATTTCATTTAATATCCAAATGACCAAAATGCCCTTCCTTATTAAACTTTCAAAAATTCCATCCATGTCCTATTTTGTCCATGAACTTAGAAATTGGTCAAATTGTTATTTAAACCCTCCTAATTAATATTTCAAAGCAATTTCATACTAAAAACTTCTAGAATGCAAGTTTTGCAAATTATTCGATTTAGTCCCTAATCTCAACTTAAGCACTTTATGCATAGAATTTCATCACGAAATTTTCACACAATCATGCAATCATATCATGAACCTAAAATAATAATAAAATAAATTTTTCTACCTCGGATTTGTGGTTTCGCAACCACTGTTCCGTTTAGGCCCTATTTCGGGATGTTACATTTCTCCCCGCCTTTAGGGATTTTCGACCCCGAAAATCTTACCTGTGAAGAGATTTGGGTACTGTTTTCGCATAGCCTCTTTGGGTTCCCATGTAGCCTCGTCTACCCCGTGTCTATTCCATAGTACTTTCACAAATGCAATACTTTTGTTCCTTAATTGCTTTATCTCTCAAGCTAGAATTTTTACCGGTTCTTCACCGTAAGTCATGTCTGGCTGAATCTCAACCTCTGTCTGAGAAATCACATGTGACGGATCTGAACGATAACGACGTAGCATAGACACTTGAAATACATTATGAATCTTCTCTAACTCAATCGGCAAAGCTAACCGATATGCTAATGGTCCGACTCTCTCAATCACTTCAAACGGTCCAATAAAACGTGGACTTAGTTTACCTTTCTTGCCAAATATGAGAACTTTCTTCCACGGGGATACTTTCAAAAAAAACTTTGTCTCCAACTTGATACTCAATCTCTTTTCTCTTCAAATCTGCATACGACTTTTGTCTGTCTGAAGCTACTTTCAAGCAATCTCTGATGATTTTTACTTTCTCTTATGTTTCCTTAACTAGATCAACCTCGTAAATCCGATTTTCCTTAAGCTCTGTCCAATACAAAGGTGTGTGACATTTACGTCCATACAAAGCTTCATAAGGTGCCATCTTTAAACTTGACTGATAACTATTATTGTAGGCAAACTCTACTAATGGTAAATATTTTTCCCAACTGCCTTGAAATTCCAGTACACAACATCTAAGCATATCTTCAAGTACCTGAATAACTCTCTCTGACTGACCGTCAGTTTGAGGATGGAAAGCTGTACTAAAACTCAACTTAGTGCCCAAAGCCTTCTGCAATTTCTTCCAAAACCATGAAGTAAATCTTGGATCTCTATCTGAAATGATCAATAACGGTACCCCTGTAGTCTGACTATCTCTGAAATATACAACTCGGCCAACTGTCAAGTGAATAATCCATACGAACTTGGATAAAATGATCCAACTTCGTTAACTTATCAATCACAACCCATATTGCATCTTTCTTTCTCGGTGTAAACGGCAGTCCTGTCACAGAATCCATAGTAACTCAATCCCATTTCCACTCAGGGACTAGCACAGGCTGCAATAAACCTGAAGGTGCCTGATGTTCGGCCTTTACCTGCTGATAGATCAAGCATCTAGAAACAAACTCTAAAATGTCCCTTTTCATTCCTACCCACCAGTACATTTTCTTCAAATCATTATACATCTTTGTACTACCTGGATGAATAGACAAAGAACTACTATGTGCTTCCTGTAAGATCTTTTGAATAAGCTTATCATTCTTCGGTACGCATACCCTATCTCTAAACATCAAACAACCGTCAGAACTGATCTGAAAATCTGACCATATATCCGACTCACACTGATCTCTTTTGGCTAACAACTCACTATCATTTTTCTGAGCTTCACAAATTTCTTCAAGAAACATCGGTTTAACTCTCAACTCAGCTAAGATAAAACCATCATCTGATAAGGCTAGACTAGTATTCAAAGCTCTTAATGCAAATAAAGATTTCCTACTCAAAGCATTAGCAACAACGTTTTCCTTACCTGGGTGATAATCGATCACTAGCTCATAATCTATGCACAATCTCATCGATCTGTCTTTCTTTTTCACAAATAGCACTGGTGCACCCAATGGTGAACTACTGGGTCTTGCAAAGCCTTTATCTGTTAATTCCTGCAACTGAGCTTTCAATTCTTTCAATTCCAATAGATCCATTCTATAAGGAGCAACAGAAATGGGCGTGGTACCTGAAATCAACTCAATACCAAACTCAACTTCTCTAACAGGAGGCAAACCTGGTAGTTCTTCCGGAAACACATCGGGAAACTCACATACCATAGGCACTGATTCAATTTTCAATTTTGGATCTTTAGTGTTTAACACAAAAGTAAGATAAGCTTCATACCCTTTTCTCAAACATTTCTGAGCAGACATAACTGAAATTATGGGAAATAAACTATCTGACTCTTCTGAATTAACCCGAAGAATTTTACCATTTTCACACTTCAACTCAATGAATTTCTTTCCACAATTCACTATCACATCATGTGTAGTCAACCAATCCATACCAAGAATCACATCAAACTCATCAAATGGCAATAGCATGAGATCGGCCGAAAAACAGTAGCCTCTAATGATTAAAGGACAATTTCTACATACTTTATCTACTAATACATGCTTGCCTAATGGATTCGATACTTTAATCATAAATTCTATAGATTCTATAGGCATACTTGTACTAGACATCAATTTCTTGCAAACATATGAATGAGTTGAACCCGGATCAATCAAAGAAATGACATTAATATCATATAGAGAAAATAGACCCGTAATCACATCAGGGAAGGATGCCTCTTCGCGTGCACGAATAGCATAAGTCCTTGTAGGGGCTCTAACATCTGGTCTCACAGCCGAATCTCTTGAGGTACCTCTGTTACTTGCTCCTACTCCTGGTTGCCTCAGTGATCTGCCTCTAGTAGGAGCATTTCTGGATCTAGCACTCTATGTTATCTCTCGATTAGCCACCTCTGGACATTCTCGTACAAAATGATCTGGAGCACCGCATTTATAACAAACATTTTCTCCTGCCCGACAAGGACCATGATGAAGTCTACCACACCGTGAACACCCTGATCTACCCTGTCCAACATTACCTACACTCGAAGTCGAGGTGTTCTGAGCCTTCGAATCCTTAAATCTGCTGCCTCTATTCTAACTAGAATACCCGGCTGAGAAACTAGATCTGGTAGAAAACTCCTTTGGTCTTTTGGATGTAGCCTGGAATGACCTGCTCATCTGTCTCTTCTTTGTATCTTGTGTCTCTGTCTCAACTTTGCCTTTTGTTTTTAACAGCTCCTATGCCTTACAGGCTCTCTCAACTAAAATAACGAACTCTTTTATTTCTAGGACACCCACTGACAGTCGGATACTATCATTTAACCCATCCTCAAACCTTTTACACATAATAGCCTCTGTGGACACACATTCTCGAGCATATTTACTAAGCCTGACAAATTCGCGCTCATAATCGGTCACTGTCATATTACCTTGTTTCAATTCCAGGAATTCCTTTCTCTTCTGGTCAATAAACCTCTGACTGATGTACATTTTACGAAATTCCTCCTGAAAGAAATCCCAAGTGACCTTCTCCTTTAGTACAACTGATACAAGTTTCTTCCACCAGTAGTAGGCTGAGTCTCTAAGAAGTGATACTACACATTTCCTACATTCCTCGGTGTACAAGATAATTCACAAAGACTCGATAGTATTTTCTAACCAAAATTCGCTCTTTCGCATCATCATCTTTTGTTGCTCGAACTCTTCGCCTTGTTTACTTGATTCTATCAATGGTGGCTTTTCTCTTATCACTGCACTGTGGATCGGGGAGCTTGAGCTACATGGGTAGCCCGAGAATCATGAGGGGTGGAGGTCTAATCGCCGGATTCGCATTTAACGAACTCGGCAAACAAATCATTCAAAGCTTGGAAGAGAGCTTCTCGAGTCACTCCTCCCGATTAATCATTCTTCGCCTATTCTCGGATGGCGCCGCCCTTCCATGAGTAGGCGCATTACTTTCTACATCATCATCACCAGCTCGCTCGGGATCCATTACTATAAAACAAAATATCTAAAAATCGTCAAGAGTCGTCACACTATCAAAATACAGATATGACATGTATAGCTAGACTTTTACTCACACTAACTGCTCCGAGAACCGAATAAACCTGGTCTGATACCAATAAATGTAACACCCCCATGCCTGAAACCGTCACCGGAGTCAAGCTTGAGGTGTTACTAAACTTATCTTACCTTTTAAACAACTCTAAACCACTTATTTTAATTTTCAGAATAAACTATTTTTCTGCGTCATGGTTGCTTAGAAATTCATTTCTCGAGTTTCAAAACTCAAAATTAAGATCTGTAAATTTTTCCTGAAACTAGACTCATATATATCTCTACAATTTTCTTTCTATAATTTTTGACTTAGCCAATTAGTACAGTTTATTAGTTAAAGTTACCCCTGTTTCAGAATTCGACTGCACTAGCCTCTACTTACTATGAACCACTTTTCTCTCTGTAAAAAAATCATATGACTATACCGTTTATTTCTATTAAAACTATATTAAATAATTATTCTAACCATATAAAGTACACCACCTAATTATTTTTTTAAACTTTATGGTGAGTTTCTAAAGTTTGAACAGGGGATCCAGAAATCACTGTGGCCCTATTTCACCAAAACTCAGATACCCTATAAAATACAAAACCTTTACCTGTTTTGCTTATTCCATATGAAAATAGACACAACGAGCTTTAATTTCATATATTATTCACCATCAACCCATGTCTCTATAATTTCTCGTGATTTTTCAAAATCCCATTATTTCTGATACTTGAATCTGCTTTTAAGTTACTTTCACATTTTTCTTAGTTTTCATGTGATAGTTACTACTTAATCATACATACTATTAAACATGTATATCATCAGCCACTCTATTAGCTAATCACTAGCAAGTATTTACACATCATTCATTGATCATATCATATCAAAAGAAACCAAGTTCCTATACATGCCATACACAAAACGAAACGTCTAACTATACCAATGTGATTTCTTCGATCGTGTGATCGGGTCTCCGACGTTTCCTTCGATCCCCGAGTGGCTTGATAAAAACTATAAGAAAAAGAAAATAAAGAGAGTAAGCACTAGGCTTAGTAAGCATACAAGCAAATAAATTACAACATTGAACATAATGAATAATTATACATAATGTCACCTAGCCTCATAAACTTTCTTTACTTCTCAATTTCTAGCTTCTTCTTTACTCACTTACCTTCTTTCTTACCTGACCATTCACTATTCATAAATATAATCTACCTTCCCTTTTGCTGATAACTCACTGTAATTTAACGTGTACAATGACTCGTTGAACCACTCGGAATACTAAGGATACTAGGGTCGTTCCTGTCTATCAATATCCTGCCAATGCCATGTCTTCAACATGGACTTACATGAATTATTCCTGTCTCCAATGCCATATATATATATATATAATATGGACTTACATGGCTCATTCCTGTCTCCAAAGCCATATAACTGAAATGGACTGTAACAGCCCGATTTTGGGCCTAGTCGAAACAATAGTTTCGGGACCACTATTCTGAGGCCAGAGAAAATTATTTTAGTATTATTTTGTATTATAATATAATTTTATAAGTGCATGTAAATTTTGGTAAGTTAATTTTAGCACTTCTAGTCCAATTTCGAAAAAGGACTAAATCGCGTAAAAGGTAAAAGTTGAGTTTTAATACCTAAAGGTGTTAAATTGCATTGTATTTTAAATTGGGGGTCTTTAAAGTAAAATTAGGCCATTTAAAGAGTGATGGCTGGCCATGAAACAAGGAATGAAATGGTCAAACATGTTAGGTAAGTGTTGGGTGACTTATTTGACAAATAAGTAATAAAATAAAGAAAAGAAAATATCATCTTTTTTTCATCTTCTCTCCACCGAAAAAAATGGCAGCAAAGAAAGGGTTTAGAAGCTGGAAACTATCAGTAAAGAAACTCTCTTTATAGTAAGTGATTTTAATGCTTTTTCTTGATGATTTTTACATTTTTGAAACCCCTAAAGCATGAGCTTTCATATGAGGGGTCTATTTTTCAAAATGATGAAGAGTCTAGGGTTTTTCCACGAGAGTAAATGTGTTGTTTTCTGTTTTTATGGAAGATTATGAGTCCTAGTTGTCTAATAAACAACTTTTGTGAAAGAAATTGCATGAAAACACCTTAAAAAGGGCTAGATTGCTAAGTTGTAAAATGAGTTGTAAATGTGTGAAATAGTTGAAATTATGAGTTGCTATAGTTATGAAAATGGTTCATCTAGACTCAAGGAGTAAAGAAATGTGATAAAAATTATTTTACGAGCCTAGGGGTAATTTGGTAATTTTGGCAAAATATAGGGGCAAAATTGTAAAAATTGCCCAAGTGTGTCAATGGACTAATTTGATCAGTACATTGTTTTAATAAGTTGAATGTGATATTTTAGATGATGAAAATCGAGATTTGGACCTAGAACGGAAAGAAATTGATTAAGGGATAATTACGTTTTTTTTTCACCTTTGTGGTATCGAGGTACGTTCATGTGTAAATAATGTAGCATAATTGTTATTTTTAAGTTATTGATGTTAAATATATGATATGCTGATTTTTATCATGAAATATATGCTTTGTGGTTATTTTCGAATAAAATACAAGTTATGTGTATTATCTGTTAAATATAAAGTGCTACCGAGTATTGGCTTCGGTATTTTACGGAAGATGGCAAGGATATGTGTTCGAGGAAAATCCCGTTTGAACCTTAGGAGTAGATTAGGATACAAGTGACATGTCACTAGGATGGTTGAGCATCTGAACTCATTGAGTTGAGTCCGAGTTCACTTATGGATGCGAATGTTCGAACTCGTTGAGTTGAGTCCGAGTTCGTGAGATGTAACTAGGCATCCGAGCTCGTTGAGTTGAGTCCGAGTTCACTTATGAATACGAACGCCCGAGCTTGTTGAGTTGAGTCCGAGTTCACTTATGGGCGGGTTACATGGTAGCTTGGCTACATATGTGACACTTATGTGCAAACTTTCCATGTATCCGAATTATATTCCGATGTGTTCAACGGGTAAAATTCTACTTAAATGGAGGAATACTCGAGATGAAAGGGACGTATTGGTAAATGTTGTGAAATGGATACTTTGAACAGGTATGTACTTAACCCTCGGGTTGAAAACTCGACATAACAACAATATGGTAAGATGGTAAATGAAAATGTGATATGAATGTCTCGGTGATGACTATACAAACGATGTTGTATTAATTTTGTGAACAATGATCATGAATGAGTAATTTAGCCTTGACAGATTTGAGTTACTGCAGTAGTGTAACTTTGAAAATACACTAAAAATAGTGGAAAATGAGTTAGAGGTAGAATAAAATATGGGATTAAAGATTAATGAGTCTATTTTCACATGAAAGAAACAGGTGAAGAAAAAGAATTTCATATTGTGTGATATTTGAATTCTTGTGAAACAGGGTCTGAATGAATTCGAGATCCCCTGTTCTGATTTTAGAAATTCACCAAAACTTTTACAAAAATTATTAAGAGTAATACCTTACATTCATGGATTCCTTATTGAGTCTATTTTTAAGGAAAATAAACGCCATGGTTGTTGGAATTTTTTACAGGGAGAAATTCGGTTTGTAGTGCATAGGGGTCAGAGTGGTCATACCCTGAAACAGGGGAGACTTTAACTAATAAACTGTACTAATTGGCCCAACCTAAAATTCTAGAAAACAATTAGTAAGTATACATATGAGTCTAGTTTCAAGAGAAATAGATGAGAACATTATTCGAGTCTTGTACTATGATATAATTGAACTTTAGTACTGAAGGGTTGGAACTGTTAGACAGTGAATCAGGGGTAAGTTTGAGGAATAAATTATACTATTTGGCTTAACCAAAAATTATGAAAATTTTATGGAAGAAAGGAAAATAAGTCTAGTTTCAGAAAAAATTAATAGAACTTAATTCGGAGTTTCGTAGCTCCAGATATAAATAATTTAGTGACCATTGCTCAGAAAGACAGCTTGTAGTGAACTTGAGAATATGTTGTAAATATTGATAAAACAAGTTAATGAGTGCTTATTGTTTTCATATGAACTTACTAAGCGAAAGCTTACCCCCCTCTTCTTTCCCATGTTTTCTAGAGTTTCCAGGTTACCTCGGGTTGGAGGCCGTCAGAGATATTATCACACTGTCAAGCTAACGCTATTGGTGTAGTGATTTCAAGTACTTTGAGCCTATGTCATGTATAGGAGTTTAAATATTAGAGTATGTGATATGGCTTTAACCATATGTGTTGGCCTATTTTGATTATGGGGTTGTAAATCTATTTTAATTATGCATGCATGTGCTATGGTATTATGTGATGAGTTTATAATGATTATAGTATGAACGTGGTAAAGATATGAGTAAAATCTATGATATCTATTGCATGTGAAATTGCCATAATCATGACATGTTAGGAATGTTTAAGTGCCTAATTTTGTCATGTTGTATGTTATTGTATAAGTATGCGTGTACCTATTGTGAGTGTGACAAAATGGCTTGGAAAATAGCCTTGTATTTGTCCAGGTTTTTGGACACGGGTTTGGGACACGGGCGTGTCCCTAGCACATGGGCGTGTGCTCTATACCCACACGGGCGTATGATGTAACACCCCGAACCCGAGACCATCGCCGGTGTCGGACGCGAGGGGTTAATGAGCTAAATCCTCTTAAAGCACCGACCAATTTGGCATTTCCAGACAGGCTGGAAAACTGCGTCACTGTCCCGTGTTTCCCAAGTAGCTTCTTCTATCCCGTGTTTGAGCCATAACACTTTCACTAGCGGAACCCGCTTGTTTCGCAACTCTTTCACTTCACGTGATAGGATACGAATCGGTTCTTCCTCATAACTCATATTGGCTTGAATTTCAACCTCGATGGACTAATCACGTGCGATGGATCGATCTATAGCGTCAAGCATCGAAACATGAAAGACATCGTGAATCTTTTCGAGTTCGGGGGCAAAATCAAACGATATGCAATCGGACCGACTCGCTCGGATATCTCATATGGCCCAATGAACCTCGGGCTCAACTTGCCCTTACGGCCGAATCTGAGTATCTTTATCCAAGGCGAAACCTTGAGAAACACTTTATCCCCCACCTGATGCTCGATGTCTTTACGCTTCAGATCCGCGTACAACTTCTGACGGTCGGAGGCTATCTTCAGACTTTCACGGATTACTTTCACTTTCATTCAGCATCTCTAATCAAATCCACCCCAAAAATTTTGCTTTCACCGAGCTCACCCAAAACAATGGTGTACGGCATTTACGACCGTACAAAGCCTCGTAGGGTGCCATCTTAATACTTGATTGAAAGTCGTTGTTGTAAGCAAATTCAAACAAAGGCAAATACCGCTCCCATGAACCATCGAACTCGAGGATGCAACATCTCAACATATCCTCAAGTATCTGAATTATCCGCCGGATTGACCATCGGTTTGGGGGTGAAAGGCGGTCTGAAATGCAACTTGGTACCCAAAGCTTCTTGCAACTTTTTCCAAAATCGCGAGGTAAATCTCGGATCTCTATCCGACACGATGGAAATAGGCACCCGTGTAATCTCACAACTGAGAAACGTCATAGCGGCTAGTTTGTCCATTGAAAAATCCGTGACGTCACGGGGACAAAGTGAGCTGACTTAGTCAATCTATCTACCACGACCCAAATCACATCCTTCTTACTCGCTGACAATGGCAGTCCGGATACAAAGTCTATTGTGACTCGATCCCATTTCCACTCGGGTATCATGATCGGCTGAAGTAATCCTCAAGGCACTTGATGTTCCGCTTTCACTTGTTGACATATTAAACATCTCAAACAAAGTCGAGATGTCTCGTTTCATACCATGCCACCAAAACCGACGCTTTCAAATCGTTGTACATCTTCGTACTCCCGGTGGATCGCCATTCGCTACAATGGGCTTCGTTCAAGATTATCGAAATAAGTTCCGAATTCTTTGGAACACACAGACGACTCCTAAACCTCAAACAATCATCATCATCGATCTGAAACTCCTATTCCTTGTTCAGAACACACTCGGCCCGTTTTGCAACCAACTCATTGTCGACCTTCTGAGCTTCACAAATTTGATGTATCAACAATGGTTTGCCTTTCAATTCAGCTACTAACACGTTGTCGGATCGAACGGACAAGTGCACATTCATCGCTCGTAAAGCGAATAATGATTTACGACTCAAGGCATCCGCAACCACATTCGCCTTTCCCGGGTGATAGTCAATGACCAGCTCATAATCCTTTAACACTCGAGCCAACGTCTTTGTCGCAGATTTAAGTCTCTTTGAGTCATCAAATATTTGAGACTTTTGTGATCCGAATACACATGGCACTTCTCACCAAATAAGTAATGTCGCCAAATCTTTAAGGCGAATACGATGGCAGCCAATTCGAGATCATGGGTCGGATAATTTTTCTCATGTGGCTTTAATTGCCTCGACGCATAGGCCACAACTCGACCTTCTTGCATCAATACACAACCTAACCCAAGTAGGGAGGCGTCACTATAGATGACAAACTCTTTGCCGATTCGGATGCACTAGAATTGGGGCTTTAGTCAAATAAGTTTTCAGTTGATCGAAACTTTTCGACATTTCTCCGACCATTCGAACCTTACGTCCTTTTGGAGTAAGCCGTCATTGGCGTGGCTATCGTTGAGAAACCTTTACAAATCGTCGGTAATAACCGACCAGCCCCAAAAGCTCGAACCTCGATAATATTTCTGAGGCTTCCAGCTTAAGTATGGCTGAAATTTTGTTCGGTCGACTCGAATGCCCGATGCAGATATCACATGCCCCAAGAAGCTAACCTCTCTTAACGTAACTCACACTTGTTGAACTTAGCATATAATTGCTTATCCCGTAGAATTTGCAGCACTAGCCTCGGTGTTCAAAGATGTTCGGTCTCATTTCTTGAATAGACCAAGATGTCATCAATGAACATGACTACGAACCGATCCAAATATGGTCTGAAGATCCGATTCATCAAATCCATAAATACCGCAGGGGCATTAGTAAGCCCAAACGGCATCACTAGGAACTCGTAGTGACCATATCTTGTTCTGAAGGCAGTCTTGGGTACGTCCGAATCTCGAATTCGCAACTGATAATAGCCCGATCTCAAATCTATTTTCGAGAACACTGAGGCTCCTTTCAGTTGATCGAACAAATCGTCGATACGCGGTAACGGATATTTGTTCTTTATCGTCGCTTTATTAAGCTGACGATAGTCGATGCACAGCCTCATGGTTCCATCCTTCTTTTTCACAAACAACACTGGCGCACCCCAAGGTGAAAAACTCGGACGAGCAAAACCTCTATCCACCAATTCTTGCAACTGAGCTTTCAACTCCTTTAATTCTGTTGGTGCCATACGATACGGAGCTATCGAAATTGGAGTGGTACCAGGTACCAATTCGATGCCAAACTCTATTTCCGAACAGTGGTAAACCCGCAATTCTTCGGGAAAACATCCGGTATTCACAAACCACCGCACAGATTCGGGTTTCTTTTCGACTCCTTGTCATCGAGCACATACGCAAGGTACGCCGCACCCTTTTCTTACATATTTCTGCGCCAACATTGCTGAAATTACACCGGCAACCCTTTAAGTCCGTAGACTCAACCCGAATTATCTCGTTATTCGCGCACCTCGATCGATAGTCTTGCTTTTGCAATTTACAACCGCATCGTGCATGGTCAACCAATCCAAACCAAGAATAACGTCGAATTAGTCGAACGGCAAAAGCATCAAGTCCGCGGAAAACAAGAACCTCGAAATACTAGGGGACTTTTCTTACACACTTTGTTGACAAGCACGTAATGACCCAAGGGTTTGACACCAATTACAAACTCGAGAGACTCAATAGGCAAAGTCTTCTTTGGATGCTAAGGTTTCGCATATATAAGAATGAGTAGAACCAGGGTCAATCAAAGCAATCACATTAGTATCGAAAAGAGTGAAAGTACCGGTAATGACATCTGGTGAGGCAGCATCCTCGCGTGCGCGTATGGAGATAGTACACCAATAGTAGGTGTAATCGCGTAGCAAGGAGATAGTACACTTTAAGCACTCATCGGGTGCACAAGATAGCTCATCGAGCACCCGGATAGTGTTGTCCAACCAAAATTCAGCTTGCTCGGCATCGTCGTCATCCGTAGCTTTAAATTCAGTGGCCCCATGTTTTCGAATCCTGTCGATTGGGGCTTACTTGACCTTATTTGGTCGATTCATCGGAGGTATTGTAGGTGCGGGGTTGCGTTTGTCGGGAATGGAGGTTGTGGAACAATGTGTTAGTTCGAATGTATTGGTTAAACCAATCATTCATCACACTATAAAAGGCTTGCCTAGCCTCATCATTCGGATTGTTGGCCATAGGTTGAGAGTCCGCCGGCGCTGTCCCTTGCGCGGGAGCAGGCGCCACACTCTCCACATCATCAGCTATTGCTCGGTTGGGATCGGGATCCATTGCTATAAACAAACACAAAGTCAAATTGTCAGAAATCACCACACTATCAATTCATCATTTAATGGCATGTATAGCTAGACCCCAAACATATCACGGTAGTCCTAGAATCGACTAAACCGTAGCTCTGATACCAATAAAATTGTAACACCCCGAACCCGAGACCATCGCCGGTGTCGGACGCGAGGGGTTAACGAGCTAAATCCTCTTAAAGCACCGACCAATTTGGCATTTCCAGACAGGCTGGAAAACTGCGTCACTGTCACCTTAAAAATCATATCTCGAGTTTCAAAACTCGGAAACTGGTTCTGTAAATTTTCCATGAATTTAGACTCATATATCCTTCCATGGATTTATTTCTAGAATTTTTGGTCAGGCAAATTGGTACAGTTTATTAGTTAAAGTCACCCATATTACAGGGATCAACTGCTCTGACCTTCGCGCATTACAAATTGAATATCTCTCTGTGCAGGGATTTAATACTGGTGCCGTTTGTTTCTAATGAAACTAGACTCAAAATGGAATCTGAAAATATAAGGCATGACTTCTAATTCTTTCTTGATGATTTATAGTAAATTTTTAAAGTCGCGACAGGGGACCCAGAAACCGTTCTGGCCCTGTCTCACAATAACTTTAATAACTCTTAACATGTAACTTCTATGACCGTTTCGTTTCTTCCATATGAAAGTAGACTCATCAAGGTTCAATTACATAACTTATTCACTATTTAATACCATTCCTACAAATTTTTGTGATTTTTCAAAACCACACCACTGCTGCTGCCAGCATCTGTTTTCAAGGTAACCTTTACTAATTTCATGATTTCCACGATTCAATTGGCCCTTATTGCATACATAGCACAAAGTGTGATCATGATTAACCATTCCAATGGCTAATCTTTGCAAAACAAATCCATACCCCATAATGATCATCATACAAACGATTATAGAATCATACTAAAAACGTATATAAGCCATTTTCGCATGGCTATCCAAGCTTACACAAAACCGAAAGGTACATGACTTCAACAATAGGGTAGTCCTATACATGCCATTTCAAAGTTCAACCAAAATTATACCAAAATGGAGGCTTTGATAGTGTAGATGACTTCGACTTTAATGATCCCGAATCCGATCGCTAACGAGCAAAATCTATAAAACAGAGAAACAAAGGAACGGAGTAAGCAATTTATGCTTAGTAAGTTTCGAGCCATAATTTACACACAACCAAAGTATAGCATTCAAGTAGCTAAACAATAATTCATATGCACAATTTCTCAATGACATGCTTACTTCACAATCCCAACTCTTATATTCATACACAAATAACGGCTTAGTTAAGGCCGATAACTCGTTTATCATTGGAGCAAATATTCATACGCACTTACTCCTAGTGTGCAAAGCACACACAACACATACCTTGTTGTTGGGAATTTCACAAGTGCATTAACTGAAAATTTTCCAGCAAGCTTATAATTTTCAAATCACATACCTTCGGAGTTTAACCGGATATAGCTACTCGTTCAAACGCCTTCGGGACATAGCTCGGTTATGGTAACCCGCACAAAGGCCTTCGGGACTTAACCCGGATATCACAATTTGCACAATTGCCTTCGGGCTTAGCCCGGATATCATAACTCGCCCAATTACCTTCGGGCTTAGCCCGGATATCATAACTCACACAATTGCCTTCGGGCTTAGCCCGGATATCACTCAAACATTCATACACATCTTTGTTTCAATTTCATAACACAACTTTTATGCACAATTCACTTAGCAAAAATATCATTTCGGCTCAATGGCCACATACAAAGGCACAATTTCGATTGCTTATTACTTCATTCAATCGAATCAAAATCTAAGTTTCGATACTCGAAAACTTACCTTGGAGATTATCGAGCGCTTCCAATGGCTATTCAATCACCTTTTCTTTTCCTTTATTGGAGCTAGTTCCCTTTGCTCTTGAGCTTAATGTTAACAAATAAATTGATTTAATCGTTTTGAATATCAAAGGGAATCCAAGGTACTTAGCCCTTATAAGGCCGCACACACTTACATCCACATACTTAAGCTCAATAATTATAACATAGCATCAAGCACTCATATGGCCGATTATACTTAGTCATACTTGCACAAATCAACAATAAATTTCGAGATTTTCACACCATATAAGTACTAGGCCGAATATACATGCAAGTTTCACAAACATTCTTCAACCATTTCTTCTTTAAACAAACATATTTATCATTTACTTCATAACCAAATCATCATGTGCAAACACATATACACATATAGGTGCAAGGTCAATTTCAAGGTGTTCATAACCATCCAAAACACAAATTTTAACTAACATGCAAGAAACATAAACCATGCTCATGAGCATGCCATGGCCGAATACCTCACACACCATACTCCTTTTAAATTTTTGGTCATGGTTAAACAAAGGACTCAATGCCCTACTCAAGAATACTAAAAAGAAATTTCAAGAGTAGTCAATCCATCATTGCATGCATCATCATCAAGCTTCACATTTAGCATGCAATGGCTTTATCATAATATCAACTTTGACCAAATACCACTTCCATGGCATAACAAGGATTTGAACCATGGCTAACATGAACATCAAGTTGGCAACTAAAACATGCATGAATCTCATGACACAACCTCATACATACCTTAATCTTGATGCAAGTTTAGCCAAATCTCCTTCTAGATCTCTTCTAAACAAAGAAAATGAAGCGAAAATCTCTTCTTCCTCTTAGTATTTTCGGCCAAAAAGGAGAGAACAAGGATGAACAAATTTTTTTTTTTGTTCTCTTTCTTAGTTGCACGGCAATGGGGGGGGAATGCTACACTCTCACACACATTTTTTTTTTGTTTCTCTTCCCACATCTAATTATTAATCATTTCTTTCATGCTCCATTAACAAAACATGTTTCAACATGTTTTCTTTGCCCATAAACCATGTCATGGCCGGCCACCACCTATAAAAGGGGGAATTTGACATGCAAGTCCATTGTTTTGCATGCATGCTTTAATTAGTCATCACACATTTCCCTATCGTACTTTCAAAGTTCACTACTAAGTCTTTTCTAGTGGAATTCACCTTTATAACACTAAATCAATCATAAAAAATGTCACACATGAGCACACACATATTATAGGCATCAAAATAAATTTTAAATTATTTTTATGCCTCGGTTTTTGTGGTCCCGCAACCACATTCCGACTAGGGTCAATTTTGGGCTGTCACATATGAAGCCTTGATGCAAGAGATTTTTTTAAGTTTTTCATGAGTTCTCGGTTGGGTCCTGAACCACTCTGGATGTATGTTTTGGGCCTCGCAAGCACGTATATGGGACAAATTGTATGTGAAAATAAAAGTTTTTAATTATTTGAGATTTCATAGCCTTATTTAGTGTGGAAGTGTTAGTAAAAGTCAGGTAGCACCTCAAACCCCGTCCCGGCGTGGGATACGGGCGAGGGGTGTTACATTTAGTGGTATCAAAGCATGGTTTAGTCGGTTCTCGGACTAACCTAGTGTAAGAGAGTCTAGCTATACATGCCATAGTATTACTCGTGATAGTGTGATATCTTTCGGCCCTAACAAAACTGTTGATTAAGACAGGAATGAGTTCCAACCGAGCAAATCTTGATAGAGATAAGAGTAAAGTTGAGATTATTGAATCATGCTTATGATATGCTAAAAATTGGGAAAGGTATGAAAAGAAATCCATATTTTTTTTATATGAACTAGTATTCATTATGTGATACTCTTGAAATAAAGAATGTGAAATAGTGGAGTAAAACACAGTTAAGTTGTGAAAAATGCTTTTTTGCATGTTAGTATTCATACGATGTTAAATGTCCAACTTGATTTGGCCAAGTGTTTAGGAAAAGAAAGAAATTTGCTTGAAATGACAGAATGTATGTATGAATGCTTTTATTGCATGATTAATAATCAGTATATACATGAGGTTGACATTTATGTCTAGATTGATGAAGTCAAGATGCAGTAATGTTATGCTTTATAATCTCAGTTACAGAATCATAAATGTCATAATAGCATGAAAGTTGTAATGAAAGATCAAATTGGGTGGAATGTAGGGAAGGAGTACGATCGTTCACTAATGAATTAACGGAAAAGACCATGGTTGGACCATAGCAATACATGAGATTTGTGTGCCAGTGTAAGACCATGTCTGGGACATGGCATCGGCATTGAGACGAGGGCTAGTGTAAGACATGTCTGGGACATGCATCAGCCATATTATGAGAGCCAGTGTAAGACATGTCTGGGACATGCATCGACACGGTTACATGTGTTAGTGTAAGACCTGTCTGGGACACGGCATTAACACAGATAGAGGAAAGCTAGTACAAGACCATAGTTGGACTATGGCATCAAGTAAACGATGTACTCAAAACTTTAAGACGTTCTCCAATTTGATACATATTGGCAAGTGATTAAGACTAAATATGGAAACTTGGTAAGACATTAGGGGTAATTTGAGAAAAAAGAAATGAAAGTTTGAGTTATGATAAATTCACTTATGTTTAGCTAATATTCGCATGAAATAAAGTTACATGTATTACTGAGATATGTGAAAATGTGTTTATAACAAGTTGGAAATTTGAAATGTTTGAATCAATATGCGTAAAGCTATGTTGTTGTTGAATATGTATTTGCTTGAGAGTCAAAAGTTTAGAGGCTTTACAATCTTCGCCTCCTTACCAGAATAGAGTTATACGATGAGATTCTCGAGAGATATGTTGCATAAGCTTGTAAAAGTGAAACTGAAGAGTACAAAAAAGGAATAGTATGAGATTAGCGAAGACAGAATTAGTTAAAGGAATAATGTCAGACTTGCACAGATGTCTGAGTATGACGAATTCAATTAAACAAAAGTGATGGCTATCTTTCTCTTCTGAGTATTTAATGTTTTCCTCTATTTTGGGGAATACGTATGGTTATCCCTTTTGAGTGGGAATTCTATTGTGTGAGGATGCTGGAGACTGCGATATTAGATGAAAAGTTCTATTGGTCTAGTTAGTTATGATCTACATTTCCCCATCTCTTCAGATTTCTATTCTGATATATTGGAATGAAGTTGACAGTAAAAATCTATGTAAGATTATTCTGATGTTATATTGATTATGGTTTATATATGTGAGAATTATATTATCTCTGTTACGAGAAATTCTAGAGCGTACAGACAGTAGTTTCCTTCTGGTTTTCTCTGAGGGATTTTCCAGATCATCTTTATTATTTTCTTTTGGATTATATTCTCGAATTTCTGGTATAGTCTTTATATATTGGAATTTCTTATATTGGCTTTTCTCTCGTTCTTGTTTTGAGAATTATCAAGCTTGGCTTTTCTTTACGAGTAATCTTTGACTTGCGACATTAAAATCTGTTATGATTATGCTTCTGACTCAATTATAAAAGTGTGGGGATTTTAGTGTCGAGATTTCTTTAAAATTCCTGGGGTAAAGAATGGTTATTCTACAAAAGTAAATCTGAGCTATGTGCATTTAAGTTTATTCTCAGGTTCGAGAATACTGTTACGTGTTCTTTGGTAAGTAGTCGTACAATCAAAAATGATGGGGTTTTATTCTTGAAAGTATGATATGGAAACATATTAGTTGGATTTCTCTTGTTCGAGAGATGTTATAAGTATAGTTATCCTGATTAATAAAGAGACCACATCTATGAAGTTGGAATCATTTGATTCATGTTAGTAAAGTTTCTAAACAGTTGATGATCAGAGTATAGAAATGTGGCTATAAGTGGTAAATTAAACAAGTACAGCATGATTTGACTTTTAATTTGGAATTGCAAGGAAGATTTGATTTCTGGTTTCTGTTACTATTATTTCAGAGTAAGATTAGGGTACTGAGAAACTTCAGACTATGCAGAGAATTGTGTACAGAGTTCACAGCAGTCTTTTGTTTATTCTTCCAAAGGATGTTAAATTGACTACCGGGTAAAGCCGATTATCAGATATATTTAAGATTATAATTGTCAGTGCTGACATTGAAAGAGAAAATTGAGAAAGGATTAGTATGAATTTCGTATCGGGATGTCTCTCTTCTCCGGGAAATAAGAGATACCATATTGGATTTTGATAGATTGATGATAGTAGTCTGCATGACTATTCTGGTATATACAGAGGTATTGTTAGTTGGGTTTGGACAAGTTGTGCTTCTAAGCTTAAAGTTCTTAGAATATCAGTTTTCAGTATTTCGAATTGAGCCGAGAATTTTATGGTAATTGTGGAAAGATTACGGAAATCATGAGTATGAGTTTCAGCTGAGTTATTTTGTAAGTTTTGAGAGAAAAATATAAGTCACTCGTGAAAGTAGAGAGCAATTTTTTTTCTCGTAAGAATTTCGGGGACAAAAATCCCTAAAAGGGGAAGAAATGTAATAGCCCGATTTTGGGCCTAGTCAGAACAGTAGTTTCGGGACCACTATTCCGAGGCCAGAGAAAATTATTTTAGTATTATTTTGTGTTATAATATAATTTTATAAGTGCATGTAAATTTTGGTAAGTTAATTTTAGCGATTTCTAGTCCAATTTCAAAAAAGGACTAAATCGCGTAAAAGGTAAAAGTTGAGTTTTAATACCTAAAGGTGTTAAATTGCCTTGTATTTTAAATTGGGGGTCTTTAAAGTGAAATTAGGCCATTTAAAGAGTGATGGCCGGCCATGAGACAAGGAATGAAATGGTCAAACATGTTAGGTAAGTGTTGGGTGACTTATTTGACAAATAAGTAATAAAATAAAGAAAAGAAAAGATCATATTTTCTTCATCCTCTCTCCACAGAAAAAAATGGCAGCAAAGAAAGGGTTTAGAAGCTGGAAACTTTCAGCAAAGAAACTCCCTTTATAGTAAGTTATTTTAATGCTTTTTCTTGATGATTTTTACATTTTTGAAACCCCTAAAGCATGAGCTTTCATATGAGGGGTCTATTTTGCAAAATGATGAAGAGTCTAGGGTTTTGCCATGAGAGTAAATGTGTTGTTTGCTGTGTTTTTATGGAAGATTATGAGTCCTAGTTGTCTAATAAACAACTTTTGTGAAAGAAATTGCATGAAAACACCTTAAAAAGGGCTAGATTGCTAAGTTGTAAAATGAATTGTAAATGTGTGAAATAGTTGAAATTATGAGTTGCTATAGTTATGAAAATGGTTCATTGAGACTCAAGGAGTAAAGAAATGCGATAAAAATTATTTTACGAGCCTAGGGGTAATTTGGTAATTTTGGCAAAATATAGGGGCAAAATTATAAAAATTGTCCAAGTGTGTTAATGGACTAATTTGATCAGTACATTGTTTTAATAAGTTGAATGTGATAGTTTAGATGATGAAAATTGAGATTTGGACCTAGAACGGAAAGAAATCGATTAAGGGATAATTACGTTTTTTTTTCACCTTTGTGGTATCGAGGTAAGTTCATGTGTAAATAATGTAGCATAATTGTTATTTTAAGTTATTGATGTTAAATATATGATATGCTGATTTTTATCATGAAATATATGCTTTGTGGTTATTTTCGAATAAAATGCAAGTTATGTGTATTATCTGTTAAATATAAAGTGCTACCGAGTATTGGTTTCGGTATTTTACGGAAGATGGCAAGGATATGTGTTCGAGGAAAATACCGTTTGAACCTTAGGAATAGATTAGGATACAAGTGACATGTCACTAGGATGGTTGAGCATCCGAACTCGTTGAGTTGAGTCCGAGTTCACTTATAGATGCGAATGTTCAAACTCGTTGAGTTGAGTTCGACTTCGTGAGATGTAACTAGGCATCCGAGCTCGTTGAGTTGAGTCTGAGTTCACTTATGAATGCGAACGCCCGAGCTTGTTGAGTTGAGTCTGAGTTCACTTATGAATACGAACGCCCGAGCTTGTTGAGTTGAGTCCGAGTTCACTTATGGGCGGGTTACATGGTAGCTTGGCTACATATGTGACACTTATGTGCAAACTTTTCATGTATCCAAATTATATTCCGATGTGTTCAACGGGTAAAATTCTACTTAAATGGAGGAATACTCGAGATGAAAGAGACGTATTGGTAAATGTTGTGAAATGGATACTTTGAACAGGTATGTACTTAACCCTCGGGTTGAAAACTTGACATAACAACAATATGGTAAGATGGTAAATGAAAATGTGATATGAATGTCTCGGTGATGACTATACAAACGATGTTGTATTAATTTTGTGAACAATGATCATGAATGAGTAATTTAGCCTTGACAGATTTGAGTTACTGCAGTAGTGTAACTTTGAAAATACACTAAAAATAGTGGAAAATGAGTTAGAGGTAGAATAAAATATGGGATTAAAGCTTAATGAGTCTATTTTCACATGAAAGAAACAGGTGAAGAAAAAGAATTTCATATTGTGTGATATTTGAATTCTTGTGAAACAGGGTCTGAATGAATTCGAGATCCCCTGTTCTGATTTTAGAAATTCACCAAAACTTTTACAAAAATTATTAAGAGTAATACCTTACATTCATGGATTCCTTATTGAGTCTATTTTAAGGAAAATAAACGCCATGGTTGTTGGAATTTTTACAGGAGAAATTCGGTTTGTAGTGCATAGGGTCGAGTGGTCATACCCTGAAACAGGGGAGACTTTAACTAATAAACTGTACTAATTGGCCCAACCAAAAATTCTAGAAAACAATTAGTAAGTATACATATGAGTCTAGTTTCAAGAGAAATAGATGAGAACATTATTCGAGTCTTGTACTATGATATAATTGAACTTTAGTACAGAAGAGTCGGAACTGTCAGACAGTGAATTAGGGGTAAGTTTGAGGAATAAACTGTACTATTTGGCTTAACCAAAAATTCTGAAAATTTTATGGAAGAAAGGAAAGTAAGTCTAGTTTCATGGAAAATTAACGGAACTTAATTCAGGATTTCGTATCTCCAGATATAAATAATTTAGTGACCATTTCTCAAAAAGACAGCTTGTAGTGAACTTGAGAATATGTTGTAAACATTGATAAAACAAGTTAATGAGTGCTTATTGTTTTCATATGAACTTACTAAGCTAAAGCTTACCCCCCTCTTCTTTCCCATGTTTTCTAGAGTTTCCGGGTTAGCTCGGGTTGGAGGCCGTCAGAGATATTATCACACTGTCATGCTAACGCTATTGGTGTAGTGATTTCAAGTACTTTGAGCCTATGTCATGTATAGGAGTTTAAATATTAGAGTATGTGATATGGCTTTAACCATATGTGTTGGCCTATTTTGATTATGGGGTTGTAAATCTATTTCAATTATGCATGCATGTGCTATGGTATTATGTGATGAGTTTATAATGATTATAGTATGAATGTGGTAAAGATGTGAGTAAAATCTATGATATCTATTGCATGTGAAATTGCCATAATCATGACATGTTAGGAATGTTTAAGTACCTAATTTTTCCATGTTGTATGTTATTGTGTAAGTATGCGTGTACATATTGTGAGTGTGACAAAATGGCTTGGAAAATAGCCTTGTATTTGTCCATTTTTTTGGACACGGGTTTGGGACACGGGCGTGTCCCTAGCACACGGGCATGTGCTCTATACCCACACGGGCGTATGAAGCCTTGATGCAAGAGATTTTTCTAAGTTTTTCATGAGTTCTCGGTTGGGTCCCGAACCACTCCGGATGTATGTTTTGGGCCTCAAAGTCCGTGATATGGGATGATTGTATGTGAAAATAAAAGTTTTAATTATTTGAGATTTCATAACCCTGTTTAGTATGGAAGTGTTAGTAAAAGTCAGGTAGCACCTCGAACCCCGTCCCGGCGTCGGATGCGAGCGAGGGGTGTTACATGGACTTACATGGCTCATTTCTGTCCTGTCCTATCCTGTCAACCCCAATATCCTAACATTCCTAAGGTTCAAACGGGCTTTCTAATGCTTTTTCTCATCACTTAGCCTTTAATTCGACTTTAAATATTCAAAGAAAATAAGTATATAAATGCTGAAATTGACAATAATAATGTAAAATAAAAGAATATTGCATTTATTTCATCAAACTTACCTCGATACAAAATGTGACTAAACTTTACAATTTAGTCCTTTACTTTTTCTTTTCCCCGATCTACTCCGAATTTCACTCTTCTTGATCTATAATAGCAAATTTAACTTATTTAATATTCACATTTATCAAAACAGTCCTTGACCCAAACTTTAGCAAAATTACATTTTTGCCCCTAAAATTTCACATATTTGCACTTTTTCCCCAAGGCTTGTAATTTAAACTTCATCCTATTTTCTTATGTTTTATGACATGCTGATCATTTTTCCCTTCTATGACAACATCCAATTCACACTCTAACATGTACTTATGACTATTAGGTATTTTTACCGATTAAGCCCTTTTACTCGTTTTCACTTAAAACCGAGTAGCACAAGTTGTCTAACATAATTTAAAACCCCATAATCTATCATAAAACATCAAAATAAACACTTTTCACCTATGGGTGTTTTTCCAAATATGAACCCTAACTTAAATTATTGCTAGCATAAGCTTTATCGAGCTACCGGGACTCTGAAAATGTAAAGAACATTAAAAACGGGGCTTGGAATCACTTACTATGGAGCTTGAAAGCTTGAAACAAACCCTAGCTATGGATAACCCTTGACATTTCGTGCTAATGAAGAAGATGATGAATTTTGTGCTATTTTTCCCTTTTTATTTCATTTAATATCCAAATGACCAAAATGCCCTTCCTTATTAAACATTCAAAAATTCCATCCATGTCCTATTTTGTCCATGAACTTAGAAATTGGTCAAATTGTTATTTAAACCCTCCTAATTAATATTACAAAGCAATTTCATACTAAAAACTTCTAGAATGCAAGTTTTGCAAATTATTTGATTTAGTCCCTAATCTCAACTTAAGCACTTTATGCATAGAATTTCATCACGAAATTTTCACACAATCATGCAATCATATCATGAACCTCAAAATAATAATAAAATAAATTTTTCTACCTCGAATTTGTGGTTTCGCAACCACTATTCCGTTTAGGCCCTATTTCGAGATGTTACAGGCCCAAAGTCTATAACTCGGCCCCCGTAGGCCCACACGTCCATGTGGCCCATTAGGCCTAGTAATGACCTTGGCCGTGTGAACTACACAGCCTAGCTCACAAAACTCCATGCATCCGTCTAGTTTACCCGTATAGGGCCCATGAGCCCGTGGGGCCCATACAGCTCATTTCAACCTATCGCGGCCTAAAACAACCTAAGCCCACGAAATCGCTCGTGGTGGTCTCTACAGTCACATGTTCATGCTTATGCGTTTGGATGACCACACGAGCGAGCGCACGCCCGTGTGGCATCGATGTAACAGTTACTCGACTTTTCTCGTTTCACAATTGAAGCAGTGTGATTACACATCTTAAATGAAGATACGCTGTTACTCCACAAGCCCACAGCCCAAAGCCTACATTCAACCAAGATACACTATCAACCAATGACAATTGAAAAACATTTCACTCTTATACTTGACGCCAAAATTCCACTAATACTTTCCTTTGATGAACTACTAAAGATTCCTCTTTTAAATTGATACACCGGCTACAACCTCCTTTAGAGATTACTTGCATTCCAAAACGATCATATAACTAACATAGTACATGCCCATAAATTGAACTGGGTGCACAACCACTTACCGAAGTGTAAACCGACATTAGAGATTGAGAGCCTTCGGTTTGAAATCCCCAAAAGATAGCCGCTACAATGAGGCAGAACTAGTGCTATCACTTCCCTAACAATCGTTGATCAGAAAGAAAGTGTTAAATGAGAACCATAAATACAGTAGAAGAGAAAAGAGGTAAACAGAAGCAAAATCCAATAAAACAACACTTACCCCCCAAATCGACAGAGAAGAACAAAAGAAAGAATTAGTTTACCAAGGGTCAATGCAAGAGCACTATTCGGCCAGCAAGGATTAGATTGTACTGGAGAGAAGGAGGAAGAAGAAAGAAAAAGAATGAAACGGTCACAACAGGTCAAAATCGAATGAGATAGGGAGGTAGGCAGACAATGGATATTCGACCAAAGAATCATGATGCTAGAGAAAATCGGTAACCAAAACATTAAGAGAAACAATCTGAAAGGACCTAAAATGACCAAAAGTGAAACGACCAAAACAGAAAGGCTGAAATTCACCAAAGAGAAAAGAGCCGAAACAACACAATGACCAAATGCTCAGCTTTTGCCCAAAAGCCGAAAATGCCAAAAGTGAGAGCCCACAATCGGCACACCCACTACTACTCCACTCAAATCCGTACTTTTACTCCAAATATCGCTCCTACAATCACTCAATCCTTATCCCACTCACCCAACTCCCTAGAAATCGAAACTCCCTCCTACCACTTCCTAAAATTCGGCCACAACACCTCTTATTCCTCAACACTCCAATTTTAATCCCACTACAACACCTTCTCAACATCAGGAGCAAAACAAAACCAAAATACTCTTTTGTGTTAACAGGTCTCAAACCTCAGACCTCAAGCAACACTCCACACGCCCCTTGCCACCTGACTAGCAAGCCCTTTATGTCATGCAACATTCTTACTAATTTAAAAGTCTATTAGCAAGAATCAAGGGTTTATTTTGTAACAGCCCGGTTTTAACCCTAGTCGGAATAGTGGTTTTGGGACCATAAATCCAAGTCCAAAAATATTTTAATATTATTTTTTGTGTTTGTGATATGCGAATTTATGCCTGTGAAATTTATGTGATTTAATTTGTTCTTTTCTGTGCTTAATTATGAGAAAGAACCTAATCGCGTAAAATGCTAATGTTGCATACTAATTGTTAATGGGGCAAATTGGCCTTGGTTTTTAAAGTAATGTCCTTGCATGTCAAATAAACCATTTTAAAATGGTTGTGGACATTGTTGGACATCCATTATTTGTTGAAAATATTATTTTAATAAGGTTAAAATGGTAAAATGCATATTAATGTATATTATAATATAATGAAAACATGAAATTGGCCATATTATCATGCATATAGCCGAAAATAAAAGAAAAAGAAAAAGGAGAAAGCCATTTTAGGTTTCGACACTTTGATTGCTTGATTAAGGTACGATTTTAACTCGGTTTTTGATAATTTCTATATTTCTGTGATCGTTGCTTCGTGTTCTTCAAAACCCATGTCTGAATTTCTATTTATGTGAAAGATTTCATGAAATGCCATTATTGATATCATGAGTTTTGTGATGTTTTTGAATGAATTATGAAGGCTTGGTAGATGGTTCATAAGTTTTGTCTTTGAGTTTTTGATGAAATTGAGCTATTTGGGTTAAATTTTGAAAATGTGGTTTAGAAGGATTAAATTGTGAATTGAACATGTTGTATGGACTTATATAGAAGCCATGAATATTTGGCTAGCCCTTGTTGCAAAGAAATTTTGCATATTGGTAATTTTGAGAAAAATGGACTAACTTGTCAAAGTGTGAAAATGTAAGGGCTAAAATGTAAAGTGCCCTAAATATGTGTATATGGATTAAATTGAATGAAATGAATGATTGAATGATTGAATTTGTATTGTATTAGATCAAGAATAAAGAAAATCGAACTTAGATCGGGGGAAGTCCAAAATAGTTGAATAGACGACTTGTTTTATCCGAAATCCGTTCGAGGTAAGTAAAATTACAATTACGTGTTAATTGAAATAAATTCTACACATATAAACTGTAATCTATATTGGAATGGCCTTGAGTGCCTGATGAATATCTTTGGAGTGAAGTATGATAATATGTTAATATCTGAAAAGCTCTGTATGTTTCTAAGAAAAGTTGACATCTGTCTGAGAATCGTGTAAGACCGTGTCTGGACACAGGCCTCGATTGAGATTTACGTATAAGACCATGTCTAGGACATCGGCACCGTATCTGGTTTCGTGTAAGACCATGTCTGGGACAGAGGCATCGATATTGAATTACATGTAAGACCACATCCGGAACATCGGCATTGTACTTGTTTATGAGCATCTATATCGTTTCTAACCCGTCTGATTATAGCGTACGAAATCTGAGTTTGAGTATATGAAATGTATAACTTATGCAGGTACGTTTGTATCGTACTAAATTTCTCAATATGAAAAACTCTGTCTTTGTGAAATATGTATGGAAATGAAGCATGACATATATGCAAACAAAGGAGCATGGTTAAGTTTATGAATTATTCTATGAAATGGTTATGAATCTATATTGGTGAATTATATTTATATGCTTTAGTAGTTAGACCAATTGTATTTGGCTTACTAAGCTCTTTGTAGCTTACTCTATGTGTTTACTGTCTATTTTACAATTATCGTAGCTACTGAAGGCTCGGGGATAGTTGAGGATTGTCACCACACTATCGAACTCATTTTGGTACTCTTGAAAGTGTAAATATTTTAAAGTATGGCATGTATAGGCTAGAAGGTTTATGTATTAAGTTTTGAATTGTAAATATAGGTTATGCAATGAAAATTGGCTATCAAATGGTATGTTTGTGTTAAGTTTTGGTATGGTTTGAATGAGTTTTGAATGATGATGAAATAGTTGTAATGAAGCATGTTTTGAGCATGAAATTGGCTGAATATTTTGTATGAATGTTGTTTAATGTGGAGGCCTTAAATTGAAATTAGGCCATTATTAAAGCTAATGGACGGTAATGGACAACCATTATATGGTTTTATTATTAATTCATTAAGGTTAAAATAGTAAATTATGTATTAAAGTTAATAAAATAAAACATAAAGAAAATTTTTGCATGTTCATCTTTTATTTTTATGGCTGAGTATTGAAAAGAAAGAAACCAGCTTGAAGCTTTGGAGTTCAGCACTTAGAAGGCTTGTTTCGGGTATGTGTTTTGCTCGATTTTTGATAATTTTTACGTTTTTTAGATCGTTGCTTCGAATATTACTTAGCCCATGCTTTAATTTTCAGAATTGATGATGAATTTGAGATTTTCCATTGTTGATAATGTGATGAAATTGTTGTTTGATGATGAAGAATAGATCTTTGATGCTTGATTTTCAAGATTAATTAACTGATTTCTGATAAAAATGTGTATTAAGGACTAAATTGAGAAATTTGTAAATTGAGCGGTTAAAATGTAAAATAAATGAAAGAAATGGGTTGCTAGAGATCTAAGGTAAATTCGGCCTAATATGGGTTTGATGAGATTTTGTGTATTTTGTGTTATTTTGAAATAGGGACTAAATTGTGAAAACATAAAATGTTAGGGGCTAAAATGAAAAATGCCCAAATTATGTGTTCTTGGGTAAAATTTAATGAAAGTTTGAATAAGTAAGTTAATTTTGATATTAATTGGATTGGAAAAATTGGAATCAGATCTAGATCGAGGGAAAATCAAAGTATCGGATTAGTTGACTTAATTTGTCGTTACTGTGAACGAGGTAAGTTCGTATTTTAAGAAACGTTACGAAATCATATTATAAATGCATAGTATTTGTATGATTGAATTCAATGCCGAATGGTAATACAAATATAGGTATTTTGAATAAGTTATATATATGTTATTATGATATTGAATTGTTCGAGAAACAGAATATATAAATACGAGAAAGTTTCGATAATGTGACGACATCCAAAAAGCCCCGTATGAACCATAGGAATAGTTAGAATACATATGTCATGACATAGGATTCTGATATGCATTATTGTGTAAGACCACGTCTGGGACGTTGGCATCGATTTGTGATTTACGTGTAAGACCATGTCTGGGACATTGGCATCGTATATGATTTTGTGTAAGACCCTATCTGGGACAGTGGCATCAATATTTGATTAGATGTAAGACCACGTCTAGGACGTTGGCATTGTATGAGCTTACGGGTTATATGAGTATCCTTATTGATTCTGAATGGTTCAACGAGCATTCCTAGAAATAAATGATTAAGTGAAAGACATTCTAATTCAGGTACATTGAAATGTATACAATATTTGAAAACGAAAGGTAAGTATATATGTGCAAAGAATGTTATGTGATGTATATGGAAATGAAATGTGAATACGTGTAAATGAAACTTGAATAAATGAATAAGATATGGTTTATAAAGTGGCATACGTGAGATTGTCAGATGTTATATGTATGAAAGGTGAAATTGAGTATAAATGATGATATGAGATTTATGTATATAGATATGATTAGATGTGTTATTTTCATAATGTGCTCATTTGGCTATATGAAAGTGTGAATTGAATGATATAGGAGAATTGAGTTGAATAAGTTTGTGAAAACTAAAGTTATTGAAGTAAGCAAGTATAATATTGAACGAAGATAATTCGATATGAGAACATGTTTTATAACTTGGAAAAGTTGTATGAGATATCATATCATGAATATGACTTTGTAATGAAATTATTTGTTATGTTAAGTTTATTAGGATATGAACTTACTAAGCTTTCAAAGCTTACTCTGTATGTTTTCCTATGTTTACAGAGTTTCAGAGGCTTGCTCGGGTTGGAAGTCGTAGGAGACCTCATCACACTATCTAGTTTTCACTTCGGTAATTTAATGCTTTGAGATTCCGTTATGTGGCATGTATAGGCTAATTTTGATATACTTGGTTTTGAAATTTGTGTATATATATAGCCATGTGAAAATGGCTTAATCATGATGCTAATGTTGGTATATATATTCAGTCATGTTATAAGCTTAAATTGGGAAGTATATTTCATGGTAAATATGTTGCGATGTTGGTTATATGATTAGGCCTTATAAGTAGTATATTTTGGAAATATGATATGTGGTTGATTTTGTGCGTGAGATGATGATATGATTTGGCTTGGTTAGATAAGTCAAATTGTAACACCCCGAACCCGAGACCATCGCCGGTGTCGGACACGAGGGGTTAACAAGCCGAAACCACTTATGGCACCCACCAATTGACATTTCCAGTCAGGCTGGAAAACTGCGTCACCGTCGCCTTAAAAATCATATCTCGAGTTTAAAAACTCGGAAACTGGTTTCGTAAATTTTCTCTGAATTTAGACTCATATATCCATCCATGGATTTATTTCTAGAATTTTTGGTTGGGCCAATTGGTACAGTTTATTAGTTAAAGTCACCCATGTTAGAGTGATCGACTGCTCTGACCTCCGCGCGTTACAACTTGAATATCTCTCTGTACAGGGCTTTAATACTGGTGGCGTTTGTTTCTAATGAAACTAGACTCAAAATGGAATCTGTACATATAAGGAATGACTCCTAATTATTTCTGGATAATGTATAGTAAATTTTTAAAGTTGCAACAGGGGACCCAGAAACCGTTCTGGCCCTGTCTCACAATAGCTTTAATATCTCTTAACATGTGACTCCTATGACCGTTTCGTTTCTTCCATATGGAAGTAGACTCATCAAGGTTCATTTACATATCTTATTCACTATTTAATACCATTCCTACAAATTTTGGTGATTTTTCACATTCACGTCACTGCAGCTGGCAGCATCTGTTTTTAAGGTAGGTCTTACCTATTTTGTAGTCTCCATGAACCAACTAGTCTTGCCATACATAGGTTCACATATGATCATTTTAACCATACCAATGGCTGATCATGTGACCAACACTCCCATTTCCAATCCATAATCACATCATGACACCATATATATATATATATAAACCGCAAATAGTCTAAGTTCGTACTTCACTTTTACGAGCCATTTTCGCATGGCCGTACACATATACATCACAACATATTTGAACCAACAAGGGGTAGTCCTATACATGCCATTTCAAAGTTCAACCAAAAATTTATACCAAAATGGAGGCTTTGATAGTGTAGATGACTTCGACTTTAATGATCCGGATCCGATTGCTATCGAGCAAAATCTATAAAACAGAGAGCCAAAGCAACGGGTAAGCATTTTTATGCTTAGTAAGTCTCAAGGAATAAAATCAGCTTTAATTAAAGCAATACATTCACATAGCCAAATGCATCATTTCATTAATACACATTCACATAATCATTCTTACTTCACACTTCATCATTATATACTTTCACAAGGTATCAACCACTTCAATAGTTGATATTCGTTAGTCGATTGAGCGAATGTTGCTCAAACATGTCGACTTTTCCAATGCACATATAAACATACCTTATTCTTTGGGCTTTTCGAGCGTACTAATTGAATTTATTACAGCAACCAACACTCACCTCCAGCCCAAGCTTCTTCGAATACAACCGGATATAACCACGCACGAATGCCTTGGTCTTAGCCCGGATAGAACGACTTGCACGAATGCCTTGGTCTTAGCCGGATGTAGCCGCTAGCACAATTGCCTTCGGTCTTAACCGGATATAATTTCCAGCATAAATGTCGCCGGACTTAGCCCGGATATCATTCAATTGCTCATGCACACATACATCAATAATCATTAGACATTCATGTTTCATTTTCGTTACTAAGGCTCAAACACAAATGTAATCACTAGCATAATCGCCTTGGGACTTAGCCCGGTATCATTCAAATACTCATACACATATAAATCAATAATCATTACACATCCATATTTCATTTCACATAATTCAAGTAGGGTCACTTCTTGAGGACTTACCTCGGATGTTGTCGAACGGCTTTTACGGCTATTCGATCACTTTTTCCTTCCCCTTGTCCAATTGTGGCCCTCTAAGCTCTTGAGCTAATTCAAACAAATTTAATTTATTAAAACCTCATTATGCTAGCTTATGGCGAATATGACAAGGAGTTTAAATGGTCATATGGCCACCCTTTAGCTTGAATACACAATGGTCATGCACATTTTATACTACATCAAGCAATTCAATACAATTCATTCAAGCATCAAGGAAAAGCTAAGGCCATCAATAGGCTACCTAAGGCCGAATATACTTAGTCATACTTGCACCAATTCAACAATAAATTCCAAGATTTCCACATCATATGTGTACTAGGCCGAATGTACTTGCAATTTCACAAGCATTCTTCAACATTTTCTTCTTTAAACAAACATATTCATCACTTACTTCATAACCAAAACATCATGTGCAAACATATATATACATATATGTGCATGGTCAATTTCAAGGTGTCCCTAGCCATCCAAAACACAAATTTTAACTAACATGCAAGAAGCATGAACCATGCTCATGAATGCATCATGGCCGAATACATCACAATCATGCCCTTTCAACTTCAATCATGGTTAAACAAAAGAAAACTCAATTTCTTACTCAAGATGGCTACAAAGAAATTTCAAGAGTAGACAATCCATCATTGCATGCATCATCATCAAGCTTCACACTTAGCATGCAATGGCTTTATCACAATATCAACTTTGACCAAATACCACTTCCATGGCATAACAAGGATTTGAACAATGGCTAACATGAACATCAAGTTGGCAACTAAAACATGCATGAATCTCATGACACAACCTCATACATACCTTAATCTTGGTGCAAGTTTAGCCAAATCTCCTTCTAGATCTCTTCTAAACAAATAAAATGAAGCTAAAATCTCTTCTTCCCCCTTAGTTTTGGCTCAAAGAAAGGATGAACAAATTTTTTTCTTTCTTCCTTTACAACTCACGGCAATGGGGGAGATACCACACTCACACACACATTTTTTTTTCATTCTTTTCTTACCCATGCTTATTTGTTTATTATTTCTCCCTAATGCCCAACAAAACATGTTTCATGACATGTTTAGCCCATATTTCTTTGTCATGGCCGGCCACCACCTATAAAAAGGGAAATTTGACATGCAAGTCCATTGTTTTGCATGCATGCTTTAATTAGTCATCACACATTTCCCTATCGTACTTTCAAAGTTCACTACTAAGTCCTTTCTAGTGGAATTCACCTTTATAACACTAAATCAATCATCAAAAAATGTCATACATGAGCATACACATATTATAGGCATCAAAATAAATTTTAAATTATTTTTATGCCTCGGTTTTGTGGTCCCGAAACCACATTCCGACTAGGGTCAATTTTGGGCTGTCACACAAATGATGAATATATCATTGATGATGCATTGGTTAACTCGATTTATGTGATGTAAATGTTGAATGTGGTTATTTTTTATATGTGATGATTATGCTATGTCATGGGAATTTGTCTATTTGGTGTTGTTTAATATACACCTATATTTTGATGTATAAATTTCCTTGTAATTTATTTGGTAAATGATGGAAATTGCTTCAGTCATTATGTGAGGTTTATTATTATTTGCGAAGCATAATTATATTCAGCAATAAAAGGTAAAACCAATATATATATATATATACCTATGATATCATTATTTGTGTATTTGTCATTTTTGTTATGCTTTGTAATGACAAGGGAAGTATTTGTGTCATGGATGAATGGTTGAACATTTGGGCTAGTATAAGGTGTATATTTAGTAAGGTTATTTGGTAATGAAATGGCATGTTTTAGCTTATGATTGAATGGTGAAATTGTACTACTTTTGTGGTTAATTTTGATAGTTTAATGGGTGATTAATGGATTTGATAAGTATAGGAAACTTTGGCATGATGTTTAGCCTATAAAGTTGGTATGATTGGTTCAGCATTTGAGTTTAGTAATAGCTATTGTTATGATGGTGGTTTGCGCATACATTAGTAGTAAAATAATAATAATAATAATAATACATTGGGCTATGTTGTAATGCTAACTAATATTTTATAAGTTAATGATTATAATGCCAAATGATATGGGTTGATATGGTTTAATATGCAAATGTGTATAAATATGTAAATTATTTGTTTAGTATATTTAAATATATGAATTAAACTTAAGGATGTTTTAATGAATGTTTGGTTTATGGAACCAAAATGTTTGATTTTATTTAGGTATTCGAATACCATGAGTGTGATGTACATACGTTTTGAATCATGTATTTATAAATTATATATATTATGGCAATGATGCATGTTAGTTGATTTGAAATTTGGAATTGATAAATGAGGTTGAAATAGTTGAGTTTGAAAGTATGGTTCGTTTATATAAGCGAATTTGGTTGTTTGGTTGGATTATGAAAGTCCAATACACGAATTTGGTTTATATGAATTGGTGACTTGTGGCTGTTGAAGTTTTCAAAAATTTATAAAAAAGTTAATATCTATATGTATGATTGAATTGTATGACCATATTGAGTTGTATTTTGATCGGTAATTCCTTGTAACCCTAATCCGGGGACGGACGCGGGTTAAGGGTGTTACATAAGTTCCCATGTAACTTAAACTATTAACACAACAAACTTTAAATTCTAATATCTTAGCCTACACTCAATCTTTTTGCCTAAACTCATTTATGTTCATCTAATTAATGATCCATACCTAATTTGCAACCTTCAAACTAGACAAATCTACTCAATACATGGTATCGACATATTTCGATATATTGTAGGCAATTTTCACAAAATTATTTAAAGCATGAGAAACCATTAAAATGAATCTTCAAGGTAAGTTTAAAAACCTTCTAATCATGCTTAAAAAAGTTGAAAAACACTTTGAAACCAAGTTTTGACTCAAAATCCTGAAATCCACCATTAATGATTTGATTTTTGGCTTTTATTTAAAACATGAGATTTGAGGGCTAATAATTCAGTTCTAGAGTCTAAATAACATTAAAAACCAACGAATACATGAATGATTAGCTATTTAGAAAGAATAAATGAGTTTCAACGTAAATTTGAAAAACCCACGTTTGAAGAATATGGTGAAATATATAGAGTTTTGGGTGTTTTTCTTGAAGATTTATTATGGTAGATGACTTAGGAATGTGTAACAGCCCGTTTCTCTGAGGTGTCAGAATAGTGGTTTCATGGCCACAAATCCGGTGTGAGCCGGTAAATATTATTATTTAATATTTACGAATAATATATGGTGTAATGATAAAATTTGATTTAATGATCTGTGTTAAATGGAAGAACAACTAGGTTCAAGTAGTTTTAGAAAATGAGGTATCGAGACCTCATTTCTATAAAATCGAGTCGTAAATATTTTTATAAATATTTACGAAGTGTTAATAAAGTTGTATTCAAGTTTCGTTAAGAAATTTTAACGTTTAAATGGTTAATTAAGTAAAAAGGACTAAATTGAAAAAGGTGTAAAAGTTGAGTTCTATTAATTAAAGGTGTCTAATAGCTATGAAAATGTAAATTGTTGGACTTAGTTGGTAATTATAACAATTGAATTGTTGGTGGACGGTTTTGGGTAATTAAAAGCTTGAAATTTGGTTGATTTTTAAATGAACAAAATTGTAATGTCATAATTAAAATATAATTAAATAAAACCGAAAGCTTCTATCATCTTCTCAAAGTCTTCATCATTGAATGGTAAAGGGGGAAGAAGCCATTTTTAAGCTTTGAGGTTTGACAAGTTCAAATGCTAGCATAGTATGTCATTTTGGCCCCATTTCTAATAATTTTTATGTTTTTGATATTATTGCAACTAGGCCTAGCCAGCCCATGCCTTCGTTTTTAAAACTGTTAAAGATTTTGAATTTTACCATTGATGAATCTTTGTGATTTTAGATGTTAAATGATGAATTTGAAGTATTACTTGTTATTTATAAGTATTTTGTTAATTGATTTTTGATGAATTTACCGATTAGGGGCTAAATTCTTGAAATAGTAAAAGTACAGAGATTTAATGTGAAACAACAGCAAATATGGGTTGTTGTAAGGTTCCAATAAATTCAGCTAAGCTTAAATCTGTGTAAAAATGGTTAATTTGCATGTTTTAGGCTGAGGGACATTAAAGTAAAATATTGGGGGTAATTTTGTAAAATTATCGAAAAGGGACTAAATTGCATAAAATGTAACACCCCTAACCTGTATCCATTGTTGAAATAGGGTTATGGAGCGTTACTAGAGTTTACATTTCAAAAATATCAAAAAAATAAATCATTTACTTCATAACATCAATCATATCAAATTCCATCAATAAAATAGATATTGTCCCGTATATGAGCCCTCGAAACCCTAAAAACATATTAGAAATAAATCGGGACTAAATCAGAAACATTTAGAAATTTTTAGGAAAAAATGAAAATTTTCAAACTGCAAGGGTCACACGGCTGTGTTCCAGCTCGTGTTCGTGCCCATTTAACTCTCTGACTTGGGTCACACGGCCAAGCCACATGCCCGTGTGCCAGGCTGTGTAATCCTCGAAATGCAGCCTTTTTAAAAACCTACAGGGGACACACAGCTATGTACACTCTCGTGTCTCTGGCCGTCTGGACAAAATTTATGCCATTTCCAAGCCAATTTTCTCACCCAATCATGCATACACCTACAACCAATTTTCCATATATAATCAAGCATCCTAAAGTGCACCAAACCATGCAACAACAAGCTATCCAAATAAAGTATATGTTCATACAACCAATATGAACAAAAGACTCCTCAATCACAACAACAAAACATGTAATGCCCCAAAACTCCCGAAACCCAAAAATCCTGAAATCCCAAGCTTTCTTTGTTTTCAGTTTTGATAAAAATTGTATTTTTGTTCCTAGCCATGTGATAATTATAGTAGGTCTTAATTAAGGTTTGAGTTCAAACCTAGGGGTAAATGAAATTATAGTTTAATTATTAAAAGGACCCTGTTGGCAAGTAGTTGGACTTTTAAATAAAGATAGGGAAAAATGGCATAAAAAAGCCTTGTGGAAAAGTGGCTAAGTGATGCCACTTAGAGTGTAGGGAGGTGGCATTAGTGGCCAAGGAGATCCAAGGTTCGAATCCTAGTTTAATATTTTTAGAAGTTTAATTTTGACCTTCTAGAAGGATGGAAGTGGCGTGAAAGTGGACTCCAAGGGAAGTGTTCAGGAGAGAGAATTAAAGAAAGGATCAAGGGGTTATCAGGGAGAAAAATAAGGAGATGAGAAGGGAGAAGTGATGGAGCAGAATGGGGAATTGGGCATCGGAAAATTTGGCTATAAGGCTTATAAATAGGTGTCGAATGCTAGGGTATGAAGCTAATGACCGAATTTCCTTCACCCAGTTACCAGAAACACTTTTCTCTAAAAGCCGAAAACCATCTACCTTTCTTTTCTATTTCTCCTTCCTTGTGCCAAATTCTATTCTTCCTCTACCTCATTGCTGAGTTTTCTTTCTTTTTCATTGGAGCCGAAAAACCCTCTTTTTCCATACAAAATTGTAAAGGGCCAAACCTCTTTGGCCGAATACCCTTGGTGCAATCACTACTCTTTCTATTTCTGTCAAATCTAATGGAGTTAGTATCGGATCTCGGATCTTAGCTCATTGCCAAATTGCTCCTTAGGTGTTGCGGTTTTGGTAAGTATTCCTCATCCATTGGCTATGGTTGGCCGAATAGCCATAGTAAGATCTAGGAGTTGATCGTGGTTAGTGAAGGGGTTGTTATACTTATCGCGCAAGGTAAGGTTAAAGTGAGATTCCGGCTTTTGGTAAAGTATTCGATAAGTATGTGAGATTAATATTTAAGTGATATCGATTGTAGTTTTGGGCTAAAAAAATCACAGCACGCTTGCCTACCAGGTGTGTACATAAACTACATATACATTATGAATCAGCAAAAGCCGAAATGCCGAAATTCCGAAAAGCTGAAAGTTTGGCTACGGAAGTCTTGCGTGTGCGCAAACACTCAGAAGGTGGAGACCAATAGGTTTCCTAAGACCCATGAGGATTCCGTGGTCTTGGGTTGTGATTTGGCCATACGGGCTAAAATGGGCTAAATGGGCCCGATGGGCTGTTGGGCCCATAATAGGCAAAAACTGAATATTGATGTTATGTGATAGGAATTTATATGTGAGCATGAATATGAATGTGACTAGGCCTAACGGGCCATATAAATGTGATTGGGCCTAATGGGCCATATACAGGTGATTTGGGCCTAATGGGCCATATGAATATGAATGGGCTTAATGGGCCAGATACAAGTATGTGAATTTGTTTGGGGCTTTGTAAGGGGTTTTGGCCCTAGTATATGATAACTACATAAGACTTAATTAATATATTGCGACCCTAAACAAGTCATAGGGTGAAGGTGTGGCAACGGGTATATGCATGTCTAGGATTGGATCTAGGGAGAGCTTGGTACTTTAGCGGTCTTCATGATCCACCTCCTCTTCTCTGGAATCCTACCTAGTGCATAGTATTCGTTCAACTTAGCTCCGGGACTTGTTCATGGGCTAAGGTAAGTGAAAACCGTAATTAAATAAAAATTACCGAAATGCCCCTAAGGGTGAAAACAACCAAAATACCCCTAGGTGTTGAATGTAAGTTTTATGGATGTGCCATGCATACATATGACATTCTGCTTAGGTTGCATATAGGGTGGGAATTATGGAACGGAGAAAGTATATGAGGATCGCATGGTTGCCTGGCAATCGTGGATCCACCGACTACTTTTAAAGCCCAAAATGTAAATGAAGGTAGTTCCGCAACCGGGCTACCATTGGTGTGTGGGCTGGGTGGGTCGATATTTATATCCCCACATGGTGTGACGGGGGATGGAGCTGGTGTGTAGCGAATGGATAATTTGGATGGGATTGCATTGCATGTTTGATGGTATCTCTTTGAATGCATGTTTTTCATCGATGGTTGTACACACTGAGTTTGCGAAAACTTACCCCCTCTTTTATTTTATTTTCAGGTGATGCTCAGTAGAAGGTTCGATGTTTGGACTTTGGGTGGCCGGCTAGCAAGATAATTCGAACATGGATTTCTTAAATTATAGTATGTTTTCTACGTTTCCGTAACTAAGTTTTTTTAAAAAATCAAATGTTTTAAACAAAGCTTTCGTAACTGAATGGTTTTTTTTTAGTTAATTAGGGTTTCTTTTATTTTAAGAAGGGTTTTTAATGAAAACACGGTTTTCGCTGTGGTATCAGAGTCCAGGTTGCAAAACTCAGGCTGTGAAGTGGGCCTTATTACTTGGTTCTTTTTTGTTTTAAAAAAATTGAATTACAATGTTTTAGGAGAAGGGGAAGTCTTTCTGAGTGGCACACCGAGTCTCTGACGTCGAACCAAGTAAGTTCTTCTGTTCTTTAACCTGTTTAAATTGCTATACAGTAGATAGTTAGAGGGCTACTTTAGACGATTATGTTAGAATGGAACTGAAGCCCGTAGGATCTTGAAACTGTAGGGGACTTACGAAAACAACTCTGTCTTCAAATGCTTTCATAAAACATCGGGTTAATTATTGAAACTAACTAAAACTTCATAAAATTTTTAATCCAAAAAATGCGTAAATTGACGATGAGTGCTAGAAAAGGTGCGAGAGGCCGCGAAAGTGTGAGGGTTGAATCGTCGGCATTGGGCCATATGCCCAATGTTGGAGTAGAAGAGGCTCCGGCCTCACCCATGGCTGAGAATGGGCAGTACGATCAGGCCGCGAGGGATGATGCATTGTCACAGGCAACGCTAAGGGTTTTGGAGAGGGTCGCTGGTCCCAATAATGGCACGGGAAATCGGGGGTCCATTCCGAAGCGACTTCGATCAAATGGGGCTGAGATTTCTAAGGGCGTGGCTAGTGTGGCTCCTAACATGGCAGAATATTGGTTGGAGGCCACAGAAAGGATAATGGAGGACTTGGACTGCTGACTAAAACAAAAGCTGAAAGGGGCAGTATCACTGCTTAAGGAAGAAGCCTACCAGTGGTGGTTGACTGTGAAAGAGGGCACCCAACCGGTGCGGGTCACTTGGGAGTTTATCAAAGCTGCATTCCAAGGGAAGTATGTACGAGCGAGTTATGTGGATGCTAGAAGGAAGGAGTTCCTGAACTTGACCCAGGGAAACAAATCGGTAGCAGAGTATGAGGTGAAATTTCTGCGCCTTAGTAGGTATGCAAGAGTTATGGTGGCAACGGACTATGAGTGTTGCGTTAGGTTTGAGGATGGACTAAGAGATAGCCTCAGGGTATTGATAGCTCCACAAAGGGAGCGAGTTTTCTTAGAGTTGGTAGAGAAAGCAAAGATAGCGAAGGAGGTAAAGTGCAAAGAGCTCCTGAATCGGGAAAAGGAAAGAGGTAAGAATAAAAAGGAGGCTGAGACTCTTAGTGTTGGAGAAAGGCCTAGGGCTAGGGCCAGAGATAATGGGCCAGTTAGAGCAGGGCCCCCTGTTGTTAATCCAGGGGTGCCACGTTGTGCTGATTGTGGGAGAAGGCATGTAGGCAAGTGTTGGAAGAGGATGGGAGCTTGTCTAGCTTGTGGATCTATGGAGCAGAGGATCAGGAATTTCCCTAGAAAGTCAGCTCAGGTGCCAGTCATGGTCTGAGGTGTTGTACAGCCACCGAGGTGTGGTCAACTACCATCGAGAGGCCGTGATCAGGCCAGGGGTGGAAATAGTTTGGGTCGTGGAGCACTAGGCAGAGGTGTTGGTTATGCTGAGGTGAGGCAGCTAGCTTTGGTCGATGCATCACGTCGTCAAAAGGATGGAGACGCTCCAATGCGAATAATGGTACGTATTTACCCATAGTGTGCTATTTACCTAAGTTGAAATTAGAGTGCGTAGTGGAAGTGTGGTGTGGTAGCCTGTTTTAGTAGTTGGAAATTTCGAGGACGAAATTTCTGTTAGGGGGTAGAGTTGTAATGCCCCAAAAATCCCGAAACCCAAAAATCTCGAAATCCCAAACTTTCTTTGTTTTCAGTTTTAATAAAAATTGTGTTTTTTTCCTGGCCATGTGATAATTATAATAGGTCTTAATTAAGGATTGAGTTCGAACCTAGGGGTAAATGAAATTATAGTTTAATTATTAAAAGGATCTTGTTGGCAAGTAGTTGGCTTTTAAATAAAGATAGGGAAAAATGGCATCAAAAAGCATTGTGGAAGAGTGGCTAAGTGACACCACTTAGAGTGTAGGGAGGTGGCTTTAGTGGCTAGCAAAGAGATTCAAGGTTCGAATCCTAGTTTAGTATTTTTGAAAGATTAATTTTGACCTTCTAGAAGGATGGAAGTGGCATGAAAGTGGACTCCAAGGGAAGTGTTTAGGAGCGAAAATTAAGGAAAGGATGAAGGGGTTATCAGGAAGAAAAATAAGGAGATAAGAAGGGAGAAGTGGTGGAGTCGAATGTGGAATTTGGCATTAGAAAATTCGGCTCTAAGGCTTATAAATAGGTGCCGAATGCTAGGCTATGAAGCTAATGACCGAATTTCCTTCACTTTGGTACCAGAAACACTTTTCTCTAAAAGCCGAAAACCCTCTTTTCTTTTCTTTTTCTCCTCCCTTGTGCCAAATTCTATTCTTCCACTACCTCATTGCTGACTTTTCTTTCTTTTTCCTTGGAGCCGAATGGTAAAGGTCCGAACCTCTTTGGCCGAGTACCCTTGGTGCAATCACTACTCCTTCTACTTCAGTCAAATTTAGTGGAATTAGTATCGGATCTCAAATCTTAGCTCGTTGTCGAATTGCTCATTAGGTGTTGCGGTTTTGGTAAGTATTCCTCGTCCATTGGCTAAGGTTGGCCGAATAGCCATAGTAAGATCTAGGAGTTGATCGTGATTAGTGAAGGGGTTGTTATACTTATCGTGCAAGGTAAGGTTAAGGTGAGACTCCAGCTTTTGGTAAAATATTCGATAAGTATGTGAGAGTAATATTTAAGTAATATCGATTGTAGTTTTGGGCTAAGGAAATCGCAGCAGCCTTGCCTACCAGGTGTGTACATACACTGCACGCACACTATGAATCAGCAAAAGCCGAAATGTTAAAATGCCGAAAAGCCAAAAGTTTGGCTATAGTAGTCTTGCGAGTGTGCAAACACTCATAAGAGGAAGACCAATAGGTTGCCTGAGACCCATGGGTGATTCTGTGGACTTGGGTTGTGATTTGGCCATACGGGCTAGAATGGGCTAAATGGGCCCGATAGGCTGTTAGGCCCATAATAGGCAAAAACTGAATATTGATGCTATGTGATAGGAATTTGTATGTGAGCATGAATATGTATGTGACTGGGCCTAACGGGCCATATAAATGTGATTTGGGCCTAATGGGCCATATACAGGTGATTTGGGCCTAATGGGCTATATTAATTTGAATGGGCTTAATGGGCTAGATACAGGTATGTGAATTTGTTTGGGGCTTTGTGAGAGGTTTTGGGCCTAGTATATGACAACTACAGAAGACTTAATTAATATATTGCAACCTTGAACAAGTCATAGGGTTAAGGTGTGGCAACGGGTATATGCATGTCTAGGATTGGATCTAGGGAGAGCTTGGTACTTAAGCGGTCTTAATGACCCACCTCCTCTTCTCTGGAATCCTACCTGGTGCATAGTATTCATCCATCTTAGCTTGCAGGTCTTGTTCATGGGCCAAGGTAAGTGAAAACTGTAATTAAGGGAAAATTACTGAAATGCCCCTAAGGGCGAAAACGACCAAAATACCCCTAGGTGTTGAATGTAAGTTTTATGGATGTGCCATGCATACATATGACGTTCTGCTTAGGTTGCATATGGTGTGGGAACTATGGAACGGAGGAAGTATATGAGGATCGCATGGTTGCCTACAATCGTGGATCCACCGACGGCTTTTAAAGCCCAATATGTAAATAAAGGTAGTTCCGCAACCGGGCTACCATTGGTGTGTGGGCTGGGTGGGTCGATATTTATATCCCCATATGGTGTGACGGGGGACGGAGCTGGTGTGTAGTGGATGGATAATTTGGATGGGATTGCATTGCATGTTTGATGGTTTCTATTTGAATGCTTGTTTTTCATCGAGGGTTGTACACACTGAGTTTGCAAAAACTTGCCCCCTCTTTTATTTTATTTTTAGGTGATGCTTAGTAGAAGGTTCGATGTTTGGAGGGACTCTGGGTGGCCAGCTAGCAAGATAATTCGGACTTGGTTTTTTTTAAGCATTTAAGTTTTTATTTCTTTTTAAGTATGTTCAGACCAGATTGTAATAAGGTTTTCATTATGTTATTATTACTTGAATTATTATTATTATTTTCATTATAATTACGAGAAGTTGAACATGGATTTCTTAAATTATAGTATGTTTTCTACGTTTCCGCAACTAAGTTTTTTTTTAAAAAAATCAAATGTTTTAAACAAGGCTTTTGTAACTGAAACGTTGTTTTTAGCTAATTAGGGTTTCTTTTATTTTAAGAAGGATTTTCAATGAAAACGCAGTTTTTGCTAAAACACTTCAATGTGACACGCCGAATTCGGCCATAACGTCCGGGCCAAGTTTGGGGTGTTACAAAACATGCATAGCCATATGTGTAACACCCCGAACCCGAGACCGTCGCCGGAGTCGAACACGAGGTGTTAACAGACTTCAACCCACTTATTGAGAGTTTCCAGACAAGCTGCCAATCTGTGTACTAGTTGCTCCAAAATTCATAACTTGAGTTTTACAACTCGAAAATCAGTTTCGCAATTTTTCCATGAAACTAGACTCATATTTCCATCTACATATCTTTTTCTAGAATTTTTGGTCGAGCCAATTAGTACAGTTTATTAGTTAAAGTCTCCCCTTTTGCAGGGATCGACTACACTGACCTTTGTGCATTACGAATTGGATATCTCCCTGTACAGGGCTTAAATACTGATGCCGTTTGTTTCTATAGAAACTAGACTTAGAGAGGAATCTACAAATATATGGCATGACTCCTAATTATCTCTGGTTAATTTACAATGATTTTCCAAAGTCGGGACAGGGGATCCAGAAACCGTTCTGGCCCTGTTTCACAAGAACTTTAATATCTGTTAACTTATAACTCATATGACCATTTCGTTTCTTCTATATAAAATTAGATTCATCAAGGTACATTTACATAATTTATTTACTATTTAATACCATTCCTACTATTTTTAGTGATTTTCAATCTCACGTTACTGCTGCTGCCAGCACCTGTCACTAAAGCAACTATGCCTATTTCATGATTTCCTTTGATCTAACTAGTTATTCATCATACATGTCACAAATCATGATCATGACTAGCCATACCAGAGGCTAATCATTATCCAACATCTCCCTACTACACTATTGCCATAACATGCATTTTAACACCAAAATAATCAACCATGGCATAAGGCATGGAAATCGAATTACCAAGACTTGTAACTTAACATTGGAGAACTAAATCCAACCGAGCATTTATGCCATTTTCGCATGGCTAAAAGTTTACATACCAAAGTTCAACAAAGCATATTACCCTATACATGCCAAAATGTTCTCCTAAACCGACTACACAAAAAAAATACCAAAAGTTGATAGCCAGTGTGATGACTCCAATGACGATCACGAGCACGCAAAAAGGACGAGTCCGAGAAACCTAAAATGGCGACAAGCAAACACCGGGAGAGTATATAACTCAGTAAGCCATAAGCATTATATTGCCGTTCAGTAATAATATACCATAAAAGAAAATAATTAATGTGGGATTAAAATCCTCCATCCACACCCCAAACGGTACTATAATTCTTTAGGCATTTCGGTTTGGTCACATACCAAGCCCTACTTGATATTTCATACATTACGCCATATGACATTGCATGCATTTATTTTCGAGCATAATCACCACATAGATCAAGACTTACCAAACCAAAATTCCAAATATAAATAAAATGTCCATTCCTCATGAGCTCAAGGTGTTTACTCGCATCATTGTCCATGATTGACTCGGTAAGGCCGCGCACATAAAACATGTACGTTTATTAGAGGATGTGCAATAAGCCCGCACACTTAGTGCTTAATAGTCGAACTCGCACACTTAGTGCTATATAATCAAACTTGCACACTTAGTGCTGTATAATTTGAACCCGCACACTTAGTGCCAATTTGTGATTATAAATGTTTACACCCGCACACTTAGTGCCGAAACCGATCATTCAATACATCTCACCTCTTTTCTTTCAATTCAATATTTTTATCACCACATACATACATGTTTATATATATATATTCTACCATTCCATTCAGCATCATTACTTGGACATTACGACCCTTTAAATTAGTACAGATAAGTGCTTAATGACTTACCTTATATCGGATGAAATGATTCCCAATCTACTACTCGATTATCTTTGCTTTGCCTTTGCTTGGTTCTCCCTCTTTGATGTCTTGATCTAAAATGAATACATTTAGTAGTTTAATCTTCTTGCTGGATTTTTATGTGTATAACTTAATGGTTTTCACCCCATTTCACAACTATCTTTGTTCAAAATATCAAAATCTCAACCAACATTTGTTTAATGCTTCAAGGCGAATGCATGGTCACCATTAAGCTAATCTAGTCTCAAGTATTTTAATCCTAACATACAACATCATGAATCAACTCAATCTTATAAGCCAATATTACTCCTACAACCGATTGTAAGGAGTTAACAAAGAAAATATATTTTACAAACATATACACCCATATGGCCGATTTTACCAAATCAAATTTAACCTTACTTATCTCAAATTTTCATTTCATACTATCATCCCCATGACATAGCAAGGTTTTGAATCATGGACTAATTAGAACTAAAACTAGCAACTAAGAACATGCATGAATCTCATGGCACCATATTAAACATACCTTAATCTAGCTACAAGGATGGCCAACCTATTCCAAACCAACCATGAGCAAGGACCCTTTCTTCTCCCTTGAGATTTTCGGCCAAAAGGATGGAAAAAAAGATGAACAAAGCTTTTTTTTTTTTTTCTTTCTCACTTGCATGGCAATGGGGAGGGAGGAAAGCCTTCACACACACACTTTTTTTTTTTACTCATGCACCTTATTTTATTTATTTCAACATAAAACACTCACCCAACATGTTTCATGACATGTCTTGCCCATGCTTCCTTGTCATGGCCGGCCACTAGCACTTGGGGGGGGGATTTTGACATGCAAGTCCTCCCTTTTGACTACATGTACTATTAGGTCCTTATAGATTAGCCTATCATTTTTCAAAAGTGACATACAAGTCCTACTAACTGAATTCACATGCAATCGACTAAACCGAAGCTTGAAATTTTTACACATTCGTAAATACATATTCTAGACAATAAATATTACGTTCAAACATTTCGGTGAATCGGTTTAGTGGTCCCGAAACCACTTCCCGACTAGGGTCAATTTTGGGCTGTCACAATATGCATAGTTTAGCCAAAATTTACCATTTTGTTCACATATCAAATTCACATCCAAATGTACCAAATTTACCATTTAACAATTAACATCAGCATTCTTATATGACAACTACATTTTTTTATACCAATATAACTTCCATCATAAGACCACATACATATATCAACATATCAACCATTCAAAGTACCAAATCTACAAAGCTAAAACATAATGGGTAAAACATCAACCAAAAACACCTATACATATGCATATTTAACCACTTATCACTTAACCTTTTTTCATGCCAAAACATGATATAAATGATACATAACAACCATACCAATTTTGGTTATTTCAAAGCATACACGAATTTGACCATATTAACTACAAACCAACAAGCTATCAATAGTACCTTAAGTACCTCAAATCCAAGGCAACATTTCATTCCATAATCATCAACCAAAATGACATTTATATACCGAACTCACCAATTAAATATTAGACATATTTCACCTATACATGCCATTATAACCTTAACCAAGACATCAAAATCTACCAATATTATCATTGGATAGTGTGATAGATCTCCACGAGCTTCCAACCCGATTGAGCTTAGATAATCTAAAAAGAAAAGGAAATAAAACCATATAAGCAATGAATGCTTAGTAAGCTCTTATAAATCATAAGCATAATATTACATTTCAATAATGAACATTATAGGTTAAATCTAAACCTATACCAATGCCTTAAGAATTACCAAACCATATTTTCCAACTCATAAGTGAGTAAATTCATTTATGTCACATATATTTATAATTCATAACATGAAAGGATTTTATGGAACGTAATGTATAACCATCAACCTTTCTATGAAATTCTACACCTCTCAATTTAGGATTTTATGGAACGTAATGTATAACCATCAACCTTTCTATGAAATTCTACACCTCTCAATTTACTTACTTTCCTTTTCGTTCCCAATGCTTTTCATAAGCCTCAACAACATTATTAATTCTCAATTCAGTGTATTTATTCATGACATCGATAGATTCACTCAAAGCATAAGCGATTTACTATCATATGAATACATCATTTATCTCATTAAACCTTTTTATAACATCAGAATACATCCCAATTACGTACTTACCGTATCATTCCTTTTTCTTACCTATTTCATATCCATAGTACAAGCATAATCATAAACATCAATCATATCCACAAGCTTGGCATAAGCCTAAGCATCTATACTAAACATGTTAGCATATATGGTATAAATCATAGGCAAAAATAACATGTATAGCCATTAATCTCGACATGAACCATTAGAAATTGTCACTTATCTCAACTTTCATAATTTCCATGTATCAAAATATCAAGGATATTCATATAGTTTCATGTTTTAATTCATATCATTTTCATTACCACTTCATTCGCATAACGCATAAGACATAAACATAGAATCACTTAAATCATACTTTTCATGATCTTGAATGTTCTTACTTGAATCATCGATACATCATTTCGTTCTATAATTGTCGTAGTGAAATCAATCAGAAGCCTTACCAGTTAATCCCTTTTCATACCCATTGAACCACTTAAAATAATACCAGATACGCGGGAAAGCTCACACAAAGTTTGCTAAACATATAGTCGTAGCTCACACGAGAGTTAAAATGGGTCTCCTTACACAAGTTGTCAATCAAAATGTAAGCTACACGATGCTAATCACACAAGCTGTCGAGTATCCACAACAAACTTTAGACCTTAGCCATTGGTAGGAAATTCAAGACTAGCACCCGAAACATGGTAACCTGGGTCTGCTCAAACAAGCTGTCAGTCAGAACATAGCTACACGGTGCTGCTCACATAAGCTATCAAGTAATTGCAACACATGCCAGAAACTCAGCCACCGGTAGGACGTTTAGGACTAGCACCCGAAACACTGTAACCGTAATGACATGTCATTTGTGTAACACCCCTTACTCGTACCGAGGTCAGGATAGGTAACGAGGCATTACTGCACTTAAACGTACACAATTTCATAAAATCGGGCCATAAAATTTCAACCAATTCAAAAACATTCAAACACGTGCATGATTGACTCGGTACCGCTGTCCATGATTGACTCGGTAAGGCCGCGCACATAGAACATGTACGTTTATTAGAGGATGTGCAATAAGCCCGCACACTTAGTGCTTAATAGTCGAACTCGCACACTTAGTGCTATATAATCAAACTTGCACACTTAGTCTTTGTATAATTTGAACCCGCACACTTAGTGCCAATTTGTGATTATAAATGTTTACACCGCACACTTAGTGCCGAAACCGATCATTCAATACATCTCACCTCTTTTCTTTCAATTCAATATTTTTATCACCACATACATACATGTTTATATATATATATTCTACCATTCCATTCAGCATCATTACTTGGACATTACGACCCTTTAAATTAGTACAAATAAGTGCTTAATGACTTACCTTATATCGGATGAAATGATTCCCAATCTACTACTCGATTATCTTTGCTTTGCCTTTGCTTGGTTCTCCCTCTTTGATGTCTTGATCTAAAATGAATACATTTAGTAGTTTAATCTTCTTGCTGGATTTTTATGTGTATAACTTAATGGTTTTCACCCCATTTCACAACTATCTTTGTTCAAAATATCAAAATCTCAACCAACATTTGTTTAATGCTTCAAGGCGAATGCATGGTCACCATTAAGCTAATCTAGTCTCAAGTATTTTAATCCTAACATACAACATCATGAATCAACTCAACCTTATAAGCCAATATTACTCCTACAACCGATTGTAAGGAGTTAACAAAGAAAATATATTTTTACAAACATATACACCCATATGGCCGATTTTACCAAATCAAATTTAACCTTACTTATCTCAAATTTTCATTTCATACTATCATCCCCATGACATAGCAAGGTTTTGAATCATGGACTAATTAGAACTAAAACTAGCAACTAAGAACATGCATGAATCTCATGGCACCATATTAAACATACCTTAATCTAGCTACAAGGATGGCCAACCTATTCCAAACCAACCATGAGCAAGGACCCTTTCTTCTCCTTGAGATTTTCGGCCAAAAGGATGGAAAAAAAGATGAACAAAGCTTTTTTTTTTGTTTTCTTTCTCACTTGCACGGCAATGGGGAGGGAGGAAAAGCCTTCACACACACACTTTTTTTTTTATTACTCATGCACCTTATTTTATTTATTTCAACATAAAACACTCACCCAACATGTTTCATGACATGTCTTGCCCATGCTTCCTTGTCATGGCGGCCACTAGCACTTGGGGGATTTTGACATGCAAGTCCTCCTTTTGACTACATGTACTATTAGGTCCTTATAGATTAGCCTATCATTTTCAAAAGTGACATACAAGTCCTACTAACTGAATTCACATGCAATCGACTAAACCGAAGCTTGAAATTTTTACACATTCGTAAATACATATTCTAGACAATAAATATTACGTTCAAACATTTTGGTGACTCGGTTTAGTGGTCCCAAACCACTTCCCGACTAGGGTCAATTTTGGGCTGTCACAACTCTCCCCACTTAAGGAATTTTCGTCCCAAAATCTTACCGAAAAATGAGTTTGGGTAACGCTCTTTCATAGAATTCTCGGGTTCCCAAGTAGCTTCTTCCATCCGTGTTTGAGCCATAACACTTTTACTAACGTAACCCTTTTGTTTCGCAACTCCTTCACTTCACGAGCTAGGATACTGAATCGGTTCTTCTTCATAACTCATATCGGCTTGAATTTCAATCTCGGAGGGTTTATTACATGCGAAGGATCGGATCGGTAACGTCAAGCATCGAAACATGGAAAACGTTGTGGATCCTTTCGAGTTCGGGGTAAAAGCAACCTATACGCTCTTCGGGCCGACTCGTTCGGAGATCTCATATGGCCCAATGAATCTCGGACTCAATTTGCCCTTACGACCAAATCGAGTATCTTTTTCCGGTGATACCTTAAGAAACACTTTGTCTCCCACGATACTCAATATCTCTTCGTTTTAAATCCGCGTCGACTTACGGCGATTGAAGCGACCTTCAAACTTTCACGAATTACTCGAACTTTTGCTCAAGATCTCTAATCAAATCCACCGAAAATTTTGCTTTCACCGAGCTCGGTCCAAAACAATGGTGTACGGCATTTACGACCATACAAAGCCTCGTAAGGCGCCATCTTAATGCTTGACTGAAAACTATTGTTGTGCGAATTCAATCAAGGGTAAATACCGTTCCATGAACCATTAAACTCGAGGATGCAACATCTCAACATATCCTCAAGTATCTGAATTATCCGCCGGATTGACCATTGGTTTGGGGATGAAAAGCGGTGCTAAAATGCGCTTTGGTACCCAAAGCTTCTTGCAATTTCTTCCAAAATCGTGAGGTGAATCTCGGATCTCTCGTCGACACAATAGAAATCGGTACCCGTGTAATCTCACAATCGAGAAACATACAATTCAGCTAGCTTATCCAATGAAAAATCCGTGCGTCACGGGGATAAAGTGAGCCGACTTAGTCAATCTATCAACGACGACCCAAATTGCATCTTTCTTGCTTGCCGACATCGGCAAGCCGATACAAAATCCATCGTGACTCGTTCCCATTTCCATTCGGTATCATGATTGGTGAAGCAAACCCGTGGGCACTTGATGTTCCACCTTTACTTGCGACATACTAAGCACTTGAAACAAAGTTGGAAATGTCTCGTTTCATACCATGCCACCAAAATCGGTGTCTCGTGTCGTTGTACATTTTCGTACTCCCGGGTGGATTGACATTCGACTCTGTGAGCCTCGTTCAAAATCATCGAAACAAGTTCAATTCCTTGGAATACATAATCGACCCTTGAACGTCAAGCAATCATGGTCGTCAATCTGAAATTCGATTCCTTGTTCGAACACACTCATCCCGTTTTGCAACCAACTCATCGTCGACTTTCCGAGCTTCACGAATTTGACGTATCAATAATGGTTTGGCTTTCAATTCAGCTACTAACACATTGTCGGGTAGAAACGGACAAGTGTACATTCATCGCTTCATAGCGCAAATAGTGATTTACGACTTAAGGCATCGCAACCACATTAGCCTTTCCGGGTGATAGTCAATGACCAACTCATAATCCTTTAACAGCTCGAGCCAACGTCTTTGTCGCAGATTTAAGTCTCTTTGAGTCATCAAATATTTGAGACTTCGTGATCCGAATACACATGGCACTTCTCACCAAATAAGTAATGTCGCCATATCTTTAAGGCGAATACGATGGCGACCAATTCGAGATCATGGGTCGGATAATTTTTCTCATGTGGCTTTAATTGTCTCGACGCATAGGCCACAACTCGCCTTTCTTGCATCAATACGCAACCCAACCCAAGTAGGGATGCGTCACTATAAATGACAAACTCTTTGCCCGATTCGGGTTGCACTAGAATTGGGGCTTCAGTCAAATAAGCTTTCAGTTGATCGAAACTTTTCTGACATTTCTCCGTCCATTCGAACTTAACATCCTTTTGGAGTAGCTTCGTCATTGGCGTGGCTATCGTCGAGAAACCTTTTACAAATCGTCGGTAAAAACCGGTTCCTAACTTCGGTAACATTCCTTGGTGGTTTCCAATCGACTATGGCCGAAATTTTGTTCGGGTCCACCCTGACACCCGACGCGGACACCACGTGCCCCGAAAAGCTAACCTCTTTCAACCAAAATTCACATTTACTGAACTTTGCGTATAACTGCTTATCTCGTAAGATTTGCAACACTAGCCTCAGGTGTTCAGCATGTTCAGTTTCATCTCTCGAATAGACCAAAATGTCATCGATAAATACAACTACGAACCGATCCAAGTATGGCCTGAAAATTCTATTCATTAAATCCATAAACACCGCAGGGGCATTAGTGAGCCCAAACGGCATCACCAAGAATTAGTAGTGACCGTACCTCGTTCTAAAAGCGGTTTTGGGTATGTCCGATTCTTGGACCCTCAACCGATAGTACGCCGACCTCAAATCTATCTTTGAAAACACCGAGGCTCCTTTAATTGATCAAACAAATCGTCAATTCGTGGCAACGGATATTTATTCTTTATCGTCACTTTATTGAGTTGACGATAGTCGATGCACAACCTCATGCTTCCGTCCTTCTTTTTCACAAACAATACTGGTGCGCCCCATGGAGAAAAACTCGGTCGAGCGAAACCTCTATCCGTCAATTCTTGCAATTGGACCTTCAATTCCTTTAACTCCGTTAATGCCATACAATACGGAGCTATTGAGATCAGCGTAGTACCGGTACAACTTCGATGCGAATTCCACTTCTCGAACCGGTGGCAATCCGGTAACTCCTCCGAAAAACATCTGAATACTCACAAACCATCGGTACCGATTCGAGTTTCTTTTCCGTCTCTTTACTTTCAAACACATACGCAAGGTATGTTTCACACCCTTTTCACATATCTCCGGCGGTCATAGAAGATATTATCGCGGCACTCCTTTTAAATCAATGAGACTCGACTCGGACTACCTCATTATTTGCACTCCTCAAATCAATGGTTTTCCTTTGCGATCCACCACTTTGCATCATGTACGGTCACCAATCCATACCAAGAATAACATCGAATTCATCAAATGGTAGAAGCATCGGATCGGTAGGAAAACAGATTCTCGAATTATTAGGGGCATCTCTTGCACACTTTATCAACGAATGCGTATTGACCCAAAGGGTTTGACACTCGAATTACGAACTCGAGACTCAACAGTAGAGTCTTCTTGGATGCTAAAGTTTCACATACATATGAATGAGTAGAGCCGGGTCAATCAATGCAATCACACTAGTATCAAAGAGAGTAAAAGTACCGGTGATAACGTCGGGGAGGATGCCTCCTCTCGTGCGCAGATGGCATATGCTCTAGCAGAGCACGGGTCTCGGATCGAACAGCCGTGTCGGTGGCTCCTCTCGATTACCACCCCTACCTCCTGAAATCCTCGGGGTCTACCTCTAGTTGTCGCCCCACTCGATCTTGCACCTTGCATCTTATTCTTCTCATCTAGCTCGTGCAATCTCTAATGAAGTGGTCCTTGAACCACATCCGTAATGAGCCCAGTTAATGACTTACCCCAACATTCACCTAGGTGTCGTCTTCCACATTGGGGGCATTCAGTCTCTCTTGACGATTATTGCCCACACTAGCCACCAAGTAGCTCGGGAGTCCGTCGATGGTCGTGCTTCTAATGGAAATTCCAGATCGTCCTCGATTTATTAGTGTCCTCCCCGAACTTCTTTACGATCGAGAACGGAGCTTTACCCATCGATCTCTTACGATAGTCTTTAGCTTCAAATTCAGCCTTCTTCTTCTCCTTTCCAAGTTCTTCCGCCTTGCGAGCTCGTTCGACCAGCGTCACGAACTCCTTTATCTCCAAAATACCCACTAGTAGTTTTTCAATCCTTCTTCAAATCTTTTGCACATAGCAACCTCATCGGCCACACACTCCCGAGCATACCGACTAAGTCTTACGAACTCATGTTCGTATTCGTAATCTTGTCATACGGCCTTGCTTGAGTTCCAAGAATTCCTTACGCTTTTGATCGATGAACCGTTGACTAATATACTTCTTTCAAAATTCATTTGAAAGAAATCCCAAGTAACTCGCTTCGTTTGGGACTATGGAGATCAAAGTCCTCCACCAATAGTAAGTCGAGTCTCGCAACAAGGATATAGCACACTTTAGACATTCATCGGTGGGCATGATAGTTCATCAAACACCGAATGGTGTTATCAAGCGAACTTCGGCTCTTTCGGCATCATCAAGAACTATCGCCTTAAACTCCTCAGCCCGCTTTCTAATCAAGTCTACAGTGGCTTACTCGGCCTCATAGGATCGAATCGATGGCATTACAGGCCCTTGGGGTGGATTATTTAAATTGGAATTGTTGGACAGCCGGATTGGTTCAGGCGTATTCGCTACCCACTCATTCATCATGGTAAAGAAGGCTTGTTTTGCCTCCTCACCTTGATTATTCGCAGATGACTGAGGTTCAACAGGCGGCGTCCCTTGTGCAGGAGTAGCCGCTACACTTTCAACGTCATCCGCCAAGGTTCTCTCTACACCGGGATCCGTTTACTAATCAAAACAAAAATTTTAACCGTCAGAAGTCATCACACATTTAAACATTAACACTAAGGCATGTATAGCTAGACTCATACGCGCTATGGTAGTCCTAGAACCGACTAAACCATAGCTCTGATACCAATCAAAATGTAACACCCCGAACCCGAGACCGTCACGGAGTCGAACACGAGGTGTTAATGACTTCAACCCACTTATTGAGAGTTTCCAGACAAGCTGCCAATCTGTGTACTAGTCGCTCCAAAATTCATAACTAGAGTTTTACAACTCCAAAATCAGTTTCGAAATTTTTCCTTGAAAATAGACTCATATTTCCATCTGCATATTTTTTTCTAGAATTTTTGGTCTAGCCAATTAGTAGAGTTTATTAGTTAAAGTCTCCCCTGTTGCAGGGATTGACTACACTGACCTTTGTGCATTACGAATTGGATATCTCCCTGTACAGGGCTTCAATACTGATGCCGTTTGTTTCTATAGAAACTATACTCAGAGAGGAATCTACACATATATTGCATGTCTCCTAATTATCTCTGGTTAATTTACAATGATTTTCCAAAGTCGGGACAGGGGATCCAGAAACCGTTTTGGCCCTGTTTCACAAGAACTTTAATATCTGTTAACTTATAACTCATATGACCATTTCATTTCTTCTATATAAAAGTAGATTCATCAAGGTACATTTACATAATTTATTTACTATTTAATACCATTCCTACTATTTTTAGTGATTTTTCAATCTCACGTTACTGCTGCTGCCAGCACCTGTCACTAAGGCAACTATGCCTATTTCATGATTTCCCTTTGGTCTAACTAGTGATTCATCATACATGTCACAAATCATGATCATGACTAGCCATACCAGAGGCTAATCATTATCCAACATCTCCCTACTACACTATTGCCATAACATGCATTTTAACACCAAAATAATCAACCATGGCATAAGGCATGGAAATCGAATTACCAAGACTTGTAACTTAACATTGGAGAACTAAATCCAACCGAGCATTTATGCTATTTTCGCATGGCTAAAAGTTTACATACCAAAGTTCAACAAAGCATATTACCCTATACATGCCAAAATGTTCTCCTAAACCGACTACACAAAAAAAATACCAAAAGTTGATAGCCGGTGTGATGACTCCAATGACGATCACGAGCACGCAAAAAGGACGAGTCCGAGAAACCTAAAATGGCGACAAGCAAACACCGGGTGAGTATATAACTCAGTAAGCCATAAACATTATATTGCCGTTCAGTAATAATATACCATAAAAGAAAATAATTAATGCGGGATTAAAATCCTCCATCCACACCCCAAACGGTACTATAATTCTTTAGGCATTTCGGTTTGGTCACATACCAAGCCCTACTTGATATTTCATACATTACGCCATATGACATTGCATGCATTTATTTTCGAGCATAATCACCACATAGATCAAGACTTACCAAACCAAAATTCCAAATATAAATAAAATTTCCATTCCTCATGAGCTCAAGGTGTTTACTGCATCACTGTCCATGATTGACTCGGTAAGGCCGCACATAGAACATGTACGTTTATTAGAGGATGTGCAATAAGCCCGCACACTTAGTGCTTAATAGTCGAACTCGCACACTTAGTGCTATATAATCAAACTTGCACACTTAGTGCTGTATAATTTGAACCCGCACACTTAGTGCCAATTTGTGATTATAAATGTTTACACCCGCACACTTAGTGCCGAAACCGATCATTCAATACATCTCACCTCTTT